>NW_023425540.1:81954047-83400714 GCF_014108245.1 Pipistrellus kuhlii | reverse complement strand
GGTCAAAGACCCGCATGTGGCTCGAGAGCCGCAGTTTGCCGACCACGGCTCTAACCTATTTACACCAAGAGACCAATTAGGAAACAAGGTATTATTTATGACACCTCTTCCCCTTTTCATTGGGTTAACATTTTCATGTTTATTGGTTGGACTCAAGTGCAATTACCCCTCACATTTCCCAAAGTGCTTCTCTCTGTGCACAGAACTGGCCCTAAGGTCCTTTCATCAACTCCACCCCAAGATACAAATGGAATCACTGGGTTAAAGACTTTCATTGGAGGGCGGGAGGGGGCACCAGCAATGAGGAAAAGCCCTAGGCTGGGAAGGCTTAGGCCTCTTGCCCTGGTGTGCTGTTTGTTTCTCTACATGCTGACAACACGACTGGCCTTGCAGATCTGGCTTTGCTCCTCCCAACTGGCCCTTCTGGGAATGTATACAAGGTGCTCTGGACTTGTCCCTAATCATGCCCCACCCACCCACCCACCCCCACCCACCCTGTATGGTCACAACAGGTGCAATAGTGTTAGATAAGACAAGGATCTCAAGGTCTGAGCCATTCTTACTAAATGCTATTCTTGCTAAAGGTCAAAATGCAGCCCAGTATTTTGCAGACCAGCTGTAAGCAGAATGAGCTGGACTGGAACTCACTCCATCAATGTAGCCAACTTCAAAGAAGAAATCGATAGGTAATGGACTAAGGAGTGAAGATAAGCAATGGCTGTGAAGATAAGCAATAGCTAAGCCCCCCTTCGGGGAGCCAGAGCGTTGGCTAGGAATTCTTTGTCTCCTTAACTTGCAGCAAGCAAATAAACCCTATTTTGCTTAAGAGAAGAAAGACCAATCCACGTCTCCATCGGCAAACCCCCTGAGTTCAGCGACAACAGGTGTCCGGAGAGGCTGGCTCACTTGCCGTGCCCTGGTGCAGGGGCTGCCTCTCCCTCCGGGGAAGCTGGGATTTATGAAATCACAAACCAGACAGAACCAGGGCAGCGCCAGGAGGAGGCAGGGGACAGCCCCGCCCACGGCACACTGAGGTGCTCGTGGAAGAAGGCGTTACGAGGACAAGAGTGATAGTGCCAGCTCTCCTCTCTCTCATCGGACCAGTAATGGCCTCCTCACCTGTCAGCCAACCTCTCTTCCCTACCTTGGGTACAGGGAACACTGTCCCCCCCACACACACACTTATATGGTACTACTGACTGTGTGTCATGCGCTGTTCCAAGCCATTTATATATTCCACTCCTTCAGTCTCTCAGCAACCCCCTAAGTGCTGTTATTACTCCCATCTTACAGATGAAGACGCTGTGGCCTTAAGTGACTTCCTGCAGCTAGTTAGTGGTGGAGCCAAAGTTTGATCCCAGGTACCTGGCTCCAGAGTCCACAGCCTTCACCTCTCTATTATCATGAATAAATGAGTGAATGAATGAATGAACAAAGCAAGGCCAAGAGGCTGCAATAGTAAAAGCTGTCTAGCCCTGCTACCTGGTGGGTCTTGTGGCACCTCATTTCCCTCCTCCATCTAAGCTGTAAAAGACAACCAGAGTATGAACAGAATGAGCTGGGGCTCCTCAGTTCCCTACCTTAGGCTCCAGAGGACCCTCTGCAGGGGTCCCTAGACCTTCCTCCCTAAGAAAGGTCAGCATTTCCTCCTCCACACATCCCCAGTGTGAAGCCTCTCCATTCCGGCCTACTGTCAATCCTCACTGGTACTTCCTGCCAGCCACTCGCCTGATCTTCCCTGAGCACCATCTGTGCCCTCCCAGAATGGCCTCAGCCGGGTGTCCTTCTGTGGCCATTTCCATCGAATGGCTTTTCAATAATAACACTTCTATCCCAGGGTGCCTCCACTGGTAGTCATCACACACGCCAGCCTGCCTAATCCCTCCAAGAACAAAACGCATCCCCCCAAATGAGAGGAAAGCACATTTCATACCCTTGGGTTTAGATTTTTTGAACCAATAACACAAGGCAGGCTATTTGTTAGGGTTTTCCCCTGAAGGTTTTGGCTCCGCTAACCAAATGCTCTTGGTGTTAAAGTAGAATATCAATGGATAAGACCCTATGTCAAAGATTTTTTTAAAAATATTTTAAAGTTGATTTTTCAGAGAGAGAAGAAGGGAGAGGGAGAGAGAAACAGAAACATCAATGAGAGAGAAGCATTGATTGTCTGCCTCCTACTGGGGATAGAAACTGCAACATGGGCTTGGGCCCCAACTGGGAATTGAACCTGTGACCTCTTGCTGCATGGGATGATGCTCAGCCAACCGAGTCACACCATCTGGGCTGTTTCCAAGACTTTCACCCCAATCCATTTCCCTTCCAATCTCCCTTCAACTCGTTGACAACATGGACTCCGGGCACCAAATTGAACTGTCTGCATGCTTAATCGTTGAACTCCCGTTTGTGCACAGACCCAGCATTCTGCCCGTTTGCTCAACCTGCAAAGACCAACAGCCTCCGGATCTGTTTACCAGCCAGCCATGCAGCAGGTCCCAGGAGCAAGGTGTGTCCTTGAAGTGTTCTGCTTGAACAAAGTCTGTTTTCCCTCCACTTCACAAGCACTTTAAAAAAATAATTTAGATGTGTGTTTTTTAAGTTTCAGAAAAACAAAATCATTCAAGGATGCTATTAAATAGGCCAACCAAGGAAGGGAAAAGGTTGAGTGTTGGGAGGTAATAAATCTCTCTGTCAGATCCTACTCCCTTCCAGGACAGTCAGGAGACAGACTGAATTCCATGTGAAGCCGGATCTCCCTTCCACCTTCTCAGATGTTCACTCTGATCCCTATTCATTCATTGATCCAGATGACACCGATTTACCGAGTGCCTGTTGTGTGCCAGGCAAACAGGTGCTGAAAACACAGTGAATAAAACTGCTGGGATCGACCTGCGGGTCCAGGGCAGAAGCCACCAGCCACAGGTAGCTGCTGAGCATATGACTTGTGACTCGTGTTATGGAGAATGCTAGAAGCTTGGTGCATGAAATTCTTGCACAGGAGGGGGGCGGGTTCCCCTCAGCCCGGCCTTCACCCTCTCTCAATCCATGACCTCCTGAGAGATGTCCGACTGCCAGTTTAGGCCCTATCCCATAGGGATCCCATAGGGATCAGGCCTAAACCAGCAGTAAGACATTCCTCTTGCAAACCAGGACTGCTGGCTCCTAACTACTGGCTTGCCTGCCTGTCTGATTGCCTCTAACCACTCTGCCTGTCTGCCTTATTGCTCATAACCACCTCTGCCTGCCTACCTGAGTGCCCCTAACTGCCTCTGCCTGCCTGCCTGCCTGCCTGCCTGATCGGCACTAACCACTCTGCCTGCCTGCCTGATCTCCCCTAACCCATCTGCCTACATGCCTGATCTCCCCTAACCACTCAGTATGCCTGCCTGATCACCTCTAACCACTGTGCCTACTTTCCTCATTGTCCCTAACCACTCACCTGCCTGCCCAATCACCCCTGTTTGCCTGCCTGCCTAATCACCCCTAACCACTCTGATCACCCCCAACTACTTACCTGCCTGCCTGCCTGATCGCTCCTAACCACTCTGCCTGACTGCCTGCCTAATCACCCCTAACCCCTCTGCCTGCCTGCCTGATCGCCCCTAACCACTCTGTCTGCATGCCTGATTGCCCCTAACTGCCTCTGCCTCGGCCCCCACTGCTGTGACTTTGTCCCGAATGACATCCAGAAGGTAATTCGGTTGTCCAGTCTAATTAGCATATACACTTTTGTTTTATAGATTTTTATTTTATGTCAATTTAATTTAAATTAAACACAGATACTCAAGTCAGTTACTGTGAAACTTTTACGTATATTTGAAACAACTTAGCATATATGACACTACTTGTTGCACCCTACATTTTAGGAATTCTAAATCCAGACCAAGTATTGGCAATGAAGTTTCAGCATCCAAATTGAAATAGGCTCTGAGGATAAGGTAAATGCTAGATTCATCTCATTTATATCGATTGTATTTTCTAGGGATGCGTTAGGTATATTGGGTTAAGTACAGCATATTAATAAAATCCATTTCACCTGCTACTCTTTTACACTTTTTAAATGTGGCTACTGGGAAACTTTAAGTCACACCCCGGCTTGCATTCAATTTTTATGGAATAGTGCCGCCCCAGAGCCTTCAGCAACAAAAGCTCATTTCACTGCGCAGGTTTCCCCTGCCTCAGAGATACGTTCCTGCATGTTTAAGCACAGCCCCCCACACCCCTGCAGACAGCTAACACCCCTGCCCTCGGGGTCCAGGGAGCCCAGAAGTCAGAGTTTCCTCACTCAGGACTCAGCCCCGCTCTCAGTTCCCAGGGGATGTTGGTGGAGGATACAAGTGAGAGGTTAGGGATCCACCTGGATCTCCTTTTCCCCAAACGCTGCCTCCCTCCCCCAGGCAGAGCCAGGACTGCGGCTGCTGGACCCACGCCTGGAAGCCACTGCCGCCAGCACCCAGAACAGGACGGAACAGGACCGGAGGCAGGAGGGCCCTGGGCACTTGCACCACCCCTGCCAGGAGGAGCCCCAGCCCACCGCCTCTTCCTCCAGAGCAGCTCAGAGCAACCCTGACAAGGGCTGGGCTCAGGCTCAGTCCCCTCTCCCAGCTCAGGGTGTGTGAGCCGGTGGGAGGGGCAGAGGGAGGCCCAGGTCAAAGACACAGCCAATCAGAAACCTCCATAAAAGTTATGAGCACCCACCCTCCCCCCACCACCACCACCACCACCACCCAGGAGAGAGGAAAGGGGCTTCTGACCAACGAGAAGTAAAAACCCCTTTTTAATCCTGGGAGGGGAACGGTTTGCCTTTTCAATCCTTGTAAACGGAGTGCTCAGGGCAGAAGGTATTACATGGCTTGATTGTTTTTTTTAACTGCGGTCTAATACATATAACATAAAACTTGCCATTTTAACCATTTTAAAGCGGCAATTTTGTGGCATTGGGCACATTCACGACCTTGGCATCCACCACCACTGTCTAGCTCTGAGGTCTGAGTTTTGGCCTTTTCCACTGCTCAGGCCTGGGTGGTGGCTCTCCCCTAAAGTGGCAGCTGCAGGGCTTTCCCATGCTCATGCTCAGGTCCAGGCCGCCCTCCTTGGCATGTGAGGACCAGCTGAGAAGACAGAGAGGAGGCCTTTTGCTCACACCCCGTGTCCTCCCTTCACACTCACCTCCACCCCCACCTCTGGTTTTCAGGCTCCAGGCAGCCAGGTCTGGGCCCACCTCTTCCAGCCACAGTGACTAACCCCTCTCATATCCACCTGCTTCCCCTCATAAATGTGCTTTTCATCAACTCCTTTATTTATTTTTTAGTTATATTTTTATTGATCTAAGAGAGGAGGGGAGAGGGAGAAGCATCGATGATGGGAGAGAACCATTGATCGGCTGCCTCCTGCACGCCCCACATGGGGGATTGAGCCCGCCACCCGAACAAGTCCCCTGACCAGAATTGAACCATGACCTCCTGCTTCATAGGTTCACACTCAACCACTGAGTCACTGCAGCCGGGCTCAACTGCTTTCTTGAGATAAAATGTGTATCCTACCATTCTCCCATTTAAAGTACGTGATGCGATGGTTTGGTTTTTCCTGTTGTTTTTAGCATTTTTACAGTTTGTGCAACCAACACCACAACCAAGCTTAGAATCTTTTCACCCCCACGATGGGAAACCACAGCCCATTCATTAGCAGTCGCTCCTCATTCCCGTCACCCCAGTCCCGGCCACCAGAGACCTGCTTTCGGTCTTTATGGATTTGCCTATTTCGGACGTTTTCTGTAAATGGAGTCATTCACTGTGAGGCCTTAGGTGACTGACTTCTGTCACTGAGCATAGTTCCCCAGGTGCCTCTCTGTTGCAGCGGGTATCGGTCCTTTGTGCCTAGTTCTGGCCGAGTGCTATTCTACGGGACGGGTAAACACGGTTCTCTTGCTCATTCATCCCTTGATGGACAGTTAAATATAACTTCCTTAGAGCTAAATTAAAACCCAGCTGACGAGTTGACATGTCCTGTTTTATGAAAACAATCAATCATGCTTTTAGACGTAGGCCATTTTCTCTTCCTATTTTGAAACCAGAGACCCTGCCTTCCCCCCCTCCAGCTCAAATATTTCCACGGGCAGAGCTAAGAAGCCCCCAACCCATAGGACAGAAGGCCAAAAAGGCCCCTCCGCTCACAGCTGCCTATGTGTGCTCTGGGCTGGCTCTGACCTCTGAGAGGAACAAGGAAAACTCCATCGACAGGCTGGCCCGGAGGAGCTCGGGAATGCACAGCCAGGAAGTGCACGGAGGAGAAACGATGATTGTGCCAAGGGACGGCTGGGAGCAGTAAGGAAGGAGAGATCTCCTTGGGACTTCAAAGGATTGATAACAATGGTATTAGGAAACTGTATACTTGCAACCTGTAGATAAATTAAGTCCTGGAAACCTAATACACAGCACAGTCATTACAGGCAGCAAAGCTGGATGATAAACATGGCATTTGCTGAGAGACTAGATCCTTTTATTTTTATTGACACCCAAGCATATGGTGGGGTGTTTTTTTTGTTTTGTTTTTTTTTAATTGATTTGAGAGAGAGAGACAAAGAGAAAGAGAAACATCAACTGGTTGCCTCCCATATATCTTTGACTAGGGATCAAACCCACAATCTAGATATGTGGCCTGACTGGGAATCGAACCTACAACCTGTTGGTGTATAGGATGACGCTCTAACCAACTGAGCTACCCAGTCAGGGAAAGCAATTAGACCTTCATTGTTCCCTAAAAGACATGATCTTTATGTAATGAGATAAGACTACAGTGGAAACCATATTGCAATATAAATGTATCAAATCAATGTTTACACCTTATACTTACACAAAGTTGTATGTCATATGACAAATATATCTCTATGGAAAAAAAAACACAGAAAAACACTGGCAAAATAAAGGGGTTGGGGCTTACTGGTTAAGTCTTCAGTATTCAAGTGGAGAATAGAAGGGCCAGAAAAGAACCAAGTCGCAAGGGAATTACCACATGATGAAAATAGTATCACATACAGTTGGAGAAAGGTAGATTATTGAATAAATGGACAAACATATGAGCACCCTGTTCATGGAAAACATAGGTTTTCAACAAACTAAAAGAAGCTCAACCTCGGACATAGAGAAACACAAAATAAAGCTACCAAGTGTGTTTCCTCAAAAGTCACACCTACACCTGCCCCGTGACCCAGCCACCCCACTCTGATATTTACCCAAGAGAAAACCTATGTCCAGGTAAAGACCTGGACATGAGCATTCATAGCAGTTTTGCTTGTAAAGCTCAAAACTGGTGGTGGTGGGGTGGGGGGAGACACGGGGATACCCATCAATAATGAATGGATAATGACATTGTAGTCCATCCATACAACAGAAGACTGTTCAGCCATAAACAGAAACAAACTATTAGTACCCACAGTGACGTGGATGAACCTCAAAATGATTTTTCTGAAAGAAGTCAGGGGCAGCCCTGACAGGGTAGTCAGGTGGTTAGAGCATCGCCAAGAACGAATGCATACATAAGTGGAACAACAAATCAATGTCTCTCTCATGTTCTCTCTCTCAATCAATTTTTAAAAAATAAGTCAGTGGGGAGGTGGGAAGGGGAGTACATTCTGTATGTCTCCATTTATGTAAAATTCTAGAACTCCTGTCAGTGGTTGCTTGGGGAGGCATGGACGAGGGGATTTACAGGACAAAGGGGAGTGGGACATAGATGTGCTCTCTATCTTGTGGGACATAGGTGTGCTCTCTATCTTGATTGTGGTGGTGGTTTCACGGGTGTAAACACGCCCAGCATATCCTGTGGTCTTCTTTTTGTCTATGCGGTTTGCGGCCCGTCAGTCATCCTCACTGAGACAGCCATGTGATATCCTGCTCATCTGCCAGACGGACGCAGACAAGACCCTGTGAGAGAACAGTCTCCGGCTCTGCGCACACCATATGCACACATGTGCACAACCTTGGAGGGGGAGTTTAGCAGCCGATAGAATGTAATGTGTACTTGGATGCATTTCTAGAGAAGATGCTACTCTTAGGGATTTGCCTAATTGGTTTTCTATGGCTGTCGGGACACATCACCACACCTTGAGCAGCTTAAAGCAACACCACTCATCATGTCAGAGTTCCGGATGGCAGGAGGGGGAGGGGGTAGAGGTCCAGGTGCAGCTCGGTCCTCTGCTTGGAGCCTCTACGCAGGGTCTTCAAACTTCTCTCATTATGAGAATCACCTGGTGGAGTTGTTAAAACACAGATTCCCGGATCCCAACTATAAGAAATCCCAACTATAAGGAATCTGTGTTTTAACACCTCCACCAGGTGATTCTCATAATGAGAGAAGTTTGAAGACCCCTGCGTCTACAGGCTGAGTTCAGGCTGTTACTAGTTCCTGGTAGACCTTCCAGAGAGAGTTCTACCCATTAGTTAACAAGAAAATACACCTGTATTCTCTCTTCCTCTTGTCTTGTCTTTTAACATTAGGCACGCCACATTCTGCAGCTTGCTTTTTTCACTTAGTTATATATCATGAATCCGACTGTTCTTTTCTACAGCTGCCTTCTACTCCACTGTGTGGATATCTGGATATGCGTGTCCCTTCTGGCTGTGTTCCTTTCTGGAGGCTCTGGGAACGGGTGGCTTCCCAGCTCATGCGGGTCGCTGGCTCAGCCCAGGTCCTGTGGGTACAGAAATGAGGTCCTTGTGTCCAGCGGAGGGGCCGGCTTTGCTCTGGAGACTGCCCACGTCCCTTGCCTCATGGCCCCTCTTATGCCTCAAATATTTCCTCCTGTCTCATCTCTCTGCCTCCAGCCAGAGGACGTTCCTGCTTCAAGGGCTCATGTACCAGATTGGGACTATTTGTCTCATATAGATGCTGGAATCAATTCCCATAAGCTCGGTGGCTTTAAATGACACAGATTTATTCTCAAGGACCACTGTGATGCCACTGGCTCCACCTGGATAATCCGAGATCCTCTCCCCAACTCGAGGTCCTTCCTCACATCTGCCAAGTCCCTGTGACCATATGAGGAAGCAATCATAGGTTCTGGGGGTGAGAGTGTGAATGTTTTTGTTTGTTTGTTTTGGGGGGGAACCATATTATACTGGGTTTAGCACCCAGATAATCCAGGCTAATCTATTTTAAGGCCCATAAACTTAGTCACTTCTGCAAAGTCCCTCTGGCCTCCTGCCATAACATGCATAGGTTCCAGGGACTAGTGTATGGACATTTTGGGGGGCCATCCTGCCCACTACATTATCTTACAATTACACCTGTTTGTGTGCAAAGCACTGAACCCACGAGATTATTAATGTCATGGCCTGTAACGGCCAAGAACTGAGGCCACAGATGACATCAACTCATACCGGGAAGTACTGCACAGCTGTAGAAAAGTCAGATCCGTGATATTTTGTTAAATGAAAAAAAGGAAGATGTGGAGTGTTGCAAGTTTTATGCCACCCTTGTGTGTTAAAAGATAGAAGAAAATGCATGCATTTGCTTGTTCAAACAGAACCCCGTGGGAAGGTTACCAGGAACTGCTAACAGTGGTTTTGTCTGGGGTGGGAGACGGGGGGAGGGGGGCAGGGGAGCAGAGCTGTGAGGGAGAGCCCATTTTCACTGCAGCATCTGGGGCATGTAACCCTTATTCAAAATTAAAGTGTGTATAAGTGAAAAGGCAAAGAAGGCTAGTGGCAGCTAAGGAAGGCGAGGACACAGTGCTACGAGGGAAAAGAAAGGGGAAAAGGTGTGGACTTTGAGGTGAAAGATGGAAGGCAGATGAAGGCAGTGGATGTGAAGCTCCTGGAAACAGACAGCGTATCACCATCCAGGGCAAAGACCACTCCTCCCTCCTGCATCCCTATCACGGGGTCACTTGTGATGACAAAATGTAGGTGTGTGCCCTGACTGGGACTCGGACCCCCAACCTTTGGTGTACGGGCAGCACTCCAACCAGCTGAGCTGCCAGGCCAGGGCTGCTGCACAGCCTCCTACAGCATGACGGCCCTGCTCACACCCAGAGCCCACAGTTAGCTAAGCACCTGAGCTTACAATTCTGGCCTTGCTTTGCCCGAAGCACCTTTCCCAATAACCCCTTAAGAGTTAAGCCTGGGAGAAGGTAGTGACCTCAGCTTCAATCACCTTACAAGTAATATAATACATCTGTGCATATTGAAAGGAAATTAATTAGAATATTTTAATATCACTATTCATCCTTTCTCTATAATAGAAGTGTCAATCAAACTCACAATCGACAGTGACAGACGGAAACACACACATGTCCAATTGGCACCAGAGAGTCAACTTAGCCTTTTATAAATATAGAATAAACTTGCTTTATTAGACCTGCTTTCCGATGTAGCTAAACATTTTCGAGCCCAGTGAAGCACCCTAACTTCACTTTCAGGTAATTGTTAGCAACATAGCAGTAAATATCAACATGAAGCAGATTATTATTGCACAATAGATCACACAGGGAGAACAAAGGGTAAAATATTTTACTGCAGCAGCGTTTGACTATATTCTGTGCAGTGAGAAAACCTGAAATAGTTTTCTAGGTCCACCATTTCTTTCTTTCTTCTTCTTCTTTTTTTTTTTTTTAATATATATTTTATTGATTTTTTACAGAGAGGAAGGGAGAGAGATAGAGCGCTAGAAACGTCGATGAGAGAAAAATATTGACCAGCTGCCTCCTGCACATCCCCCACCGGGGATGTGCCCGCAACCAATGTACATACCCTTTACCAGAATAGAACCCAGGACCCTTCAGTCCGCAGACCAATGCTCTACCACTGAGCCAAACCAGTTTTGGCTAGGTCCACCATTTCTTACTTCTTTTCAGTCAGGTCAAGTTTCTAAGCTTTCTAAATCTCTGTTTTCTGGCTAATGAAAATAGGATTCCACCGAGTCTCCTATCTACCGTATTTCCCCAAAAATAAGACATCCTCCAAAAATAAAACCTACTTACAGGTTTCTTTCTGAGTGAAATATAAGGCATCCCTCGAAAATAAGCCCTCCCCACCCCCCCTGCAGGCTCTGTCTCAGAATGCTATTGCTAAACATGAGAGATTTAGTCCACTGATTCTGAAAGAAATGGAGTCACAAGAAATTCACCAGGAAATTCAGGAATTGGATTGTTATGATGATGTTCCAGAAGATGGTGACATGGTTGTCATTGAATAAATGAGTAAATTCTTGATACTGTAGGATTCACAGTTTGTCTGGTTTGTGTTGACAACTACCATACTACCATACCGTATACAGATGATAAATTTCCTTTATTTTCATTTAACAATAAATGTGTACCATATTCTTCTTCATGGAAAAATAAGACATCCTCTGAAAATAAGACCTAGCACATCTTTGGGAGCAAAAATTAATATAAGCCACTGTCTTATTTTCGGGGAAACAGGGTACCTACTCCAGGACTTCTGCAAGCATCAAATGAGATGAGGCACAGGAAACCGCTTCACAGACATTTGGTTAAAGTGTAAAATGTTTCCACCTGGCTATGGAACAAGTCATGTTCCTGGGCTGAAGAAACTCCGAGAAGGCTAGTCACTAGGGAGAGGAAGCTGGGCATTGCTATGTGATGTAATTATCCAGATGGACACTTAGCATGTTTAGCCTTTTATATGTAGAGATAATTGCTACTCTGCCATCTCCTGCTTGCTGGTGACCTGGAACAGTGGCTGTTCTTCCCCCAACTCATTGTACCCACCATTCTACTCCCAGTTCTGTAAGCAATATGTTTTGTGACTTTACTTCCCATTTGTTAGTGTATTAAAACTGCACCTTCTTTTAAATTTTTTTATTTATTGGTTAATTTCAGAGAGAGGAAGGGAGAGGGAGAGCAAGATAGAAAACGTCAATGCTGAGAGAAAATCACTGATCAATTGCCTCCTACACACTCTCCACGTGCCCTGACCAGGAATTGAACCATAACCTCCTGGTTCATGGAACAATGCCCAACCACTAAGCCGCATGGGCTGGGCTGCAGATTCATTTTTTATCTTTTAAAATTTTTTAAAAATTTTGAATCACAGTTGCTATGTACTATATCAGTTCCAGGCGTACATCCTAGTGGTTAGATATTTATATAACTTAACTTACCCAGTGATCCCTCAATAAGTCCCACTTGACACCACACATAGAGCATATTCTTAATATAACACACAACCACAGGCTCCCAGTACAGAAGCCGTTTCACAGCCAAAGCGGTTGTGGGGAGCTCAGCGCAGGCCAGGAGCAGCGGGGGAAGCAGCTAGGACGGGTGGGGCCTTCTTACTGCAGAGACAGCCCCGAAACAAGGCTCGGGAGTTGTACAGGCTCTGGGCTCTGGGGTGTTGGGGTGGGCAAAGCACTAAGTCCTGAGTGGGAAGCAGTGTCTTAGAGCTCCCCTTGTCCCCGCCCACCATAGGAGGCCTCAGCAGAGGCACCTGAGAGCTCTAGGGCTGCAGACCTGCGAAAGCCCAGCGGGCAGGAGGGGGTGGGGAGGGCGAGCCCCGGACTGTAAGTCCCCTCAGACACCAGGCTTGCTGTGTGGGGTCCGCTTTCCAGGAGGGGGAGCTGTGAAGTACCGCCTTGGCTCCGTAGGCCCAGGGGTCAGGCCTGAAAACCATACCTGGGTTTCCACTGGGAGCTGGGCTCCTCCGAGGCCTCACCAGGGCCTGGACAGCGGCTCATTGGCGTCACCTGGCCCGGAAGGGGCGCCCACACCTCGGTCCGCCCAGGACAGTCACCAGGCACATCTGTTGTCTAGTGTGGCCCTAAGTGGCAGCCCTTTCATCCTCTGAAGTTTCTACCGGGATTCGCCACAACAAAAGATTTTACATGAATATGGTGTGTGTGGAGGAGGGGAGGGGGGAGAATACAACAGAAAGCTAACAGTCTTTTTATTGACAAATGGCGCACAAGCTCATCCTTTCTTTGAACCGCCGATATAATGTAGCTATTTTAGAACCATAGATTTAGAAACAGATGAATGCATAAACAAACTGTGGTCTATCCGTACAATGGATAGACTATCTCCATAAAAACAAACCGACTACACCCTACGAGGCTGAACCTGGAAAACACTGTGCCGGGTGAAAAAAGCCAGGCACGAAAAACCACATAATATACGATTCCATTTATAGGAAATGTCCGGCACAGGCAAAGCCAGAGAGACAGGACGTAGATTAGTGGTGGCCTGGGGCTGGAGGGAGGTGGGGGTTGGGCTGGGGGGGAGGAGGGGGGGATGATGGCTAATAGGGAAGGTGTTTCTTTTGGGGGGCATTGAAACTGTTGTAAAATTGTGCCGATAATTGCAAGATCCTGTGAATATACTAAAAAAACAACAACACACACACACACCGAATTGTACGCTTGAACCAAGTGACTTGTCTGGTATGTGAATTTTATCTAAATAAAGCTATTACCAACAACAACAGCAGCAGCAAACAGTCCTTACCTTAAAGCCTGTCAGTGGCTGTCTCCAGAGGCGAGGCTGCTGTGGAGTCTGAACGCAGCTCTGGGTTCAGGTCGGGTCTGAGGCCTGGCCCTCCAGCACCTCCTCCTCACTCCTCAGCTACTCAGAGACCAGAGGCCACTCCCCGCCCTCAGCCCTACGGCCCACACCTGCTCCCACCACCTCCTCCACCTCCCCCACTCCCACCGCACCTGCCGGCCATTCACTCACCCCAGCTGCGGGGAGCCGGGAGGCTGGTAACCACGCCAGGAGGGCGCTCCCGAGAGGACTGGAACCCAGGCCCCAGCACGTCCCTGCTCCTGTGTTCAGGGATGGAGCCTTCTTCCTGACCCCAGGAAGACACACCTCTGCCCGGGTCCCTGAATGGAGCAGTCGCTTCGTTGGTGGCAAGCCCAGGCCAGGCAGAGGCCGGCGCACCCCGTGGCCCACCTGGGAAGTGGTGGGGGCTTGCGAATGGCACTGGCTCCCAGGTGCCAGCCCTTCTCACTGGTGTGGCTCAGTGGATAGAGCGTCGGCCAGCAGACTGAAGGGCCCCAGTAGGAGGTGTGCAGGAGGCAGCTGATTGATATTTCTCTCTCACCCGATGTATCTAACTCTATCCCTCTCCTTTCCTCTCTGTAAAAAAAAAAAAAAAAAAAAAAAAAAAAAAATCAATAAAATATATATATATTTTTTTAATTTAAAGAGGTTTCTCAGCTCCTCCAGGAGCCTGTCCCTGAACGTTGCAGCGTGTTCTAGCATGTTTCAGAGCCTACCCCTGCGTCTGCCCATTTCCCAGCACAGGCTTTTGGAGTTGGGAGGATCAGCCTGCTCCTTTCTGGAGAGAGGAGAGGAACTCAGCGCAGGATGTTCAAATGACCCGCCTCACCCGGTCGGTGGTTCAGTGGTTAGCGCCGACCTGAGAACCAGGAGGTCAGGGTTTGATTCCTGGTCAGGACACAGGCCTGGTTTGGGGCTGCATCCTAATTAGTGGGCTTGCAGTAGGCAGCCACGAAAATCACTGGTGTTCCTCTCTCTCTCTCTCTCTCTCTCTCTCTCTCTCTCTCTCTCTCTCTCTCTCTCTCCCTCCCTCTCTGAAATCAAGAAAGACAGATTAAAAATAAAAAATTAAAAATAAAAATGGCCTGCCTCAGGCATTCTGCAGGCAGCAGGTGGCTCAGCTCCGTCCCTGATGGCGCTGCTCTCAGGCCTTTCTCCGCCTCACGCCCAGCAAGCAGGCCTGCATGCACGCTCGATCCCAGCACCGCATGGTTCCTGCAGGGCTGCTCTGGGGCCCCTCCGCCCACGAGACACTCGCCTGCTTCACATGCCATCTGACTGCACTGTGCACCCCCATTACACCGGCTCACGGCCACAACCTCGTTCAGATACCCACTCAGCCTCCCGTGGCACCCACGGTTCCCCCTACCCCACCTCGCTGTCCCCGTGAATCACACAGACTGGCACGTGTTTTTACGGAGGCAACACTCCCCCAACGTCAATGAACCGTCTTAAAGTAAAAGCTCGGTGGCACTGCGAACACTCACAATGCTGCGTCACCTGCGTGGTCCAGACCCACACTGTTTTCCCCGAAAGGAGACTCTGTGCCAGGAAGCAGTCTCTCTCTCTCACACACACACACACACACACACACACACACACACACGCGCACACACACACACACACACACACCGTTCTCTCCTCCCCCAGCCCTGGCCGCCACCAACCTGCTCTGTGTCTCTCTGGGTGTCTCTAGCCCAGACATTTCCTCTAAATGGAATCTGGCCACGTGTGGCCTGGGTCTGGCTTCTCTCACTGAGCACCGTGACTTCCAGGTCCGTCCATGCTGTCCTCCGTGTCAGCGCTCCATTCCTGTCCGTGGAAAGGAGCCTGTGTTACGTGTCAGCCACGTGAGAAGGGTCTGATCCGGCCGGCCCCTGTGCTGCGCCCGGGGTTAGCGACGTCTGGAGACACGTTTTGGTTGTCACAGCGGAGGGGCGGGTGTGGCATGTGGTGAGTAGAGGCCAAGGACGCTGCTCAGCCTCCCCCACCCCGCACCCCCCACCCCAGGGGTGACTGGGCCGGTGCCAATTGAGTGAAGTCGGGGTTCTGCCTGGCCTGGCCCTCAGCTCCTTCCCTCTGGCTGACCTGGTCCAGGCCGCATGGAGCAGCATTTCCAGCCCGGCCCGCCCTTAGGCAGCACCGGACACCCGAAGCCGGGTGCCCGGGCCCCTCGGGGTGCTCCAGGGGAGGAGCCAGGTCTGTGTGTTTCAGGACCAGAAGGCGCTCCTCTGCGGTGGGCTGCTCGGGCGGCCCCCGCACATCACACTTAGTCTGTGCCTGCGTCTCTTCAGCTGCAAACTGGCTGTGTCTTTCTTTTCCACCTGGAAATGCTCTTGGCGGGACTGGTGAAGACGGTATTCCAGGAAGCATTCGCAGGCAACACGTAACCTCATCATCACGTGCAAAGCCATCCCACAACGACGAAGTTCCTGTCTCAATCCCCCAGAGCCAGGGGCCTGTCTCCATCTGCTGCTGTGTCCCCGTGACCGAGTGGACACAGTCACCACGGATCCGACCACGTCGACAGAGAGCCTTGCCACGGAAAGCAAAGAGCAGCATCGACACCATGGGGACGAGCCAGAGCCATGAGCATATGTCCCTGGGCCCCTCCCTCCAGAAATATATTTCCTGAAGTGTGTCTTCACACTGTGTTGATAGCCCTGGGTGGTGTTGCTCAGTGGTTAGAGCACATGTGTCAAACACAAGGCCCGCGGGCCAAATCCGTCCCGCCAGGCCTTGCAATGTGGCCCGCACCGCGCTGTCATCACTGCACTCCGCTGAGTTTCCATCACAATGACAGTTTATGACTGTTCAGTAAACCATTCGGCCCGCGATTTAGGCTGGATTTTAGATTTTGGCCCCTTCTCTGATTGAGTTCGACACCCCTAGGTTAGAGAGTCGGCCCACACACCAGAGGGTCCTGGGTTTGATTCCTGGCCAAGGGCACGTACTCTCCGTTTCAGACATGAACGAGAAAGGCAGGCAACAGCTTAGAAAACCCTCCTGAAGGGCTGCAGTGTCCCTGCCTCTGCTCCCCTCCTGCTCCTCTCCGCGGGGACTCCTGAGAACAAGGCAGCAGAAACACACCCCCCTCCCCCCCCGAGCCCTGACAGTGAGGGCCAGGGGTTGCCCACTTGCCCTTTCTCCACAGAGCAGGTGTGGCCAGGGGGGCCCGGGCTCAGAGGAGGTGCCCTCTGGGGCAGGCACTGGGAGATCAGGCCCTCCGGGCAGGGGGGCCATCAGGCCGATCAGGGCCAGGTAGTCACACCCACAGGAGTTCACACCCACAGAGTCCACTAGCTTACTGGAAGCCGCTGGGCCCTTCCTGCTGACTCACAGGAAGTCAGGCGGCCTCGAGCTGGAGAAAGATTTCGTTTCTAGGGCCGTCACTCTTCCAGAGAACATGGCTCTGGTGACGCTGCCCGTTAAACCCCGGGGGGGGGGGGGCAACACGGAACAGGGGGACCTGCCTTGGACTGCCGTCAGGCTCCAGGGCTCCGACTCCCACGTGCTGCCTCCGCAGCGGAAGGAAACGGCAGGGTGATTGATAATTTTAGAGGATGAGGGACCCCTTCCATTCCCCCTCCACCTACAATCCCCACCACAGGCTGTTCTCCTGTGCTTTTCCTCCTGGGTTTGCACCAGTTTGTTAAGGTAGGCTTTCTGATTTAATGCTCCCACCCCCACCACCAATTCCACAGGGAGGGGCAGTGCTCCCCCCCCCCCCCTTGCAGCTGTGTGCAGCGCCTTGCATACACGTCAACAGGACCCACAGTGTTGTGGGGTAAATAAGACCACCGGAGGCTGATGATTAATTAAAAAAAGCAGGCAAGGATTTATTGAACTGGCCAGGACGGCCACAAGAGCACCACACGAGCCTGCACTGTCCCAGGTGTAGGCAGTCCTTTTAGAGGCTCAAACCACAGGAATTTTCCTTTGTTCTAAATTCTAAAGGCTGGGAACACTGGAATGTGGCCCTATCTTGCCGATAATACAGAAGCAGAACTCAGAGGTTAATTTCTAAAGGTTATCTATAGTTTCCACCCCTAAAGCTACTGAGTCAGTGGTAATCAATCTCCTGTATTTCTGGTCCCAGGCACAGGAAAACTGCCTTAGCCTCCAGGTCTCCACCTGGAAACCGAGATAACTACCCTGTAAGAGCAGGGCTAAAATTCAAACAGCAGTTTTTACCCAGGTGCGGTTGCTACCATACTTCACACAGGACATCTGAGGGCTCTGTGTTTGAGCTCACCGCGCCTTCTCCAGAGAGGGTCCACACGGAGAGGCCGAGATGTGGCCACAGCCCCTGCGGTTTTCCAGGCTCCGGGGGAGCCCCGGGAGGGCGGAGCGGGGTCCGGAGGAGCTGAGCGGAGCGGGCCGCCCCAGGTGCAGCTCTTGCTCCGAATCTGGCTCTGTTGCCGCCAGGCTGCTCCCATGGCTCTCGGGAGAGACGATGGCAAAGTTCTCTCTCTATTCCTGGGCGGTGCCAATGGGCGGCCGTGCCAGATGTGGCTGTGCAATAGGGAACATTTAAGACGTCACTGGGCAGCTCCTCAACAAGTTAAACTGGGTTTCCATGACTCAGCAATTCCACATCCAAGAGAATGAAAACATATGTCCATACAAAGGCCCGTGATCCAATGTTACAGCAGCGTTGCCTGTGCTGGCCCAAAGGTGGCGGGGCCAAATATTCATCAGTGGATGGGGCATCAACAAAATACGGAATAAACATACAGTAATTCTCCCACTAAACAGGACAAAAGCACAAACCTGGCCGGTGGTGCTCAGTGGGTGGAGTGGCGTCCCATGCACGGAAAGGTTGCCGGTTCTATTCCTGGTCTTCACATGCCCGGGTTGTAGGCTTGATCCTGGATATGGGGGTGTGCAGGAGGCTGCCGATCAACGTTCTGCTCTCACATCGATGTTTCTCTTTCTCTCTCTCTCTCTCCCTTCCTCCACATCTAAAATCAATAAAAATATTAAACGGGGGTGGGAAAGGAACAAAGCAGTGACACCTGCTGTGCTGGATGAACCTTAAAAACATGATGCTAAGTGAAAGAAGCCAGACACAGCAGGGCACATATTACATGATTCCGTTTATAGGAAAGAAATATCTAGAGTAAGCAAATCCAAAGAACAAGAGGGAACGTGGTGCTGCCAGGTGCTGAGGGGTGGGGAGTTTTAGGTGGGCTGATGAAATGTTTTGGTGATGGTTGTACACCGTGAATGTACTGCATGACATTGAATTACACATGTTAATGTCAGGCGAGTTTTAGTGGGGTTTTTGTTTGTCTTAAAGAAGCCATCAGGAAAGTGGGCAGGGCAGGGCTGAGCCCACTGCTCACTCTTCCCAGGCAGGGCTGGGTTTGGTACCCGGACCATCCAACATCTCAAATACAGCCGAGGTCAGTCAGCGAGAAACATGAGGACCACAGCTATAGGATGTGCCAGATCAGAGGCTACCAGATGTTGCCCTGGGCGCTCCTTTTGCCCTGTGACCCCCACACATACACAGCCATAGAGCCACAGGTTTCAAAACTCCACCGTACACTATGATGACACGTGATGTTGACACACTAAGTTGATTTTGTCCATTTGGGAAATCCAGTACAAGATCACGTGAGACACTACCGTGTTAAGAACTTTAAAAGCACTTAAATGTGCCCTAGCCAGATTGCTCAGTGGCTAGAGTGTTGGCCCTCAGACTGAAGGGTCCCAGTTCAGTTTCCATCAAGAGCACGAACCTTGGTTGCAGGCGCCTGCAGGAGGCAACCAATTGATGTCTCTCTTCCTCTCTGTCTCTCCCCGTCCCTTCTCCTCTCTCCAAAAATCAATGGGGAAATATCCCTGGGTGAAGATGAACAACAACAACAGAAGTAATTCAAGCCGAAACCGGTTTGGCTCAGTGGATAGAGTGTCGGTCTGCCGACTGAAAGGTCCCGGGTTCGATTCCGGTCAAGGGCATGTACCTTGGTTGCAGGCACATCCCCGGTAGGGGGTGTGCAAGAGGCAGCTGCTTGATGTTTCTCTCTCATCGACATTTCTAGCTCTCTATCTCTCTCCCTTCCTCTCTGTAAAATATCAATAAAAAAATATATTTTTTTAAAAAAAGTAATTCAATATGTGGCTTACCCGAACAATGGAACACTCTTCAGAGCTAGAAAGGAAGGAACGGAGAGGACTTAAATGCATGAGTGAGAGCAGCCGGGATGAAAAGCATACAACCCTGTTCCCACTGTTTGACATTTGGGAAAAGGCAGAACCGTGGAGACAATAAACAGATGGATCGGTGGGTGCCAGGGGCTGGGGGTTGGGAGGATGAACAGGTGGAAGAGAGGACTTGCAGGGCATTGGAGCTCCTCTCTGTGACGCTGTAATGATGGACACGTCCTTATACGTTTGTTCAAACCCACTGCACACGCACCAGAGTGAGCTGCAATGCAAACTACAGGCTTGGGGGGATGGTGTATCAATGTAGGTTGTCAGTTGTACCGAATGGGCCAGTCAGGTGAGGATTTGTTAACGGGGGAATCTGGGCATGTGTGAGGCATATGGGAACTCTGTTCTTTCTTCTCAATTTGCCATAAACCTAAAACTGCTCTGAGAAAAGTTTATTTTTAGGGGAAAAGGGTACTTAAATATGTGAACATTTTCCTAATACCACAGAGAACAGTCGCAAAAACAGTTAATGCACCAGACTGTATGCTAGGCCATGAAGCGTTTTGTGTTGTCGTTTTCTTTTTTAATCTTTCTGAGCCTCAGAATCCTGTTTCTTTAAAATTCTAGACCTAAAAATCTCCTTTCTCTTTCATCACCCTTACTGGGTTGGGTCTATTTTCAATCCCTCATGTGTCTCTGACAAACAGATGACTCATTGTAAACATGTGAGTCTTAAATGCAGGCGATAACTTTAAAAGGCTTCAAAATGCAAATAGGAACTTTGGAAGTCAAAGTACAAGCTCCATACTTACTCCTAATGGAGACCTTTGACCCCAGAAAGTCAGAAGGATTTTGGCATCCCATACATAAGAGGCTGTCACTGGGAAGAAAACCGAGGCCACGTGTGTAGGACGCCACATTTAGAAATAGTTCGGTGCCTATCCAAGAGTTCGCAATAGCCACTGGGAAGCCAGTTGTGCCAGAAAAAAAAAATTTTTTTTTTCATGGGCAGTGCCGTGATCTGCCAGGAATCGGTCATGTGCTTCAAGTTGGCTTAGCTAGATGCAATAACTGAATCGGTTTTGTGAACAAGACACAAAGCAACTCTTCCATACTCACCTCGATGGCCTAACGGTGTATATGAAACACAGCCATGTGGGATTCAGAAATTGGTAGAATTCTTCACTGAGATCGATAGATACAAACACCTTTATTAAGCGAATGTGACTCAGTCTTTGCACGCCAACATCCCTAACAAACAGTGGCAGAACGGAAGAGCCTTCAGTCGGTACACAGACAGGAGTGAGCCCTGAACACGGGACAATGAAATGGCAGGTCCAATAAGTGCACAGCGGAGCCCAGGTTTTGGAGGGAGTCTCCAGGCATCTGACATTAAAGGTCCCACCGGATAACTCATGGCCCCTGAAGCAGGGCTCTTGTTTTGAAGACTGCATATATAATTAATAGCAGCTTGGAAACCCTTCCTGGACCACCCTCTGAACAAAACTGCTGAATATGCATGGCTCTCCATTTTGTCAAATGAAAAGGAAAACGCAGGAGCCAAACTGAGGGAGGGGCACTTTTCCGAGACCCTAAGATGGGTTTAAATGACGACGTTCGCCACACCGAGGACATTATTCTCCTGCATCTGCCAGAAGAAAGCCGTGTCGCCAGGTAGGGAAGGGAGGATGGCAGTCCCACTCCCTGCGGGTGACAAAGCTCTCCTTTCAGCGGCCACAGCCACCCGGACCCGTGAACAAAGCGTGTGTTGTTCGGAGAATGAATGGGGACAGCTCTCTTCTGTGCATTTTATTAAAACTAGAAAGCTGTGGCTGGCTGCCACCGATGACGCCTGTTGAGTCCCAACAGCCTAACGCTCAAATCGGACTCACCAGCAACCCACCCAGCTCCGGGTCTGCATCTTGGCACTGCGGACTACGCAGTGGGTCCGAATTCCACTGCGACGGGGCAGATAAAGGTCCTTCGTCACGGGGACGAGAAGCACGAGGCCTCCCTTTGCACGGGAAGAGTAGATAAATAGTTCACCACGTGAACCAAAGACTTTATTTATTTATGTTTTTAAAGCAGATATAAACACCAAAGTACAATGTAGTATCCATATTCGTTGAGAAAAACAATAAAATTACCGAAACTTCGAAAACATCAAATGAATGCGCTGAATCAATGATCATGACTAATTCTCAGCCGGTAACACAGATTTTCCACTCAAGGACGAGGCTTGATTTCTAAATGATATTATTCACATGCACTCCTTGGACCTACTTAGTATCAAAATGGGGACTCGGGGAGGTCGAGTCCGGCTTTGTCTCGATTTCAGAGATGACGCAGCAGCCGCCCGAGGAGCCTGGCTTGCTGCTGGAGTCCCAGAAATCATGTCTCCCGAGGCTATACAACAAATTCTACTTCTGAAAACTAAAAACCAGACTTTAGATTCCTTTGACATCACTCAGGGCCCACACTCTCCAGCACCATGGAACCCGACATGCTCACACGTGCTTTTCCTCGTCTTTCCAAACACACCCCCAAAGGGGGCCCGGCTCTGAGTTCCCTGACAGAGGTTCGTAAGGACCACACTGAGGCCCAAGGGAAGGCCGGGAATGCAGTTCCCTGTGGCTTTTTCTATTGAGGAAAAAATAGATATATTTATACGAGAGTGCCCTGGCAAACGGGAAAATGACACCAATTATACGGCCACAGAAAATGGTTCTATAAAACCCCTTCTGTCAAAATCACGTTCCAAGGCAGTTTAAGGCCAAAGGGTCGTAAAAACGGTTCATACAAATAATAATCTCTCCACCAGAAAAAGCCCTTCGTGAAAAGTGGCGGAGGGTCTGGCACCCAGAACGGAGGGAAGCGGGCCCGCTCCTGTGGGGCTGGGGCCTGGGCGTGTCGTTAAAAACGAAGTAAAAAAAAATGAAAGTGGATTTTCGTGTGAGCAGAAAGCCTGCGGTTACAGAATCCGAGAGCCGAGGCCTTAAGGCAAGACTGCTGCCATCAGACGTGAGGACAGAGGGTGCAATGGCAGCGCTACAGGCTGGCTTAGTCCTATCCAGGCCACAGCGGCCTCAGGAACAAAGCCTGCTGTGACTCCTCAGTCTGAGCAGCCCCCGGAACGGCCCACGGAGGTGAGAAAAGAAGCTGGCAAGGCGAATCACCAGAAAATATCCAGGCGGGGCAACGATCACAGTTGGACGGACGGCTTGGGTCGTGGGCAGGCGGGAAAACCCTTGACCCAGTCCTCAAGGTCAATGTCTTTGCATGTCCTGTGCACGACTCCAAGCAGCAGTTTCTGGGGCCGGGAAGTGAGTTGCTTTTGCGATATTTCCCCCCCAATAAAAGAAGACAAGAAGAGACGGAGAGATGAGACCACTGAGGTGGACCCTCCTCCGTCAGGGGTGGAGCCAGAGAGGGTCGGGAAGGACTTCCTGCCATGCACACGGCTCCCTCCTCCAGGTCTGGCCGAGTCCTACAGACGCTTGTAGGTGCCGAGGAGAGCTTTGCAGTTGGGACAGTAATGGTCCACGTCCTGCAGGGCGTCCACGCAGAAGGGGATGAAGCAGCAGCCCGCGATGCACCTGGAGACAAGCACGGCCCCCGCGGGGCGGGTTAGCGACCGCAGCCGTGGGGACGGTGGAGACATCCTAGGCCCCCCCCCCCCTCCGGAACCTGTGCATGGGACTTTTATTTGGAGAAAGGGACTTTGCAGATAGAATTAACCTCAAGATGAAGTCATGACGGAGTATTCAGCTGGCCCCCTAAACTAAGGTGACCAGACGTCTCGCTTTTGGCGGGACAGTCCCGCCTTTTAACAATCTGTCCCGCGTCCCGCGGCATTTTAAAAAAGTCTCGAATTTTGCAAAAACATTTGGTCACCTTACCCTAAACCCAATGACTGGTATCCTTATAGCAGGACACATACAGAGACACAGGGGGGGGAAAGGCCACGTGAAGACGGTGGCAGTGATGCAGCCACAAGCCAAGGACACTGGGCCTCCCGAAGCCGGAAGAGGCAGGAAGCACTCTCCCCTCAGAGCAGTGGTTCTCAACCTTTCTGATGCCGCGACCCTTTACCACAGTTCCCATTTCCGGTACTCCTCCATAACTGTAACGCTTCTACTGTTAATGAGTCGTAATGTAAACATCTGTGTTTTCCGATGGTCTTAGGGGACCCTGCTAGCATTTTATTTTACTGGTCTCCCAGACTGCCCAATCTAGAGTGCATGCTTTCTCCCCTTAAAATGCCAAGACCATGGCCTATAAATGTATTTCCCATTAAAGAATACAAGTCTTCCTGAACAAATGGTTGATTCCAGGTTTGTGGCAAGCAACGTATAGAATGATCATGGATATCTTATTATAATACATGAGAACCGCTGCCTAAGACTATCGGAAAACACAGTATTTACACTCCGATTCGTTAACAGTAGCAACATTACGGTTAAGAAGTAGCAGCGAAATAATTTTATGGTTGGGGGTCACCACAACATGAGGAACTGTATTAAAGGGTTGCGGCATCAGGAAGGTTGAGAACCACTGCTTTAAAGCCTTAGGGGAATATTGGGGGGGGGGGGGGGGGGTAATGGCACCTTGATTTTGGACTTCAAGCCTCCAAAATTGAGAGAGAATCAATCCTTATTGTTCTGAACCAACAGGTTTGAGGTCATTTGTTATGGCAGCTCTAGGAAAGGACTACGCCAACCACTGCCAAGCCTGCTCCCACCGACAGACTGTGCCGAGTGTGTTTTCAAGTCCTGGGTTATCTGGGCGCCTTCCAGAGCCTCAGACCAAGGTTGGGGGGGCCTCTTTGGTGCAGGGCCAGAGAGCACCTCTTTTATCCGCGCTGCAGTGTGAAAGCAGCCAGAGGTCATGACCCATAGACGGAGGTGATGTGTTCCAGTCCACCTCACAGCAGGCTGGAGTTTGCTGACCTCTGTCTCGGACTGATCCCCTTTCCACGTGGAGAGGCTGCTTCTTACAGCAGCCACCACACAAAGTTCCCCCCAATACTGTCTCTAACCCACGCAACCAGCAGGCCCAGGCAGGGCCTTCTCCAGGCCTGCAGCAAAGGAGGCAGAGCCAGTCGCACAAGAGGCCGGGCTCCTGAAAAGAAACGCACGAACACCCTGCCTCTGGGGAAGAACACAGAGCCCCAAGGTTTTCCGAGAGAGTCCACGGCCAGGAGCCAGGAGGCTGCCTGGATCTGTTGGGGGAGGGGGGAGGGCGCAGGGGATTAAATTGTGTATCTTCAAGTTTCTCTCAGAACAGAAATTATTGTCTCTTTCAATAAAATGTCCTTGGGGCAGACATAAATATTTACACATCCCCTTGTGGAGGCAATGGGAAAAACACTTGGGCTCATAAAAGGGTAAGACATTTTAAAGCGATGACTATCGAGTATATGTAATGTGCAGATGTTTAAAGCTTCTCTCGGAGAGAGGCAAACACTGTGATTTAGACCACGGAATCCTGGAAGGAACAGAGATCCCTAAGGTATCACGCTATAAGACGCACGGGGATGCTCTGCCGGGCACTGCATACACTATATGTCATAGAGGGAGTGGTGTGAGCAGATGAGCAAGAGGGAATTATGGGTCTTGGCCGGTATAACTCAGGGGTTATAGCATCAATCCCCACACCGAAGGGTCTCGGGTTCAATTCCCAATCAAGGGCACACACCTGGATAGCAGGTTCGATCCCCATTCCTGGTTGGGGTGTGTGCAGGAGGCAACCAATTGATGTGTCTCTCACACCTGGATGGTTCTCTCCCTCCCTCCTTCCCTCTCTCTCTTCCACTCTCTCTAAAAGTCAATGGGAAAATACCCTCGTGTGTGGATTAACAAACGAACAAGAAAGAAGCAATGATGGGACAGCAGCTCCCAAGCTTTGAGATGCTCAGGAGCAGTGGTTCTCAACAGGAGACGATTCCTATTTATCACGATTTTCGGAGGAGCTCCTGGCACACAGTGGGTGGAGGCCAGGGATGCTGAGCAACGTCCTCCATGCGTAGGACGGCACCCCATGAGACAGAAGTGCGTGCTACCGCTGAGAAACCCTGCGAGCGAGGAATGAGGGAGAGCCGGGGTTCCGAGGGGACCTGGCTTACCCGAGCAGGCACAGGCTCCCACAGGAGAGCCAGGTGAGGGCGCCGGCGTTGTAGGACAGCTGGGTCACAATCATCTTGTTGCAGGAAGGGCAGCACATCTGGACCGGGCGGTCGAAAAAGGAGACCGGCTGCTGCACGTAGACCGTCTGCACGGTAACTGATGGGAGGGAAGAGGAGAGAGCCGCTCAGTAAACCAGGAAACATCTGTTAGAAGACAAGGTGGAGGCACACCCCTGTTCACAGCAGCACTATTTCTAGAGCCAAATGTCCTCCGATGGGTGAACAGATAAGCAAAATGTGGTCCATCCATACAGCGGAGTATGATTCCGCCTTCACATATGCACCATGGATGGACCTTGAGGATGTTACACTCGGTGAAATAAGCCAGACAAGAAAGGACAGATGCTGCCGGATCCCTCATCCAGGAGGCACCTCGAGAAGTCACACTCATAGACAGAAAGTGGACGGTGGTTGTCAGGAGCTGAGGGAGGAGGCTGCGGAGTTAATGGAGACAGAGTTTCAGTTTTACAATATGGAAAAGTTCTGGAAATGGGTGGTGGTGGCACAATGATATGAATGTGCTTAATGCCACTGAACTTATACTTGGAAATGCTTAAGATGATATATTTTATGTTGTATACTAGAGGCCTGGTGCACAAAATTTGTGCATGGGTGGGTGGGGGGGGGGGTGTCCCTCAGCCCGGCCTGCACCCTCTCCAATCTGGGACTCCTCGGGGTATGTCCCACTGTCAGTTTAGGCCCCATCGCACCCTGGTTCCCCACTAACTAACCCCCTGCTGGCCTGATCTCCCCCTAATTGGCCCCCTGCTGGCCTGGTTGCCCTCTAACTGTCTGGAAGTCAGATGGCCAGAAGATGTCTGGTTGACCCGGTTAATTAGCATATTACCCTTTAATTAGCATAGATTTTACCTTAACTTAAAAAATGAGGTGGAGAGGCCCGGGGCTGCAGAAATTGGGCAGCACCACCAGGAAGCTGCTGCCAGGGGCCGGAGCACCTTCACTGCGGATTCCTCCCTTGAGGTGGGACTGCACAACTAAAGCAGCTGCACTTTTATTTCTCACACGCTCCCCCCAAAATGACCTGCAGTTGTATGTGCAGCACTTTGCTCTGGCATGTATGCGCTATTAAAAAACACACAATTCTAATATATTTTTTTTTTTTAAACCCACACAAATCTAATATTAAAAATAATAGGGGGGATGACAAAAAGGGAAAAAGAGGAAAGTGGCAGATTTCCAGAAATATCCTTTGAGGGACATTCAGAACCCCACAGGCGAGCGGGGCAAGGCCTGTGCTCAGCTGGGCCAGGCTTCCAAAGGCAACTGGCCATGGAGCCATGGGAGGAGCTGACAATGCAGGTGCCCGGGCCCCGCCCCGGCACAGCCTGATCCAGCCGGTCCGGGAAGAGTCCCCAAACTGTGTTAAGTTCCGAATGGTTCTGCGACTGTGGTCTGCGGATGGTAATCTCAGAGACTGTGACATGGCCGGTTTTCGCTCCCGTTTCCCTCACCCACAGATTAGACAGCCAGGGGCTGGGGAATGACTGCTAACGGGTGTAGAAGGTACAGGATTTCTTTCTGGGTGATGGGACATTCTGGAATTAGTGCTGCAAACAGGCAGAAACCAGTGAGTTGTACACTTAAAGAGACTGAGCCTTCCGGTCTGAGAATTATATTTGAATGAAGCTGTTATTTAAAAAATGGATGTAGCCCTAACAGGTTTGGCTCAGTGGATAGAGCATCAGCCTGTGAACTGAAGGGCCCCAGGTTCGATTCCGGTCAAGGGCATGTACCTTGGTTTCGGGCACATCCTCAGTAGGAGGCAACTAATTGATGTTTCTCTCTCATCAATGTTTCTAACTCCCTATCCCTTCCTCTTAAAAAAAAAAAAAAAAATCAATATATTTAAAAAATAAAATAAAATAAGAAATGGATGTAACAGAGTTGTTGTTGGGATTAAGTAAGATAATGCTGGTAAAGGAAGAACCTCTCACCGGTTCTGGGACAGAGGGCTCCTCGATAAACAACTCCCTCTTTTCATAAAACAGGCCCCTTTACCAACTCAATGCCAGGGGAAAGGCCGGGTCACCGAGCAGGACAAGCCCGGGAACCACCTGAGCACATGCAGCGAGGATGTGAGGTCATGCCAAAGAGAGGAAACTCCACGGCAGACGTGTCCAGACAGACATTCGCAATTGGAGAGGATCTAGGCATGTCAGTCCCAAAGCCCTGCGCGTTTTGCGTGTTCTTTGTGGTGTTTGGCAAAGGTGTTGAAGCTCATATTTCTGTCACGGGGACTTCCTCCTGGACCGCCCTTGGGCTGCTGAATGCCCCTGCCTCAGAGGAAATGAACGCCGCCCAGGGCTAGGTGAGCCTGACGCCTGCTTTAGCACCTGCATGTCAGTTTTAGTAAGACTTTTGGGGTGGGGTTGAGGGTGGCCAGCAAGAATGAGTCATTTATCGAGCAGAGAGCGGCGAACTAAGATAATCAAAAGTTATCTTGTCCCCTCCCTTCTCGAGGGGTCAAAGTCACCTGAGCACTTTTATGAAATGATTCCTCATAAAATGTTATCTCATTTTAAGAACTCACTGATAGAGGTACCCGATGAGCCCTTACTTACTTACAGATGGGGAAACTGAGGCCCAAGCGGGTGAGGTGACCCGAGCAGACCCGGGGGACCACTCTCTGAGCAGGCGATTTCCTCCTGAGCTGCTTGTGATTTTGAATCAGCTGTGTCCCTCCCTCGGCAGCAGGAACTCCCCCGCCAAGGGACACAGGCCAGGGGCTGTGGCCATGAAGCAATAATGTGATGTTGTAACCAGACAGACAATCAATGGGCCTGGGCCGCCTGTCAGTACTTGAGCCAATTAAGCAGAGACAGGGTGGAGTCACCTATGAGTGGCTATTCCCATACTGCCAGCAGTGTGAGAGAGCAGCAGGTCACCCACAAAAATCTGCTCTGCAGCCCCCCGCCCCCCCAAACCAGCTGCTTATAGTGGGCAGAAGGACAAAGATTACATGGGGAAGTAGGCAACAGATAATGGGGGCTGGAGATTTGCAATGGCTGGGAGTCTTCAAAGGGCGAGTCAATAGGCAAAAGGTTATGCCAAATGGGCAGTTGACAGGTCGGAAGATTTGCAAAGGCCCGTGGGTATGCAAAGGCTGGGGGGTCTTCAAAGGGCTGGTCACTCTGGTTTCTGCAACAAGGTTGTTAAACTTGCCCTGATAACAGGCAGCTCCCTGAGGGGGAGGATGGGCTGCATCTCCAGGTGAGCTCCCAGCCGGGCTAGAATGTGCCTTCTTTCATCAGAACAAAACCATCATGGTTAACAGAGCATGGTTAATACTTCTTACAACTCTAGTGGGCCCCCAGTATCCTATCTCTGCCCTTATCCATGTGACAGTGAGCAGGACTTGGATTGCTGGTGTGGCTTTAAGGATGGAGAAAGGGGGCCATGAGACAAGAAGTGGGGCAGGCAAGGGGATGGATTCTCTCCTAGAGCCTAGAGGAAGGAAAGCAGTTCCACCTAGACCTTCGTTTCAGCCTGGGAGACCTATCAGAATTCTAACCCCGAATAATGTATGGAATAACAAAAGCAGAAAGAGTAAGAGAAGACACGAAGAGAAGAAAGGAAAAAGTTATAAGAATGTCCCATCTGTGGATGTTTGTGGAGTTATTAAATCATGATCAACAGGCCACGCTATTGCTTGTTCCCAACTCAAGCATTTAGCAGCAAAACTCGATCAAGTCTGGGAAGCTGGAGACAGAGCCCACCTCTCCTCACCTTAGACCCCTTTTCCTTAATCTCTAGAAGGACAGACACTTGGGGCAAAATCCAGCTCTTCCATGTTAGTCCTTCAAAGACTGAAATCAAAATAAGGGCATGAAGAAACACTTTGGCTTCCGGGAAAAAGGGGTTTAAAGCAGCGTGACAGTACCCTAACTGGTTTGGCTCAGTGGATAGAGTGTCGGCCTGCAGACTGAAAGGTCCCAGGTTTGATTCTGGTCAAGGGCTTGTACCTTGGTTGCGGGCACATCCCCAAGTAGGGGGTGTGCAGGAGGCAGCTGATCAATGTTTCTCTCTCATCGATGTTTCTAGCTCTCTATCCCTCTCCCTTCTTCTCTGTAAAAAATCAATAAAATATATTTTAAAAATAAATAAAACAGCATTGACAGTATGCAAACTACAGGAACCTGCTTCAGCGAATTCCAGCAAAAAGAGGAGTTATTATTAGGAAATACAGATGGGCTTAAACAAATGAAAAGATGATAAGCCTCCTGCGTTCTAAGGTGCATGAAATTTAAAACTGTACTAAGATAACATTTTTTTTATTGACCAGGCCGGCAACATTTCTAAAGTTGGACATGATACTCTGTCGGCACTGTAAAAGGGAACGAAGATGTTGTCTGTGGACTCATATGGACACTTTGGAAAGTGGAGGAGGGGGAAAAAAACAAGGTACAAAAGAATATACATACACACACACAGCACGTGTATAGCACGCTACCCGTTTCTGTAAGAAAAGGAAGTGGAAGAATATGTATTTGTATTCATTATGTCTGCAGAGAGAAATGTTGGAGGGGACCTCAGTGCTGAGAGCGGTGACCTAAAAGGTGTGAGGGCCGATGGGGTGAGACTGTCCTTGCACACGGACTGTACGTGTCGTGTCCACACGGGTGTCTTCTCCGGGCGACACAAATGAACGCGGGTGAGCCGAGACCCTGTCTGCCCCGGAGGTCAGTCCTGCGGGGCCCACGGGCAGCCCCGCGCTCGCTCTCGGAAGCACCGCCTGGCCTCAGCCATGAGCCCTCTGTGCACAGCACATGGTGCGCTTGGTTACATGAGCTTTCTTTTCAGGTAGTTCGGGAGGCAATGACTGGAGAACAAGCTTGGGAAGAAGCCCCCCACCCCATCCCCTTTTGACAGGTGTGAGGTGATACTTGATTGTGGTATTGATTTGTGTCTCTCTGATGCTTAGTGACAAGGAGCCTAAATCTTCCTGTCTGCTGGCCATCTGTGTGTCCCCTTTGGAGAAGTGTTATTTCAGGCTGTCTGCTCGTTTCTTAACTGGGTTGTCTTCTTGGCGTTAAGCTGTATGCGTTCTTCATGTGTGTTGGATACTAAACCCTGAGAGGTTTAGTATAAAAATAAAGTTGTGGGAGGCAGGGGAGCACCTGTGCACATGGAGCGCTGGGGGGCTCTGCTGGGGGAGGGGTTTCTGCTCCCCCATTCCTCACGCGGGGCGGCTTCTCCTCCGGCTCTGACTCCCGCCCTCCACTCAGGGCCCAGGCTTCTAGCAAACCCCGGTGGGGAGGGTGAGGTCTCTGAAAGCAAGCCGCCGTTGCCAGATTTCTCCGGCACAGTGTGAGTGCCAAAGGGGTGATTTATGGCGGACTTGAGGAAGCTCATAAACGGTCCTTGATCGTGGGAAAGCCGTGAGCCTCAGCGGTGCGGAACCTGCGAGACTGTATGTAACGTTTCACACGGAGGAAAACCGGACTGGAGGCCGGGGCGGGAAGGGGGACAGGGAGGCGGAGCGGTGGGAGGGGAGGTCGCACGTACTTGGATTGGTGTTGGGGACGGGCATTGGCTGGGTGTAGTACCCAGGAGGGTTCATGCCCTTCCCATCGGGGCCGGTCACCAGCCCCGTGGTGGGCCCGGGCATGGGCGCAGGAGGCGTGGGGAAGTAGTTGTTAATGGCCACCGTCTCTTCGTAAGTTGGGGGCGCGGAGGGGGCCGATGAGGGCCCGGCGGCCGCCTGGTACAATCCCGGAGCAGACATTTCACCTACGGCAAAACCAGAAGACACCACATAAGCAATTTAATGGACAGCTCTCTCTGTCTCTTGCTCGCTCTCCTCCACCCTCTTCTTTAACTTTCTACCCGACACAAAGAAAACCTGAAGAATTGCCAGACAGGGAGTTCACATCTTTCCAAGACCCAAGAATGATCACCTTAATCAGAATTCATTAAGTAAAGATTAAAGGTAAATAATTTGGACAACCGAAAATCGCCCAATCCTAGAAAACCCCGAGGACAAACGTCTCAGAACGAACGGAAGCAAAAGGTTCTTCACACTTCAGACCGCCACCCAACAGCAACCTGTCTTTCACACCGAGTGTCTGCTTCGTTTTGAACCACCACGGGTTTTTTTTTACGAATAGTTTCCAATGCCAGAAAGGACCAAGGCATTCGAAACCAACCACAAGCTACGCAAACAGAGTGCTGAGCAAAAGCCAGACGCCAGAAACGCACAGCCCGCCATGCCCTCCCTGGACACACAGTTCCGAAACAGGCGAGATGAGTCATGGGTTAGAAAGCAGGAAAGGGGGCACTCCGAGGAGGCGGGGAAGAGGGTGGAGGGGGTGGGAAGGAGGCCTTTTTGGGGTGCCGGTCATGTTATCTTTCCTCATCGGGGGGACTGGTTACATGTGCACGCTAACTTTGCGAACATCTGAGTTGTACAATTATGTACTTCCTGTATATATGATATTATAGTTCTTTAAAAAGAACACACACACACACACACACACACACACACACACGGTTCCTAGTTTGGAAAATGAGTCTCCGAGCGGCCAGGCCCACATTTCCTTTTGTGAGGGCGAAGAAAGGGTTGTTTTTTTCCTCTCGGAGCCGATGGAGCCGATGCCCGCCTAGAATTACATGGCCCGCACCCAGGGTGCGCTCCGGTCTGACGGCCCGGCTCCCAGCCCCCGGGCAGCCGCGGGGAGGACACAGGGCCATCCTTTGTGCGGCTCTGTGTTCCAACGGGGCAGGGCCAAGGCTGCTGTTAGGAGATCCATTCAAACCTGTCCCAGGAGAGATGGGGTATGAGCTCCCGGGGCAGCGAGCCATGGGCCGGGCCCGGGCTCCGACGGGCCTGCGACCCCTGCCCATCCGGCTGGGTCTTCTCGAACCCGTGGGGAGCAGAGGCAGCAATTCATTCTGCTGCGGGGAGAAGGGCAGAATCCTTTGAGGAAGCGCTGCTGTCCAGCCAAGCATGAAAAAAGACTTCTCTGGGGGGAGAGAAGGGCGTGTATTTCAAAGTGGAAAGAGAGTCACCGGGAAGTGGACACGCGCAAGACAAAGTCAATACATAGGGCTTGGTTTGGGGCTCGGCTGTTGAAAATTTTGAAAGTCCTTTTGGGCTGTTTGGACTTGATAAGACCGGGCTGTCCAGTGGAACTCTCTGGGAGGGTGGAATGTTCTCTATATGGGTTAACAGGGTCGCCACCAGCCTCACAAGGCTATTGAACACTAAATACGGCCAGCGTGACGGAGGAACTGGATGCTCAAATTGTTTTTAAGTCTAAGCAATCTAAATTTAAAACTGAATATGGAATTCATTGACTAGAACACGTGTATGTAAGTCTGGGACACCTCAGGTAGGTGAATCGATACTTTTGCAACAGCAAATTTAATACACTCTGAATCGAGACCGAATGTTTTTTTTGCCCTAACCCCATGGTTGGCAAACTGTGGCTCTCGAGCCACATGTGGCTCTTTGGCCCCTTGAGTGTGGCTCTTCCACAAAATACCACGGTCTGGGCAAGTCTGTTTTGAAGAAGTGGCATTAGAAGTTTAAGTTTTAAAAATTTGGCTCTCAAAAGAAATTTCAATCGTTGTACTGTTGATATTTGGTTCTGTTGCCGACCACTGCCTGAACCGGTTTGGCTCAGTGAATAGAGCATCGGCCTGCAGACTGAAGGGTCCCAGGTAAGATTCCGGTCAAGGGCATGTACCTTGGTTGCAGGAGGCAGCTGAATTGATGTTTCTCTCTCATTGATGTTTCTAACTTTCTACCCCTCTCCCTCTCCCTCTCTCTCTTTAAAAAAATCAATTATATATATATATATATATATATATATATATATATATATATATATATATATATATATTTTAGCATCTAATTTGGGATACGTCGATGTAAAATACACCCTAGATTTCAAGTACTTTAAAATACATGAATGTGAAATATCTTGTTTATAATTTTTAAATATCGGCTGTATGTCAAAACGATACTATTTCGGATATATGGAGGTGAGTTACAGTACGATGTTAAAATGCATTTCAGCTGTTTCTTTTCAATTTAAAAAAATGTGGCTACTAAACCATCTAAAATACCTATGTGGCCCATTTCCTGGTTCTGCGGGAGAGCACAGCTGTGGAGCAGTGGGAACCATGGAAGGTTATGGAGAAGAGGAAGGTCCATCCCTAGAAAATGTAGATGACACAGAAGGTCCGTTAGGGAAGCAAGAAGAAAACCACAGACGGCCCCATGTACGGGTGGCAGGACAGAAGGTCGGACACCCAAGTCCACAGGGGAGGGTCAAGCAGGAGGGCGGACTGTCTCTGTGGGAACAAGCTCAGGGGTTACAGATGAGAACCCTGTGACAAGTGGCTAAGGACTGTTGCCAGGTCCCTCTGGCATACAGACACAGAAATGCAGAAGGACAAAGAAACCACAAAGACCAGCCGAGGACACTTCTCTATCCGTCCCACCCCCTCTGTCTGCTGAGGTCCCCTCAGGCTGCCCCAGGCACTTCCCCATCAGCTTCCGGCAGGGACTGGGCTCTTCAGCTGGGGGAACAGGCCACGATGCTCTGCAGGACTTTACATCCACATTTGACATCAAGGACGTGCTGTCCCTTCCTGTCTCAGAAAACGCAGACCCTGGCTGCTTACACAATTTATTATGGACACCAAGTCCTATGGAAAAACACCAGGAGAGCAGAAAACGCCATGCGTGCGGCAAGCCTAAAATAGCCCTGCTTGCTGTGGTTGCAACTGGAGTGCCTTTGTGGGAGGGGCAAATAAGGCCTGGGGTACCCTCAATCGTGCAAACCGCTGGACATCAATGACTCCACTCAGAAGCGGAATTCCTTTACTTCAAAACCACCACCTCTCTCCTCCGAAAGTAAAGAAACATGAATAAAGAACATCACAAGTGTCGGGCCAGGGGCCTCCTGTCCCTGAACTGTAAAGAACGCCTCGTTTTGGAAATCAAGGCCCAGGTCCCCGCTCATTAACCAGGCATCGTCTTTCTTGTAGTCACATCCTATTTTCTGGACTGTCAGGGCACTGTCCCTTGGGAACATTGCTTTTGATCAAACAGCCACATGAGCATGCTTATAGCTTTGAAAAGAACAAGAGCAACAAACTAGAATAGTATAAAAAAAAAAAAAAAAGAAAGAAAGAAAAAAGAAAAAAAAGCAACAACCCATTCCCAGCTGGTTTGAAGGCTTTCTAAATAAATTCCACAGCATTCCTTCCCCAGGCCCCAGGCCAGGAAATGCCACTTCACTCAGTCCCAGGTCCACCCCCTTCACATTTCTTTTTATTTCACTCCCCCGGGGGCAGGAGGCCCAGCCAGCCACCCACCTACTCACCCTTCCAGAAAGAATGCACTCAGCCCGCCTCCACTCCCTCCTCCTAGCCCACAACATGACACGCTTAAGAGCAGCGGCCTCACCCCAACATACACACAGGCGCAGATGGCCCCCCCACACACACACACACAACATATGCACACTCCACTGCCACCGAGAACCCTCTGCCACGCTGCCCGGGCTGCCTGGATGCTGAGGTGCTGGCACCGTTATGTCAAACACTTGTGTTCCTTTTTCTGGGACAAACGGGATACCCTGGGAAAGCATCTCGGCATCTAACAAAACGCAAAGCCACAGTTTTGCTCATAAAAACACAGCTTTGAGCATCCTGGGCTTTGAGGCATCAAGGCAGAGCCCTGGTTGCCATGGTTACTGGGGGTGTTTTGTGTTGGGGGGAAATAGAGGAATAAACAAGGGGGTACCTCTCCCACCCCCATTGTTAACTTTGTTGTTAAACCCAAGAGTGGCTTTTCTCAATTGTCCATTTGCAAGAACACACAGAAGGCCAGTCTCCAGGACCTTACACCCCACCCCACCCCCGAGAAATCAAGAAAATGCTGAGGAATGGTAAGTGAGACCAGGCAGGAACCTGTGCAGTCAGTCCCACAGGGCACTCCACTCGGAAGGGCCTCAAAAGTGGGAACTCCGGGCACCACCTGACACTCTGGACACCTTTGGAAGGAGGGCCCAATGCTCTGTCTATGAACATCAGTGCTGGTTAAAGAAAAGGAAAAGGAGGCCCTGGCCGGTTTGGCTCAGTGGATAGAGCGTGGGCCTCTGGACTGAAGGGTCCCAGGTTCCATTCCAGCCAAGGGCAAATGGCCCAGTTACAGGCGCGATGCCCAGCAGTGAGTGTGCAGGAAGCAGCAGATCGATGATTCTCTCTCATCATTGATGTTTCTAACTCTCTCTCCCTCTCCCTTCCTCTCTGAAATAAATAAAAATATCCTACATAATAAGAGCTAATATGCAAATGGTCATCACACCCTCATCACACCAGCTCAGACAGTCAACACAGGGGAGAGAGGAATGGGGACCAGCCAGGCACAAATGAGCTCGTGAGAAAGGAATGGGGACCAACCAGGCACAAATGAGCTCGTAAGAGAGGAATAGAGACTAGTGGCTTGGGAGATGGACAAGCTGCCTGCCCCATGGTCCCGGGCGCCAGTGGCTGCTCCTGCACCTGAAGCCTGGGAAAGGGAAAGCCCACCCATGATCCCCTGAGGCTACGGTCAGCACAGGCCCTGGGTCACTGCGGCCAGCCAGAGGATGGAATCCTGAGTCCTGGGTGCAGGATGAGGAGAGGTGGTTCGGGCAATCAGGCGAGTAGGGGAGCAATTAGGGTTGATCAGGCAGGCAGGCAGAGGTGGTTAGGGGTAATCAGGCAGGCAGGCAGGTTAGCGGTTAGGAGCCAGCAGTCCTGGATTGCAAGAGGCAGTTGGACATCGCCAGAGGGGTCCCGGATTGGAGAGGGTGCAGGCCCGGCTGAGGGACCTCCCCTACCCTGCACATGAATTTCGTGCACCAGGCTATATATATATATATATGTGTGTGTGTGTGTGTGTGTGTGTGTGTGTGTGTGTTTCTAACTCTCTCTCTTTCATATATATATATATATATATATATATATATATATATATATATATGAAAGAAGGAAAAGGAGGCATTTCCAATCCATGGATCTGCATTTCTGACACAAGAACTGGGCTTGGCCTTGGAAATATTGGCTCATGACCAGATGCATAACCCTAGCCCCCAATTTCTTATCTATAACTATGCCACTTGGAATGTTGAAAATTTCCCTTGTCCCAAATTTCAACGATTTGCTTAGAGAAGCTTACTCTCGTCAATGGGCAGTGAGGGTTATGTGGCTATTACCCCTGAGCCTTGAGGAATGAGTCTGGGGGTCGCTCATTCATGGAACTCGTAGAGAACAGGATTTCCCAAGCTTGTTTTCATTACCGCTATCTCCCCCACTACCTTCCCACCCCCTCTCCAGAGAGTGAAATTAAATTGTTTAAATTTAATTAATTAATTTAAATATAATTTAATTTCTGCCTAACAAGAGTAGTGAAATACTAAGAAATAAGATTTTGTTGCGTAGGGTTGGATTTTGGAGGGCCACACACCACTGTAATATCTAAGGTATTTTTTCGCTTCTCCCGTCCCCCCAATCCCAAGAACCGATTTTCACTCCCTCGGGACTCCCCTGAGAATGCACAGGGTGGGTCCAATGAATCTTCCAAAATCACCAACATTTATTCATCTAGTGTTTCTAAAATGTGTCTCCTCTTTTCTTGCTGTCATCAATGCAACTGTCCAAACGCATTTTAACCTCCTCCTGACCAAGTCCTGATGCCGCTTACACCTGTATATTCTTTTGCAGGCAAGCCCAGCCCTCTCACACCCTCCATCGCATGAGTCACAACTGAGGGGGAGGGCAGGATAGGATGACACTCCTTTCTGCAATGGAGCCAGGCAGGGCTGGGCCGGCCAATTCCTTTTGTCACCAGTCACTCGTCTGGGTCTTGAATCTGCTGGGTTCTCACCCCAGAAAGAAGCTGAGGAGTACTAAGGCGAACCAGATAAGGAGGCTGTTAAACCTTATGTTGGCATCTTTGAATCCAGACGTCTGGCCTGAGCAAAATCTACTATGCTCCACCTCCACCCCAGATGCACAGTTGCATCTACATGAACCACAGGGGGCCCTTCCTTTATTGTTCTGTAATTTACGTCCTTCCAGGAGCCATCCCATGTAGTTTTCAACCCACTAAGTTGGGAACTATTATCATCATCCCAACTTATAAATGAGAAAACTGGGGCCCAGAGAGGTTAAGCTGCTTGTCCACAGTCACACAGACAAAGTGGCAGGGCCGGCTGGGGTTTGAACCCAGGCCCAGCAAACTCCGGAGTCCTTCAGAGTCCACCAAAGCACCTCCCAGGCTCTGCGATCCAGGTGCAATCAACGGCCTCGTTTTACACACCCTGCCCCCAAATGAAACGAATAGAAAATGAGTTCTCACAGATGTAATGCTTTAAAAAATAAAGATTTTAAACATTAAAAAAAAAAAAAAATTAAAGAAAACTCTTTAAAGAAATTCTCAGTGGAAGCAACACATCTGAACAACTCTCAAGGTGTCACCTCTCCCTAAAAGGGTGAAAAGATGCATTTCAGACTTTCACACCACACAACCGAGACAAAGGGAAGACGTGGCCAGAATGGGTTCTGAGTCCTTTTGTCACTGGGGACTCTGCAATGCAAACACGATCTGCTTTAATAAGGGTGGGGCCGGTCTCAATGATCAACCAAAGGCAGGTGTCCAGGAAGCTCTTCCTTTTCATCTGGAGAGACAACAATGATGGGGGAATCTCAGAATTTCTGAGGTGCACATTTTGTAAGTGACGGTGGGATAGGGTATCTCCACCACAGGCTGCGACCCCAAGGGAGAAAAGGGCAAAGGCCTCTAACCAGCTGAGTCTCAGAGCAGCTCAGTGCTGGCTTCCTAATATTGCTCTGTTGAAAGGGAAGGCAGCCCAGCCCGTGTGGCTTAGTGAGCATTGACCTCTGACCCAGGAGGTCACAGTTCAATTCCCAGTCAGGGCACATGCTTGGGTTGCAGGCTCAATTCCCAGTGGGGTGTATTCAGGAGACAGCCGGTCAGCAATTCTCTCTCATCACTGATTTTCTATCTCTGTCTCTCCCTCTCCCTTCTTCTCTGAAACAACAACAACAAAAATCATATCAAATAAAAGAGGGAATATGCTAATTGATTTCCCACCCTCAAAGATGGCAGCACCCATAGCCAATAAGGAGGGACTATGCTAATTGACTGTCCCACCCTCAAAGATGGTGGTGGCCACAGCCTATAAGGTGGGAATATGCTAGTTGATTGTCCCGCCCTCAAAGATGGTGGCACCTTCAGCCAATAAGGAAGGAATATGCTAATTGACTGTCACACCCTCAAAAATTACAGTGCCCACAGCCACTAGGAAGGCGGCACCACATCCCCCCAGCCCCACCAAGGCAGCAGGCATGCGGCACAGCAGGGCTGGCTCCCAGGCAGGTCCAGCTGCTCCGTGAGCCTGCCTCCAGAGTCCTCCAGGTCCCCTCAGCCCCACAGCCACCTGAGGATGCAGGCAAGCCTCAGATGTTGGCTGCCCAGCCACCCAGGGCAGGACAAGGCTTGCGCTGCCGGCAGTGGCAGCAGCAGAGGTGTGATGAGGCGTCACCTTCCCAATCACTGGGTCATCTCTCGCCCCTGAGAATTCCTTCCCAAACCTCTCCACCCAGTGCAGAATCAAGGGTGCAGGTTCCTGGACTGTGAGAGGGGGCAGGCCAGGCTGAGGGACCCCTCTCCAGTGCATGAATTTTCATGCACTGGGCCTTTAGTATATTAAAAAAGAAAGAAGAGAAGGGGAAAGCCCTGGAAATCCTAGGGAAAAGCCACACCTTCAGATCCTGGGCTGCCTTAACTGATCCTGAAACCCCAGAATGTAGGAATAAACTCACTTTCAGCAATGGGTCTGCTCCTCAAAAATTGGGCCTCAACAGCTTTAGAATCCCCGGAAACATGACAGGAGAGCTGCTGTGTCTGGCACTCACCACGAGCTTGAGGGCCATCTCTCTCGTCCTGTGCCTGCACCTGCATTCGTTCAACGTTTGGGAGCCAAGACTGGCAGCAGCTGCCTGGAACCCTAAGTTCTAAGGGAAGAAGCTGACTCCCGGGAGCCTAGAGAGGGCTAGCCGAGCAGCTCTGTCACCGATAACTCAGCTCCAAGGCAGCCCCGAGCCAGCCTTGAAAGCAGGATGCCACGTGAGAGAAGCCAAACACAAAAGGCCACTTCATGTGACTCCATCCATCTGAAATGTGCAGAGAAGGTGAACCCAGGGACAGGAAGCCAGGGGCTGGAGGGAGGTTTGGGGGCAAAATAAGGAGCGACTGTTAATGGGTACGGTTTCTTTTTGGGGAGATGAAAACGCTCCGGAACTAGAGAAAGGTTGCACACCCTGTGAATGTACTACATGCCACTGAATTGTGCACTTTAAGTGGAGGGTTTATGGTATGCGAACTTTACCTCAATAAAAAGATAAAAGCAGGCATTGCTGGAAATCTCTGTCACAAGCCAAGGCCTACAAGCTGAGCCTCCAAATGCACCACAGTCTTGGTTCAGCCCATCCAGTGATGCCCATTTATGAACACCAAGACCCCTGGGGTCTTTCTGACACCTACCCACCCCCCAATGTGTCCCACCAGGATGATCAGACACCAGGTTGCCCAGGATGGAGGGGTTTCCCAGGATACACTGGGCCCCTACTTCCCACCCCTCTCTCACTTTACCCCCTACCACCAGTGCAAATGCAGATCTTTTGTGCATCTGCAGCCTCGCTTATATATCTCCAACATGCCAGGCACCCTCCTTCTCTCCGTCTTATTTTCCTTCCTTCCCAAAGTGTCTACAAATTCTTTTCACCTATCATAGCCCAGTAAGCACGTCACTCCCTCCAAGAAACCACCTGTGGCCTTCCCAGGGCAGAATTTCTCCCCAAACCTCTCCACCCAGTGCAGAATCAAGGGTGCAGGGTATGGAGCCAGATGGCCTGTGGTCACACCCAGGCTCTCCCATGTCCCACAGCACAACACTGGAGCCTCGGTTTTTCCATCTGTATAATGGGCACAATGGTAGTTTCTTTTTCTTTTTCTTTTTTAAATATATTTTATTGATTTTTTTTACAGAGAGGAAGGGAGAGAGACAGAGAGCTAGAAACGTCGATGAGAGAGAAACATCGACCAGCCGCCTCTTGCACACCCCCCACCAGGGAAGTGCCCGCAACCAATGTACATGCCCTGGACTGGAATCGAACCTGAGACCTTTCAGTCTGCAGACCGAAGCTCTACCGCTGAGCCAAACCGGTTTCAGCCAATGGTAGTTTCTTAAGGCTCTTGGGAGGATGAAATGAATCCTTGTGAAAAGTACCAGAACCACGAAGGACACATAAGTACTCAGATGTGTCAGCTGTTACTCTAAGTGTTCCTCTGCTGTACTTGGCACAGAGTCTTTTTGTTTTGTTTTGTTTTGTTTTGACTATATCTTCCTGACCAGTCTGTGGGCTCTATAAGAACAAGGAGCGGGAATTGATTAAAATCTGCATCTCCAGCTCCAAACACCACGGGTGCCTCCCAGGGTGACACGCCATCCGTTTGCCCAGGGGTGTCCCTGGGTACGGGACTTTTGGTGCCAAAGCTGGGAAAGTCCCAGGCAAACCGGGACACGTGCGTCACCCTGATGTTTCCACGAACGTCTGTGGAAAATGCCTGGGTGTAAGAAGGACACCAAGAAAGACCCACCTTGGGTGGCATCAGGTCTGAAAGCTGCTCAAGACATTCATGGACGACAGGCCTCCATCATGGAGGGTCTGTCCCAAGGCAGCATGAGGATTTGGCCAACGCGTCTCCAAACATGCTCCAGAACTGGAATCACTTCATTGGGTCTGGAATCCTTCGTTTCCTCCAGGATTCCTGGGGGGAGATGTTTCTCAGAAGGGCGCCCTGGGATGTGCAGCAGGGAAGCAAGTCAAGACGTGGGTGGAAAGAACTTGAAAGGGGAAGTGTGGAGGCGTGCAAACACCAACAAGATAAAAATCAGAAAGAGAAGAAAACCACAGTCTCCGAACCTCAAGATCGGTTCATTTGTATTCCTCGATGCTGGCTGGGGCTACCGAAGTGGCAGTGCCTGCGACTTTATCATCCACTCAAGGTCTGACTCGTGACCACTGCCCCCACGCCAAGCTCAGAGAGGCCTGTCCCTCCGTGTTCACGCCCTGGTCCTGGGTGTGGCTCTAAAGCCACTCGTTCAACATGGAGAATGTGTCACCCACTCTCCAGCAATGACAACCTGTCTTTTTTCTTGAGAAAATCCAGGGGCTCTAAGTCGCTTGTACCCTGAGACCCGACCATCAGTACCTCCAGCTGACCGTGTGGACAGGAAGGAGTTAGAGCACATGTGTCAAACACAAGGCCCGCGGGCCAAATCCGTCCCGCCAGGCCTTGCAATGTGGCCCGCACCACGCTGTCATCACTGCACTCCGCTGCGTTTCCATCACAATGACAGTTTATGACTGTTCAGTAAACCATTCGGCCCGTGATTTAGGCTGGATTTTAGATTTTGGCCCCTTCTCTGATTGAGTTCGACACCCCTAAGTTAGAGAGTTCACGCCTCTCCATCCTCACTGCTCGTCCATGCCGGGCAAGCAGGGAGGGGCGGGTAGCGGCGAATGAGGGACTTATGGAATCTTGGGTCATTTTTCCTTCCCACCCTTCATCCCTTTCTGGTGAAATGACCCACAGGCAGGCAGGGCCCAAAAGCAAAGGAGGAAGAGGACAGAGAGATAATGCCCAACAACTGAGAATTCTCCTCCGACAATTGCTCAAGATACAAAGGGCTTCATAGCAAAATCCAATCGGAAAATGACCCGGTGGGGAAACCAAGGCCGCTGAGCTCAGAAAGGTCACAGGAGGGACATCACTGCCGGGTGCCCAGATGTGGTATTTTCGGAAACATCTGTCTGTGTTCCCCTGACATTGACAAGATGAGTGGTCAGGCACCACTCATCTCTCAAGGCACAGTAGGAATGGCATGGACCGTGGCCTGGCCTACTGAATACCCAACAGTCACTCCGAGGAAAGAGAGGGCATGAAAAAATGTGAGCAGGCAGGGCATGCAAAGGGGAATGAAAAATGCCGAAAGAAAACAATATTTAAGACAATGGAATTTGAAGGCAGGTAGAATGTTTAAGAGCAGAAACTCTGGCACCAAGCTCCCTCAGTTCAAATTCCAACCCTGCTACTTCCGGGCTGGTTGAACTTGGGTGGGTTGCTTCATTTCTGTGTGGCCTCGGTTTCCTCATCTGGAAAATGGGCTGAAAAAAGTATCGACCCCCTTGGAAGGCTGCTGTACGAGTGAAGTGAGTGGATGTACTCAGAACACTGGGCACGTGGATTGCTGTAAGCATACAGTTCTCATTATCTACAGGGAAGCTAAGCAACGGGGTCAGGAACGGGGTCACCTGCCCACGGTGACCCAGGTTTCACCGCTAGGAGGCAGGAAGACCCAAGCACAGACAACCTTCGCACTGCGTACATCCCATTCTCGGCAGTGGTTCCAATCTTTCCTTGTTAAAATGTAAAAGCAAAACGCCCCTCTACCCTCAGCCTGGGCCTCAGCCCCTGGGGCTCCCTGCCTCTCTCCCTCACCAACGGGTTCACCCTCTGTCTCAGCCTCCTTCCTCCCTCGCCCTCCACGCCCCTAAGCCCACTCCATTTCCTGTTCTCTCCTGAAGTTGCCAGGCACCCACTCTGGAAGGAGGACACTCATTTGGCCTGGGCCTGAACCTCTGTCTCCTACACCGGCTGCTCCTTCCCCATCAGTCCTTCTGCAGCAGGTCTCTTGGGACTTGGGGACCTGCACACAGCTCCTGTGGTCCCCCTACTCCTGAACCCCACACCCCTCGAGGTGACCATGACCATCTCTGGACAACTTCGTTTTCACACACACAAAAAGATACTCATCTCTCTCCCAAGCAAGGTGGTGCACTTAAAACACAGAAGCAGATGGTGAGGCTTAACATCGTGGGAGAGAAGTCACGTGGACATCACAAACCTGCTAATAGGATGGGGTGAAAAGGGCTTTTCAGTTCTGTGGACTTCCTCCCCCTAACCTCTGACCCCAAACCTCTGACCCCTCAGGCTCATCATGAGGATACATCAGTCAAACCCCAGATCGAACAACTTTTTACAGGGGACCAGGCCAGTACTCCTCAAAAATGGTCAAGGTCAAAGAAACCGGAGGAGGAGGAGACGTGACAACTACATACAATACAATGTAGGACCCTGGAACAGAATCCAGTGGAAAAAAACTGGTGACCTTCAAATAAAATCTGGAGTTTGTTAATAGTAAGGTGCCAATGTCATTTTCTTAGTTGTGACAAACACCTGGTGATGTAGGATGCTAGCAATGGGGAAGCTAGATGGCGTATACGGGACTTCTGCACTAACTCTGCAACTTTTCTGTAAATTTGAAACTATCTTCCCTGATAATAGGCAAACATGTAAACTGACCATACCTCTGCTACGCCCACAGCCAATCAGAGTGAGTATGCAAATTAACCCAACAAAGATAGCAGTTAATTTGCATATGTACCTAGATCCTGGGAATATCCTCCGTACCCAGGTCACTCCAAGCCAGCCATTGGAGGGGGGATACAGCAACCCCTTGCCCAAGCCTAAAGCCTGTGTGGTCCAAGCCGGTGATCGGAGGGGCAGGGACCGAGCTGGCAATCAGAGGGGCAGGGGCCGAGCCTGCGATTGGAAGGAAGGGGGAAAAAACAACGGAAACATATCCTCAGATGAGGATAAAAAAAGATAAAGAAAAAAATGTCTATGAAAGACACATCTTGAAAATGCCTAAATAAAGTTGTAACTTTTTTATGGTGAAGGGACTGCAGTTCCCGTTGATGAAAATACCTTGGCAGCTGAAGCGACTGGCAGGGGCTGCAGTCGCAGGGTGATGGGGCTGGCACCTTCCCCTGGTCAGCCTGGTTGCTTCCTGCAAAGGGAGGTCAGACTGGGGCTTAGGCCCGCTCCCTGTTGGACACCCCCTGAAGGCTCCCAGTATGTGAGAGGGGGCAGGCTGGGTTGAGGGACACCTCCCCAGTGCACCAATTTCGTGCGCTAGGCCCCTAGTCCTATATAATAAAGATGTAATATGTAAATTAACTATCACACCATCACAAGATGGCTGTGCCCATAATGAGTGATCAGCAAGGACCTGAGGTTGCATGGAGCCGCGCAGGGCGGGAGAGCTATGCCCCTCATCCAGAGGGGCTTGACTAGGGACCTCAGGCCACGCCCCCAACCCAGCGGGGCTTGACAGGGGACTTCAAGGCACATCCCCTGCCCCGGTACCAGGCTGGGGGACCTGAGGTTGTGCCCTTCACCCCAGGCCAGGGGACCTGAGGGTGCGCCGGGGGACCTGAGGCTGTGCCCCCTAGACCAGTGCCAGGCCATGGGACCTGAAGCTGCACACCCCCATCCGGTGGGGCTTTACAGAGGTGGGGATGGCCAGACCTGGATCTTACCCAAAGGGCATGAGGTCAGCCAGGTCTGAGGACACACGTGAGTGGGCAGGGACTTGACTCTGGGTCCCGCGGTGTGCCCTAGACTCTAATAGGAGGAAGATTTTCAAGTACATTTTACTAATTTTCTTTCATCTCTGACACTTCTATTATAGAGAAAGGGCAAATAGCAATATTAAAATATTTCCTCTGACTATTCCCTTTTAATGTGCATGAGTTTTGTGCACCAGGCCACTAGTTCTAAAATAAAAGATTTGTGTTTTTAAAAACTCACAACTGATACCAGGATATTTTTCACCCATCATTAGATCTGCACTTTCATCCTGGCAAAGGGCAAAGCATTTGAATCCACATGGAGCTCCCTGGTTGTGGATGTCACACAGGACTGGTGGGAAGGTAAACTGAGGCTTGCAAAATGGACACATCTGCCAAAAATTTAACATGCACGAGTCTTTTGACCCAGCACTTCCCCCTCGAGGAATCTGTATGAGAGACAACCCCATGCATGGGCAAAGTGACAGAACGGTGAGCACACGGATATTCACTCAACATTGCTAGAAACCACCTAACTGTCCATCAGCAAGGAGCTGGGTAGATCAGGGATGGTCCATCCACCCAAGGCAATAGTATGCAACCATTAAAACAGAACAAGGAAGTTTTATGTGCAGAAATGCAGTAATCCCTAAAATATATCATTGCATGAATAGCTTAGACAGCAATTATAGCAAGTCAGCATCCTATACAGGCAGAGATCTGTTGGATTACGTCAGAGATCTGTTCTTAGGGCATGACGTAACTCGATTTTCTCCGTAAGTCAGAACCCACATACATAAGCACCTACGTCACTCACATGGAGCACATACACAGCAGTAATGAAGCAAAACAGCAAAATAATTTTAAAAGGAAGATAAAAATCCCTGACCTTTACTTGTGGTAAATAAATAATAAAAAACATAAAGCACATATGTACATACATCAAAATAACGGAACTTTTACTTTTTATAAATACTGTGAATGGGAGATGGTGACATAACCACGAAATGATGTAAGTCTAGACTGATGTAACCCGAGTCCTGCCTGTATAATAAAAGACTAATATGCAAATCGACCAAATGGCGGAACAACCAGTCGCTATGATGTGCACTGACCATCAGGGGGCAGATGCTCGATGCAGGACTGCCCCATGGCGATGAGTGCTCTCCCACAGGAGAAGCACTGCTCGGCCAGAAGCCCTGAGGCCCGCTCACTGCTGGGGAGCACAGCGCTGGCGGTGGCGGCACCGTGTCCTGCCTCCACGGCAGCGCTAAGCTGTCTAACTGATGGCTTAGATCCACCCCCACACAGAGTTGAACATCCCCCAAGGGCTCCCGGACTGAGAGGGCACAGGCCGGGCTGAGGGACCCCCCCTCAAAGTGCACAAATCTCGTGCACCGGCCTCTAGTTTGTGTATAAGAAGGAGATACATATTTCCTTACATAAGAGGAATGAAATACCTCTAAAAGGATACACAAGAAACTGGTAACAGTGGCTGTCTGTGAGCAGGGAGGTGAACTAGAGATGCAATGGGATGAACACTTTTCATATTTACACCCTTGCCGATCTTTTGTATATTGAACCAGAGCAGTGGTCGGCAAACTGCGGCTCTCAAGCCACATGTGTCTCGCGAGCCATGGTTTGCCGCTCTGTTGACTAATAAGTTTGCCGACCACGGAACCAGAGCAATATTATATAATCAAAATCACATTAAGAAAAATAATTAAATTATGTATTATTTACAACACAATGAATTTACAATTTATTGATTATAACAATATATATTTATAATTAAAATAAATTCAATCTTTTAATGGGGAAAAAAGCCTCCTTTGCAAACCCTTCTCTGCCTCCCCCAGGCTGGCGTCCTCGGTCCTCCTGCCTCAGGATGAGATGACATCACACAGCCCTTTGTCCGTGGACTGGCACTGGCTCCCTGCCTGCACCTGGCCTCGGGCCTCTCCCTGCATGTTTGCACAGTGATTAAGCCGATCGTTTCTATTTGGTGAGAGGTGTACTCTACCATTCCTGCTATAGAACTCCCCAATCTGTACCGACCGCATCCTGTTCACCAAAATAGAGTTCTCTTTGCATGTTGTGCCAAGATCCATTGTTCATGGGGGAGGTCTGGAGGCTGGTGGTGGGCAAGGGGTTGGGGAGACAATGGACTCGCCCTGGATGGCCCCAAGAAGCCCATATAGGAAGATATCGAGGCAGACACAAAGGGGAAACTGAGTCCAGGTTCTAAGGCCAGCAAAGGGTCCGGGTACCAGGCTGGACCTTCTGAGGAGGGACCTCACGCAGGGGTTCTGTTTCACGAACCCGGAGCCCAAGAGCAACTTCAAAACCCCCCTAAAGTATTCAACTCCTGCCAATGGGAGTTCAGATTCCAAAAATAAGTCTCAAAACCTAGCCTATGGGGAGAAGCCGACCACAGCAGAAGCCACCACCAGCTCCCCCGTCCGGCAAACACACATCACAGGCCCCACAGCCCACGGCCAAGGGGGTCCTCCCCCAGATTACATCTAAACACAACGAAAACGCCGCTCTCATAATTCCTGGTGTTGCTTCATTCTGACTTGACAGTCTCTTTCAACATCGCTCCCCAGAAAGTATCTTAACCATGTTCTCAAATCGATCCCACACGTCTCTCTGCCTTTTTAAATTAGCAAAAATCTATACTAACAAAAGGGTAATATGCTAATTAGACTGGATAGACCAGTCATCTTCTGGACGACCTTCTGGACTACCTTCCTGACAAAGCTGGGGCCCAGTCCTGGGTGCCTGTGGCAGCCAGCCAGAGGGAGGGAAGCCTGGGTCCCGGGTGTGGGGGCCGAGGCAGAGGCAGTTAGGGGCGATCAGGCAGACAGGCAGGTGAGCGGTTAGGAGCCAGTGGTACCAGATTGGATGTCCAGACAGTAAATAAATAACAAAATGCTTGTGTCGGCCATGCTAGCCCAGGTGGCCCCAGGTCCAACACAGCCCTAGTCCGCCTCTCTTCCTGCCGGTTCACAGCTCCCTCCCGATTTCCCATGGCTGGAAGACCAGACCCGGGCATAAGGGCTCCAGGTAAAGTAAGTTACTGGTGAACTTGGGCGCCTCCTGTGAGAAAGGTAAACAACCTGGACATCTGGCTTAATGATAACATCTGCACTCTCGGGAGTCCTGTATTTGCTTATTTCCTCCATTCTGGCAGTCTTCCAGATGGCTGCAGGTACTGTAACTGTCATGTCGTTGAAAACAATAGTCTCCCCTTTAGCAAGACTTAGGAATAAAGTGAGACTGGGTGTTAAACATTACTGCTTTCTGCTCTTTCCATTCCCCCGGACCTAAACCACCCCCCTCCAGCCCCTGTGACATATGCCTTCCTCATGTGTTCTAATTACTTCCTGTCTGCAAGTTAGATTGTGTTGCCCAAATGGACCACATTACACCCCTCCAGGCCAAGCCAGGGCTGTTCTGTTTCTCTGGATTCCCCACAGCCTACCTCTTTGTAGAGCTGAGATTTCATGCACGTATATGACCTATATCACCCCAGACAACAGGCTGAGGGGTTGGGGAGACATGGACCCTCCCTCCATGATATATTTTATAGTGTCAGCTCTTTTGAAGTGTTTTTTTTATTTTATTTAAAATTTTTATTGTTGAAAGTATTACAATATGTCTCCTTTCTCCTCCCCCCAGCCCCCACCATCCCCATTGACCTCTCCCTGGCCACTTTCTCCCCACTCCCAACCCCAGCACATGTTCCCGCTCCCCTACTATCTTGAGTCCTTTGGTTATGCTTATACGCATGCATGTAAGTCCTTTGGTTGATCGCTTTCCCCCACCCCCACCCACTCTCCCCTGCCTTCCCTCTGAGGCTCCATGGCCTGTTCCATGATTCCATGTCTCTGGATCTATTTTAGTTCAGAGAGGAAGGGAGAAGAAGAGAGAGATAGAAGCATCAATGATGAGAATCATTGATCAGCTGCCTCCTGTATGCTCCCTACTGGAGATCAAGCCCACAACCTGGGCATGTGACCTCCTGGTTCATAGGTTGATGTTCAACCACTGAGCCACACTTGCAGGCTGAAGTGTGTATATATTTTTTAAATGAAGAAGACAAGTCTTTCTTACAGCATTCCAAGTAATGTGCATTGACACACTCTTCTCTAGGAGGTGGAGCCTAATCTTTTCCCTCCAAATACTGGCTGGGAGCTGGATTTAGCATATTATCCTAGATAATAAAAGGCTAATATGCAAATTGACTAAACGGTGGAACAATCAGTAGCTATGATGTGCACTGACCAGCAGGGGGCGGATGCTCAATGCAGCAGCTGCCCCGTGATGGTCAGTGCGCTCCCACAGGGGGAGCACTGCTCAGCCAGAGGCCGGGCTCAGCGGCGGTGGTAGTAAGTATGTCTGACTGCCTGCTCAGGCTCACTAAACCGGCAGTTGGACATCCCCCGAGGGCTCCCAGACTATGAGATGGTGCAGTCTGGGCTAAGGGACAGCCCCCTCCAGTGCATGAATTTCGTGCACCAAACCTCTAGTCTTTAAATAATAAATGAAAAGAAAGAGCAATTCTACAGTGGAAAACCCTGGCAAACCCCACCTTCACCTAGTGATGAAGGTTAATGTTATTTGCGATGCCATGTGGCCACCATGTACCCCCAGGTGATGCGATGTAACAGGAGGGGCCCTTCGCCTCTGTGGCATTCTCCCACAAACCCATACCCCCTGTGTAATCGTGTCAAAAACATCAGGCAAACCCAATTTGAGGGAAATTCTACAAAATCTCTGCCTGGTACTCTTCAAACACAGTCCTGAAAACAAGGCAAGGTTGAGAAACTAGCCGACCAGAGAACACTGGGAGACCGGGGATTGAAAGCAACGTGGTACCATGGATGGGACCTTGGAACAGGAAAATGGACATCAGTGGAAACACTGGCGTTTGGTTAACAGTGAGGTTCCGGTGTCCGTTTCTTAGTGTGACAAATGTGCTGCAGAGACGATGTAAGATGTTGACAAATAGAGGGATGGGGTGAGAGTACACGGGGTCCCCAGTATTAACTGCAATTTTCCTGCAGATCTAAAATTAAACTGTAAGGTGAACTGGGGCAGACGGGCCTCATCCAAAGTCGTTCAAGTTCAATTATGCGTGTGTGTGTGTGTGTGTGTGTGTGTGTGTGTGTGTATGTGTTCTAAAAAAAAGAAAGTTTTTTTTTTTTTAATTATATTTTGGTTAAATGAAATGGCAGGGTTTCTAATATTTCTAATTGGGGAGGTTAAAAAAAATTAGGGTTTCTAGTATTTCTACTTGGGGATGTTTAAGAAAGAAAAATATACCCTCAAATTTAATTGAATGGTCAGGCCTTAAGATTTAAGGAATCTCCCAAACTCCTACCAGCTGAATATACATCAATACCCCACAAATCTGCACCCCCTCCCCAAAGGTGCAGACTTTAAAAGACGCACAAAGTGGTCTTGACCACATGTTGGTAAGAAACTCTTCTAAAAATACATCTTCATGATGTGTATAGAGCTGTTTTCCAGACTTAGGTATCAGACCCACACACAAAAGGACCAGGCCTTCAGAGGGAAGATAAAGCAGTGTTTTCACCACCAACTTAATCCTCTAAGATCAGTTCTTTCAGGAAGAAAAAAAAAAGGAAGATTATTCAATTCCATTCCCCGCCTCCACTCTCCGGCCCCAGAAAAGAAACCCAGGAGACATCCCGGAATATGTGCCTAACACAAGTGACCCCAGGAGACCCCAAGGAAGAAAGGATTCCTTCAGCCAAAGAAGGGCACGCATGTGAATTGTCAGGGCTCCAAAGAAAATGGCTCAGTTTGTACACAAGGTGGAGGACCAGCTGGGGAAGGCCCCAAATATCTGGTCTTTTCCTGTCTCTGGAGAAAAAGGTTCTTTACAGCAATGTGAGCATAAGTGAAACCTGACTACACGCGCCCCAAGCAACTCTTTCACTTGTGCATTTATTGAATTGAGCATCACTCAGAATTCTTAAAGGGCCACTGGCCAGGCATCTTTAAAATACAAAGACTCCAAAAGGCTGTTTTTATTGTAATGGAATTTAACCTCCAGAAAATGTCCAACATAAATGATGTTTCTTAAACTCTAAGTTAATAAGGGGAAGAATTGAGACAAAAGAGGAAATTGGGGTCTCCAGCCATCTTCGGGGAAGGAAGTGAGAAGTTGTACCATGGTAGTGGGAACCCTGGTCTGCAAACTGCGGCTCTCGAGCCACATGTGGCTCTTTGGCCCCTTCAGTGTGGCTCTTCCACAAAATACCGCGGCCTGGGCGAGTCTATGTTGAAGAAGTGGCATTAGAATAAGTTTTAAGTTGAAAAAATCTGGCTCTCAAAAGAAATTTCAATCGCTGTACTATTGATATGTGGCTCTGTTGACTAAGGAGTTTGCCGACCACAGTGTTAGGCTATTCGAATTCAGATTCAGTATACTTCCATGAAAACACTCATAGTGAAATGTTCAGAGAAATGCTTTCAAAATTCCATCTCCTGAATCCAATCTGTTTCTGCAGGGCGGTACAGTCCACAAGTCAAAGATAAATGTACCACAGCCTGAAAGCCAGCTTCAAGCAGAGCGCAAGTACAAAGTAAGTGAATTGTGGGATGGAAAGTGCTTCCATTGAGGAGAACCAGAGAGGGCAGTTTCCCTCTGGATTCCTGGTGAAGTCACATCCCCAGTTTCCACATGAATGAAGGTTTTTGGTGAAACTGAGCAATGAGAACATGAATGGGACTGCATCAAGAGACCGAAGTGTGTGTACCCTGATTGCAACTTCATTAAAAAAAAACAAAAAACAGGCACCATGACAAAACTGAATTAGCAAACAAACGTGCTAGCTGTTTCATTCACATGGTGAGATTAGCCTCATTTTTTTCCTATCTCCCACACTTTCTGCAATATTGTTATTGTCTATGTCACTTTAAAAAATATCAATGCATTATCTATGAGTAACCTTCCTGGACTCAAGGCACAGGCAACACTGTACTAAGCTCTTAAATTTACCCCAGGAACACGGTCAATTCTAAAGCTCCCTGAGCTAAATAGTTTCAATTCTCCATCAGGTAACACCAATAAGAAAGCGAAACAGAAGGAAAAGTGCCTCAGGCATTGAGGATCCTGGTGCATTAACTTCCTACCTACCAGGAGGTGACAGGAAATCAATACAGACACCCTCGATGCTGTCCACGCCTTAAACCCTATGGAATTACACACAGTTCTACTGATATAAGTACGTTGAAGGGATAACTTCATTAGGTACAGAAGTGTTACCACAGCTGCCCAGAGCGCCACGGCAGATTCAAACAACAGGATGAAATTTTGAGGATTCAGGAAAGGACCCCTTTAGGCTCAAATAACAATTTTTACGATAAGTAAACGCCAATCAAGGGTAGAACAGGCTACGGGCAGCCCGAAGAGCACCAAAGACGTCACAGACACGTCTGTGCTAAAGAGAGACAGAGTAAAGGAGGTCTGTTTGCCTGAAGAGGTGGATCCCCTTACCCACAGGGCTATTTTCACAGCAGCAAAAGCAACCCAGAGGACGAGTCCCTTACCAAGACTCTGAGACGTCCTCGTGTGGATTATTGCCGTGGGGAGGTTCACTTTGGGCAGGAGAATGTTCAGTCCCTGATGGGCACCTGCCTATTCTCACACCTCTGGCCATTCACCCCTCTGGTCAGCATGGGTGGTCGAGGGCCGCAATGCATGTTTATGTCCTTGAAAATTAAGTTGTCCTGGAAATGCCTTCTGGCTCCTTCCTGCTCAGTGGTCCCCCGTTTAGTGTCCTCAGCCCCCGGTATGTCTGTGCCTCCTCCGAAGCTTTGTTCAGATGCTTCTGCAAACGTGGAATGCTGCCCACCGTGTCCACACGTCCCTCTGCCAAAGGTGCTCAGGCCTCAGCTTTGCTACTAAACTTTTCTTGGGTAACAAGCTGGTAGCACCCTCCCTCCCATTCCTCCCACCCCTCCTTCCAAGCAATAGTGAGCGCTGGCTCTTGCACAACTGTGTGTTTCCACTTTCCACCCACAGCGTCAACCCCTCAGGACCAGGGACCATTTCTCCCGTGTCCTTTCCAGGGCAAGAGTGGCCCTTGGTTTCCCCACAGCCAGCCCACAAAATGGACTGAAGGAACAAAGGGACATTTACTCACCAGAGAGAGCGCTTTACTTCAGGCTGGTAGTTTAGAGATTTACCCAATTGATCCTCCTGCTCAGATCAATCACCAAGTCACTTAATCCATGGAAACATTACAACCAGGATACTTTTTCAAATGTGAATAAAAGCATCTATTATTAATGCCTTAAAGTAGCAAGAAAGAGGGAAGATGGGCCTCTCCCACTGTAAGAGCTACAGTAGTGTTTCTTGGAGAGGCTGGTGTACAGTGGGGTCCAAAGCCAGGGCTGGCTGTGGGGAAAGCCAAGGGCAGCATGGGTGTTATTCTAGAGCCAGATAGAGGAGTCACCTGCTCCCTGGACTCTGATCCGGCTGTGATAAAACCGAATGGTGATAGAATCCCAGATACAATCTCTCTGAACATTCATCCAGGTGAGTCAAGAGCCACCCTGAGGAGGCCGAGGGGGTGGGGGTAGGAAAGTAATTTAGGCACACATTCATGCAAACCATGGTTTTTCCTTAAAAGGGCCCCAGGAGAACGGCGGGGCCAACTTTCCTTCCAGACAGCCCCTGAACCAAGGCCCAGGGGAGGGGAGATTTATCACTCCCGTCCCCGCCCCACCCGCCCCCGCACTAACCTGGATCAGGAGCTCCTGGCATAACACCCAACCCACTGCCCACATGCACACTGACCTGGGGAGCTGAGGAGGGGAGGGCACCTGCCTCGCGTGGCGGGAGGGGCAAGGTCCACCTCCGCCACCGGTTCCCCTGCCTGTGCCACCAGCGCTCATCCTCCTGGGAACTGGGCTGCCGCCTGCGCTCCCAGGGCGCCGACCTCAGGGCGGGGGCACCCGGCCCGCCAAGCCTGGGATGGGATTGTGGCCCGGGTTTTCCCTTCTGATGCGCCCCAGGCCCTCGGGTGTCCACACAGGCACCCGCTAAAGGGCGGCCCTGGATCCGGCGGGGATGGGTTTCCGGAGGAAAGGACAAAAGCGCAAGCAGATGTCGTGGCCCCTAGAAGCCGAACTTCTGAGACCTACGTCCGGACATTAGTTGGGTTCTGTTTGGTTTGGTTTCTAAACCTCCCGGGTGATGATGATTCTGGAAATCTCAACTTTCAGGTCGCAGAACGCCAGAGCGAACCCCGACTTTCCCCAAAGGACTCTGGGCGTCCTTCCCGCGGAGGGAGCACCGCGCGCCCGCAGGAGCGCGACCCACCGCACGCGATCCGCGGACCACCGGCCCATCCGGGCGCGAGAGCGGGACCCGCCGGGCCCCACGGCCCCCACGGCCACGGCGGCGCTGGGAGGCGGGACGCCGGCCCGCGCCGGCCCCGCGAGGAAGTTCTGGCCGGAGCCCCGCGCCCTCCACCCGGTCTCGCACCCCGGGACCCGCCTGGTTCACGGGCCGCCGCCACAGGCACGATGCCTCGGGACTCCCAGCCTCAGCCGCCCCGAATCCCGGGCAGGTGCCCGGCGCCGAGGGACCCCCGCTCCCAGCCCCGGAGCCCCTCGGCTCCCTCTCCGCGCCCCCACGGGCGTCCGGCCGTTCGCCCGCCCGGCCGCCGCACTCACCGCCGCGCGCCGCCAGCCGAGCCGGGAGGTCTGAGCCCGCAGCGCGGGCGGCGCGGCGGCTGCACTCGCTGGGGCGGAGCTGCTGCCCCGGCTTCCGGATCCTCCCCGCCTCCGCGCGCCGCCGGCACCCGCGCCGCGTGTCTGGGACACCCCTGATCCCCCAGAATTCGGCCCCCCTTTGCCCTCCGTACTCCTCTAGTCTTCCACTTCTGGCATGCCTTCGCCTCCCCCATCCTCAGACGCCCGGACCACCAACCTGGGATCCCAGATCCCGCGTTGAGGGACCCCCGCTCCCCCCCTCCCTATCCTTGTGAGGGGGCCCTTTATATCCCCAAAAGTCAAACCTGGACATTCAGGCGTATCCAGACAGCCCAACATACTCCTTGTGCCTTTGGGCAAGTCGGTTTCTCTGGGCCTCAGTTTCCTGTCTGCAAAATGGGCATAACAGTTACCTATCTCATAAGAGCTAGTCAAAATTAACTGAGATGATGCAGGCGAGGGGTTTAGAACAGGTTGTGTGAAATCAAACCTAGCTGCTGTTGTACTGCCTTGTGTGCCCCAGAATGGTCAGTGGCCCCTAAGAGCTGTCTCAATTCATGGCTAAAAAGCTCTGGAAATCAGTAACTCCTGTTTCAACAGCCACTCAACCCTCTGCCCCTAAATGGGTGCTTCCTGCCTGTTTGATAAGAGCCCATCTGCCTGCTACAGTAATAGCAGCAGTCCTAATAAAGCAAGGTTCCCTGGTGAGTATAAGGCATTAATGAGCTTGAGAATATAGAACTCTGGAGATAGGCGGAACCCTAACTTGGCGGTCTAGAGAAATGCCACTTGGGCTGATAGCTTCTGAACCCTGTCATGAGTGGATTCATAGACCCGGGGCCTAGGACTCCTCTGGTGGCGGAATCTCCTGTCTTTACACGGAGACAGGGAGACAATGAGAGTGACTTGCCCAAGGTCCCACAGCAAACTGTCCTTCCCTTCCCCGTCCAAAGCACTCGCCACCTTTCACTATGTCAACCATCAGTCATGCATGTGTTACTCAATCAGAGGAGGAGATTTCAAAGTCCTCCAAGCATGGGGAGTTGCCAAGGTACATGTTATTAGTAAGCCCAATCTTTTAGTGAACCTAAAACTGCTTTTTTAAAAATTGTCTTGCCCGTCTGGCATGGCCCAGTGTTTGAGCGTTGACCTATAAACCAGGAGGTCACAGTTGGATTCCCGGTCAGGGCACATACCTGGATTTCGGGCTAGATCCTCAGTAGGGGACGTGCAGGAGGCAGCTGATCAATGATTCTATCTCTTCATTGGTGTTTCTTTCTCTGTAACCTCCCCCTACCTCTCCGGAATCAATAAAAATATATATTTTAAAAGAAACACAAACAAAAATTTTTAAATTGTCTTTTTTTTAATGAAAATAGTTCTGAAGATGAATGGTGTTGATAGTTGCACAACATTGTGAATGCACTTAATGCCAGTGAGATGTACACTTAAAAAAGGTTAAAATGGTAAATTTTACGTTATGTATGTTTTTAGCACAAAAAAATAAAATTAAGTTAAATTAAAAATGGGCAAAGGACTTGAATAGACATTTCTAAAAGGAGATATACCAATGGCCAACAAGCACATGAAAAAATGCTCAATATAGTTAGTTATCAGGGAAATGCAAATGAAAACCACAATGAGATACCACCCCATTGCCCCTGTAGTGGTCATAACATTTTTTTCAAAATAAGTATTGGGAAGGATATGAAGAAACTGAACCCCTCGTGTTGCTGGTAGAAATATAAAATGGTACAGTTATGCCCTAGCTCAGTGGTCAGCAAACTGCGGCTCTGTTGACTAAAGAGTTTGCCGACCACTGCCCTAGCTGGTTTGGCTCAGTGGATAAAGCTTTGGACTGTGGACCAAAGGGTCCCAGGTTTGATTTCGGTCAAGGGCACATGCCTGGGTTGCAGGCTCGATCCCCAGTGTGGGGCGTGCAGGAGGCAGCCGATCAATGATTCTCTCCATTGATGTTTCTATCTCTCCCTCTCCCTTTCTCTCTGAAATCAATATATATATTGAAATCAATTTATATATATATATATATATATATATAAAATGGTGCAGTTACTCCTTCACACATAGGTATTCAAATGAAAATTAATACAGGAATATACACAGCAGCATTATTCACAATAGTCAAAAGATGGGGGAAAAAACAAATATCCATCAACTGATTAATGGAATATCCATATGATGGAATATTATTTGGCCATAAAGAGGAAGGAAGTACTGATACACGTTACCATGTGGATAAAACTTGAAAACAATATGCTAAGTGAAAGAAGCCAGTCACAAAAGGTCACGTGTCATATGATTCCATCTACATGAAATTCTGAGAATATGCAGCTCCATAGAGACAGAAAGCTGATCAGAGGTCGCCAGGGGCTGAGTGACTGCTAATGGCTATGGGGTTTCCTTCTGGGAAGCTAAATGAGTCCTGGAAGTTGACAACAGTGGTATGTACTGTTGGTGAGTACGATATTTGGAATGTACTAAATGCTACTAGATTGTAGAGTTTAAAATGTTAAACAGTATACTATGTGACCATTACCTCAATTTTAATAAAAGTAAACCAGGCCTCTCCTGTATGCCCTGTTTGGACACAGAAGGAGGGGGGACACACAGCATTACATGACATCTGTTTTCTCTTTCCACTAAAGACTTCACCGCTGTGCTCTAACCCAAAAGGGCCCAGAACAAGATCTGGGAAGTAGACACACATGCCAATACTGTGGAATCACAGGAACTGGACAGAAAAGGAGAGACTTCCTCTGGGTGAAAGTTCCTTGTTCTACTTTAAAAATGACAGCAGCCTGAGGAGAAGGCAGGTTGCCTAAAATATACAAAATAAGATACATTTTTGTTTAAAAGAAAAATACACACATGCACACATGTGCATACACACACACATACACACACATACACATACACACACCTGGAAAGAAGTCTTCATACTTTTTCAAGGATACAGCACACTATAAAAAGTTGTCTCTGAGTGATATAAATTAGGATTTTTTTTTTCTCCTTTTGCTACTCTCCATTATCTCACATTTCCAGAACAAATACAAATTGCTTTTAAAATGAAAACTAATTTTCAAAAAAGGAATTCGGTTTCCAGAAATAGCCTCCACAGACTGGTCTGTGTTATTCATAATAATGAATTCTGGTATCTAATGTTTCCATAACACCTCTTCCATTTCCAGAACACATTTCCCACGCACATCACACAATTCATCCTTGAGAAAGCAGGCCTTCTGACTGCCGAGTTATGCAGATGGGGAAACTGAGGCCAGGGGGAGGAGAGACTTGACTAGGTAGCACTCCGACCCTGTGCCTGATCCTGGCTCTCTGTCCTTGCTGGGGCTGGGGCTCTGGACACTCAGGGGCAGAGAGAAGCCTTGGTAGAATTGCCAGATATAGCAAATAAAAACACAAGATGCTTGGCCAGCTGGCGTGGCTCAGTGGTTGAGTGTTGACCTTTGAACCAGGAAGTCACAGTTCGATTCTCACTCAGCGTACTTGCCCAGATTGCGGCCCGATCCCCAGTGGGGCGCAATGATGTGTCTATCTCTCTCTCCCTCCCCCTTCCTCTCTGAAATCAATAAAAATATATATGTTTTAATAACCACACAAATACACACACACACACAAAAACCCCACACAAGATGCCCTGTTAAATTTGAATTGCAGACAAACAGCAAATGATTGTTTAGTATAAGTATGTCCCAAATGTTGCAGACCTGTAATACATGCCCAGTCTTTCACAGGACACACTGAAACTAAACACAAACCGACAAAAAGCTCACACCACTCATTGCCTCACATTTATATTCGACCGGGTATTCTCTGTTCTACCTGGCAATGTCACCTGCCTGTCTGCTCTGGCCAGGGCAGGAGGGCCAAGCCAGTCCTTGGTCTCTGATTGTGGGCGACAGCACCTGCAACCACTGCCCAGGTAAGTTTCCTGGGCCCCATAATTACCTGGACAGCTCCTCCCCCACAACCACCCCCACCCCCGGTGTCCTCACTAGGCCCACCAAGCAGCAGGTGGGGCCTTTTCTGGCTGCCTAGAGGGAGGACCTGGTTACCTGCTTCAGGCACACCACAAACGACAGGGAACATGTGACCTCAGGATGAGAGAGGCCTGACGCCCTTAATAACAACACTCAGATGCCATGCTGAGTGCCTCTGCCTCTGTTTCTTCCCAACAAAACACGCGGCAGCCACGGCACTCAGCAAGGGACCCAGAGTGAGCGCCCACCGCAGACTGATGATGACAACAATGATAACGATGTTGGTGATGGGCCCCCACTGGGTACTGGACCCTGACCAAAGCGCTTTTTCATTCATGATCTCATTTCTATTCTCCCAAACCCCTCCTGTTTTACAGATGAAACTGAGGCCCAGAAAGGGTAAGTAACAAGCTCTACATCACACAGCAGGAAGGTGGCTGAAGATGGAGTTGCACTGGGTCCGGCTGACCCCTGAGGCTACCATACAGCCTCCTCATTCCCTCCGCGGTTATGTGCTGGCTGCCACGACTGTTCCTGGAGCCAGGGCCAGGGTAATAAAGGTCAAGGTCCTCATTCCCCTGGAGTTTATGTTCTGATTGGCAGCAGGGGAGATAAATAATAAAGCAATCATAAGTGAGTGCCCTGTGACTTTGCAATCATTGCTGGCTCCTCGTAGCCTCCAGGAAACACATTTTAGTGGCCCGGAAGAGCTTCATTCTCTGCAATCCATTCTGTAGCTCTGGGGGGGGGGGGGGGGGGGGGGGGTTAGATAGGGAGGTGAGGAGAGATGATGTGGTGGAGCATACATCCCAGAATCCTGTTTATCTATACTAATAAAAGGGTAATATGCTAATTAGACTGGGAGACCTTCCAGGAGACCTTCCGGACGTTCTTCTGGACAAAGCCATGGTGGCGGGGCCGAGATAGAGGCAGTTAGGGGCCAAGAGGGGAGGGAAGTTGTGGGTGATGAGGCCAGGATGGGACAGCAGTTGTGAGTGATTAGGCTAGTGGACGCGGGGAGGGAGGGGAAGGAAGGGAAGGGGTAAGGGTGGTTGGGGGTGAGCAGGGCCAGCATGCAGAGTGGTTAGGGGCAATCAGGCAGGCAGGCAGGTGAGTGGTTAGGAGCCAGTAGTCCCAGATTTCGAGAGGGATGTCTGACTACAGGTGGGATCAGCCCTAAACCGGTAATCAGACATCTCTGGAGGGGTTCTGGATTGGCGAGGGTACAGTCCAGGCTGAGGTACATCCCCCCCACCCCTCACCACCACTACCCCGCCTCACCCAATGCACAAATTTCATGCACCAGGCCACTAGTTTTACTATAAGTCCCATGGTGCACTAGGCACTGGCTTCCCAACAACTCTTATGAGGAAGTATTATATCTTCACTTTGCAGATGCAGCAACTGAGGCCCAGAGAGGTTAAGCAAGTTGCCAAAGGTCACACAGGTAGTAATGGTAGCCACGGCATTTGAACCCAGGCTGCCTGGCACCTAGTCTGTGTTTAGTCACCAGGTCATGGAAAGCTTCTTGGAGCTCAGAGCCTTCTAGATCACCCATATCCGTGTCTTTCAGGCCTTTGAACCTCAAAGCCTTTCCCTTCCGTGCAATCTCTGCAGAGCCCCAACTCACAAAACAGAAACAAGCAGTTCCTATGTGGGCTGAAACAAGACCCAGTCTGAAAGGAACCATCTGCCAACTTCCCCGGCCCAACCAGGTCTCCAAGCAGGTCCCGCCCCCCGCAGAGGGCACCCACAGAGGCCCTCTGTCCCTCGCACCGTTGTCTCTAGGTGCCCGGGACACGGGTGCCAGCTTCCCATCCAGCTTTCAAAGGAACTTCCTCCTCTGGGGCTTTCTCCCAGGCACGCCATTGCTGGACGGCTTCTGTGTTTCCTGGAGTTTGAACCTGAACACCAGTGTTTATCCATCAGTCCTAGGTTGCCTAGCACTAGCTGCTGAACTTGGTTCAAGGTCGGTTTCTCTCCCAGCCAGAGGAAGGAGTATGGGCCAGGGGCCGTGCATGTTGGTCCGGGGAAGCCTGGAATTGTCCAACGTCCAGAGGGTCTGGCCAGGGCTTGGGGGTGGGGGATGGGCAGCCAGGCCCCTTTTTTGGGGGAAATGGGCAGAGCAGTGGTGAGGCCCTAGTGGTGAGTTTGGCATGAGGCCTAGACCACGTCACCTTCTTGGCTCCTTCCTGCTGGCAGGACCTCAGCCAACCTCTCTGGCCAAACTCCCCCAATTTCTCAGCTGCCTTGCCATCTCCAGTGTGGCCATGACAGTGAGACGAACTCCTGAAGGGAAGCCGCATGGCCCCGGGCCTGGCACCCGGTAAGGCTTCAGTCATCCGCAGCAATTCTTTCGTTGTATTGCTGTTGTTTGTAAGCCCCCCTTCCACCAAAAACAAAAATCCACGGGCCAATGGACGTGCCCCATGTGTTTCTGGAATCTTGGTTTTGATCTGCTAGCAGCAGCCAAGCTCCATGATGTAAAAATGGTCTTACCCAGGCAAATGTACTCATGGCACAAACCTAGCACAGCCTGAGCTCCTGACTCGGTTTCCTCACTGTTTAGAGAAGTGCCAGGACCCTCCCTAAGGCCTCCAGAGTCCTACAGGACCTAAGCCCCATTCATTCTCTGCCTTCATCTCTGAAGACCCTGGCCCTTGCTCACCTGCTTCAGCCGTACACGCCTCCCTGCTGTCTATTACAGTCCTGCCTCAGGACCTTTGCACTGGCTGCCCCCCTGCCAGGACCACTGGCACCCCGAGTAGCTATATCGCTTGCTTCCTAATTTAAGCCTTTGCTTAAATGTCACCTTCACAACCAGGCCCACGTGGATCACCTTATCTGAAACCCTCCCCCACCTTCCTGACACCTCCCCCACTCTTCTACACCACATTCTAGTCATCAGCATCATGTCTGTTATTCCACATCTGTCTCCCCAGCTAGACTGTCAGCTCTGGGAGGACAGGGATCATTGTGTGTGGCTGTCCATGTGTCCCAGATGCCCAGCACAGATGAATAAAGAGAAGGCAGCGTGGAGGGAAGAGAGAGAACCCTGACAGCCTCCACACTCTTCACTCCCCCTTCCTGCCTCCTGCTCGGCCTGTGAGCATCATTAGGAAGCCTTGTTATACTGAGTTTCCACACACACAAAAAGGTGAATTGTGCTACTTAGCCTTCCACCTACCTACCTTTCTGAGATGCCAAATCCCGTTGACTCATTTAACCCTATGAGGTGGACACTCTTACCCATCACCTTGTCCCCCTCAGACACACCTTTCTGGGGCCACTGAAGTGAGACACTGAGAAACAGAAGAAACCTGCTGGGGAAGGGACCCCTAAAACCGTTTCTCCCTCCTTGGCTAGAGTTAGGATTAAATGCTCTAGACCTCCTGCCTTCTGAACCAAGAATATGCTCTCTTTAAAACCATAATTTAAAAAGAATGTAATTGTTTACTACATGCCAAATCCTATTAACTCATTCTCCCTATGAGGTAGACACAGCTACTCTCCCCATTTTACATGAGGAAACTGAGACACAGAGAAATGAAGTATCTTGCCCAAAGTCATACAACTAGTCAGTGTGAAGCCAGAATCAGAATCCAAACAGGCTCTTTCTAAAGTCTGTGTGCTTGCCTTGCTGGTTTGGCTCAGTGGATAGAGCATCCGCCTGCAGACTGAAGGGTCTTAGGTTCTGTTCCAGTCAATGGCACATGCCCGGATTGTGGGCTCGATCCAGAAGGGGGTGTGCAGGAACCAGCCAATCAACGATTCTCTTTCATTATTGATGTTTCTTTGTCTCTCCCTTTCTCCCTTCCTCTCTCTGAAATCAATATATATATATATATATATATATATATATATATATATATATATATATATTTTAATCTGTGCTTACCCATCATTCTACCCTTTTTGCCTAAGAATTATAATCCCCATTTTATAAATGATGAAGAGACCGAGGCCCCAGGTTTTGCCGCTGTGTCAGCAGCAGCATTTGAACCTAAGACAGGACTGCAACTAAAGGGCCTGTTCTAATTCACTGCCCCCGCGGGCCCCTTCCAGCTGTGTGCATGTATCCCCCCAGCCAGAGAAAACAAAGGCCTGAACCTAGGAACAGAAAAGCCAGCAGCGTGGACAAGCTTTGGAATCTGGTTTAAAGAGGGTTCCCTCCCCGATGCCCTGTGACAAAAGGGGAAGCTGAGGGGAGAAAGGAGAAGTGAACAGGGCCGACTCATTTCTAAAATGCACATGGTATTTCCCAGCATCGTAAGCAGGTTGAGAAACCGGGCAGACACAAATCTTGTGTGGTCATTGGATGCAGGGGAGCAAAGGGTCCTTTTACACACACCCCAGAAGCGCTCTTGCTGAATCCCTCCCTGAGACATTCCCAGCAGCAATCCAGAGGTTTGAGAGATGCTGGCGTCACTTCTCAGATGTCCTTTTGCCTGTGTGTGGATGGGAGACCCATCTGGAACCTTGCTGGTGACAGCCCAAACTGGACAACACAAATAGCTGTTAAGAAGAATCTGACAGCCCTAGCCAGTGTGGCTCAGTGGGTTGGGTGTCAACCCATGCACCAAAAGGTTGCTAGTTTGGTTCCTGGTCCAGACACGTGCCGGGGTTCGGGGCTCACTTCTCCCATGGGGGGTGGGCATGCAGGAGGCAGCCATCTGCGTTTTGCTCCACATTGGTGTTTCTCTTCTCTCTCCCTCTCCCTTCCTCTCTTTAAAAATCAATACAAATATATTTTTTTTTAAAGAAGAAGAAGCTGACAAATACATCATGAAAAACCACTCCGTAATTTCCTCTGTTGCTTAAGGAGGAAGGAATAGCCTTGCATGTCCACTCAGCGAAAGCAGGCTCTGAAATCCCCCAGGGCAGAGAGATTAAGAGGTACAAATTGCCAGTTATAAAAACAGTCCTGGGATCTAACACATGGCCGAGGGCAGTGGTCGGCAAACTCATTAGCCAACAGAGCCAAATATCAACAGTGCGACGATTAAAATTTCTCTTGAGAACCACATTTTTTAAACTTAAACTTCTCCTAACGCCACTTCTTTAAAATAGACTCGCCCAGGCCGTGGTATTTTGTGGAAGAGCCACACTCAAGGGGCCAAAGAACCACATGTGGCTCTTGAGCCGCCGTTTGCCGACATTTGTCCTAGGGAATGCAGCCAATAATACCGTAATAACTATGTGTGGTGTTAGGTGGGTACAAGCTTTATGGGGGTGATCACTTCCTAAGTCAAAGAAGGGTCGAATCACTATGTTTGTGCACTTAAAACTAACATATCAATACTATTCTATGTCAACTGTCATTTAAAAATAAAAAAATTATTTAAAATAGTGACAAGCAATTAGCATCTATAGCAGTTGTTTCATGGATGGTCATGCCATTCCAGTGGGACATGAATCCATCTGACTAGGTTAAGACCAGCACCTACCTTTGTCTTGGAATGGAATGGAATGGAATGGAAAGGAATGGAAAGGAGCTAAATAGAATACAAGCCCATCCTACAATAGTACCACTGCATAAAACTTAACGTTTTAAGAATATGCTATTGTCTGCATTCTGGGTTGCAATGCAAAAGCTATTTTTTCACTGTGGCTTGGAGCTAAAACGTAGTTTGGAAACCCTTGATATGGAAAATATCTACACGAAACGAAGGACCCAAACAGCCCGGGAGGCTCCCTCTGAAGAGAAGGGAGTGGGAGCCTTATTTTATACAACTCGGTACTGTTTGGGGCTTTCTTTTAAACAATGAGCATGTATTGCTTTTGCAATAAAATAAAGACCTTTTTAAACCTTTCAGAGAAAATAAACACGCCTGCCTCAGTCTCCAGGAGAGGGGCGGGGCGGGGCGAGCTGTCGACAGGTTTTTGATGTGAAAAAGACCATGTCCCGGCCCTGCGGGCTCTGCCTCCCAGGGGCTTGTGGGCCGCCCTGGTTGGTTTCCAGGTGGCCGCCCCTCCTCTCCAGAAAGCCACGGGTCCTCCAGAAAGGAAACACGCCTTATGGTATCAGTCTTCATTTTTGAAAACGGGTTGGAGCGTGGGGTTGGCGGCAGAGTCTTGGGGACGTGGCTGCCAGCTGAGAAGCGGAGCTGGGACCCCCCTCACCACCCGCAGGCTGGTTTCCTCGCACCCGGAGCAATAGGCCAATCTCCCAAGCTGTTAGGAGGGTCTCTGGACCCCCAGCCCAGCCAGACTATCTCCACATGTGGGTACTGTGTGTTCGGTTTAGCATGATATTGGAGTTTCCATGTTGGTAAAGAATTGTCCTAATTCCTTTTTATAAAAACTTTCAGACTCCCCCGTTCAGTCACAACATACCTGTTGCATCCTACTGTCTCCTATTATAGATGTCCGGAGACAACTGAGGGGAGGGGCGGTTGGCTTTTCCTTTTCTGTCTTTTAGGATCAGTTCTTCCGGGCAAATTGGAAAGTGGAGACTCTCAGGCCAAACTGCTTTGGGAAAGGGCGGGGCCAGCTGGAGTGACTAAGGCACCACCACCTCCTTCCTGGGACCTGAATCACCTGGGACCCAAGAGCCCCCCTTTCCTGTGGGACCCATGCAGGAGAGAGGCTTCCTCTGTGCCGCCAGGAACCAGCCAGGGCCCGCGAGAACGGGCTTAGCCCGAGGGCTAAGGCGCCTTCCTCTCCTCCCGCCTCAGACACCTGGAAGCCAGGTCCTCGGCGTCCCGAAGCCAGGGGGGGGAGGAGGGCATTTTTTCTGAATTATGCACATAGACTTGGTCAGTCGGCTGTGACCACGAAGAATGTGCGTGTCTCGGTCCATCCAGGCTGCTCTAACAGAAAATGACAGACTGTGTGGCTTATAAACAACAGACACTTATTTCTCACCGTTCTGGAGGCTGGAAGCCCAAGGTCAAGACACCAGCAGATTCGGTGTCCGGTGAGGACCCACTTTCTGATGCATAGATGGACGTCTTCTCTGTGTCCTCCAAGGGTAGAAGGGAGGAGGGAGCTCTGTGGGTCTCTCTTCTAAGGGCACTAATCTCATTCATGGGGGCACCACCCTCATGACCTCGTCACCTCCCAAAGGCCCACCTCCTAATTGCCACCATATTGGGGGTAAGTCTCAGTAAGTGATGTGGGGAGGGGGACACAAACATAACTCTGGGTACATGCTGAGCAGAGGAGGCAGGGCTATCGTTTGTCCAGACAGGGCAGATGGGTAGGTAGGGACCCAGCTCAATGCCAGCTCTACCTTCTGGGACCCCCATGGGCCCCCACGAGACCTCGGGTCCCCCAGGTCTGAAAAGCTGCTGCTTCCTGCTTCCAAACAAGACCCCCATGCCTTGGAGGGTTGGCAAGCACTTTCCCTGGGCTGCCCACCTCCCAGCGTGTGGCAGGTCAGAGCCAGGCAGGAGGAGAGTACAGAGGGAGAGAGCAAGAGCATGGGCAACAAAGAAAGAAGAGGGAGAGAGGAAGGAAAAGAAAGGGAACTGCAATGAAACACGGGGTGAGAGAGAGATTGAGGGGAAAATATAAGGGGAAAGGGCTGGTAAAGGTGAGACCGCATGTTCTGAGAGGTTTACACACAACCACACCCAAGACCGGCGCCACCATCCCTGCTGCAACCCTGCCACTGACCACCCACTTAGAATCGAGACACGGCCCCCAAAGCCTCCCTCTTCCACCTTCGGGTCCCCATTTTCTCCTTGGAGCATCTCTCATGCGGGGCATACAATCCTCCACTGAGTTAAGGACTCGCTTTTTTGTTAAACTCATCGTGGACCCTCACAAACGCCTTCCCCCTCATCTGACGTCACCGCTAGCCCCCTCGCCCCTTCCACCGTAGGATTTATTTTTTAATAATCTCTTTTTGGGGGTACTGCGTTATGTTGGAGCAAACCCCTGCCATCACATCATTTCATCTGTAAACACTTCAGTTGGAGTCTCTAAAAGACGAGGACTGCTTTTTTTAAAAATATAACCACAGAGCTACGACGTCCCAGAAAAGAAATGAAAGATTACTGGACTGCATCCACGTCGTCCAGCCCGGGTTTACATTTCCCTGACCGTCTCACAAACATTTGAAAAAGAATCTGGTTTGTTCGAAACAGGATCCTGTTCACTGCGTTCCCGTCACCTGGCAATCGGCTTGTTTGGCAAATAGTGGGTCCTTCATAAATACTTGCAGACTGAACAGATACGGACAGAGAATTGTTTTAGAAGTCCAATGCACTATCCATTGCGCGACAGAGCCAGATATGGACAGGAAATTGTTTAAAAACAAAAAAACAAAAACCAGTTCCTATGTTCAGAGTACTTCTGAGCCAGGACACCATGGACATTCCTGTTTCATCCTGACGGCCATGTTGAGAGGTAACACTTTTTGTCGTCCCTTTTTGGGGAGGACACAACTGAGGCTCAGAGAGGGGAAGTGACTTTCCCAAGGCCACACAGTGAGGCAGGACTCCAGCAGGAACAGGGGAAGAGAGTGTGGGGAGCTACCGGTAGCTCCCTGGCCAGGTGCTATACTTGACTTGACAGCAGCCCTCCACCTGCAGGTGAGGAAACACGCACACACATGCATCCACCAGCAGGCTGTGCCGGGCCAGCCTCCCCCGCCCCCACCTGCTCCCCAGCACCGTGAGGACAGACTGGCATGTGGCACAGTTTCCAGGGCTGGGGGTTACTCCTCACTCTGCCAACACCCACATGGGCACCCGTGGCCTCATCGGTGCCCTGCAGAGGAGTTCCTGACCTGCTTTCCCTCCTCCCGGAGGACTCCAAGACAGTCTTTCCCGGGGCCCCAGAGGGAGGACCCAAGGCCTCTCCCTGTCCTCATCGGGCCACACAGCAAATATCTGTTGACTATTATTAGATGCCAGCCATGGGGGCGGGTCATGGAGAACCAGTAGTGGCCAAGACCAAGTTTGAGTCCAGCGGGAAGGCAGGCCTTAAATGAAACCATCAGATGCACTTATAGCTGTCAGTGGAAAAAGGTCACAAGGGAAAGAGAGAGAGGCTCTGAGAGCACCTGGGAGGGCTTCCAGGAGGAAGTGGGGCCAAGGCTGAGGAATGTAAACTTCTGAAGCTCGTGGTTGAGTCCTCTTATTTATTTTGAACAATTCTAATTAAACCGAAGTACTATTAAAATAACACTCACAAACAATAATGACAATGGCTAGCAATTACTAGATTGTGTTGTTTTGCTTTTTTCACATATAGCATATCCTTTCATCTTTACAATAATCCAATGAGACCCTGACAAACCCCTCTTTAGAGATGAGGGAACTGAAGCTCAGAAAGGGGAAATAATTTAGCAAAGTCACAGAATTTGGTAGGTGGTGAAGCTGGGCTTTGAACTCAGGCCAGCCAGGTCGCAGAGTGCAGTCGGATTCTGGCCTCTCCTTTCTGTTAAGAAGCCCTGCTGGACCCCGGCCTGGGGCCTCATGGCATCATTCGAGGTCATCTCCCTTCTCTAGCCTTGGACCCTAGGTCTGACACATGGAGTTAGTTAGACATATGACCAGCCTTCAGAGCCACAGGCCCTGCGTGAACAGCGCTCAGAGCCCAGCTGTGGGCCTGCAGTTGGAAGAACCTGAGTTCGACAATGGCTCTGAGGCTCGGAGGCTGTGTGACCAGAGGCAAGCTCTGCACCCTCTCTGAGCTGCTGCCTCAACCCTGAAAAGTAGGGGTGACAATGGGACCGACTTGTGAGGCATTCCAAGCAGGAGGAACAGCAAGAGCAAGGAGGTGGGAGCGGTACATGTTCGGGAGACTAAATAGCAGTGTCCCTAGGACATAGAGCATGGGGCTGGGGGGCAGAAGGTCCAGTCGGAGAAGTTTATATCTGGTAGCTTATTGGGTGCTTACTAGGTATAAGGCCTAAAGACATAGGAATTTTTGTCCATTTTGTTCACTGCTGTCTCCCCATTGCTTAGAACATTGGCTGGCCACAGTAGGCCCCCAATAGTTGACTGATGAATGAATGAATGAATCAATCAATCAATCAATCTATCAATAAGTGAATGAGTGACTGGGTGAATTAAAGAATGAGTGTATGAATCAATGAGTGGGTGATTAATATGCATTCTGACAGCAGTCTTAACGGAATAGCTGGGGAGGAGCTGAATACAAAGAAACCATCGTTCCCCAGGGAGTAGGAAATCCAATAAAGGCTTTATACAGGAGCTGGTGCTCAGGTCAAGTGTTAATATCTGGACGAAGCAGATAGGGAGGGAGAGCATTCCAGGCAGAGGGCGCTGCATGGGCAAAGGCCTGGCAGGCTGACAGTATGCTGGAGTTTGGAATTACTGGGGCATAGAATAGAAGTGGGTGTAGAAAAAAAAAGATTGTGGTTAAGTCAGGAGTGGACCCCAGGGGTCTGGGATAAAGCGTCTGAATGCTGCCCTTATGTGACGAGGAATCAGAGAAGGTTTTAGGCAGGAACACAGCAGGAGCAGATCTGACCACTTCTGGCTACAGGATGTCCCGCAGCCAAAAATCTTCACTCCCCTGCGGTCCAGATCAGGACTGGATCCCAAACACAAACACTCCACCCCAAGGTACATACTATCTCATTGAATTCCCCTCACACCCCTGCGAGGTACATAGTATTCCTGCCCTATTTTATGGATAAAGAAAGGGAGCTCTCAGAGGTTTAGACTAGAGAATGGCCCAAGGCCACTCAGCTACTGGGGAGAGAATCCAGGTCTTGTCCCCCAGGCAGACTGGCTTCAGAACCCCCATTCCTGTCGCTGTTCTGAACAGCAGGGCCCATTAGCTGGGAACACAAACCACCACACTCACAGGAGCTGGAAGAAGGACTGCCTTTGTCAAGCCACTCCCAGCCTTACATCATAGGCTGCTTTGGAGCAGTGACACTCACTGCTGTGATCCCTGTAGGGCTATTGTTGGGGACAGAGATGTCACCTCCAGCACTTCTCCATGGCCCCGGGTTAAGGGCCGGTTAGAGAAAAACCCTTCCGTTGCCAGGCCCAGGAAAGCCACACTTCCCTCTTCATTTGTTTTCAACTTAGAAAGGTGAGAATCGTGAAACGCATGGTTTCCCTTTTTGCTCTGGCCACTAGGAACCTCAGACCAAAGGCACAGCAGGCTCTGGAGGCAGTCCTGTGCTTTAGCAAAGGTGCTGTTTTATTTCCCTTCCCTCTCATTAATTTTTTTTACCATAGTTTTCTCATTTAAAAAAAAAATCCAATTATTATAAAAAAATCTTTGATGATTACTTCTGATCCATTCTGGCAAGAGCCAAGGTTACAAATAAATATATATACATGTGAAAAGTGAGTAAGTAACAAGGATATAATTCAACCAGGGTTTCTCAATCTTGGCACTGTTGATATTTGAAACTAGATCATTCCTTGTTGCTAGGGGCTGTCCTGTGCGTTGCAGGGTGTTCAGCGGCCTGCCTGGCCTCTACCCACCAGATACAGTAACACCTACTCCCATCGTGACAGTCAGAGAGGCCTGTTGCCAAATGTCCCCGGGCGGCAAACTCATCCCCGGGTAAGAACCTCTGCTCAAGCCTGAGCTTCTTAAAGGCAGGACGAGCGTGGTTGGACCACAGCCAGGTGGAACTTGGCAGGGCTCGCTGATAAAAGATGAACAAATGCCCGCCCGCTACCACGTCCCCCCTCCCCCGGCTTCCAGCCCCAGATCGCTTGCCATCTCGATCCTCACAGCAGCTCCCTGAGGCCAAAATTAGATCTTCACTTCAGAGACAAAGGAACTGGGGCCCAGAGAGGCCAAGCGAGTGGCCCAAGATCACACAGCAAAGGCCGTAAGCGGACTCCCTGTCTCTTGCCATGGCGGAGAGGACAGGGAGTGGCCACAGTGAGTCAAGGCTGGACGCTGGAACCTGAGGAGTAAACTGGATTTGTCTGGGCAGGGGTCCCTGCCTGGGGAGTCCCAGAGAAGGGAGGCCTACGGGTAGGAATTTGATGGTTTGCTAAGACCAGGAGACTCCTGAGAGAAGTACAAACGTGCGCACGAATGTTCGTAACAGTATGATTCACAATAATAATAAAAAGGTGGGAACAACTCAAATGCCCATAAGCTGATGAACAAATAAACAAAAGGCCGCCTCTTCAGACAATGGAATATTATTCAGTCATAAGGGGAGTGAAGTTTGACACATGGCTTCGACGTGGATGAGCCTCGGTGCTCAGTGAAAGAAGCCAGACGCAGAGGTCACCCGGTGCAGGGTTCCATTTATACGAAATACTCTGAGGAGGGAATCCCTAGAGACAGAAAGTAGGTAAGTGGTTGCTTAGGGCTGGGGGAGCAGGGGGCTGGAAGGTGACAGCTAAAGAGCACCGGTTTCTTTTCAAGGTGATAAAAACGTTCTAAAACTGACTGTGGTGATATTTGCACAGCTCTCCTGTACTAAAACCCAGTGGTTGAACTGTACATTTTATATATTTTATTGATTTATTGATTGACAGAGAGGAAGGGAGAGAGACAGAGTTAGAAACATCGATGAGAGAGAGTCATCAACCAGCTGCCTCCTGCACACCCCCCACTGGGGATATGCCCGCAACCAAGGCACATGCCCTTGACCGGAATCGAACCCAGGACCCTTCAGTCCCCAAGCCGCCGCTCTATCCATTGAGCCAAACCGGTCCCTGGCTGAACTGTATATTTTAAATGGTCGCATTGTGTGGTATGCAATGACAGCACAATAGAGCTGTTTTTGTAAAAAGAGAAAGAGAAGAAGGGGAAGGGGTACTCCCAAGGTAGAGAATTCAGGCTGCTGTGCTGGCTGTGTGACCATTGGCACGTCACCTAACAGGACCTCAGTTTCCTCATCTGTAAAGGGGTGCATCACTGCTCCCCCGTCTGCCAGGGTTGCAGAGAAAGTAAGGAGAGGAAGCCTGCAGCCTAGAGCCTGCCATAGCAGTGCTCAGACTCTGAATGTGTCTCCTTCCTACCCACTTCAGAAGCTTCACACTCCAGAAGCCTCGAGAATGCCCATTCCAGGAACGGGGCAATTCCTTGAAATCTGAAAAGACGGCAGGCTTTCCTGGTCTGAGGAGGAAACAAAATCCTTGACTGTGGTCCAAGCTCCAGGTCCTAGCACACCGCCCTGCCGGCATCTTTCCCCAGGCCCAGCGGTCCAGCTGGTCATGTACAGCTTAAGACACCAAGTAACCCCAGTGACCTGCAAAGGGGTCTTTGTGGCCGCCACCACTTCCACCACCACCACGTGGGGCCCTTGAATCCGTTGACCCCACTGTTCCTGGTGGTGTTGGGGACCCCAACAAGGCAATGAGGGGCTGGCACTGACCCTGCAAAACCCATGCAGTCCAGATAGGATGGGGTGGTGGGGAGATCCCACAAAGGAGTGAGTGTGCGAGGACCTGGGCGTACAATGGCCCCTCAGAAATCTGTCCCCGGGGAAAACAGAGGATCTCTATGGACATGGCCTAAGAAAGAAACGCCTGTATGCTGTGAGGGCCTGCCCCCACAGGCTCCAGGCCAAGAATGTGCAGGGCAGCAACTATTATGTTTCTAAAATTATGCCTAGTCGGGGGGTGGGGAGAGGGGGTGGTAGTGGCGGGGGACTGTGGGAGGTGGCGGGGAGGCTGGCCAGGGCCAGGAGCAGGAGAGGATGTAGTGGCCAGGCGGGCAGGAAACCTTTAATCCTGCTCCCCGTGCCCCCGCCTGCACGCTGGGCAGTGGGAAGGGCGTGCCCCTCCAGCAGATGTCAGTCCGCCCCAGGAATCAAAAGCCCTTTTGTGCACAGCCCGGGCACTCAACTGTTTTCCATGATGCCGTGGGGCCTTCCGAATTGCTTGAATTTTCCTTGGGTCTAGGGAGCTGGGGGAATGGGATGGAGTCCATAGGCGGCCCAGTTTGAGGAAGAAAAGTCCTGGTAGTCAAAATCCAGATGTGCCGTCGCACTGCACAACAGCAGAGGGTGCTCTTCTCAATCGCGGAGTCGCGCTGTCAACCTGACAGCCGTTCCAGTTGGCCTGTGACTGTACCAGGAGGACCAGCTGGCCACGTGGCTGGGGCCTCACGTGGAGTGGGAGCTGGGGGATGTGACCGAGTAGTCAGTTTGTATGTGGGGGACAGTAAAACCTCATCACAAATGTCAATCCTGATTGAAATATTTAGATAACCCCCCCTCCCCACTCCACAGATAACTACATCTACGAGGAAGGGGAAAGAAGGAAAAGTCAAGGGTGTGAGGGCCTCAAAATCTGTGGGCTGTCCTACCACACTGGTGTGGCTGCCAGAAAAAACAGAGGCCGCCCCATTAAATCTGAATAAACAATGAATAATAGTTAGCATAAGCATGTCCCAAATACCGCATGGGATATTTACCCTAGAAATTTATCTCTTTGGTTGTGTGGCGTTCAAATTTAACGAGGCTTCCTCTGCTCTTATTTGCTAAATCTATCAGCCCTACCCCCGGAGCTCATGCCTATGACAACTCTTCCCCACCCACCATTGCCTGGAAACAGCCATTACACCAGCAGCAAACGGGGAACATGTCCCCCCAAGTCCTTTGGCTGCAGTGCCGTAGGCAGGATAGGAGGCGTGAGAGCACTCCCCACCCCACACACATACGTCATCACAGCGGCCTCCTTCCTCCCCTGGGGGCTCTGAAACCACCACTGTGGCCTGGCTGCCAGGGCTGCCTATCTGGATGTGGGAGACCAGCAGGGCCACGTGGCCCTGGTGTGAGGGGGAGGGTGGAAGCAGAGTCACTGAGCCTCAGGATCGCAGGGCACTGCCCACGCCCCTGAAACTGGAGATTCTTGCGCAAGGCCTGCTCGCTCGGCCCAGGTTTACCATCAGCTGCCCTGTGTGAGATCAGGCCTCTCCAGGAAGTGAGAGCAGGTGGTTTCCCAAGACAGTGACATGGTGACCCTGGGAGCCTTGGTGGCCTTGGGCTCCGGTGTCCTCTCATTCATCTGAGATGGGAGGGGAGGTGTAGGGTGTAGTCTATGACCCCTCCCAGGCTGTCCCGGGCTTTCTGGGAGGCAGATAGAGAATGAGGAAGTACCTCAGGCAACTCCCAGGTGGTTTCCATGAGAACAGCGGGCTGACTTTTTGTGGGGCCACCTGCAGCCAGAGCAAACTGCAGGTGGCCAGTGGGGCCGGGAGCCAGCCCAGCTGGCAGGACACCCACATGCACTGGGAACCTGGAAGGAAGTTCCCCAGGGGCCAGGCAGGCCGGGCCTAGATCCTGAGCCCCTGGAAGAGCCCTGCTCCCACTGCCCACCGACTCCCCCACTCCTGCTCCCCACATCCCTGTCCAGTGGCCATTGGCTCCTGATCACTGTGGGTCCCTCCCCATCATGGGAACAGATTCCTGTTCCCTGGAGAGGCACAGGGGCACTTGGTCACTGCAGAAGCTGCCCCATGTGGGACACAACTCTGAGGCCGGAGGTGTCCTCTTCTCATCAGAGGGCCAGCCAATGGCGTGAGTGATCTACTTCTCACCCCTGTGTTATGGGGAGAGCAAAGGACACCCACATGGACAAAGAGACTGGAACTCCTGCACCCCTTGGGGGAACATGCAACACAGCCAGATGTCAGCTCCCTGATCTGCTTTCTCCTCATTGTCTGGGTAATTCAGAAACAACAGGGTTTCAAGTATCAGACCCTGCTGTTCTGCCGCTTCAGACAGACCGGCCCCAGGAGGAGCAAAAGTGGTTCACATTCTCCCCTCTGACTGCCAACGCGGGAAGGCAGCACCCTGCTGATTCAGACAAGGCTTCTGGGAAAGCCTCAGAGAGAGGGCAGTCAGGGAAGACTTCCAGGAAGAAGCAGCTCTGGTGGGAGCCAGTATTGGTTGTGGGAGGAGTGGTAAGGACATTGTCACAGGGGGGGACAGTAAGGTCGAAGGTGGGGCGCATGTGCAGACTCAGCAAGCAGGTAACCCTTAGGCAGTTCAGGCTGGTGGCCTTGAGAACACGGCCGGGGGGTGAAAGGAGGTGGGCAGAGAAAAGGCTGAACAGAATGGGCGTCCTAGAAACCAAGATCTGAACTCAGATGGCAGGCCTCACCCTGCCACATGCTGCATGATGACGGGTAACTCCGGGCAGAGCCACTTTACTCACTGAACCTCAGTTTCCCCATCCCTAAGATGGGAGCAATGATAGAGATGAGTTTCACTGCTCTGTGGGTTCCTTGCCAGGCCCTGCATTTGCACATGCACCCGTTCACCTGCACATCTCATGCATTCCCACAGCACCACTGGTAAGCAGGTGGCACTGTTATCCCATTGTACAGATGGGGCAGTAGAGGCCCGTGCAGGTTCAGAAAGACAGCCTGGGTCTCAAGGTCCAGCAATACAAAGCCTAGGTTCTAACTGCTCCACAGATGGGTGTGGGGGGTGGTACCCCTTTGGGATATGGGTGCAGGTGTCTTTCACTCTCCTTTTCCTTCCTGGGGTGGCCATATCAAATTACCACACGTCAGGTGGCTCGAATGGCTTGAAACAACAGAAATGTATTTTCTCTCAATTCTGGAGATAGGAAGTTCGAAATCAAGGTACCTTCCAGAGGTAGAATCTTTCTCCCAGTTTCTTCCAGCTTCTGGGGTTCAGGAAATGGTACCCCCAAATAAAGCACCTGGACTTATTGAATACCTCCAGCTGAAGGAGTTTGAATAAACGGCAGAAGCAGAAATGTCACTCTAACCTTGGCCGCTTGCCCATCTTCCCTCAAACAGGTGAGTAAAACCTCCATGTGACAGGTACCTTTCTGCACCTGGAGGAAATGAGACCTTCTCATTGCCAGCATGGGGACCTGGGGCTGAGAGCCCTGAACAACAAGCCTCGGTAAACAGCCTTGTCTTCCTGGTTATTTTTTCACCACTTACTCCCCCAAACCCTCTGTCTTGTCATTCTTCACAAATGTATTGCTTCTTTGTCTCAAAGGTACAAAAGCTCCCTGCTCTGGTCACTATTGGGGTCTTCCTTCTCCTGGGATGGCTCCCATGAACATGTAAAATTCCAACAGACATGTGTCCTTCCCTCCAGTTGACCTGTCTTGGGAAAGTTAATGAAAACGCTTCTTCCCCCACAGGGCAACCCTGGGAGTTCCTTGGCTGGTGTCTACGCCTGACCTCTGCCTCCATCAATCCGAGGCCTCCTCCATCTGTGCTCTCTCCTCTTCGTATAAGGACACCTGGTGGATTCAGGGCTCACCTACATCATCCAAGATGATCTCACACCGAGATTCTTCACTTAGTGACACCTGCAACGATCCTTTTTCCAAAGAGGGTTGCATGCACAGGTTCTGGGTAGGCACATCTTTGGGCTCCATTCAACCCACTGCACTCATCTCTGGGAGGGAGGGCTCGTCCGAGGGGACAAGACCCCAGACAGGTTCTGAACAAATCAACACCAGAAAGTTCGATAAGGGAGGGGCTTCCAGAAAAAGGTTTACTACTTCCTGGCGGTTCCTCTGAAGAAGCCAGAAGCCCTCACCTCCTCCTAGGGCCAAGCTGTCTGGTGCGGGAATTGCCAACCGCACGGGCTGCCGAGAACCTAAATGTGGCTGGTCAGAGTGCAACCGCGGTGCCCGTGTTCACCACACCCAATTTCAAAGACGTAGCCCAGAAAAGAAAGGAAAAAGCCCTCCTTTTTAACTTCTCGTATCAATTGCATGCCGAAACGACTACATTTTGGATGGATCGGGTTAAAAAGGGTGTTCAAATGAAGTTCTCCCATTTACTTTCATGTTTTTAATTGTAGTAACATTCACATAACGTAAAATGAACTATTGCCCTAACAGATTTGGTTCAGTGGATAGAGCATTGACCTGTGGACTGAAGGGTCTCAAGTTCGATTCCGGTCAAGGGCAAGTGCCTAGGTGGCAACTCAGTGGAAAAGTAAAGATGCGGGTGAATATAAATATATATTTGCTCTTCGTCCCAGGTTCCTAGCACAGAGCCCTAAAACCTTTGGAATTTCCTGATGAGTGTGTTTCATTTTTTAATTTTTATTATTGAAAATATTACAAATATATGTCCCCTTTTCCCCCCATCAATCCCCTCCAGCCCATCCCCACCTTCAGCCCAGGCACTCACCACCCCACTGTCTGCGTCCATGGGTTATGCTTGTATGCATACAAGGTCTTTGGTTGGTTACATCCCACCCACCCGCCCTCCCCTCCCTTCCCTCTGAGAACCCGAACTCTGTTCCTTGCTTCCGTGTCTCTGGATCCCCTCTGTTCAACAATTTATATTGTTACTTAGATTCTACATATGAGTGCGATCATGTGATACGTGTCTCTCTCTGATAGACTTTTTCATGCTGTCCCAAAGGGTAAGATATTCTCCTTTTTTACTGCTGCATCGTATTCCATGGTATAAATGTACCACAGCTTTTTATCCAAGAGGTTTTTCTTAAATGTTTTTTTTTATTGATTTGAGAGAGAGAGAGGAAGGAAGAGGGAGAGAGAGACAGAAACTTCAATGAGAGAGAAACATCGATCAACAGCCTCCTACTGGGGATGGAGCCTGAAACCCAGGCGTGTGCCATGATGGGAAATTGAACCAGTGACCTCTTGGTGCATGGGACAAGACTCAACCACTGAGCCACACCAGCCGGACAAGAGTGTCTTATGTATGGTGAGATGACTCAAGGGGGCTGGTCACCAGAAAAACTAACCAAGTGATTAGGGTAGGAACTTTCAGCCCTGTCCCCTGACCTCCAGGAAACGGAGAGGGGCCTGAGTTCAAGCACTAAGGGCCAATGGCTTAATCAATAGTGCCTGTGTAATTAAACTTCAATAAAAACCCCTAAATGATGGAGTTCAGGGGACTTTCAGGTTGGTGGATACTTCCAGGACGGTGGCCCACTCCAACTGCACTGGGGCAGACAGACACCTGTACTCGGAGCCCTTCTAGACCTTGCCCTGTGTCTTCTTCACCTGTATCTTTTATAATAAACTGTAATGGTACAGATGGCACTTTCTCCAGTTCTAGCAAATCTTTGAACCTGTGCTTGGCCAGGCAGACGTGCAGGTGGCCTGGGGACACCATTCATGGCTGGCGTCTGAAGTGGGCCTGCGCTGACTCCGGTCAGGGTCAGCCTTGGGTAGTAGGACAGCTAGAGGGTGTTAGAGAATCAGAGAGGATGTCTGACGGGCTCCTGTGGGCTTCTGTTGTGTGGGATGGGCTAACAGCAAGATGGTTTTCTTTCCGGTAATGAACGCGGGTGATGCCCTCGCTTCCCGGTGGGTGGAGTACTTCAGTGGGTGCACAGGCCTGTCTTGAGGATGGAGGATGGGAAGATGTGGGCTGGGAGGAAGGCACTCCACAGTGGGCTGAGAGGAAGACACGCCCTGTGGTATTATTGCTGAAAGCTGGCTTCCCCAGGGCCCTAAATGTCATGTGAACATTGGGGCACTTCACTCTGTGGGTGAGAGGCTGCCAACTCGGTCCCCTTCAGCGGCCAGGTCAGCGACAGAAATAGGATAAGTGAGCAGAGTGTGATGATAACCAGAGGACATTCTTAGCTAATATTTCACTTTACTGTTTTTTCAAGACAATGTGGGCAAAGGATGTTTCTGTTCTGTGAGAAAATCATCAGTACCAGAATGATGACGGGAAGAACTAATCCTAAGCCTCCCGCCACGGAGGCGTGCAATAGGGAGTGGTAGGGACTGTGGCAAACTGGAGAGCAAGGCCCCATAGGACTGCCATGGTCCTGCCCACAGGCTGTGGCAGCTGCCATTCGAGTACATGTCAACAGTGTGGGGGGTCATTCCCCATCTGTGATGTTCTACTTGAGGCTTTGCTCTTGGACAACTGGCAGTGCCAGGAAATTCAAACCCCAGACGTTGCCCACCACCAATGACAGACAGGAGTTGGCGGGAAATACCCAGTCCCCTCGCCCCACGGGCAGTGGACTCTGAGGAACATTCAGTGCAGTCTCCCATGTCCCCAGTGGGACTGAGCGCCAGCTGCCCACAGCAGTAACCACTCGCTGACGCTCAGTGGTGTGTTGGCCCCTTCCCTTCCCCGCCCCTGCGCTTCCTGGGACCCCCTCCCTAATACACTGCTTGCATTCTGGTCTCAGAATCTGCTTCTGAGGAGACCAAAACTAAGATGGGGGACCAACTAACTGTTCCTTAGCTACAGCCAATTTTTGCCAGATGGAAAGGCAGGTCCAGTATTGCAAGGGCTGCCAATTTTTTTCAGAGAAACCAGAATCCAGAGTTTCCTATGAAACCATCTGAGTTTTCATGGCCAGCTCAAATTAAACAATACAGAACAAAATAATACAGAAACAAACCCAAACAAAACGTATCTATAGGCCCACCCGGTCCTTTACAGACCTGCCAGTTCAGAGCTGAGAGGTGGGAGGGGGGTTGGGGAGGAAGGGAGCACAGAAAACTGCAGACCTCGGAACGTGGTCAAAAGGGTGCTTTCAACTCACCCAGTGGCCTGAGTGGGGACAGGCCTAGGAGGCCCGAGGCAGGCCAGGCTGCATGGAGTGTTTGTGGGATCCCAGCTGGAAGCATCTGGAGGGCCTGGCGTGGTCCCCCTGAGCCAGCAACAGCCCCAGAGTAAACAATCAGCCTGCGTGCTTTTCAAACATGCAGACCCTGCGCCACCGGCTGCCTCCCCTGGCTCGCAGGGTGGGGAGAAATCCCAGGACCTCTCCACCGCCTGACATCCAAACTCAGGCCCAGGAAAAACAAACGTGAGGGGGCCAGAGCGCCGAGGAGGAGGCAGTTGTGAGAGCTGCTTCCAGACCCCACACTGCTGAACTTCTTTTTAATTCTGTGCAGATGGAGGAGGCTGTCTTTACAGATTTCCATCTCCCTGTGCCACCCCTACTCTCCCCCGGCAGAGGAAACAAAAGGGTGTCTCCTGAGATTCCTTTTGCACCAATTCACATGGTTATTTAAAGCCTCCCTTTTCAGCTGCCTCTTCAGGATTTAAATTAAGAATACAGGTGTCAAGAGCACAAGTGGGTGATGTAAAATGTTGGTGGTCCTGTGTGTTGTCCTACAGCCAGCCAAACCCATCCATGCCTGTTCTAAATTGTTTCATGAATTTATTTTATTTTATTTTTAAAATATATTTTATCGATTTTTTTTTCATAGAAGAAGGGAGAGGGATAGAGGGATAGAAACATCAATTAGCTGCCTCCTGCACGTCCCCCACTGGGGATGTGCCCGCAACCAAGGTACATGCCCTTGACTGGAATAGAACTTGGGACCGTTCAGTCCACAGGCTGACGCTCTATCCACTGAGCCAAACTGGTCAGGGCTGTTTCATGAATTTAGTAGATTTTAAGTTGGAACTGTATTCACTCGGGGAGGGGAGGGAGAAGAGAAATTCCTGAGAGCTGGCCTTTAATGGGCCACGGGTGGGCCACATAGTTCATATATTGTTAGCACATTTAATTCTCCTCGCGACTCAAATAGCTGCATAGGACTGTATTCAGGCATCTTTTGTAAAAGGTATCTTTTGGGTTCAAGGAACAGAAACCTACAGCAAAGGGACTTTATTCGTTTGCATCACTGGACAGTCCACGGTAAGGACTTCAGGCAGGATGAATATCCTGAACGATATCATGAGGAATCTCTGTCTTCATCTCTTGGCTCTGCTCTCCTCTGTGACTGTTTCATGCTCAGGCAGGCCCTTTTCTTATGCTTGTGAAGATGATCCCCAGCACGTCCAGGCTTCCAATCAGCCTAGTAACCCCAGGAGAAAAAGAACTCCTCTTTCCTGAAAGTTTTGGGCCAAGTCCCCTGACTGAATCTCATTGGTGCAGCTCGGGTCATGGGCCCATCCTCTGACCAATGACTATAGTCAGGGTGATAGGTTCCTGACCACATGTTCACCCCTGGAGTTTGAGAGGATCAGCCTCGCTGAAATATAAATGGGGATGGGGAGTTACAGCACCAGAATTTGGGCTGGACACTGGGCATTCAAAAATAATAGGTGCCTACCACAGGGAGGCATCAGAACAGAATGGATGGATCCAGGGCGCCTGCAAGATTGCCGTGACCATTGCACAGGCTGTGCATTGCACGTTTTGAAGGAACTCTATTTACATGCACTGTCACTGTACCGGTAAGTGTCTTATGACTGAATTGAAAAACATGGCCACAATATTTTGTAACTCTTACCATCAAGAATCTGTGTCCTCACCCTGTAGATCTGGGCTGGCCTTGTGACTTGCTCTGACCAACAGAATGCAGGGAAAGTGACGATGTAAATTAGAAGGCTGGGCCTTAGAATGCCAGGTTTCCACTCTCGGCCTCTGGCAATGCTGCCTGAGACCAGCATGCAATGGAGGGAGTAGCCTATGGGGGATGAGAGCCACCTGAGGGAGAGCCCAGGTGCCCAGCCGCCTGCCTCTGGACTGAAGGCCCCAGGAGGTGGCACAAACTTCTGGGGTGAGCTATTTAAGGCAGATTTAATTCACGTAAACTGGGAAGCTTCCCCACATGGTTCCAGGTTAGAGTTCGCCAAAAGAGGAACATGAACAACATTTGAGGGTGAGAGCAAAACAGTGGATGAAACTACTTGGTCAATGCGGTGACAGTCTTCTGAGATAAACAAACCACTTGTACCCAAATCCTGTTTCAGCCTCTGCTTCGGGAGGAACTGAGCCTAAGACAGGCTCCTCAGGGGACCCCAAGTGCCCCTGTGTTGTGTGCTGAAGGAGCCCAGTGACAGCTCCAAGTAGAAAGAGATAAACCTTTCCTTCTAATCTTTCATTCACTTGTTCATTCATTCATCAGCTCTGGGGATAAAAAGAGCCCAGAACTCAGAGTCAGCTGCGCTGGAGCTAACCCCAGTCTGAGACAGGGGCAAGTCACCCAGCCTCTGAACTGCAGTTAGTCCTCACAGTGGTCTTCTGAGGCAGAAACGTCATGGTGCCCATTTTTCAGATGATGGAAAAGAGGCACAGAGAGGTTGAGGGATTTCCCCAAGGTCACATAATTAGGCAGTGGCATGCCAGAGCCAGGAGTCGAACCCAGGAGTCGACCCTAGATCCCACATTCTTAGCCACTTCTGCAGGAGTTCTGGGCTAAGTGAGGGAAGTCCCAGAATGTAAAACTTGCTCCCATAAATGATATAATTAGCTCCATAAATACTTGTGAGAAAAATCGTGTTACTTTCTTTTCTAAGTCTCATGAAATTGGGATCTGATGCCCCTTGCTAGGGGAGCAAGACTTTGCAACTCAGAAGTCTCCCCAGAGACCCTCACTAAGCCTCTCCATGGCAGCCAGGTTCCATTCCCCAAACACCCTCATGCAGACAGCATCTCTTACCTTTGCAACCAAAGCTTTCCTTCTTCCTACCCCACCCCAAGCTCTTGGGGCTGAGTCATGCACATGACCAGACTGACCATAGCTATTGCCTCAGTCATGGTCACGTGACCCAGGCTGAGCCTCTGAGACTCAACCCCACGACTCTTGCTGGAGTTATTGAGTAAGAGGAACTCTCCACTAGGTTAGTGAGAGGAAATCTTTGCCAGCAGGTGGAGAGAGCCCACCTGAGAATGAAGCCAACATAGGAAAGCAAAGTCAAGAGATGGAGACAGATCCCCCACAACACTGCCTCAGCCCTGGATCCAGCTGTTCCTGAAGCTGTCACACTCCTGACTGTCCAGTGACATGAAACAATACATTCTGCTTTGGCACAGCTAATGTCAGGGGCATTCTGTTATTTGTAGCTGGCTGCGTCCTAACATACTAACGAGGCTTTAATTGGCCCAAGGCAAACACAGCGCCTCAGAACATAAAGATACAGTTGCTCTTTGAAGGACATGGTGGGTGGAAAAAATACTCCTCATTCTTTTGTAATGAATTAATAGCCAAAATAAGACCTAGTTCATTTCTCAAGCAGGTCATTCTGCATTGCAACTATTACTCAACACATCCCGAGAGCCTGCTACACTGAGAGCCTCCCCAGATTTTTCCATGGTCACGTGACAAGAATGTCTGTGTCATTACTCTTTTCTCCTTCAGCTCAAAGTCCTGGTAGCTGGGTTTTCTCCAGCTCCAATCAAACACCTTATAGAACGTCCAGCCAAGCTAACACCAGCAAATGCTTGCAGGGCACAAGGAGGCCTCAGAAGTCCCGCCTCTATAGGATCAAAGCAGCTGGTCTTGCCCCTTCTTGCTGACTGGTGGGCTAGCAAGGGTCCTCAGAAGCAAGGGGGAGAGGTCTGCAGGGGCCAGGTGAGGAATGGCATCGAAGGCTGAGCCAAGGAAGTGAGACTTTCTGGAAGGACTGAGGCTGTAGGGGGGAGAGTCTCCACTGGAGAAAACAGACATGCCTTCACCTTAGCTTAGCTCCCTAGAAACAGAGCCTGAGTTGGGGCTCTGGGTGCACATGACTTGTTGAGGAGAATGCTCCCTGGAGGAGAGGTGACTAAGGGGGTGGGGGAAGAGAGCTCTGAGCTGCTGGCCAACACTCACAGCAGCTGGCACACAGCAGCCTGGTAAAGAGGGTCTGGCAGCCTGTCCTCCTTCCTTGGGACCACATACCTGCTTTCCGGGAAGAGACTCCTTGACTGGTTGCAGGTGGGATGGGGGTGGGGGATCCATGAGTGAGTGTGTAGCTCAGTGGTTGAGCGCCCAGGGGTTTGGGGGAAGACAGAGCTGGACTCGAATCCTGCCTCTGGGATGCTCAGGCTCCTGCCTGGAGCTGCAGTGGTACACAGCTCGCAGGACATGGTGCCGGTGAAACATGATCGTGAGTGTTAGATGCTCCTTCACCCAGAGCCCAATCTGTGTGGGGGGTTCCCCAAAAGTCTCAGTTTTGCACATATCTCCAGGGTCCTAGGCCTGGGGCCATGGGGGTCAGAGTGGGGGGCTTCCTGGACCCTTCCTAGTACCCACAGTGTGCCAGGTGTCACCAGACCCTTGGTCCTTGGGGTGTCCAAACCTCTCTGTGTTGGGAAGTCCTGGCTCCCCAGTTTCCTCCCCATTCTCAGTCCATCTGGTGGAAAAGTACCTCAACTGGCATGAGAATCACGTGTGGAGCACAAAGCGCAAGTCCAAATGGAGAGTGAGTGACTCAGTAAGAAATGCAGGAAGCTTGGCCTTGAACTGGAATTGCTCAAATGCTTCAATGACCCCAAAGGCCCTGAGGACAAGTGCCAGCCCCACGTTCTCTGCTGGGGGAGACCTCTTAGGACTCACTATTCCCATAAGCCACGTCCTGTGTCCTGGCTGCTCAAACTATGGGCGAGTCCCACAGGCTCCTGCCCCCGAGCCTCTGCATATGCTGCTCTCTCTTTCCAGAAGGCCTTCCCCTACCTTGTTGGGGCCTACCTGTCCTTCTGCTCTGACCTCAAGCCAAGCCTTCCCTGACCCAGGCCCCTCTGGATGGGGTCCTCCTCCCATTCTGTGTCCATCTCCTATCGCCCCCCTCCCCCCACCATCACTCTCCTTCCTCACTTGCCTTCGAAACAAGACTGAGTGCATCTGGATGTGACTGATTTGATATCAACAGTGCAGATGCTCCGGAAATAGGTGTGGCATGAATGAATGGAAGCTGGTGAGTGGGATCAACGGTCCCTTCTGCCCGTGGCTAATCAGATGCCACCACTAATTACATCCACTTACATTGCACCAAACAGCAAGCTAAGCCAGTCCTGCCAGCTAATTTTGACCAGGGTTTTAGATGGCAAGATACATTTATTTATAAAGTACACCTTCCCCATCAAGTTAAAATCCACTGTTTGCCTTCAATGCGTGGAGTACAGGCCCCACCCCTTGAGCCATGACAATGGCAATCACTGCTGCTGTCGATGTGCCTGGCCCAGCTAAGCGCTGTCCAAGCATTGTTTGAATGACTGTCTCTGGCCTGGGTGGACCTGGAGACTATTATGCTAAGCAAAATAAGCCATTAGGGAAAGACAAATATCACATGATCTCACTTATATGTGGAATCTAATGAACGAAATAAATTGACGAACAAAATAGGCCTAGAGACATGGATGCATGGAACAGACTGATAGATCTCAGGGCGGGCGGGGTGGCAGGAAGAAATTAACCAAAGAACAAATATGCATAATGGATAGTGTGGGGAAGGCCTGGGGTGGTGTGGGGGTTAGGTGGTGGGGGGCAAAGAGGGAGAACATGGGGGACATCTGTAATACTGACAACAATGAAAGAGGGGCAGAGGGAGGGAGGGAGGAAGGAATTGTCTCTGTTTCACATTTATGGAAACCAAGGCTTAACAGAGTTACAATCACCCACCCAGGGCAGGTAGTGGAATGGCGGTTTGAGCCTAGGCCTGCAGACAAGAGATAACCAGACTCCAGTAGGCACTGCAGGGGAGGGGCTGTAGGTGCTGTGCCAGTTTCTCGGGGCGGCTGTAACAAATTACCAAACTGGTGGCATGGTGACGGCCTGGGGTGGGCTGGAGGCTGGGTAGAGAGGGGCAAAGGGGAGAAAATGGGTGATGTCTGTAATACTGTCAACAACAACAACAACAATACAACCCAGAAAAGCTGCGTTCTCTCACAGTTCCAGAGACTAGAAGTTTGGAATCAATGCATCAGCAGGGCCAGGCTCCCCCTGGAGGCCTTAGGGGTGAAATCTTCTCGCCTCTTCCAGCTTCCAATGGCTCTAAGCATTCCCGGTCTGGTGGCTTCATATCCCCAATCTCTGCCTCCGCCTTTTTCCTCTGCGTCTCCTGTCTGTTTTCCCCTCCTTCCTCTTATAAGGATGCCAGTCATTGAGGTTAGGGCCCTCCCTAAATCCAGGATTATCTTATCTCTCGATCCTTAACTGAGGACCTCTGCAGAGACCCTATTCCCAAGTAAGATCACATTCGTGGGGGTGCCCTGGGGGCAGGACACGGACATCACTTTTCAGGGGGCTACCATTCCAGCACAGCAGGGGTGGTGAGAGAGCAGGACTGAGCTCCACAGGGGCTGAGCAGGGACAGGGGAAGGTGGGGGTGCAGAGATGAGCGGGGACAGGGAGCCACCAGGCTTCATTCCCGGCTCCAAACCGTGGACAGAGGGAGCAGTGTAGGAAGGCCCCGAGCTCCCGCCAGTCCCAGCTCAGGACTCACAGCTGCGTCTGACTCCCCAGAGCCTTCGATGCCCTGCCCACACCGCTGGCCCTCTCCTGGTGCCTGGGATCCCTTGGTCAGGCCCATCCTGGGGGAGGCCCCACAGAGCCAGACCAGGCTGCTGGCCAGACTCCAGGCCCAAGGGAGATGCCACCCAGGCTCTATTTTCGGTTCTGCAAGTGCCACCTTCCCCGCTCCCTCCAAGGACCGAGAGTGTGGCCCCCATGTACACACACTCCACCGTGCCCTCAGCCCCCTCCTGCACCCCCACCCCTGCCGGCTGGAGAGTTTTAGGCGCCTCCCAGGCCCCTGAAAGGCCAAGTGCCTGGAATTCCTTGTGAATTCCCACAGCACCTCCTGCTCCCACCTCCTGCCTTTGGCCCCCTGTAAGGAAACAAAGGCCGGCTCTGGGCCTGGGAGGGGGGCAGGGCAGCTAGTGCTTCCATTGCCTGAGAGAGAAGAGGATAGCCCAGGCCTGGAGCTCCCAGGGCAGGGCCTGGTGAGGGAGGCCTCTTGGACCCCATCACACCTGCATACATATGTATGTATTCCCCAACACACACGTGCATACAGGGGCCACAGACACACCCACATAAGGCCTGACCACACACACACACACAGGTGTGCGGTGCCTTTCTCCCACGTGTACACCACGCTAGGGCGGAACATTAGGCGGACACGGGCAGCTCAGGACCGGATGAGGGGAAGCAGGGGGAGCCTGAGGGATGAGAGCAAGCCAGCCTGGGTTCAGTTCTGCCTCTGCACCCTCGGGCCAGTCACTCGACCGCTCTGCACTCATTTGAAAATTCAGATATGTTACCCTGTTTCCCCGAAAATAAGACAGTGTCTTATATTAATTTTTTTTCCCAAAGTTGCGCTAGGTTTTATTTTCAGGGGATGTCTTATCTTTCCATGTGCTAGGTCTTATTTTCGGAGGATGTCTTATTTTCGGGGAAACACGGTAGTACCCATTTCAAAAGGTTGTTGAGAGGGTTAACTGAGCTAACCACGCAAGCACGCGGCAGCCTGGTACACAGCAAGTGCAGTGTAAGTGTTTGCTACGATCGTTAGCATAAGCACACAGGTATGTATGAGGCCACCTACCTACACACAGAAACGTGTAGAAAGACATAGTAAGTCCTAATGAAAGCTCATATGCAAATACAGATACATGTTTGTGTGCACAGAGGCACTCGTACACATGGGTCCACACAGACACACATTCAGAATATTTAAGTGGTGCACATATGCCACATGCATGCATGTGTGCACAGTGGTGTTCACATGTGCCCACATGACTTTACACAGACACCAGACACCACAGGGAACCCTCCAGACAGCCCTTGTGGCTTGCTCACCCCCTTTCAGTGCTCCCTCTCCTTCTCCTCCCCCTCTGCCCAGCTGTGTACAGGGCACATCTGGGAGTACCATGGGGACCAGAGTGTTCCCTGTCTTTCAAGAAGCACCTGTGACATCTCTCAGGTTACAACACACCATCACCCATAGGCTGGTCTGACCACAGATACCCACCCCAAGGTACCCACTGCTCCCTTATCTGCCTGGGGTCTGGCGCCAGGAGTGGGAACCTCAGCGGGCACTGCGCACTGCTTGGGGCCCCTCTCCCATGCTGGGTTTCAAAGGGGAAAATGAACAAAAAAACAATTGCAACAGGTCCTCCCGCCTCTGGGGAGATCAGGATTGCCAGAAGAACCCCTTTTGTCACCAGCACCCCACCTGACCTGCAGGTTGAAACTTCTTGTCTGTCGGACAACAAAGGGCATTTCTGACCCAGGACTCTAGCATTTTAGCTCCCCCGAGGCCTGCAGGGGGCCTCCCACCAGCACCACACTGGAGTAAGAGCAGTGCGGGGCATACAGAGACCCTGGGCATTTATGGAGGGGCAGGAGGGCAGGGAGGAGCAGGGCTGCTAGGGGACTGTTCCTCCCTGAGCCTCCTCCGTCTGCTCACCTATGAAGAGGGTAAGAGGAGCAGCATCTGTGTGGGCGATGGGCACTGTTTGGGGCTGCCCCATCCCACGCTTGGAGAAATTTCCACCTTAGGCATCCCGGTGGGAGAAAACCCTGCTCTTCGCAGGGAAAACTGAAGATGGCAGCCCTGCATTTCGCCAGCCCCTGGCAGCTAGGATGCGGGCATGTGTCCCCGGCTGAGAAATCACATTCACGGGCCCCAGATAGAGAGGGTGCTAGTGCCACAGAGAAGTAGGAATGGGGGCTCTGCCGCAGGAGGCCGGGACACCCACCTGAAGGGCTCCAGGCATGCATCTGCTGCCCTCTTTCCAGACCAGAGTCAGCCCGGGCCTGAGTCCTCCGGTGTTCCTCCTGGAGATTTCTTCTCTGCTGACATCGGCCGGGTCTGTCTCTGCTGCTGGCAGCTGGGACCAGGGCTCATCCACCCCCTGCACGTCAGCTGTGAGGAGCGAGTGCGGTCATCCACTGGAGGACTCAGATCCTGTTGGCAAATGTGCTATTAACATGTCATTAGCCCAGGAACTGGGGCATATCACACCGCCCCTCCGGGCCTCAGTCTTTTCAGCTGTAAGATGGGCTTATAATAATAGTTCATCCCCCTGTGACAGGATTGGAAATATTAATAGATATGTGGTCTCTGCCCCCAGTTCCTAACATAGAGCTCCTAAGTCCCTTGGGATTTCCTGGACGGCAGGAGTGTCTTCTGTTCTAATGAGGTGACTCTGGGTGGGTTCCTGGGAGGAGAGTGGTCACCAGAAAGACCAAGTTGTGATTAGAAGCTTGAAACTTTCAGTCCCCCTCCCTGCCCAACCTCCCCAATACTCAAGGAGGGAGAGGGCCTGGAAACTGAGTTAATAATCGATAGAGCCTACATGAGAATGCCTCCATAAAAATCCCTAAACTATGGGGTTCAGAGAGCTCTGGGGTCTAACACAGCCACGTGCCAGGTGGTGGTGCACCCAAACTCCACAGGGAAAAAGCTCCTGGGCTCAGGACCCTTCCAGACCTCCCACTCTGTGCGTCTCTTCATTTGTCTGTACATCTGATCCTTTACCACCTCCTTTATAATAAACGGCAAACATAAGTGAGTGTTTCTGAGTTTTGTGAGCTGCTCCAGCACATCACTGAGAGTGCGGTGGTTGTGAGAACTTTGACACTGTAGGAAAGTCAGATGGAATTGGGGGTACCATGGGACCCCATCCTTATGGGTGTCTAAAGTGAGCTCGGTCTTGTAGGTCTGAGCCCTTAACCTGTGGGGTCTGACACTAACTGCAGGTAGTTAGGTCAGAACTGAATTAATTTATAGGACACCCCTTTGGTGTCCAGAGAGTTATAGAATTGGTTGGCCTGGGAAGAGGGGAGGCGGGGAGATGCACACATTTGGGGTCAGAAGTGTTGTGAGTAGAGAAACAGTTTTCTTTTATCCCCAGAGGTTGCTGTGAGGATCCAATGAGATAACACACATAACAAATGCCCAGGAAGTATTTCCATTGGTAACATTTGCCTTAATTTGGTAACAGCATAATTTATTTGGGTTTTTTTTGTTTGTTTGTTTTTTTGTTTTGTTTTGTTTTGTTTTTACAGAGAGGAAGGGAGAGGGATAGAGAGTTAGAAACATCAATGAGAGAGAAACATCATCGATCAGCTGCACACCCCCTACTGGGGACGTGCCCGAACCAAGGTACATGCCCTTGACCGGAATCGAACCTGGGACCTTTCAGTCCGCAGGCTGACACTCTATCCACCAAGCCAAACCAGTTAGGGCATTATTTGGATTTTATCAAATAAGAACTGAGTAGGGGCTCCTCAAATACAAAGGATCGTGGATTTAGATAGGGAAAAAAATACATCTTTGAATTCCTAATGTGGCAACACACCCTCAGTAGTGCTAGCAGGACTTGTGACTTTGTCACCCTCATGAATCACAGGGGTTTTTTTAATCCTCACCTGAGGATTTGTTTTTATTGATTTGAAAGAGAGAGAGAGAGAAAAAAGAAGTATTGATGTGAGAAAGAAATATCAATCAATTGCCTCTTATAGGCTCCCCAACTGAACCTGCAACCTGGGAATGTGCCCTGACCGGGAATCAAACTCACAGCCCTTCAGTGCATGGGATGATGCTCCAACCAACTGAGCCACACCAGCCAGGCAGGAATCACAGGTATTTTTATATTCTGTGACTGTTGCAGATATATATAGCTAGTTTTCTTTGTAACCTGTGTATAATTTTCTGCATTGAAAATATTATTCTAAATATTCAATTCTGGTTATTACAACGCATGTCAAAGTGTTTAAAGGGATTGGTACTGAGTTTAGCAATTTACTTTGATGTACATTTTTAAAAAATAAAATGCCTAGATAGAGTTATGGATGGATGGAAGGAAAGATGGATGGATGGATGGATGGATGGATGGATGGATGGGTGATGAAGGGTTAAAACGGTGACAAAGCAAAATAAAATGTTATCTGGGTGCTGGGAACATGAGTGTTCACTGTACAATTCTTTCATCTTTTCTGCATGGTTGAACATTTTCACAATAAAATGTTGGGGGAAATGCTTTCTAAAAGAGAGAAAAGGATAAAACTGGTAAGTGAGGCAACATTCAAGGTACGGGCAAAGAGAGAAGATTCACGAAGTGTGGAAATTCTGAGAAATTTACCAAAATGCATGCATTTCTCATGCTTTTGGAATTATTCTTGTCCTTTCCGTGGCAGGCCAGAAGTGGCTGTGCCAGAAAAGGCAGAATTGCTATCCTTCAGTTATTTTGGGGGGTACAGACTTCAGTCCTTCTTCCTATGGTCAGTAATCCGGGAGAGGCACTGCCAAACTCATGCTCAGGATACTCAGAAAGAGCCCTGGCCTGTGTGGCTCAGGTGGTTGCACATCGTCCCATGCACCCAGAGATCGCCAGTTCGATTCTCTGATCCCCATCAGGGGGTGTGCAGGAAGCAGCCATCTCATTGATGTTTTCCCTCTCCCTAAAATCAATTAAAAAAAAAAAAAAAACCCAAAACATTTAAAAAACATACAGTATTTAGAAAAAAGGTAAAATTTTTATATGGTAAATATATTTTTTAAATATCCAGTGCTAAATCAACAAAAATAAAACCCCAGTTCATCTTCAAAAATAAGACAAAACATTTTGGAAGGAGTCCATGGGCTTTGCCAGAGGGGTCCTAAGAATCGAGGTGTCCCAGCTGGTCCCGGTGCACCTGCCCCTTGATAATCACGGGGATTCTGGTTGGGGCTTCCTTCCCTGTTTTTAGATGACTGCCATGAAAAGAGGCACCATGTGACAGTCGCCTGACCCTCTGTGGGCCGTGGCCTTGGCCCTGACCAGGCAGGCACGCGCTCTGGTCCCTCTGGTTCTTGCTTCAGAGCAAGGAGACCTTGGGAGGAATCTGGCCAAGTGACAATCCTCCCCCTCCTGCCAGAGCCAGGTATGGAGCTAAGTCAGCCCTGAGCCTGAGATTTACCCCCAGGGGCAGCAGGGATGTCTGAGCTCTGGGACTTATTGGGAGGCATTTCCCAGGTGAGGGCCGTTCTGCTGCCTGCCTCCCCAGGCCGGAGCCTTTTTCTTCCTTGCTAACACATGTCAAGCTTGTTCCAGGTGTGGACACCAGACACACACTATCTCATTCCGTACCTGCACCCCTGAAAGAAGAGCTACCGTTCCTCTCCCTCCTCCACCAGCAGGGGAGCAAAAGCAGACAGGTGAAGTGACTGGCCCAAAGTCACACAGCACAGGGCCGTATTCCTGACAACCACTCCATCCTGCCTCCGTGAGGATGGGCCAGAACCCAAATGGGCCCTGATAAGCCCACGCCTGCCTGAGACACACTGGGCCGCTAGCCATATCCTTTCCCTGGAAGAGCTGCTCCTCCTCTGTACTCCACAGCCTGAGGCCATTCCCACCCACAAATCACCGGACCAGATACCTAGGGGTCTCCCTCAGCCACCCCTAAGTCTGACAATGCTTCCTCCACAGGCATATGTGTCTCCAGCCTCAGTCTCTTTCCCTTTAACTCCTCCCCACTTTACCAACTGAGTGACCTGGGGCAAGTCACTTCTCTGTGCCTCAGTTTTCCCATCTATAAAATGGGGGAAATGATAGGCCTATTTCTTACAGTAATCATAAGATCAAAGAGGGTTTTTTAATTAAAATACACACACGTATTAACATATCAGGTTTTACCGTGGGCCTGGCACAGAGGACATGTTCAATGTTATTTCACTACTATAATTATCATCTCCTTCCAAGGACACAGCAAATGTCAAGCGGACCCGAGATGGTTTCACAGGCGATCCAGTCATGTCCCTCCCAGCCAAAGGTCCTGTGATGGCTTCCAAATGAGCCAAGAAGGAGGCACAAACGCCTCAGGCTATCTCAGGAGCCGAAGCTAATGTCCCCCACCTGCTCCTCCTGCCCACTGTGCTCTCTCATCCTACAGTGAACTCTGAAGCCGTAACCCTGTCCTGGCCCAGGCCCTTTGCACTGCTGCTTCCCTGCCCAGGATGTTCTTCCTCCAACACCCCGCACAGCTGCTCTTCCCATGCTTCAGTCTCAGCCCACATGGAGCTCCTCACCCCGGCCTCCCCGCCCCAGGGCCAGCGTGTAGCTCCGCTCCTTCCAGGCACAGATCACATTCTGTCCATTTAGATCTGCTTGCTTTGACTGTCCCCTCACTAGAGTGTCTGCTCTCTAAGGGCCGGGACCTCATGGGGTGCTCCTGGCTGGATCCCCAGGACTTAACACAGCACTGGGCGCCTGGAAGGTGCTCCACAAATGTTTGTGGGATGACCTCAAGCATGAATCAGTGAATGAACAAGTGAGCAATGGGGGTCTCGTCCCAATGTTCGTTTGTGCCTGGGAAATGGAAGCTGAGATGAGGTGACTTCGCAGGTCACATACATCAAGTGGGCAGAGCCACCTTCTACACACATCTGAGGTTACTATATATTTAATATTATGAAACTAGAGGCCCGATGCACGAAATTCGTGCAAGAGTAGGCCTTCCTCCCCCCGGCTGCCAGCACCAGCTTCCTTCTGGCACCCAAGACCCAGGCTTCCCTCACAGCCCTGGCTTTGTCAGGAAGGACATCCATCTGATTAGCATATTATGCTTTTATTATTATATTATAACTATTTTGTAAGTACAGAGGGACGCATGCAATGTACACAGAGCTCTAGAAGGCTCTCTCTTTGACTTCCACCAGCCCTGGTGGCGCAGACAGCAGAAGGCTCCCCCAATCACAAGCTACCCTTGAGCACCACACCAGCAGGAGGGACCGGTTTCGAGTTTTTCACTCCATGCTGGGACGGGGTCATGAGAATCCTCTGGCAGCTCACAAGGATGCTCTGCTCCATTGGACAGGAAATCTCATCCTAACGGCTGAGTCACACACAGCCAAGGGACAGGGTGGGTCTTGACAAACACTGTCCATTCCAAACTCAGTTCCAGCCCGGCTTTCCCCTCCCCACACAGCTCAGCTGTCTTCAAGTCTGCTCACCGGCAAGACACTGCCGAGGAGGAAGGAAGCGAGCAAACCCAAAGAGAGGGGGCTGGTTTGTGGTGGGCGGCCTGGACCGATGTCCCGTGTGTCAGGGAGAGAACTGCATCACGATTCCGAGAATCACCAGGCCCACAAGGTGCTTAGTTAATCCTTGCTCACACCCCTGCAAAATGGTCAGCCCTGTGATCTCCATTTCACAGAAGAGGAAACAGGGCTCAGAGAGGTTGAGGGTTTTGCCCGGGTTGCACAGCTGGCCACAATTACCCCAGAGCCACCCCCACTACCTTTGGCCACATGTCAAGCGCTTAGAACCATTCTTTTTTACCACCAGCTTAGGAGCTACATGCTGTGTTTAGCCCCATTTTACAGATGAGAACACTGAGGCTTGAATAAGAAAATTTGCCCAGGGGCTGGCAGTGAGAGGATTGGAACCCAGTGCATCTCCAGTGCCTATGCGCTTCCCTCTGCACCCAGTGCCTCCTGTCTTGTCAGATCGGCATCCAGAATCTTGGCTTCTGTACAGTTGGCCTGGAGGTCACTTCTGTACAGGTAAAGTGACCTCCAGGCCAGGAACACTCCCTGGCCACAGGGAGTCTCACCCTCCCTCCTACTCCGGGGCCCCTCTATTAGACAAGCCCCAACAAAAGTGACCCATGTCTGCATGCACTAGAGCACATGTGTCAAACACAAGGCCCGCGGGCCAAATTCGTCCCGCCAGGCCTTGCAATGTGGCCCGCACCGCGCTGTCATCACTGCACTCTACTGCGTTTCCAACACAATGACAGTTTATGACTGTTCAGTAAACCATTTGGCCCGCGATTTAGGCTGGATTTTAGATTTTGGCCCCTTCTCTGATTGAGTTCGACACCCCTAGAGCAAGAATGGGACACAAAGGACATTTGCTAGTGACACCCCTGGGAAGTTGTGGCTGGGAAGGGGCTGAGAGTTGGCTGCCCTCCCATGTAGGAGCTGGGACAGAAAAGTTGGTGACTCACCCTGTCACATGCTGGTGGGTGGGACGGCTTCCAGTGAAGTGCACCCCTCCCTGCCCTCTCATCTGACCACCTGGGCCTACCAGCTATTCCTGTCTTCTGGACCCTTCTCTTCATCCACTGAGCCCACCTCTTTTCTCAGACCCCTTGCAGGAAGGGAGAAGCTAGGTGTTTCTCCCACCTGCCGCCCTCCCCGCACTCCCTCTGTGGTTCCAGCCCAGGCCTTGGGCTCTCCTGCACTGGTGTGACTGGTCCCCACGTTGAGGCCCTTCTATTCACATGTACATCTCCTGCCTTGGCCATGCTACCCACCCAGGAGCCCCTGTTAGAGTGTGAACAGAGCTGGAACAAGGAGCTAAGGCTGAGGGATGGACCGATGAATGGACAGCCTAGAGGCAGATGGGAACACAGACAACTATGCCGAGCAAAAGAAAGCAGGCGGTGTACATGCAAAATGTTCGCTCCGAGGTAAGCAAGGCAGATACAGGGATCTGTGCAGCTGCAGAGCACAGAGCAGAAATAAAAATGTCCTGATTTCTTATCAGCCAAACATGCCCCCTAGAGGCCAAGCGTGTGACTTTTAAAGAAATACCCTGAAAAGGGCCTGGCTCAGCCAGGAGCCTTGGAGTCTTTTTTTTAAAAAACAGCTTTATCAAGATATAATTCGATGCCACAGAATTCACCCATTTTGAGTGTACATTTCAATGGTTTTAAGTAAAGTCACAGATAGTTGTAACCCTCACCAGTCAATTTTAGAATATTTCATCATCTCAAAAAGAAACCCTTTAGCTATCGTGTCCCTAGCCTTCATCCATACTCCTCTAAGTCTTAAGCAGCCATTAGTCTGATTTTCCGTCTCTATGCATTTACCTATTCTGGACATTTCATTTAAATTGAATCATGCAATTTGGGTGCTGGTCCCAGACAGGGTTGGGGAATGATCCTGGGTAGGTAAAGCAATGTGACACCCACTGTAGGGCCCTGCCTGCCAGCTCAAATGTCCTGGGGCTCTAGAATTGTCCCCAATATACTTCCAAGATGCTGCCCAGGTCTCCAGGGAAGAGGCTTGCCCTAGCCTAGAGGGTAGTCAGCCCAGAATTTCAGGTTTTAATCCTCTGAAATCATCAGTCCAGGCGGGGGAGGTCAATTTCAAGGCCATGGCATAATATGAGACCAGGAATGGACCACCTGGATCATTGGCCTGTGAGTGTAAATTCATGTAGACACTGTGTGTGCACACATCCATACAAGCTGAGCGCATACACTTGTGTGCACAGGGGAGCACGTTTACACGTGAGCAGGGTCATGCAGGGGTAGGAAATGGATCAGTTAGGACTCTGAGCTACAAGAAGCAAAACTGCAATTTGAACCAATGCAGGCATAAAGGGAACCTGCATGTTTTAGAGATCGATGGTGGGGTCCAGAATCAGGCATCGAAGCCACCAGAATTTTCTCACTTCTCACATGTTTCTCTCTGTAAATTGGCTCCACATGGGCAAATCATCTTGTACCACTGGCAGACCCACCTGGGCTCACATCTTACCACCTCTGTGCCAACTCCAACTGGCAAAAATCCCAGGGAAGGCTTCTGATTGGCCCATCTTGTGTGCATTACTGTACCAATCACTATATCCCAAAGGAGTAGAGTAACAAGGATTAGTGCCCAAGAGAGGGGACTGCCACATGGAAAATTACTGTGAGCTGAAAAGCCACCCCAATTTGGAGAGGGAGGTATAATCTGTACAACTAACTTAGCCTCTCAGTTTTTTCATCTTTAGGAGAAATAATCAAACCTGTCTCAGATGTGCTTGTAAAGACTAGATGAGTTCATATGTACAAAACACTTAGCATAATGCCTGGCCCATGGTAAGTTATACCAAGTGTTTCTTATTGTTGATTACTATTATTACTCCAGCTTCCACAGTCAGCAGAGCTGTGCTGGGAGGCACGCATTATCCCCATTCTGCCGGGAAGGAAAGCGAGGGAATAAGGCCAAACAGAGCTTCTGCAGGAATGTGCACTCTGGGGAACTGAAGAGTCATCAGATAACAGCTTTGTGGTGGACTATTCAAGTCTGCCTATCACCAGAGTAGAAGTCTGAACACTTGTGCCCACTGCTTCTTGGTCTCAGTCACCTGGAAAAATACAACTTGGTCAGGCGCTGAGTGGGCCAAGGCTCCAGTCATATCGAGAAGAGATAGGACAAGTCAGCTTCAGCAGTGGGCATCCGTCCCTCATGGCCTGAGGCTCCCTCTGGCAGCCAGCCAGGGCCATTGGCCTGCACGCACAAACACCTCTGTGTCTCAGAAAGGACCTCGTCTCCTCCCCACAGGGGACAGATATATCAGTGGGGTGGGTCAGGTGCCATATGAGTCACATACTTGAGCAGAACAAAGGAGCACACATTAAGTCTGAATCCGGGGAAGATATACCCACATAAGGCGATAAGCCAGCTGAGGCTGAGCAGGCTCTTTATCGCCTGGAAGGGAAGTGTTCCGGCCCCAAGGCATAGTCTTCTGCAGCCGACTGGGGGTGGGAAAACTGTGCACTCCAGACGGCCTCTCCCACCTCTAGGCAAGGCAGATCAAGTTCAAAGATCTAGAGCCGAAGGGCAATTTAGAGGTTATCTTAGTCCAGGATTTTTCTACCTCAGCCACACGACATTTGGGGTTGGATAATTCCTTGCTCTGGGGACCGTCCTGTGCACCAGAAGACACTTAGTACCATGTTTCCCTGAAAATAAGACATCCTCTGAAAATAAGACCTACTTACAGGTTTCCTTCTGAGTGAAATATAAGGCATCCCCCGAAAATAAGGCCTCTCCCCCCAGGAGTCACAAGAAATTCACCAGGAAATTCAGGAATTGGATTGTTATGATGATGTTCCAGAAGATAGTGACATGATTGTCATTGAATAAATGAGTAAATTCTTGATACTGTAGGATTCACAGTTTGTCTGGTTTGTGTTGACAACTACCGTACTACTGTGCCGTATACAGGTAATAAATTTCCTTTATTTTCATTTAACAATAAATGTGTGCCACATTCTTCTTCATGAAAAAATAAGACATCCCCTGAAAATAAGACCTAGCGCATCTTTGGGAGCAAAAATTAATATAAGACACTGTCTTATTTTCGGGAAAACAGGGTAGCATTCTAGTCTCTACCACTAGATGTCAGTAGCACTCCCCCCTCTCCCAAGTTGTGATGATCAAAAATGTCATCTTGGAGGTAAACTGTTGAGAACCACTGATCTGGATAAATCCTGTCAAATGACAGACGAGAAAATAAAGGCCTAATGAGGTTAAGGAATCAGAGCCAGCTCTGCCATCACTGGTATTGCCTCCCTCACAAGCAAGCTGAATATGAAGCTCAGAAAGATCAAGTGACTTGCCCGGGTAAGTGAACATCGGAGCCAGACATCCTGACTCGGCCCAAGCGACCTCCTCTGTGAGGATTAACTTCACCAAGGAAGTTTTGGTCAACAGACAACAAATGCGGGCAAATTCTTTCCTTATGTCGGTGGACACGTCTACTGTCAACTGAAAACGTCTGTGAGTTTATGCTAGCGTCCTCTTGGCTCCTTCCAGTTCCTGCGGTCTGTCAGTTTTGGGCAGAATTACAGGGTCTGGTTGATGGGCCACCTTTGGCCCATATTATCCCGGGTCTCAGTGGGCAGGTGGTCCTGGATACGTGACCATCTGTCACAATAAAATCATAAGCTGTTGGAGCCAAATGTACCTAATTCAACACCTGTGCTCTCCAAGTGGGAAACGGAGGTTCAGAGAAGGGGAGCACCCTGCTTATGACTGCACAGGGAGCTGGGGCAGAGCTGGAAGGAGGGCTGACTGTGCTTGTAGCTTATCTGCTCTTCTTTTAATAACTTTATTGAAATTCTAGATGTCCGGTGCACGAAATTAGTGCACAGAGGGGAGGTGTCCCTCAGCCCAGCCTGCACCCTCTCCAATATGGGATCCCTCAAGGGATGTCCAACTGCCCTCTTACAATCCAGGACTGCTGACTCCCAACTGCTTGCCTGCCTGCTGTCCTGATTGCCCCTAACTGCTTCTGCCTGCCAGTCTGATCACCCCCTAACCACTCCACTGCCAGCCTGATTGATGCCTAACTGCTTCCCTGCCAGCCTGTTTGCTCCTAACTGCCCTCCTCAGACAGCCTGTTCACCCATAACTGCCCTCCCCTGCAGGCCTGGTACCTTCCAACTGCTTTTCCCTGCAGGCCTGGGTCCTGCCCAACTGCCTTTCCCTGCAGGCTCGGTCACCCTCAACTTCCCTCCTCTGCCAACCTGGTCCCTCCCAACTCCCTTCCCCTGCTGGTCTGATCGCCCACAACTGCCCTCCCTTGCAGGCCTGGTCCCTCCCAACTGCCCTCTCCTGCTGGCCATCTTGTGGTGGCCATCTTGTGTTCACATGGGGAAAGGATCTTTGACCACTTGGGGACAGGCATCTTGTGTGTTGCAGTGATGGTCAATCTGCATATTACTCTTTTATAAGATAGGATAATTCACATACCATATAATTTACCCACTTAAAAGTGCACAATCCAATGGCTTTTAGTCTATTCACAGAGTTGTGCAACCGTCACCACCACCAATTCTAGAACATTTTCATTGCCCTTCCCAGAAGCCCATGCCTATTAGCAATTGTCCCAAAACCCCTGTTTCGCCCAATTCCACCAGCCCTGGCAACCATTGATTTGTCTTTATGGATTGGCCTATTCTGAACATTTCACATAAATGGACCCATACAAGATATGGTCTTTAGGGACTAGCTTCTTTCACTTAGCACAATGTTTTCAAAATTCATCCAAGGTACAACCTGTTATCAGCACGTCATTCCTCCTTAAGGCAGAATATTATTTCATTGTGTGGACAGAGTACACTCTGTCTATGCATTCATGTGTTGATGGATGTTTCTGTTGTTACCACATGCATGTTTTCTCATCTCCTGTGGAGTGAGAACTTCTTGTGTGCCAGCCTGCATACCTGACTTGCTGACAGATCACATGGCCCTGGAAGAGGCAAAAATTGTTTCCACTTTACACTCAGGGGAACAGGCTCACAGGAGCTAAGGGACCAGCTCAAGGACCCAAGTCAGAGCTACCCCAGAGAGCTCAAACTGGTAGCCTGGGGGTCACACAGGACACACTGTGTGTGGTTTGGACTGAAAAGCATTTCACAGTTGTATTAGCTGCCCACATTTGAAACGTGGGAATTGTGTTTAAAAATAAACAAACAAACACAGCAAATCGATTTCTAGATTCTCATGAAAAAAAATATTGAAAAACACAAGATATGGCCCCATAGGGCCTGCCTTTCCCTTTCCAGGAGGTTGGTGACAGCTCCTGTGGGCAGGTGCGTCCCCTTCAGACGGGCCCACCTGATTGGTTAGGATGAATACCCCAGTTTGCCCAGTCTGTCTGAGTTTGCAAACTGAAGGTCCAGTGCCCAGAAAGTCCTTTGTCCCAGGCAAAACAGGATGGTTGGTCATCTTACTGGCCCTGAAGCCTCATTGCCTGCTACCCCTGCCACCCACCACTGCTCCCCAGCACCCTTCACTGCACAATCACCCTCCAGCTTTTGTCCATGATCTTAGTCATGATCTTTAACCATTTCTCACTCTGCCCATATTCTCCAGGGCTAAAGACAGCCCTAAACTTCTCATGGGTCCATGGCAAGATAAGAAAAATTGAGAGTTTGAATTCTTCGTTGACCTAGACTTACTCCATTCTGAGATAGAGACCTTCCTGTTGTTCCAAATGTCCTTCCTTTTATCAAACAACTAGTGGCCCAGTGCATGGATTTGTGCACATTGAAAGGAAATTAATTAGAAGAAAGATTCATGTGGTAATTAGGTTACTTCAAAAAATTACATGACAAAAGAGTATATACTAGAGGCCCGATGCACCTGTGGGGTCCCTTGGCCTGCAGGGATTGGGCCAAAACCATCAGTCCAACACCGCCTGCTGCTCCTGCCTGCTGCTCCTGCTCATCCCGGCCCCTCTGTGCCTGCCGCAGGCTCACACTCTGGCAGTCCCAATTGGGAGAGGTTCGTGCCACCACAGCAGCGCTCACCAGCCATAAGCCCTGTGTCTGGCAGCACCCATTAGTCAGCTGAGTGGAGCTCCTGCTGTGGGAGTGTGCTCCTGCATTGAGCATCTGCCCCCTGGTGGTCAGTGTGTATCATAGTGACCAGTTGACCGGTCATTCAGCCACTTAGGTCTTTATATATTACTAGAGGCCCAGTGCACAAAATTCATGCACAGGGAAGGGAGGGTCCTCTCAGCCCAGCCTGCACCCTCTCCAATTCAGTACCCCTCAGGGGATGTCTAACTGCCAGCTTAGGGCCGATCCCAGGTATCAGGCCTAAATTGGCAGTTGGACATCCCTCTACAATCCTAGACCACTGGCTCCTAATTGTTCACCTGCCTGCCTGCCTGGTCGCCCCTAACTACTCCCTCCCCCCCCCCTCCCCCCCGCTGACCTGGTTGCCCCTAACTGCTCCCCTCCCCCCTCCCAACCTGGTCATCCCTCATGGACCCCTGGCTGGCCTGGTCTCCCCATGCAGCCTGCTGTTTAATTGTTTGGTCATCCCTCACTAACCCCCTGCCAGCCTGGTTGCCCCACATAGCCTGCTTGTTCAGTCGTTTGGTCAACCCTCACTAATCCCCCTGCTGGCCTGGTTGTAGGCAGCCATCTTATGAGGGTATGAGGGTTAATTTGCATGTTGCCTCTTTATTATATAAGATAGATAATATAGTACTATAAAATTAAAATACAAAATATTTTAATATGTATCACGCATGTGCCAGCCAACATTTATTTTTAAATCACCAGTGTGCATCATATATACCAGCCCATTGGTCAGTCCGACAGTCAGATGGATGGATGGTCACTTAGCCTTTCTGATAGGGAGGGAGGAAGGGAGGGAAGAAAAGTATCTTAGTGTGGCTTTTAATGCCTTCATTCATTTAAATAAAACGTTAGCCATCTTATGTCCATCCTCAAAAATTTTTAATAAACTTTAAATTTTAAAATAGTTTTAGATTTAGGGGAACATTGTGAAAGTAGTGCAGATTTCCATATACTATATCACCTGTTATTAGCATCTTATGTGGCTCATGCATTTGTCACAGTTAGTGAACCAACATCAATACATCATCACTAACTAAAGTCTGTGCTTTGTTCCCATTTCCTTAGTTTTTTCCTAATGTCCATTTTATGTTCCAGGATCCCAGCCAGGAGACATTACATATATTATTTATTCCTTTAAAAATGTTTAATGTCAACATATGACTTCAACTAAACAAACAAGCATATCAGGAACTCTCTACACACCCCCAAACAAAATAAGCCTGCTTAAAAAAAAAAAAAAGAAAGAAGGAGTCAAGTAATTTTGAATTATTGCCTGGCCGACGACGTGGCTCAGTGGTTGAGCATTGAATCAGGACGTCACAGTTTGGATCTGAGTCAGGGCACATGCCCATGTTGCAGGCTCGATCCCCAGTAGGAGGCATGCAGGAGGCAACCAATCAATGATTCTCTCTCATCATTGATGTTTCTCTCTCTCTCTCCCTCCCCCTTCCTCTCTGAAATCAATAAAGGAATATTTTTTTAAACGTTATTGAATTATGACTACACAAAACATTTCTAAGTGAGCCCACCTATAGCTGAGACCCTGAGTTTCAGGACAGCCGCTCACTGGCTCTCCTCGCACAAAGTACCTCAGGGCAGAACCATCCCTGCTCGGTCTTCCCGTTACAGCAACAAGCCTTCCATCACGTCTGTGTGATCACATCAGTGTTTCGCCTTGGGATGAGCAAGGAGCCTTTCCAGTGAAACGTAAAACTTATTTCCTAAATAGAAAGGCTTGGGAGATGTCTCTGGGTTGAGTTTTTCAAGCTCTGTGAAAACTGGTCCAGAAAATGTGATGAGCCCAGTATCACTTATTTGATGAACACATTCCTTGCCATTCTGTAGCTACTCAGACTTGAGACACAGATCTCGGTCTCATGCTTTGAGAGTGAATGCGTGTTTAAGGAATTCTTTGTTCTGTAAACTCGAGCATGAAACTGAATAAACTATTTCATAAACATATGCACCACACTGCCTGCAACGCACGATTCCGTTGGCGGTGCTCCGGTTTTCCGGAAGACCCCTATCTGGGTACAGTACCCAACATTCCCAGCTCCTCCTGGTAGTTCCAGCGTAATTGTAGAAAGCGGCCATGCACAAGGTCCAGCGAGACCACGTTATGTTTAGTTTCATGTGTCCTTAGGATCCTCTGAACTGTGACAGTTTCTCAGACTTCCTTGCCTTTGATGACCTTGACAGCTTTAAGAAGTATTTGTCATATATTTTGTAGAATGTCCCTCAAGTGGGATTTGTCTGATGTCTTTCTGATGGTTAGACTGGGGTGGTGTGTTTTAGGAGAAAAACCACAGAGGTGAAAGGGCATTTTCATCACAAGGGTGTATGCTCTCAAGATGCCCTATCACTGTTGGTATTGACCTTAAATAGCTGGCTCATCAAGGTGAATTATTTGGAATTCTTCTGCATAGAAGATTTACCCCTCCCCAAATTAAAAATATATTATCAGCAAAGCCTAAATTCTGGCTGTCATCACTGCAGCCTCCAGATGGTGGAATGGGGTCTGCTAGAGGAGAGAGAGCCCCCTCTGTGTGGGAAGCATTAAAATTTCACATGGGAGGCTGATTTCTGAGGCTCAGAGAGGCAGAGTGATGAGCTCCAGCTCATACTGTGAGAGTGGCTGTTGTAGGGTTTGAACCCACCGGCTTCCCACCTACCTCCCCACACCCCCACTGAGCTGTGCTTGCTAAAGCTAACTGCTGACCAGGAAGCTGGGAAATTATACCAGCCTGGATCCTCCACCCTCTGTGCAGAGTGCACCACCAACCTCGGGGAGAAATCCCACAAGGTGAAACTTCAGAGGGCTCCCATGGTTGCTCTGGAAACCTCCAGCTAGACAATTAAAAAGGTCAGCAGATGTGCTACCTGGTGCTCTGGCCTGATGGGTGCCACCTGACTTCGGCCCTCCCTCACCACCTTTTACACAGGGCATGCTGGACACCTAGCCACAGGGAGAAGCCTAGACCCTGCCTTTGGGTGTCTGGGCTTATCCCTGGACCACAGCCCTGAGGTTAATCTCTAGCAGGCCCCTGCCTCCCCTGCTCAGGTTCCTGGGCAGGAACACTGGATTAGGGGGCCTACGATGCTGATTCAACCCCTTGGGTAGCGCTTTCTGCTCTCTGGGCCTCGGGGTTAAGAGCTGACTTCCTGCCTTGGCCAGTGTGGCTCAGTTGGTTGGGCATCATCCCGAGCATTGAAATGTTGCCAGTTCAATTCCCATCAGAGCACGTGCCCAGGTTGCAGTTCAATCCCTAGTAGGGTATGTGCAGGAGGCCCAGCCGATAGATGTTTCGCTCTCACATCAATGTTTCTCTCTCTTTCTCTTCCTTCCTCTCTCTAACAATCAATTTAAACTCTTTTTTTAAAAATATATTTTATTGATTTTTTACAGAGAGGAAGGGAGAGAGACAGAGAGCCAGAAACGTCGATGAGAGAGAAACATCGACCAGCCGCCTCCTGCACATCCCCTACCGGGGATGTGCCCGCAGCCAACGTACATGCCCTTGACCGGAATCGAACCTGGGACCTTTCAGTCCGCAGACCGATGCTCTACCACTGAGCCAAACCGGTTTCGGCTAAACTCTTTTTTAAAAGGCGCTGACACCCTGGAGGCTGCCCAGTCCTGACTCACCTGAGCACCATTCACCAAGCTTCCCAGCACCTGGAGCCTGTGATAGTGACAGTAAGCACCCTCCTCTGGCCGGGTGCTTTTTTTGCCTTCGTGGTGCCTCCCCTGTTCTTTGTCTCCCCCTGTAGGTCATTCTGGGAAGGGCAATTTGATTGAAAGCCACCAAAGCTGGGTTTCTAGGCTTGGGCTCTCCTGGGCTACGATCTCTGCTCTGCCACCTACTAATGGAACCTAAGTGTGCCACTGAACCCCTCAAAACTTAACCCAATGTGCTGTCATTTGTAAAATGCATATAACATATAACATGTGTTTTATATTTTTGGTTGAGGTGTAAAGCCCTTACATAAAATAAAAAAGGTACACATCTGAAGTGCACAGCTCAAGGAATCCTCACAAAGAAAACACACTCCTGCCCAGGGCAGTGTGCCTCGGTTGGGGACTGTCCCTTGCACTGAAAGGTTGCCGGTTCGAATGCCAGGGTTGTGGACTAGATTCTTGCTCAGGGGTATACAGGAGGCAGTTGATAGGTGTTTTGCTCTCACATCAATATTTCTCTTTCTCGCCCTCTACCTTCCTCTCTCTCTCAAAAGCAATTTAAAATATATTTTTTAAACCACACTGGTGAACTACCCAGGACCAGAACTGAAGCATAATCAGCATCCTAGAAAACTTATACTGCTCACCCCTAGTCACTGCTCCCTTCTTCTTCCCCAAATGTGGCCATTGGTCTAAATTCTAACACTGCATGTAATGCATACAATATTAATGCCTTTCTCACAGAATTGTGAGGGGGATTAGATGCAGGTAATGTGTAAGGAAGTGCTCATACATGGGCTCTGATATCCTTTTCTCTTCTGCTACCCCCACTCTAGTCAAGTGGCAGAGTGTCCTTTCCTCAGAGGGTATCCCATGCTGTGTGATGCAGAACAAATGGCTAAAACAAGTGACTAACACATCTACGCTCTCTGTGATAACATTTGCCCAGGGACTTATGACCCTCCAGCCTCACCCATTCTGCATCCTCAATACTGCCATTTCCATCACCATTCTAATATTGCTCTGTTGAAAGAGAAGGCAGCCCAACCTGTGTGGCTCTGTGAGTGTTGACCTATGAACCAAGAGGTCATGGTTCGAGTCCTGGTCAGGCCACATGCCCGGGTTGCAGGCTTGATCCACAATTGGGGGCATGCAGGAAGGAGTCAATAAATGATTATCTCTCATCACTGATGGAAGGAAGGAAAGAAGGATGGAGGGAAGGAGGGAAGGAGAGAGGAAAGTTACCCTGAGGCTCTGCTGAGGGCTTAGAACCATGGACAGCACCCCAATCACTTCTTCCATCTTTCATTCAGTTGTGCCTTTAACTAAAGCACTCAGAGGCTGACCGCAGAAGGGATCAAGGACCACTTGAGATCTGTTTGTCCTCACATCTTGGTCAGCTACTGACCAAGCCCCCATCACACCCAGCCTCCTTACCAGCCACTCCTCACATCCTCCTGGTCCACTTGAGGCCTCCTATGCTTTCTTCCTCAAGATGATCACAGAAGAGCAGGAATCAGCATTTAACTCCTCACAATGCTCACCAGGTGGGAACGGGCCTTCCCACTGCCCAGATGGAAAAACAACACTAAGGGAGCTTATGCCACTGGGAAGCAGCTGATTCTGGCATCTGTGCCCTTGTCCTACCCCCCACTCTTTCCTCTTCTTGGTTCATCCTCCCTGGAAGCCTGGGCGTGGGGTGCTGGTGGCCCATGCTGAGGAGTGAGTCACCCTCATTTTGTGTGTGTCATCTCCCCAGCAGCAGCTGGGAGCTGGGGGGCAGGGCCTGCAAATATGAACTAGAGGCTGGAAGGCTGTTTTCCCAGTGAGAAAGAAGCCTGCTGCCCACACACCCTGGACATCTCTTGCCCTCCGTGTCCATACGGCCCATGTGTCTGACCCATTCTACCTCCAGAATATCCTGGAACCTGTTCCCTCTTCATCACAGCCAGCACCCTGGCCCAGGCCCCCGTCAGCTCTCGCCCGGACTGTGGAAGCTTCCATCAGCCTCCCTGCTCCCTTCCTCGCTCCCTCAATCTGCTTTCTGCCAAAGAGAAGCAGGCCCATTCCTCATATGCTTTGAAGGTGGCCATAACACACTTGTGGCGAAATGGACAAATGAGTATATTTAGCTGCTGCCAACATCGATGTGCCTTCCTAGGCCTAATTGTATTTCTTTTCAGATAACCAGTATGGTGGAAATACCAGGCTCCCCACAGGTCTGGAGCCCGGGCCAACCCCCTGCACCCCCATAACCCTTCCACTCCACTTTCATTTTTTCCTTTTTTTTTTTTTTTTTTTTTTTTACAGAGAGGAAGAGAGAGGGATAGAGAGTTAGAAACATTGATGAGAGAGAATCATCGATCAGCTGCCTCTTGCACACACCCCACTGGGGATGTGCCCACAACCAAGGTACATGCCCTTGACTGGAAACTAACCTGGGACCTTTCAGTCCACAGGCCGACACTCCATCCACTGAAAAGGTCATCGATTCAATTCCGGGTCAGGGCACATGCTTGGGATGTGGCCTTGATCCCCCGTAGGGGGTATGCAGGAAGCAGCCAATCAATGTTTCTCTCACATATTTCATTCTCTCCCTTTCTTTCTTCCTTCCTCTCTCTTTAAAATCAATAAAAAAATATATTTTAAAAAAAGACAATCATTATAGCTTAAAAGAAATTTAAGAGAGAAATAAGCCAAATCCAATTTCTGAACCCTGCCGCTTGATTTAAACCATTACCCATAAAAACAAATCTAGGAAACAATGGGGGGAAATGGGATTTTAGGGGCCATTACAGAATCATGGATTTCTTCTAGGTGTGAAAATGGTAACTAAATAAACATGTAGTGATTTAAAAGAGTTCTTATCACGTAGAGATACATTCTGAAGAATTTATGAAGTAATATGGTGATATGATTTGCAATAGAATAATTCAGCAGGGAAACGGGACAGGGAGAGCTGAGACAAGCTTATCTAGAGGAAGTTGCACCTTTTTCCAAATATATGCTTCACATGATTGCAGTAAAAGCAGTTTGTCTGGAAACTGGGCCAGCCTGCGGTTTACTGGTGCTGATAAGAACATGAGGGGAGCCCTAGTCAGTGAATAGAGCTTCGGCCTATGGACTGAAGGAGCCCAGGCTCAATTCCAATCAAGGGTACATGCCCAGGTTGTGGGCTCAAACCCCAGTAGCATGCAGGAGGCAGCCAATCAATAATTCTTTCTCATCATTGATGTTTCTATCTTTCCCTCTTCCTTCCTCTCTGAAATCAATAAAAATATATTTTAAAAAAAGAATAGAAGGGGACCTGCTGTTGGTTCACTGTGGGGTGCTGGCACTTGTTTATTATACAGCCATCCTCATTATTTTTGTGTACGTTGGGGTGAGGGAGTGAGGGTTTTTAAGCTAGGCTGCATGGTTCAAACCCTGCCTCGGACATTTTTTTTTGCTGGTGACCTTGGTGATTCACATTCCTGCTGTGTGCCTCAGTTTTCCCATCTGCCAAATGGGGGATAATAATGTCTGCCTGATAGGGCTGCTGTGAGAGTCACAGATGTGAACACTTAGAACATGGTCCAGCACATCACCAGCACTAAGGAAAGTTAGTTCTGATTATTGCTATGAGGTAATATTTGAGTCTTCTTATGATTTTTTTTTTAATTTTTATTTTTCATTTCTCTGAGCAGATCTGGATCTCCACCCTTTTGGAGGGTTTTCTGTTTTAAATATTTTTATTGATTTCAGAAAGGAAAGGAGAGGGAGAGATAGAAATATCAATGAAGCCCTGACTGGTTTGGCTCAGTAGATAGAACATCGGCTTGCGGAATCAAGGGTCCCAGGTTCGATTCCAGTCAAGGGCATGTACCTTGGTTGTGAGCACATCCCCAGTAATGGGTGTGCAGGAGGCAGCTGATCAATGTTTCTCTCTCATCGATGTTTTTAACTCTCTATCCTTCTCCCTTCCTCTCTGTAAAAAATCAATACATATATTTTTTAAAGAAAAAAAGAAAGAAACATCAATGATGAGAATCATTGATCAGCTGCTTCCCGCATGCCTCTTACTGGGGATCAATCCCAGAACCCAGGCATGTGCCCTGCCTGACCAGGAATCTAACTGTGACCTCCTGGTTCAGAGGTCAATGCTCAACCACTGAGCCATGCTGGCTGCGCTGAGGTTAAAGATAGATATAGATATAGATATAGATATAGATATAGATATAGATAATTCACATTACACAGAATTCATCTATTTAAAGTGTAGTACAGTTCTGTGGTTTTTATTGTCTGCATGGAGTGAGTTATGCACCATCACCCCAATCTGTTTTAGAACATTACCCCAAAACAGGGCACCGCTTCAAGAAAGGTGGGGTAGTGACTGGGAGCCCTCTTATGACTTCCCTATGACAGAGGGGTGGGCCGTGGGGGCCACCACCTCCCTGGGGCTTCTCTCTGGTGGGGCCAAGGGCAGGTGCTGTGGTGTTCTTGCCAGCTGGCCCAGCTTCAAGACGCAATACATTTCCTGCAATTGTGTGAAGTACAGTGTATCTTTAGAGAAAGGTGCCCACAGACCTCAGAACCGCTTCTCTAGATCCATAAAAACCTGCCCCAACTTAATTTCCTTTTTTCTCAAGAGAGAGGGAGCGATCACCTCCTCTGATGTGGAGGGTGTTAAAGTTGCTAGAGGGCCCACCAAGGGGCATTTAAGGAAAGATGGAGAATGGCTCTAGGGCAGTGGTCAGCAAACTATTAGTCAACAGAGCCAAATATCAACAGTACAATGGTTGAAATTTCTTTTGAGAGCCATATTTTTAAACTTAAACTTCTTCTAACGCCACTTCTTCAAAACAGACTCGCCCAGGCCGTGGTATTTTGTGGAAGAGCCACACTCAAGGGGCCAAAGCGCTGCAGGTGACTCGAGAGCCGCAGTTTGCCAACCACAGCTCTAAGGTGTGCAGCTCAGCAGCTAGGGAGCTGCTGGCGACATTCGCCAAAATGAGGGAAGTGAAGAGAGGCAGGACGAAAAGGGCGAAGTATTTGCCGCTCCCACTTTCACAAAGCTGTCATGGGGCTCAAATGAGATCTGGCAGAACTTCAGGATGAGGCTGAGTTGAGTTCCTGCTTTGAGAGTCCCTGGGCCTTGAGTGACTCATCCTGTGCCTGGTCTCCTGCTCTGTAAACGGGTTTGTGCAACCTGAAGAGTCTGTATGAGAGTCCTGGGGGCTGGCCCACAGCAGAGGCCCACGGCCTGTGTTTCATAGTGGGAAGGGGGGGAAGGGATGGGGGGATAGATCCCTCTCTGGCTATGGACCCTGGGGGAAGTCCAGCCCAGTGAGTACCTGTCACAGGGGAGGGAGACAGAGCTGGAAAGACCCTGAGAAAAGGGCTAAAACAGGGAACTACCATGATGAGGTTTCTAGGCTGAAGGAGAAGGGAGATTCCAGAGGATGAGGGAATAAAATACATCACTCCCGGTCTGAAACCCGCCATGTCTCCTCGGTGTCATGCTCAACTCCCTCCCCCAGGCCTGGTCTACCTCTTCTCTGTCCCTTTCCAATTCCTCCCCTCCCAGGCTCCTGCCTTTGCCGTGGCACAATGTTCTTTCCAAGACTGGTTTCCAGGCATCCTCAGAGGGGCCCACCCTGAGCCCCTCTATGACGCAGTCCCAGGGCACCCTCCCTTTTAGACTCCGTCACATCACTTGTGAGAGCACATGTGTCCCTCTCTGAAATTCTATGGCACAACCTGTCATTAAGGTACTTTTGTGTTCCATCTCCCCCTCTACAATGCCAGCCCCATGAGGGCAGGGATCTTGCTCACAGTCCACCCCCAGGACCGCTATGCACATTCTGAGAGACTGAAGGGATAGTCCCAGGTGGGCAGGGGCTTTCTGGGAGGGGCCTCAGGGAGCCCTGGGTCCCCAAGGAAGTCTGGGGAGGGCCCTGGGCACTTAGCCCAGAAGGCAGGGAGGCTCCCATAGGTGGTTACCCAGCAGCTCCAGGGGGAGCGGGTCTCAAAGATATCTGTGTCCAGAGGGAGAAGGGTCTGGCTCCCGAGTTTTCTGTGGGGACAGGATCAGCACAGATCCTGTGGCTGATCAGCCACAATTTTCTGTGGCTCTGGCTCTGCGCTGGTCGATGGCTGGTGGGTGGCCAGACACTTGGAGGCTTGTTGGACCTTGCTCCTGAGAGCGAGCTGCTCCCTGCTGGCCTGGACCAGCTCAGGCCGGACACCTGGGTCCTCCCTTTTCTCTATCTGCAGACCCAGTCCATGCTGAGCCTGTCGCCAGCTCTTTGCTAAAACCCCTCCAGACACAGGGCCTCTCTCCATCCTTCTCAGTCAAAGTCACTCAGAAGCTGCAGGAGCCTCCGCCTGCTCATCCAGCTCCTCTGAATGTTCTCCACAGGCAGACACAGCCATCTTCCCAGGGTCCCGTCTTCCCAGGGTGCCAAAACCCTTTGATGTCCTCAAATTGCTCTGAGGATAAAGCTCAGCCACCCTCCCACCCTAGCCTCTTGGCCTCTGTGGCTCTGCTCTGTGTTCTCTGACCCCTGTGTCCTTTAACCCCTGACTCTTTCCTCTGCCTGGAAAGATCTTTCTGCCTCTCTCTGCCCAGTTGTTCTTTCTGAAACATCGCTTCTTCCAGAAAACCTCCCAGACCCTTGGTCAGGACACATTCCCTTTGCTACACACTCCCATGGTGCCATATTTGCCTTCAGGGACCATATGAGGTAGTTACACAATTACTTGTTTCACATCTGCCTACCCTTGGACTTCAAATGCCCTGTAGGCAGGAACCCTCTCTTCCGGGCCTCGGCTAGCATAGAAGCTGGTACATCAAAGTTTGGGGGGAGGGGAGACATTTCCTTTCTACATTCATTTAGTTGCTCTCAATAAGCATTTACTACTGAGAATCCACTGTCGCTGGCTACAAAGTTGGCACAGATCTGATCCAGGCCCTCAGGGGACCACAGAAGCTACAGACCTGGGCTGGGCCACAGAGCAGGGCTTCAGGGAAGGCACCCTGGGCAGAGTCTTAAACAGGGGGTAGAAGTTGTCAAGGGGGGAAGGGAACCCCAGGCCGTGGGAACAGCCTGTGCAAAGGCCTGGAGTTGGGAAAAGAGACAGGGTGTCAGGGAATTGCTGTGGCTGAGCATGGATGCAATGTAGGGAGGGAGGAAGTGAGCGGAGGATATGACAGATGGGAAGGCTGAGGCCCCAGAGTCCGAGCAGGAACTCAGGACCTGAGCTGTCTTCCGGCCTCAGCCTCTCACTCCCCTCCAGTCTCTCAGCCAGGACGGGTCAGGGCCTGCAGGAGACAACTCCCCAGCTCCAACCCCTTCCCTCAGGGCCAGAGCAGCAGGGGCAGGGCTTGGCCGGCGCCCAGGGCAGTGCTGGTGGTTTTCCGTCAGTGGATCAGGAATTAGGGAGCCCTGATAGGCCCCAGCTCTGCTAAGAAACACGTCTCATTTTTCTTGCACACCCCCCTCAGCCAGAGTTCTTAACAAGTGCCCTGGCTGCCCATGTGCCAAGCCCATGCCACAGATGGAGAAACTGAGGCTCGGAGAAGTGGGGCCTCAGAGCTGTGATGGGGCAAAGCCAGGCTTGAATCCACACAGCTTGTATGGCTCAGATCCCAGAACAATGTTCCCAGTCTCATTTCCTGTAGAACCTGTTCCAGGTGGGGCAAAGGCCCCTTCTGGAGTTGCAGGGCCCGTCAGGGTTCAGGAGTATCTCACCAGCATCAGCTACCCACATAAGGTACTTCCGGACCCGGTTGAGCACTCGGCACATACAAACGATTCTATCTCACCACAGCCTCAGAGGCAGGGACTATGCCACTCCATCAGCCCATTCCAGACTTATGGGGGTTCTCAACAGGGCAGGCACACCACCTGGAACCCCAGTGTTTACAGAGGCCCCATGCATGCCCTGACAGAGCTCACTGGCTGGGGTCCCCAGGAACAGGAGGGACCCCAGGGTACAGAGAGTTCTGGAGCTTGGGGGCTGGACTAAGGTGCCAGATGTGCCTTCTATCCACCTCTCACCTCACACATGAACCTGCTAGCAGATGGGTTCTATCTTGATTCCTAGCAATTCTCTCTCTTCTAGAAGCTTCTCCCCTAGTGGGGTGAGATCAAAGGGAGCAGAGAGTCCTGCCTGGACCCTGGAGCCAGCCCTGAGCCACATAGGACCTCTCTCAATTCCTACATGAGTAACCTCTCAGCTCTTCCTGGTTTTGTTCTTCTCCCAGTATTTCACCTCAATTATTTATTTATTTTTTCTTCTCCTTATGTTATATATTCTACTAGAGGCCCAGTGCACTGGTGGCGTCCCGCAGCCTGGCCTGCAGACATCCCCCCAGGGGTCCCAGATTGTGAGAGGACACAGGCCAGGCTGAGGGATCCCACTGGTGTCCAATTAGGGCATGTCTGATCCATCTCACCCAGTCCCAATCAGCTGGACCCCAGCCGCAAGCTAACCTACCATTCGGAGCATCCTCTCCCTAGTGGTCAGTGCGCATAATAGCGACTGGTTGAACAGTCAAACAAACTGTGGGACACTTAGCATATTAGGCTTTTATTATATAGGATTATCTTTAAGTATTTTTAATATACAAGGTGGGCCAAAAGTAGGTTTACAGTTGCATATGGAAAATCCTATCTAATAAAAAGGGATTATGCTAATTGACCCTCACACCATCACAAAGATGGCAGCACCCATGGCCAATAAGGAGGGACTATACTAATTGACTGCCCCACTCTCAAAGATGGCGGTGTCCACAGCCACAAGATGGTGGCACCCAGTCCCCTCAACCCCACCAGGTTGCCTGCCTCCAGAGTCCCCCAGTCCCCTCAGCCCCCCAGCCACCCAGGGCTGACCCAAGGTACAGGCAAGCTTCAGATGGTGGCTGTCCAGGCACCCAGGGCCACCCAAAGCTCAGGTAACTAGGGCCAGCCAAGGCTTGTGCTGCTGGCAGTGGCAGCAGCAGAGGTGTGATGGGGCATCTCCTTCCCCTGATCGCCGGGTCGCCTTCAGCCCCCAAGGGCTCCTGGACTGTTTAAGGGGGCAGGCTAGACTGAGAGACCCCTCCTCCAGTGCATGAATTTTCATGCACCAGGCCTCTAGTAATAAATAATGATACAAGAATAAAGTGTGTATTTTATATATTCATAACTGTAAACCTACTTTTGCCACACCTGTATTAAACATATTTATAATAAGTTTTATATATATATATATTTCTATTTATCATGTATTAGTACAAAAGAGTATGTTATATTATGTTAATATATTACCATATATTATTAATATTGCTGAATATTAATGGTAATATAATCATACTATATATTAGAATATTATTATTCTGTTAACCTCAACAGATCTCTCAGACCCTATTGTTTGACATTTCTCTGAAGTTAGTATTTTTATTTTCCACCTGTTTATAAAAGCTGGCCATGAACTTAGATTGTTTTTTTGGAACAAAACCCATCTTACGGAGTGTGGGGAGGATCAGGATAGTCAGCTCTCAACAAATGCTAAGTTTTGTTATTCTAGCTCAGCAGCACCGTGTCTTTATATGCTTCAAATTATTATTTAAAAGCAAGAAATCAAAAAAGAATAAAGTATGTCTATGTGTGATGTTGGGGGTGACTTTCAATATATATTTTGTCAAATATTTTTTTTTTATTAATTTCAGAGCGGAAGGGAGAGGGAAAGAGAGATAGAAGCCTCAATGATGAGAGAGAATCATTGATTAGATGCCTCTTATATACCCCACACTGGGATCGAGCCCACAACTTGGGCATTTGCCCTGACCGGGAATTGAATGGTGAGATCCTTGTTCATAGGTTGACATTCAAACGCTGGGCTCAAGATATATTTTTAAGTGAGGAAAGCAAAGAACAGCCATTGCATGTTTGAAATAGTACCACCTATGTTCTTTAAAATTGGGATGTAGCACTCACACACTCAACAACAAAAACAAACAATCTGATTTTAAAATAGAGGATCTGAATAGATACTGGCCAATAGATACATGAAAAGATGTTCAACATCACTAATCATCAGAGAAATGCAAATCAAAACCACAATGAAACTGATGAACAAACAGAACCAGAGACTGATGTATTTCAGAGGTAGGGGGTGGGGCAGGAAGAGATTAACCAAAGAACTGATATGTATATATCCATAACCCATGGATACTGACAATAGTGCAGTGAAGGCCTGGGGAGCAGGGTGGAAGGGGTCATTGAGGAGGAGACATCTGTAATACTTTCAACAATAAAGATAAATTTTTTTAAAAAAATTATAAAAAACACACAATGAGATATCACCTCACACCTGTATAATGGCTATTATAAGAGAGACAAGAAATAAATGTTGGTGAAGATGTGGAGAAATGGGAATCCTTGTACAATGTTGGTGAGAAAGTGATGCAGCGATTGTGGAAAAGAAGTATGGAAGTTCCTCAAGAAATTAAAAATGGAATTACAATATGATCCAACAATTCCACTTCTGGGTATTTATCCAAAGGAAATGAAAACACTAACTTGAAAGGCTATCTGTAGCATTTCCCCTTTTCCATGTTCATTACAGCATTATTTTCAACTAGAGGCCTGGTGTACAGGATGGATTTGTACACTGGTGGGGTCCCTCAGTGCCTGTGCCTTCTCACCATCCAGAGCCCCTTGGGGGATGTTGAACTGTTGGTTTTGGCCCAATCCCTGCAGGCCTCTAGTACACATATAAGATCTTTGGTTAATCTCTTCCCGCCCTCCCCTCTGAGATTCATCAGTTTGTTCCATGTTTCCAGGCCTGTGCATTTAGCGTCTGCCCCCTGGTGGTCAATGAGCATCATAACTACCAATCAAATGGTTGAACCATTGCTTAGGCTTTTATATATATAGATACAAGACATGGAAGCAACTTAAGAGCCCATTGCTGGATGGATGGATGGATTGAGAAAATATGGTATATATGTATATGTGTGTGTGGGGGGGGGGTGTATATGTGTGTGTATACACACACAATGTGTATATGTACACATACACAATAGAATATTATTCAGCTATAGAAAGAAGGAAATCTTGCCATTTGCAACAAAATGGCTAAACATGGAGGGCATTATGTTAAGTGAAATAAACCAGACAGTGAAAGACAAATACCATGTAATTTCACTTATATGTGGAATCTTAAAAAAACAAAAACAAAAAACAACCTGAGCTTATAGATACTGAGAACAGATTGATGATTGTCAGAGGGGAGGGTGGGTGGAGGGTGAAATGGGTGAAGGTGATCAAAAGATGCAAACTTCCAGTTATAAAATAAATAAGTCATAGGCATGCAGTGTATTGCATGATGACTACAGTTAATAATACTGTGCTGCAGATTTGAAAGTTGCTAAGAGAGAAGATCCTAAAAGTTCTTATTACAAGGAAAAAAATTTTGTGACTATGTATGGTGATAGATGTTAACTAGACTTATTGTGGTGATCACTTCCCAGTATATACAAATATCAAATCAATATGTTGCACCTGAAATTAATATAGTTACATACCAATTATGTCTTTTTAAAAGGCTGAAAAATAGGGATACATTTATATCTCTCTCCATCTATCCATCCATCCATCCATCCATCCATGTCCTGTGTTTATACAGGATATCTCTGGAAGGACACCCTTGCCCTGATCAGTTTGGCTCAGTGAATGGAGTGTTAGCCTGCGGACTGAAGGGTTTCGGTTTCATTTTCAATCAAGGGCACATGTCCGGGTTGCTGGCTGGATCCCCAGTGTGAGGCATGCAGGAGACAGCCAATCAATAATTCCTTCTCATCATTGATGTTTCTATCTCTCTCTCTCTCTCTTTCTCGTCCTCTCCAAAATCAATATTTATTTATTTATTTATTTATTTATTTATTTATTTTTAAGTACCCTTGGACCCTTCCCCCTTATGATTCTCTCTCCTTTGTTTTACCCAGAATGTATATGGCATATTTTTAAAAAAGATATTTTATTGATTTTTTTTTTCAGAGAGGTAGAGAGAGGAATAGAGAGTTCGAAACATCAATGAGAGAGAATCATCAACCAGCTGCCTCTTGCACACCCCCTACTGGGGATGTGCCCACAATCGGGGTATATGCCCTTGACCAGAATCGAACCTGAGACCCTTCAGTCTGCAGGCCGACTCTCTATCCACTGAGCCAAACCGGTTTCAGCATATAAGGCATATTATTCATTTCACATCTTTATTCATTGCCCATCTCCTCCAATAGAATGGAAGCCCCATAAGGGCAGATATGTTTGTCTGCTGTGTTTGCCACTGTAACTCCCACACCAGTACAGTGCTGTCCTATGTTGTAACCACCAACCCTGTGTGGTGACCGACCACTTGAAATGGGGCTGGCTGGAACTGAGATGTGGTGTGGGTCAAACACACGTTAGGTTTTGAAAACTTAATGTGTGCTATAGACTCAACTGTGTTCCTCTCAAAATTCAGGTGTTGAAGCCCTAACCCTTAGTTCCTCAGAACAAGACTGTATTTGGAGACAGGGCCTTTACAGAGGTGAATAAGGTAAAATAAGGCCATTTGCGTGAGCCCCAATCCAATCTGTCTAGTGTTCTCATAAGAAAAGATTAGGACACAGGGAGAGAAATCAGAGACATACACACAGAGATAAGAGCACGTGAGGACAGAGCAAGAAGGTAGCCATCTATAAGCCAAGGATAGAGGCCTCAGGAGAAATCAGCACTGCCCACCTTGATCTTGGACTTATGGCTGTGAGAAAATTAGCATCTGTTGTTTAAGCCCAGTCTGTGGTATTTTGTTGTGGCAATCCTAGCAAACTAGTACACTATAAAAAATCATTAGTATCTCATTAATAATTTTTATATTGATCCCATATGTTGGTTTTGGGTAAGTCGGGTTAAAGGAATACATTATTAAAATTAATTTTTTTGTTTCTTTCTACTTTTTAAATATGGCTTCTGGTTTCTGTCATATTTCTATTAAACATCATAAACTAGCATGGTGCCTGCCACATAGTAGGTGCTCAACAAATATCTGCTGAATAAATAAATTAAATATTATCCTTGAGAAGTGACTGGATAAAAGGAGGGAGGGAGGGAGACTGGCTTTTCACTGCATTCCCTTTGATTTGCCATGAATAACTCCTTTAAAAATAAGAGGTCTACAATGAACTATAATAAACACACCCTATGATGATGGTGATACATTAAGACAAGGTGACAGTTGCATCAAATACTCATTAGTCAACAGAGCCAAATATCAACAGTACAACTACTGAAATTTCTTTTGAGAGCCACATTTTTAAAACTTAAACTTCTTCTAATGCCACTCCTTCAAAATAGACTCGCCCAGGCCATGGTATTTTGTGGAAGAGCCACACTCAAGGGGCTAAAGAGCCGCTTGTGGCTCACGAGCCACGGTTTGCTGACCACTGTACTAAGAGATGCTTCTTACATGTATAAACATAACAGTCAGCCATCAGGTGCCCTCAAACAGATGATGTTGTCAACCAGGAACAGCCCAAAAGCTGTAATTCTCAAATGACAGGAGGGATTCCTCTTCACACCCCAGGCTTAGTCAGGGAAGCACCCCCTGAGTCCCCTGAGCAAACCCCTTTCCCAGGATGACAAAACAGGGCTGCTTGGGGACAGCCAGCAGTGTCAATGAGCTAAGGCCCCTGCTCCCTCTAGCCCTCCTGCCTGCTGCTGGATTTGCTTTGTCCATCTGTAAAATAGCACATTGGGCTCACTCCATTTGTTTTTAACTTCCTACTCTGGAAATTTTCAAACATATACAAAAGCAGAGAGAATAGTCAAGGGAGCCTTCACGCATACTGCCCTTCCCCTCAACAACCATCAGCTCACAGCCAGTCACTCTGTTCCACACATAACCCTCCCCGCCCTGCTGATTTTAAAGCAAATCCCCAACAGCATATCACTGCGTCTGTAAGTAATTCAATATGTTTCTCTAAAAGATAAAGCCTCTTTATTAAAACATAGCCATAATACCATTAGCATCCCCAATAAAAGTGAATAATAGCAGGGTCCCCTTGGGGTTTACATTTCCCAAAGATCAACTTTAAAAACAAACAGTTAACATTTTCAATTCAGGATCCAAACAAGGTCTACACATTAAAATCGGTTTATCTTTTTTTTTTTTTTTTTTAATATGTCTTTATTGATTTATTTTTTTTTTTTATTTTTTTTTTTTTTTAGAGAGAGAGACAGGAAGGGAGAGGGATAGAGAGATAGAAACATTGATGAGAGAGAAACATCATGGATCAGGGCTGCTTCCTGTATGCCCCACTCTAAGGACCTTGACCACAACCCAGGCATGTGTCCTGACCGGGAATTGAACCAGCAACTTCCTGGTTTGACACTCAATCTCTGAGCCATCCAGTCAGGACTTAAATATCTTTTAATTTAGACTCTAGATTACTCCCACCTAGTAGGTTCCTCTATCACCCTAGCCAGTGGTTGGCAAACTGCGCCTCGTGAATCACATGCTGGCTCTTTGGCCCCTTGAGTGTGGCTCTTCCACAAAATACCACGGTCTGGGCCAGTCTATTTTGAAGAAGTGGCGTTAAAGTTTAAGTTTTAAAAATTTGACTCTCAAAAGAAATTTCAGCCGAAACCGGTTTGGCTCAGTGGATAGAGCATAGGCCTGCGGACCAAAAAGTCCCAGGTTCAATTCCAGTCAAGGGCATGTATACATTGGTTGCAGGCATTCAATATGTTTCTCTAAAAGATAAAGCCTCTTTATCTTTTAAATAAAGCCCAGTTGGGGGGAGAGGGGGTGCAGGAGGCAGCTGGTCAATGTATCTCTCTCATCGATGTTTCTAGCTCGCTAGTTCTCTCCCTTCCTCTCTGTGAAAAATCAATAAAATATATTTTAAAAGAAATTTCAATTGTCGTATTGTTGATATTTGGCTTTGTTGACTAATGAGTTTGCCGACAACCACTGCCCTATCCTGTCTCTCCCCCTCCTGCCAATATCTATTCTATTAGTGATCTATTTGCTGCATAATGAATTACCATAAAACTTAGTGACTTAAAACAACAAATACTTGTTATCTCAGTTTTTGTGAGGCAGGAATCTGGGCTGACTCCCTCTAGCTCAGGGTCCTGCACCAGCTGCAATCTCAGTGCTGGGTGGGGGGGATGTTAGGTGGTGTCCTGCCTGCAGGGTAATTGGGAAAGGATCTGCTTCCAAGCTCACCCAGTAGGTGTTGGCAGCATTTAGTGGCCCATCACTCTATTCCATGCTGGTCCCTCCAACATGGCAACTTGTTTGATCAAAGTGAGAGAAGGAGAGTGAGCAGTGGGCACTTGAGTGTGCACCAGACTCACCTTGAGGCTCTGAGGAAACTCCTGGGCTCTGCCCCCAGAGCTCCTGATCCAGCAGGTTTGAGTGGGGCCTACGGTGGTGCATTTGTAATGAGTTCCCAAGTGAGGCTGGGGCCACACTTGGAAAACTACTGCATTATAGGAACCCCCTCCCTCACTTTTTATTTCTTCATTGCATTTTATCTGTTGATGGGTCACCCTTAAGAATTCCCAGGTGAGGAGAGTGATTTCAACCCTGGCGGCAAATAAGGATTGCTTGGTGAACTTTAAAAAACAGTAAGCCTAAAAGCCCCATTCAAGACTTGCTGAATCAGAAAATGGGGTGGGGGTTTCTGGAGGTACTTTTTAAAGCTCTTTGTGTGATCCTCATGTGCAGCTGGGGTTGAGATCCACTGGGCTAGAAGTAGCTGGGATTTCACCCTAGATAAGTCCCTTTAAGTAACCACTGGGATAATAAGTAGTGTTTACTAGGCATGTAATTAACAGGCCCTGCACCAAACATGCTACTGTATCTTCTTGTCTTGTCTTCACATTGCTGCCATGACTCATTACTCCCACCTCTCCAGTGAGAAAACTGAGGCTTGAACTTAAAACAACAGACCTGCCCAAGGTCACCCAGTGTGTTGATTTTCAAATAGATGCACAAATTCTTTGATGCTCCTCCCTTCAAAAAGTGGAGTCTTGGCTGGCTGGTGTGGCTCAGTGGTTGAGTGTCGACTCACGAACCAGGAGGTTACAGTTCAATTTCAGTCATGCCCGGGTTGCGGGTTCAATCCCCAGTAGGGAGTGTGCAGGAGGAGGCCGATCAATGATTCTCTCTCTTCATTGATATTTCTATCTCTCTCTTTCTCTCCTCTCCTTTCTCTGAGATCAATAAACACATATTTTTTAAAAAGTGGAGTCTCACCTTGAATGTGGACTAGACTTAGTAACCCACTTCTAATGAATAGAATATGGTACTGACAGATGATGACTTCTGTGACTTGGTCATAAAAGGCATTCTTCTTGCTCTCTATGGAGAACTGCTCAGGCTAGGAGAAGCCAGCTACTGTGCTGTGTCACTTGGAGAGGCCCTGGTAGTGAAGAACTGAGGCCTCCTGCCTATAGCCATGTGAGTGAGCCACATGGGGGTAGATCCTCCAGCCTGCCAAGCCTTCATGTGACTGCAGCTCTGGCTGGCATTTTGAATGCAATTGCAAGACAGACCCTGAACCAGAACCATCCAACTGAGCTGCTTCTGAATTTCTGACCAACAGAATCTATATGAAAAAAATCACTGTCTGCTAAGTGTTGGGGTAATTTGTTATGTAGAAACAGAAACTATACAGTCCATAATTCAAACTTGGGTCTGTGATTCCACGGGCTTCACTCTTACCCCTTCTCTTAGTCAGGGTCAGTTTCTAGCATGGGGGGCATGAGCCTCCACCCCAGCCATGGGCAAAACTGGGGAGTACTTCCCACCTGTGCATCAGCCTGATCCTGGGAAGTCTTTGTTTTTCCTGAGGCCTGAGACTGTAGGTGTTATGGATGCCAGACTGACCTGATCACCATTGCAGGTTGCTGGATACATAGTAGATGTTCAATAAAAAGTTGTTCCATAAATAATCACCTTTAACCCACTTTTATGGGGGGATATATTGTCTTATTAAAAGTCATTTTTGCAGGTAATACAATGGGGGTCTGTCTCTCTCAGGAGGGTGCAAACTTGCTGAGGGGGTCACACAATCTCCATATTCCCAGTAGGGCCTTGAAAGAGCAAATGTAATAACAGGGACTCCATGATCAAGGCCACTTGGGCTAATGTCTTTTATGTGGGTTACATCTAAATCTTTTAGCAAGGCAAGGCCAGTTATTCCCATTTTATAGATAAGGACACTGAGGCTCAGAGAAGGTAACTGGGAAGTGGCAGAGCTGGGCTCCAATGCAGTTCAAAGCCCTTTGTCCAAGTTCCCCTCCAGTGGGAAGCCACAGCACTCAGATCTAGAGAAGAGAGTAGCTTGTGCTCAGGCTCAGCTGTGGATAAAAACCCCTGACAGCTGGGCCTAGGGAATAATGCCTGCCTGACCACAAAGCAACCTCAGGCCCAGGATGGCAGCTATGAATAATGGATGACACCAGGGGGATAGGAAAGGGAACCATTGTGGCCAGTGATTCATCTCCACAGTGCCTGGCCAACTACCTGTGGAGGGGGAGGATGAATGGACTCCAGCCTCAGAGTCAAAGGCAGGGCCCACAAGGGAATTGGGGGTCAACCCCACTGTCTACCCGTTTCAATGTCCAAGCCCTTCCTCTCCTCCCCGTTTCAATGTCCAAGCCCTTCCTCTGGAAAAGCAGCCAGTTCTTCCCCAAGCCCAGGGGACTGGATTCTGGAGGACGGAGGAAGGGAATGGAAATGTTTTGTGGCTGTTTTTTTTTTTTTGCTTTTTTTGTGTGTGTGTTTTTTTTAAAATATATTTTATTGATTTTTTTTTTACAGAGAGAAAGGGAGAGGGATAAAGAGTTAGAGAAACATCGACCAGCTGCCTCTTGCACACCCCCTACCGGGAATGTGCCTGCAATCAATGTACATACCCCTGACCTGAATCGGACCTGGGACCTTTCAGTCCACAGATGGAAGCTTTATCCACTGAGCCAAACCAGTTTTGGCTGGAAATGGTTTTGATGTGTGGTGGTGATGGATGAGGGGTCTGCAGCCAGACTACCAGGGTTCAAGTCCTCTGACACATGCTAGCTGTGTGACCTTATGATTCACCTCCTCAGTGCCTGGCCAACTACCTCTAGAGGGCAGGATGGATGGACTTCCCCAGGAACTGGATTCTGTAGGACAGAAAAAAGGAAGGAAAATGGTTTTGATGTGTGGATGAGGGACTTATTCATCCTATTTGAGATGCATCTGTAAAGTGTAGAAAATTCTATCTACTTCACACTGTTGTCAGGGGTTGAGTTAATGACACATGTAAAGTGCTTAGCACATCACCTGGCACACACTAAGTGCTCAATAAATGCTAATTAGTGTTCTTATGCTCTGTACCTGGCGATGCGGGCAGCATTCTGCATAACTTATTTCATGTAATCCTCATGGCAACCCAAAGCAGTATCTAGTATAATTCCCATTTTACAGACAAGAAAACTGAGACTCTCAGAAATGAAGTTAAGATCTTAGACAGTCCCTTGAGGATTTAAACTCAAATCCAATGAGCAACTTCCAGTACACTAAGAGTTCCAGTCGATTATCCTGTCCCACCAGCCCCAAAATATATTTGTCCCTTATAAAAGTTCCTAAGATTACACAACTAATCACTCAGTACACAAATATCAACTCCAGATTAAGAACTTAAATGCCCAAACAAATTTAAAAAAAAAACAACACTTTAAAATCTTTAGTGGAAAGTATAGGTAAATATCTTTTAGACCTTAATGTTGGGAAAGATGGCAGATTATGAACTTAAATGTCAAAAACAAAGCTTTAGAAAACATAGGTGAATACAATTTAGACCTTAAGGTTGAGAAAGTTGTGCAGCATCATTATGATCAAGTAAGTGCAGATTAAGATCTCTACCAGTAATAATTTTACCTCCAACTGACAAACATTTTAAAATTTAGTTATGCCAAATAGAGGAGAGGACATGGGTCTTACACGTTGCTGGTGGCAGTGTAATTAGTACAATTACTTTAGAAAGCAGCTTGCTATTATCTCCTACAGGTGAATATCCAGATATTCTGAGTCCCAGGGATTCCACGTCTAGGTAAACACTCTAGAGCAGGGGTAAGGAACCTTTTTTCTGTCAAGGAAAATTTAGATATTTATAATACCATTCACAGGCCATTCAAAATTATTACCATAAGAATCAGCCTGCTGTATTTGGTCAAATGTTTAATAAACTCACCCCTAATGCCTTGGCAGGGCCAGGCCAAATGATTTCATGGGTCTTCTATGGCCCTCGGGCTGGGAGTTCCCCACCCTACTCTAGAGAAACCCTTGCACACATGCAGCAAGAGCCACTTACCAGAATGTTCATTTTAGCAGACACCTGGACACCACCCAGAGGCCATCTGTTCGAGAGCAGAGGGTACAATGACCTGGTAGAATAAGGCACAACAGTTAAAACAAGTGATGTACACTATGGGTCAGTCTTCACTTTATACTATTCCATGAAGAATTAAGTCCCAGAATAAGTATAAGATTCATACAGCTTACACTCATTTTTGGTTGCCTGGATTCTCTTTGTTGCAGATTGAATTGTGTCCCCAAAGAACTATGCTCAAGTCCTAATCCCTGTTAATTATAAATGTGATCTTATTTGGAAATAGGGCCTTTGCAGATGTGATAAGTTAAGTTTAGATAAAGTAATACTGGTTTAGGGTGGGCCCTAAATCAAATGACTGGTAAACTTATAAGAAAAGGAGAATATCCTAGCCATAGTGATTAGGCAAGAAAAAAAATAAAAGGCATCCAGATTAGAAAGGAAGAAGTAAAATGATCTCTGTTTGCAATGACATGATCTTATATATAGAAAACCCAACTCCACCCAAAAGCTGTTAGGATAAATAAATTCAGTAAAGTTGCAGGATATAAAATCAATGAAAGTTATTTGTGTTTCTATATACTAACAACAAACTACTTGAAAAAGAATTTAATAAGACAATTCCATTTTTAATAGCATCAGAAACAATAAAATACTTAGGGATAAATTTAACCAAGGAAATGGAAGACCTGTACTCTGAAAACTATAAGACACTGGTGAAAGAAATTAAAGAAGACACACAAAAACGGAAAGCTATACCGTGTTCTTGGATTGGAAGAATTTACAGATTCACTGAAATTCCTATCAAAATTCCAATGGCATTTTTCACAGAAATAGGAAGAAAAGAAAAAAAACTATTCGAAAATATGTATGGAACCACAAAAGAGTCTGAATAGCCAAGGCAATCTTGAGAAAGAAGAACAAAGTGTGTGTTGGAGGCATCACACTTCCTGTTTTCAAGCTATATTACAAGCTATACTAATCAAAATAGTATGGTACTGACATAACAAAAAAACACATAGACCAATGGAACAGAATAACAAGCCCACGCATAATTCCATGCATATATGGTCAACAAACACACAGTGGAGAAAGAATAGTCTTTTTAATAAAGGCAGCTGGGAAAACTAAATATCCACATGCATAAAAATGAAACTGGAGCCTGTCTTAGATCACTCACAAAAATTAACTCAAATGGATCAAAGATTTAAATATAAGACCTGAAACCATAGAAGCATATGGAAAAAGAGTTTTGACATTGGTCTTGGCAATGATTTCTTAGATAAGACACCAAAAGCTCAGGCAACAAAAGCTAAAATAAACAACTTACATCAAACTAAAGAGCGTTTGCACAGCAGAGGAAACAATAAATTGATAAGGCAACCTACAGAATTTGAGAAAATATTCCTAGAACTCAATAACTATAAAAGCAAATAATCTAATTTTAAAATGGACAAAGGACCTAAAAAGATATTTCCCAAAGAAAACATTCAAATGGCCAATAGGCACATGAAAAGATACTCAACATCACTAATCATCAGGAAAATGCAAATCAAAGCCCCAATGAGATATCACCCCACATTTGTTAAAATGATTATTTTTTTTTTTTTTTAAATAGCAAATGTTGGTGAGGTTGTAAAGAAAAGGGAACCCTTATGTATTATGGGTGGGAATGTAAATTGGTGCAGTCACTATGGAAAATGATATGGAGATTCCTCAAAGAATTAAAAATAGAATTACCATATGATTCAGCAATCTCACTCCTGGGAATATATGTGAAAGAAATGAAATCAGTATCTTGAAGAGATATCTACTATCTCATATTCATCGCAGCATTATTCACAATAGCCAAGGTCCTTCAACAGATGAATATATTCAATATACATATACTATATACATTGTGTGTGTGTGTATATATGTGTGTGTGTGTGTATAGACATAAAAAGATATAGATATGAGTAATGGAAAATATAAACACACATACACATATAACATTCCATTGTAAATATTTAGGATGTCCCCCCCAAAAACACTTAAATGTGGAATAAGAAACAAAGAAAAGAAGAGAAAAGAAAACTGATTTTGTAGAAACATAAAGTAGAGGGGTTCAGTGGAGGAGGACATAAGGAGATGTAGGTCAAAGGGTATAAACTTTCAACTATAAGAAGAATAAGTTCTGAGAATCTAATGTACAGCATGGTGGCTATCCTATATAATAAAAAGGTAATATGCAAATTGACCATCACTCCAGCATACAAGATAGCCACCCCATGTGGTCAAAGATGGCCACCCCCATGTGGACACAAAATGGCCATCACAAGATGGCCAGCAGGGGAGGGCAGTTGTGGGGGATCAGGCCTGCAGGGGAGGGCAGTTAGGGGTGACCAGACCAGCAGATGAAGGCAATTGGGGACAACCAGGCACGTAGGGAACGACAGTTCAGGGGAACTCAGGCCTGAAGGGGGGACAAGGCCTGCAGGGGAGGGCAGTTAGGGTCAACCACACTGGCAAGGGAAGGAAGTTAGGGGTGATTGGGCCAGCAGGGGAGTGCAGTTGGGAGAGCCAGGCCTACAGGGTAGGACAGTTAGAGGCGACCAGGCTGACAGGGGAGGGCCTTAGGGGCAATAAGGCTGGCAAAGGAGGGAAGTTAGGGATGACAGGGCCAGCAGGGGAGGACAGTTGGGGGCAATCGGGCCAGCAGAGTAACAGTTAGGCATCGATCAGGTTGTCAGGGGAGTGGTTAGGGGGTGATCAGGCTGGCAGGCAGAAGCGGTTAGGGGGCAATCAGGCAGGCAGGCAGGCAAGCAGTTGAGAGCCAGCAGTCCTGGATTGTGAGAGGGATGTCTGACTGCCTGTCAGTGAGATTGGGTCTAAATGGGCAGTCAGACATTCCTCGAAGGGTCCCAGATTGGAGAGGGTACAGGCTAGCCTGAGGGACATCCCCCACCCCCGGGCATGAATTTCATGCACCGGGCCTCTAATAGTTAATAATTTGTTATTGTATACTTGAAAGTTGCTGACAGTAAATATTAAGCATTCTCACCACACACACACACACACACACACACACACGAGGTAACTACCATGTTTCCCTGAAAATAAAACATCCTCCAAAAATAAGACCTACTTACAGATTTCCTTCTGAGTGAAATATAAGGCATCCCCAAAAAAATAAGCGCCCCCCCCCCCCCAGGCTCTGACTCAGAATGAAAATTAATTTACCATAAACTGGTCCCTAGGGCTGCCCCGACTGGCATCTAGCAACCAGTGACATTACGCGGAGTCCTGACATCACTGGTGTGTGGAGGTGGAGCGGAGGTCAGAGTGAGCGGTGGAGGTCAGAGTGTGCGGAGCAGGAGAGAGGAGGAGACTTTCACAGATGCGTGTAGAAAAACAGGAGGATTAGAGCGGACAGGACACGGCGAAGGTGCTGAGTGCTGGTCTGTCTCTGGTGACACTACCTGATGCTCGCAGCCGCCCTCATGATGACTGAAGGTTCTCAGTCAGTGGCAGACCCTACTCCATCCCAGATCCAGGCCCCAGCAATCCCAGTGACAGTCCTCAGACAGGCCCCAGAGGGTAAATGTCTGATAAAGGGGTAAGGGGGGATGTCTGGTGAAGGTGTTCAATGGCACAGGGGTGGGGGGAGGGGGATCACTTAAAATGACACAGGAGGATCAGAGGGGGCAATCAAATTGACACAGGAGGATCTAAAAGGATTACTAAAATTGTAATAACCCCTCTGATTCTCCTGTGCCATTTTGATTCCCCCCTCGAATCCCCCCTGTATCATTTTAAGTGATCCCCCTCCCCGCACCTTGATACCCCAATCCTTTTTTTTTACCCCTAGAAATGAGCGCAAAAAGAAAAAGCTACTCCATGGAGTACAAGAAAGGAATTGTGGAAGACTCTTGGGGCCAAAATCTTACTGCTTTCTGCAAAGAGAAGATGTTGAGTATCCAAGTGGTCCAAAAATGGCAAACTGAGTATGGTAACCTCATTGAACAAGTGGACAAGGGAAATGCTAAAAAGCACAAGTGTGGATCAGGTCGGCAATCATTATTTTCCGAGCTGGAAGACCTGATCTGTGAATGGGGTGTTGACAGGAGAGGCTTTGGTTGTGAATAGGACTCAGATTCAAGAATTTGCCCTTGCAATGGCACCACAGTTTGACATAGCCCCCGAAGACTTCAAAGCATCAAAACACTGGCTGGATAATTTCCTTTAGCGAAGTGAACTGTCTTTAAGAATATCTACAACATTGTTTAGGTTAGAAGATACTCAAGTTATTAAGCGAGCACTTGCATTCAAGTCCTTTATTGATGATGCTAACTTCTCTAAATACAATCTTTCCAACATGATTGTTATGGATGAAACTGTAGTGTTTATGGGCCAATCATCTCAAACAGCAATTGAACAGCGGGGTGCCTCCTTAGTGTACATTCCCTCCACTGCTTACAAAAGTGCACATGTTTCCTGTATTTTGGCAATTCGTCTGGATGGCACTAAAATCCCACCTTTAATCATTTCTAAGGGCAAGAAGGAAAAGATTGAACATGTTTTGGGCGTTTTTATTCTTAAAACTGAAAAAGCCTGGGCCGCACAAGCAGTTATAAGGAAGTGAGTAGATTTAATGCTGCCGCTTGTTATGCGAGGGAACCAAAGAGGTCTGCTAGTCTGGGATGCAGCCAGCACTCACCGCGCTAAAGACATGAAGACATTTCTTCACGAAAGAAAAATAGATCAGATGATGATTCCTGCAGGAATGACGGCCTATCTCCAGACTCTTGATATTGCAATAAACAAGCCATTCAAAGACAATTTGCGCATGGAAATTAATGACTACATTGAAAATAGAATGGAGAGAAATCAGCGTGGAAACTTTGTGAAACCTAAACTGCAAGAAGTTGTGACTTGGGTGAAGAATTCATGTGAGAAAATCACTGACAGTTGCATTGCAAATGCACTGCGAGCAGGCTACCTTGACAAGAAATACTCATTTAAAGACAGTGCTATTGCTAAACATGAGAGATTTGGTCCACTGATTCTGAAAGAAATGGAGTCACAAGAAATTCACCAGGAAATTCAGAAATTGGATTGTTATGATGATGTTCCAGAAGATGATGACATGATTGTCATTGAATAAATGAGTAAATTCTTGATACTGTAGGATTCACAGTTTGTCTGGTTTGTGTTGACAACTACCATACTACCGTACCATATACAGGTAATAAATTTCCTTTATTTTAATTTAACAATAAATGTGTACTGTATTCTTCTTCATGAAAAATAAGACATCCCCTGAAAATAAGACCTAGCGCATCTTTGGGAGCAAAAATTAATATAAGACACTCTCTTATTTTTGGAGAAACAGGGTATGTGAGGTGGCAGATATGTTAATTGACCTGAATAATCATGTGTATGTACATAAAAGCATCATGTTGTATATTTTAAAAATATATACAATTACATATGTCAATTATTCCTCAACAATGTTGGGAGGAAAAAAGATGCAATGACACACAGAGGAGAACGCATGTGAAGACACAGGCAGAGACTGGAGTGATGCATGTAGAAGCCAGGGATTGTCAAGGATTGCTGGCAACCATCAGAAATCAGGAGAGGCAGGGAACAGATCTTTTTCTAGAGCCTTCAGAGGTGTACCTCATGGTTCTCAACCACAGTAGCAAAATTACAGTTATGAAGTAGCAACAAAAATAATTTTATGGTTGGGGGTCACCACAACATGAGGAACTGTATTAAAGGGCTGTGGTATTAGAAAGGTTGAAAAGTACTGCCCTTGAAGAATGTAACCTTCATGAGGACTAAGATTTGACTAACTGGCTCATGGTTGTCTCCCCAGCTCCTAACACAGTGCTTGGCACATAGTAGGTGCTCAATAAAGATTGGTTGAATGAATGAATGAATGTATGATTAACAGGCTCCAGTGCTTATATGAGTGTGTGTGTGTGTGTGTGTGTGTGTGTGTGTCTGGCTGTGTTGGTGCTACAGATGGAAAGCAGGACAGGCTGGGGGTGGGGAGTATCTCAGGCTGGGCCTGCCGACCCCCCTCCCTTAATCTGTTCCTCATCACACTGACACTGACCACAGACCTCAGGAGTAAAGACCAGAGTCAACCTAGGCCCCACTTAACCCAGGAAAACATAAATGGACTTTTCTGGCAGACACAGAGCCTGTGGGGTGTCTCTGCCTCAGGCTGGTGGTCGGCTGGGCTCTGCAGTAAGAAGACTGTGGGGTGCCTGGGCTGTGAGCAGCCCTCTAGTTCACCTCGAGCACGTTCCCCACTTCAGCTATCCATTTGCCACTGTCCCCACTGCTTTCATCTCGCTGTACCAGCTTTAGTACTTCCATTAATACTTCGCTTTAACTCACTTTTCCCCCTTAATGGATGGATTTTTAAAGGGATAGGTATGTCATTATCACAAATGGAAAAGCAATACCTGAGCCCAAATAGAAGGAAACTATAAACATAAATATGCAGAAAATGACACATTATTAACCTCTAGTTCAAGAATGTAGATTGCCCAAACTTTGAGCCTGAGGTTTGCAATCTCCTGGTTATGAGGAAAACCAGTGTGGAGAGATGTTAAAGCAAGTGAGGCTTTCTCCCCTTGAACAAGAATTGCTGTCTGGCCCTGGCCTGTTTGGCTCAGTGGATAGAGCATTGGCCTGCATACTTAAGGGTCCCGGGTTCGATTCCAGTCAAGGGCATGTACCTTGGTTGTGGGCACATACCCAGTGGAGTGTGTGCAGGAGGCAGCTGATTGATATTTCTTTCTCATCGATGTTTCTAACTCTCTATCCCTCTCCCTTCCTCTCTGTGTAAAATCAATAAAATATATATTTTTAAAAATTGTTGTCTGATTCATTGCTAACTGTCCCACCTATCCTCACCCTAGAGAACTCCCCGGTGGGTCACCTCTCACCTTTTGGGAAACTCCCCTCTGGCCAAGCAGTTTTCATTTCATTTTAGGTCCAGAACGCTGATGGGGATGCCCTGGAAGCAGAAGCCTGTGCAGCCTGGTGGCGAGGCAGAAAGGCCCAGCTGGAGGGAGTTTCCCAGGAGGCTGGCTGAGACTTCCCTACTCCCTAGCAAGTCCCTCTCTTGTCCCAGCCTCGCCAGCAAAGGGAAGCAGGCACAGGGCCAGGCTGGCACAGGGCAGACTCAGCTGAGCCATGGCAATCCCCAGGGAGCCAGGATGAGCTCATCCCTAGCCCTTATTTATCTTCCCGGCTAATGAGCATCTGAGAACCTCCTTGCCATTGCCAGGAAGGACCCCTGGGACACTGGAGGCAGGGAGGTGCGAAGGGCCAAATGTCAGCAAGGAGGTAGAGGCCCCAGGAGAGGAAATGAGCTTGGGGAGGGGAGCTCTACTTCCTGCCTCTTCTTTGTAGGGGAGAAAGCTGGGGCAGGCAGGGTGGCAGTTAAGCACAGGACTCTGAAGCCTGCCATGTGAGCTTGAGTCACGGCTCACTGCTCATCACCTATGTGGCTTAAGCGAGGACTTTAGTCCCTCACTGCTCAGAGTGTGGTTCCCCAAATGTCAGCACCACCTGGGAGCTTGTAAGAAATGCAGAATCTCACACCTAGAACTTCTGTGACAGAATCTGCATGTATGGTTGTATGTGTGTGTGTGTGTGTGTGTGTGTGTCTGTGTGTGTGTGTGTCTGTGTGTGTGTCTGTGTGTGTGCACGCTTAGTCCTCACCCTAGGATATTTTTTCCATTGATTTCTAGAGAGAGATGGAAGGAAGGTATGGAGGGGGAGAGAGAGACAGAGAAACATTGACCTGAGAAAGACACAATTATTGATTGCTCCCCACATGCCCTCCTACCGAGGCTGGGGAACCTGCAGCCAAGGTACATGACCTTGCCCGGGAATCAAACACATGGCCTTTCCGTCCACAGGCCGATGCTCTAGCCACTGAACAACCCAGCCAGGGCCAGAACCTGCATTTTAACAAGACCCCCCAGGTAATTTCCGTGTTCATGTGCCACTCTGTGCCTCAGTATCCCCATCTGTAAAATGGGGATTAAAATGAGTTTATGCAGATGGAGTGTTTTAAACAGTGTTTACTGCCATTATTATTTATTGTTATTCTTGAAGCAACTCAACTTGGGCAAGATGATGGCTGGGCCCAGGTGGGCTGCTCTCAAGGCCCTCCCCCACTACCCCCAATCTCTCAGCACCCCAGAGGGACTTACATGAGACCCAAATGAAGATGAGGTGCCTGTGGCTCAGAGAAGTACAGTAACTTGCCCAAGTTCCAAATGGGGAAATCCAAGTTCACCCCAACTGTCAGACCCTGCTACTAAGGTTAACATTAAATACCAGGTAGGTGGAATTGTTGCCTCTGCACCAAGCACTTGAGGTGCTCACAACCACTCTGTGAAGTCAACCTTACTGTCACCCCTATTTTTCAGATGAGGAACCTGAGGCACAGAGAGGTTAGGCTGCTTTTCCAGAGGATGTCTAACTCTCGACTTCTGTGCCATGTTACATCCCACCTTATTTTTTTTCTCCCAGAATCTTTTCCCCAAGTGTCCCTGTCTTCTCTGTCATCACTTTGCCCTGGCTCTGGGGCTCTGAGCCTGCCCCTCCCACAGCCTTTACGAGGTCTTTGAAAACTTCAGGCTGGGACCACAGAGGCCACTGGAACTGGGTCTGCGGGAAGAACCTGTTTCCTTCTGTTCTGGGCTCCCAGATGTGACAGGAGCCTTTGAAGGCAGTGCTAGACAGACTGGGGTTGTTTGAGACGCTTGGCTCAGGCCTCTAAAGCCGGGCTTCCCTCAGGCTCTGTCCCCTATTCCTATTCAACCACCAGTTCACCATCTGGGCGTGGCCCCTTGGCAAGGATGCAGCTGGGCCAGGCCTGGACCTCTGCAGACTAATCATTCATTCATTCGTTCGTTCATTCGTTTGTTCATTCATATATATATTGAATGAATGTGTGCCAGGTACTGTTCTGCAAAAGTGGCAATGAATGAAACTGCCCTACTCCTGGGGAAGAGACAGACCAAATTTAATCACACACCCTCAAAAATGTGCAATTTCACAATGCTCCAGGCAGACAATAACGAAAGGAATCACTTAGGTAGAGATGAGGGAGGGCCCTCCTGAGGAAGGACATTTAAGCTGAGATCTGAAAAATGAAGTGGAAGAATACTGCAGCTAGAGGACACAGCACGAGCAAAGGCCCAGAGATGGGAAACAGCCTGGTGCACCTGAAGCAGGAAAGAGACCAAACCAGCCAGGCTGCTCTGGAGGGAGTAAGGAGAGCCTGGCCACCATGGTATTACGAGTTGAGTCCTCCATCTTCCCCCAGAGGGTCTGCTTGAAGCTGGGAGAGATGTTTCCAGCTGTCAAGCCCCCCAGCTCTCAGAATGAGAGGCTTCACCTGCCCATTCCTATCTTCCAAGCCCGAGGCAGTGACCCAAGGGTCTTGAGCCCCAGAGGTCTTGAAGGACCCGTCTTACCTTCTTGCATGCTCTAGCTTGCCACAGGGCCAGCCGGTGTCCTCTCACTAGATTCCCTTCTTGGGTGAACTCTCACTGTACTTATTGTCTTCTCACTGGATTCCCTTCTTGGGTGAACAAGTGGAAATCCCTGCACTTATTGGCCCCTCGGCGTTCCCTGGCCTTGCCTCAAATCCTGCCTCCGTCAGTCACCAGCTAGCTGTGGTACTTCTACCCTGCGGACCTCATGTTCCTCATCTGTTAAATGGGATATTTCTCGTTCCCGAGTAATCTCGAGAAACGTGTTGAGTGGTTAGCACAGGGCGTGGCCCTTGGTGTGGCTAATCAAGGTTATTACGTTAAATAACCATGTTTATAAGAAGCCAAGGAGAGGCAAACTCCCGGCATCTCAGCCCTCAGCAGAAGGAGAGCCCCGTGAGGGTGGCCGGGATCTTGTTTGTCAGCGGTTCCCGAGGGGACCTGTGTACCAGGCACAGGGTTGGTGTTCCATAAATGTGTGAGTGAATGAAAATAAGTAAATGAACTAGCCAATAAGTGAATAGCCAGTTCCCCGCCCCAAGCAAGGACTTTCAATTAAGGGGTCCTGCTTCTCTCCAGCTCTGGCCCGGGATCCCACCGCTCCCGCTTCTGGGCAACACTCATCTGCGCTAAGCCTCAGTTTCCCCCTCCCTAAGCCCCGGGTGAATACGAGCAGCCTCTAAGGTCAGAGGGAGGTTTCCTGGCCGGGGACCCGCAGCCCCGGGCGCCCAATCCTCGCGCGCTGAGGTAAAAGTGTCCCCGTCAACCCCCCCCATCCCGTCCCCCTTTCTGCCAGCTGCGTCCAACTCCCGGCCCGCCTCAGGCTGACCCGGCCCAGCGCGCACGTGACCACGCCCCGCCGTCCCAGCGCGAGCTCCCATTGGCCTATCCACAAAGGCACCGCCCCATTTCCAGGGGCGGCGCCTGGAATGCCCCGCCCGCCGCTGAGCTGGGGCTTCTGCGTCCCGACGGAGCGAGCGCCGGACCGGGCTGGCGTGCGGGCAGAGGCGGGTCCGCAGGGCTGCTGCGGGGCGATCCAGCCAAGCTGCAGGCGGCGCCATGGTGAGCGGGTCCGAACGAGCTGGGTGATCGGCCGGGCGGAGACTTACGGGAGGGAGAGGGGCGACCCTGGATGGAGCTGGGGCGCGTGCTGGGCAGCTTGGCCGCGGGCCGGAGGGAGGGGGTGTCCCTGCGGCGGGGGAGGGGCAGCCCGGGCGGGGACGCGGCTTCGGGGGAGGGTCTGTTCCGGGGGGCCGCGCCCGCGGGCGGGGGTTCTTTGTCCGCTGCGCTGCGCTGCGGGCGAGATCGGGACAAAGGAGGCGGCGGGGGGCGGCGGCCGCTTTGCGGGGAGCGGGTGTTTCCCCCCCTACGCGATGCATGCCCCCTCCTGCGGCCCGCAGTTTCGAGCCCTGGCCGGCCGCCCGGCTTCTCCCGATACTTCGGTGTCTTTTGTTGTGTTGTTTTTTTTAAATAACGGAGGAGGCGCGGATCCTGGCAGCCCCCGGGGTGGTCAGGAGGGTTCCAAATGGCAGGGATGGGGTCCTGGCGAGGTCTGGCACCCATCTGGCAGGTGGAGAAACTGACGACGGTCCCCAGCGTTTGGTGCCGGGTTCCGTCGGTGGTGGCTGCGCGGCGTGGGCAGGACTGGGTCTCGTGGTCCCAGTTCCCCCTGCCCGCCTACCCCCCTCCCTCCTCCGCTGTCTGGCCAAGGGAGTTCTCTTTCCAGTTGTCCAACCCTCTCCAGCTGTCGCCCCCTGGGCTAAGCCCCTTCCTCCAGCCTCGCATAGCTTCCTAGCAGAATGGGAGAGACTACGGCTTTGGCTGGGAGGGTTAAACCAGAGGATGCCTGGAGCGCGCCTGGCACCGCGCCTGCACGTCGCCCGCGCTTAGCACGCGGGAGCTGCTGGGGCGCTTGTCATCCCTGTGTACCCCGCATCATCGAGGCCTCAGCCCCCCTCACCCAGCCTGCTCCTGCTGGGTCGGGGTGCGGGGGAGGCTGACTTGGGTTTCCCTGTCCCCTGGCCCTGGGATTGGGGAGGTGTGGGTCAAGAACATCATAATAAAATAAAATAGAATATCACTTTAGAGTCAAGATTGAAATCTGGAATTCTGGATTCAGGCAGGCTGGCTGGATTTGAGTCCCTGTGCAGCAAAAATTTGAGCTGTGTGACCTTGGGCAATTGATTTAACTTCTCTGAGCCACAGATTCTTTATCTGCAAAGTGGGCATAGTAAAAACTCTTCGCTGGGTTGTTTCTGAGGCTGAAAGGAGATGATTCTGTCAAGTTGTTTAGCTCGGTGTCTGGCACATAGTAATCATCGCTAACTTTTGTCAGGCATCTGTTATTACCAAACTTGTTTAGCCAAGTGGGCTGACCCTGGGGCAGCCTGTGAGAATTACCAGTGGCTGATTCACAGGGTGGGGGCATGAGCCTCAGGCCTTGGTCTGCAGGAGAGACCCAGTCTGACCTTGGTACAGTCCCCGAGCTCTGCCCCAGGCCAGCTTCCTCTTCTGCACAGGGGAACCTAGGGGGTTCTGATGCGAGTTTCCTCTTCAGGGGGGTGGGGTAGAGGATGAGATGACACTGATCACAGAGCTGGGCACAGCCCTGTAATTGTTAGTCTCCCATGAGGATCCCCACTGTTCTTGGTCCTGGCATTTAGAGGACAGGGGCCTTGTGTGATGTGTCCTTGGGTCCCAAGGACAGCTGGGGCCTGGCACAGCGCAGATATTCCCCCTGTGCCCTCACTGTGCCCAGCAGTGTCTCTCATCCTCTCTACTATTCTATGTTCCTAATCAGAAACCGGGTAGGAAATGTTTCTCATTTGTGACCTGGGGTCCCATGAAGAGGTGGAGCTGGGTTTGTTGGCATATCTAGCAGATGGCTTTGTTAGGGGAAGGGTGTGGCTTAACCCCTAGGGGCAGGGCTGGAAGCCTCTGGGTTAGGGGGGTTGGCCCCCTCTAAGCAGGGCAGCCCCAGAAGGCGGGGGTGGTAAGCTCGTGTCCAGCTGGGCTGGGTGACACTCGTGATATGCTCAGTTAAGTGAGAAGGCAGTGTCCCCGAGGAAGGGACAGTTTGTGGCATTGTGCTTGGACCAGACGGTACCCTCTTGGGAGGCAAGTCTTTGGGGAAAAGGGATCCCAAGGGCTCACTGTCCTCTCTGTGGCACCCAGAAAGGCACAGGGTACCCGGTGACATTCAAACCTGGGAACCCCCCCTGGCCCTTCCCGTTTTCACATTTCTTATCACTTCTCATCCTCCACGCAACTTGATGGGTGAGGTCAGGGCCTCATTCCTATTTGGCACACTGAGAAGCAGGCCATTAGGAGCAGCTTGCTTGGCTGGGTCAAAACGGCTCACAATAGCAAGTCAAGAAAGAAGTGGGGTGGGTGAACAAGGGGCCTCAAAACTGCTTTTTGCTGGCTGTGGCCCCACTGTGCCTTGAGTGTGAGCAGTGAGCCACGGAGTGGGATTAAGGCTCAGTTTGGGGGTTCCATGAAGTGTCAGGGATAACTGAAAGAAACCCCACCTAATACTGGGAAAGATCTAGACTGTGGGCCTCTTAGGGGCAGCAGGACAGTGAGAGGTGTTGGCTGTGGGGAGAACTATCCTTTTGAACCCATTGATGCGCAGAGGGGGCATGGGATGGGGAGCTCAGAGGAGCAGCCTCTGCAGATTGGAGAGGCCGGGCTTTAGGGCTTGATGACTGTTCTGAGGCTGTCAGGTTTCCAGGGTGCCATCCTGGGTGTCTACTCAGCCCAAGCCATGGCCCTCTTTAGCTCACCGGGGGGCTTTCCTGGATTAGAGTGAGGGGACAGCTAACTTGCAGAAAACACCTTGGCTCAGAGGGGCACAGGGATGGGGGATAGGGAAAGCCACAGTAGAGAACACAAGTAGGGTGGGGTGTCACTCAAGCCAGCCAGCCAGCCTCCCTCATGCTTCATGTCCCGTCTGGTCTCTGCTTCTTGGAGGCCTCCTCCCCTCCCCACTGCTCAGTACTCGCAGTGACAGCTGCCCTTCCATGGGCTCAGGCCTGCCCGGCCTCCACTTGCACACGTTGCTCCCACCTCCACACTCAGGCTGCAGCCTGTCCTCCCTTGCAGGCTGCTGGCTTCCTGAGTCTGTTCAGACAGACAGGGAGACCCATGTCCAGAGTCCTGGGAGTGGCTTTGGAGTGAGGGAGCTGGCTCAGGGATGGGTAACTGCCAACTGTGATCCCCATGACAACAGGGTCTCCTCTGACTCATCACTCTATCACTGGGCTTGGAGCAGTCAGCAGACATGTATCGAGCACCTGTTGTGGGCTAGGGATCCCGCAGTGAGCAAGATAGTCAGTGAGCAAGATAGTCAGTTTTTCTGGCTCGGTCCACTGCAGGAAGGACAGTAGCTAGGGAAACGTGTTCCCTGACCAAAGAGGATTTCAGGTAGCGGAGAGTGCTAGGAAATAAAATGAAGGAGTGCAAGGTGGTGGCAAGTGTAGGGTGGAGGGGTATCTGGAGCCAGGGTGGTCTGGGAGGGCATCCCCCAGGAGGTACCTTCTAAGAAAGTCCCCCCAAAACAGGAAGGAGCCAGACATGGGACAATCAGGGAAGAACATTCCAGGCTGAAGGAGCAGAAAATGCAGAGGCCTTGAGGTGGGAGGGTAGAGTGTGTGCAGAAGCTTCGGGAGGCAAGTAGTTCAGATTCTTTGCTGATACTGCTGAGCAGGAGATGATGTGATCAGATTTTTTAAAAGATGAGTTCCCAGAAAATATACTTGCTGAGTGAGTGAAGGAACAAACGAATACATTCAGGGGAGGGCCAGAGACACAGGCCAGGTCACCTGGCTCTGTGCTCATGGGGGTGAGGGTCCCAGACCTGGCTATGCCCACTCCTGGCCTGATCAGGGGCAGCAGGTACTTGGTAGTGTCTTTTGAGGTTACCACACCTCCAGAAAGTCCCTGTGAGCTGGGGGGCTGCCTCTGCCTTGGCTTCCTCATTAGCTTGGGGCTTCTGGCTTCAGTGGGACTGGCCCTTGGGTTCCCCCCATCCCCAGGTCTTGCTGCCATTGTTTGAGTTCCCAAACCACCCCCCACTCCCCAAACGCACGCAGACTTCCCCTTCTGAATTAATAACTGACTTCCCTTCCTGTCCACGAGTGCTGTGGGAGTGCAGGCACCCCAGCAGACACTGGACAGGAGAGGTCCAGTAGAGAGAGGGAGGTGGGGAGGGACAAGGCAGGCAGGTGGTCTCCCCAGCAGGAAGAGAAAATGGAGGTCAGGGTGGCGTGGAGGGGTAGTCACCTGTCCCATCTGGAGGGCTGAGAGGACAGGGTAAGGAAGGTTGTGGGAGAATAAAGCAGCCCTGATGGTCACCTGTACACTTGGGACACAGAGGTGTGCAGGGCCACTCATGGAGCACACAGTCTGATGGGTGCTAACCAGATGGTTATGCTACAAAAGCAGGGTTGCAAGCTGAGGCTAGTGCCCTGGAGGGAGGACTCAAAACCAAGAGACACTCCTGGATTGTAGGATCAGGAGGCTTCCCTGCATGAGCTGGCGTTAACTAGGTCAGGGTGACTCCACCTGCACACTGTTGAGCTTTGTTGGGGTTGGGGAGCTGTCCCATGCTCTGTGGGGTCTTGAGCAGCATCCCTGCTCTCTACCCACTCGGTACCACTAGCACCCACACACACACATACATACACCAGTTGTGACAACCAGAAATGGCTCCAGATATAGCCAAATGCCCCCTGGGGGACAAAGTTGTCCCATTAAGAACCCTTGAACAAGGGTAAGGGGAGCAGAGCACTTGGGCAGAGGGACTGGCCTGGGCAGCACGGCTTGGGGATGCATCATGCAAGGTTCTGTGGGTCACTGTAAGGACTGGGCTTTTCCTCTGGGTCACAGGGGCACTGGCTGCAGTGGGCCCACATGGTAGACCAGGGAGCTGGAGGTTCGTTGAGAGTGATGGCAGTGGCTTAACCCTGGAGGTGATAAGGAGGCAGACTCCAGGGATTTGCCCCCTGCTGCCCAGGATCCTTCTGCAAATGTGGGCATGGTGGCAGGTGGAACTCGGGTCTATAGTTTCCACAGGGCCTGGTCCCCAAACAGATTCCGGAGTGTTGACCTTCAGAATAAAAATCACTTCTAATTAAGGCTGTTATTTGCTCAAGGATGACAAATCCCATCTTGTTGGGAGGGAAAACCTTCCCCTTCCAACACTGTCTACCTGCGTTGATGTCAGTCTTCTCAAAAAAAACGAATTCAAACAGGTCACTTACTAAGTGCCAAGTTGGTGTTTTTCCACATCCTCGTAACCACACCACCTGGGTTTTAGTTACTGTTATTTGCTCTGCATATGGTGAGACGTGAGAAAAAAAGTGCAGGCACGTGGGACCCAGGGGAGCCTGCTAGCTTCAGCATTTGAATTTCAATGGGCTGTTAGTGGCCTCACCTATAGAGTCTTCTGCACTTCCCACAGCTGCACTCTCCTTTGCCCCTCACCCCATTAACAGGGGGCTCTGTGGAGTTGTCTGAGGTTAGGAGGCCAGGAAATGGTGGTCCAGTACATGAACACCCCCTCCCACCTTCACCCAAATCAGCTGATGCTCCAACTTCAGCGACCAGCACCCTCAGCTCCTTGCACTTGCCTACAGGCCCTCTCTTGCCTTCAGAGCCTTAGCAGATGCTGTTCCCAAGGGCTGGCTTTTCATGCACATCTTAACATCAGTATTGCCTCCCTAAGTATGCCCTGCCCCACCCAGTCTAGCATCATGGGACCTGGTCTCCTTTTGTGCTGGCATGGCATTCCTGCATTTGTCGTGAAGGGTGTTTGGTATATTGGCCTGTTTGTAGTCTGGCTCCTACACCAGAAGCTGAGCTTGAGGAGGGTGGCTGCAGCGCATCAGCAAGTCTGTCTTGAGTGCCTCCATCTTCCTGGCTTCCTTTGCTGCCTGGCTTCCCTCTCAGATGGTGTAGTGGATCCGGGCTCTTCCCAGGCAACTGCTGTTGTCCTGGGGGCAAAGACTGTCATCTCCTGCACCCTCTCACAGGTGTTCCTGAAAACTTGGTTGTGCTACCACTTGTTCAAATGAGGTAGCTGTCAAATCAAACTTCCCTGCTGTTAAATCACTCATCTTTGGCCATCACGAAGCACTGGTTTCGTCCCTGAACTGCTGTGAACACCTAGTGGTGCTGGGTTTCCAGAACATTCACCTTACACAGACCCTCTTTCTAGGCTGCTGTGGGGTCACAGGTTGTATCCTACATACCCTTCTCCTCCACATGTCAGGCTCTGTGGCTGAGCCAGGGTGGCCGCCTGTCTGGTAGCAGAAGCTCCAGAGGCAGTGAATGGAAGTGGGCCAGGGTGAGTAAGGAGAAGGCTGGTAACACCACAGGCCACGAAACAACAAAAGCCAGCCAGCATGTTTTCACTAGGATGAGGGCAGGATGGTCAGGCTTCACAACGGATTAAAAATAGACGCGGTGGAAGAGCCAATGTGAGCTCGTGAGCTGTTCAGGTGGGTACCTTGCAGAGCCCCTAGTGGAGCCTCATGTCGCTTTGTCTTTCAGGGCTCTTGTGTCCGGCCTGAGTTCCAGCCTCACTGAGCCTGTCACCCACAGACCTCCCTGCTGAGGAAGCCTCCCCCCGCGCTGACCATGTCTATTATGGATCACAGCCCCACCACGGGCGTGGTCACAGTCATCGTCATCCTCATCGCCATCGCAGCTCTGGGGGCCTTGATCCTGGGCTGCTGGTGCTACCTGCGGCTGCAGCGCATCAGCCAGTCAGAGGACGAGGAGAGCATCGTGGGGGATGGCGACACCAAGGAGCCCTTCCTGCTGGTGCAGTACTCAGCCAAGGGACCGTGTGTGGAGAGGAAGGCCAAGCTGACCCCCAACGGCCCAGAAGTGCACGGCTGAGCTGGGATGTGAAGGCTCCTGGGCCTGTTTGCAGCCAGCCAAGAGGCGTGGGAGGGGAAAACCACAGACGTGCTGCCGTTTGAGAGGAGGGGTTGACGCTGGCATGGCCTCGCCAGGCTTCATTATCGCATGCACTGACTTCTGGGGTCCCAGCCGTCCTAAGCCAGGACTTGGTGGCCCTGGGCATTCCCTCTGCCTCCTGGCGGGGCTGCCCATTGCAGGCAGTGGGCAGACCTGACCTTGCTTTTGTTACTTGAATGTTTAGCTGAGCCTGTTTTGATGGCGCTACTACTGTAACGCGTAAACTCACAAACCTGTGAACTGTAAATAGGACCCAGAAGCACGTGCTTAAACCTTTTTTGCTGATTTAAAAAAAAAAAAATACTGCATAGTATACAGGGGATTCACCGTACTAATAAGCTGAGTCAAGACTGTGGGGGAGGGTCTTGGACATGTAAGGCCCAAGTTGCACTTGGCAGGGGCCTCTAATATATGTGTGTGTTTTTAAGTTTAAGAGCTGACCGGTTGGGGTGCTGTGGTGATTTCTGTTTGGTTAGCAATAGATGGGAGAACCACACCACTGTCTTTCTCTAGGTAGGTTCGGTCGTTAAATACCAGTTGCTATTGATATTGCAAGGAAGCTACTGCAGCTGCTTGGGAGCCAGTGAAGGACGAGTCAGGCACACGTCCTGAGGGCTGCCAGGCATCCTAGTGGCAGAGCAGTTACTTGCCCCCTGGTCTTGAGCATGCTGAGCACTCTGTCCCCTTCCCACCCTCACCCCCACCCCCACCCCCACCGGGCATTACTTAGCACAGGCTTAGTGAGCAGGCAGTGGCTTTTATCCGAAACCCATTTGGCCCAGGAGAGAAAATTGTGGTTTTTATTTGTTGTATTTAATCTTTTCTGCACTGGAGGGAAGGGGGAGGGGACTGGGGTTTCCTCCACTCCTTCCCTTTTCACTAATTAGTTTCCTTTCTTACTACTCACCTACTGGATACTGGATTTTACTTTCCTCAGCAGATCACCTAGGACAAGGGTGGGGAACGTCCAGCCCACAGTTCCATATAAAGCCCATGAAATCATTTGTGTGGCCCTGCCAAGGCATTAGGTATGAGTTAAATGTTTGACCAAATGTAGCAGGCTAACCTTTAAGCTGATTAATTGTGTATGGCCCATTAATGATGATGTCAATATCCAAATGGCCCTTGGCAGAAAAAAGGTTCCCACCCTTGTCCTAGAAGGAGAGTCCTCTGACTCCACGAGAGCACCAAGTGCAGTGGAAGGACATGTATGTTCATGTACACAGGAGCCCCAGATGTGCCCTGACTGCCTGTGCTTAGTGAGCACCTGGGGGAACGGGGGAGGGGGAGAGTGAGTTTCCAGTCCTGCACTTAAGTTTTCAAAAAGATGAGGTGTTAGTGGCTTTTGGATCGGGCCAGTGCCTCCACAGCCTGCATCTCCAAGGTGTCCCTTGTATGAAATCACTTGGATTTTTATTCCACCACTGTAAACACATTAACTGTCACGATTAACTAGGACTTATATCGGCATCCTGGGTAATAAACTGGAGGCCAGCCTTGTTTTAACCTCAGTGCAGTGGCCTTTAGCACTTGAGTAGCCTGCCAGCAGCATGGGCATGGAGCTCCCAGGAGGCCCTCAGCCTTGCCCGCCAGCTCTCACCATCAGAGGAGCCCTGGCCTCCTGGTCAGGCTGAAGGCAGCTTACTTATGGCTTCATTCAGGTCTCCTCTAAAAAGCATGTTGAACTAATCTACTTTCCAGAACCCCAAGGAGGGAGCTTAGGGAGCTCTTGTTTTAGCACCATAATTCTAAATTGGGGGTCAAACATTAATAGCTTAGAGAGAGGGATATGGGCAGTTAGGCAATTTGAGTTGAAGGCAAGGAGAAATATTGCTGGCCCTTAACTGAAGATGGCCAAGCATGAGACTTAAGTTGGAAGTCAGCAGAGGCCCTTTCCCTTTGGGCTGGGAGTGGAGACAAATTCCAAAGGTGCCGACTTGAAAATCAGGGAGATTTGCTTTTTAATGAAGGATGCTCAAGAAAAACGGAAGGTGTAGGGGCATTTGATCCATTCCCCTCGCATTCCAGAACTTCCAAGCTTTCTACCTCTAACTTTCTGCAGCCAGCAGCTTACACCTAGGCTGTTTTTCACCCTAGTAACCCAGGAGGCACCTGGGACTTGCATTTTCAGTCTCTGAGCCTGGCTCTGAAAATGACCATCACTTGACTGTCAGACTTACCCTGAGGTTTTTACCGTGCCAGTGAAGTTTGGGTTTTGAAATGTTGCTTTCTCCTTAGTTTCACGTCGGGAAGTCCTTTATTCCACTCCTTGGTTGCCAGGGATGACATCTTTGCAGCTTGAGTCAGGCCCATCCCATCAGCATGGTGACAGTGCCAGGTGAGGGTCACAGGCATGGTGGGGCACTCATGGAGGTCTCTGGGAGGAAAGTGAAAGTGCCTGTAGAACTGGCGAACAACCACACAATAGCTCTCACTGTTCTTATTTGTCAATAGCTACTTTTTTTAGTGTAGACACCAGAGCGACACACTCAACTGGCTTAGTAAGTTATGACCTCTCATTAAATTCTTTCTGAATTGCCTACTGTTCTGTTCAAGTTTTCTGACTAGTCAGTCAAGAAATTAACATTTCATCCTGTATGTCATCACAGAAGCAACAATAGGAGAATGGAGAGGGAACTCTGACGCAGCCACTAAAATATGGACTAATTTTTCAGACAAACCTTCAGATGGACTGTGCTACTGTTTTTGTCTCAGTTACCAAGTTTGTGCAATAAGTGGAAGGGATGTCATCCCTGTTCAATAAAAGCTGAATGACATTCACATTGATTTTCTAGACCACTGAGAAAATCTTTATTTACAATAAATTTCAATAAAATTTGCATAAATATATTCCCAATGTACAGTTTTCACCTCTGATTTCTTCATGTTGCTTAAAAAGTTAGTCTGTCCTACTCTCATTGCTCCTTTCAGCCGCCAGCGGGGAGCTGATATTGGCAGGGGGAGGGGTGCTGCCAGGTAACCGGGGGGACCCTGAAGGCTCAGGATAGTCAGAGTGTGCCTCCTCCTCCGGGGCATTGAGATTCTCAGCTCCGTCCTTGCTCTCCAGTTTCCGCTCCATGGTCGCCACCAGGATCTTGAGCCATGAATTCTCCGTGAGCAGGTTTTCTGAGGCGTCGGCCAGCTCCTGGAGCTTCTGGGCCACCTCCTCCAGCTCCCTGGTCTTCTGCTCATACAGGATCTGCAGCTGCTCAGTGTGCAGCTGGAGCAAGCTGTGCTGCTTCTTCAAGGTCTGCTGCTGCAGCAGCAGCCGGTGCTCATCCCTGCGTGCGCTGGAAAGCTGAGCCTCCACCTGCATTTGCGCTCGCAGAAGGGTGTTGATTTCAGCCCTCAGCTTCTGGATCTCTCTCTCCAAATGGGAGATGTGCTGCTGTAAGACTGCCTCCCTCTGAAGACACTCTTTGGTAGGAGGGTTAGCCAAGTTCTGGGGGATAAAAGCAGGGTCTGAGTGATGCAAAATGAACTTCAGCAGGTTTGGAAGGGTGATGGGAAGATCTTCGGGGTATTTCACACTTAGGTCCTTTCTGAAGAGAAAGGGAAGAGTCAAAGATGAGAGTCACACCAAGATGTTTAGTCCAAAACCAGACTGCTACTGAAGGTCAGGCCGTTTATTTCCTACAAAAGATATTCTGAGGATTGGACTTAACTGAAATCAGCAAGGAAAATGCTTTTAGGGCAAAAATTTTTCTACAAAGCTGAGGATATGCCACATGCTCATTCTGTAATTAAGGTGGCTTATCTCAAACAGGCCTGTTGCTAAGGACAAAGAGCTGTTTCTATTCACAACCTTCCAAGAAAGACAAGAGCTCCCAGGCCTAAGCCTAAAGCCAGTGATGCAGGGGCAGAATGGCCTATACACTCTTAGAGGCCCAGGGCATGTCAGGAAGGATGTCCTGGCACAGGGCTGTCCCCCATCACTCCTGTGGCCATCAACAATGCTTGGTAAAATGGGAAAAACCTGAAACACAGCTCAGTTTCTTCGGCTAGCATGTATTCCATATTATACAAGGCAGGAATTCTTAACTGGGGGTGACTGTATCTTTCCCCGCCCCCAAAGGACATTTGACAACACCTGGAGACATTTTGATAGCCATGATGGAGAAGTTGTTACTGGAGCCCTGACCCTTGACAAACAGAGGAATTGAAGCTACCTGGTCCTGAGAACACATGATAAGGAGGGAGGGTGACATGAGAAGGGGGTTTGCCCAAAGCTTCACTGCAAGTCCATTTGTAGAAAATTCTTTTTTAGAACTTGTCATTTAATTGTCTGATGAGCAAATTTCTACCACAGATATATTTTCCTGAATATACTGGTACACACCCTGGCTGCAATACATCAAAATCACTAGTTTTATGTATGAATTGGACAAATAATGTTTATTGTCACTTTTAGTATTAAAGAAATGGAGTTTAAGAGCAGCACCTCTGGAAGCTGCCTGTCTGGAGCCAACTCACAGTGCCACTGCTCACTGTCAGGAGGTCCCAGAAAAGGGGCTTCTCCATGTCCCTCCACTGCCTCATCTATAAAAGGTTAACAAGAGCACCATCTCCCTCACAGGACTACACAAGTTACCCAAATGCTCAATGAATGTCAGCTTAAAAAAACCCTGTTCCTTAGAAAAACCAGAAACCATTCATTAAAAGCTTGTACACCCTCTTCATACACAGAGCCAGTGGCCAAATAGCTAAGAAAAGATAGGTGTTCTATTACTTTCCCTAGGAAATAAAAATCACAGGGAAATTAAAATCAGATGTGCCCCATTTTTATACAATGTTAATGGACATTTTTAGGTAAATGGATTAATTTCAAACATTCTGGGGATAAGTATATAACCACGCCCTCTTTAAAGCATAATCTTCCTAACATGCAAGCTGTCGTAAGTGGGGCCTCCCAGCCATTCTCAGCTGGCCTCTGCAGGTGAGGAACAACAAGCAGAGGCTGATCTGCAGCACAAACCGGGCAGAGTAAATGTGAATCACTGCCCAGGGAAAGAGCTGCTGAGAGACCAGTGTATGTATCTGGAGATAGTTACAGGCAGAAAACATTCTAAGAATGCCATTTTAGAGTTTCTGGAGCAATCTCCATAAATCTACCTGATGAGTATGTTGAAATGCTTCCAACCTTTTTATAAGTAGCAAGGAAAGAGTGTCAACAAACTGCTTCCAAAAAAAATAATCACTTTGAAAGTGTGGTGGTAGAGGTCTCACTATTTACCTGACTCTCCTCTAAATTCACTAGGAGCATGTTTATGCACCTCTGGCATGTAAAAGGCCAGATTTTAAAAATGACAAATGGGGTCTAAGGCTCTACTCCAAAGAAGGGGCTCTCATACTGAGGGAGAATGGGCCTGCTTCTCTGAAGAAGTAAGGTCCTTCCTCAGGGGATACATTAGAATGAACCCTTCCACACTTCTGATATCCTAGCCCAGAGCGGGGCCACAGCACCTATATTTTGAACTATCACACATAGTGGTGGAAGGAAGGTAGTTCTAAGATGCCCCTGAACAGGAAGGCTGGCCCAGCCAGGAGCAGGAGGGGCTGGATTGCATACTGGGTCAGAGGACAAGCTCTTTCATATGGTTTCCTTTAATGATTATAAAATAAGATGTGCTCACTCTAGACAATTTGCAAAGGATGCAAAAAGCACACAAGAGGTACCATCAGATCACTTGTAATCCTCAATCATTGTCAACATCTTGACATCTTTTCTTCCCTTATGTACACATTTTAACCAGTGCAAATTTGTATTTTATCAAAACACATTTTATATTCTTTTCACTAAAAAGAACTGTGAAAAAGGTCTTGTTACATGTTACCAATCAGTCTTTTTTATTTCCTCTTTTTCGAGCTGTCAGCTCATATCCTTTGCCCATTTACTTCCTGAGTAAACTGAAGACTCACTTCGGACGAGGTAATGAGGCACTTCTGATTATAATTTATTTTGAGGAAATAAGTACAATTCCATCCCAAAGCAGTTATGTTTTAGTTGATCAAGTAAGCTCTTTCCATTAAAATAGAACTGGACAGTCTTTTCATGTTCAATATTTACCTTCTTGATTTTTCAATTCAGGGAATATACCAAGGGGCTGCAGTGACCCCAATGTGGGTGTGGAAAACAATCTCACCTCCATGCTGACTACATCAGACAACTTTAGAATGAAAGCTACTCAAACCAGACTCAGGCCTCCAAACACACAACTCCCTACCACCAAGTCTCTGGATGTCTTTCCCTGTCTCCTAATATATATTCATGGATTCTAGTTGCTGAGAACTTCTTTATGCAAAGGCCAGAGCTGGATGTTATGGCTTTAATACTTTTCTAAACTGTGTTTGGAATTCTAAAATTATGTTTCATTAAATTTCATGCCCAACCTCTGACCCATCCAGATGGAATTGCTGGTGTTATTGTCCATGATCCCGTGACTGTGTGACTCTTTAAAGCTCCTTAGAAAGAAAAGGGTCCTCAAGACACAACCAGTAGTACAATAGGGTGAGTCATGCTCTGCTTTTAGTGTGCGATTTGACAAGACTCTACTACCACAGGAAGTATTCCAGAAAAAAATCTTTGAGATAAAGAGGAAAAAACAAGGAAATGATTCAGTATGTATGAAGGAAGCACTCTCCTGGCAAAACACAAAAAGCAAGGTAGTGGCTACAATAAATGGCAAGAGTGCAGGAAATTAAAACAGTAAATGTCATATATGAGTTAGGGACCTCACTGAAATAACCCAGCAAATGCTTTTTCCCAGTAAAGCCATGTGACTGGGTCCCCAAGGACCCATCCTTTTAATAACAAAAGGGAAATCTGTAAAAAGGGAGAGAACATCTGGTTTATTGGCTTTGAAAGGCCAAGAGTTAATTTCCCTTTCTACCAAAACATCCACATCCACATATGCTAAATGCCAATTCATATTCCTTTTGATAAATGTTCACCCTACTTTCTGGGCTTTCAGAATAGTAGCAGTAATCAATGAACTTGGAGTAGCACCCTGACAAATATGAGGAGATCCAGGTGACAGCCCTGTAGTAGATGTTCACAGAAGTCTGCACACTTGGGAGAAGGCTCCTTGACCCCTATTTCCTCTTTGCATTGGAGAAACAAGGTAGTCATGGCCAGGACTCAATGAGAAGAAATTATACACATGAAATTTTGGACAGGTGGGACCAACACACTTTGTAAGGCTCAATAGGTGCCTGTTGTTTTGCCCCAGAGGAATGTTGAGCTCCCTGCTGTCAATCTTGGCATCCATTATATGCTCATAAGGCCAAGAAAGTAAATGAGTTTTAATGACGACATCTTTGCTGGTGTAAAACACATGCTCAGGGAGGGGCAAGCTTCTTTAAAAAAAAAAAAAAAAAACACACCACCAGCACCATAATGTGACACTAAAGCTGTTTTACCTTTCATTCCTAATAGCACAGTTTTTGCACAATACATTTTATTCAAAGTAATTTAGTAATAACTAATGATTCACATTTCACTTCCATTAAGTATCTTAAATCCACTTCATTTTCAGTAAAAGAATCCCATCTGTCCAAATATTGAAAAAAATTCTGCATTACCTGTTACAAGGAAAAAATAAGACAGTAGGAAGTCGGTCAACCATAAATTCCCAAGGAAGATCATTCTGAGATACATCAATCCTAGAAAAGGGAAAGAAAAGAAAAAGATCTGTGAAAAAACTCTGACCTGAAAGAACCTTGTCAAATAACTGAAGATCCTATAGCATTTTCTTCGACCAGCCCCTTCTCGGTGAGTGCACCATTAGGTTTAAATTGGACACAGTTCATGCCAGATGCACTAATACTTCCATGACATGAATCTTCCCACTTCACTTAACTGAGTAGAAATGTAAAGTTATGAAAGTAAAAATGAACTTCCCAAAAAATGCCTCACTGACAACTTTGGAGTAGTCCCACCTACCTGACAGGATCTAGGCAAATACTTTTTTTTTTAAATATATTTTATTCATTTATTTTACAGAGAAGAGGGGAGAGGAACAGAGAGCTAGAAACATCGATGAGAGAGAAACATCGACCAGCTGCCTCTTGCACACCCCTTACTGGGGATGTGCCTGCAACCAATGTACATGCCTTTGACCGGAATCGAACCTGGGACCTTTCAGTCCACAGACCAACGCTCTATCCACTGAGCCAAATACTTTAATTCCTAAATTAGCTCTGAAAAAAACAAAGGAAATCATTATGCAAAATACATCAAACCTCTCTGAAGATGCAAGGAAATTGGAAAAAAGCTACAGAGAGGGCACCAAAAAAAAAAAAAAAAAAAGAAATTGGAAAAGAAATGCTATATTTTATATTTTGTAAATCTGGACAGAGGCCCAAAAAGGTGTATTTTCTTAGCAGATTTGAAATTAATTTTTTTAATACAGAAAATGACATCTGTGCTAAATTACCCAACCTACCTGTGTTTAATTACTATTGAACTAGGTGGCGGCCCCTCCTGCAGCTAGCTATAAGTGGGACATATTGGGGCTAAGATTGCATAAAAAGAATATTCTAGAGGGAACTGGCCCCTCAACCCTATTCTTACAAATAGTGCACACAAAAGATGGAAATGTTTTGACTCATTAACTTGACAGAAATTTTCAAAAAGTACTGGTGGGATTAGTGCCATTTGTCCAAAAGGATAAAATTCACTTTTTAAAAAAATGACATAACCAAATTATAATGGTTTTAAACAGCTTTACTAATAAAACAGCATTCCTGCCTACTTAAAACATTTGAGTTCCATTTTTTAAACAAATGGTGATGAATTCTTTATTCTACAATGCTTTTTCCCTCCTGACTTTGGCTTCAAAAGAAGACCAAACTGTAAAATTAAAAGAAAATCATTTGTAAACATCCACTCAGAATTCCATTGGATTAATCAGGACCTTCTTTCTGGGTCTCTCATTTTGGCTTGATATACATGCCTACATATTGTTAAGAGCAGTAATCATATATTTTATCCTCTATTCTTTTCCATTAATTGTATGCAAAGCATTGTTCTAATAAGTGGCTCAAAATTCCACCAAATGCCCAACCATAATGTACTTAACCATTAATCTACTGCTGTATAAATAATGTTACCATGCCTACCTCATGCATCTATGGAAGTTCTGTTTCCTTATTTCCCCAAAGTGAAATTAACTAGGTAAAAAATGTGCAACTATTTTTTTTATTTCATACACTGTTGCTAAAATGCTTTCAAAAAAGTTATGCCAATTTTATTTATTCTGTTAGCTATATCTAACTATGCTAACTTCACTTTATTTTATAAAAGCAAGATTCTGTAATTTAAAAGCATGTTAATTTAGCCAAAACCCGTTTGGCTCAATGGATAGAGCGTCAGCTTGGGGACTGAAAGGTCCCGGGTTCGATTCCGGTCAAGGGCATGTACCTTGGTTGCAGGCATATCCCCAGTAGGGGGTGTGCAAGAGGCAGCTGATCGATGACTCTCTCTCATCGATGTTTCTAACTCTCTCTCTCTCTCTTCCTTCCTCTCTATACAAAATCAATAAAATATATTTTTTTAAAAAGCAAAAAACTAAAAAAATAAATAAATAAAAGCATGTTAATTTAGCCAAAACCAGTTGGCTCAATGGATAGAGCGTCAGCCTATGGACTGAAAGGTTCCAGGTTCAATTGTGGTCAAGGGCATGTATCTTGGTTGCGGGCACATCCCCAGGAGGGGGTGTGCAAGAGGCAGCTGACAGATGTTTCTCTCTCATCGATGTTTCTAACTCTCTATCCCTTTCTATTCCTCTCTGTAAAAAAAAAAAAATCAATAAAATATATTTTTTAAAAATAATAAATAAAAGCATGTTAATTTATTAAGTATAAATGAAACTTACTGCAATTTTCCCATTGTTTATTTACTCTTTTCTCCTACATGAAAACCTGTTTATGCCTTTTCTTTTATCTTTTTGTTAATCCTCACCCAAGGATATGTTTTCCATTGATTTTTAGAGAGAGTAGGAGGGAGGAAGGGAGGGGAAGAGAGAGACACATATACACATATTGTTCAGTTGCCTCCTGCATGCACCTTGACTGGGGCTAGGGATCGAACCTGTAACCCAGGTATATGCCCTTGACTGGGAATTAAACCCATGACCCTTTGGTGCATGGGCTGATGCTCTAACCACTGAGTAACATCAGCCAGGGCTCATGTCCTTTCTTCATACTGGAATCCTTCTTAGCTGTTTCTCCACACCCCCTCACCATTGTTTTTTATTGTGATAAAATATATGTAACACAAAACTTACGATCTTAACCATTTCTAAATGTACAGTTAGTATTAAGTACCATACATCCATACTGCTGTGCAACCATCATCTTACAAAACTCTGTACCCATTAAACAACTTTCCATTCTACCCTCCCTGAAAACCCTGACAACCACTATCCTACTTTCTGTCTTTATGAGTCAGACTACTCTTGGTGTTTCAAGAACCATACAGTATTTGTCCTTTTGTGTCTTATTTCACCTAAATTACGTTTTCAAGGTTCATTCATATTGTAGTGTGTGTCAGAATTCCTTTCTATTTTAAGGCTGTACTCCATTGTATGAACCAGTACTCTTAGCAGTTTCTTAAACCATTTTAATTTTTCGGGGTCTGGAGGATGAACACTTGATTCTGAATCTTGTTCCCTCATGGGTTATGTGACTCTGGGCAAGTTACCTAATCTTTCTGTGCCTCAGTTTCTTCCTCAGTAAAAAGAGAGTGATACTCATGTCTGTTTCACTGAATGTTCTGAGATTAAGTATATATATAATATATATATATATATATATGTGTGTGTGTGTGTGTGTGTGTGTGTGTGTGTATTAGCAATATAACATCTCAAATTTGGCTCTCATCAACACTTACAGAATATATAATAGGTGAAATATATATGCCATAAAATACAACTATTATCCTTTTTTTTCCGTCTGTTTTCCTTATTTATTTTTACTGCTCATTTTTTCTAGTGGAATTTGTTCATTTTCTTTCATTATTTTTTTAAACTGCTTCACTTTGGAAAGTTTTCATCTCTCAAAGGAGTTAGCCAATCCAATAGTCTATCTTCTATTTTTTTTCTCTGTGATTTGATATTTGATATTTAATATTTAATTCTAATCTATCTGGAGAAGAGGGAGAGAAGATATGCCTTATTATCTAAATAATTTTCTCCAAAAACTGCTTTCTACCTTATCTAAAACCTCTTTGAGCCTTGTTTTTACAAAACGCAATTTAAAATTTTTTGTTTACTGAAGCGATCACATACAGTTTCCACGGGAATCACAAAATAGGACATGTGGATATCAACCAATCTTTCCTTCCAATTTTACAAATGAGGAGAAAAACAAGGCCTGGTGGAGAGATTTACTCCAGATCCCAGGACCGGCTGGCAGCACACCGGGGACTGGCCTCCTTTCAGTGGGCCAAGGCCCTTGTGCTATGCAACTCCAAGGCACTCTTCCTGAGGTATTCCAGGAAGCTGGCCTCTCCAGGGGGCTGTCCTAACAACCAGGTCAGCACTGATCCCACAGAACTGCACTCACCCTCCTATGAATTCAATCAGGGCTAAACACACTCAACAACATGGAAAAAAAACACTCAGAATTCTTCTGGAAATCTTTGGTTTCAATGAGGTTTTGCTCATGACTTTAAGCTGATAATTAAATTCAACCAAGTCTTTCCCAAAATTAGTGAAAAATGAGCAAACCCTTGCAAACCATATGGCTAAGCTATAAGGAAGAGTGAAGACAGGAACACAGCCAAAGGTGCTGCAGAACAGGCTTCCTTACCTTGCAACAGTAAATGTATCCGTTGGCAGGAGGCGAGCTAGCTGGATGAAGACATGATTGAGGGAAGAACAGAAGCCACACCACTGTGCATAATACAGCAGCAAAACATCCTGTGGGAAAGGGAAGATGGCTGTGACTGGGCTCATTCTTAGAACTCTGTAGGCACTCAATAATGCTGCTTGTGTATATATTACAGTGAAAAAAATTAATATTCAGATGTTTCCAATTATGTACTATCTTAAGGACTTTTGCAATTAGAAAATCCCACGTAATTCACACACCCGTTCTGTAATAAAACTATCAGGTGGTTAATTTTCTAAACCAACCTTTTAGAGACAGTAGAAGTTGGGGGGAAGGGAGGAAGGGAAGAAAAAACAACCGACATGAGAAAGACACATCGATTGGTTGGCTCCTATTCATACCCTGACAGGGCTGGAGATTGAACCTGCAACCAAGGTACATGCCCTTGATTAGGAATTGATCCCAAGAACCCTTGGTTCAATGCTCTACCCACTGACTAACCCAGCCAGGACTAGAGATAATTTTAATAGGGTAGATGGCTTGATTTCTGCCTTTCTCATGATTCTGTGCTGGCTTTTTTTTTTTTTTTTTTTTAATATATTTTTACTGAATTCAGAGAGAAGGGAGGAGATAGAAACATCAATGACAGGAAACAATCATTGATAGGCTGCCTCCTGTATGTTTCCCACTGGGGATCGAACCCACAACCTGGGCATGTGCCCTGTCTGGGGATCGAACCATGACCTCCTGGTTCATAGGTTGTTGCTCAACCACTGAGCCACATTAACCAGACCCATACCTGCTTTTGAAGGACTATTTCCCAGAAGGTATCAGTTGTCACTTCAGTGATTAAATGCTGAGAAGGGAACTGGGCAGAGTCACTTCCAATAAGATGTCTTTTCAAGGGACTGTAGAGAATACTGAAGTTTTGAATAAAAGACTCTAAAAATAAAGAGAAAATGAGATCAACTCTTCTCTAAGTACAAGGAGATTGCTGGCCTACTTTAAACTCTACATTTTAAAAATTGGGATGACTTCACAGGCTCACATTTTTAACACTTCAGCTACATGCAAAACCCTGAACAAAGCTGCCCAGGGTGGCACCAGGTTTAGTTTGGTGGTATTAACTCGGTAATTTAGATAACAAAACACCATGCATGTTAGATATTCTAATATCCTGGCTTTTTTTTTTTCCTAACAAGACAACTGAGACTGCATAAATCATCAACATGACACATCTTTTAAGAGATTTCAATCTACAATACTAAAACTTTTAAGTATAACTATACATGCAGTAATTACACCAGTCTACTGTAATGTATTAGTTTAACACTCATTAATTTGAGGACAAGGAGCTGATGTTTTTGTTTCTTATATTGAAGTTCTTCAAGTTTCTTTCTTAGAAGGTTAAAAAAATAAACTCAAATATACTTAGCAGAAAAGCACATTAAAAAAACATAAATAATCTAAAAACCTAACTTGAACGAAGTTTTACCCTCCCCGAAAAGGCAACTGTATCATCTGAAACAGCACTAATCTGAGTTTCACTTCCTGTTCTTTCATCTACTAGTAACACTCTCCATTTTGGTCTTAAATGAACAATGTGACATTCTGCAGAGGTGGAGGAAGTGAAGAACGTCACGTGACTGCTAAAGAGAATTCATTATCAGCACTGAATAACACTTACTTGGGTATGTTTTGAAACATAAAACCAAGAATTATTTCCTATTCTATATGAACCCTAAATTCTGAGATTGCCCCCAGAGACAGCTGACTTAAAGAGTCAGCTCTCCTGACCATGACTCCCAGTATATGTGGTTTGTTTTTACAAGAACCCTTATTTTTGTCACCAACTTCAGGACAAAGAACAACTTAGCTCAATGTTCCCGAAAAGATACAGAAAACGAAAAGCAATCTTAAGGAGGCTTCTTTCAGATTACCCTTAAATTCAAAGTGACCACATTATGAGCTCATTGAGTACTTGGGTATAACTGAACAGAATTCAGAAAATTCAATAAACACTTTCTTAAAAAAAAAAAAAAAATACAGGCTTATTTCATTTTATAAAAACTCAGTACACCAAATTGCAACTTAAAAAAAACATGACTGGAAGCAATTTCAAAAATTAATAAGAATACACAAAGTGACAGGTCACAGGGTCCTTTAAACACTCAGGTGCTTTCCTGTTTATCCTATATAATAAAACCCTAATATGCAAATGGACCACGCAGCAGAACAACCAGTCGCTATGATGTGCACTGACCACCAGGAGGCAGACACTAAATGCAGGAGCTGCCCCCTGGTGATCATGCCCTCCCACCAGGGGGGCACCAATTAGCCAGAAGCCAGACTCACAGGCTGAGTGCAGCAGTGGTGATGAGAGTCTCTCCCACCTCCCCTGCAGGCGGATGGTAAAGAGTGAGGAGGTCCCAGACTTCGAGAGAGTGCAGGCCATGCTGAGGGACACTCCCCACTTACCTAAGTGCACAAATGTTGTGCACTGGGTCTCTAGTAACATATAACTTGATATAGAACAAAATCATATTGATATAAGCCTTTTCAAATGTGTCTAATGGAAGAAACAAGCTTCACCTGGACTCTAAAAAGACAGCTGAAAGGACTGTTACTTAGGGCTCTAACTTTATTTTTCTAATACTCTCTAAAACTTGAAAACAAAAGGCTTCTTTCCCTACCAAATTCCTCCTGTCTCCATTTGGCAAACACTGACTTTCCCTGGTGTTTCCAATGAGGCTGAACTAACATGGCTTTTGAATTCTCACTTTCTTGTGTGTATACCAAGGATGTCAGCATGGTCCTGGGAACAGGGCAGGGTGGGTTAGATACTGCAACTGTCAAGCCCCTAGTAGTCTCAAGGGCAACCTCTCCTATAATGAATAGATCATATCCCCCAAAAGGTGGTTTGTAACCTGACACTTGTTATTACAATCTAGGCACCCAAGGTCACAGCAGCATTTTCCAACCCTTATAAAAGAACTAGGCCTTGACACTTATACACTTAAATCTTTGAGACAAATCGGAGGTCAGGTGGTTCTATTGTTCACTGCTTTCTGTTTAAGTTCCTTGAGAATGAAGCTGCTATTAGGACTCACACTCATCAGACCCATGGGACATTTGCACCAAAAGGGCTCGCCATCACAGTGGCCAGGTTTCTACCACTGCAGCTCTCCCTACCTTAGAAATGTGATAGGTACTGCCAATCTGGAATGTTGGACTCTTACCCCCAAGGTCTAAATAACAAACTTACCAAAAATTTTGAGTTTGTAAGTTTCTGTTCCATTTAATAGACAAATTTAGCTTCTTATAAATTATGACCAAGTGTAGCCTAAATATTTCAAATGAGCTAAAGAGTTGACATCACCCCCATGACCAAATGTAATGAGATCCCCAGATAAAAGTTACCTATATCAAGTTATGCAAACTTAATTGTGCTTGGAGAAGGAAAGTGTCTGTAGTACCTAGGGTGAACTTCATAAGAGCTTGTTTTGGATCCAGGATATAGTGAGATTCTTCTTTCACATCAACAATTGCAGCAAATTCTTTCACCTGAGAGGTGCTAGGAGCACCTAGCCTTTCTGCATATAACCAAAACAAATTTGAATCCAACAGGTAGAGATTCAGGGTCTTATTGGTCCTGCAGCTCAGGCCTGTGAAGTTTGTGCTATTCATGTCCACTTCAGGAAAGACACGCCTGTTCTCCTCAATGTGAGGAACAGAGCTTGGGATATCAACCTCACATTCCTTCTCGAGTGAAGAAAATGCAATGCTTGGGGATTTGAAGACATCTGGTTCAGAATCAATGAAGCCTGCCATGCCCCTGTTCATAGTCCTGCAACATGCAGTATAGTAGCTGAAAGGGCTGTAGGAGCTCAGAAAATTGCTACACTCCATGCTGTCCGACACATGATAAAAGGCCTGCTCCTTGAGGTAGAAAGAATCCAGAGCTGCTGCCATCTCAAGAAAGCTGCACTGTGGCACACTAACTGAGCTCAGCCTAATGCCTACAGCCGTCTGGTTGACACATAGTTCACAGACATTGTGGGTCCTGGAGATCGAGTGCCACTGGGGCAGCACCACAGTGTTGCAGCAGGGGGACGCCGTTATCAGCGGTGGGTCCAGCAGCTGAATTGGGGGCTCAGATGCCAGAGACTTGACCACTGGGGTATCCACTCGCCGCAAGTGCTGAAGGAGCCGCTCCACCACCTGGTCCCCGTGACAGTTGTTGTACTCCAAGGCCACCTCGGTGATCTGCAACACAGGGTGGGACTCATGAGGCGTGGAATGACAGAGGCCTAGAAATCATCCTAATCTGATTCCCAAGTAGGAACCCTGGCTGGAAGCACTGTGTCAAATCAAAAGCTGTCACATCAAAATCTATAAATAAGGAGGCAAGGATTATTTTTCGGAACATATTCTACTAACCAATAGTGAACCAACTGTTTAGAGACAAAAAGGATCTTAGGGTAGATGTTTTGGCTTATCATTTGACAAGAACTAAGCATGAGGGATAAAGTGGCTCACCCCACAATATACATACAGGTTGTTGATGAAAAATCAGAAAAAGAATTTAAATGTCAATTCCCAGTTGAGTGCATTTTCCTTTACATCTACAAAACTCCTCCATATGTCTTTCTTTATCTAAACTCAAAACATACCCATTCATCTTACCTTCCCCCATAATCTCTTTCTCCTCCTGTACCCACCCTCTTCAGGGAAAGGGCATCATCAAACTGGAAAAATCAATTAATCCTCACTATCTCTCCTCTACTTCATCGCAGGCCTCAAATCCAGCCAGTTCTGACTTCAGCTTGGGAAAGCAGGTCCCTCATTGCATTCCCATAGCCGCTGCCTCAATTCAGGCCCTCAGCTGTCACAGACCACCATTTTCTGGCTTCTACTTTAACTGAGCTTCCACACTGTGAACACTTTTTTTGTTTTATTAGTCCTCACACCTGAGAATTTTTTCCATTGATTTTGAGAGAGAGTAGAAGGGAGGGAGAGATAGAGATAGAGATAGAGAGATAGAGATAGAGATAGAGAGAGAGAGAGAGAGAGAGAGAGAGAGAGAGAGAGAGAGAGAAACATCAATTAGTTGCCTCCTACAAGCACCCTGACCAGGGCGCCTGCAACCAATGCCCATGCCCTTGACCAGAGTTGAACCTAGGACCCTTTAGTCCACAGGCTGATGCTCTATCTACTGAGCCAAACTAGGGCACCACTTAGTTTTAAAAATACTGCCTTAAGCATGAGACTCCTCTAGTAAATGGCATTCAATGGCTCCTTATTAACTGTAGCAAAAAATCTAACATAATCTGGCCTGAATATGCCTTTCCGGTGTCACCCTACCCTCTTTAGACCATGCCAGGCCCACTCACAATGCCATATCTTTAAAGGCCTGGTTGGGACCTACTCCAACTGACAAACTTCAATACTGCCCCTCAGACCCAGCACCAGGGTGGCTGCTTCAGGAAAGCTATCCCCATCCCTATCCCAGGAAGAGTTGGGTTCTGCATCTTCAGGGTTCCAGAGTCTTTTCCAAAGTATCTCATAAGTATCTGCTGAGATGCCCCTCCTCCCAAGCTACGAATCCTCAGGGGCAGAAATCACATTTGATTTATCCTGCTATCTGCAGAGCCTATTACAGTGCCAGGCACAAAACAAATGCTCAATAAATACATGGTGAACAAGTGGCACATGCATGCTCCCATTTCCTAGTAAGATTAACTATTTGCCCTCAGGTCAGTATTAGCCATTTAGATTTACATTTCATTCCAAGACTCTTCCATTTCCAAACTGAATAACTTTCACCACCCACCACGTACCTCAGTTTCAAAAGAAAGATGAGCAAGTCATATTCCAAACTGTATTTATTCTCTAAAATAGAATTATATGCTAACTTGGATCAAATCTTGCCAAAGTCAGTTAAAAGGTTAAGCCACTCAGGATTATTTTTCATTAAATGTGTACGCGTGTGCATGTGCGTGTGCGTGTGTGTGAAGGCCATTTAATGAGTGCCTTTCCAATTTCAAAAAACCTCAAAATTTTGTAACTTATGATATTTATAGAGAGAATTAATCCAAGACATATGCATTTGTACTGAAAAATAGTTTGAATAGTTCTTGGGCACACAAAAAAGATCATTTTAGATGATAACCAGTGTTTTGTTTCTTCCCCATAACAACATAAGCCTTCAGCCCTTTTTGGATAAGGCCCTGACAGCATATTATACTAGTAAGGTCAGGCCTCTATAATCCATAAAGAGCCCAGCTGCCCTCTGACCTCATCTTAGTACTTCTTAATATTCAAAGACACAATAGTACATTACTACTTCTACCCAAACCACCTCCCCCACTCCCAACTCAAGTATTTACTACAGTCTTTTACAAAAGGTCCAAGTAGGAGTATATTAGTTACAGCAAAATTCCTTAAAAAGTCTTTTTCCCCCTCATCTTTCATTCTTCTCTCTCACATAGCAGCCATATCAAGGATATTTTTAATTAAAGAAAATATTTTGTATAGAGTAATGCTCTTGAAGAATGAGGAATTTTTACTTTTCTCGTATAAAGTGAGCTAGTTTTTACTTTTATATTCCTTTTTTAAGGATTTTTCCCCCATTGATTTTTAGAGAGAGTAGGAAGGAGAAAGAGAGGGAGGGAAGGAAAGAGGAAGAGAGTCGTCAATTGATTGCCTTCCATTCATGCCCATTCCCAGGCCAAGGATCAAATCTGCAACTTAGGCACATGCTCTTGACTAGGGATCGAATTCAAGACCCTTCAGTATGGGGGAGGGGGAAATGGCACTCTAACCACTGAGAATCACCAGCCAGGCCTATATTCCTTTTATATTATAGGCAGTTATGAAAACTACAGCTAAAGTTACATCAAATATGTAAATCATTTGATGCCATATTTAATTTCACGTGAACTAATACGGAAATTTGGCAAATAAGTTTGTTTGCACTGTAACTGCTTCATTCCATTTCTTTAATCAGAGAAATTCTGAACAAGATAACCACCTTTGCTTACCAAACTCACAGACTGTGAATGCTTCAAAGTAGGGCTGTGAGATCTGAAAACAAGTCACAGAGACTCACCGGCTGCGGAAGCATCTCTTTTGATAAGCACATTGAAATGTCTTATGACCTTCTCTAGACTCTAATGACCCCAAAGGTCATGGCCTGATGCTGTATGCAGTACAGGCTGTGCTCTCCTGTGAGGAGAATGGGTACGTGTGTGGGAGCAGCTGCCTGGTCCTGGACTGGGCCTCACAGTGTGGCCATGACATGGCTGTCTCACTGACCCCCATCACAATGCCCGCTACAGCTGCTCCAAACTTCCTTGCTTGGCAAGCCCCCAACTTTACTACCTCATTCCACGATTACCTCATTCTTTTCACAATGTAAGCTTCCTCAGCTATCTGCCCAAAATTAGGCCTAAAGGTGGTAATGGAAAAATAAGAATTAAGGCTTAAATTATTTTGTGTTTGAGGAGCTGATGAGTTTAGAACTCACCCTGAGAAGTGTGTGCATTCCTCCCACTCTTCCTGCAAATGACTTCTGGTCAGTGTCACTATTTCCTTGGCATTACCCCCTTGCCATCCCACCACCACCATCCAAGTTCAGGATCTTACTATTCTTCTCTTTTATGGAACACTGCTACCAAGAAAACTTTGATAATAGTAACACACAGCTCTGCTGACATTTTTACACAGTGAGTGAGACTTTGATAGCTACAATGAATGCTAAAATCCTCCAAGAAGCACCTAAGGGCCTCTCTTCCAAAGTTTTTTTTTTTTTTTTTTTTTTGGGGGGGGGGGTCTTCTCCAGTCAGCCATTTATAAAGGCCAGGCAACTAGTACTATTTCCTAAAACCTAAACCAAAACTTCCCCATCCCTGGGCCTTTGCTCAAGCTGTTCCTTCCCATAAATTTCTCTCAATCCATTAAGACCCTGGCCACCAATGAAGGTCTGTCTCAAATACTTGCCTCTCCCAACCCCTCTGTTGCCCAGTCCCCAGCTTCCTGGGATACAGCCCTTTCTCCTTCAATTCCTCCTGACCCAGACCTTCCTCTACCTTGAATTATAAGCAGGCTCTTGCTCCCCTATTGGACAAGCTCTTGAGGCCAAGAAACCAAGCCTGTGTCTTTCCCAACTTTCTCCCCTGTGGCTCCCTGACATGGTGCTCAGTAAACATCTCCTAAACTGATCTGAAATAAAAAGGGAACTACACTGCACAGAACACTGTACTTGCTAAGTAATTCCCAATACTGCTAAGATGCCACCTGGTTTTCAGCAACTTTAACCACACAGGTTAAGGGAATCCATTCACCTTGCAGGGATGCTATGATCTCTATGGAAAGGAGTCAAAGGCAAAAGTGTAATAAGCAGAAGGCCTAGCCACAGACAAAGGAGTCAGGGGAAATGGGGAGAGACAATCAGCCAGGAGCAAAGGGCTGGAAGGCAAGAGTCCTTGCACCAGGTGTCTAAATCCAACCACAACCTCCTAAACACAGAAGTAAGCTCCAGTCACAAAATACCACCCACCTAGGACCCTGGTATGCCCAAACTAAACAAAATAAAATTCTCCAGAAGGAAAGTTTAAAAGTTAAGGTAAAAACCCACACTTGCTTGAAAACCCCTCCTTTTCTACAAAGAGTTTTAAAGCTCTTAATATTAGATGCAGTAAAGGCCTAGTAATTTGGAAGATTGTCTCAGTTCATAAAATGTATAGTGAAGCCGAAACCGGTTTGGCTCAATGGATAGAGCGTCGGCTTGGGGACTGAAGGGACCCGGGTTCGATTCCGGTCAAGAGCATGTACCTTAGTTGCTGGTGTATCCCCAGTAAGGGATGTGCAAGAGGCAGCTGATCGATGACTCTCTCTCATCGATGTTTCTAGCTTTCTATCTCTCTCCCTTCCTCTCTGTACAAAATCAATAAAATATATATTTTTTTAAAAATGTATAGTGAAGATTTTCTAAAGAAATTAAGTCTTATTACTTCAAATCCTCCTTAATCAAAGCAGAAACAAAGCTACTTCATTTCTTATTTCTTCCTCTAAACCAGGATAGCAGGCGAACATTTAGAATGTCCCCTTGCAGGGATAATAACTTGAACCAAGTGAAGGGTCTGGCTGAGCAAGAACCCTGCCTTCCATTCCCTCTAGGCAGACCATTAGGCTCACACAGACAGGCGGGGACAGGCAGTGTCTGGTTAACCTGGCCAGTGGTAAAATGGCTGTCTGAAATTGATTTTGGCCAAATTAAGGGATCCTTCAGGGAAGAAAAAACAAACAAAAACCCCCAGTAAATTCAATTTAGCAATCCAAGGTGCTCTTTGCTGATTGTTATTGCTCTCTAAGTGGCTCCAAATGATCCACGAATGAAATAAACTCACCCCAGACAGAGTGAGTACACCAGATGAAGCAGAAAGGCAGGAGAGAGGGTCAGACTCTGGCTATCTGCGTTTAAGAGGAAAGGTTTAGAAACGTAAGAGATCCCAATGTCAGCACTATTTGCTCCTGGCTCTTGAGCTGAGATGGCAAAGGCCAGCAGTCTGGCTGGCCCCCATGAAAATACCATCTCCTAGGCCAGTGGTCGGCAAACTCATTAGTCAACAGAGCCAAATATCAACAGTACAACGATTGAAATTTCTTTTGAGAACCAAATTTTTTAAACTTAACCTTCTTCTAACACCACTTCTTCAAAATAGACTCACCCAGGCCGTCGTATTTTGTGGAAGAGCCACATTCAAGGGGCCAAAGAGCCACATGTGGCTCGTGAGCTGCAGTTTGCCCACCATGGTCCTAGGCCATATTAAATCCTGCCTGTGTGGCTGTCCATCCCACTCCCTGACATTAGTCATCAAAGAAAGAGGAGCATATGGTCCTTCTCTCGAGAGGCATAGTTTGGTTTCCCTGTTCCCTCCAATTCATCCAGATCTGAGCAGCTGTCAGTAAACGTGGCCAGAGAGGCTTTGGTGGATCCTATCCTAGGCATGGCTCTCCTGCCTCTTTACAGGAGAAAGGAGTAACCTTAGGAACACAACTGCCACTCCTAGCAACCACTCAGCTACACGTGGAAATTATTCTGAACATAGAATGAGAGAAGTCCAAGTGATGGAGGTTTTTCTCCTTATCAGATACCTTTTAACATCAGAACTCTTACCTCATCTATTAAAGGATGACTTTCAGCTAAGGGATTAAAAGGAATAAATAAAAAAAGGGCTGGTCCTTTCTTCAGTTCATTATTCAGCAGGAGACTCTTTCCACCATGTGGCCGCAGCCATCGAAGGAGTGTCTGTTGGTTTTCTAAGGCCCACTTGCAGATGTTCTCAGCTGTGTAGTTAAGGACCTCCCTGGGAAAGACCTGTGAAAGACAAACATGGAATAAATGGCAGGGCAGGATCAAAGCACAGCAGCACTGTCCTCAAGAGGCCCAATCAACCCTACCACTTCACAGGTGAGGAAAATGAGGCCTAGAGCTGCAACAAGACCGGCCCCTGCCTGTGCAGCTAAAACCTGGTTCTACTTCTCCAGACAGAGCATTTTCTCACAAGTGGTTGGAAAAAGCAAGAGCAGTTGCAAGAGGTGACTTTCATATCATGTGATTTATCTTTTTCCCATTAGACAGATGCATCGATCAATAAATAATTCTCCTTGCCTGCTGCTGGCAACAAGGATCTCTACCATTGCATAAAGGGGAGCTATTAGTGTTATTGAGTTATTTTATAAAAGGATCAGTGAATATCTAAGGAAACAGAAATTATGGAGTCATGGATCATTTAGATTTTCACCTTGCCCCTCAAAGGCTGCCTCATAAGGGCAGGAATGAATCTTCTATTAGGGCACAATCTATATTTATTTTGCTCATTTATAGCTCAAGTGGCTAAGAAGAGCCTGACACAGAACTGAAATTCAACAAATATTTGAATGAATCCATAAATGACCTAGAACTTGTGTAAGGCCACGAATCACACTTTATGTGTACAAAATGAAAGAAAGAGAAACTTAGATTTTTTTTTTGCTTTGTTTTTCTACAACAACCAAAGTGTGTCAATATGTAATTATTTTTTAAATTCCAATTTATATATCAGTAAGTTTGAAACAAAACTTACACCAAAGTACTTTGGAGGATTACATACAATGAGATATTTTATACCCTGCCACCCCCAAAACAACAAATTTAGATTCATAACAAAGATGTCCATTGTGCCCTAACAGGTTTGGCTCAATGGATAGAGCATCAGCCTGTGGACTGAAGGGTCCTAGATTTGATTCTGATCAAGGGCATATTCCTTGGTTGCAAGCACATCCCCAATAAGGGATGTGCAGGAGGCAGCTGATCAATATTTCTCTCTCATCGATGTTTCTAACTCTCTATCCCTCACTCTTCCTCTCTGTAACAAATCAATTAATTATAAAAAAAGATGTCCTCTGTATTTATTTTTTTAAATACTAGTATCATGGTATTTCATTTGATAAAAGAAATTCTGCTGGTAAATCAAACAACCAACTTTAATTTATGGAATTGATACAGGAAACCCAATATATTTTTCAGTGTCATTCTCATAGTTCTATCTTCTTTTCTCCATCTATTTTAATTTCTTCCTCAGTACTCTTTATTATAAATATGATATATGCTGGTTATATAGCATGTTATGAAAAACAGATGAAGAAAAATGACACACAGCAAAAGCAGTTGGAGTTAAAAGAAGCTTAGATAGGGGCGCAATGAGAGTGGGTGTGTGGAGGAGAGATAAGCACAGCAGTGATTCTCAAAGTGGGACGATGAGAGTTTAAAATAACAAACATCGTAATAAACATTTCTATTTAGAAAACACAAAAATACATTTGATTTTTTTAGGATATGAACTGAAAGAAGAAAAGCATAACATGTGGGCTACTAGAAATATGCAGAAGCTGGGGTGATTGGCAACCAAGGAGTGTCCCCTAGAGATTGCTGCCTAATTGTACTTACAAGGCACAAGACTTGTATGCTGAGGCAAGGTGTGTAGAGATACTATTGGTCATCACTCGACCTTTAAGTCACTGACACTATCATTGAAGTTAAAAATAGAAAATACTTAAGAGAAATAAACTCTCAATATTGGGACCAAGGAAGCAGCAATAAATAGAGCAGACGCACAGGATTAGCAGGATACAGTTCAGAAGTAGCTGAGTTGAAGTTGGACCACCAAAAGCAAATGAAATCAGCAAACAAAGATGACAATGGAGGTGAGAAGTCATCAACTTCTCACTGTGACTTGACAAGAACTTCAAAATCCATTATATCAGCTAAGGAGAAAAGCATGCCATATTGCTACTCTAGATAAATGGAACCAATGAAACAAAGAACATAGCCCAATGGAAGCTTAACCTCTGAGAACATGGGCCCAGAGTAACAATTCCCCAACAGAATAGTTTTATAATTTTATCCAAGAAGGAAAACTAACAAGGCTGTCCCAAAACCTAAGAATATAAACAAGAATTTCTAGATTTTAAATTCAAGAGCCCTTTAAACCATGGGTTCTTAACCAGGGGCATGGGTCCTAGAGTGGAATTAGAAGAACTCTCAATTTGCATATAAAATCATGTGCACTTTCCTAGGGAGAGTATCCACAGATTTTATCCAATTCTCAAAGAAGTCTGTGATCTAAATAAGGTTAAGAACCACTGCACTAATATAAACGTGATTTCAAAATACTTACAAGTGATGTGTTGAAATGTCTATGTAAATACACACTTCCAGAGTGTACTAAGGATACCAGTTTCGCAAGATGTTTATTTGTGATAACCCCAAATCGTACTGTTCTTAGGTAATCTGAAACAGAAAATTTTCCTTTATTAAAGAAAAGGCCTATGCCTTAAAACCACCACAAAACCCAATGATCAAGTCTAGAAGCACAAATTCCCCGGAGCAAAGTCCTTTTGGTCACCTAGCCTGACGGGAATGAAGAGGAACTAAGAAACCTCCTCCTGACACGGACCTCTCACCTACTCCTGAGTAACACTCTGATAATCACCTTCACTGTTTCTGACCATCTGTGCTGATCTGACTTCACTTTATGCTACCCCCTCACTCACCAGTCCCACCTCAGAGCCCAGGTATATGCTGTTCTCTGTGTGGACACTCCATGGCTAGCCCCTTCTTATCATTTAAGTTTCAGTTCCAACTGTACCTTCTTTGAGAAGGCTTCTCTGACCATCCCACCTCAGGTCAAATAATCAGAGGATTAAGTCTGTAAGGGAAAACTGGGGCTCCTTCCCTACTCTGGCGCTCTCTCTCTATTACCTTATTTTTAATAGCACTTACTAATATCTATATAATTTTACTGACTTACTTAGATGTTTTAAAATCTAACTTCTTTGTAAGTTCTGTGAAAGTAGAAACCTGTTTATTGCTGTTAGCCCAGAACCTACAATAGTGTTTGGGCATATTATAAGAGATCAATAAGTGAATAAGTCTAACACATACAAAGAACTCATACAAATTAATAAGAAAAAAGTTAAAAATGAGCAAATCACAGAAAAGAAAATGTTAAAGGCTAATAATTACATGAAAATACATTCAACCTCACCATTTCAAATGAAAGCAAATTAAAACAAAATACAAATTTTATTCTCAGACTGTCCAGAACTTGAGATAGGAAATATCAAGTGTTGGTGATTAATAAAGAAAGGAGTACTCTGATTGAATGCTGATAGAAAAAGTAAAATGGCAACCACGAGGGAAAGCAATGACACACGCTGTACTGATCACAATGAAACATGAACACACTACAGCCCCGCAATTCCACTTCTTAGTATCCACTTATGTGCACTAAGAGTCAGGTGAGGAAAGGCACCAAGAAACACTCTGCATATGTTAAAAACAATGGGGCAGGGCTACCTATAAAACATGAATAGACTTAAAGGCATATGTGAGTAAAAAAGCTATTTTTTTTACCTTTTCTGTAAAAAAATAAATAAAATAAAAATACCCAAAACAAACAGAAAAAAGCCTCACATTTATAAACAATACTTTTTTCCTACTGGCACACACGTTCAGAAATGTATAAAAGTATCTCAAAGAATATGAAATAAAGAGCAAAAAGGACTTTATCTTTATGTGTGAAGCTTTCTTTTTCCCCAATGAGTATATGTAAGACTTGTGTGATTAGAAATGGACTTAAATATTTAAAAGATGGATAAGATGGTGTAGAAAAAGGTATATTTTTTCCCATCCACTTTTTGCTTTATTAGCGATATAATATTGGTTACATTTTAAAGTTACCAAATCATACCTAAGTAGCTAAAATATAAAGTATTAAGTACTAAACAAAAGAGAGGTTTCCGCACAAGCAGTGGTGTCTACCTCCCAGCAGTGGTGTCTTCTTTCAGAGGAGTGGCTGTCAAGGATGAAGTAGAAATGACTATGTCCCTAATGCCATGCTAGACAAGCTTTAATGCAAATCTGATGAGTTTAAAATGGCACAAATCCAAAGAAATACAGGAAGAATAAACCAAAAACTACAGAGATTGGTTGCTTTTATAACAGGGGGCAAAGAAGGAAGAATGGAAACTGGAGAACAAGGATGAGGAGGCTTGACCCTCCTCTGAGGAGACCTTTTTTATATCAGACTCTTATTTCACACCCTTCACATGCTCAAAAACTAAACAAATCATTAAATCAACCCATACGTGGGGAAACCTAATGTGGAATACAAACACAAGAAATTACACCTAACTTTATCACAAATGTACCACACTACAATGAAGGGGTGAAGGCTTGGGAATAAAAAACTGAGAAACTAGAAACAGTATCTTAACTGGATACTGTAAAACTAAAGACAGAGCTAGGACTCTCAGGGCAGAGAGAAAGAAGTTATATATTAGAAGGGATCCCTAACATGAACCCTTTGGTGTCATACTGGAACCAGAGGAAATCAGTATAAACTTATGGCTTTTAACACATACAACTTCAGATATATAAAAAGATAGGGGAACTAATCCAAGATGCTCCTAAAGGCCAATAAAATAAACAATCACCACTATTTTGCAAAAGTCTCAAGGTCACCAAAGATAAGGAAAGAATGAGAAATTGTCACAGGCTGGAGAAGAGTAGGGGAAAAAAAAATAAGTAAATGTGATCTGGGACTCCAGACTGGATCAGACTGGATTTGGGAACAGAAAACAGACATTAATGAAAACACTGGCAAAATTCAAATAAAGTCTGCAGTTTAGTTAATAATACAGTATCAATGTTAATTTCTTGGTTTTCACAAATGGTTATATAACATGCTAACATTGAGGGAGGCTAGGTGAAGGTAGGGAATTAGGGAACTCTCTATTAAGGCAACTATTCTGCAAGTATAAAATTAGTTCAAAATCTAAATTTTAAAAAAAGTATGTCATAAAAGTTCAGATCCCATAACTGTCAGAAGAAAAAGCAAGACTTAAGATAGGACATGAATTGGCAGAACCAATGGACACCACTCTCCAGGAGGGGATTGAATCTTGGTGGACAGCCATAGCTAAAAAGAGAAAAGGAAAAAAAGCAGCCAGTAAAGAAATTTACTTGATAGTCTGCCAAAGTCACCAACATGATTTATTGGATCAGAGGAATAAGAAGTGACAACTCTACCCAGAATCTGAAAGAGTCCATTCAATAATGTCTTTAAATAATAAGAATAGAGAGCTTGCCCACACAGAGCGGAACAGATTTTATCATGCCCAAGCATACTACAGTTTCAAAACTTTATTTTTTTCCACTTCGAGAAAATTATAAAAATCACACATCTATTTACGTCTCTGCATATTGTGGAAATCTTGCTGGAAAAGCAGTTTAAATTTGCCATTTCATGTGTACAAGGAGTAACTGAATTACCAGAGGAAGTTCATAATGTAAGAATGATGCAAGAAAATAACACTTCTCATCTCCATATCCAGAACATTCTCTGTTAAGAAGACATGGCTTTTTACAATAGGGGTCTTTTGTTATTTATAAAATGGAAAAATTTTGTCCGAAAGTAATGAAGCTTCAATATTTCAGTTGAGGACTCTAAATTTGATTAAAAATAAATTTAGGTCTGGCCGGGTGGCTTGGTTGCTTAGAGCCAGGGTCAGCAAACTGCGGCTTGCGAGCCACATGCTGTTCTTTGGCACCTTGAGTGTGGCTCTTCCACAAAATACCATGGCCTGGGCGAGTCTATTTTGAAGAAGTGGCATTAGAAGAAGTTTAAAAAATTTGGCTCTCAAAAGAAATTTCAATCATTGTACTGTTGATATTTGCTCTGTTGACTAATGAGTTTGCCAACAACTGGGTTAGAGCATAGTTGATATACCAATAAAGGGTTCGGGTTTGATCCTCACTCAGGGGGCATACGGGAGGCAATCAATGTTTCTCCTCCCCATTGATGTTTATCTCTCTCTCAAATTAATAAATATATCTTTGGGTGTGGGTTAAAACAATTTTTTTTAAATAGATTCAGAAAAATGCTCTCCCATTCTTCACAAAAAAGTGTACAGCAGTGGCATAACTCTATTCAAGTAGCCAAAAATCCTATCTAACCTAATAAAAGAGTAATATGCAAATTAACCATCACTCCACTACACGAGCCACGCCCACCAGCCACGCCCACTAGCCGATCAGAGCGAGTATGTAAATTAACCCCAAGATGGCAGTTAATTTGCATATGCAGAAAGAGGAAGGAGGGAAGACTGAAGATAGCATAGAAGGAAGAGAGAGGGAAAGCAAGGCAGCTGTGGCTGCTGGAGGGAAAGCACTGGCAGTGCATGTGGGGCAGGGCGAGGTGTGCAGTGGTGGCATGTAGCCCCAGAGGCAGCGGCAGCAAGCACAGCTGTGGAGGCAGCAGTAGCAGAGGGTGAAAGTGGGTCGGGGCATGCGGGGCGAGGCGCGCAGCGGTGGTGGCAGCGTGCATGGATGAGGAGATGGTGGCTGTGGTGGCTGCGGGTGCGGTGGGGTGGGGCGTGCCCTGTCTGTCCCACCCACCCCGCCCTGCCTACTGCAGCAGGAGAGGTGGGGGGTGGGAGAAGTGGGGTGGCAGGAGGGAAGCCCACCAGAAGTCTTGCAGGAATATTCCTGCAACAGGTGCCTAGTATTGTAATAAGGAGGTAATATGAAAATTGACCCTCATGCCTTCACACAAGATGGTCACCTCCATGTGGTCAAAGATGGCCACCACAAGATGGCCAGCAGAGGAAGGTAGTTGTGGATGATCAGGCCAGCAGAGGAGGGCAGTTGGGGGCAACTAGGCCAGCAGCAGAGGGCAGTTGGGAGAGACCAGGCTGGCAGGAGAGAGCAGTTAGGGAATCAAGCTGGCAGGGGAGCTGTTAGGCATCCATCAGGCTGGCAGGGAGCAGTTAGGCATTGATCAGGCTGGTAGAGGAGTGGAAAGGGGGTGATCAGGCTGGCAGGCAGGTGAGTGATTAGGAGCTAGCAGTCCTAGATTGTGAGAGGGATGTCCGCCTGCCCATTTAGGCCCTATCCCACTAGTATCAGGCATAAACGGCCAATCGGACAGCCCTCAAGGGGTTCCAGATTGGAAGAGGGTGCAGGCTGGGCTGAGAGACTGTGCAAGGGGCCTATGGTGGTTTGCAGGCTGGCCACATCCCCTGGTGACCCAAGTAAAGGCCCTGGTATCTGGGATTTATCTTTTATAATTGAAACTTTGTAGCCTTGAGCAGAGATCAGGGCAGGCCAGGAAGTTTGACTTCCTCCATTGCCAGGGAAACCCAAGCCTCCTGCTTGCTCCGTGGCCACAGCCATTTTTGTTGGGATTTATTTACTTTCTATATTGAAACTTTGTAGTCTCAAGCAGAGGCCAAGGCAGGCCAGGGCGAGTGGGAAGCTTGGCTTCCTCCATCGCCAGAGAAACCCAAGCCTCCTGCTTGCTCTGTGGCAGTAGCCATTTTGGTTGGGCTCATTTGCATACTCGCTCCTAATTGACTGGTGGGTGTAGCTTGTGGGCGTAGCAGATTTATGGTCAATTTGCATATCTCTTTTATTATTATAGATTATCAGACTACTGTAGTCTGCTTAAAACCACTTGCCTTAAATCCAATTTTTTTAATTCAATTTTTTAGTATTAAAACTTCAATTTAGTATTAGGGAAAAGCACAAACATTCTGAGGCAAAAACTACTTTATTGAGACAAGTTATTAAAATTTTCAAACATTCCAGGAAGAATAAAATTCGTTTCTTCTGTTAGGAAAGAGAATATGTTTTTAACTGTGGTTTAAGATTAACAATGAAGGGTCCTGCCAGAGGCAAAGCTACACAACTCACACTCACCAAGTAACAGACTACCAGGAGCACACTCTGAAATGCTAACAAAAAAGAAAATGCCTACAGTAGGCTCAAGTATCTTATGAAACAACTAGTGGCCCACTGCACAAAATTCATGCACGGAGGGGTTCCCTCAGTCCAGCCTGATCCCTCTCCAATCAGGCACCCCTTGGGGATAACCAACAGCCAGACATCTCATATGCAATCTGAGATCATTGGCTCCTAACCACTCACTTGCCTGCCTGCCTAATCACCCCTAACTGCCTCTGCCTGCCTGCCTGATCACTCCTAACTGCCCTCCTCTGCCAACCTGATCTTACCTCCAATGGTCCTCCCCTGCCAGCCTGATATCGTCCCTAACTGCCCTCCCCTGCTGGCCTGATCTTGCTCCCAACTGCTTTCCCCTGCCAGCCTGATTACCCCTAACCACCTCTGCCTCAGCCCCTGCTACCGTGGCATTGTCTGGAAAGATGTCCAGTCTAATTAGCATATTACCCTTTTATTAGTATAGATTATTACAGATTGCTTTTCCCGGGACAACTGGATAATAAGGCCTGTGCCACAGCTGCAGCATCCTGTATTCGTAGCCACTAGCTAAAAGTGGCTAGTGAGCACTTGAAATATGAGCAACCTGGAAACTAAATTTTTATCTTTATTTGATTTTTTTTTTTAATAACAAGGATATGTTTATTGGTTTGAGAGGGGAAGGCAGAAAGAGAGGAAGAGAAACATCAACAACCAGTTTCCTCCTGTACACACCCCGACCTGAACTGAACCTAAAACCCAAGTATGTACCCTAACCGGAAATCAAACCTGAAACCTTTTGATGTATGGGAAGATGTCCAACCAATGAGCCACACTGGCCAGGGCTGATTTTAATTATTTTCATTTTAAAGTGATGCTCAACACAGTCATTGGAAACTTTTTATGTATATTTACAACTTGGGTATGCAAATGATTTTTTCAACTATAAATTTTTTAAAACCTAAATAGAAATCAAGTATTTCTGATAAAAATTTAGGATCTGAATTGATATGTGTTGTTAAGTGTAAAAGTATAAAAGACTTGGTCAAAAAAATAATATAAAGTAACTCAATAGTTTACATATTAATATATGTTGAAATAATTGGAACACACTGGGTTAAATAAACTATATCATTAAATTAGTTTCAGCTATTTTTCCTTAAATTTTAATTCAGCCATCAGAAAATTTTAAAATATCTACAAGGTTATGCTATATTTGGACAATGCCAGCGTAATAATGATGAAAAAGCAAGATTATTTAACTCAGGAAGAAATTTAGACTGAGATAATAAATCGAGTAACCAGTAAGTCTGAATAATGAGCAATTATCTAAGAAGGATACATAAGACAATATTTCTCAAATTTTGGGGGAGAAAACCCCTCCAACCCCCTCTCTTCTGCAGATAGAAAAAAAGGGGGGAGGAGAGGGTTTGAGGGACTCCAGACCTTGTGGCTCTAGGAACAAAGTGCTGAGCTTCTTAAATAAATTCTTTCTCAGAGGCCTAAAGTAAGCAGTACTTTCTGTACCCACAAAGTAAGGTACCTAAGGACACTGAAAGAATAAACAGAATGCCTGAGTGAACAATGTGGAGATTTGTGAGCCAATCTCTCTAGGATCACTGAAATGAAATGGAATATCAGGTCAGGAAAAATCCTCATGAAGATCACTACTAACAAATAAATCATGACATACTTCAAAACTAAATACCACTGGATTACATCACACAGCTTTTAATCAGTATGGCTAGGAAGTCATATACCTTCCTGGGGGAATTTATCTCACTTCTTTACTCTGGGAAGTAGTGACATTCCAAAAGGCAAACTTGTAATGTGTACCTTTCATCCTGGAAAGAGTCCTCATTTTACTCTATACTCTGCCATTTTATTAACTTCTGCTTTCCCACTCTTCTTTCCAAGGTTTTGGACAAGGAAGAAAAAAGAAAATGATAGGATTATATAAAACAGGTAACAACAGCCTCTCCAATGTTACTTAGCACTTACACAGTGACTCAATCACTCACTGGATAATGACTCACGCATTTCCAATGATAAATACATTACCAAAATTAAAAAGCCTTGAAAGAAATGTAATAGATTACAGAAATGTTTATTTTTAATATATGAACCATCTTATTACTTGCAATTTCCCCTAGAAATCCAGCTTTGGAATGTATATATTTTCAAAATTCTTAATATAAAGCCAAAGCAATTATCTGGGGGGGAGGGGGGGAACCTGGCATTTGGGCACCATAAATACAATATGCATATTCTGGTGCTTGCCAAAATACTGCTAAACCCTAAGTAAACATGTAAGTCCTCAGTTGTGATTTTTTTTTTTTCTTGTGAGTTAAGGAGGAAGAGAAATCAGTTTCAACTTCACTATTTTAGGGGAACATAAATTATAGAGCTAAATATGCACTGGCACATATACTAATATGACAGTAAACTACCCTCATACCAGCTGGTCCCATTTAACCAAAGCACAACATTAAACCGATCAATCAGAATACTTCCCTTGTATATATTTCAATTAAATTCCTTTCAATAAACTTGTTGAAGGAAGGATTTCATAAAAGAAACATATCTGCTTAGAAATGGCTCCTACACTCCCTTTTAGGCTATTCTTTATCATCTAGCATGGAGTCACATGTTCACCCCCAAACAACCCTTTACAAATATAAAAACAATTCTTAGCTCGCAGGCCTCCAAAAACAAGCCAAGAGCCAATGCATTTTTCAAGTTGAAGTGTCTTCAGAGGCAACTTGGGCAAGGCTCCTTTATCTTACCGACGGGAACCTGAGAAGGGGTGACTGAGTGGGTCCTGGACATACAGGATACTTGCCACTAAAATGATTTGTAACTGTCTATTGGAACTTCTTGTAAGGAAGATACCACTGAAATCCAAGGGAAAATAAGAAAACAATGCTAACTGCCAAGTAGGAGACATAGCCAACCAGTGCAGAAGTTCCAAGAAGGGGACCAGTGGTATGGAAATGTTCATATCATGTTCACAATGTGCCAGCATCATCCTAGACAATATTTATCAATCCCATAGGCCTTCAGGTACACTTTGAAAATTAGACAGGAGATATTAGAGAAAGGTACTATATTTAAAACAGTATCATGGGCAAGGCCTGGAGGTAAAATCAGCATATTGTACCACCTGCCACATCCCATGAGTACAGCAGTAAATGGAGTAATTTGGTCTTGGGCTCGTCTCAGCTCCTCCTATATGGTATCTGACAATATTAATTTGCTATTTCTGCTATAAGAAATTACCAAATATTTAGTAGCTTAGAACACCATAAGTTTATCTTACAGTTCTAGAGATCAAAAGTCCAAAATGGGCTTCACTGAAATACAATTAAGGTGTCAGTTGGACAAGTTCCTTTAAGGAAAATCCATCTCCCTGTCTTTTGCAGGTAAGCTTCTAGTTTACCTGCATTTCTTGGCTTGTGGCTCCCATACATCTTCAAAGTCAATAATGGCCAGACAAGTCCTTCCCACAGAGTACCACCACTTTGATACTACGCTTTAGTTCTTGTTTCCACTTTTTTTTTTTAATATATTTTATTGATTTTATACAGAGAGGAAGGGAGAGAGATAGAGAGTTAGAAACATCGATGAGAGAGTCATCGATCAGCTGCCTCTTGCACACCCCCCACTGGGGATATGCCCGCAACCAAGGTACATGCCCTTGACCGGAATCGAACCCGGGACCCTTCAGTCCCCAAACCGACGCTCTATCCATTGAGCCAAACCGGTCCCGGCTTGTTTCCACTTTTAAGCATCCTTCTGATTATACTGGATACTCCAGGATAAGTTCCCTTCCTCAATATCAGATGACTAGCAACCAATTTCATTTGCAACCTCAAATTACCCCTTGCCATGTAACATAACATATTCACAGGTTCTGATGATTAGAATGTGGACATCTTTGAGGAGCAATTATTCTGCCTACCATAGTTACCCTGAGTCAATAAGCAATCTCCTCAGAGCCTCTGTTTCCTCACTGAGGTAACAGCACTGAGCTAACAGTTCCTGCTGCGAAGAGGACAGTGAAGACTGAATCATCCGGGTAAAGTGCCTGACTCATCAAAGGGCTCTGTCCAAAATCAGCTGGTCATGTTCAACTTTACACAGATCAGAACTGGATTTGTCTGCACTCAGTTGTTTCACTATAAGCTTGTGACCTTATTAGATAAGAGTTTTTCAAGATTTTTAATGTTTGTGGTTCTTCATCTAAGAGTCTCATCGCAGCTTCAAAACTAACAAAAAGAGAAAACCTAGAAGGATCAAAACACACCACACACACACACACAGGACAAGTTAAAAAGGTAAAAATTATCACAAAACAATTAGAAAGTAAAGATAGTACAAATAAAAAAAAAACATATTTTTATTATTTCAGAGTGGAAAGGAGAGGGAGAGAGAAACATCAAAGACGAGAAAGAACCATCTATCAGCTGCCTCCTGCACAACCTCCACTGGGGGTCGAGCCCACTGAGCATGTGCCCTGACCAGGAATTGAACCATGACCTCCTGGTTTATAGGTCAATATTCAACCACTGAGCCATGCCAACTGTGCAAGGTGGTATAATTTTTTAGATACATGGATTCAAGGAATCCAAAATATATACAAAGATCACTAAATTTGGTTCTGAGCTTCCTGCACAACTTTTGCTTTCTCCAATCCCTTATATCGTCCTTTCTTTCTAGTTTTTAACACACTTACCTGAAGACTAACCTCTCATTATCCTGGGAAACCCTCCATACCCTTAGTGCCAACTCCTCAGAGCAGTCTTCTCTGAATTAATCAGATCAAATGACCTCCAAGATCCAACAAAGCTTGTCACAGACCTGTCACCACACTCATATTATGGGCAAGCCTACATGTTGGCCACACTAGCTGGTGGCACTACTGATGTCAGGGAACAAGTTTTATTCATCTTTATAGCTGTAATTACAGTGGATCCTCAAATGTTCGTTGAATTTGTAAGTCATGCTTCTGAATCTAACTTAAAGTGTGAGGAGGTCCATTTTTGGCCTTAGTTCTTATGTAGCAGCATTTACAAGACTTAAGAGATATGTAATAATGGGAATAAAAGTATCTCTTATGATATATGATGATAACCTTGCTAAAATAGCAAAATATTAAAAAGTCAATTTTACGTATGGATACCAAAAGCAAGAAATTCCTAATATGTTTATTCTAATGTGCATTAATCAGTACCCATGACAGATAGAAAATAATTTCCTTCTATTAGTAAATATAGTGACAACTATGAGATTATCAGAGAAAACCAAGGGATCCTAGAACCATCTTCATTCATGGGCAATTGTTAAACCCAAAGCCTGGTCCAAACTCTGAAGAGTTAGACCCCGGGCCCTGGCTGGTTTGGCTTAGTGAATAGAGCATAGGCCCATGGACTAAAGACTCATGGGTTCAATTCCGGTTAAGAGCACGTACCTTGGTTGCAGGCTCGAATCCTGGTTGGGGTGCATGTGGGAGGTAACCAATCAATGTGTCTCTCTCACATCAATGTTTCTCTCTGTCTCTCCCCCACTTTTCCCTCTCTTTAAAAATCAATGGAAAAATATCCTCCGGTGAGAATCCACAACAACAACCAAAGAGTTAGACCCAGGAACCCAAGAAAATAAAGCAATTTCAGCATCAATCTTGCCTAAGATGTCAGTTCTTTTTTTTTTTAAATGCCTCTAAGAATGTCACCTACAGGGTAAGAAAATCCTACCCTTCAGACCTCTTGATATTTTATAAAATTTCACTATCTAACATAAAAGTGCTCCAAAAAAGCTTTATTTATGAATAAGGATATAGAGGAGTATGCTTTTATATATACTGATTGAATTATACCAGCAAAGCACAGCACTATCAGATGCCTCCTGATGCCAAGAGGGACCCTACACTGAAATTATAAGTTTTTTCCTATAAGAAATTCCTCTTTAAAAATTCATTACAACAGTATTTCCCAAAAGGTGTTCCTTAGAAGACTCATGCCACAAAGTTCCCTTGGCAACTAAGTTTAGAAATTCATAAAGGTGTTAGAAGGGAGTGAAATTGTTGTCTTTAGTTAATAGTTTAGTGTATGTTCTTTTTTTTTTAATTTATCCCTACACCCTTTTTCACTTCCACCCACTCCCCTTTCTCCCAAAATCACCACATTATTATCTGTGTCCATGAGTTCTTTTTTGCCTTTTTTGCTCAATCCTCCTCCCCAATTCCCCCTCCCAAAGAGTCTGTCTCTATTTTGCTTGTTAGTTCAATTATAGTGTATTTTCAAGATGACACTTAAGTATCATGTAAATTTCAATTAAATTAAATAGGATTTTAGTGTCAGAGAACACTGAGAAGCCAGTGGAAAAAAATAAGGAGAAAAGTACCAGGCAGGGACACTAAACAGTTCTGCTGTGAATGATTCCCACATATTGGTCTATGGAACCTGAAAGGAGAGTGGTGTTGGTGCGAGCGGACCCAAAATGACTTAACAGCCCACTACTAAAATCATTCTCACTTGAGCCCCAGTCGCCTAATGGATAAGGCATTGGCCTCCTAAAATCATTCTCACTTAAGCAAAAGTGCCCTTTATTAGTCATCCTTCAACCTCTCAGTTACAACACTGATCAAGATGTAGGAGTAAGAAGGCAAAACCTTGGTTTCAAAGCACTCAATAAATATTACGCTATCTAAACAAATTCTTTTCATTCAACCTACCCTAGAGATGCAGACAGTTCTATAGTAAGGACAGCATGAAGTATGAGAAGCAGATATGGAGTGCTAAAGGAAAAGGGAGAAGGAGCACCAGTGCCCAATGGTTGGTCAAGTTATATAATACCTGGTGTAGATGCTTTTAAGAAAACAGACACAATACTTAAAGTGCTTTCAGGCAGGTGGCTTTCTAATTAAGCTACAATAGACTTTATTTATACCTGATGTATTTCACACAAATGTGACTTGGTAAAATAAGCATTTAATTCTACCCTCTCTGATAGAGCCTCCCTTCCCCCAACCGATGGACAGAGTATGACTTAAATGGGATCGGTGTCACGGGCATTCCTGAGCACCTAACCAGGCACCTTACATGGACTGTATATTGAACAACCAATCAGCACCTGCCAAATACCCTAAGCCAGTGGTTGGCAAACTGCGGCTCTTGAGTCACATGCGGCTCTTTGGCCCCTTGAGTGTGGCTCTTCCACAGCCTTGGCCAGTCTATTTTGAAGAAGTGGCGTTAGAAGTTTAAGTTTTAAAAATTTGATTCTCAATAGAAATTTCAATAGTTGTACTGTTGATATTTGGCTCTGTTGACTAATGAGTTTGCCGACCACTGCCCTAAGCCCTTGATTCTAAGTACCTAGGTGCATAATCATGTGCCTTATATGAAACCACCAATCAGCGCATGCAGAGTACCCTAAGCTCCATCCCTTCCCATTCCTCCCCTCAAAAGGTGTGTTCCCCTCTGCACATGGGCTACTCCCCTTTTTGGGGAAGCCCGGCAGGGGTCCTTCTCATCTAATAAAGCCTGTAGTCCCGGTTTTTGGCCCTCTGTCTCATCTTTCATTCTTCACCCTCTCTAATTTGAGACAATCTCAAACACAGATAAGTCAAGTGCTTTGTTTGATTTTACAGATTCTGTCAAGGGCAAACAAAGGGTAATGATCAGGCACTGTCAGTTCCCAAGCTACTGCTTTACTCCCAACAGCACTGCATCCCTATTGTAGATTGAATGAAAAGAAGAGTACCTCAATTTATTGCAAATTTTCTTTTCTAAAAGAAGTCACTAACCATAAAAGAATATAACATTTTACCAGAAAACATTTTACAGCAAATAATGAAATAAGATGAGGAAAAAATCAAGCAACCAACCAAAAATAATGATCCCCTTCTACCAAATTTTCGTTAAGCATAGAAAGAAGTTTGTCCGCCAAGACCAAATGTGAAAAGATAAAAAGAGAAACAGGTGCCCAGCCAGCATGACTTAGTGGATGACCATCGATCAACCTATGAACCAGGAGATGACGGTTCAATTCCTAATAGGGGCACATGCCTGAGTTGTAGGTACAATCCCCACTGTGGGATGTGCAGGAGGCAGCCAATTAATGATTCTCTCATCACTGATGTTTCTATCTCTCTCTCCCAGTCCTTTCTGCTCTGAAATAAAGAAAAATATTTAAAAAAAAAAAAAAAAAAAAAAAAAAAAAAGAGGATCAGGCCCTAACCGGTTTGGCTCAGTGGATAGAGTGTCACCTGTGGACTCAAGAGTCCCAGGTTCAGTTCCGGTCAAGGATATGTCCCTTGGTTGGGGGCACATCCCAGTAGGGAGTGTGCAGAAGTCAGCTGATCAATGTTTCTCTCTCATCAATGTTCCTAACTCTCTATCCCTCTCCTTTCCTCTCTGTAAAAAAATTAAGAAAATATATTTTTTTTAAAAGAGGATCAGACTTTGCAGTCTCCAAAGAGTAGAGAAGTCCGAGATTGGTTTCACTCAAGTTCTTGAAACATACACAGTCTGCCAGCCCAGAAAATCATTCCACATTTTGAAATGTATAAACATTAATAAAGGATGTATAAATAAATAAATAAATAAATAGGTTGAATAAAAGAGTAATCTGTTGTGATCCTAGAAAAGGAAGCTGAATATTATGAACATGTCAATAACTCTAAGTCAATTTATATGTTTAATATAATTCCAACCAAAATCCAGCCAAGTGCATTAACAGATATAAAAATATATTCCATAAAACACAAGAATGAGAAAGCTGAATATAGGCTTTACTTAAAATCAAGAAATGACATATTTACTCTTATAAAAGGAGGTATCTAGACCAAGAGAAAACATAGAAATAGACCAAATTACAGGCAATAAAATATTTGGTGATAAAGCAGGCATCACCAAGATGAGGGTAAAAGGAAGCATTATTTTGTAAATGGTGCTAACTTATTACCCAACTAGAGGAGCAGTGCACAAAATTTATGCACGGGATGTGGGAGTGGGGAGGAGGAGGGGGTCCTCAGCCCAGCCTGCATCCTCTCCAATCTGGGACCCCTTGGGGGATGTTTGACTGCCGGTTTAGGATCTGCTGGTTTAGGACTCTCAATCCCTAGGATCAGGCCTAAACCAGTAGTCAGACATTCCTCTCACAATCCTGGACTGCTGGCTTCTAATTGCTTACCTGCCTGCCTGCCCAGCGGCCCACAACTGCCCCCACTGGCCTGATCGCCCCCAACTGTTCCTCCCTACCAGCCTGGTTGCTCTTAATAATTAATATTAAGGGTCTAGTAATAATTAATGTCGTTTTTAAACATTCGTTTAAAATCTTGCTTGGCGTTGACTTGTATTGACATAACCTTCAAACACGTGGTATCTACAGAATGTGTGAAGTGCAATTAACAAGTTTTGCTTGAAAAAGTTTGTGTTTGGTTTGGTTTTTGTTGCAAAACTAGGGCTAAGAAGATGGCGGATGAAGAGCATATTCGGCACTGCATGCTTTACGAGTTCCAATTAGGAAGAAAAGCAAGTGAGGCTGCAAAAAACATCTGTAGTGCTCTTGGTCAAGATGCAGTTAGCGCCAGAAAATGCCAGCGTTGGTTTGAGAAATTTCGCGAGGGAAATTTTTCGTTAGATGACAAGAGTGGTCGAGGCCGTGTGTCCAATTTTGATCAAGAAGCTCTTCAAGCCGAAACCGGTTTGGCTCAGTGGTAGAGTGTCGGTCTGCGGACTGAAAGGTCCCGGGTTCGATTCCGGTCAAGGGCATGTGCCTTGGTTGCAGACACATCCCCGGTAGGGGGTGTGCAGGAGGCAGCTGGTCGATGTTTCTCTTTCGTCAACGTTTCTAGCTCTCTGTCTCTCTCCCTTCCTCTCTGTAAAATATCAATAAAATATATTTAAAAAAAAAAGCTCTTCAAGCTCTTTTGGTTCAAAATCCTCAAATTACCCAACAAGAGCTTGCGACAACTTTAAATTGTTCACAAAAAACAATTTCCAATCAATTGCGTGCACTTGGCAAAGTCCAAAAGTTTGGAAAATGGGTTCCTCATGAGTTGACCGACAACCACCGTAATCAAAGAGTCACAATTTGCAGTTCGCTCTTCTCTCGTCAAAACCGTTTGCCTTTTTTAGAGCAAATTATTACCGGAGATGAAGAATGGGTGCTGTATGTTAATTTGAAAAGGCGGCCTCAATGGTTGGACAAAAATGAGGCTCCGCAGCCCACGCCAAAACCTGACTTGCATGCGAAAAAAGTGATGTTGTGTGTTTGGTGGAATTTTAAAGGAATTCTTCATTATGAACTTTTACCATCTAACCAAATCATTACAAGTGCAGTGTATAGTGCCCAATTGGAAAGGTTAGCCCAAGCTTTAAGAGAAAAAGAACCCGCGCTGATTAATCGGAAGGGCGTAATTCTTCACCACGATAACGCACGACCGCATACTGCAAGAATCACTGCTGAAAAACTGCGCCAGTTGGAATGGGAAGTTCTCCCTCAACCTGCATATTCTCCTGATATTGCCCCTTCCGATTACCATTTGTTTCGTTCTTTGCAAAACTTTCTTCTTGGAAAAAAATTTAATAATGAAGAATGCCTCAAAAATGCATTGACCGAATTTTTCGCATCAAAAATCACAAGAATTTTACAACAGAGGGATTAAAATGCTTCCTGAGCGTTGGGTACAAGTAGTAGAAAACAACGGCAACTATATTGTTGATTAAATTTTGTTGTATTGTTTAAATAAATTCGATTTAAAAAAGTATTAGAAAACGACATTAATTATTACTAGACCTAATATTATACATCGACAATATAGCCATTACGCAGTTGGACCAGAACTTATAACTATGAACACACACACACACAAAATTATGATATAATAAATTTTAAAGTACAAAACCTATAATTGCAGACAGTATGATCAAGTTACATTTTAAAAGGCTAAAAAGTAAGGGACTACAGAACATAAAAGAATACAATTATGTAATACAAATACAGAGAAAAAGAATCAAGAAAATGAAAGTAATCATAAAGTTAACACATGCAAAAGAAGCTATCAATATACAAACATTTTTGTTAAAGTTCTAATGTCTTACTATAAATGATTTTTACCTTTCTTTAATGAATGTAATGCTGAACTGAAGAAGGTCACATAACCAGGAGGCTGGGGTGAACCACTGAATTCAAAGTACCCAAGTACTCCAGGCTGCAAGAACAAGAGCAGAATTAAGTGACTGAGGTATCACTAATCATTGTGCAATGGGGACATTTTAAAACAAGAAAGACATGTCATTATAAAATGACAATTGTCATTTGCTGCATTTCATTTTTTTAAAAAGCCTAATCACATGAAAAACGTTGGGATTTAGGGTGGACCTTTCCTTCCATTTAGGCAACTGGGTTAAGAGATACAATTGCAGCAGCTTTTATAGGGGGAGTTAATTCAGAGCTGAAACTTCCTTCCCTCTTCTTAAGTAGGTCTTTCCATTCTCTGTTGACAGTTTTCCTATGTCCCTGGTTCAAAATCTCACCATCAATTACAGGTACGGTTCTCACTTACTTCTGTTTGGCAACTCCAGACAAGCTATCAATTTCCTCATAATCTTTCTTAGATTTATTTCTCCCTCAAATTGCTTTCTTGAATGCCAGCACCCCTTCACACTAACTAGAAATCAGGTTAAATCTGATTTGCTCCACTTATATTCCAGGTAGTTCTTCTAGGGGCTCTTTCCTCCTCCACACCCAGAACCCTCTGCAAAGGACCCGTCTCATACTCTCTTGTACCTCTATCCCCCACAAACTTATTTCTCTCTCTTCATTCTACTTCTCTAAGCTTAGGACAGAATTCCCCTCCAGTCTGCTAAACCAATAAATTATCTTCTCCAGATACATCCTGCCTTCCTGTTCAGAATAATTTCTTCCATCTATGAAGGCCTTGTGGCACTCATTTTCTCTGGTTTTGTTCTGTAATGATTGTATCTGTCTAAAAAGCCAAACTGAGATCCCTAAGGAAAGAGTGCTGAGCTTGGAATCAGAAGACTTAAGCTCAAGTCCAAAAGCTAAATGATCTTGGGTGAACCCTTCAAAGAGAAACCTCAGTTTCCTTATATAGCAAATGGGTCAATTTATCATAGTGTTACGGAGAAGAATGAGCTTGACGAACTATTCAGCACTAGGCAAATGTAAAGAATTCTCTCTAGCCCTAAAGCATGTAACATCATGCTCTTAATAAATAATGGTGGAGCTGATTTGATCATTGGGGCAAAATCAGACCCAAAAGATAAGGTAGGAATTTCATCTGTTGGTAAAATTTAAAGTCAATAATTTGTATAAAAAAAGAAAATTTCTGACCTGTAGTGGAACATACTATCTTTCAAATTCAAATCACTTGTTTACTCTCATAAAATTCAATTTATTTATTTATTTATTTATTTATTTAAAAAATATATTTTTATTGATTTCAGAGAGGAAAGGAAAGGGAGAGAGAGAAACATCAATGATGAGAGAGAATCATTTTGATCAGCTGCCTCCTGCATGCTCCACACTGGGGATTGAGCCCACAATCTGGGCATGTGTCCTGATCCAGAATCAAACTGTGACCTTCTGTTTCAACTACTGAGCCATGCCAGCCAGGCAAGATTCAATTTTAAATAAATCACTTGGTTTTTATTCTGATAGAAATTGAGATAGTCAGAATGTTGAATCCTAATACTAGCTAAGAAAATCCAGCAAATAACTAACTTCTAAAACAACTGAGAACATTAGAAAGAAAAGTACGGAAAACAAATTTTCTTTTGCTAAACTCTTTCAAAATCTTTTTTTATTTTTAAATCCTCGCCCAAGAATATGTTTAGAGAGGAAGGGGGAGAAAGAGAGAAAGAACAATGATATGAAAAAGAAACATCCATCAATTACCTCATGCACGCTGCCCAGGTATTTGAAAAACCCCACAACCTCTCGGTGTATAAGACGATGTTCCAACAAACTGAGCCACCCAGTCAGGGCTCCTCTAAAATCTTTTTAACAAGCCAATCCAGAATTGGCTGAAAGAAGAACTGCATACTGTTTGGGTTTCAAAACATGCTATGACGATGTAATAAACCTTACTACCAAGAACAAAAGGAAGACAAAATCTTCAGACATTCTAGTCACTCAGTTAATGTTGTATGCAAGATCACAAAAATGAAAATTAGTGGAAACAAAATGGACTCATTTAAGATTCTTTATATTATAACCAATCTCCCAAACCGAAACCAAATGAAATAAATTAATTTAAATACCAATAAATGTTTCTTTGCTAAAAATTAAATCAGAGGAATTTCACATCATGTTATCACCAATGACTTCACAGAAGTGAACATATGGTCCATAAACACATTTATATCTACATGAATGTATGCAATTACATATATGTTTATATATAGAAATGCACACATGTACAGACATTAATGGAAGCAAAAAAGTTTTTAAACCTTAGTCTTCAAGAGAAACTGCAATAAACATTTTAAAATGTACGAAGGTTGGAGCATTTGCAGGGGTCCTTTGTGGACATTTCTACAGGTTTATTCTTGTTGAGGGCATCACTGCTGCAATTTTCCAAGGGGCTACAGAGCTTGGACAAAGGAGCCTGTCTACAGAACTGGTACTGAACTTTTCAAGTACTTTGACCAAAGAAATTTCATAAACAATACAAAGCAAATATCATATGCAAAATTATTTTCTTTTCATTGGCAAAAACACAGATAAGACTCAACAACTGTATGAGATTATTTAAAATTACATACCAGCTACAGAAACAAGAAAAAGACAAAATATATTTTAAGTATTATTTTTAAAATATTCACCATACTGTGACAATCTATATTAAGTTTTGAAAATTGGCCTGTTTGAGAATGTAACTTAAAATTAGTATTTCAAAATAATAAATTAATATTTATCTGTTTATTTCTATTACAAATTATCACTGAAAAGTAACTAAACTGGCTCTGGTTTTGCTTAAGATCAAAACAAATTTTGCAACCATTTCCCCAAAGTTTCAGTGTCGCCTAACAGAACCTGTATTTGAAAAATGATTACATATTTCAGAGTTCCTTTCACAATTCTTTCTTAAATCTGGAAAAAGAAGAGTTTGGGGAATAAAATTCATGCATATTCACATAAGTAGATTTTCTAGGTCAAGATCCCTTGTTTGCTCATCTGCAAATAAACCAGGGGCTGGTTCAAAGCACAACTGTAACCCTGCCTAATATATTTTGAGGCTTTTAGCACATAAGCCAGTCTGACACTGGGTTATATAGTTGGGGTGCAAGCCCTGCTGGTACAGAAGTTGACCCTCCTCACTCTGCTGCTTACCATAAGTAAGATCACCTGACCCCAGATTCCATCTGCAGTGTTTTATTAATCTACTCCCAGATGCTTATAGCTACCAGGTAAACAATCATGGGAACTCAACTGCAAACAGGACACTACTCAACCCCCTACACCTTGTCTATCTGTTTTCCTTTGTTATATATCTCCACTTTAAAACTCCATAAAACAGAGGCTCTCTCTTGTTCATCACCATGTTTCTAGCACAGAGCAGTCACAAAATAAACATTTGTTAATGAATGAATTGGGGATAAAAATGTGAATAAGACAATACTCCTTTATCAAGTTTACAATTTAGCAAAGGACATAACATAATAAATGCCAGATTATAATTTGACCTAGTTTGTGTTTTTAATTCCATCCCCTAATGTACAGTGTATTCAGTACCTGCTAGAATGAGGTTAAATAGACTACTTATAGGAGGCCAACAAATCCTCATGAAGACTAAATATTTATTTCCTAAGTAAATACTATTTGCAGTTTGGCATCAATTTCAGCAAATGATGTACACAATCTCTAGTGGTGTGTTTTTATCAATGACAATTGAAGTATTTCTGCACTAATGTTAACTCACACCTAGAAAACTTGAAACTATTTAGTTCACGGTGCTATAAAACTATAAATTGACAGAAACAGTATTTATTTGTTCAACATTCAGGCTATTTTTACTAACAAGTAACAGTATAACAGCAGGCAGCAGACATTCTACTAGATGTTTCTCCAAAATACTCAGGTTTTCTGTCACCTGGCAATTTACTCAACACCATGCTTCCATCTCTAAAAGATTGCCAAGTTTTTCCCCACTCTGTTTAAATGTAACACAATTTGGTTTATCATACTGATAAGAATAAATAAGTACATACATGCAAAATCACTACTCTTAAATGGATAAATTATAAATTCATGAAGAGATTTAGAAAATATTTTGGCCCATATGTAACATAAGAATTAAATAATATTGTTGGCATTTAGTGGGTAGAATAAAAGATACAAATCAGATGATTCTGATAAAAAATAAAAAAGAGCCCACTGGCATGGTTCAGTGGTTGAACGTCTACCTATGAACCAGGAGGTTACAGTTTGATTCCTGGTCAGGGCATATGCCAGGGTTGCAGGCTCAATCCCCAGTGTGAAGTGTGCAGGTGGTAGCTGATTGATGATTCTCTCTCATCATTGATGTTTCTATCTCTCTCCCTCTCCCTTCCTCTCTGAAATCAATAAAAATATATTTATAAATAAAAAAAGAAAGAAGCATTACTGATGTAGAAGCTACTGAAACCTTAACCAATTGATGCCTAAAAAATACCAAAATTATGCCCTGACCCAGTGGCTCAGATGGTTGGAGCCACCAACCCAATATGCCAAGATTGTAGGTTTGATCCCCCGCATGGGCACATACAAGAATCAATCAATGAATGCAAAAATAGCCCAAACTGTTCACAAATATCTGGATTTGAGACAAATGAATAAATTGATGTTTCTCTCTCTCAATTCCTCTCTAAAATCAATATTTAAAATATACCAAAATTAGGAGAGCCATAAGACTAATGACTTTGAGAAAGTGACATTACCATCACTCAATCCTATCTCCTTTCCAATCAACTTAATGTCCACCAAAATAAAAAAGGCACTGGGCTATGCTGTCCACAAGTAATAAATCACATTTTCCTGTCTGTATCTTAAATAGGCAAGAAGGACCTCCAGGAAGAAAGATTCTACATTTAGAATAAATGAAGAAAATGAAATTTCTTAACATGGTTTACAATGAGATGACTTAAAGCTCTTGAGCTCCCTCTGTAGTATGCATTGACAAGTTCACTTAAGTTTTTCGCTAATTTCATTATTTATAAGGTAGCTATGATTTTAATGCATGTCTGGAAAGAAAATTATAGAACCTACTCTGTCTCAATATTGTGATTATCATACATAAGAACACTCCCAGTTCTACAGAATAAATGCAATGACCCAATTAAAAATAGCAGATTGAGAGAGAACCAACATGGTGGTATAAATACCCTGTTTCCCCGAAAATAAGACAATGTCTGATATTAATTTTTGCTCCCAAAGATGCGCTAGGTCTTATTTTCAGGGGATGTCTTATTTTTCCATGAAGAAGAATACAGTACACATTTATTGTTAAATGAAAATAAAGGAAATTTATTACCTGTATACAGTACAGTAGTACAGTAGTTGTCAACACAAACCAAACAAACTGTGAATCCTACAGTATCAAGAATTTACTCATTTATTCAATGACAATCATATCATCATCTTCTGGAATATCATCATAACAATCCAATTCCTGAATTTCCTGGTGAATTTCTTGTGACTCCATTTCTTTCAGAATCAGTGGACCAAATCTCTCATGTTTAGCAATAGCACTGTCTTTAAATGAGTACTTCTTGTCAAGGTAGCCTGCTCGCAGTGCATTTGCAATGCAACTGTCAGTGATTTTCTCCCATAAATTCTTCACCCAAGTCACAACTTCTTGCAGTTTAGGTTTCACAAAGTTTCCACGCTGATTTCTCTCCATTCTATTTTCAATGTAGTCATTAATTTCCATGCGCAAATTGTTTTTGAATGGCTTGTTTATTGCAATATCAAGAGTCTGGAGCCGAAACCGGTTTGGCTCAGTGGTAGAGCGTCGGTCTGTGGACTGAAAAGTCCCACGTTCGATTCCGGTCAAGAGCATGTACATTGGTTGCGGACACATCCCCGGTAAGGGGTGTGCAAGAGGCAGCTGGTCAATGTTTCTCTCTCATCAACATTTCTAGCTCTCTATCTCTCTCCCTTCCTCTCTGTAAAATATCAATAAAATATATATTTAAAAAAAAAAAAAGAGTCTGGAGATAGGCCGTCATTCCTGTGGGAATCATCTGATCTATTTTTCTTTAGTGAAGTAATGTCTTCATGTCTTTAGCGCGGTGAGTGCTAGCTGCATCCCAGACTAGCAGACCTCTTTGGCTCCCTCGCATAACAAGCAGCAGCATTAAATCGACTCACTTCCTTATAACTGCTTGTGTGGCCCAGGCTTTTTCAGTTTTAAGAATAAAAACGCCCAAAATACATTCAATCTTTTCCTTCTTGCCCCTAGAAATGATTAAAGGTGGGATTTTAGTGCCATCCAGATGAATTGCCAAAATACAGGAAACATGTGCACTTTTGTAAGCAGTGGAGGGAATGTACACTAAGGAGGCACCCCGCTGTTCAATTGCTGTTTGAGATGATTTGCCCATAAACACTGCAGTTTCATCCATAGCAATCATGTTGGAAAGATTGTATTTAGAGAAGTCAGCATCATCAATAAAGGACTTGAATGCAAGTGCTCGCTTAATAACTTGAGTATCTTCTAACCTAAACAATGTTGTAGATATTCTTAAAGACAGTTCACTTCGCTGAAGGAAATTATCCAGCCAGTGTTGTGATGCTTTGAAGTCTTTGAGGCTATGTCAAACTGTGGTGCCATTGCAAGGGCAAATTCTTGAATCTGAGTCCTATTCACAACCAAAGCCTCTGCTCTCCTGTCAACAACCCATTCACAAATCAGGTCTTCCAGCTTGGAAAATAATGATTGCCGACCTGATCCACACTTGCGCTTTTTAGCATTTCCCTTGTCCACTTTTTCAATAACGCTACCATACTCTGCTCGCCATTTTTGGACCACTCGGATACTCAAAATCTTCTCTTTGCAGAAAGCAGTAAGATTTTGGCCCCAAGAATCTTCCACAATTCCTTTCTTGTACTCCACGGAGTAGCTTTTTCTTTTTCCATATGAATGGCCTGTCCTGGTGCAGGCTTCAGACTTTGCTAAAAATCAATCAAACAAGCTGCAGCTGGTGACAGCATGCCCCAAACGTATCAATAAAAAGCCTAAGACCAGGCACTAGTACAAGACTGCCTTGCTTCAAGCTGGGCCTCACCTCCTAAAAAGCAGCTCTCCCACTGTAGTCATAGATGGTCCTCACAGACAACTGGCCTTGAGGCCAACTCTTCCCAGAGACGCCAACAGCAATCAAGTCTCAACTACAAGTCTGTGCACACAGCCCACACAGGGGGCACCTAGAGTGCCCAACTCAGGTGACTGGGAGGCTGAGCCACTAGGCCCTAAAGGACACATACTACACAAGGCCACTCTACCAATTCCAGGAGACATAGTAGCTCTACCTAATACATAGAAACAGACATAGGGAAGCAGCCAAAATGCAGAGACAAAGAAACGTCACAAATGAAAAAATTGGAAGCAAGCAAACTACTGGATACAAAGTTCAAAACCATGGTTATAAAGTTGCTCAAGGATCTTTATGAAATTTCAGGGATCTTAGTGAGAATGTCAACGACATGAAAAAGGTCCAGTCAGAAATTAAGCATACACTAAATGACATGACAATTTATAGAGATTAAATGGTAGAGAAGATTCCAAGAAGCAAATCAACAGACCTAGTTGGTGCTACCAAAGACACTAGGCCCAAATGCCCTACTTCCCAGTGTAGCTCAGGCCTATCAGCCTACCCAGGCAAAACGGGAGGCAAGATAGTGAGTAGCACGGAAATCCATTATTTTTCTACCTTAAGAGCAAAGAATTTACTCAAATGCATATCTGAGAACTACAAGCAGAACTAGATATTAATACTGCTGCTTGGGGAATCTGCTATCATTAACATATAAATAATATTTCTAACATGATTGAAAAAGCTGTTAATGATGTTCTAGTGAAAGAAATTCTTAACTAATCTACATACAATCTACATAGCACAAAAATTCAACCCATCACTATTATTAAATTCTAAATTATGAAGTCAGGATTCATATGATTTTTATCTGTATCTGGTTACTTAAGGTCCTAATTTTGTTATATCTAAGCACCATTTTTCATTTTTGCTAGTTCCTAGTGATCTAGTGCAGTGGTCAGCAAACTCATTAGTCAAAAGAGCCAATTATAAACAGTACTACAATTGAAATTTCTTATGAGAGCCAAATTTTTTAAACTTAAACTTCTTCTAACACCACTTCTTCAAAATAGACTGGCCCAGGCCGTGGTAGAGTCACCCTCAAGGGGCGAAAGAGCTGCATGTGGCTCGCGAGCTGCAGTCTGCCGACCACGGGTCTAGTAGATTCAGCACTTTCACTTGTTGTACCCAAGTATGACTTTACACTTGCTCCAAAAATTTTTTGTGAAACTATTTTTACATTTTATTGAGATTACTTTAAGCTTTATACTAGTCTCCCAAAAATAAGCTGCCCTGCACAAGCATTGAACAACCTATAAAAATATTTTATCAGGTGTTGAAATTGGCAATGGAAAAGCAGTTCAGATCTTAAAATAGTTATACACTTAAAATATAAAGGAATGTATTTTCAGTTTTGTTTTGCTTTGAAACTACAACTGACAAGAAAAACCAGATACCTCATCATAAGATGCCATAAAGCATCAAATAAAATTTTTAGAAATTTGCCGCTGTATATAAATAAGTTAATTCTTACATACTCTAAGTTAATTGTGAGACAAATTGAAAGTTTGTTAAAAATTCCCAAGTAAAAAATAAAGGTTTTGCAAGCATTCTATTTTCTTAAAACTCACTTGGTCAAACCATCCCTATAATCTATTATCTCAAAAAGCATTTAATTAGGGCTTATCTATAATGTAACTTTTTAATTGCTACAAAATCAGGAAGTATAAAAACTTTTCTATACAAACAATCCAATACAACCCGGTGAAATCTTGGGAATGTAAGGAGATATGAAAGATAGGTACCTCGTAGTTTGAGAGAAAATCTAGTAATTCTGATTGAGATGGGATGTACTGAAGTGGTTTCATCACCCGGCGGACAAACTTCTCAATGTAAACAGCACTCATGGGGCCTTTGTATTCGATTGGTCCAAAACTAGTACCAAAAAATAAAAATAAAAAATAAAAAGAATACACCATGCATTAAACCTGTAATGTATAACTGAAATCATTAACAACAAAAAATGAAAAGGTCCTGCTTTAGGATCCTGACTGAGAAGTTCTTTGTCTCAGGAGACAACTGGAGAGCCAATTAAGAAGCATTTATGAGAGGAAAGATACAGAAGCCATTACAAGCAATCTCTGAAAAACAAATTAATTCCCGCAATATTTCCTTAAAAAAACAAAATAGAAAGGCAACCTTGGAAACTGGCCAAAACCTAAAGGATTCCAGGATCTGAACCACACAATTCAATGTAGAGGGGCAAGCTTTCCATTGAGCAGTTGGCCCTTAGCCTACTAAAAAACAGTTATTAAATATTCCCAACCTAGCCATTTTGGCTCAGTGGATAGAGCATCGGCCTGTGGACTGAAGGGTCATGGGTTTGATTCTGGTCAAGGGCACATGCCTGGGTTGTGGATTCAATCCTCAGTGGGGGGTGTACAGGAGGCAGCCAATCAATGATTTTCTCTCATCATTGATGTTTCTCTCTCTCTCTTCCTGAGATCAATATATATATATATATGGCTAATATGCTAAGTATCTGTCTGGGTAATAATGTTACATAACAATGCCCAACTTCCTCTCCATAGCAACTAGTCTCCTTGCAATTTCTTCAGCTCAGGAATACAACTTGCTTTATAGCCAGGTGCAAACATTTTACACTGTAACCAAATGTCTGTGAAGCATTTTCCCATGCCTCATCTCATTTGATCCTCACAGAAGTCCTGGAAAAGGTAGAAAGGAGAGTAGGTGGAATCCTATTTTCTTTTCATTAGCCAGAAAACGGAAATTTAGAAAGCTTAGAAACTTGACACAACTGAAAAGAAGAAATGGTGGACCTTGAAAATGACTTCAGGTTTTCTCACTGCATAGAATACAATCAAACACTGCTGCAGTTAAATATTTTACCCTTTGTTCTCCCTGTGGGATCTACAATAATAATCTGCTTCATGTTGATATTTACTGCTGTGTTGCTTACAATTACCTGAAAGAGAAGTTGGGGTGCTTCACTGGGCTGGAAAAAGTTTAGCTAAATCTAAAAGCAGGTCTAATTAAGCAAGTTTATTCTATATATATAAAAGGCTATGTTGACTCATGCATGTATGCTACATATAATGCTCTTGCTGGCACCAATCACACATGTGTTTCAATATGGCACTGTCGATCATGAAATTGGTTGACACTTCTATTATAGAAAAAGGACAAACAGCAACATTAAAATATTTCTTCTAATTAATTCCCTTTCAAAGTGCACAAATTCAAGCACTGAGCCACTAATATTAATTAAAAATTAAAAATAAATATTCACATAGGCATTTATACAAAGGATCACTAATTGAACCTTAAACCTAGTTAGAGCTTTATTACAACAAAAAATTATGTGATGGATCAAGTCAGGAGCCTGTATAAATGATTTTCCATTCCAGTTGTATAGGGGATGCATAAGAAGTTGATTTGGTATTGCTAAGAATACTATTAACACTCAGTTAACCTCCTAATAAGCTGATCAGAATCCTCAAATGGCTTTCTTTGATATTGTGCAATACCAACAGATATTGCTCAAATATAAATGGATGGTATGTGGAGTGGATAAGAAATAGAGTGACATTCAGCAACTCCATAAACATTCTTCTCTCTAAACAGAAACTGATATTAAGCTTACTGTTAATAGCAAGCATAGACAGAGCACAGTAAAGAATTATATAAATGCTATGGTCATAATAATATAATATTTGATTATAGAAATTAACACACATATAATGTGATAAGATAAACACAATTCTTCAGTGTGTACTGCAGAATATGATGCAAAGAAATATTAGCATAAAAAAGTAAAAATAGCATTCTACATGCACAACTGGGAGACAGTTAAGAATTCCATAAGTCAAGACTTATTACAACTAATTTAATTTTAACAATTATTTTAAAATCACCACCAGCCCTAGCCAGTTTGGCTCAGTGGATAGCGCATTGGCCTGTGAACCAAAGGGTGTCAAGTTCGATTCTGGTCAAGGGCCTTGGTTGTGCCTTGGTTGCGGGCACATCCCCAGTGGGGGCTGTGCTGGAGACAGCTGATTGATGTTTCTCTCTCATCGATGTTTCTAACTCTCTATCCCTCTCCCTTCCTCTTTGTAAAAATTCAATAAAACATATATAAAAAAAAATTTTAAAGGAAGAAATAAAAATCATCTGATAACTTATTTTATTCAGCAAAAAGGAGGCAACCAATCTAGAAACCTCATCTATTCAAACAAACAGGCTCTGCTGAATTTTACAGAATCCCAGTACTTGTAATGAGAAGAACCCAGAATGCAGGATGGGGGACATGTTTTAGCAACATGCTATAGTCATTGCTGTAGGACAAGCTGACCTAGGGCTGCTTAACTCCATATAGTGTTTTGAGAAACTACTGCCTCAGAGCCTTTATAACTAGTATTAATATATCGCTTCTCGGCCTTTTGGCTAAGATCAAGTGTAATAACTAGTATTAATACAAGCCAAAAAAAAAAAAAAATGGAATCTATGCTCCCTTCGGCAACACATATACTTTAAAAAAAAAAAAAAAAAAAAAGTGGAATCTAGTTTCACAAAACAGAAAAATCTATTAATTTATTTAAGCAGCTACAACTAGGTAAGTCATTATACAAACAGAAACAACACACACAACAGTCTATCCAGTGATAAGACAGACTCAAGGTTCACATTTGCAAGCACATTAACCAAAAAAAAATCTCCAAGACTACCAAATACTCACAAGAGAGTTTAGTTAAAGAAACACATTCATTCATATGTGTTTCATGTAAAATAGAGGGCTTGGAGATTCTTAAATAGAATATGAAAAGGCTACCTTTCAGATATTTCTGTGCTTTAGCACTTTCTTCTGTTTTTGAGACATTGGGAATGACTTAAACAAGTAAAAATTTAACACATAAAGATGAGGGGCAAACACTTCAAGATGAGTACTAACCTCAAATTCCTCATCTATATAATTAGAGGAGTGGACTAGATTTTTCTAAAGTTCCTTCCATGCCTTTTCAATCTTTCTATAAAACTAAGAAAACAAACAGCGTAAGACAACAATGCACACGCCACATAAACCAAAATGACATTTTGCACTCTATTAAAGGGAATTCTTCTAATCTTAATGTCACATCACATTAAGTTCAGCTCTGGCAACTGGCTTGGTTACATGTAGTTGCAAGTCTTTTATTCCCTGCTAGGCATCTGTGTCCTATTTCCTATTTCCAAGAAAAGAAATGCAGGAACCTTCATGAGGCAAGCTCATTATCCCTTTGACAGAGCACAGAGTTTTAGAACCTTCAAGCATAGCACCTTATACTTATCTTAAAAAACAAAAAAAACACAAAAACAATTTATAAATAATTCTTTGGTAGCAGATTCATTGTGTATTGTATATTCTATATTACCTAATAAGAAAAAAATTGATCAGGTATTTTTAGGAAGTACCTTAAACCAGTCCTTTTATAGTTTATATTTACTAGCATTTTTATACACACACACACACACACACACACACACACACACAAACACACACACACACACAATCACCTCTAAACATCAGGATGCCTTAATCAATGATTCTCTCTCATCATTGATATTTCGATCTCTCTCCCTCTCCTTTCCTTTCAAAATCAATAAAAATATATATTTTAAATAAATAAATAAATAAAATGGAGCCCTAGCTCAAGCATATCAAACTCAAAGGCTAACATAGGCCAAATAAACAAGGTTTAAGTTTATATGGGCCGCAAAAAAAACAAATAGAAATGTAGGTTTATTTTAATAGAGACATGCTGAATAAAAAGAGCTGAAATAAATGAGTAATCATTAACATAAAATAATAGAGCATTTCAATAAAGTTAATATTTTTTCTTGAACATTAACTTACCAGACACTGAATAACGATACAAAACACACAAAGACTTTTATTTATTTTTATACCACAAAACACTTTTAGAATATTTGAAATGTACAGCCACACAAATAATCTATTTTCCTTGTTCTTCAAAAGCAAAATATTTCCTGTTGCGCATACCAAACAAATCAGTACAAAACAACTGATGTGGCAATTGGCTGCTAAAATATTAGCTGCTAGTATTAGTGGAGAGAAATAGTGCGCCTGCACATAAGGTGCGTGATTATAGTAATTCGTCACTAGCGAACATTGTAATTCATTATTAATAATTATGTATAACAGAATATTGTAAAAATTAAGTTACGACACTTTTGTTAAAACGTTTCTTACATACCGTTATATTGGCTGGGCCGCAAACATATTCGTTGTGGGCCGCATGCAAACCACGGGTTTGCCCTAGCTGGACTGGCTCAGTGGACAGAGCATTGGCATGCAGACTGAAGGGTCCCAGGTTCGATCACGGTCAAGAACACATGCCGGGTTGCGGGCTCGATCCCTAGTGTGGGGCTGCAGGAGGCAGCCAATCAATGATTCTCTCTCATTATTGATATTTCTATCTTTCCCTCTCTGTTCCTCTCGGAAATCAATAAAAATATATTTTTTAAAAAGAAGGAACTATGAGAAAGTTCCTCTGAGAAAGTATTCATATGTCTAGATGAAAATGTGAGGTTGAAAATGGGGTAGAAAAGTATGTTTTTGCCCAAATACTATTTACAACATTTTATGTTAAAGTCATGGAAGTGTAATGGAATGTGACAGATAATCCACAATGGTAATTTGTTGATGTTTGTTATAAATCTCTATTAAGGTCTAAGAAGTTTGGAGGGAGGGGAAAAAATAAAATCTTAAAATAAAAAATAAAATCTTACTAATCACATCTTCTTTACCCATTTTACTTTCATTAACAAACTTTAAGACAACTACATTGAACAAAGTCCGAGTCCCATCTCATGTATCCAAAATCCTTTAAGTCAAATTTTAGACATTACCCATAGCAATGGCCAGGCAGTACTCCAAAATCAAGCACCAATATTTTTCTACAGCAAAATGAATAAACTGGCACCTTAAGTGAGATAAAGCCTATAGACAGCCTCTTATTACTTTAGGCCAGATGAATGTATTTGGGGACAAATTTAGGTTTCCAGAGCTCTCTGGATTTCAGAATTATGGTTATAGAATTATGGACTTGTACTTTTCTTCCCAGTTGAAAAGATGGTAAGATACCCTCTTGATTATGCAATCCTGCCAACTAAAAGGATAAAGACTTTTATTTATTTTTATACCACAAAACACTTTTAGAATATTTGAAATGTACAGCCACACAATGGAGTAACTATTACTATTACAATAAAAACCATGCTTTAGAATATACGTAATGATATGAAACTTAAGAAAAACCAGTTTAGTCCATCTTTGTGGCTCAGTGGTTTATCATGAACCAAAAGGTCACGGTTTGATTCCCAGTCAGGGCACATGCCTGAGTTCCAGGGTCAATCACCAGTAGCGGGCGTAAACTATTAGCTATTTCTCTCTCTCTCTCCCCCATCTCCCTTACTCTCTGAAATCAATAAAAAAATATATTGAAAAAGAAAAAAGTTTAGGAAAGAATATTACTATAGGGTAATGCTTTGTTTATTTTTAAAGAAGAGGAGATATATATATATATATGAATATAAATCTAAATACATAATGATTATATATGGCTGATAAAATAATCCAGATCCTTTTGTCTATTTATTTTTGCTTATACATATTTTCTCAATCTAGCTAATATTTTAAATGGGGGGAAAAATCACTTCAAAATTGATAAACTTAGTTGGAATTAGAAACATTACTTAAAATGTCTTACCTCCGATGATACAGATATATTACAGGAAAATAAAAAAAATGCTTCTTTTTTCTGCATCTCCCCTGGTTCCACCAACAGTTAATTGCCACAAACAACACCTGCAGAGCCAAAAAAAGGTTTTAAATGACTATGAATAACAACTGAAAAACTACAAAAACGTAAAAGGCAAACTTGTAGCTATGGAACTATTCCTCTCTGAAACAGAAAGTATAAAAAAAATTGTTTTCAAGAGTTCAAAGAAGGTCATCACTGACTGCTGCAATAAAAAAGAAAGACTCCATGCTAGCTTGCCAACTAACAGGATAAAGACTTTTATTTATTTTTATACCACAAAACACTTTTAGAATATTTGAAATGTACAGCTAGGACTGAATACTTTGGAGTCTGGCCCAAGAGGAAAATGATTTCCTTTGAATTCTAAAGTGAATGAGCATCAGAGCTTTTTCTAAGCATGATTAACAAGAAAGCTTAATAGAAAGATATGCCTTTTGATAGTCAAACTAAATATCTGAGAATGAAAAAAATATACAAATCAAACATCACAAATTTCAAGACCATTTCAAATGATTACATTAAAAACTAATAAAAATAACAGATTATTAAAGCTATTTCTAAAATATAGGACTGAATAGAAAAAATATAGATTAAGTACATATTTATAGATGGATGCTGAAGTACTTAAGAAGTGTCCCTATGTCTACAATTTACTTTGAAATGGACCAAAAATAAGATGGATTAATAGTTAAATTGGTGCAAAGTTTTTCAAATTTGGCAGAATTGAAATTTTGGGATTAAATTGTTGTGAGGCTTTTTTCCTTGTTATGTTTGTTTTTGCTGTGAGGGCTGCTCTACAACAAAAGTAAACAAAGGGTGGTGTAGAGTATTTAGCAGTCTCTTTTCCACTAGGTGCCACCAGTGTTTCCCTCTCAAGTACCAAAAAACCTCTCTTTACATTGCCAAAGGCCCCCTGCGGGGGAGGGGGAAAAGACTGCCACTAGTTGAGAACCACTGATTAGAAGGATAAGATGGATAAATACATAATAAAATGTTAACAGTGGAATTTAAGTGGTAAGTATATAGAAAATTCCTTTACCTCCACTATATGTTTAAAAACTTATAATTAGCACTGAAAAAAATATGAAGACTATAGTTATTTTAGGTGGCTTATACTTATTAGATAGCAATATTGCTCAAACTTAGTGGAAACTCTTTACAGCTCCTTTTGGAGTCTATTCATGAGAAAGAAAAGCAAAATATCTTTACTTATGGGTGACATCTCATTTTTTTACCCAAAAATAAGGCAGAATCTACCATTTTACTAAGCAATGTGGCTCAAAATATTTTTGCCCATTTCTGAAAATAAACCTGCTCCTTTTTCCTACTGAGAACTTGGAAAGCAATTAGGAAAATTTAGGGGGAAAGGGAAAAGCAGAGCAGGTCAGTTGTTTATGGCACTATGACCTCAATCATTTGTCCTGTGATCTTTAACAAACTGTTGTGCCCTCTAAATCTGAGGTCTTGCCTTAGAAGAACAGGAAAACCAGTATCAGCTTACAGAGCTGTTGTGAGAAACAGCATAAGGCTAGGCACTCCCAAATACTATTCCTATGTAATCACTTTAAAGGGCATATTGCTTAAGTTGACAATTCTATATAATAAAACCTAATATGTAAATTGTCCCCTCAGGAGTTTGACCACTCGCTATGACGAGCAATGACCACCAGGGGGCGGCACGGAACATGGTGAGCAGCGCTGGCAGTGGGCGGCAGTATAAGTGCCCCTATGGGCCCCAATGAGAGTGGGACCGCAACGGCATGGTGGAGCAGGTGAGTGGGTGGTGCCAGGCCAAGGTGGGAACAAGCAGGAGCCTGATCGCCCTGCAGACTGCAACCAGCAGTGGGGGGGGGGGGGGGGGGTGTAGCCACCACCCAGCTCAGAGGCATTGAGGAAGCCAGGTGGGGGGCCTGAGCAGGTGAGGGGGTGGTGCCAGGCCACAGTGGGGTGCCAGGCAGGGCTGGGGGCGCAAGCTGGGGCCCAATCCCCACAGGCCACCCTAAGGGACCCCACCTGTGCACAAATTCATGCACTGGGTCTCTAGTAAAATAATAAGTGATTGATAGTCTAATATATATTCTTCACTTGTTCTCTAAATTCAGAAAATTTGGGGAATGACTGGCAAAGTGGTGATTTCCTTCATGCTAATATACTACTTGCCTCACAGTGCTCCATTACAGTTCCTGTTTCCTCCCTGGAAGTATCTGCCAGTTTGGTTACTATTCGCCATTTAAAAGGGGGAGGGTGTGTAAAGGAAAGACGGGAACAGATTAAATCCACTGACCCACAGCTGGAACACAAAATCATATCCCACCCCAAAGAATCAGTGTTAAGGGAATGAAGAGTTATATTTAAACAGTAATTGGTACTCCATTCGGGGATATATAATGGTTTAAAATGCTTTACTAGGCTGAGAAGGAAGTCTAGTCACCATTTAAAACACTGTTTCGAAGAGTCTTTCCCTTTTTTTACTAAAACACTGTTTCGAAGAAAAGCCAACTGAGAGTTCCAAATGAACTTCTGGAACTCAGCTGCCTGCTTAAGTAACCTCAAATCAGTAGGTCCCAACAGCAGCCTTTTAGAAGTCTGTGGATGCTTTTTAGTGAATTGCAATGACTAGGGAAAGGAGGGAGGGGGCAGTGGGGTCAGGAAGGCTACAAGGCATGTGGTGGGGGTTGGGCAGGGGCTGCAGTAGATATCCTGCAATGTTCAAAATTGTTCTGCAAGGGAAGATTCATTCCAGAGCAGTTTTAAATGCCCTGCCCAACACAGATGTTGAAGAAAACCCATTTGTTATTATTAGAGCCCAGAACCTAATTCCATTTTATATGTGAAACCAAAACATGGTTTTTTTATACACTGAATTTCTTAGGAAGGCAATTTCTGTGTCACCTGAGGGCAAAAAGTACTTTGATTAGTTTAGAACTTTACCAACAGATGTCCATTGTTTAGAAAAATCAAAATCACCAAGTGCAATGCCCCCATGGTATCAAAGTCCAACACGTACCTTTATCAATCTACATTTGTAACTGTTCCATCCATAGTAACTCTATATAAAGGTACAAGGATCTATTTTGTCCAAGCATTTACAAACTGAAACACATATGATTTAATTATATATGACTTTGCTCCCTTCTCCCTTTAAGTTTAAATAGGTCATTAGATTAACTATTGTGAAATTTTATGTGTAGGAAGTTTTTCTTATCTACGAATTCCTTTTTAAGGCATAAAAAGGAATAAATATCAAATACTTGTTTTATAAAAAGCAACTGAGATCCATTTGGCTTAAAACCACTGTCACAGATAACTCATATGCCTATATATCCCTCTTATCTATTATAAAGGTTGCATTCGTTCATTAAATATCTGTTATAGTTCTGGTCCAAGTACGGGTATTTAAATGTCAGACAGCTACACTGTAGTCATAATGAATAAATTTCTCCTAAATAAAATACTTAACTAGCAAATATCAATGAGATAATCAACTAGGACGTTCAGTTCCCCACCTATAATACTTCAACACAAAAACTAAATAGCATGGCACCTGGAAATGAGCGCTGGCTTAGTCACAGGATGCAGAATCTGTTCCCCCTCCTGCTGCTAGCTGATTAGGATCATCACAATCAGAAATCCTTTGTTTCTTTATAGAAGGCTTTAGAATTTTAAAAGTGCTCCTGGTCTTCACCTTGGCAAAATCAGTCAGTTGGTAAGTTGTCTCTATAGAGACAATCTGCTCTGCAACAGGACTGACAGTCATTTGCTTCTTAGGCCAAATGTCAACATTACCTGGTCTGAAAGCTGAGTCGCTGCTTGATCAACTTCTGCCCTGGCAGCGATGGACTGTCCACACCATGGGGCATAGAAGAACAGCAGCACCACCTCTGAATCCTGGCGAAGATACTCTGCGTAATCCAGCTGACCCTGGAAGAGGTCAATAACCGGAGACCTCGAGGAGAAAAAGCTGACAGGTGGCTTTGCTGGTATTATCACATCTTTTGCTCGACTAAAAAAGAGTAAACACAAACAAGATCACTAAGTTTATTTTCTCCAACAACAGCTTCATGTGGAAGGAGAATGAAACTTAAATATTCTGCAATAAGGCAATATGTAGCTGAGAAAATGAAGATATGAAATATATGCTAGAAATTATTCTATAATATTGTCTCCCCACATGTGAAGTGGGAAGGCAGTGGAGAGCAGAGAATATCTTTGAGTAATCCACATTCTTGCCTCCACACCCAAGATTCACCTCATCTCTCTGCAATCTTTTTTTTTTCTTCAAATTTAATAAATCTTTATTGTTCAGATTATTACAATTGTTTCTTTTTTTCCCCCCACATAGCTCCCTTCCACCCAGTTCCCACCTCACCTTCTGCCCTTACCTCCCCGATTGTCCTCATCCATAGGTGTACTATTTTAATCCAGTCTCTTCCTGCATCCCCCACACCCCTTTCCCCCTGATAATTATCAATCCACTCCCGTTCTTTGCCCCTGATCTCTGCAATCCTGTTCTCCACAGGAGTCACTGATCTCCAGGACTTCAGAGCCACCAGGTAAGCTTGCTCAGAATTAAGGAGAGGGAGCACATGTGGCTACTACTAATAAGATTTCTATATGAAATGCTTACAATTAACTCAATTTTGAGAAAACTTAAAAGCGTATTAACTGGAGTTGATCAGAGGGGCAGGACAGGTGGGGGGGAGCTATAGGAGGTTGGCCAGCTGGCCCCACCCACCAAACAGGCCTGTTCGCTGGCCGCAGTGGGCATTATAGCATCAGTCATTCTGGTCATTACAGCTTTCCGGTAGCTGGCATTATATATATATATATACACACACACACACACACACACACACACACATATATATATATATGTATATGTATATGTATATGTATATGTATATGTATATAAAATTACTTTTCATACAAACCAATATAAACCTACTTTTGCCCACCTTCTATAATATGAATGCATTTATATGAAATCCCAAAACAGACAAAGCTAATCTATAATGAAATAAATCAGCATCAGTGATTATCTAGACTAGAGAGTGGAGAAGAGACTAACTGCAGAAGGGTACTGAGAAAATTTTCTCTCAGCTCCCTATTGGTTGCTTTCATACATCTCACCTCATTCTGTTACTTATCTTACCTTTTTATTATTTATTTACTCTACAAGATATATCATTAACTCCCTAAGGACAAGGATACTGTCTTTTGCACTGTTAGATCCTCATTGTTTAGTAGCTGCTGTTACTATAAAGTTCAGTAACTTGTGAAATGAACAAACCTCCCCTACTTACCTCACCTAAACATATGTGAAAGGAAATTAAATATAAATCCAGACATATTCTATATAATAAAAGGGTAATATGCAAATTGACCCTAATGGCAGAATGACACGCTATGATGTGCACTGACACCAGGGGGCAGATGCTCAATGCAGGAGCTGCCCTTGGTGGTCAGTGCACTCCTACAGTGGGGAGCTCTGCTCAGCCACAAGCAGGGCTAAAGTCTGTGAGCACAGTGGTGGTGGAGGGAGCCTCTCCCGCCTCTGCAGCAGCACTAAGGATGTCCAAGTGACGGCTTAGGCCCACTTCCCACTAGGCCTAAGCCGTCAGTTGGACATCCCCCGAGGTTCCAGGACTACAAGGAGTGCAGGTCAGGCTGAAGGACCCCCCTCCAATGCACGAATTTTCGTGCACTGGGCCTCTAGTGTTATTAAGAACAGTCTGAAAGAATCAAAGTGTCAGAAGGCCTATTTGCATTCCTAGGTATGATTCCGAGGGATGCCTAACTGTGCTTTAACTTTACAGGTGTGCAAATGAATTTGATAATTCGGTTTCTCAGAAAATAGCCAAGTATAATCAATCCTCTGTATCTCTGGGTTCCACATTGATGAATTTAATCAATCTTGGATCAAAAATATTCTTTTAAAAAATGTTACATTGTTGATGATGTGTACTACATAGTTAGGCATACCATGGTTATGTCTGTACTGAACATGTACATACTTTTTCTCTTATTGGTATTTACTCAACAATACAGTATAACAACTATTTATGTAGCATTTACATTGTATTAGGTATTATAAGTAATCTAGAACTACTTAAAATATATGGAAGGCTGTGGGTAGGTTGTAGGTAAATACTACACCACTTTACGTAAAGGATTTGAGCATCCAAGGACTTGGGTATCCGAAGGTGGTCCTGGAATCAAGCCCCTGCACATACCAATGGAAGATGTAGTAGGAAGGAGGAATGTGAAGGTGCTGACAAGTCTGAGATATGCAGCTGACTGCAAAAAAGAAACATATATCTTCCTAGCCGGTTTGGCTCAGTGTATGGAGCATCAGCCTGCAGACTCAAGGGTCCCAGGTTCAATTCTGATCAAGGGCACGTGCCCAGGTTGCGGGCTCAGTCTCCAGTAGGAGGCATGCAGGGGGCAGCCAATCAATGATTCCCTCTCATTAATGATGTTTCTATCTCTCTCCTCCTCTCCCTTCCTCTCTGAAATCAATAAAAACATATTTTTTTTAAAAAAGAAACATATATCAACACCCAAGACTTCGAACCAAGCTTCTCTAAGAGCCTTGGGTCATTTAGTATGAGGAAAAGAGTCCCAGATTCTCCTCTGCATCTAAAAGGTGTTAACTTCCTGAATTATGACGACAGTTTTAAATATATCACTTAACTATTTTAACCAAAAATTATGAACATCATAAATGTGTTAAAAGTTGGAGCAAATATATTAACTCAAACTAAAATTTTAACCTTGCAATCAGGAAGCTTGTCTATGTGAAATATCTTCATTAAAAGAAAAAAAGAAAGAAAAAACCTGGTGGCATAGGTAAATACCTAAACTGCTTCCTTGCACAACAATTTCAAAACTACAAATAAAAGATAAAACGTCTATCACCCAAAACCACAGGAAAGAGTGGAAGTTCTACAACTAGAAGGAAAGAAAAAAGAGCACTGAGATGTGCACAAGTGCTGAAAAGCTGAGGTTCGGAGGCATGCGAATCAGGCTGGCAGCAGGCAACTGGGTGCACTGCTTTTTCAACCAGAAGGGAGACAAGCTCCCGATTACTCTGAACTCGTTTCTAGGGAGACGCTGGAGACCCAAACTCCTATGGGGAGTTGTACTGTATGCCATCTGGTCGGAAAGTGAAGGCGGCTTACTTGAAGAGGTGCGCGCAGCAATCATTGTTTATTGCACTGGGGCGCAGGATGCAGGGACTTGGAAACACGGACACACAGAGATGGCTGACTGGCAGCCATCACTGTTTGCCAAGCACTAGCCTAGTGACTCCCTGCACAATCTACAAACCCCACCCTGCACAATCTACAAACCCACCCAAGCTCCACGCAGCTGCTTTTGCATATAAATGGCCTGCCCTATCGCAGCTTAACCTAATAAACTGCAGCTCCAGTCAGACAGCTCCAAAACCTCCAAACCCCAAGCAAGAAGAGAAAACTGTAGTTCTTGCTATAGCTCCTGCTGGGTGGCCTCAGACAGTAGCGGAACTGCACCCCATTGGAAGTCCAGAAGGTAGTGTATCTAGTGGTCAGTGTGAGATGACACCAGGTTTCAACTACTCACATCCATAAGCGACACATTCAAGAGGCAGATTCAGTGAGCACCAAAGCCCCACTGAAACAAGTCCTACCACATAAGCATATCTCCAGCACAGCAGTTATTCCATTATAGACACAGCAGGTCTTCACAGCCAATTGGCCTGGAGGTCAATACCTCCCAGTGATACCAATAACAATCAAGACTTAACTACAACAAGGCTGTACACACAGTCCACAAAGGGGTGCACCAAGAGTGTCCACCTCAGGTAAGTGGGAGGCTGACCCACTGAGCCACATAGGACACCTAGCACACAAAGCCACCCTACCAACTCAGGGAAGCAGCGAAAATGTAGAGACAAAGAAACAGATCACAAATGAAAGAAATGGAGGAAAACAAACAACTGGATATAGAGTTCAAAACCACAGTTATGGGTTTTTCAAGAATTTCCTAGAAAAGGCCGATAAATTTAACGAGACCCTCGAGGATATGAAAAAGGACCAACTATAATAGAAATTAAACATACATTGACTGAAATAAAAACCATTATACAGAGACCCAACAGCAGACTAGAAGAACGCAAAAATCAAGTCAAAGATCTGAAATACAAAGAAGCAAAAAATACTCAACTGGGAAAGAAAAAAAGAAAAAAGAATCCAGAAATTTGAAGGTAGTGTAAGAAGCCTCTGGGACAACTTCAAGCATACCAACATCAGAATTATGAAGGTGCCAGAAGAAGAGAGCAAGATACTGAAAACCTATTTGAAAAAATAATGAGTGAAAACTTCCCCCACCTGGTGAAAGAAATAGACTTATAAGTCCAGGAAGCACACAGAACCCCAAACAAAAGGAATCCAAAGAGGACCACACCAAGACATATCATAATAAAAATGCCAAGAATAAAAGACAGACTATTAAAAGCAGCAAGAGAGAAAAATAAATAAATAAATAAATAAATAAATAAATAAATAAAAGCAGCAAGAGAAAAACAATTAATTACCTACAAGGAAGCACCCATATGACTATCAGCTGATTTCTCAACAAAAACTATGCAGGCCAGACAGGAGTGGCAAGAAATGTTCAAAGATGAATAGCACGAACCTACAACTAAGATTATGCTACCTAGCAAAGCTATCATTCAGAATTGAAGGTCAGATAAAAGAGTTTCACAGATAAGAAAAAGCTAAAGGAGTTCATCACCACCAAACCAGTATTATATGAAATGCTGAAAGGTATTCTTTAACAAGAGGAAGAAAAAAGTAAAGATAAAAATTATAACAACAAATACATATCTATCAACAAGTGAACCTAAAAATAAAGTGAATTAAAAATCTGAGGAACAGAATAAACTTGTGAATATAATAAAATCAGGGGAAAAGAGGAGTGGGGGTGCGGGAAGAGACTGGACAGAAATCGTACACGTATGGATGAGGACAATGGGAGGGAGGTAAGAGCAGAGGGTGGAATGGGAACCAAGTGGAGGGGAGCTATGGGAGTTAAAAGGAGAAACAATTATAATCATCTGAACAATAAAGATTCATTAAATTAAAAATAAATAAAGAAATTGCCGAAACCGGTTTGGCTCAGTGGTAGAGCGTTGGTCTGCAGACTGAAAGGTCCCGGGTTCGATTCCGGTCAAGGGCATGTACCTTGGTTGCAGGCACATCCCCAGTAGGGGGTGTGCAAGAGGCAGCTGATCGATGATTCTCTCTCATCGATGTTTCTAACTCTCTATCTCTCTCTTCCTCTCTGTGAAAAATCAATAAAATATATTTAAAATAAATAAATAAAAATAAAGAAATATCTTCATAACCTGAAAAATTCAGTCACAAAATACAGTCAAACATCAATTCTCGAACATCTGCCATCTCGAACAATTTGCTTTTCAACTTGACAACCCTTTCATGCTGATAGCTATATGATCAGTCACAAGGCTCTCAGGCAACAAATAAAGGAGAGAATGTGTGAATATTTGTCAGTTAACCCAAGTTAAAATCTCAGGATATTGTGTTGTAAATATTTTCTTTTTTGTTTTTGTTGCTGCTTGTTATTAAACTTTCATTTTTTATTATACATTTCCTTGCCTTTTTGTTCAATTTTCATTTATATTTCAAGTCCTTTTTGTTTTTAAAGTGTTTATTTATAGATCCGTCAATACATTATACTTGTACTACCTATATACAAAAGGCTAAGCTATTGACCTATTGTCTGACCATGTGGTAACTATGACATGCACTGACCACCAGGGGGCAGACACTCAACCCAGGAGCTGCAGAACTGCTGTGACTTGGCAGCAGCAGTTGTCATTCTCGGGTGATGCACCCTGAAACCAAAGAGGAAGCCAATTTCTCGAGGGCCACACTGGGACGTTGTCGGCCCCAAAACTGGTTTACTGCACTCTTGATTTGCATTCTAAATAATGTACACAACAACTTTGCAGAGTGCCCTCTCACACTAGGGACCCCTCGGGGGATACTGGAGAGCCAATTTCTGCCAATCCCCACAGGCCAGGCCAAGGGACCCCACCTGCTGGAAGGATTTCCCCCCCACACTCCAAAGATGCCCTTCAAGCCGTGGAGGAGGGACTGTGGGGGATTGGCTCCAGGGTGTTGTCCGCCCCACCAGCCACTTTCTGATTAATTTCCTTTCAATGTGCATGAACCCATGCATCAGGTCACTGGTATACATATGAAAGGTTAAAACAGGGAATCATTTGGGGGTCTGAAAAGGGTTAGTTCAATTTACATTGTTTCTAATGGGAAAAAATGATTCAATTTTTGAACAGCCTTTTGAGGTTCCACTGTAATTCAATAAAATTTTCATTGAACAAACTTACTGTGCTGCAGGCACTGGACTAGATACCAAAGTGAGTGGGATATGTTCTCCAGGGGCTTATTTTTCTCAGAGAGGAAGGCAGGCAAACAACCAAACATGTAAACAACAAACAAAACACAAAACAATCACTGCTACGAGAGAAATTTAACTAGTAAAAGCGGTTCTTTTTTTTTTTTTTCTTTTTTTTTAATTTAATGAATCTTTATTGTTCAGATGATTATAATTGTTTCTCCTTTTTATTCTTATAGCTCCCCTCCACCTGGTTCCCATTCCACTCTCTGCTCTTACCTCCCTCCCATTGTTCTCATCCATAGGTGTACGATTTCTGTCCAGTCTCTTCCCGCACCCCCACTCCCCTTTCCCCCTGAGAATTATCAGTCCACTCCCTTTCTATGCCCCTGATTGTATTATATTCACCAGTTTATTCTGTTCCTCAGATTTTTAATTCACTTTATTTTTAGGTTCACTTGTTGATATGTATTTGTTGTTCATAATTTTTATCTTTACTTTTTTCTTCTTCCTCTTGTTAAAGAATACCTTTTAGCATTTCATATAATACTGGTTTGGTGGTGATGAACTCCTTTAGCTTTTTCTTATCTGTGAAACTCTTTTTATCTGACCTTCCATTCTGATGAGCTTTGCTGGGTAGAATAATCTTAGTTGTTTTTGCTATTCATCACTTTGAATATTTCTTGCCATTCCTGTCTGGCCTGCATACTTTTTTTTTTTTTAATTGATTATGGTATCACATAATTGTCCTTATCCCCCCCCCCCCCATTCCCATCCCAACCCCCTCCCTACATATGCCTCCACCCCCCTGTTGTCCATGGCCACTGGCTAGGCCCATATGCATGCACACAAGTCCTTTGGTTGATCTCTTCGCCTATCCCCACCCTCACCTACTTTCCCTCTGAGGTTTGAGAATCTGATCGCTGCTTCTCTTTCTCTGGGTCTGTTTTTGTTCATCAGTTTATGTTGTTCATTATTTCCTGTAGATGTGTGAAGTGGTTATCTTTTTAAGCTGAGATCTGAATGACAAGAAGACAGCATGCAGCATCATAAAAGCCCTGTGGTGCAAGAGTGCCACATTTTCAAGAGTTCCAAAATTCTGCCCTTTGGAGGTATTTTTTTCCTACTATTTTAGTTGCATGTTAAGTGTTAATAATCTGAGAGAAAATGTAGGTCTATGATGGCCAAGGAAAGGATAATTATCAACGTAGTATTACTGCTTTGCATGTTGAGTAAACATACCAGATAACATACGTGGCACTTCAAAAAACAAGCATTAACCAGGGAAGAGAGACATTTGCTTCTGTTCCATGAGACACATTCACAAGTTTCCATTTAACTCTTAAATTTGCTAAACAGTTTTTGAGAAACTATACCTAGATCAAAGATTCCCTGCAGCTTTCAAGTCAAAGTCTCAAGTACTAAAAACTCAAGACTTGATTGCAAACAAGAAGGCCTATTGCAACTCCTGATTATATAAAAAATAAATTATATACACACACAATATTTTTCTCCAAAGCAGGGTAAAAGGAAAGTGAGCAGGAGGAAGTCAGGGAGATTGAATGCATAGAAAGGCACACAGGATAGAGATTAAATGTCCAGAAATACAGAATTATTAGTTGTGTTTCAACCCCAAATCAACCTCTTAATGTTATCTTGTTGAACTCAGCTAAGCAATAGACACTGAAGAGGGTTTTCCCTTATTTCAGGTCTGGAGCTATTAACAAAAATTAAATTTTAAAAATTTCACTCTTCATTAAGCCTCTGTCTTCATTAACACAAAGATCTTAAAAGCAAAATAGAAAAAGAGGGTCAGAAATGTTTAAGTCAGTTGTACAGCGAAGAAATAGTATCATGACACCTTTCAATCAAATAGGACTCTAAAAAACTCAATCTGAGTCTATTAAAAGCCTGTCACATCTGCCAGTGGCAGAGCAAGGAGCTGGACAGACAAGCTGTGGCTCTCTCTCTTCACTGAAGCAGGCAGGGATCTTGTTCTGTCGGCTCTTCTTTCATCCTGAAATCTGAAAGGGCTTTCATATCTAGCAAGTCATTATTTCTATAGACAGATAAGCTAATGTAAGTAAGTTCCCCACCTTTAGAGGGGAGGAAATACCTCTCTTGCTAATTTAAACCCAAATGCCACCTTGCAATTATTCTACTTGTAAAATATTTTGTACATTTTGATGAAAGAAGTTATTGATAAAGAGCAAGGTTAAGAGCCTAGAACCTGACAATAAGGAATTAATAGGTAGATGTGATATGGGGCAAGTTTTTTAACATGACCAAAGCTCAAGTCCTTTATCTATAAATTGGAAGGACAAGAAAGAGCAGATCCAGACTTTACTGAGAACTGAAATTTAAATGACCCACACTAGGCTCTCAGAGTCTGCATTAAATTAACATTAATAAATGCATTCTTGTAAGCTAAGCTGTAGTTATCAAGCAGGCAATTCTGTTCCCCAGAGGACATTTGGCAATGACTGGAGACATTTTCCGTTGTCACATCTGCACAAGTCAGGGATGCTAAACATCCTACAACGAGCGGGACAGCTCTGCACTTAACATATTCAATAACAATGTTTCAAGTTGAAATCTTCCTCTCGGCCAATATGCCACTCAATGGCAACACAGACGTAAATCAAGGTCCCAAGAGATACACTTGTGCGGGAGGCCAAAACTACTCCTGAAATTTAAAGCGAAGTTTGTATCTGTGGTCACTCTCATCTTCCCTGCTCATTACACATAAGCCTGCTCAGGCCTCTCCTAGTTCCAGGAAGACACCAGGCTTGTCCAGCTTCGGGGCCTTCGCACTTCTGGTTCTCACTCTCCTTGGGACACTCTTCCCCCCAGATCGTCCCATGCTGGCCTCTTCCCCTTCTTGTGTAAGCTTCCTATGTGGCTTCCTTAGGAAAGCCTTTCTGCCCCACCCTCCCTGCTTCCATTCTCCGTACAGCACTGACAGAAACCCTTTAAAAATTAAGTTTACATGTTTACTGCCTGTCCCACCCACTGAAGTAGAAGCTTTTATCTTCATCGCTCACCTGGACGAGTGCGCCCCAAGAGTTGCGAATAAATAGTCATTAGATCAATGACTGCATGAATTTTGAAAGGGGTCTGGGGACTCTCCAATGGTTGTGAATTATCACATTCGAAGCATAAAGGACACAACATAAGTGATAGGTGAGGGTTCTACGGCTCAGGCAGAAGTGACAGGTGCATCCCCCGAGAAACCCCAACTGAGCACCTCAGAACCTGGCCCACCTCCGTCGGTACAAAATGGGGTGAAGGGGCGCCGAGCTGCACCCGAAAACCTCGCCAAATGGCTGGATGGCCGGCCAGAGCGACGGGAAAGTGGCCGGCAAAGCCGCAAGGGAAGTCAGTTTCCGACTTCACGCCGCGGAAGCCGCTCCCACCCACAACCTGGCCACGCGCCGCCCGCCCCGCCGAGGAGGCGCGGGGCCGGTGTCCCGGGGTGCGGGCCGCCTCACCTGCAGGTGAACTTGAAGGCGAGGAGCAGCACGCAGCCGAGCACCAAGGCCGCGCCGAGCAGCTCCGGGCGCCGGCGCGCCATGAGGAAGGCCCCGCGCAGTCCGCGACGGAACCGGTCCGCCGAGGACGCTCTGGCCGGCTCCGGGCTGAGGGAGCCGGAGCCCGCTGGGCCGGCGCCGCCACCCTCCTCCTCGGCGTCGTCGCTGCTGCTGCCGCCGCTGCTGCTGCCGCTGCCGCCGCCGCCGCCGCGGCCTCCGCATTCCGACATTACATGCTCTCCGTCGCCAGCTTTATACCGCCGCCGCCGCCGAGGGCCCAAGGGCCCGGCCCGGCCCGTCGTGCCCCAATCCCGCAACTCGTAGTGCCCGCTAACCGTGACCCTCCACGTCAGCCCAGCCGCCGCCGCGGCTCCCGCCCCCGAGCAGGCGGCCCCGCCCTACGCCCTCGGAGTCTGCGCGGACGCGGACACCGCCCCGTAGCCCCGCCCCCGGAAGGCCTCGCCCCCTCGACCTTGGCACCGGCACCGCCTCCCGGCCCCGCCCACACGTTCTGAAGCCCCGCCTTTACCCTGCGGGCCCCGCCCTCCGCCCACAGAGCATGCGCTAGACCAAGCACCGGGCCCCTCCCGCCCCGAGGTCCTCCCGCCCCGAGGTCCTCCCGGTGTCCACAAACGGAAACGTCGTACCCGGAGCGTCTCTGCCTGGCGCACCGCGTTTTAAGAGCCGGGATGGTAACAGAACACGTGCCCACCCGTCTCACTACAGTCCCCGGAGGAAGTAGGTGCCGTCTGTGAGCTCCGCTTCACGTAGGTCGTAGGGAAACACGTGCGGAGGCGAGAAGTGTCCGAGAACACGGGAGAGAGGCGGGGAACCACCTGTTCCTCGGCACCGGTCTGCACGCCTGTAAAATGGGGTAATAGCAGTAACTCGCTCTCAGGGCTGTTTTGAGAATTAAATGAGGCAACTCACGGAAATGCCTGTCAACCTACCGTCATTTTGCTATTTGTTTTCTATATCTCACATCTTTTTTTATCCTTTACTTTTTTTCTTTTATAGTAAGTGGATATTTTCTAGTATACCATTAATTCCTTTAATGATTTTTAAACTTTTTTGTTATAAGGGAAAGTTGCTCTAGGGATTACAGTATACACTTTTTTTAGAATTTCCGGAATGATTACTTCAGATTTATAAATTTAGTGATACAGAAACTGCTCCAATTTAGCTCCATTCCCTCCTCTCTTTTGTTACTATGACTCTTTTTTAATCTGTTATGTTGCAAGCCCAATAAAACAGTGTTTATATTGTTTTATATAATCTTGTTTAAAGAAGAGGATATGAGAACAAATATGTGATACCTTAATCAATAAAGAATTTTTTTTAAAAACAAGTTAAGTGGAAATACATATTTGTAGTTTTTAAATTTATATTAACCTTCTTACTTGCCATTTCTAGTTCTCTTTTCTTTATGTAGATTTGAGTTACATGCTAATGAAGACAAATATGGTAAGAAGTCGCCAGTTCCCCATTCACAGTAGGTTGCTATTACAATCTACCCTACACTTCCATAAGACGTCTGTTCTTTGCACAGGCTTTTTATAAGGTTCAAAGTACTTATGCTGCCTGTAGGTTAATCTCCTGAGACCCACAAAGCTTGTAGGCCAGGAAACTACCCTACACTAATAAAAGTATGGCCCTTTCCTCTCTCTTTTTAGTCATCTGGCTGCTGCTCTGGCACTAGAATATTCTGAAACAATGATAAATGCAGAATACAGCAGGTTGTCAGGGTCAGACTATACTGCTCTTCAAGGCTAGGTTAGCCCTAACTTGTCCACATCAACCAGAAGATGAGCTTTTGTAACCACTTTTTATACCCTGACCCAGTGGTAGAGTTAGCATAGGAGGCAAGAAGAATATTTGGGTTTTATACATATTTTTAAAAACACACTTTGAAGCTGTTAGCAGAGAGCCCTCAACATTCATTTCCACTTAGTTCCAAAGTCCCAGGGACCTGTATCAATTGAGAAACTGAAGAAAACATTTCCCAGTAACAGGTTTCAACATATCCCACATATTAATCCTTTCTTAGAACCAGAGAGAAATAAGGTTCGTTATTTTTTTAAAAATATATTTTATTTGTACAGAGAGGGAGAGAGATAGAGAGTCAGAAACATCGATGAGAGAGAGTCATTGATCAGCTGCCTCTTGCACAACCCCTCCTGGGGACATGCCCGCAACCAAGGCACATGCCCCTGACCGGAATCGAACCCGGGACCTTTCAGACGCTCTATCCATTGAGCCAAACCGGTCCTGGCAGGTTCGTTATTTTTTAAAAGCTCCTAAGCATTGACTTAACCAACGGGGGGGGGGGATATGTAAAAACAAGGTACAGGTTGGCAGATAATAAAGAGGGAAGCCTGTACTCCATAAGCCTGGGTATTCTGGACAATGGTATTCTCTCCAATGTTTCTTGGAGTCTTTTGTATCAAGACCCCAAAATTAGCTTCCCAGAAATTGGCATTTATCCTTTGTAGAAGTCAACTAAAGAGTGTTTGAAACCTGCACTACCCGGGGGAGTGTTCTCCTTTCGTTTCCCAATTGATGCAGGTCCCTGGAACTAAGGGGAGACAACGTGGAGGACTCTGCAAACAGTCGTCAAAGCAGACAGCCCAGGGAAGGTGAGGGTGGTGGGCAGAGGCAAGCACCTCCAGCACCAGCCTGCCTGCCCTGAGTGCCTCCGTCACAGAGGGGGAGGACTGGGCTCAGGAAAGAGTCCCTGAGAGCAAGGACCCACTTGCAACCTCCCATAGCCTTCCTAGGGCAGCTTATTGCAGCCAATAAAACATGTACATGAATATTCATATTCACAAGAGCCCAAAATAGCGAAACAACTCAAATGTCTATCAACAGAGGAATGGATAAAATGTGAATGAGTAAAATGGAGTATTATTCAGTGATTAAAAGGAATGAAATATTCATAACCTGCTACAACATGGATGGACCTTGAAGACAATATGCTCAGTGAAAGCCAGTCACAAAAGGTCACATTATGTGTTGTTTCCCTTAGAACAGGCAGATCCATACAGACAGAAAGCAGGTGGTTGCCTATGGCTTGAGTAGGAGGGCAAGGGGGGGAATTAGGTTGTGGGTTTTTTTTTAAGGAATGAAAATATTCTAAAAACTCTTTGTGGCCCTAACCAGTTTGGTGGATAGAGTGTCAGTCTTTGGATTGAAGGGTCCCAGGTTCTATTCCCGTCAAGAGCATGTACCTTGGTTATAGGCACATCCCCAATAGGGGGTATGCAGGAGGCAGCTGATCGATGTTTCTCTCATTGATGTTTCTAACTCTCTATCCCTCTCCCTTCCTCTCTGTAAAAAATCAGTAAAACATATTTTTAAAAATACCTGAGTGTGATAATTGTATCACAACACTGCTAAACACTCTGCTTCTCGCATCTTACTATTTGGAATATACTGAAAACCATGAGATTATACTTTAAAATGGTAGTTTTTGTTGTGCCGGTCTGCACGCCTGTAAAATGGGTAATAACAGTAACTCGCTCTCATTTTCTTAAATGTTGGGGGAAAAATGCATCCTGTGGAGATAAACATATCCAAGTAGATATGCCAGTGGTTACAGTTTCCCCTGCTGTGAGTATTGGACTTTTGCTCTTTCATACTTTACCCACCCCATTCCCATCACAAGACTCTGTCCTCCTCCAAAATTACCCCTTTGGTATAGGATAGAGTGTAACTTCACCTTGAATAATTCATTAGCTTCGTAATGCTGAGACCAAGGCTGTGGCAGGGGGGGTTCTTGGTGCAAACCAGAGCAAGTCACTGGCTCACTTAGGTAGAAATGGAGTTTACTGAAGGATGGCTGAGAGCACAAAGAATCAACTGCAAGAAGATTGAAAACCAAGTACAGAAAATGCGGACTGAAAAACAAGACTCTCACCTAGATCACTCACAGGATCTCCATCTCTGTTTCAAGCCTATATTCCCAAGGTTAAGACAACCAGCTTTTTAATTTGTAAACTGAGACGAATCACCAGGGAAACTTTTTTAAATTTACTATTCTCCCTGGAAAAAGAGGACAAAAGTAGACTGGGAGAAGTACGAAGAGAGAAATTAATGAAGACTGTCAAACTAGGAAGACCTAGCAGAGTAGTAATATTGCCAGACAGTGTCCCTCCTAACAAATAAGATGCATTCCTAATGCACCTGCCAAATTAAACTGGTCCCACCGCCTTCCCACACACAAGGGAAAAACCAGTCATTCCTACAACCTTCAAGGAGTCACGGGACTTGCTTATCACTGCAGTGCCGATTCTGCTAAACTCTGCTGCTCTCATCTCACTACTTGAAGCTGTGCCCTGCCCTCCACCCTGGCTGGACTCTATAAGCAAACATCTGTTTCCCCCAAACCCCACTCATGTAAGGTCATGGTGAAGCAGTGACTGCCTGAGTGTTTGAAGGGTTGGTACATCACAACCTGGCAGATCCCCCCAAACCCCACTCATTCAAGGTCATGGTGAAGCAGTGACTTTGCCTGAGTGTTTGAAGGATTGGTACATCACATCCTGGCAGATCCGTTTGTCAGAGATTCAAAGTTTGTCAGCCATTCTCCCTAATCCCTCATCCTAACAAGGACTCTGCGCTGGCAATGTCCTCATGAGTATCTGCCACCCACACCTGGATGATGACTTTTCTCCCTAGCTGGCTGAGTTCCAGCTTCTGAAACGGGTTAGTCTCAGAGAGGACAGCTTAGCTCTGTCTTTGTCTCTGTCAGTCCATATCTTCAGGGATCTTTTAACAATCAAACATCTATCGAGGGAATTAGGCTAGACACTTGTCTCACAACAATTCTTTGTGGGGGAAAGCATCACACCAAAAACTAAAAGACATCTACATATAAAATCTTTATTACAGGCAATATTGGTCCATACACTACACAATACCAACAGTACAAGTTTAATCTTTCAAAATCATCATTTTAACAGCAAAAGACCAAGAAATAAAATTTAAGTCAGCTGATTATTTTCAAAATATTCTCAATGCACATTTTTATCCTCAGTTCCCTTATATAGTGAAACATTCAAATAGAGAAAAATACCCCATTTAACGTATACTAGTGTTAAATGGTTATTTGGCTTAAAATCTGAGTTAAGAAAATCCTTTTTAGCAACCTACATACAGATAAGTAGCAAACTTTATTAAAGAAATTCATTCTGTTTAAAATGTGTAAAGAATTTCATCCATCATGTGTTCTGATTCTAGTACAAGTATTTAATCTCTCACCATCATGGTTCTTATCTGAAGGACCATCTCAAGGAATTGTCCTAGACATAACCTTATCCTCTTCCCCAACACACTTCATCCAAAAATCTGTTCAACAGATGGCAACCGGGAAGCAGTCACTTTGCCATTTGATGCCAATGGTGCTGTGAGAGCATGGCCATACCTGTTAAACAGCCCTTTTCCTACCTACTGTGGTTGCTGCTCAGGAGGGAGGATAGACGCCAATACAAGCAGAAAATCTGCAGCTCCTCTGCTACGTTCCTTAGAACACTTTCAATTTTTCTGGTCAATGCTCTGATTAGGTAACACACATAAAAGCCAGCATATTAGTTTAAATCTTTAAACAAAAAACTATATTTTCCAAAGTCATTATCATTTGGGGCAATTAAGTGATCTTTCCTTGCTTTGTTGAGCTTCATCTTTAGGGCATCTCTTCTTTCTTCCCATTCGTGAAGTTCAGCGTTTCCATGTGCAAATTTACAGCTGCTCCCTTCTGTGCAGGTACCATTCATATACCTGTCAGGACCAATCAGCTTTGTAAGTGTCCACGAGTTGTTTATGAAAATCTTAAAATGTACACTTTCCTATCATTATGATTTGCATAAAACTTTTAGTTCAAAATCTTAAGCCTAGAAAAATGGATATTTTACAGCCTTGACATCCACAATAGAGAAAATAAGCTATTTAAATGTATTTAATGAAAAATATCATTTTATTGCTACAATTCAAACATTTTCTTAAGCAAATGTATCTTTAGATAAACTGATTAAACAAATTTTTCCTGATTTTTGCAATCTAGTTAAAAAAGGAAAAACACTGTTTAAATGGGAGTAAGAGGGACTACAATCCTTCCTGATGCACGGTAGAAAAATTAGAAGTGACATTAATAAGAACTGCCTTAGATAATTTTAAGTATAACATGGATCTAAACTTGGAAATTAAATATCAACAGTGTTTTAACAAAATGAGAAGCAATTCAAAATTATCTCATTTGCCATTAAAAAATTTCCGCATAAACACAGGAGTGACACATTCTCCTTTGACCCCAGTAAGTTTCAGATTTACACTTGAAATATTTAAAGGTAGTTTCAAAATTGATGAACATCTACAAGAAAAGCTGTGGCGAAAGGTTAGACAATCATGGCTAGGAACTCAAAAATGGTCTGGGGAACAATGGGAAGAAAATAAGGGGGGCACCTATAATACTCTCAACATAAAAAGAAAAAAAGTGCTTTTGACAGCAACTGTAAAAAAAAAAAAATTGGACAAATTCAAATAAACACATTAATCTTAAGACATTTCAAACTAATAGCAGAGTAGTAACCTTTTCCAGTAACCACAGAAGAGTGAAGAAATGTTCAAAGAGCAACTATAAAGCTTTGGGCCCAAATCTAAGCCTCCAATATTAGAGGATTTATCACCCAGATATTCTGTCTACTGACATAATGACCATCAAAAATATGCGAGAGCAGCAGTTTTCGTGCGGGCAATGTAAGAAACCTACCTATCACAAATACTAAAATACCCTGTTGGAAAGCGGTGCTGCCAGCAGTACTGGTCGTCTTCAGTGTGGAAAACCTTCTCTTTGTGCTTCTCCGAGGAGATGTGGCCTTGCCACTGCTTCTCGCTGTTACAGTTCTTCCCACACATCCAGCAGTGAAAGTCCACCTGTAGAGCACAAAGACAGGCATCCATCAGCAGGTGTGTCTGTGTGTCCCTCACACACGGTCCAGGCACCAGGGAGACTAGAAACCACCCAAACTAATGGGAGCCCATTTGGTGGGAGAGCTAGGCAAGAACATAAAACACAAAGTAAGAAACGGGACCAAGGAAAGTGAAGCGTGCTCTAACACAGGCAGCGGGCTCGGGGGCAATGGCTTCAGCCAGGTGTCCAGGAAGTTTCCAGCAAGGAGATGACAGGAGCTAGTTTGCAAACAAAGATGTCTGTTGGGAGGAAAGGGGGCCAGGTTCAAACAAGGATCCTAGGAAGGAGTAACACCACAAGGAAAAGCGAGAAAGCTCAAGGCTCGCCAGCTGCAGAGGGACGAGCAGCAACTGCGTTCAGTGTACCTGAACAGAAGCCCTTACTATGGGCCAGGATTTGTGCCTGCTGGGAAGACACTCCCCCCGGGGCGCACACCTACAGAGAAGGCACTTGGCTGGGGGTTGGGGGGGATGCAAGCTTTAAGTGTCTGAGTAGCATTTCCCAAATGCCCTGTGTAAGAATCATTGCAAACACTGGATAAGAATAGACTCTGGACACTTCCCCTGAGATTTTGACTCGATATGTCTGGGATACAGATGAGAATCTATCTTATTAAACACCACAAGCAGATCTCATGCCCCAGCAAGCATGGGTGGCCCTGCTCTGGGAACCCAAGGACTTAAGAAAAGGTGGCAAGGGAATGAGAGCTAAGCTTGGCAGAGAGGACAGATTCCCAGGCTGTAACATAAGCAGAGGCGCAGGGCAAGGCCAGGCCACGATGTGACCCGGATCAGACTGAATCAATATGGAGAGGAGCCAAAAAACAAAACAAGCAGCACAAGAACGCATGCACCTACGTCAATTTAAAAAGTACGCCAGGCAGAACTATAGATGTGGAATAAATATGTCAAAGATATGTGCACGTGGCCTGGAAAGATACACACCGGATCCGAGCCCTCTGGGAAGAGGGACAAGTGGGGTTCCAATTTTATCTGTAACATTTTATTTATTTTACAGAAGTAAATACAATAAGCTTTTAATATCAGTTCACTTAAGATGGTGGACTCAAAATAATCACGGTATTATCCTCCTCAGTTTTCTGAAAATTTTAAGACGACCACAGCAGGAAAAGACAGAGGCAGAGGCCAAACTGCAGGCGGGTAAGGATGATGGAATGGGGGGAGAAGAGAGCCCTACATTTCCTGAAAACCTTCTGTGGCTGAGATGAGTGTACAGACTCATTATATTGTACTTTACCTCTCCATCATCACAGCCCCACTCGGAGTTGGTTAATAATCTGCCTAGGCGAGTAAGAAAGGAACCTGGACTTGAAATTCTCTGGCTCCAAAGTCAGAAAAAGGATCAAGGAGAGGATTTTAGCATGAAGAGTCTTAAACTAAGACAGCAGCAGGCCATTGGAGAGAGAGAAAAGATGAAGATACCAGAAAAGGGCAGGGAGTAAGTGATGGAGACAGGTTTTAGAGAAGGTGGGAGAAAAAGAAAGTTTCCCTCTACGGTTTAGAAGCAATGGAGAGGTGAAACAACCACCAGTACTTACGGTAACTTCGGCATAATCTGTTGGCATGTGAATTTGTTTTCCATTTTCCTTGTTGGACTGACTGGCTGCATCATCACTTTTTTCATTTTTTTGACTCTTTAGCCAGAGTTCATAAAACTGCTCCATATCTTGTACTAAAGAAAAATAAATCACTTTCAGCAACAAAGATCTAAGCATACCATTTAAATAAACGCAAGATCATGCACGCTTTTTCTATCAGTCAGTGTACATTTTCAAAAGACAAGTGAGAGGCTGAATGGAGACTGATTATATTAGACAGAGAGGACAGTCCAAGCAGCCAGGGAACTATCATGGGCAAGAATCAAACTCAGCGCTGTTAGGCCACCAACATTAGTTTTCAAGATTAATGACTCCTCCCTGCATTTGCAAGATGCGTTGGTTGGGGTGTTTAAAATTCAGAAACCATCCTAAGGGTACCACTGAAAACAAAACAAAACAAAAAGCCTCTGCACAGCTTCATGTTGCCCACATTAAACACTTGTTATCGTTGCCATAACCACACAAGCGACTTACTCAGCTGGGGAGCCTGGAGCTGACACGCTCCTCACTGCTTACTGAGAAAGAGAACACACTACTATTGGGACCGAGATTCTGACTCTGATGGGGGTTCATCAGTTAAGCCACAGTCCCAAAGGACTGACGTGCTGGGGTACAGTTTACATCACAACCGTGACCAGGTCCTGGGAAGTGGCTGCAAGCTGCTCCCTATGCACAAACCGGTGCATGACTGTCAAGCGCTAAGGCCAGGTTTCTCAGCCTCAGCACTGCTGACATTCTGGGATGGACAGCACTGCTGTTGGGGGCTGTCCTGTGTGCACTGTGAGATGTTTAACATCTCTGGACTCCACCCACATTCCCAAACGTCATGACAATAAAAATGTCTCCAGATATTGCCCATGTTCCCAGAGGGAAGGGGTGTGTGTGGCCAGATTTATCCCCAGTTGCTGTTATGTCCCTATTCCAAGCAAGACAATGTGGAGGAGTTCCATACACACAAGCCACTGAATTCTGACATGATTGAAACATGGTAGATGACAGGCTTAAATCCAATTAGTTCTTGTAATCCAGAGATTGCAGATCTTAAGGGTACCACTCTCGCCAGCTCCCACAGAAGTGGCGGAAAGTCCGTAACTTTCCATTGATTAAGATGAAAGAACAATGATCCTTGGAATAAAACATTTTCTGGTCAAAAGTGAAAAGTTGTCTGAAGCTCCTTTTAAGGACTCCCACAGTGAACTAGAGAAGTTTGACCAAGATACACGTTCTCTCCTTGCCTTTGAATCTGGGCCTGTTCTACCAGTCAGGCCTCCTTCAAGAAACTCCAATACTAATCTGCTTAATTCAGGGGTTACTATTCACAGCAGGAGATGATCTGATTTAAGCAGTTGTGGAAGGACTGAACTAAGGAATACATCCACCACATCGAAGGATGCAAACCTAGATATCTGTATCCTCATCTGACCTAAGCACAGATCAGATGTCAGAGTCTGCTCCACTGGTAAAATGGTACAATTGTCTCAGAAGCAAACTGCTTTCTGTGTTCACGACAAGCTGGCACATTTCCAGAGAGGAAAGAAACTTTCAGGCGAGCTAGATTTCATGGATATCAAGGCCACAATTAAGACATCAACTTACTCCCATTTTCCTTCATATAAGTCCACACTTCTCGTTCCTCAGGACTATGAGCAAAAGAGCAGTTTCCAACATATTGACACTTTTTCCCAGAAGCAATATGATTGCACAGCTGTATTAAAAAAATATGAATATAAAACATAATATACTTAGTAAAACTGCCTAATTTTTACACTTAAGCAAAATAAGCATTATTATCCATGCTAATGCTGAGTAAGACAATTTTAAAAGAAAACTGATTTGATTCTATGCAAAGTGACTGTAAGCCCAAAATACATGAGATGATATTAAGCTTTCCATTTCAAACATTTTCAAAAGAAAGAAAATATGGAACTGGAATGTGGAACATTTTCTTACAAATGTTTACAAAATTCACTTATTCAGAGTATCTGCTTTCAACATCGTGGAACATTTTTATCTCCAAAGGCTGATCTCTGGCCCCTCAGTCTGACAGCTCCTATTCTCCCCTACCTACAATCAGGATGCCTCCTTTCCAGCACTTGGAAAGCAGTTAAGAAACTGTAAAGGTACTAAACAGTGTCAAAAAAAAATAAATAAATCTTGGACATTTAATTTTCTAATAACCAACAGACAATGAACCTTGGCCATCATTCACTAGGTATCCATTTTCTGAAGATGATTATTATACTAACCAAGCCATCCAGTTACATAGTATTCAAATAATATATCTTCTGATTATTTGCATTTATATTTTACAAAGTAAATACAATGATATTGGTGGGGAAATAAAGTGAGCAGCAGAATGCAGACTTCCTAGGAACCTTGACTGTGAAGAACTAAGAAAACCTCCATCAGCCCTGGCCAGAAGCTCACTTGGTTATAGTTGTTATCCCAATACACCAAGGTTGCGGGTTCAATCCCCAGTCAGAGCACATATAAGAATCAACCAATGAATGCATAAATAAATAAAACAAACCAATATGCCTTCCTTTTTCCTCCCTTTCTCTCTTCCCTTCCTCTCTATCTAAATCAAACAGTAAATAAGAATTTAAAAAGAAAAAATATCCCTGGCCAGTTTGGCTCAGTAGATAGAGCATCAGCCTGCAGACTAAAGGGTCCTGGGTTCAATTCTGGTAAAGGGTACATGCCCAGATTGCGGGCTCAATCCCCAGTGGGGGGGTAGGGGAGGAAGGGGTGCAGGAGGCAGCGATCAATGATTCTCATCACTGATGTATCTCTCTCCCTTCCTCTCTGAAATCAATAAAAATATATTAAAAAAGAAAACCTCCAGCCCTCGCTAGTGTGGCTAAGTGGATAGAGCATCGACCTGTGGACTGAAAGGTCCCAGGTTCAATTTTGGTCAAGGGAATATACCTTGGTTGCAGGCACATCCCCAGTAGGGGGCGTGCAGGAGGCAACTGATCAATGTTTCTCTCTCATTGATGTTTCTAATTCTATCCCTCTCCCTTCCTCTCTGTAAAAAAAATCAATAAAATATATTAAAAAAAAGAAAAAAGAAAAAAGAAAACCTCCATCACCAAGAGCTCATTCTTAAATATATTTTATTGATTTTTCACAGAGAGGAAGAGAGAGGACAGAGAGTCAGAAACATCAATGAGAGAGAATCATCGATCAGCTGCCTCTTGCACACCCCCTACTGGGGATGTGCCCGCAACCAAGGTACATGCCCTCAACAGGAATCGAACCCGGGACCTTTCAGTCCGCAGGCTGACGCTCTATCCACTGAGCCAAACCAGTCCCGGCCAAGAGCTCATTCTTAAATATCAAGAATAAACCTCTGCACTGGCCGAGAGGCTCAATTGTTTGGAGTGTCGTCCAATACACCAAAAGACGGTGTGTTTGATTCCAGGTCCAGGCAGTTTCAATCCTATTGGGACTCGTACAGGAGGCAACTGACAATGTTTCTCTCTCACATCGATGTTTTCCTCTCCCTTCCTCTCTCTCAAAAAAACAATAAAAACATATCCTCAGGTGAGGATTTTTTTTAAAAAGCAAACTATTAAAAAAATACTCTTGTTGTTATAGAACATAAATCCTAGCACAATTGTTAGCTTATCTTAGTTTATTTATTTGTATTTCAACAGAAGTTGGCCATATATATTGGCTTATATAAATATTAGATGTTTAGCATCAGTTTTTGCTAAAAATTTAAAGCAGTGCCCTGAACACTCATTTTCTCCCCTTAGACCAAGATCAGTGACCCCTCCTCTTAGGATCTTCGGTATTAAGTCAGTAGTCAATAAAACATTCTGTGACTGACTTGATTGTATTCTTTCCCCAATCAAACCTCAGTAAGCACTTAGGCATTACTAGGGAAGCATTTACCATAGTCTTTAAAGCTCAAATAAGCAGCAGGGAGAAGAGAAACAAAGGAGAAGGCTGGACATTTTGCTGGGTTTTACATAATACCATCTCATGTAATCTTCCCTATAATACAATTATTCCCATTTACAGACGAGTTGACTGAGGCTAACGTAACCAGAGCCCTTGTAGCAGATTCTGAAGCTCATTCTTTCCACCTTAGGACACTGCCTACATACATATACACAAGAGTACTGTTTCCTCTTTTAGAAAAAGGATCCCTAAGCAATACCTAGTATGGAAGAAAAAGAAAAGGAAATAAGCTACTGTAACATCATACAGCAGTACACCACCTCCGACACCACCTCCGAGATTTCAGAATACAGCAGTACACCACCTCTGAGATTTCAGTCCTAGGCAGCTGCTTAATGAACTAGAATTGTTCTCAGGTAACTCAGTTTTAGCAAAGTATTTAAGGAATTTACTCATAATCTCCACCATCTTTTAAAGCCCAAGATAGCAATGGTTCCAATCAGCCTTCTTCCCCTCCTACATACCTCACAGGTTAAATCACCCAAATCTGAGTCTGAAGCCAAAGTTGATGAAACACAAACACACCACTTCCTTCCAAGACTGACTTTGTAACCAGTATAAGTTTTACAAACTGCAAGGTACTCTGGGTGATGGGAAATTAATGTCTCTTCCTCAACTCTTTCTGATTAGTCAGAAAAGGGGGCTTCCTTTACTCAGGGCACTGTCCACTAACTCACTGCTGACATCCCTCCACTCTCTCCACACCACACCCCATGAAGAGGACAGTCCAGAGCCAGCTCACGGAAGGTCTTCCGTGTAAGGCAACAGAGGATACAGAGGTGAAACATGCCACCTTGTGAATGAAGCACTATCCTGCCTTTAAGTTGGTCTGGCATTTTCATTCTAAGAGTTTTTGATTGAACATTTTTCCTTTGGGTTATTGGTAGAAGGCCCTATCGAGTAGGGTATCTTTTAGTTAGTATACATTGCTTCAGTGAAGGAAACTGGCATGATTTAAAAATAGCTCATCCACAGCATTCATCATAACACAGAAAGCCTTGGGTTTGAGAGCAAAGCTGAGGAATCAAATTTAAATGAAATTCTCTTCCATTCCCTCCCAAAAGTAATTCATCTGAAAAATAAGTGAAATCATGCCCAGAAGTCTCTCTTCCTTGATTCTCTATTTACTTTTTCCAAGTAACTCCTAAAATTCCAATCCATCTGAAAACTGTCCCAGAATCATACAATTAAATACTAAAGGGAAGGAAAAAAGAGAGGACCATTTAAATTTCATTATTTTACGATGAGCATTATTTAAAGGGAGCCAATTTTTATCTAAATTGCTACTACTTTCTAATAATTTGAAATGCCTAATTTAAAAAAGTGGCTTAAAAATTACGTATGTACATCAAACTGTAAAGGCATTTGTTTCTTTGTGGGGAGAGGACGGATGTTCATCCACTTCTTACGTTCAACAGACATCACTCTCATCGCACGCCGATCTTTGGTCCACCTAAGAAAAATGGAGTTCAGAAAAAACAGACACACTGGCAAAGGCATAATATAAAGGGACAGGTACGCAGTTTGTACCTAAAGGACCAGAGATTTCTTTTTTCTCAACCCTTCTAAAAGAAATGCCTTATAATGCTGTCATTTCCTGTTGTTTTTTGTAAATAAACATTCCCTACAAATCCTAAAGAATGAACTGATAAAATATAAGAAAAACACTATTGAGTTTTGTTGAATTCTTAGCTACTAAAGCCTAAAAAAATCTCTTTCCTTGTGCTTTTTAATTAATCCTAAATTATCTACTTTCCTCTCCCCTCTTCAAAGTCTTAATCTTTTCTCACACAATTTTACACCTATGAAACAGATCATTATGAAATAGGTATTGTTTCCACACACACGCTACTTACGAATGCCTTGCTTTTGCACTACAATATTTTCTGTTTTTATCTGGTTCAGTGACTTGACCATTTCTCAGACACTGAGCACACACAAATTTTATCTTCATATTAAGAAATCCAGGCATTATTTGATTGCCAGATACCTTAAACAATTAAAAGACCAGTTTTAATTTTAACAGAAAAACAGTTTTCTGAGAATAGTGAATCACCATGTTTTTCTTTTTTTGTTTGTTTGTTTGTTTGTTTTCACAATAGCATACAGGATATCTCTTTTTGTCTGGTTTGATGATTTGACCACTATATATGATGTGATAATAACTAAATCTCCAATCTTCCACCCAAATGTAAGAGAATATGACAAAAAGCGGATTAAAGATGTCAAATCTCGATTTATAAAAATCGGCTTTGGAATTGATGACTGGAAGTTTTTTGGGAGGAGAGGGAATAGATGTGCCAGATGGGAAATAAAACTATAAATACACCTCCCTTACATAATATTAAATATAACTTTTGTAACTTAATATTCCTTAGTTTCAATATGATTACATATCTATACATTACATATTTATACCAATTAATATGAATTATGAAGTCTTAAAATTATTCTTTTGGATAATAGTAGAATCCCCAAAGCCCAAGATCTCAATTGTTCTGTCAATTAGGCTGAATAAGAAAACTGTGTCTTATATACTTGGCAGATATTATGGGATGCCTAATTTTTTATGATGACCAAACTTTTTAAAATTCAGAATTTTTTTTCACATTAAGAAATCCTCAACAGACATTAAGAAAGTAATGGACTGCAAGTATGAACTGCCTCTGCTAACAACTAATATCCATTAGGCCATTCCAAAAAGATCCCAAATGCAAAAGTACACAAGATAAAATACCTGTGCTCCAGGCATATTTGCTTCCAAATTTTGCCAATATCTTTTAGATTCTTGAACAATAGCATCATGTGAGATACCTGGGAAATATACAAGCATTCCTTTAGGATCTCTATGTAATAACAGCCCACCAATCAGGTCCCAGTCAGGCTCCATTCCCTAATTATCCCCAGCCAGTGTAATCTATCATCAAGGAGGAATGAACATCACATGACTCTTTTCAAAATGGAACATTTACAAATAGAGCTCTTGGTGCTTTCCCAGGAATCTTGCTCACAAAACCATGCCACATGCATGCATTTGTGCCAGTAATTAACTACATAAGAACATACTAAAAACAGAGACTCTGAAAATGAAAAGTAACTTCACAGTTTAAAAGCTCAGAGCAAAATCATCAGATTGTCATATCAGGATGAAAGACAAGAGGCTCTGAGACTGTTTCATCAAGTCTAGACGGCTCTTGAGACATGTCTCAATCACACACACAGACACCTACCTGTTTCACTCTGCAATATCCAGACTTTCAATTCTACAAGACTGTGAGCATAAAAGCACTCATCTTCCCTTAAACAGCCATACCGAACCTCATGTCGACATAAATCCAGCTGACACTGACCATGAAAAGAACGTATTTTAGAATATTTTACTGTTGTCTCTCGCAAAATGTGGACAAGGCACCTAAGATGAAAAGGGAGGGACATTTTAATATAATCTGCCATAAATTTATTTAGATATATATATATATATATATATATATATATGTAATTTCAAGTTTAGACTAGCAATACATTTTAAATCTTTATAAAAAATAAATTACTATATACAATTGTTGGATTGGGGGGGGGGATAATTATTGGTTAAATCATAGAACATCTAAATCCATGTCACGTGAAGCTAAAAATCAATAATACTTTTCTGTACTAAATAATTAATTTAATAATTCATTTAAAAACTTACAGCAAAATTTACTAACAGACATTTAAAAATAGTCATTATCATTCAAAACAACAAAAGAAGAGGGAGGACTGCCTGAGCAGGTAATAGTCTGGTTTCATTTGGAGCTAAGAAAGGAATCTATTTTGTCACAATAAAAATCAGAAACTAGCAACATACTTATTGTCTTGAAACTCATGCTTTGTAACCGGGTGAGAACAAGAAGTAGAATTATCTTTATTTCTTTTACTGATCATTCTAGGCTTATGATCAAAACATTTCTGGAACAGACAGAGAAGACAAATTATCACAAAAACATAATACAAATTATAACTTTTTACCCTGAATATTTCTTAGATTCAATGTTATTACATTTATACATTATATACTTATACCAACTAATATTCGCTATAATCTTTTGGCCATTGCCAAGTGAACGCTTTAGCAGCCCCTGTACTAAGTACTTTATACTTCTGAGTCACAAGTCAGAAACTATCACCAATTTTACAGCAAATAAGGTTTGGAGACAGCACCTCACAAAGGAATATAAATTCTCCTAGATGCTCCTGCAGAAGTTTGAATACAGTCAGGTGGACCTTTCCGTTGCCACCAAAGAAAGCCTCTCTACTGAATGCCCCTTTCCGCTCCAGCGTCCACACATCTATCTCTTCTTGGCAATAAGCAAACGTGCAGTGGCCGGAATATCGACATTCCTCCTCGGCAGCAACATCTAGAGAGACAGAGAATTCAGACATTTATAATGTGGACCACTGGTTTTTCAAAACCAATGAATATTGAACACATTTAGGGCATCGTCTGAACTGTTTATAACATTCATGGGGAGTTTCAAACGATGACACCCATGTTACTATCCAGAAATGGTATTATCTCTTACTAAAACAAAAACCCAGCATCATAAATACAAGTTTTTTTCCAGACAGGGAAAAAAAGCCTTGATATGCTCATGTACCCTACCTAAGTTTAAAAAATCGTTTGGAAACCTTCAGAGTTTGTTTAGATGAAGTGGCTTAACAAAATAAAAATACTAAATCCTTTCTAAAACAGTTTAAAGAACAATATATTTTCTTTCAAAGCCTTAGTTCACTGTTCTGATTCTTAAAGTTTGAGACAGTTTCTGTTTAAAACCTGTTCAAAAGTCCTGTTTCCATAAACAGCTACAAAATATACACCACAAAATAAGTTTAAAACCAAGGAAAAAATAATATAAAAAAGACTAATGTCTCAATCCAATCCAAGGAACTTACCCTTAACTCTAAACATTTTTAGTAACAGAAATCCTGGGACTATTACAATAAATGCAGCATATCATTTGTAACACTAAGTAATTATAATACTACACACCTTTACATATATAATAAGGTCCTTCATAATTTGTTTTTGTTGGTCTGGGGCGTATTTTTTTCCATGTTTTATCTTCAACATTCTTTATCCTACCAATTAAAATATCTTTCTTACATTTATGGTCTGTATCAGCAAGGTAAGTGAAATCCATTAACTTAGGGCCTGAAAAAAGATGTAAAAAGTATTGCTCATACGCACAAAAAGTATCATTTCATTTTACAGGCAGATGTGAACTGATTCACTGAATACTAAATTCCTACAAAAATCCCATTTTCATAATACCAAAATGAAAACAAGCCACTGAAGTAATTTTTACTTTTAAGGTGTTCAGTAAACAACACATAGTTCTATTCAATACCAGTCCTCCCAACATATATCCTTATTTAGGACAGGAATTCTGACGGCTCATAAAAAACAATATTAAACATAAATCTAAGGGGAAAAAATGAATCGGGAAATACAGTGTGTTTCAACTGAGGATAAATTGTGTTTAAATCACTTAATTTAAGGGTGAAGATAAGAAATAAACCAATATAAAGTACTTTGATTTCCATAAACATTATACCATATACTGGTCTTATAAAAAAAATTTTTGTTCTCACTCCATTTAAAAATGACCAAGTTCTTAAGCATATATTTAATACATACGTAAATAATTTCATAAAAATCTCAATAAGCTTTAAAATCAGGTAAATATTCTACTGTATAAGATTATATAAAGAAAATTATACCAAATCAGAGAAGGAACTTTAAATTAGACTCCAAAGGCCCTAAATCAATAACTGTTGCTTCTTTAGAAAAGAATTCAAACAGGGACTGAAAAGTCAAACACCTGGTGTTTGCTACATGTATTTACAAATTCCTAAGAACTCAGGTTTCTAGTTCAATACTGTCTGCTGCTTCGGTTGACCCTGACCTGATTTTATAAAACAGATCTGACAAGCTTGTCTCAGTTCATGGGTTGCTTCTAGGGGATGTCTTGGGATCACTGATGAAGGTGGTTTTATAATTGTACTTCCAAAAAAGTTTCCAAAGTCATTTCTAGGGTGACTTGAAATCCCCAGGAAACTCTCAGAAGCAAACAAACTTCCTGGTCCATTCATCTGCAAGAATGAAAAAACAAAAAACAAAAAACAGCCAACAAATATTGATTGCACTCTCATTAAAGCAGGAAACAAATTCTTCTTTAGTCTATGAAAAATAAAGAGATTCTTCACAGACTGAAGTCTGTATTGTTCTGTCCCTTAAAGGGTTTTATTTTAAAAGGTTTCTTTGAAATAAATAAATAAATAAATAAATAAATAAATAAATAAATAAATAGGTTTCTTTGTGTATTTCCTCTATGTGGGTCTCTACACCCCTCCCCCACTTTTCCTGACCCTTCCTGAGTTGTTAAATGTAATAGGTAATTGTTCTGCTTCACAGCAAGCACATCTTACATGCCCTGATCTTATACAGTTGACCTTGAACAACATGGGGATGAAGAGTCTAGGCCCACACAGTCACAAATCCGTATGCAACTTCTGACTCCACAAAGACTTCCATTGTCACAGCATCCTCAGGGGCTTGGTTGGGTCCAGGAACCCTGAGGATACCAAAATCTGAGGATGTTCTAGCTCCTTATATAAAATGGCCAGATCAATGCACACAATCAGCCTCCCACATCCACTGACTCCCAACCTCAGTTCAAAAACAGTACAGGTATTTATTGAAGAAAAAAAAAAAAACCTCACAGTTCCAACCCGTGTGGTTCAAGGATCAACTGTATTTCCTTGTTTTGTTCACTCTGTGCTAAAGCCTCTTAACACTGTCTGCAATAGTGGTTAATCTGCTATGACAGATCCCGTCTTAAACACAGAGCACTTATTACTGGATGTTCTAAAAGAGTCTTATCCTAACACTATTTCCCACAGCACACACAAAATTTTAGGGAGACTGTCTCGTCCATTCAAATAGCTCCGTTATTTAAGTAAAAGACCTATTTTCAATTTAACTGATGTATTTACAAAAGAGGAAGTGGCACTTACAAGTAAAAGGGAAGAATTACTGTTGTTAAGCGATGTTCCCTCTCTAGAAGTTGAGGTGGGCAGATCTAAAATAATAAAAAAACTTCAACAGACCTTTTCATTCTAATCAAGTAATAAGAACATCAGGACTTAGTAACTGACTATGGCTTCCCACGTTATTTTCCATCCCAGTTCCTAGAAGCCTTCTTGCTCAAGATTGATACTCAAAGAGGGATATGGAGTTTTCTCTTTCCTCCAGAAACCAAGGATGTAAAAAAAAGCCCGTAGATAAAAACGATTTAAATACAAAGCTATTTTCAGAGATAGAAACTAAGGCAGGGCCTACCGAGTGAGACTGTTAAAAACAAAAAAAATCAACAAAAGTAAGAGTCCTGGCTTACTGGAGCTCAGTTGGTTGAAAAGTTGCAGATTTGATCACAGGTCAGTCTGAAGCATAGTAGAGGCAACCAATTGATGTTTCTCTCTCTCTCTCTCTCTCTCTCTCTCTCTCTCTCTCTCTCTCTCTCCCACCACCCCCCATTCCTCTCTCTAAAATCAATTTAAAAAAAAAGCCGAGACCGGTTTGGCTCAATGGATAGAGCGTCGGCTTGGGGACTGTAGGGTCCCGGGTTCGATTCCGGTCAAGGGCATGTATTACCTTGGTTGCGGGCATATCCCCGGAAGGGGGTGTGCAGGAGGCAGCTGATCGATGACTCCCTCTCATCGACGTTTCTAACTCTCTATCTCTCTCCCTTCCTCTCTGTACAAAATCAATAAAATATATATTTTTAAAATCAATTAAAAAAAAGAAAAGGAGCCCAGCCAGCATGGCTCAGTGGTTGAGCATCAACCTATGAACCAGGAGGTCACAATTAATTTCCCGTCAGGGTACATGCCCAAGTTGTAGGCTCAATCCCCTGTGTGGGATATGCAGGAGGCAGTCAATTAATGATTATTATTATTAACTAGAGGCCCAGTGCACAAAAATTCATGCACTCCTCAGCCAGGCCTGTGCCCTCTCGCAGTACAGGAGTCTTCTGGGGATGTCCGACTGTGGCTTAGGCCCACTCCCTTGAAGGCTTGGAGCCAGGACTGGGACTGTGCCGCTGCCTCTCCCACCGCCTCTGTGGAAAGGGGGGTGCCAGGACCACCATGGCTGGCCTGGCAGCACAGGCTTGCTGGCCCTGCCCCCGCCCACTGTTTGTTCCAGCAGGTAGATCTGGAAGATCGTTCCATAGTCTGGTCTAATTAGCATATTAGTTCATTATTATATAGGATGTTTCTATCTCTCTCTCCCTCTCCCTTCCCCTCTGAAATCAATAAAAATATATAATAAAGACTAAGAAAATAATTCATATTCAATAGGAAAAGAGCCTCTACTTTTGAAAATATGAAGCAAGAATTCACTATAACATAAAGAAAAAGAGTGAGGTTCAATTATTTTCTTTTTCTTAACCTACCACTCAATTAATTTCTCCCTGCCATTTGTCTTCCACAAATTTTAGTTTCTTCCATTGTCAATCTTTAAATCAATTATTTTGATTTTTCCCTTTAACCACACATCAATGCCTCAGAGATATGATTTATATTACTATTGCTGAAAATATTTATTAACCCTGGGATTACAGAAACAGAATTCAGTCCAAAACTCAGTAATCCCTGTAAAACTAAGGCATAGTTTACTGAGCTGAGTGGGTGCAGCCTGAAATAGGTCTAATTGTTATTATTCTGAACATTCATCTTAAATTAGTTTTAAACATGTATTTGCCCAGCTCAGAATTTAAAAGGATAACTTGCCTTTAAGACCTTTTGGGATAGACCTCTCTTGGAGAAAATGTTGAAAGTCATTTCACCACTCCAAAACAATAGACACCCAGCTTAATAAAGAATCTTATTAAAAACCCAGTGCCACATACATTCCTGTTCTCCTTTGCTTCTTGATCTCCAGAAAGGCACATTGAAGTCAAGGTGAATTTAAAATTGAAGGTTTTGTTTTTATATTTTCAGCTACAATGAAAATAATTTAAGTACAACTACCAAGGGTTAAATAATTGCCAAACACATACAAAAATAAAAATAAGTAAACAATTGCCGATTATCAACTGTCATTTTTAGAAAATGAACCACAATTGCTTACACAAATGACTGGATTCTTACCTCGTTTGGATTCACTCATTGAAAATGAACTTAAAGAAGAACAGAAATCTTCTAAGGATGAGGTCAAAGGTGGGTACAACTCTGAGAAGGAGGATGGAGGGGCATACCTCGCACCAATGGGCAAGGCGCTCAACAGAGACGCTGAAAAGGGTAAGCTAGGGGTGACACTGGCTGTCGGAAGGGGTCCTCTGACTAAAGCTGATGGCTGGAAAAAAAAAAAAAAAAAAGATCTGATGACAATCCACAGATCTCAGCTCCAAGTTAGCTGAGCTGCTTTTAACATTAGCATATATAAAAACAAATCAAGACACTGGGTGATATATTACATACAGTTGAAATCAAAATCAAAACTCAGTAGAGGAATCTATTCTACAGAGATTATTGTGCACTGAAGAATGAGAAGTCGTCATCCATAAAACTTATTTTGCTTTAAATATCAAATGCCTATTCTTTGTCCAAATGTTAAATTTACCCTTTTCATAGATATGGTTCCAATAGGAGTTGAAGAAAATTGGCTAATTACTAGAGAGTATGTATCTTTTTTATTTCAAAAATGACCAAATTAGCCAGTTATATCACCAAAGAAAGAAAAAAGTAATTTTCAGGATAACAAATCCAAAGTTCAGCTGGTAGGCAATTCTGAAAATATCTAATAAGTTATTTTGCCATTTTTTTTTCTTTTATTTTTTTTTTTTAAGTTTCTTATATTGCCTTTTCTTTTTTTAACAAGCCTGCCTTAATTTTTTGAAAGAAGTCACACTGAACGTTACCATAACAGTGTCATTAGTTTCAGGGGCGGAATCAAGGAGGTCATCTATTTCCTCTCCAAGGACCATATCTCCATCATCTACATAAGCTTCCGGCATTGTGAAGGGGATCTTTCCTCCATTTGCCAAAACTGTTGATGGCAGAGAGCTCTCTTCCACTTGCAGAGGCAAAACAGAAGTTAAGGGCATAACTGAAACTGAGGCCAGCTCACTTCCAACATGGTGAGGAAAACCAGATGCAGGTACAGAAACAACAGGAAGTGCTTCTTGCCTTGGCGTTAATAAATCTGTAACATAGATAGGAATGTACTCACTCATTTTCAGTGTATGTACATAATACCAATGTTAATAAACAGTAAGAGAAAAGAAAGAGCAATGATAAAAACAAATAAATACGTAGATACAATAGTAAAAGCAATTCAAATAAAAGAGCAAATGTAATTCTAAAAATAATTTGTTTCACCCAGGCATAGATATATTCATTTGAGAAAATATTTCCTTCTTTCTCAAAATGCCTGGGCCTCTTATAGGCAGAACTGTTAAAATAGTGGTAAGGCCTTAGTGGGTATTCAATGACTGCTTACTGATATCAGCATTATCAATCACGTGCAGGCTCAGACAGGAGCATAAAAGTGGTTTTCAAAATTATGCTTGCTTTCATACTAATAACCACATAGTAATCTCATTTGACAACTATAACACATATCATGTCTAACACTGGCACTTTTCAGATTAAGATGGCATGGAAACACATACCTGGCTCGATATCTTCAACAGAACAGTTCAAAGCCTAGAAATTAAACCAAATAATGAATCACAGTATTTTTCAGGATTCTAAACTATAAAGCAATCTGTAAACTTCACTGTAAGACATTCCCAATTAAGATCCAAAAAATAAATGGAACATGTAAATCTTTGCAGTGAGTGGTGGTATCAGCCAGCAGCACCACCTGTCTGTTCTGTGGGCCAGCATTTCTGACAGGTTCAGGAGCCAGTTCCAGAGCCACGAGCCTGGCCACCACTCACTCCCAACTCACAGTGGCCACTAGCATCCTAACAGCTCCAAGAAGACTTACCTATGAAAAAACAACTTGTTAACTGTGTTTATCCCAAAGACTCCCAAAATTATTTACTTGGCCTCCACCACTTTTTCTAACAAAACCTATCATCTCTGAATACCCTGTAAAATGTTCCATCAGACTTCAGGAGATACTGGGTAAACATGAAAGGTACTACTCAAAGTGCCTGCTTTCTTTTCACAGGCCAGGAAGCTCAGGCCAATAATGTGTCTGAGAAATAAAAAGGTTTCAAATAGACACAAACTAAACATATTAAAAGCAAAACTACTAATGTGCCTATCTTTGCTTCTTCGTTTTCATATTATGATTTTTATAGAAATAATAGCTTTACCTTGGTAGCCCTGTCACCAGGAACTGATTTTAATGACTGCTGAAAGAAAACAAAGACGAGAACTTAAAAACAGAATTGACTCCAGGTTACAAAAAAAAATGAGAACACCTGATGGAGAGAACTCGGCTTACCTCGGTTCTAACATATGCTTTTCTTATTTTAAATCCCAATTTCTGAGCTAGTTCTTGAGTTAGTTTTATTACATGTTCATCCTGAAACAAGTAAGAATATATATTTAATGAAAAGTTATATTTTACTAACTGTGAAGATTAGGCAAAACTTATGCCTGTCTCTCTCTCTGTCTCTCTCTGTCTCTCTCTCTCTCTCTCTCTCTCTCTCTCTCTCTCTCTCTATATATATATATATATATATATATATATATATATATAGCAACTGTTGCAACTGTTTTACAACCAAACAACCAGAACGACTGGAACAACCAGACAACCGGATGACCAGTCGCTATGATGCTCAATGCAGGAGCTGCCCCCTGGTGATCAGTGCACTCCCACAGCCAATTTCCCACAGCTGGCCAACCTCCTGTGGTCCCTTCCAGCTCAGGCCGGCTGCCCAACCTACCACGGACCTGATCTGGACTGGGCAAGAGGGCCCCGATCACCTTGATCACAGCCAGGCTGAGGGACCCTACCTGTGCACGAATTCAAGCACCAGGTCTCCAGTATAACTTATAACTTACAAATTTATATAACTGTAACGTATAACTTATATTCTGTCAAAACATTTGCTTTATGAGTAATTAGCTCCAATTGAAGCAGGCTGGTGGCTGGTTGGAAATTTAACTCTTTAGATGCCATATACCCACAAGGAATTAATAAAATGGCCATGATGTAAACAAATGAACAAAAATACAAATCTCATACCTGAGGCACCGCTAAGGAGCACTTGGCTACTGCGTCATAAGCCTCTCTGTATCTTCCCAAGTTACTTAGAGCCTTTGATTTCCGATACAGAGCTTTGCAGTTACTGGCATTTAAACTGAGGACTTTATCACAGTCTTCTATACTTTTATCAAGGAAACCCTGGTGTGGAAGACCAAATATAGTTAGCAATCAAACAATCTTGCACTGATGTCTTCCTGTAAATAAATGCAAACACATTACAACCCCAGGCTACTAAACCTCCTTTTAAACTCCAGGTTAGCGGTATTACTTTCCTTCTTAAAATTATTTCCAGTATGAGATTTCAAATACATAAAAGGAGAAAGAATATCATAAACACCTATGTATCCGCTACCCAAGTCAGACAAAGGTTAACATTTGGCCATAAAAGCCGCAGGTCTTCAAGAAAGAAAACACCTGCAGGTGTCACTCTCTGTCCTATTCTCCTACCATCTTAGTCTCCCCTTGGCGGATCTCATTAAAATGTCAAATGAAAATGTAACTCCCCCGGGACCGGTTTGGCTCAATGGATAGAGCGTCGGCTTGGGGACTGAAAGGTCCCGGGTTCGATTCCGGTCAAGAGCATGTACCTTGCTTGCGGGCATATCCCCAGTAAAGGGTGTGCAAGAGGCAGCTGGTCGATGACTCTCTCTCATCGATGTTTCTAACTCTCTATCTCTCTCCCTTCCTCTCTGTACAAAAACAATAAAATATATTTAAAAAAAAAAAAAAGAATCAACCAATGAACGCATAAATAGGCAGAACAACAAATTGATGTTTCTGTCTTTTAAAAAAAAAAAAAAAGAAGAAAGAAAGAAAATGTAACTCCCAAACAGTTAGAGATGAGAAAGGAACACATTAGAGAAAACAAAATAAATATCAATGAATGCTCGTTAACAGAGAACTAGGTGACAACATGGATTATTTTCACAGTTAAGTTTTACTGAACGTCCATAGTGAAGATTATAGGCACATCAAAATATGCTTTTTAAGAAAGCTTGTTAATTCTTTTGAAGGCTACCATGTTTCCCTAAAAATAAGACCTACTTACAGGTTTCCTTCTGAGTGAAATATAAGGCATCCCCCCGAAAATAAGGCCCCCCTAGGTTAAACATGAGAGATTTGGTCCACTGATTCTGAAAGAAATGGAGTCACAAGAAATTCACCAGGAAATTCAGGAATTGGATTGTTATGATGATGTTCCAGAAGATGATGACATGATTGTCATTGAATAAATGAGTAAATTCTTGATACTGTAGGATTCAGTTTGTCTGGTTTGTATTGACAACTACCGTACTACCATACCATATACAGGTAATAAATTTCCTTTATTTTCATTTAACAATAAATGTATACCGTATTCTTCTTCGTGGAAAAATAAGACATCCCCTGAAAATAAGACCTAGCGCATCTTTGGGAGCAAAAATTAATATAAGACACTATCTTATTTTCGGGGAAACGGTACCTTTTGGGTAAAAATCTATTCAGAGGACTGAATCTTGACTAAGAAGTGAATAATTAGCACAAGTACCTGACAGACACACTATCTCTGAACACTTGTATCTTATCTCCCTGGGCTGGTTTTAGTTTTATTTTTTTAAAGTGACACTCCACCCAAAGCCATATTCAAATAGGAATCTTTATAGATCAGTAACTAAGAAACAAGTTATTTTAAAAATCCCTAAACATTTGCCCAAAGCTGATTTTTCAAAATTTCAGCCAACTCTAAAAGCAGTTAATAACATCTTTACTTAACACTGAAATTAGAACCCAGCCTGTGTGGTTCAATGGTTGAGCATTAACCTATGAACTAGGAGGTCACAGTGTGATTCCCAGTCAGGGCATGTGCCCAGGTTGTGGGCTTGATCCCAGTCGAGGGCATGCAGGATGCAGCAGATCAATGATTCTCTCTCATTAATGTTTCTCTCCCTTCCTCTCTGAAATCAGTCAAAACATATTTAAAAAACAAACAAACAAAAAACATACACTAAAATTAGCCCTAGCGGATTTGGCTCAGTGGATAGAGTGTTGGCCTGCAGATGGAAAGATCCCAGGTTCGATTCCAGGCAAGGGCACGTACCTCGGTTGCAGGAGGCAACCAATCGATATGTTTCTCTCACATCGATATTTCTTTCCCTCTCTCTTCCACTCTCTCTAAAAATCAATGGAAAAATATGCTCAGGTAAGGATTAAAAAACAAAACAAACACACACACACACAAAAAACAACAGCTAAAATTAGATATTGACTTATTAATATACTATACTATACTATAATATACTATATTGAAACACTGTTTTAAAAACCACAACTCACCATATTAGAATAGCAAGCAATCCGATTTATATGTAGTTTCTCAATGATTTCTTTAGGTATTAAAATTTCTTCAGACTTTGCATAATCAGCTATATTCAAAGCTTCCGTGTATTGGCTCATCGAGCCATTCCAATCACCTTCCCGATAAACATCATTTCCTTCATTAAAAAGATTTCTCACAAGAGCATGTAAATATACCTAAAAAAAGAAAGTTACCACTTGAAACCATTTAAGGAACAAGTCGGGTATAAGTAAATTTTAATTTTTGTACCTACACCTTCAGAGGAAATAATTTGACAGAGCAAGAAGTACTGTTGTAAGAAATTACAAAATCCACGCCACTATCTCATTGTGGGTTTCATCTTGCTTGCTTTTTCAAGAGAAAATTCAGTTCTTAATTATTAAGAAAAATGCAGCAAAAGCACCCTGTAAATATTTGTCCACATTTCCAACTCTGTGCCTGGGATACATTGCTACAGGTGGACACTCTAGAGTCTAGGTCAAACAGAATGAGACGTTTAAGGCTTCTTACCAGTATTTCTCAACTGCCTTCCAAAGGCGGTAACAACGGGTATTTTTAGTGGTTTCTTTTACAGCATCCCACCAACACTGAGGAGCATGCAGGCACTTGTGTGCCTGCAACTAAAAATCTCTACCAATTTCTAGTGAAAGTGGTTCCTTTTTTATTTGTGTTTCTTTGATTACCAGTGAGGTTGAACTTTTCCACATTTCTGTGGACCATTTGTATTTCTGTTTTTATAACCTGTTTGCTCAGGCTACTTTTTCTTATTATGTAAGTATGTACATCCTTCTGATATGCAGAAAAGTTTTTAAGATTCCTTTGTGTTTTCTATCACAGCTTTAATATTTTAGAAATCCTTTCTTATCATAAGATCAAATAAATATTCAAGTCTTCTGTCTCATTTTGTGAATTCAGGTCTAAGTAGTAAAGAAAGCTGGACAGATCAACCTTTGACAATCGAGGTAACTTCTGAAATGCCACTTAACCTCTTTTAGACGCCAGTTCCAATTTAAATGTAAGGATTGTAAACTGAATTATAAAGTAAATGGATTATTCCATTTATTTGCAACCATCATACTTCATGATTCTACATCTGTTTGGAGGAAGGAAAGAAAGAGGGAAGAAGTAACTAAAATAAAGGAGAGGAAGGGACAGGCAGAAACAAAGAAGTGACAATTAGAAGCACCATGTCCCTCAGAGACACAAAACCACAGGTGAACTAACAGTCTTTAGAGACAAGAACCTGCAGAACTATTTCACATCACTGACATGCCTTACATTAATAGATTTACTAATTAATAGATTAATAGGTTCACCCCTGGCTCTTCCTATTACTGAGTCACGCTTTCTCACTGTTAGAACTTCTTTCTCCCAAATAAAAGCAGAAGATTCTCTGCGCTCTCCTTCTCAACATATTCTGTCCCACTTATTTTCGATGAAATGAGAAGTAGGCTAGAACTAATTTTCAAGGGGCTCAAGACATTAATTTTAAAAAAGATATATTAATTCAATATTATACTGAGAGAAAAAATATATAGGACAATTGTCCAAGTATGTAAAAAAAACAAATGTTGTCCTATATATGAGGGTCAGTATATCTTTTCTGTAAATGCTCAGATACTAACATTTTGGGCTTTATGGGCCATACAGTCTCTGTCCCAAATGCCATATTTCGTGAAAGCAGCCATAGAAGATACATGAACAAATTAGTGTGACTGTGTTCCAATAAAACTTTATTTACAAAAACAAACAACGGGCCAGATTTGGTCATCAAGGCCATAGTTTGCCAACCCTTGCTACATATTTACAGTTCACAGGCTACTGAAGAATGTTTAAGCCGACCTTCCCAGAATCATTACCGCATATTGTTCCTGTGTTCCTGGATATGACAGTGGTGACCTAAGAAGAAGAAACAAATTCATTTTAATTATCGGCTCTTATCAGGATTTGTTCATCCAGAAGGCATCTTAAACATGAAGATCTACGAGCTTGCTGCTGGTTCAAAGCATATTTTAAAGATTTCCTTCTCCTTATTCACACATAACTGTAGTCATGATTTAAGAAATCTAAAATTATTCCTTTGTCTTTTCTTGACTAAGTACATTTTCTTCTCAAATCTACTGCTATGGAAAGAAGGCCTAATGTTCCATATGCCAAAAATGTTTTAAAAATAGTACAGAACCATTAATACCAATAACCATTGGACCCAATTTACTGGCGTGTAAGGAGAAGACTGTCACTTCCTGGGAAGCACAGAGGGACCTCTCCTGGACACATCCACCCAAGCCACACCTGTCCCCTCACCAGCATGCCTTACAAAGGTCAGAGACTGAGCTTCTCAACAGAAACGTTTGATCACAAAAGCTCTGTGTTGACAGGTGTTCACTTTCATTCATCAGAACCTTTCTCATGAGATTAGGTTCAAATTCCTCAGCCTAACATTCCCAGGGAAATTAAAGGATTTCGGCCCTGCCAGACCGGTTTGGCTCAATGGATAGAGCGTTGGCTTGGGGACTGAAGGGCCCCGGGTTCGATTCCGGTCAAGGGCATGTACCTTGGTTGCGAGCATATCCCCAATAGGGGGTGTGCAAGAAGCAGCTGATCGATGACTCTCATTGATGTTTCTAACTCTCTTATCTCTCTTCCTTCCTCTCTGTACAAAAATCAATAAAATATATTAAAAAAATAAAAAAATTAAAAATTAAAAAAAGGATTTCGGCTCTAACAATCAGTGACAGTAAGATCCAGGTCAGCCCAGCCAGCATGGTTCAGTGGTTGAGTATCGACCTATAAATCAGGTCACAATTCCATTCTTGGTTGGGGCATATGCCTGGGTTGTGGGCTCAATCCCTAGTGTGGGGCATGCAGGAGGTCTGCCAATCAATGATTCTCTCTCATCATTGATCTTTCTGTCTCTCTCTCCCTCTCCTTTCCTCTCTGAAATAAAATTTTAAAATATTAAAAAAAAAATAAAAAATAAAAAAAGATTCAGGTCAGAACACAAAGAAATCAAATGTAAAAGAGCAAAAATTACTGCTGGAACAAAATACCTAACTTCTCATCCAAATTAACGGGACTTGTGATATATAACTAAAGGTTTCTTAATCTCTGTGAAATGTATAGCATTATCAAAGTTATTAGGGGATGAATTAAGCTCTTACTGTATAAATTGTAGTCCTTCCTTAATGCTCTGCTGCCTTTTTCTTCTCTCCTCGGACACACTGGACATGTTACCCCACACATTCACTTTCTAAGTGAACAATCTGGAAAGAAAGAATACACAAAATTGCATCAGGCAGCACAACCTGGACCTGTTAAAATACCCATCGCTTAAGGTTATGTCACTTATTTGTTGTGGACGCGTGCCTCTATGCCGATGTGACTCTCCAGTTCTCAAAGCCAAGAACCCCGTCTGCTTTCCTGTGCGGGGCCTGCTGTCCAGCTCACACAGCAGAAGCTTCTTAGACTCCTTCAGGTTACACAGCCAGGCGGACTGGGAAGGCTCCCCCAAGCACTCTCCTTGAAAAAGCCATTTCTCTCCCCTCCCTTCTCTCCTCTCCTTCAGCCTCAGGATTTGTTTATTCCCTTCCTACACGCGCACGGACGCTGCCCTGAACAGTCCCGGCCTTGTTTTGTTCTGGAAGCTCTCCAGAAGTAAAAAGGTTTCACATCCGCTTGCCTCCGAGGGAGTCTGACTTCCTTACCAGCAGACTCTAAACCTGAACACTTATTTCGTTACACAAACTTCTGAAATAATCCTTGTTGATACAACTGATAAAAAAAATAAATGATCTAGCCCAGCCAGTGTGCTCAGTGGTTGAGCATCAATCTATAGGAGGTCATTGTTCAACTCCTGGTCTCGGCACATGGGGGGGTTGTGGGCTCCATCCCCAGTGTGGGGCGTGTAGGAGACTGCTGATAAATGTTTCTCTCATCATTGATGTTTCTATCTCTCTCACTCCCTCTCTGAAATGGATAAAAATATATTTTTTTAAATTAGTGATCTAAATGAATTTCCTTCCATTGGAATTTTCTGGAAAGTTAAGTGTTTACCTTCCAGGTAACTGGCAAATGTCAATACGTATCCTTGCTGGTAGTATCTAACCCACTAATCAGTGTTCATTAGGGAGCTCCCAGCAAATCAGAGGACCGCAGGGAAGAGACTGTGATAAAAGAGCATCTCCAATGTCCTAACTAGGGTTTCTCAAGCTCAGCACCGCAGCTGACGGATGTTAGCATCCCAGTCTCCAGCCACCAGATGCCAAGTAGCACTCCCTCCCCCATCTCTTGTGACAACCAAAAAGGTCTCCACATGCTGTTAAAGGTGCCCTGCAGGGGGCGATTGGACTGGGTGGGGCACATCACCCCAGGGTACAAACCCCTGAGATCTAAGCCTCAGGAGACATCTTATCACATAAGCCATGTATTTGGACCCACGTGACAGATAGGAAAATGTCACTCATGTTTCAAATATGTGACTGAAATGTTTGTTTCATTACTGCTTACCACTGTGGTCTGGTCTTTAAATCTACCTTTTTCTAAGTGTAGGGGTGAGGATGAAGGTTGGAATGCCCCAAAGGCTGACAGCTGGTACTACCGTATTTTTCAGACCATAAGACGCACTTTCTTTCCCCCAGAAGTGGGGGGGAAAAGTCCCTGCGTCTTATGGTCCAAATATAGCCTACACATATACTTTAAAAAAAAAGTTTTTTTACTTGCCAGGCTCTGTGTGGTATCTGTGTGCTTGCCCGGCTCTAAAATGGTTCTAAATGCTGCTGTTTCCTTTACAGGGTTGATACATGTGTTTATGACTGTGATGTTGGGTTTTAATGCACATAAAATATTTTAGGACACTATTTGTTTCAGAATCTTTTTTTTCTTCATTTCCCTTCTCTAAAAACTGGTGCGTCTTATGGTCCGGAGTGTCTTATGGTCCGAAAAATACGGTAATTCTTTTTGTCTTTTAAATACTGTCAGCTCTAAGTACTTCAATCTCATACTTAAAGGTTGGAACTTCACTGAAGTGTTTACATGGAAAGGATATAATATCAGGAACTTGCTTTAAAATAATCCAGCAAACAAAAAAGGGAGTTGGGAGCGGATATGAAACAGAACACTGATAACTGGTGAAAGCACAAGGCTTTTTCCTAGGACTTGCTCTACCTTGTAAGTTTGAACTCTTCCAAAATAAAAAGGATAAAAGCCTCTTACACTGAAGTAAAATGGCATTATTTCTGGAATTTGTTTTTTAACATATTTTTATTGATTTCAGAGAGGGAGAGGAGAAAAAGGGATAGAAATATCAATAAGAGGGAATCATGATCGGCTGCCTCCTACATATAGCCCACAACCCAGGCATGTGCCCTCGACCGGAATCAATCCCAGGATCCTTTGGTCTGCAGGCCAATGCTCTATCCACAGAGCCACACCAGCTAGGGCTTGGAATTTATTTTTAAGATTGTCTAGCCCAGTGGTCAGCAAACTCATTAGTCAACAGAGCCAAATATCAACAGTACAACTGACATTTCTTTTGAGAGCCAAACTTTTTAAACTTAAACTTCTTCTAACGACACTTCTTCAAAATAGACTCGCCCAGGCCGTGGTATTTTGTGGAAGAGCCACACTCAAGGGGCCAAAGAGCCACATGTGATTGGAGAACCACAGTTTGCCGACCATTGGTCTAGGGCACATGTGTCAAACACAAGGCCCGCGGGCCAAATCCGTCCCGCCAGGCCTTGCAATGTGGCCCACACCGTGCTGTCATCACTGCACTCCGCTGCGTTTCCATCACAATGACAGTTTATGACTGTTCAGTAAACCATTCGGCCCGCGATTTAGGCTGGATTTTAGATTTTGGCCCCTTCTCTGATTGAGTTCGACACCCCTAGTCTAGGGGGATGAATGGGTAAAAGTGAAACAATGTTGCCAAAAACATGGGTAAGTGCCCCTTTTAAACAATGGGAGGAATGTGTGAGTTCATTCAGCCCCTCTACTGGTACAGGTCTGACCATTTTCATGATAAAAAATGTAATTCATACTTGTATGTACAAAGTTATTTAAGGAGGCACTATTTGGAAAAGAATAAGAGAGCAGATTAACTGTCTTATCAGAAAGGAAATAACTAAATGAAGCTGGGGGAAAAGAGGCAAGAAGCAACTACCCACAATATGACCCCAGTTTTTTGTTTGTAAAAAAAAAACTCCAGATGGAATCCCAGAAAATTACAGCAGCAGCAGCTGAATGGGTAGGACAGTCTTTTCACTGAATACCTTTAAAACTTTTCTTTTGAATCCTATAAATGAATTATAAGTATTCTTAAAAGTCTATGTAGCCTCTGAGCCCTTCCTTGGAAAGATGGCCCTTCCAGGCCCACTAAGGTGGCTTTTATTTTATTTTATTTTGTTTTGTTTTGTTTTAAGCAGGGCCACCTCACAGCAGCACTTTAGAGCTCAGAGGCCTTGAGTCTATGGCAGCCAGATGCCTTGAGTCTATGGCAGCCAGGCCCAAAGGCCGGGACAAAAGCAGACACCAGTTCTCAGAAGCACTGTTCCCTCTTCAGTGAATGGCAAAACTCTCCCCACCTCTGTCCAGCCTGGTGAGAAATGAGTTTTGGTTTGCTGAGAAAGTCCATCTGTTCCTCCTATTGTTCAAAAGGGGCAGTTACCCATAAGAAGGGATGCCTGGGGAGTGATAATCCACCAAACTAATAGCCGTGGGGCCATTTCCCCAGCTAGTGCTGGGAAACCTTGAACCTGGACCTCTTAGGGACAAAGGGCAGGTGGCAAAGAGCTGACAACTCAGATAAGTGATTAAGAGGAAATAAGATGCAGATTCACATGAAGTATACACTTCCTTTACATGTTAAAGATCTGGAAGCATAGTATCAAGTGATATTTAGACATATGACAGAACATGAAATGTTGTATAATTTTCCCAAAAAAAATATTATGAAAAATTTTACACACACAAATTTTAAATTTCTTTCCACAAGGCACACCATATACCAACACCGTACCTATATTCTACAATTAATATTTTGCTATATTGATCACATCTGCCTGTCTTTACCCATTTGCCCATCCTTCTGGCCTTCCATCAACCTGCATTATATTGGTGAGTTGCAAAGTGAGTTACATTTAATTCATCAATTATAATTCACCTCTAACCTCTTCAACATATTTATCCTTACCTAGAATTCAACATTTGTTAGGTTCCTTAATGTAAATGCACACATTTTAAGGCAAGTTTTGACAAAAGATAAATTCATGTAGCCCAGACCCCAATCGTGATATACAGTCATGGTCACTCCTCACGCCCCTTCCCCAGCTGGCCACCCACCAACCACTGTTCTGGGTTTGTTTGTTTTTTTCACTGTAAATTAGTTTTACCTATAAAATAAGCCTCCTCCACCTCCCATTTTGAAAGAAAAATATCTATGCATTATACACCATCTAACTTTTGGATCCAGTTAAAATCTTGCCTCAATTTTAATGATAGAAAGAATTTAAGAATTTTATAAAGTTAACCCAACAGTCAGGTTTTTTTTAAATATATTTTTATTGATTTCAGAGAGGAAAGGAGAGGGAGAGAAAAATGGAAACATCAAAGATGAGAGAGAATCATTGATTCGCTGCCTCCTGCATGCCTCCCCTTCCTCTCCCCCCCACCCCGGGGATCCAGCCTGCAACCTGGGCATGTGCCCAGACCAGAATCAAACCATAGATCAATGCTCAACCACTGAGACACACCATCAGGAGTCGTTCCCCACCCCCTTTTTTTTTTCTTATTCAAACTCAAGTCATTGTATGTCACAGGTGTCCACTTCCTCCTTGGACCTGGGATTCCATCTCCCGCTGACTTCTAACTGTGAGAGCCCTGGGCTTCATCAGACCATCTCCCGCCCAACCGCTCTCCCTCAGGGCCTCCCACACTGCCCAGCTGTCAAAAACCCTCATCTGGGGCCCCTACACTCCCCAGGCCATCCCCAGGCAGATCTTGATACTCTCCACGGATGTGATAGTTCTACCTGGGATGACTCATAGACATTATAAACTGTTTTAAAAGTAGTATCTTATTATGACAATGAAAAGAAATATATCCACCCAACCCCATCACTCAACCACCTTTTTGTCCTTCCTGAGAGCAATCAACCACTGCTACCAGTTTTTCTGTGTATAGACATAGACCACAGAACGAACACACACACACACACAGGTGCATGTAAAAACTGGTGAAAACAGAGTAAGGTGTACTTGGTTACAGTATTACACCAATGACAATTTCCTGGCGTTGATGTCAATATAGTTATATAAGATGGCACCACTGGAAATCTACATACTTTTGCATTTTCCTGAGAGTCTACATTTCAAAATAAGTCAAAAGTACCCCATGATGTTATTTTTACTACAGCAACGGTAGGGTCCCTAGGCCTGGACAGTGATCACAGCTGATCTGTGGGGTGACCGGCGGGGAAATGGGGAAGGGGGTCCTGCTGGCACCCACCTAGGCTGGCCTGGGGCCTGTGGGCTGGAGGCAGCTCCTGTGTTAAGCGTCTGACCCCTGGTGGTCAATGCATGTCCTAGCAACCAGTCATTCCACCAGTCATTCCACTGTTTGGTCCATTTGCTTATTAGGCTTTTATTATATAGGCTACCACCTGGGGCTCCTAACATGTTCTGCACCTTGCTTTTTTCATGAATCACCTAATCCAGAGGGTCTTTCCATATCAGCACCTGAAAAACTGCTTTATCCTTAACAGCCATGTAGCCTGTTCTAGAATACGGTTGGACTGTAACTTCACTAGGTCTCTAGTGATGAACAATTTGGTTGTTTCCAATCTTTAAAATCCATCAGATACACAGGACCTTTCACATATGTGTATCTTCAAAGAATTTCTATATGATAAAGAATATATGTTGTCATTATTTTACCAGCTATTGCCAAGCTACCCCAAATGACCCTACCCAGAAATAGTACTTGAGGGTGTCTATTTCACTGCTTCCCCAGAAATTATCAAATCTTTTCATCTTTGTCCACCAGGAGGTGAGAGATACGGCTTCTGGGTTTTGACATACTCAGAAATGCCTTCAACGCTGAGATTATAAAATAATTATCCATGTTTTCTTCTAGTACTCATATCCTCTCATTAAACATATTTTTTAATCAGATCTGCCAGTTTACTATAAGGAGTGATATAAAGATACACTGTCTATATTTCCCTCCCAAATAGCTGCCCAGTTGCCTAAACTTCATTTACAAAAAGGTCCTCTATTCTATAGCAATATGTGCCAGGCCACCTGGCTCTGTTTCTGACTTTTATTCAGCATTTCTGACTTCAGTGGCCCCAATCCTCTGCCCTCCTCTCAATCCTAAGGCTTGGCCCAATCTTACCTTTTCAGTAATGAAACCTTCCAGCCAGTTGCTCAAACCAAAAACCTGGCATTACACTTTTCTCTCTCACATTCCACATCCAAGCAACCCACTGACAAGCCTGTGGGAGATACCATCAAAATTGGTGCAGGCATCCCAAATCCAACCACTCAAAACCTCCTTGGTCTTGTCTCACCATCTCGTATGAATGCTGTCATATCCTCCTCTCTTCTTTCAGCCTCTGTCTCAGCTCCAGTCATTTCCTCTGCCCCTCCCCCTTTCATGTCCTACAGTAAACTAAAAGGAATGCTCTTTTAAAAACAGAAATTAGTTATTAGCCCTGCCTAAAACCCTTCACTGACTTCCCTAAGCATTTAAAAGAAAACCGAGATGCCTTACCTCGACCTACCAGATCTGGAGGACTAACTTCCCGAAAGTCTTTTCACAACGTCCTCACCCTGATTCACTTACTCAGCTCCCGTCAGACTGGCCTTCGGTGTGTTCCTAAAATGAGTCAAGGGCTCTGTTCTTCTGGGCCATTGTGCCTGCTGATCCCTCTGCCCATAACACGCTTCCCAGATCTGCAGAGCTGGCTCCTTTTCGGTCTGGAGTCTTGGCTCATAGTAAGTGTACCTGTAGAGGCTTCCCTTTCCACCCTAAATTGTCATCACCTCCCATTATTCACTTTAAGAGGTACCCTGTGTTATTTACTCCTGATTGCATCACAATACCTAGGACCAGGTCAAGAAAAGCTTGAATGGAAGAAGGAATGAATGGAAAGTTGAGAGGCCCCAGAGTTAAAACCTGGTAAAACTGTTCACAAAAACAGGCAAGCAGGAGAAAGGAGGGTGTCCGGGAGAAAATGACCGGACATAAGCAGAGCTGGCTGTAGGGGACTCTGCCCCACCCCTGCAGGGGAGCAAGTTGGGGAGTAAATCAACTAGAGACAGACAGAGAGAAAAATCTGAAACCATAAGACTCCTGAAACAGTGCTGGGATGCCAGGGGAAAGCAAGTCAGACCCATCCCTTCTCCTTAAATGAAAAGGAAGTGGATTGGGGGTAGGGAAGCTTTCAACTGCATTTTAAGGCAAGAAATTCAATTAGATATGAATTTCATTAAATTAACTAAACTCCTACAAACCAGAACATCATCTTTCCGGAACCAGCCGATTTTAAAATTGTTACTCATTCTCAAGTTTTTTATAAGAAAAAAAAAAATACCCTGGATCTTTATTATAATTCCTTTAAGTATTTACTCAGGGCCTGTTAGGTGAAACTCATTATACTCAAGTCCAGTACAATGTACAGAGCTCATAACTGAACAATTTAAAATTTCAGTCTTCCTTAGCAACTTTAGAAACTAGCTCCCATTAACAGAAGACACCCAGGTAGATGACTGCAATAGCACAGGTAGGAATGACAGCTAACACTAGTGTGCTTACTCCATGCCAGGCATTGTTCCAAGTGCTTTACATGTATTAAATCTTTTAATCCTTATATCAATAGTAACCTTAAGACATAGGTCCTATGAGGAAACTGAAGCACAGCAACCAAGTGACAGAGCCAGATTTCAAAGCCAGACAGGCTGGCTCCTAGCCCGAACTCACCCACCACCCTCCTTTGCCCTGTAAGTGGTGGTTTCGCCTGGAGGAGGAGGGGCTAAGGTAAGCTGGCCCTGGGCTCAGCTCACAAAAACTAACGCAGCACTGACGGACAGGTGGACACCTGAACGCCACTCAAGAGGAACAAAATAAACATATGCCTGCATATACACTGACGTAAGTGTTCAAGGAACATAATCTAAAGTGATTTAGACAAAGCAGAGGGTTCGCACAGGAATGTAGTCAGTGAAGGATCTTTACTCCAGGGAAGTCCACTTTGCCCTACTATAATGTACTTAGATACTAAGAAGAAATATTAAAGGGCCTTATTTACAAGATGTTCTAACTCAGGACCAAAGAACATGCCCCCAGGGAACTGGACACTGTGCTAGGACTTTTGCCTTAAAAGGTATTCTGAAGTTTCAAGTGAAAAATTGTAATTGCCATCAGACCCAAGCTTCTGTGTAATGGCTAGACAAACAGGCAAACAAAAAGTAGTTAAAGCCTGTCTTGCAATGTTGTATTAGCTCACTCCGGCAACACTTACGAAAGTATGTGGATACAATATAATCCTCATGACTACAAATCTAGTCAGTGAAACATTATTACAGATGTGCTACCACCTTCTTGCACCTGTCTCTCCTACTGGATACTTTATGAGACAACTTTTCCCCTTCACTGAAAGAGAAAAAGCGGTGATGGAGGCTGTTGCTAAACATCAGAAAGGTAATCTGATAATGTTTCCCGCCCCCCTGGACTTTCATTTTGAAATCAGATACTTATGCCAACTGCCTCCTCCAGAGCCCAGCCCTGCTAGGGTACAGGGTTCATCTCACCTCATACACCACCTCTGTATGGAAGGAATCAACAAAAACGATGGGAAGACTCTGTCCAACCAGTGTGGCCCAGCAGTTGAGCATCGACCTCTGAACCACTAGGTCATGGCTCAATTACCGGTCAGGGCACCTGCCTGGGTTGCAGGCTTGATTCCCGGTAGCAGGGCGCAAGAGGCAGCCAATAAATGATTCTCTCTTCACTGATGTTTTTCTCTCTCTCCCTCTCCCTTCCTCTCTAAAATCAATAAAAATAATTCAAGTTAATGGACAGAATTATAAATATGTTTACATATATATAAAAAAGATATAACGCCCTGTGCGTTTTGGTTCACTGAGAAAGTCAATCTGTTCCTCCTATTGGTTTGGCTCGGTGAATACAGCCTCTGCCTGCGGAGTAAAGGGTCCCAGGTTCGACTGTGGCTAAAGGCACATGCCTGAGTTACAGGCTCGATCCCCAGTAGGGGGCGTGCAGGAGGCATTCGATCAATGATTCCCATCATTGATGTTTCTATCTTCTCACCTCTCCCTTCCTCTCTGAAATCAATAAAAATATATTTAAAAAAAAAAAAAAAAAAAAAAAAAAAGATGTAAAGTCTTCAGGACAAATAGTTTGCCCAGAGTCATGCATACTGCCTGTGACATACCCAGAATTGCAGATGAGGTCTTCTCAAGGACCACATTAATATCTTGCTCCAAATTTAGGTATTCTCATAAAATACAAAGGCTCTGGGTTTTATTTGTTTTTGTCAAATAGAAAATTACTGACTCTCTCTTACTGAGGTTTATAAGTTATGTGAAATTAATTAATATTAATTAACTAAACATATCGCTAAACTCATAAAAAAAATTTCTTGTTGGGACAAAACCTCAAAGAAAAGCACCTCGCTTAAAAAAGTGTCTCCTTTGCCGAGACCGGTTTGGCTCAGTGGACAGAGCATCGGCCTGCGGACTGAAAGGTCCCGGGTTCGATTCCAGTCAAGGGCATGTACCTTGGTTGCGGGCACATCCCCAGTGGGAGGGGGAGTGCAAGAGGCAGCTGATCTATGATTCTCTCTCATCGATGTTTCTAACTCTCTATCCCTCTCTCTTCCTCTGTAAAAATCAATAAAATATATTTTTAAAAATAATGAAAACATTCAACCTCAATATGACCTGATTCTGAGTTAAACATTACATGACTGTTTCCAGAGTCTTAGTACACAGCAGATAGACCTTTCTTTTTGAAAAAAATTCTGCCCGTGAACATGAATTATTCTGCGTATTAGAACAAGATCCTCATTATGCAATCAGCTCAAAAGTTCAGTTCAGCCGAGGGTGAGAAGGGGGTGGGGATTCCTGGAGAGCCTACAGAACAGGAGGCAAGATGCCATCAGAGAAGCAGGAAAAGATAAGCAAATGGCATAGGCTTCCACCCGCCCCTGCCCCCATTCACAGGCTCCCTTGGAGCCCTGCCCAACAGAAATATAATGTTAGCCACATATCTAATTTTGAATTTTCAAGCCGCCATATTAACAAAAGTAAAAGTAAAAGTGACATTAATTTTAACCTTTATCGGAGGAAAGGGAACTTTAGTTCCCGGCAAGGAGTGGGTCAAGATAACTTTAATAATAAACATTTTCTTTATAAATGTTACTTTTCATAACTAACTCAAAAAATAGATAAGATAGAGGGGGGGGGGGGGGAGTAAATGCCTGCAGAGCTGAATTTAAATGCCAAAAAAAGCTCCGGCCGGGAGACCCCACTACGGGAATTTAAATGCCGTCTTTTTAGTTAACCCAATATGTTCAAAATATCATCTCAACATGTATTATTGAAGCATAAAAAAATATGAACCCCACCATGTGGCTCAGTGCGCATCAACCCAAGAACCAGAGGGCTGCAGGTTCAATTCCCAGTCAGGGCACACGCCCAGGAAAAGCAGGTCCGATCCCTGGTAGGGGGCGTGCAGGAGGCAGCCAATCAATGATGTCTCTCTCCCATCCATGTTTCTATCTCTCCCTCTCCTTTCCTCTCTCCCTAAAAAAATCAATAAAAATATTTTAACAAAATTACGAGATATTTTACCTTTTTTTTTTTTTTTTATTGTAAGTGTTTAAAATCAGGTGTGTCTTATTCGCCAAAATTCGGCCTACCTATATTCCAAGTGCTCAAGAGTCCCCTGGGGCCAGTGGCCACCTTCCTGGGAAGCAAAGGTCTTCTAGTTCAGGCAGATCCTTGCTCTTTAAATTTAAGGCGGGTACCTCCTTTCACCCCTAATCATGCGGGTTGGGGGGAAAGACGGGGGAAATACCCAACCACTAACAAGTTCACCCAATCAGGGGGCAGGCACAACCTCTTCCCAGCCTGGCCACACCCCTGCGATGACCACCCCCTCCACCGGGAAATTCTCGCTCATGGCAACTGACAGGTCCTCCTTCTCCAAGGGTGGGCAGGAGACACCTAAACCCGGCGGTCTCCGCGTCCACAAGAAAGACGAGAAGCCATTCGCCGCGCGTCCCCGACGTGTGTCCCGCGCAAAAAAAAAAGGGGGGGGGGGCACGGGGGAGGGACTAACCCGAAATAAATGAGCCACGCACTCCGCGTGCATCCTTCCCGCCCCCCAAAACCCAAAATACTGAATGAGGAAAACCGCGATGACCGGAACAGATAACGAAAAATGAAAATGTCTTTTGGAGTTCAATAGCCAGAAAGGAGGTGTCCAGCCAACGGAAATGCATGCTGGCGCGGAATGGCAGGGAGAAGCAGCCCTTTTCGCCCCACCTCCCGGAGCCGCGCCCCCTCCGCCCCCCGTCCCCCCAACCCTCCGGCTGAGCCCCCTTCTTCCCCCCGCCAACCGGGAGGAGGAGATGGGGAGGGAGGAGAGGGGACCCCGGGCGCGCGCGCCCACGGCGGACCGAGAATCCGTGGCCCGATCGGGGGCGCGCCCCCGGAGCCTGCCCCCCTTCGTGGCGGAGCCCCCCCTCCGGACCCCCCGGGCCGCCTCGGAGGACCCCGCGCCCGCCCCTCCCCCGTCCGGGGCCCGTTACCGGCCGCGCGCGAGCACGAGGCGGCGGCGGCGGGCGCGCGCCCGGCCGGGGCCCCGCGCGGCGGAGGGGCGGCGGGGGTGCCGGCCCCGACGGCGCCCACCTACCTGCGGGGGCGGCCGCGCCGGCCAGCGGGCGGAAAAGAGGGCGGCGGCGCGCGGGGGAGCGGGCGACAGGGGCGGCGGCGGCCTCGGCGCTCGCTCGCAGCTTCCCTCCGCGACCGGCGGCGGCGGCGGCGGTGGCTTCCCGGCCCCCGCGCAGCGCCCTCTGGCGGCGGGAGGCCGCGCGCGAGCCGCCGGGGAGGCGCCGCCATTGGCTGCGCCCGCGAGCGTCGGTGCCAGGGGCGGCCGCGGCGCACGTCGGGCCGGGCGGGCGGGGACGGGGCCCGGGATTGGCACCGGCGGTAGCGACCCTCGGCCCTGCCGACCGCGGGTCCGTCCCCAAACCGAGCGCGCTGGGCCGCCGGGTGGAGCCAATAAGAAGCCAGATCGTGTCCAGGACACCCCAGGGCTGCCAACTGCTGGGTGGACGTAACATTCAAATTCATACGCGACTTTGTGCATTTGCTTTTTTTTTGTTTTTGTTTTGTTTTGTTTTGTTTTTTTCCTAATCTGCAGCCCTAGGGTTAGCACCGCATCTAGCAAGGAACTGACCTAGTTTGGGTATCAGGAAGCCTTCCGGGAGAGGCTGTTTATGTAGCAAGTGCTATCTGGTGCTTACTGATCTGTGATCAGTTACTCTTTGGAGCCTCAAAACAGCCATTCTTGTCCCCATTCGTATAGATGGGAGGGAGCACGGAGCTCACTGGCAGCTCTGGGATGGAGAGACAGCCTCCCACCTTTGGAAGGCCTGGCTGGTTCCTGTCCTCCAGGTCCCAGCTCAAATGCCACATCTTCCGCTGTATTTTCAACAGCCGGGCGCCCTGGGTCTCAGCAGGGGGCAAGGTAGAGGCCCCGCCCTTTGACCGGATGGAGCGTGGGGGTGTGGACCGAAAGGACACAGAGAAGACCAATGGGGACAGTGAAAAAGGAAAGCAACTAGAGCAGGATGACCTGACGGTGACGGGAGGGTTAGAGAGGGGCTGGGGATAAGCCAAGGAAGGCCTCTGAGAAGGTGGCAGTAGAGCTGAACCGGGAAATGAGCCCCAGAAAGAGGGAAGAGCAAGTGCAAAGGCCCTGAGGCTGTGACATTCTGACCCGAGACTGCTCATCACTCAAGTCTCTGCTCAAATGGCTTCTTTTTAAAAAAAATTTTTTAAAAATTGACCTGCCACACATTCATAACAGGTTATTAGAGAAATAAAACAAACAAAATTGACTTCTGGTTGCCTTGGTTTCCTTTCAGCTGAGCACCAAATTAGACATCTTAGGGAAAGAACCCCTTCTCCTAGCACTCATTTTGAACTTTGGGGATGATTTCTCTTCGGCCCATGGGGTCTTTGGACAGCATATCTACACCTAGGGAGTAATAACAATAGTAGTTCTTTTTTATGAATAAAGTTCTCTACGATCCTCAGCTGAAACTACCATGCAAACATGACAAAAGTGTATTTTTAATATATATCCACATCCTAAGTTCCCTCCAAAGGCAAAAGGTGTTCTTTATTGTTGAAGATACCACACTTTCTCAAGCTCCTGCAAATAACATAAGTAAATGTTATGGACTGAATGTTTGTGCCATCCCCCCCAAATTTATATATTGCAATCCTAATCCCAATGTGATGATATAAGGAAGTGGGCCTTTGGGAGATTAGGTGATGGGGGTGGAACCCTATTGAATGGGATCAGTGCCCTTTTAAAAGGGACAAGAGAGAGAGGATTTATCTTGTGAGAACACGGCAAGAAGATGGTCATCTGAAAGCCAGGAAGAGAGTCACCCCAGACTAGATCCTGATCTCGGGCTTCCCAGCTTCCAGAACTGTGAGAAATCAATGTCTGTTGCTGAAGCCACCAGAGCAGCTCGAGGGAACTAAGTCGGTGAACATCTAAGATTGAGTAGTTGGTAGGATAGTGCAATGGCGGAAAAGGAGGGCTTTGGAGTCTGGAGAACACAGGTCAAGTTCCAACTCACTCCTTACCCATCTGGATGGCCCTGGGCCAATTTCTTATATCTCAGAGTCTTAAATTCGTCATCTTTAAATGTGAATGATGATTCCTCTGTCATGGTGAGGAGTAAAAAACGTGTATGTAAGGCACCTGGCAGACAGGGTGTTCAATAACTGGCCATTACCTTTCCCTGGAGGTTTTGACTAATGAATGGATTAAGCTTTCCATCGTAATCTTTGGAGTAGGGAGGGACACTTGCGCCCCCCAGAAATTGTTCAGCATGCTCCCGGTACCCATGGAATTGCTGCTTTTGGAGAAACTGTTCTTGAGGGTTGTTATGAGGCTGGCAGGCCTCTTAGGTGCACTGAGGTGAAAATGTTCGAGAATCACTGGCTTAAAAATGAAACCAAAAAAAAAAAACAACCTTCAATCTTGGGGCCATTATCACAATGTCGCCTACAAAAATGGGTTGACAACAGGGGAAACCTCAAATAAGAAAGAATAAAAAAAAAATGGTCCATCTTGCCGTGGCCAGTTTGGCTCAGAGGGTGGAGCATCAGCCTGCAGACACAAGGGTCCCAGGTTTGATGCCGGTCAAGGGCATATACCCGGGTTGTGGGCACATCCCCAGAAGGGGATGTGCAGGAGGCAGCTGATCGATGTTTCTCCCTCATCAATGTTTCTAGCTCTCTATTCTTCTCCCTTCCTCTCTGTACAAAATCAATAAAAAAAAACAACATATTTTTAAATGGTCCATCTGCAACTATGACATACCTATACAAGAAAAAGAAAACCTCCAATTTTATAGCACTCAGAACATGAAAGTATAAGATATCTGTTTGCCAAATGAATATATGATACTTTCACAAGCCACATACATTTCATTTTTGCCAATATTCACACAGGAACTGCTCTGCAACCTAAATGTGAAGGTACGTGTAAGGCAAGAGAATTACCCAAGGGGAAAAAAGGAGGGGACACCTAAATAATTTGGGAGATTATAAAACAGACTTTGCATTTTACTTGTCTGCAATTTTCCCAGTAGATCTTAGGAGCTCTCCTGAAGGCTACTCTGCACACTGGCAGGAAAGCAGATCTATATATATATAATTGATTTCAGAGAGGGAGAGAGAGAGATAGAAACATCAAAGTTTAGAAAGAATCATTGATAGGCTGCCTCCTGCATGCGCCTCCACCCCCAACTGGGGATCAAGCCCGCAACCCAGGATGTGCTCTGACTGAGAATCATACCCTGGACCCTTCTGTCCACAGGCCAATGCTCTATCCACTGAGCCAAACCAGCTAGGACCAGATCTTTAGTTCTAAAGTGAGTTCCTTTGGTTCTCGGTATGGATTTGATACACAGTTTAATGCCACAATGTGTCCCATGCCCCCTGCTTGTATTTGGGGGATGTACCTTTAATATTCAGAAAAATAATTATTCCAAGTCTAGTAGCTTCTGAAATTGAAGGATCATGAGAACTCAAGAGTGCTTCCTTTCCAGACCCAGGTCCAGTTATCTCACCTGCTTCTCGCTGCCCTAAAGTTGGGGATGTGTCTTGTCTTCCACGCCATACCTATTTCCAACTGATTCTTCCTCCGCTACCCTTTGATTATGGAGTTAATACTGAACATAAGTCCTATCGCCTCCAGCCTGTGGGATCTAAGCCACTTCAAACTGGTCTTTCCAGAATCGTGGGTGGAAGTCAAAGAGCTCCATCCATCTGTTTAACATACATACGTGCCAACTCTGTTAAGGGCAGTTTGCTGAATCCCAAAATCTACTGGTCATGGTTCCTACACTCAAGATACTTAAAATTAAACCTGCTGTTTCAAGATCCCCATAATGGGGTTTGGGAAATGGGCAGAAAGGACCACAGAGACCTGTGATTAAGCAAAAACACAGATTAAAGGAACTTGATCTATTGGGATGGATGGTCCAAAATATTTCTTTTTTTTTTTTTTTTAATATATTTTATTGATTTTGTACAGAGAGGAAGGGAGAGAGATAGAGAGTTAGAAACATCGATGAGAGAGAGTCATCGATCAGTTGCCTCTTGCACACCCTCTACTGGGGATATGCCCGCAACCAAGGTACATGCCCTTGACCGGAATCGAACCCGGGTCCCTTCAGTCCCCAAGCCGACGCTCTATTCATTGAGCTAAACCGGTCCCGGCACAAAATATTTCTCTTTTAACGTGTGAGGTTATTGGGATGTGTGAAAATGAGAATCAGCATGAAATCAGAATGAAACTCATCTCTGACCCTGCCATACAAAAGATGCCTCAAAGAGCCCTAGCTGGTTTGGCTCAGTGGATAAAGCATTGGCCTGCAGACTGAAGGGTCCCAGGTTTGATTCCGGTCAAGGACACATGCCTGGGTTGCAAACTCGATCCCCAGTGTGGGACATGCAGGAGGCAGCCAATCAATGATTTGCTCTCATCATTGATGTTTCTATCTCTCTCTCTTTCTCCCTTCCTCTGTGAAATCAATAAAGATATATTTAGGGATGAGGGCATGTGACAGGGGATAGGGAAGGCTGGGGGAAGGTCAATGAGGAAAAAAAGAAGATATATGTACTACTATCTGTAATACTTTAAACAATAAGAAAGGAAAATATATATGTATTTTAAAAATAATAATCATCCTAATATATAAAGAGCCAGGGCCCGTCACAACCTAAACATCTGGACAGATGACCAAACACCAGGCTAGGGTCCCGGCCAGCACAGCAGAAGTCGGTCCTGGGTCCTGGCCGGCAAGGTGGGAGTCAGTCCTGGGTCCCAGCTGCCTGCAGCATGGGGCCAGGAGGAAGCTGTGGGAACAGGGCCATGCTGCCATCGGACTGGCCTCTTGGTACCTCCCCCTGCCTACAAGCTCTGGGGAACCAGAGCCATGCTGCGATCTGGGAATCTTGGTCCCTCCGGGCACCTGCAGGCTCTGGGGAACTGGAGCCATGCTGTGATGGGATTGGACCCTACCTTAGGGGTCCCAGATTGTGAGAGCACGCAGGCTGGCCTGAGAGACACCCCCCTTCCCGAGTGCACAAATGTTCATGCACTGGGCCTCTAGTCTCTCTTTAAAAACCCAGTGACCGAACAGCGGAACCACTGGAACAACCAGAACAACTGGTTGCTATGACAGGCACTGCAGTGGCCAACCGGCCCTATCTGGGCCCTGATCGGCACCCCCCAACCTCACTCAGCTCCTCCCCCTGGCCGGCCCCTCTGCCCCGCTGACCCTGCCCCGGGTCAGCCCCCCCCCAGTCAGGGGGGCCAACCAGCCAACTGCCTGTGGCCCCCTCCTCCCCACCATCCAACCTCCTGGGGTCCCTTCCCCCAGGCTGGACCCCTGATAGGCCTCCATCCCCGCCAGGCCAAGGGACCCCACCCGTTGCACGGTTCATGCACCAGGCCTCTCCTAATGAAATAAAAGTTGCCTCAAAGAAAACTGCTGTCAGGCTTCCTTTAATTTAACAAATCAGCAATAGAGTGCTAGCTTTAAGAGGGAAAAAATATGAGCAAGGATTATAAATGTTACAAAGTCTTCTATAGCCTCTGGCAGGGTGCCGAGGGAGGCTTATTAGGAAATGTGCCAAACCATCAATATAAAAAATGCGTAAGTCCTCCCGTGAGTAACCACATGTATATTTTCCAAAAATATATTCCAAAGCCATTTTCTCTTCTGTGATCTTGTTATAAAATGTACTTAGCATGAATCCACATCTGCTGCTCTAGACTTATTTATAGCAAAATTTTAAAATCAACATGTTTTAAATGTGAATAAGGAATAAAAGTGAATAAATTCTAAGCCTAAATCATGGTAATGTACTTGCATTATAAAATTTAAATATTAATGTAAAAAATTTTTAAATCCTGAGCCAGCTCTGCTCCCTAGCTTTCAGCATTTCATCCTTCAAGCCTCATATTTAAGACCTGTGTCTTCAACAGGAGAGAGGTTTCTGGAAGCATGCACTGCTACAGATGCATATGTGCAGAGAACCAAGTGTGTATGTGTGTGTGTGTGTGTGTGTGTGTGTGTGTGTGTGTGTTCCTTTGGAGGAAACAAATTTTGTTCAAAATTTTCATATATTTCACATAAGTTTACTATAGGATAAACTTAAATTTCCAGTTGTTGTTTTTTCCAGAATAAACTAGATTTTAGACATTCTAGCTATTGAAGAGCTTTCTATGCTTCTCAATTTAAATGTTAATTTTCTCCATTTCATCTATACTATCAATGAAGTCTGTCTAATCAGTGGTGTTTTTTGTTTTCAGTGTTGATCAGGAAATGTTATCCATAGTACACTTTTTAAAATAGGACATGAGCCCTAGCTGGTTTGGCTTAGTATTGGCCTGTGGACTGAAGGCCCCATGTTCGATTCCCGGTGAGAGCACATGTCCAGGAAGTGGCTTGATCCCCAGTGAGGGGCATGCAGGAGGAAGCCTATCGATGATTCTCTTTCATCTTTGATGTTTCTATCTCTCTTCTCCCTTCCTCTCTGAAATTAAAAAAATATATATATGTTATTTTTTAAAAATAATAAAATGAATAAAATAAAATAGAGGGGCATGAAAATTTAACAATGAAGTTCCTCTAACCAGGGTATCTGTATCATAGTGATTCAGATATCCTTGGAGGGCCAGTTCCTTCTCAAGCACTTTACTAACATTTTTTAAAAGAAGTTAAAGACTAGATATATCAAGAATGTTTTAGTTGCAAGGGATCTGTAAGTAGTGAACCCTACTTAAACTAGGGTAAGGCAGAAAGCAAATTTATGAGCTCCTGTAACTTAATCATCCAGGTAGAACTGGCCTTAGTGTCATCACAGTCCAGTTGTTCCCCATCTGTCAACTCTGCTTTCCTGTTTCCAGGCAGGTCCTTCGTTTGTGGCTGGTTCTTCCAAGGAAAAGTGCTGGTTCCTGAAGAAAGTTATAAATGAATGGCACGTATGTCCAAAGCAGTGACTGCTGTAGGTCCTGTCCTGTTCAACCTCATTGCCATTTCTGGCTCCCACTGTCACTTCTCCACTGATGGCTCTTACACGTATGTCTCTAGCTCAGATCAGTCCTCTGAGCCCCAACCCTTGTGTTCAGCTGCCTCCTTACCCTTGCTTTTAGGGTATCTCAGAAGCATTTCCATTACAGCATGTCAAAAACTGAACTCCAGTCTTCCCCCTTCCCCATGTGACACTGTCTTAGGGAAACCTTCGCTAGCTTTCTTGAGCAGGCAAAGTCGGCCCAGTAGAGACATTCAGTAAATGGTGTACTTCCCTCTAAGAAATGGACACAAGTGCGAAGTTACATTTGTTTGTGATTCATATTTGTCTCTCTCATGAGACTGTAAGCTCCATGAAGGCCGAGGCTATGTCTATTTTTCTCAACATTGTATTCCATAGTTGAGAAAAATTGACATATTTTTCATAGACTATCAGTCAGAGTGTCTGCCCCCTGGTGATCAGTACACGTCATAGAGAGCAGTTGAGTGGCCTTAGCATATCATTAGCATATTACACTTTGATTGGTTGAACGGACAACTGGATAACAGAACACTTAGCATATTAGGCTTTTATTATATAGTATTAGGGGCCCGTTGCACAAAGACATTCATGCAATAGGCCTTCCTTCCCTTAGCTTCCAGCACCTGTTTTCCTCTGGCACCCAGGACCCAGGCCTTCCCTTCAGCCAGAGTCTGCCTTCTTCATCATTGCTGCAGACTCTGTCTGGAATCTGCCATCTTCACTGCAGACTCCAGAGTTGCCATCTTCATCTTCGTTGCAGACTCCAGAGTCTGTAGTCTTCTTCGCTACAGCCAGAGTGCCATTGCCGTAGAGCCTTCGCCCCCCACCCTTCCTCTCATAGCAAGTGTCCTGCCCTGCCCAGCCACTCCATGCTTGGTGCAGCTGGGTGGTCACCATCTTTGTCCTTCTAATGTGCATATTCCCTCTGATTGGCTGGTGGGCATAGTGGAGGTATGGTCAATTTACAATGTTTGTCTATTATTAGGTAATATACTAGAGGTCTGGTGCATGAAATTTATGCATGGGAGGATGTCCCTAAGCCCAACCTGCACCCTCTCCTATCTCAGGGGATGTCTGTCTGCCAGCTTAGGCCCAATTCTGTAGGCCTATCTGCTCACCGGCCTGCCTGCCTGATCACCCCCAACTGCCCTCCCCTGCAGGCCTGTACCCCACAACTGCCCTCCTCTGATCTCCCACAACTGCCCTCCCCTGCCAGCCATGTTGTGGTGGCCATCTTGTGATGATGTGGGGGCAGCCATCTTGTGACAACATGGGGGTGACCATCTTGTGATGATGCAAGGGTGAGGAGCGACCTAGGCTTTTATTAGTATAGATTTTGTTGACTACATTATTACTGTATAGCTGTTTACTGAGAAAAGTTTCCTACTGGAAAATTCTCTCTGAAAAAGAGAGATTACTAGTTAGAAATTAATCCAAAGTATAGCAGACCAGATGGTTGGTGGTAGATGGAAAGAAGTTTAGGAACATGTGCTCCTTCATGATCACTAGTCTGCAACACAGAGATTCTAAAGGGAATATAAAAAACCATCCTGAAAGATTGCTTTTTAAAATACATATATTTTAATTGATTTCTGAGAGGAAGGAAGAGGGAGAGAGAGATAGAAACATCAGTGATGAGAGAGAATGATTGATCAGCTGCCTCCTGCATGTTCCACACTGGGAATCAAATCGTGACTTTCCGGTTCATAGGTTGAAGATGATGGGTTGATGCTGAACCACTAAGCCATGCCAGCTAGGCCTGGAAGATTTCTTTGTAGCATGAAGGCTCTTGGAAAACATGCAAGTCAAAAAGAATGCTTGTATATTTAGTTACGAAAAGCAAGCAATTATTAAATATCATTATATCTATGATGATTGAGATGTCAGTGGGAAAAACTCAATTAGCCCAAGAGGAAACAAAACAGAGACTGATAAGATCAGAGGAAAAGCCAGGGAACAAAATGCAAAGACAAGGAAGGAAGAGTAAACAATGAAGATGTGAGCAGCCAGGGAGCAAACTGTCCTTCACGGAAGTGAGGCTAAACCAAGTTCAATGTGTTTACAAACAAAAGTAGCACTTCTGGTGGAAAAATATGTGTTACATGCTTTTTTACCACAATTAAAAAATAAAAGTAGCTGTTTTGCAAATCACTTGCCTCATGAGGCAATTAAATAAATTCCTTTTATCTTTTTTTATTAATCTTTACCCAAGGATATTTTTCCATTGATCTTTTAGAGTGGAAGGGAGAGGGAGAGGCGGAGCACAACATCAATTGAGAGAGACACTTCAATTGGCTGTCTCCTGCACACACCCTGACCGGGGCAGGTAATGCCTTTGACTAGAATCAAATACAACTCCCCTCAGTTCACAGGCCAATGCTTTATCCACTGAGCTAAACCGGTCAAGACTAAATAAATTTTCGAAAGGTGTGAAGTAAAATAGCTTTAAAATAGTGAGCAACTGCCCTAGCCAGTTTGGCTCAGTGGATAGAGAGTCAGCCTGGAGACTAAAAGGTCCTGGATTCGATTCCAGCCAAGGGCACATGCCTGGGTTGCAGGCTCATTCCCCCCAGTAGGGGGCGTGCAGGAGACAGCCAATCAATGTTTCTCTTTCATCATTGAGGTTTCTCTCTCTTCCTTACTCTCTGAAATCGATAAAAAAAATGTATATATTTTTAAAAATAGTGAGCAACTATTAATTTTATAGACAAAAGCAATTCGATTCCAGCCAAGGGCACATGCCTGGGTTGCAGGCTCATTCCCCCCAGTAGGGGGCGTGCAGGAGACAGCCAATCAATGTTTCTCTCTCATCATTGAGGTTTCTCTCTCTTCCTTACTCTCTGAAATCAATAAAAAATGTATATATTTTTAAAAATAGTGAGCAACTATTAATTTTATAGACAAAAGCAATTCATAGTAAATATCCATTTTGGAAGGTAAAAGAACCCAGAAGAATATTATAGATTGAAAACAAAAGTTAAAAGAAAGTATATGGAAAAAGTGACCTGTAAGGAAAAAAAAAAATGAAGTGGATCTAAACAACCTCAATATGAAAACATTAAAAAGTAAAAGCACTACAAAAAAAACCAAAATCATAAAAATGTTTTCCCGTCAAACTCTGAATGCTTTACTTCAGAATATTCTAAAAGCACCCTGAAAACAGTTGAAACTAACTGCTTTTAGACCTTTTAGCATTTCCCCATCTAAATAAGGGTAGTGACATCTGACTTATTATTGGAATTCAGTAATAATTAAGTAATAATAAAATGTATTATTTCATTAAAAAAATCAATAGGTCAATGTAAGCCATTATTAATGCTTTGGTCTAAGTTTCTATAACAAGTTATCACTAAACTGTTTTTGCAAGATCAGAACCAAAGTTTGATATATGATAAACATTTAAGCCAATTTATATATTTTATACCCATTTTTCAGATAAAAAGGGAAGGCCTGGCTGTGGCCTTTCAAACTCAAAGATCTAAAGTAACCACAAAGGATGGTGTGAAATTAAAACTTTTTAAATATATATATATATATATATATATATATATATATATATATATTTCTTTATTGATTTCAGAGAGGAAGGGGGAAGAAGAGAGAGATAGAAACACCAATGATGAGAGAGAATCATTGATCGGCTGCCTCCTGCCCGCCCCCTACTGGGGATCGAGCCCATAACCCAGAATGTGCCCTTGGCCGGAATTGAACCTAGGACCCTTCAGTCCACAGGCTGACACTCTATCCACTGAGTCAAACTGGCTAGGGCTGAAATTTAAACTTTTTAACTAAAAGCAGTTTATGGCACGTAGTTATGTCCTAGGCCAGCATCTTCTTTGACAAAGGTCAATCTTTACCTTAACTGAGACTGTCTATTGTCTCTTTGTATCTATGATAACATAACTTTGGAATGGCAAGCGATTTTCCTTTTTCCAGACCGCTCAAAGCACAGGAACTGCTCTGTGAAGACCACAAATCCCCTCGTTATTACTGAGTTAATTGTTAACTGTTAACTATCCTGTACCCACATATGTAAAAGGTGTATGTGTCTATCATTTTACTTTTCATTCAATCCCAGAAGTTTCTCTGCTTTGCTTTCTCCCACCTCCCTAATCTATCACCAGTGGATTTCATGTAACTCACTTGTGTCTTCTCTTTTTTTTAATCCTCACCCAAAGATATTTTTCCATTGATTTTTTTAGAGTGGAAGAGAGAGAGGGAGAGACAGAGAAATATCTATGCGAGAGAAACACATCAATTAGTTGTCTCCTACATCAGCCTTGATGAGGGCCCTACCGGGAAGGAGTCTGGAACTGAGACATCTGCCCTTGACCCTTTGGTTCGCAAGCCAACATTTTAGCCACTGAAGAAAACCGGCTAGGGCGTGTCTTCTCTTTTGATTGCAATATATATAATGGTGCAAAACTGCCATTCTCTGGACTCTGGAGCATTATCTCAGTTCGTTCAGATTTTGCTTCCTGGCAATTATCAACAGTTGGCTCAAATAAACCCACACAAAGTCTCTATAAGTTTGAATGTTTCTTTTTTTTTTTTTTTTAAATATATTTTCATTGATTTCAGAGAGGAAGAAAGGAGAGATAAAACATCAATGATGAGAGAGAATCATTGATCAGTTGCCTCCTGCACACCCTGCACTAGGGATTGAGCCCACAACCTGGGCTTATGCCCTGACTGGAAACCAAACCGTGACCTCCTGGTTCATAGGTCAATGCTCAACTACTGAGCCTTGCCAGCCAGGATGTTTCTTATGTTGACAACTTGTAAACGTAAGAGAGCTGATTTAGTGAGCTTCAAATTAGGAAGGTTTTATCGTGTCTGCAGCAGCTGATACTTGCCAGGCCTCTGCCCATGTACTGCATCCCTTCCATATAACTATCCAGAGTGTTGTCTGTGGGCCAGCAGCATTGGCACTCTGAACTTATTAGGAACCTAGCCCAGGTCTGGGGTGGGGCCCGGGTTTCGCACTTCTTACAAATTCTTCGGCCATGCCAGTCCTACTAAGACCATGGACCACATTTTGAGAAGCAAGGCTCCTCTTGATAATGTCCCATTTGTTTTCTTTAAACTCTATTCATTTTCTTAGGGTTTTTCTGTGGTTTCACCTAAAAAAAAGATGAAGTATCTGGATTTCAAAATGCTCCCAATCAGAAAAAAAAAAAACAACTGTACTTGAATGTGGCCGTTTTATAATTTGTTATTTTTTAACTTGGCCAGGTCTTTTATTCATGAATGATAAGTCTTGTTTAGGGGAGGAGAGAGAGAGGGAGAGAGAGAGAGAGAGAGAGAGAGAGAGAGAGAGAGAGAGAGAGAGAGAGAGAGTGAGAAAAAAAAATATATATATATATATATATATATATATATATATATATATATATATTTTATTTTTTATTTTTTTTAAGAGGGCTATGGCAGGCCACTAGTGACACTATGTGGCCAGTTCTTATAATAGCATTTTTGGGCCCCTTACAAATGCAAAATTACAAAACCTGACATTGTGGTTTGTGTGTGTGGTTTTTTCATTTCAACAGTCTGTTTAAATACTATTTAAAAATTTTAAACTTTTTATTATGAAGTAATTATAGATTCATAGGAAATTTCTCAGAAATTTATAGGAAAGTCCCACGTGCCTTCCCTCAGCCTCTCTCAAGTGAGCTGACCTGCTGATCTCTCAGAGAGATCAGACCCTGCTTCTCTCTCTCTTTGGGCTTTGCCAGCCCCCCCCCCCCCTCTCTCCCGGAGAGGTCAGCAGTTCAGCCCACTGGCCAGTCCCCGTCCACAGAGCCTGCTGCACATGCAGCCTGTCATTTTGGATATTATGGGCCATGAGTTTTTTTGTTTGTTTGTTTTGTTTTTAATGTATTTTATATTTTTTTGTTTTTTTAATGTATTTTATTAAATTTTTACAGAGAGGAAGGGAGAGAGATAGAGAGCTAGAAATATCGATGAGAGAGAAACATCAATCAGCTGCCTCCTGCACACTCCCTACTGGGCATGTGCCCGCAACCAAGGCACATGCCCTTGACCAGAAGAGAACCTGGGACCGTTCAGTCCGCAGACTGATGCTCTATCCACTGAGCCAAACTGATTTCGGCCTGGGTTTTTATATATTAGAATTACTGACTATATTCCCTATGTTATGTGGCAACTGATATTTCTTAATCCCTTCACCTTTTCCACCCAATCCTTCAACCTCTCCCGCCCCCTCCTACCATCCATCAATTTGTTCTCTGCATCTATGAGTTTGTTTCTGTTTTGTCTGGTCATTTATTTTGTTTTGGTTTGTTTTTAGATTCCACATATAAGTGAAATCATATGGTGTTTGTCCTTTTCTGACTGACTTACTTCACTTAGCATCATATCCTCTGGTCCATCCATGTTGTCCCAAATAAGAAGATTTCATTCTTTTTATGGCTCAGTAATATTTCATCATATATGTATCTCTTCTTCTTTATCCATTTGTCTAACAGGGAACACTTAGGTTTTAACAGGGAATACAATATCGTGGCTATTGCAAATAATGCTACAATGAACATAGTGGTACATGTTTCTTTTTGAAATAGTGTTTTGGATTTCTTTAAATACCCAGAAGTAGAATTGTGGGGTCATATGGTGTTTCTATTTTTAAATTTTTTTTTAGGAATCTCTGCACTGTTTTCCATAGTGGCTGCATCAGCTTACAATTCCACCAACAATGCATGAGGGTTCCCTTTTCTCCACATCCTCACCAACACTTACTGTTTGTTGATCTGTGTGTGTGTGTGTGTGTGTTTTATGATCCCCTGACCTGGTGCCAACCAATCAGTCAGCGGAGACCAAAACCCTGAACGGACACATCCTTTGTGGTTACTTTAGGCCTCTGAGTTTTCAAGGCTGCCACGCAGGCCTTTCCTGCAGTAGTCAGGTAAGAGAGTATGTAGCCCCTTTTTGTCCACAACACAGAGACCAATGCCTTCTGTGGAAAGGAACAAATGCCCTAGGCCTTGCTTCTGAGATCAAAGGGACAGAGATCTGTCTGGCAGGTCTGCATGACAAGGGGCCAGCTCCAGAGCGGGCAGTGAGGAAAACGATGACTACAAGTTAAGAGCTCCGTGGGGCTGGCCCAGCTCTGGCAGAGAGCATGCTGAGGTGCGGTGCTCTGAAACACAGCGTGCCCTTGGAGGCCAAAGGCAGCCCATTACAGCTGTAAACGATCTGGGCTAGCCAAGGAGGTGTGCCAGTGCGGTGTTGCTGTGGATTAGACCACATTCAAATAGCAGTTTAATAGCATATGCTGTTTGGCAAGCTGAACTGACTGGTGTGGGCTGAGCTGGGCTGAGCTGGTTGGTTTGGTCTGAGCTGGGTTAGTTTTGTCTGGGCTGGTATGGGCTGGTGTGGGCTAGTCTGGGTTGTCCTGATCTGGTCTGGGTTGATCTGGGTTGGCCTGAGTTGGTCTGGTTGTGCTGGTCTGGTCTGAGCAGGCTGGTCTGGTCTGGTCTAGGCTGAGCTGGCTCAAGCACCAGTGGTCAGTTGTTGGATCAGCAGGGCTGTCTGGTGTAGGAAGGCCTCTGTTGGATGACTAAGCTATGTTTTACAAGGCCTCCCATTCTCTAACAGGGTGGCCTAGGCTTATTCTCAGGCAGAGAGAGGCTGTGAGAGTGAGGCTTGTAGGTTCGGCACTGGCACAATGTCATGCCTACGGAATTCTACTGGCCAAAGCAAGTCATATTCACAGGGTGGGGAAGTGGACTTCCCTCCTTGATAAAGGTGTGGCAGTCACATAGCCCAGAGTGTGGACGTAGCAGGACAGGAGTGCACAGGGTGTCTGTGCAAAGCTGACCACCAGTACTCAGCACACAGCCCCGAGGCTGGGGGCTGGGACACAGCGACAGGCAGCGAGAAGACTTGGCTGCTGCCCTTGGAGTGCACAGTTTTTGGAGCTTGGGGGAGGACACTAATGCAGGCCCAGCAGTGGGAAAATAGGACCAAAGGATTTCTTTCTTTTTTTCTTTCTTTTTTATAATATATTTTTATTGATATTTCACAGAGAGGAGGAAGGGAGAGAGATCGAGAGCTAGAAACGTCGATGAGAGAGAAACATCGACCAGCTGCCTCTTGCACATCCCCCACTGGGGATGTGCCCGCAACCAATGCACATGCCCCCGACCGGAATCGAACCTGGGACCCTTCAGTCCGCAGACCGACGCTCTACCACTGAGCCAAACCAGCTTCGGCTGGACCAAAGGATTTCTATGAAGAGGATTGCACTGAGGTTGGAAGTGTGTGTAAAAGTACACTTGTGGGCAGTAGGAGCAAGGCTCCTGATTCCTGGTCCCTCCTGAGCCTGGAGGCAGAAGACAGAGCTGAGGAAGGACCGGAGCTGGTGCTCAGAGCCCACAGTCCAGCACAGGCTCTGTGTGTTGATTTATTGATGACAGCCAATCTGACAGGTGTGAGGTAATATCTCATTTCGGTTTTAATCTGCATTTCCCTGATGATTAATGACACTGAGAATCTTTTCATGTGTCTATTGTCCATCTCTATGTCCTCTTTGGAGAAATATCTATTCAAATCATCTGCCCACTTTTAAATTGGATTGGCATGTTTTTTTTTAAAGTGTTAAGTCTCAAAAAAAAAAAAGTGTTAAGTCTCTCTGTCACTCTCTCTTCCTCTCTTTAAGAAATCAATAAAATATATATTTTTTAAAATAATAAAATTTAAAAATAAATAAATAAAAAGTGTTAAGTCACATGAGTTTCTTTTCAATACTTTGGATATTAACCCCTTATTGTATTTATTATTGGTGAATATGTTCTCCCATTCAGTAGGTTGTCTTTTCTTTTTTAAAGATTTTTTAAATAGACTTTTAGAGAGAAAGAGAGAGAGGAAACAAAGGGAGAGAGTGAGAAAGATCAATGTGAGAAAGAAACATTGATGGGCTGCCTCCTGCATGCCCCGCACCGAGGATTTAGCTCACAATGTGCCCTAACAAAAATCAAACCCGGCAGCCTTCCAGTGCACAGGATGATGCCCAAGGAAACGAGCCACACTGGCCAGGGCCACTAAGTTGTCTTTTCATTTTGCTGGTTTCCTTTGCAATGCAAATACTTTTTAGTTTGATGTTTATATTTTTTGTTTGTCTCCCTTGCCTGAGGAGACAAATACAAAAAATTACTAAAAGCACCCCAGCCTGTTTGGCTTGGTGGATAGATCATCGGTCTGTGGGCTGAAGGGTCCCAGGTTCAATTCCAGTCAAGGGCACATGCCCTGGTTGCAGGCTCGATCCCCAGGAGGCAATCAATCAATGATTCTCTCTCATCATTGTCGTTTCTATCTCTCCCTCTTGCTTCCTCTCTGAAATCAATAAAAATATATTTTTTAAAATAGAATAAAAGCAACATCAGAGAGTTTATTGCCTACGATTTCTTCTAGGAATTTTATGGTTTTGGGTCTTAATTTAAATCTTTAACCCATTTTGAGTTTATTTCTTTAAATGGTGTATGAAAGTTTTCTAGTTTCTCTTTCTTTCTTTCTTTCTTTTTTCTTTTCTATTTCTTTTCTTTTTTTTTTTTTTTTTTTTTTGTATGTGGCTGTCCAAAATTTATTGAATAGATTCTCTTGATCCCAATATTCTTGCCTCTTCTGGCATAGATTAATTGACCATAAAGATGTGGGTTTATTCCTGGGCTCTGTTCTAGTCCATTGATTTATGGACTTGTTTTTATGCCTGTACCAAGCGGTTTTAATTACTATTGCCTTATGGTATAGTTTGCTATTAGGTAGCATGATTCATCCAACTTTGTTCTTTTTTCTCAAGATTGCTTTGGCTATTTGGATCTTTTGTGGTTCCATATAAATTTTGGATTATTTGTTCTAGCTCTATGAAAATTGCCATTGATATTTTACTAGGGGTTGTACTGAATCTGTAGGTTGTTTTGGGTAGTGTGTACATTTTAATGACATTAATTCTTCATGTTTATGAGCACAGTATATCTTTCCATTTATTTGTATCTTCTTCAATATCTTACAGTTTTTCAAGTACAGATCTTTCACTTCCTTGGTTAAATTTTTTCCTAGGTATTTTATTCTTTTTGATGCAATTGCAAATGGGATTGTTTTTTAAATTTACGATAGTTCACCGAAGCCGGTTTGGCTCAGTGGTAGAGCATCAGTCTGCGGACTGAAAGGTCCCAGGTTTGATTCCGGGCAAGGGCATGTACATTGATTGCAGGCACATCCCCGGTAGGGGGTGTGCAAGAGGCAGCTGGTCGATGTTTCTCTCTCATTGGTGTTTCTAGCGCTCTCTCTCTCTCTCTCTCTCTCCCTTCCTCTCTGTAAAAAAAATCAATAAAATATATTTTTAAAAAATGTATGATAGTTCATTATTGCTATTTTAAAAATGCGACTAACCCTAGTTGGTTTGGTACTGTCTCATATCATTGTTTCTATCTCTTTCTTTCCCTTCATCTCTCTCTAAAAATAATCAATGAAAAAATATCTTGGGTGAGGATTAACAACAAAAATTAACAAAACAAAAAAGTGACTGATTTCTGAATGTTTTGTATCCTGTTACTTTACTGCATTAGCGTATTAATTCTGGTAGGATTTTTTGGGTGGAATCTTATATATAGGGTTCTCTATATATATCGATAATATGTCATCTGCAAATTACTGTATGACAGTTTTACTTCCTCCTCTTCAATTTGGATGTCTTTTATTATGTTGAGGTTTTTATCATAAGTAAATGTCATGCTTTAATGCTTTTTTTGCCTCTATTGATATTATATGGGTTTTATGTTTTATATTATGTGGTATATCATATTGATTTGTGGATATTGAACCAACCTTGCATTCCATAAATAAATCCCACTTGATTATGATATATTAACTTATTAATGTATTGTAGAATTTGGTTTGCTAATATCTTGAGGATTTTTGCATCTATGTTCATCAGGAATATTAGCCTATATATTTTTTTATAGTGTCTTTATCTGATTTTGGCATTAAGGTAATGCTGGCCTTATAAACTGAGTTTGAGTTTGAGATATTTTTCCTCCTCTTAATTTTTTGTAATAAATTTTTTATTGATTTTGTACAGAAAGGGAGATAGAGAGTTAGAAACATCGATGAGAGAGAGTCATCGATCAGCTGCCTCTTGCACACCTGCTACTGGGGATATGCCCGCAACCAAGGTACATGCCCTTGACCGGAATCAAACTCGGGTCCTTTCAGTCCCCAAGCCGACGCTCTATCCATTGAGCCAAACCAGTTTCGGCTTTTTGGAATAATTTAATTCTTTGAACGTTTAGAACAATTCACCTATGAAGCCAAGGGAGATATGATTTTAAGGCAATGTGCTTACAGAGGAATCTGCCTGGGCAGTAGGGAAAAGAGGAGCCACAGTAAATCAGAGAATGGCAGCGGGAGTGCCTGTTTGAGGTTAGTCGTCATGGTTTGAAGGAATCTTTACTGTGTCATTTCTCAGGAGGTTTGGCTTCTTGGCTTTGTTGTATACATTGGATAGTCCAGTGAAGTTACCAGAATCTACAGGAGGGTCTGAAGGGTATGAAAAGTTAGGAGCCCATGAGGGATAAGAAGAAAGTCAAGGGCTCTGAAAAAGTAAAGAGGCAGTGGCATCTAAGGGTTGGAGAAGTCCATGACATCTGAGAATTGTGACAAGTGAAAGGCACAAGATATATTTTCTGAGTAAAAAGGGGGCTGTGTCGTAATGGCTGGGATGTCTGCAAGGAAGTTTTGGGGTCCTGACAAGGTACAGGACACTATCATGGAAGTAAGTAACTGATGGGGAAGAGAAGAACAGGACTTTGCAGGTGAAGAGGGCCATGAATCAACACCTGTTGTCTTGGCTTGGTCACCTCTCTGCACATTACAATGTACAGAAATTGATGTAAAGAGCCAGAGCGAGAGGCAGAGGCCAAATTTTCAATGATGGTAGGATGAGAGCAAGAAGATAGATAGTTGAAGCAACAGGGAAGAAGAAACTGGTTCCTTCTTGAGAGAGCAAGAATTTCTGGAGAAATAGAGATTTCACAGAAGCAACAAGGAACAAGCACATTCCAAAATCAGATAATATTAATAAGATCTTTATAAGCCAGAGTTTATTTCTATTTAAAACAATGCGTACATGGGGTCTAAAAGCCCAAATTATTTGGGTTTAATAAAAGTTATAGTCTAGTGCCTGCTTCCCATGTGTCCATTTCAAAATCGATGTTTCTGTCCCTCTGAGTGTTTCTCAGGTTTGATGATTCTAAGGTGAAAGATGAGTTTTGGCGTGCTTCATACAAAGTGAACATTACAACAATAGCAGCAAAAACAACTCCAGTAACAGTCATTATCATTGCAAGAGAAAAAGGTATATAGCTTGCTAAAAAAGCTTCCACAGAAATTCCCAGGAGGAGTATGATCAATCCAATATTAAACAACCAGATGCATTTGTAAATATCCTGAGGAAACCACCCCTCCCATATTCTCAGCAACCAACTCCTCTGGTCAGAAGCTTCTGGAGAAGGTGGGATCATGATGAGTCTTATCTGCAGAAATTAAAAGGAAAAACAAAATAAAGTCAGGTAAGTCAGAGGCTGATTAGAAACCTATCACCCCATTTAGCATGACACTACTTCTAGCTGAGGTTTTGAAATCCATTCACTCTTAAGTTATCACGTATCCTGATGATGTCAAACAAAGGGCTATTGGCTAGGACTGTGGTCAGCAAACTGCGGCTCTTGAGCCACATGCAGCTCTTTGAGTGTGGCTCTTCCACAAAATACCACAACCTGGGAGAGTCTATTTTGAAGAAGTGGCCTTAGAAGAAGTTTTTAAAAATTGGCTCTCAAAAGAAATTTCAATCGTTGTACTGTTGATATTTGGCTCTGTTGACTAATGAGTTTGCCGACCATGGGGCTAGGGTAACTGAGGAAGGATGCCAGGAAGTCAGGGATAATTGGTATATATATTTTAAATCTTCTTAAAAATTGATTTAAGAGAGGAAAAGAAAGGAAAAGAGAGATAGAACCATCAATGTTGAGAGAGAATCATTGATCAGCTGTCTCCTGCAAGCTTCCCACTGGGAATTGAGCCCACAACCCAGGCATATGCCCTGACCAGGCATTGAACCTCAACCTCCTGGTTCATAGGTCGATGCTCAACCACTGAGCCATGCCACTGGGTAATACTCCTTCTAAAACCTTCATGAAGCTATCATAAACTTCTGAAACCTTTACAGAGAGACCAGTATTGAATTGGGGTATTGCCCATAGTCCAGAAGTTTGTCTGGGGATGTATAAAGACTTAAGATATACATTGCATTTTCAGGAGTGTCAGAATTACTCAAGAGAGAGTATACTAAAGACTGTTATACTTTGATAGTTCTAGGATATGTGTTATGGAACACAGAAAAAGGGCCCAATTAATTCATTTAGATTCAGATATAATATAATAATAGAAGCTGAAAGCAACATGCACTTGAGACAAAGCCTAACAAGGGACATTTGAACTCCCACCAAAGGTTCTATTTTTTGTTTTGTTTAAAATATATATATATATATATATTATTTCAGAGAGGAAGGGAGAGGGAGAGAGAAATGGAAACATCAATGATGAGAGAATATCACTGATTGGCTGCTTCCTGTCCGCCCTACTGGGGACTGAGCCAGCAGCCTGGTCATGTGCCCTGATTATGATTCAAACTGACCTCCTGGTTCATATGTTGACGCTCAACCACTGAGCCACATGAAGTCCTAGGTTTTGATCTTATTGTTATTCATTTTAATATATTGAGAATTTTTCTACATTGCATGAAAAATCAACTATTTCTCTACCGTCTTTCCCCATTAGTTTGAAATGCCAGCTGCTTCATATTAAACAAACCTATTCCCTTGGCTATGCTTTGACACATTACTTCCATTGCCAATTCCCAATTGTGTTGATTTAGAACCTCTTTTATTGTCTGGTTTCAGGTGTTCCTCTTCAACTCATCTTTCAGACTTTCCTTGGCATTACCCTCAGCACAAAGATATGTTGGGGGGTGGGGGGTTTGAAATGTGGAAAAATAATTTCTTTGGAAGACATTATATTTTTATAATGCTGTATCTTCCTTTTCAGAAAATGCTCTCTACTAATCGAGTTCATCTTTGTATTCTTCATAATAATTTTATTCTTATTTTCCATTTACTATTTACAGTTATGTTCATAGACCTTACATATGATATATAAATTTATACAACTGCAATTATATCATATAATTTTATATAATTCATATTATATATTATAATAGGGGATTTTATCAGGTCTATTTCAACAGGTAATTATATTACACAGGAAAATTATTAAATTTGTTTACTAATATTTGCAGCTAGTCACTTTTATTAAAATAATTTAAAATGTTTAAATATGTTTTTATTGACTTTTTAGAGAAAGAGGAAGAGAGAGGGAGAGAAAATAGAAACATCAATGGGCTGCCTCCTACAAGCCCCTACTGGGGATCAAACCCACAACCTGGGCATATGCTCTGGGAATCAAACCAGCAACCTCTTGTGGGATGACCCTTAATCCTCTGAGCCACTTTTTAATTAAGATTCTAGATTTTCTAATTGTACAGTCATTTCCACATACACACAAATCATTTTTCCAGTAGCCATACCATTTTGTTCTTCAATTTTATTACATTATATTGGTAAATAATTATAGACTTAACTTAAAAAAAAAAAAACAAAAAAAAAAAAAACAATAAACTTCACCAGAGGATATGTTCATTGATTTTGGGGGAAGGAGTAGCCAAGGTGGGGGAGGGGAGCAGAGAGGGCGAAACATCGATTGGCTGCCTCCACAGTTCCCAGATCAGGAATCTAACCAGAGTGATGTATGGGACAACACTCCAACCAACTGAGCTACCCAGCTGGGCTAGACTAACTTTGAAATAATTTTTTTTATCTGACTATATCTCTCGTCTCGTTCAGGAAATGCTAATAATTTTTATGGGATTGCCATAAAAACCTACCACTTGTCACTTTTCTAAGACATAGGTTTTAGTTCATTCCAGCAAGAGTGGATTTGTTATTTTAGGTTTTCCTTATTAAAGTCCTCCATTTCCAAGTGTGTGTGTTTTTGTTTTGTGTTTTTACTAATTCCTCAGATTAAATATATGTTTTATTTATTTTTGGTCGTCCCAAAATGTGAAATCCATATTTCATTTGGAAAAAATGAGACAGAGACACCACATGGGAAAAAGGGGGAACATTGTAATACTTTCAACAATAAAGATAAATTTAAAAAAGAAAAAAAGAAACAGAGACACCATAAAAGAGAAATATTACTTTCATAATGTAAGACACATTACACAAAGTTTTGGTAGATGTCAGTCTGGAATTATGTATTTCATACACATAGAAGACAAAGAATTACAATGCTTATATAGTTTTTAAAAAATACATTTACACATAATGAAATAAAAACAAGAGAAAAACAGAGTATACCGAGAAACCCACTTCTGAGGAATTGCAACGGTCAGTGAACCTAAAAAGCCATCCCTGACCTCACCTAGTTAAGAAAAAGAGCATCTTCAATGACTTCCAAACACACCGCTACTTTTATATATAAGAAAAAAAATTGTAGCGTGCTTTACCTGGTATTAAATGCGGCTTTTGGACAACGGAAATCAGCAAACACCCTTCAAGATGAAATGCCAAACACAGCTCTTCGTGTTGCTTTTATAGGAGAAGGGATCTTGATTGAAACCTGTGACAAATAGGGTCTCATGGAGAGGCATTTTCACAGGTCAGTGTAGCTTTCTCTCAGTTAATCCAATAATCAAGGCCTAGATGCCAAGGAGCTGAGAAAACTCCTTAAAGGAGAGACTGGTGACAAGCACTTGTTATATGGTAATTAATGATCAGTGTCCATGTTAGAGAGAGAGCTCATGAGCTCGCTAGGAAACAAATCCTCATTTGTTTTCCCCTAATGTTGATGGTGGAGGTTTCATCTGGCTTCACCTGATGATAGTTTGGTCAAGATGAGGAAAGTTACCATCACTTTATACCAGTTTCCCAGCCACTCCGGGCTTGACAAATTTGGGGGCTCTTGTTGAAAGCACAGTTCTCCAGCTTCTTTCAGGGAGCATCAGCTTTCCACAAGCACCCCAGGAGGATCTCAATGCCAGCAAATACTGGGAGGATTAATGCTTTAAATTAGGGGTGTCGAACTCAATCAGAGAAGGGGCCAAAATCTAAAATCCAGCCTAAATCGCGGGCTGAATGGTTTACTGAACAGTCATAAACTGTCATTGTGATGGAAACACAGCGGAGTGCAGTGATGACAGCGCGGTGCGGGCCACATTGCAAGGCCTGGCGGGACGGATTTGGCCCAAGGGCCTTGTGTTTGACACATGTGCTTTAAATCATTCACTCTGAGCTTCTTCAGTCACGTCTTCACAGCTATATAAACAAGGTGCCCCAATAGCACATACCCTAACGGTATACTTAGTGATTTTTGGCATATGTATATTCCCAAGAAAGCTACAGTACCATCAAGACCATGAGCACATATCATCTCCAAAGTTCCCTTTGTTCATCCAGGCCTTCTTCCCTCCAACCCACAGGCAACCACTGGTCTGCTTTCTATCCATTGCTTGGCATTTTAAGTATATTTTTATTGATTTCAAAGAGGAAGGGAGAGGGAGAGAGAGAGAGAGAGAAACGTCAATGATGAGAATCATTGATTGGTTGCCTCCTACATGCCCCCTCCCCCGCTGGGGATTGAGTCTGCAACCTGAGCATGTGCCCTTACCAGGAAATCAAACCTTGACCTCCTGGTTCAGAGGTCGACGCTCAACTCTGAAGCCACACCGGCCAGGCCTTTACTTGGCATTTTGTATAAAGGGTACTAGCAAAACCGGTTTGGCTCAGTGGATAGAGCGTTGGTCTGGGGACTGAAGGTCCGGGTTCAATTCCGTTCAAGGGCATGTACATTGGTTGCAGGCACATCCCCGGTAGGGGTGTGCAGGAGGCAGCTAGTCAATGTTTCTTTCTCATCGATGTTTCTAGCTCTCTATCCCTCTCCCTTCCTGTCTGTAAAAAAATCAATAAAATTTTTTTTTAAAAAAAGAGTATTGTAGCCAGGACCGGTTTGGCTCAATGGATAGAGCGTCGGCTTGGGGACTGAAGGGTCCCGGGTTCGATTCCGGTCATAGCATGTACCTTGGTTGCGGGCATATCCACAGTAGGGGTGTGCAAGAGGTAGCTGATCGATGACTCTCTCATTGATGTTTCTAACTCTCTATCTCTCTCCCTTCCTCTCTGTATAAAATCAATAAAATATTAAAAAAAGAGTATTGTTTAGTCTAGACACGTCTGTTTCTGACTTATTTCACTCAGCATAAATATTACGAGATTCATCCATAATATTCAATATAATTATGGATGAATCAATAATTTGTTCCTTTTCCCCAGCTTTTTTGGAATATATAACGGACAGATACAAATTGTTTATATTTAAGGTACTAAAGTTAGTACCTTAAGGTAGTATATTGCTTGGTGATGTGAAATGTAGATGTAGACACAGGGGGGAAAAACTGGTTTCTCTGTCCTGTATGGAGAGAGAGGCCTTCCCTGGAAGAGACTTCACAGAGGCAATAGAGGAGAACATTACAACCATCAGAGTAGCTTTTAAAAACCAGTGTTTATTTTGCAAGTAAAATGCTCAAAAAACTTTAAAAAGGTCCAAAGGTCTAGGGATATCCAGGTCTCAATAAGATTATAGGCAGGTGATGACTGCTGGCTTCCCATTACTAACGCCTAAATCTCTATAAACTCGATTCTGTAGTTCCAGGATTATCTTCTTGTTCGGGAATTACTTCCTCCGACTCTTGCTGGCGTACACCAACATCCACCACAATAAGAACAATAAGGAAAACAGTGGCAGTAGTCATCAATAACATTGCCAAGGGAAACATTCTCTGACCCAGGGAGAAACCTGCCACAACAATTCCAAAAATCAAAATCGTTAATCCAGTAAAGGAGAAAAAGTATTGTCTGCAGGATCTATATGAACACTTTCTTTGGGTTATTCTCTGCAACCGAGTCTGCTGATCATAAACTGGAGGTGTCGCCATCATGAAGGGTCTTATCTGCAGGGATTAGAGGAGAAAGAGGTTAAGGTTAGATAAATACGTGGTTGGCTAAGAACTTATCCTTGCTCTTGAGGTGGCATTGCATTTATTTGTTTGTTTATTATTGATTTCAGAGAGGAAGGGAGAGGCAGAGAGATAGAAATATCGATGATGACAGAATCATTAATCGGCTGCCTCCTGTCAGCCTCTTACTGGGGATTGAACCTGCAACCTGGGCATGTGCCCTTGACCAGAATTAAACCCAGGACCTTTCAGTCCACAGGCCAACGCTCTGTCCACTGAGCCAAACCAGCTAGGGCTGGCATTGCTTTTAGATGAAGTTTCTTATTCCATTCGCTCTAAGTTATGGAGTATCCTGATGGGCTAGTGGCTAAGATAATCTACGAGTTGACCTCCAAGGAAAAATTGCTAGAAAAATCAGGGAAAGTTAGCATATATTATATTTCTCATATACTTTAAGATTTTTCTTTCAATAACCTTCATGAAGCTGTCGTAAAATTCTGGATCATTTCCAGAGAGACCACCACTGAATTAAGTATATCATGTAGTCCAGAGGTTTGCTGGGGGACATATAAAAACTCAGAATACACACTGAATTCTATGGAATATCACCATTACTTGGTGGTATACTTAAGATTGTTGTATTAATTTAGATACAAATGAAAGGGGAGGAAGCAAGAGCTCTGTTCACTAATTTAGGCACAGATATTATGGAACACATGCACTCCAACACCTAACAAGGGGACTGTGAACTCCCCAGCACAGGGTCCTGTTTCCCCTCCTCTGCCAGTGGGAGGCCCTGGGTGCAGTTTGACACTAAGAGGGAAGAAAGCTTCCAGGTATTTCCCACTGATGCCCTTGCCCTTGCTCTTGCCTGAGTGAACTGAGGGGGATTTTTAAGTTCATCAGACTTGAAAAGGTCCACTTGGGAGGGCAGAGACAGCCAGCAGGTAGCTCTTGTCTTGGCTGACATTTTCAGACAGATGAGCTGCCTGCTGTCTCAGGACCGTGTAGGACCATCTGCGGATGGACATGGTTTCTAATTAATGTGGTAAAGAGCCACAATTTCAGCTAAGTCAAGGGGGTCACCTCTACCCTTTATTATTATTATTATCCTATTTTTCAGGCTTATGACCTTTTGATGAAAAAGTCCTGGTACTGGGCATGTTTTGTTACATTCCAAGAAGCATTTAAGAGCCAATGTCCTGCCTGTTCGGTGTGGCTCAGTTGAGCCATGAGGTGGCAGGTTTGATTCCCAGTCAGAACACATACTGGGGTTACACGTTTGTACAAAAGGCAATCAATCGATGTTGATGTTCCTCTTTCCCCCACCCCTCTCTTAAGTGTGAACAAGAGGCAGCCAGTTGATGTTTTTCTCTCATATCAATGTATCTCTTTCTCCTTCCTTTCTCTCTCTCCCTCTAAAAAAAAAAAATCAATTTAAAAAGAAAAGAGAAAAAGAAATAATCAATGTCCAACTCAAAATAATAAATCTTATGATTTGACACCTACCTTATTCATTTTAATCCATTGAGAATTTGTGTATATTATGAGTGTGACTCTATAATTCCAAAAGGAATAGTCAATTTTTCCTTTTCCTTTATGGAATTACTCATCCTTTCCCTATGACTTTGAATGTCATCTTTATCATATTACATAATTACACATTTGGACACATTTTGAAGTATTTTTTTCTTATTTATCCACTCTCGCCATTTCCAGATTGTACTGATTTAGATCTTGTTTTTCTATCTGATTGGAGTATTTCCCCAACAACTTGTCTCACAGACTTGTCCCAGTACTCTCCTCAGTGAAAACAGGTAAATTGGGTTTTTATTGAAATTGCAGCATAATAATCTGTTAGGACATTATATTTCCATTATACTAAGTCTTTCTCTTTGGGAAGAATTCTCCATTCATTAAGCTCATCTTTTTTTAAAATATATTTTTATTGATTTCAGACAGGGAGAGAGAAGGAGAGAGAAATAGAAACATAAATGATGACAGAGAATTATTGATCGGCTGCCTCCTGCACGCCCCCTACTGGGGATGGAGCCTACAATCCAGACATGTGCCCTTGACTGGAATTGAACCTGGGACCCTTCAGTATGCAGGCCAACGCTCTACCCACTGAGCCAAATTGGCTAGGGCCATTATGCTCATCTTTGTATTCTTTATTATAATTTAAAATTCTTCAGTTACATCCTGGATTCTAACTACATGGTCATATCTGCAAATAGTGATTTTCCAGTAATTGAACTACTTCATTTTCCTTTTTGATGATTGACTAGATAACAGTGGTCTACAAGTGGACCCACATCTACCCTGAGGGACACAGACTGCTCAGGTGGTTCATGGTCAGGGGCGTCAGGCTCCACATCCTCAGCTTCCTGTGGTCCTTCCTAGCACTGCTCTGCCTGCCATCAGGGCAGCTCTGTGCCAGGTGCCTCTCTCCTTCCTCACAGAAGAAAGGCATCTCTCTCATTCTTATTTTGCTGCCGTGCATTGCACCAGGATATTAAAAAATATCGGGGGTGCCCTGACTGGTTTGGCTCAGTGGATAGAGCGTTAGCCTCAGATCGAAGGGTCTCAGGTTTGATTCCAGTCAATGGCATGTACCTTGGTTGTGGGCACATCCCCAGTAGGGGGTATGTAGGAGGCAGCTGATAGATGTTTCTCTCTCATCAATGTTTCTGACTCTCTATCCCTCTCCCTTCCTTTCTGTAAAAAATCAATAAAATATATATTTTTTAAAAATATCTGGGGTGCCAAATGTAGGGACAATTCAAAATATAGGTGTCTGTCTTAAGAAGGTGAATGACTAGCAACTGAATTACAAATAGTGTTACAAACAGTAAAAGTCTCATATTCTTTGTTGCTAGCAAAACAAAACTGCAGGAATTCATGCACTTGTCAGCTCAGGAAAAATAACTCATAAAAGATCATTTTGTGATTTGATTTTTCTTGCATGAAATTAAAGAACTTCAAAGATTAGCGACACTAAAAATAAAACCCCTTTCCTTCTTTTTCATGTACGTGAACATGATTTCTTTTGCTTTTGCCTGCGAAACCTACCAGAACTGTGTTATACCTCTTATTGCGGAGGTGATGGTTTAATTCTATGACTGGAGGTGCTCTTCTTAATAACTTTTCCTCTGTGTTTTTAATAACAAATTTGTAATATGTTTGCCTTCGACCCTTTGGACTGCTTTAACAAAACACCACAGACTGGGAGGCTTATAAATAGCAGAAATTTATGGCTCTCTGTTCTGGAGGCTGGGAGCCTGAGGTCAAGGAGCCAGCACCGTCAGTGGGTGCCTCTTCCTGGTGACAGACTTCCTGTTTTATCCTCCCTTGGGGAAAAGAGCAAGGGTGCTTTGTGGATCTCTTTTAGAAGAGATTAATCCCATTCATTAGTGCTCAGTCCTCAGATTGATCACCTCCTGAAGATCCCACCTCCTAATACTATCACTTAGGGGTAGGATTTCAACATATGAATTTTGGGGGAAACAGAAACATTCAGACCATAGCAATGTTGTTTTGGTCTCATGTATATTAATTGTAATTGTAATCCAGTTTAGAAGAAATTTTATAGTTAGAGCATTATAGTTAAAGAATTTTCCTTAAGCAACAATTCCAAAAACCAAACTTATCAATTCAATAAACAATTGCATAGATGAGCAAAAAACACTTTCATGCATAACATATTAAGACACAATTCATGAGAGATTGGATGGAATAAAAAAACAGACTAAAGAAGAAATGAGGAAGGTGGGGGCGACTGGTAAGAGGTCAATGGGAGGAAAAGGAGACTTATAAAATACTTTAAATAATAAAGAATTTTTTAAAATGAAATGAATTTTTGACAATTAAAGAAGAGTTTATGTGCATCTTGGATGGTGGTGGTCAAGATTCAGATTCATACATACATTTAAAAGTGGAGAAACAGTTCTTTTGTTTTGTTTTTTTCTTAATCCTCACCCAAGGATATTTTTCCCATTGATTTTTAGAGATAGTGGAAGGGAGAAAGGGAGAGAGAGAGAGATTGAGAGGGAGAGAGAAAGAAACATTGATGTGAAATAGACACATGGAATGGTTGCCTCCCAACAGGGACCAGGAATGAACCTGCAACCCAGGTACACCTTGACTAGAAATCAAACCCGAGACCCTTTAGTGCCTGGGTCCATGTTCTAACCATTTAGCAACACTGGCCAGGGCAAGAAGCAGTTTTTTGAAGGGTCAGCATTTGCAGTATGTCAGAAAGTGCATTCTTTGCGACTATTTTAATATGATGGAAACCTATGGAAGTCTAATTACTGTGTTTCCCCGAAAATAAGACATCCTCCAAAAATAAGACCTACTTACAGGTTTCCTTACAGGCATCCCCCGAAAATAAGCCGCCCCCAGGCTAAACATGAGAGATCTGGTCCACTGATTCTGAAAGAAATGGAGTCACAAGAAATTCACCAGGAAATTCAGGAATTGGATTGTTATGATGTTCCAGAAGATGATGACATGATTGTCACTGAATAAATGAGTAAATTCTTGATACTGTAGGATTCACAGTTTGTCTGGTTTGTGTTGACAACTACCGTACTACCGTACCGTATACAGGAGATAAATTTCCTTTATTTTCATTTAACAATAAATGTGTACCGTATTCTTCTTCATGGAAAAATAAGACATCCCCTGAAAATAAGACCTAGCGCATCTTTGGGAGCAAAAATTAATATAATATAATTAATATACACTGTCTTATTTTCGGGGAAACAGGGTAATATGGAAGTATCGAGTTGTCTCCAAAAATATTATGATGTTTGAGATGAGATCAAAGGATAACACTGAAAACCATCTGGCCTTTAGTGAAAGTGCTTTGGTTACTTCATTGTTTCTTATGTTCTTTGCTATTTGCTGATACTCCCTTTTAGAATCAGCATTTCTATCTTCTGAGAAATTGTTATCAGAAATTGCTATTGAATTTTGTGAAATGCATTTCAGCATTTACTGGTAAATGTGACTTTCTACTTTCCTTTATTAATATGATAAAGTCCATTGATTTTTTCCAACTTGAATCCATCCTTGTGTTTTTGAAATAAACACTCATAGACATCTTTATTATATTAAGCTGTATGATCATTTTTGAGCAAGGGTAGGATTCAGTTTTGGTAAGAGAATGAATGCCTTTCTTTACAGGAGATGAAAGTTCAAGTATTTAGGCAAGAACTACATAAAGTCTGCCACTTACCCTCCAAAGACTCCGCAAACAATAACAGCAATAATAATAAATTACATTAACATGCACCAAGGTTTCCACAAAATGTTAGTTTGTGGAGACTAAGAAAGGTAAGTGAAGGTAGTGTTCTTTGGATTTTAACCTTTTACACACTTGCAAATTGTGATTAGAGGCTTAAAAAAGATAAAGATTTATTTTCTCATTATGTTCGGAACTTTAACATGTATATTGCAAGGTTAGACCATGCCCCCATTTTTCTGAGGGGATTTTTAGGCTTTTTAGGATTTTTAGGGTAACATTTACGTTGCCAAAAGGTACCTTTGCAAAGCTTCCAGAGCTCAAAGCAACAGGTTACTCAGACCCTCCTCATGTGGAGGCATCAATACATTCCTCATCCGGAGTGATTTGTCTGCTCACTGCAAGTTTCCATCACTTTCTGATTCAATTTTGGCAACTTTTCAAGAAAACTATCCCTTTAACCTAAATTATTAAATATTTTTACATAAAGCTGTAGGTTACCTTTTTAAATAATTCTTCATCCCTGACTATATTTCTTATATTGTTCACAAATGCTTTTTTAATTGTCTTGACAGAGTTGATCTATTTGTCAGTATTTCCAAGAACAAGCTTTTTGTTTTACCCATCAGTCCTAGATCTGTTTGATTTACAATTTAATTTAGGCTTTTCTTATTAAATTCCTCCCCTATTCCCATTAATTTGATTTATTTATAGTTCCTGAGATTGAATGCATGTTTTGAGTCTTGCTAATATAGAAAGCACTTATGTTTTATTTAGAAAAATTAAAGAGACATGCCTTAAAGAAAACAAATCTCTTGAATGGCATCATAGACAAAGTTATGATAAGTGACAGATTAGGAGAACACACAGGGTGTCTCAAAAAATGCACATACACTAACACCCGAGAGCTCAATTTTGAAAATGAAATGCATTTTAGTAAACACTGCCTTTGTAATTATTCAAAGTGTGTGTGTGTACATTTTTTGGAATACCCTATATTTTACACAGATAGAAGAAAAGCATTAATATCCCTCATAAACAAAGAGCACAGACAAATTAGGAAGAAAGTAAGGAAATAGACAAAGGGCATAACAGGAAATTCACATCTGAGGAATTATAATGGTCAGTGAATCTAAAAAGACGTCCCTGGTCTAATTTAGGAATAAGAAAAAAGCATTTATAATGATTTCCAAGCACATATAATCACTACAGTTATATGTTAAAAAAAAGAAAAAAGAAAAGTAGATTCCTTTACCTTGGTTAATGCAGCTCTTGAATAACCAGAAAAGTCAAACGCCTTTCAAGACGAGATGCCAAATACAGCTGTTTGTGTTTCTTTTATACGAGATAGGATCTTGTTTGGATAATTGCGATAATGTGGGTTCTCATGAAAGGCCATTTTCACCCATCAGCATAACTTTTTCTCAATCAAGCCAATGATTAAGATCCTGAGGGGCTGAGCAAACTCCTTGAGAGAGAGACTGGCCCTTGCTGGTTTGGCTCAGTGGTTGGGGCATCAGCCCACAGACTGAATGGCCTGGGGTTCGATTCTGTTCAAGGGCACGTGCCTCAGTTACAGGCTTGATTCCCCTGGTCAGGGTGAGTGTGGGAAGCAACCAATCAATGTGTCTCTCACACATTGATGTTTCTCTCTCTCTCCCCATCCCTTCCACTCTCTCTAAAAATCAATGAGAAAAATATCCTCAGGTGACGATTAAGAGAGAGAGACTCGTGGACACCTGTTATATGATATCAATGATCATGTTGGATGTTGGTCTGGTCCAGCCTCCTCAGCTGCCACCACTTTATACCAGAGTTTCCCAACTTCTCTGAGCCTGAGAATTCTCCAGAGCCTTGTCAAAAGCACAATTCACCTGGTGCTTCATGGAGCACGCAGCAGCAGAACCAGGGGCATGTATTTCCCAGAGCACTCAGGAGCTTCTTTATGGGCAAAGACTTGGGAAACATTGCTTAAACTCATCATTCTGTGCTTCTTTATTCACAGCTTCATGGAGTTGAGTTTTAAAAAACTGCACATATAATGTGTACACATCAATGAATTTGACATCGTATGTATTCATAAAATCATCAACCTAATTAAGAAGCACATCCATCACCACAAACGTTTCTGTGCCTCCCTCCTCTCTACCCAGGCAACCACTAATAGGTTTTCTTTCTCTGTAGATAATTCATCTTGTTCTACGTACTTTTCTGACTGCTTTCACTCAGCATAAATATAGGGTGTACAAAAAAATGAATACACACACTTTGAATAGGTATAAAGGTAGTGTTTATTAAAAATACATTTCATTTTCAAAGTTGAGCTACCCTGGCCCTCACCAGTATGACTCAATGGCCACAGGTTTGATTCCTGGTCAAGGGCATGTTCCCGGGTTGCATCATTGATCTCTGGCCCTGGTCGGGACTCGTGTGCAGGAGGCAGCCAATTGATGAGTCTAACTCATCTCTTTTCTGTCCTCCATCCCTTCCATTCTATCTAAAATCAATGGGAAAAAAATAGCCTCAGGTGAGGATTAACAAAAAGAAGAAAAGAAAAAAAAAAGCTACCTTGTAGTTTGAAATTGGTCTATGTGGTTTTGAGTATCAACAGTTCATTTTCATGTTGAGCTGCATTTCATGTTATGGATATGTCACAGTTTGTATATGCATTCTCTTTTTGATATTCAGTCTGTTTCCAGCTTGGACCATTACAAGTAATTTTAGATAATTAAAGAGATACAATGAGGGAGTGATTACTTTTTCTTTAAAACAGTTTTATTAAAAAAAAAAAAAAACTTGAAACTATAGATGGTAGGGGGGAGGAGGCAAATCCCTGTGCATATGGAAAAAGATAGAAAATATACCATCTTTATGTCAAGAAGTGGGCCTTTGGCCCAGCCAATACGACTTAGTGGTTGAGCACCAACCTATGAACCAAGAGGTCATGGTTCAATTCCTAGTCTAGGCACATGCTCCAGTGTGGGGCATCCGGGAGTTAGCCAATCAATGATTCTCTCTCATCACTGATGTTTCTGTTTCTCTCCCTCTCCCTTCCTCTCTGAAATTAATACAAATATTTTTAAGGTATGTTTTTTGTTGTATTGCTCCCTGCACTCTGTGTTCTGTAGTCCTCTGAGTGTGCAGGTCATGGCAGATGCATTCCTCACAGGCTCTAATTTCTGGGCTCTCCCTTTATTTCCAGAGTGAGGCATGAGGGGGCCGGGGGCTGTTGAATGGGCTTATTAATGGGTAGAATATCTAGGAGTGGGAAGCATAGTAAGTCACATTTCATTGTGGAGTTCCCAATGTCAATTAAGAAGGAAGGACTTCGGCTGGTTGTCTCAGGAAAGAATCTGAGCTGAAAGAATGAGAGCGCCAGCAAAAAAGGAGACACAGCCCTGGCCAGATTGGATAGATAGTCTCCCAATATGCAGGTTATGGACTTGGGTCGATTCCTGGTCAGAGCACATACAAGAATCAACCAATGAATGCATTAATAAGTGAAACACTACTTGATGCTTCCTCTCTCTAAAAATCAATAAAAATTTCGCTCTGGCTGGTGGGGTTCAGTGGTTAGAGCAGCGGCCGGTGCACCCAAGGGTTGTGAGTTTGATTCCTAGTCAAGGGCATGTACTTGGGTTGCAGGTTCCATCTTTGGCCCCAGGTGGGGCTCGTGCCAAAGGATAACCAATTGATATGTGATGTGTGTCCCTCTCTCTTCCCTTTCCTCCATCCCTCCCTCTCAAAAGGTCAATGGAAAAATATGCTTGAGTGAGAATTAACGAAACAATAAGACACATATTCTGCACAACCCAGGACCTGGTGCTTTTCCTGGCTAGCATTTTTGGCTCAGTAAAACCTTTCAGAAAAACTTTCTGCCTCAAAGGCTATTGTTTAACAAGCATGTGGGCCCTGGCCCAGGTAGCTGGGTTGGTTAGAGCTTTGCAGAGATACACTAAGGTTTCAGATTCAGTCCCGGATGAGGGCACATACAAGAATCAACCAAGGAATGCATAAAAAATGGAACAACAAATCTCCTTTTTTCCCTTCTCTCCTTTCCTCTTTCTCTAAAAATCCAGGAATAACATTAAAAAAAAAAAAAAAAAAAAGGAGGCATACTCACATGAGTCCATTCATATTAGAGATTGTGATTTTTATGGAAATCTTGTCAACTTATATGATTTATTCCAACACATTTACCTTCATGGACTCATGTACATGACAGTTTGTCATGTTTAAATGTGACCACACAGGTAGAATCTTAAGGGGGTAAAAGGTGAGTATTTCAGAGAGAGAACCCACAGGGGACAAGGAGAAAGTCAAGGTGCTGTGAGATAATGAGGTGAGCTTGGCATCAAAGCGTCAGAGAAATCCATCATATTGGAGAACTTTCAGGTGGGAGATAGAGGAGGAAGGGATGAATGATAACTGCAGTATGGTAAGAGAATGGGGTTCTGGAGCATGTTTTGAGGTCTCACAGATGGCAGTGGTGACAATGGACAGGATACAACCATGGAACTAGGAAACTTTCAGGGAGAAGAACAGGACACTGCAGGTGAGAAGAGCTGAGCTGGGGCTCCTGTGGTCACCTCTGTGCACAGTAAAATCTGCAGCAGAAGCCCAGCTGATGTGTCTCAGTGGTTGAGCATATACAATAGAAAAAGATAGAAAATATACCATCTTTATGTCAAGAAGTGGGCCTTTGGCCCAGCCAATACGACTTAGTGGTTGAGCACCAACCTATGAACCAGGAGATCGAGGTTCAATTCCAATCAGGGCACATACCTACCCTGTTTCCCTGAAAATAAGACAGTGTCTTATATTTTTTTCTCACAAAGTTGCACTAGGTCTTATTTTCAGGGGATGTCTTATCTTTCCATGCGCTAGTTCTTATTTTCGGAGGATGTCTTATTTTTGGGGAAACATGGTAGGTTGTGGGCTTGATCCCCAGTGTAGGCGTGCAGGAGGCAGCCAATCAGTGATTCTCATTATTTATGTTTCTATCTCTCTCTCCTTCTCCCTTCCTCTCTGAAATTATATATATAATTTAATCAGCAGGAGTTGACATGAAGAGGCAGAGTGAGACAGCAGCTGGATCTTCAATGATGGTAGAAAGAGAGCAAGAAGGATGGGAGGGGCAGCAACCAGGAGAAAACTACTGAGCCAAATGAATTTTTTTTAATTTTATTTAGAGGAGACATAGGAAGGGGAGAGAAAGAAACATGGACTTGTTCCCCTCATCTGGGACCTGACTGGGGATCAAATAGCTAATCTTGGTGTAGAGAGACGATGCTCTATAACCAACTCATCTTACGTCTGTGGGTTATATCTGTGGGTTATATCCCTGTGAGGGCCAGATGACATGAATTTGAAAGCAGGAAGAATTCTCTCAGAGGCAATAGGGAACAAACCAGAACATCCAAAAGCAGACAAAGTTTGTGAAACCCAAATTTATTTGTTTAAAAATGCTCAAGAGACTTAAAAAAGGCCCAAAGCCCAATGGCGTCCAGGTTTAATTTCAGATCATCCTGATGTGGAGTACTTCCGCTTCTTCTTTTGTGCGGCATCGATTTGATCCTTGTCAATGAGACACCTTGGCAATTCCAGTTGGATCGTGGCGTCATCTTGTGACTCCCAGTATCTGTCATAAATGGCCATCAGGTTATGAACGATGAGAAACGTAATACCAGAAATAATCACTGTCAATGAAAGAAAGTTCTATGACTAATAGAAAGCCATCGCAACAATTCCAAAAACCAAATTCATCAATTCAATAAACAAACCGAGACGTCTGCAGATTTTACTTGAATATCCTTTCTGAATCATTCTTTTCAACCAGGCCCATTGATGATCAATTTGAGTAAGGGAGATCATGATGAGTGTCACCTGCAAAGACTAAGGCACAAAGGAAATTAAGGTCAGATAGGTCGAAAGGTTGACTATGGATCTCTCTCACCGTCTGATAGCATGGTGCTTTTAGACGAAGTTTTTCATTCCACGCATTGTGAGTCATTAAGTGTATCCTGGCGGTACAATATAAAGGGCTAATGGCTAGACAACCTGGAGATTGATTTTCAAGGGAGATAGCTAGAAAATCAGAGATAATCAGTATATATTCTTAATTTACTTTATTTCATTTTTATACACGTTGAGATTTTATAAAATATATTTTTATTGATTTCAGAGAGGAAAGAAGAGGGAGAGAGAGAGAGAGAGAGAATCATTGATCATCTGCCTCTGCACCCCCCCCAAACCCAGGCATGGGCTCTTGACCAGAATCGAACCCAGGACCCTTTAGTCCACAGACTGATGCTCTATCCACTGAGCCAAACTGGCTAGAGCTTAATTTATTGTACTTTAAATACTTCTTTCAATAACCTTCATGATGCTGTCTCTTACAAGCACCTCGATCGTTTCCAGGGAGACCACCTCAGATTTGGGATATAACCCACAGACATAAACTCAGGAAAACATTGCATTTTACTGGAATATCTATCTATACTACTTGTAGTATTTTTAAGACTATTATACCAATTCATATTTACCTGGACTGGAACAGAAAGCAAGAACTATGTCAATTTAGACACAGATATCATGGAACACATGCTAAAAGCAACATGCACTCCAAAGGTTAACAAGGGACTGTGAACTCCCCAGCACAGGGTCCTGTTTCCCCTCCTCTGCCAGTGGAAGGACCTGGGTGCAATTTGACACTAAGAGGGAAGAAGCTTCCATATTTCTCACTGATGCCCTTGCCCTTGCTCTTGCCTGAGTGAACTGAGGGGGATTTTTTAAATATATATATGTTTTATTGATTTTTTACAGAGAGGAAGGGAGAAGAATAGAGTTAGAAACATCAGTGAGAGAGAAACATCTATCAGCTGCCCCCTGCACACACCCCCCCCACTGGGGATGTGCCCGCAACCAAGGTATATGCCCTTGACTGGAATCAAACCTGGGACCTTTCAGTCCGCAGGCTGAGGCTCTATCCACTGAGCCAAACCGGTTTCGGCTGAAGGGGGATTTTTAAGTTCATCAGACTTGAAAAGGTTCACTTGGGAGGGGCAGAGACAGCCAGCAGGTAGCTCTTGTCTTGGCTGACATTTTCAGACAGAGGAGCTGCCTGCTGTCTCAGGACCATCTGTAGATGGATGTGGTTTCTAATTAATGTGGTGAAGAGCCAAAATCTCAACTGACTCAAAGGAGTCACCTCTTCCCTTTATTATTATCTCTTATATTTCAAGCATATACCCATTGGACCAGTGAAGCCTGGCTCTTTGTAAGATTTATTTAAAGAAACAAAACATTTCAAGAACATTTCAACAAATTTTTTTTTTAAATAACATTATGATTTTTTTAAAATATATATTTTAATGATTTTTCACAGAGAGGAAGAGAGAGAGAGTTAGAAACATCGATGAGAGAGAATCATCGATCAGCTGCCTCTTGCACACCCCCTACTGGGGATGTGCCCGCAACCAAGGTACATGCCCTTACCCAGAATCGAACCCAGGACCTTTCAGTCCGCAGGCCGACGCTCTATCCACTGAGCCAAACCGGTCCTGGCCATTTCAACAAATTTTTTTAAGTAGCAATGCCTCATCACAAGATTAAGTGCTGTGTTCTGATACCTATTGTGTTCATGTTAATCCATTGATATTTATCTCCAAAATAAATAATCAAGTATTTCTATCCCACTTATGAGGTTTTTTCCCCCCAGTATTTTGAAATGTCACCTGTGTCATATTAAAAAACTGTAATCCTTGGATACATTATAAAATATTTTTATTTAATCATTTGCTAGCTCCAAATTGTGCTGATTTAGGTCCAGACACACATATATATATATATATATATATATATATATATATATATATCTATATATATATATATATATATATATATATAATAAATTTCAGAGAGGAAGACAGAAGGAGAAAGAAAGAGAAATATCAAGGATGAGAGAGAGGTAGTAACAGCTGCAGCAACACAACATTGACTCGCAGAGATGACGGCAGCTGCAGCTGAACCTGCAACAACCCAAAGGTTTTGCCCGAGCTTCTCAGATGCTCTGATTGACGAGGACCCCCAGGCGGCCTTAGAGGAGCTGACTAAGGCTTTGGAACAGAAACCAGATGATGCACAATATTATTGTCAAAGAGCTTATTGTCACATCCTTCTTGGGAATTACTCTGATGCTGTTGCTGATGCAAAGAAATCTCTTGAATTTAATCCTAATAATACTGCTATGATGAGAAAAGGGATATGTGAATACCATAAAAAAATTAAAAAAAAAAAACTATGCTGCTGCTCTGGAAACATTTACAGAAGGACAGAAATTAGATAGTGCGGATGCTGATTTTATTGTCTGGATTAAAAGGTGTCAAGAAACTCAGAATGAGTTACAATCAACGGCGTCTGCATCCCAGAGGAATTCTCAGCCAAAAATCAAGTATGACTGGTATCAAACAAAATCTCAAGTAATCATTACACTTATGATCAAGAATGTTCAGCAGAATGACGTAAATGTGGAATTTTCAGAAAAAGAGTTGTCTGCTTTGGTGAAACTTCCTGCTGAAGAGGATTACAATTTGAATCTGAGACTTCTTCATTCTATAACACCAGAACAGAGCATGTTTAAAGTTCTTTCAACAAAGATTGAAATTAAAATGAAAAAGTTAGAGGCTGTGAGATGGGAAAAGCTAGAGCGAGAAGAAGTGCCTAAGCCAAAACAATTCATAGCAGATGTAAAGAACCTATATCCATCATCATCTCTTTATACAAGAAATTGGGATAAATTGGTTGGAGAAATCAAGGAAGAAGAAAAGAATGAGAAGTTGGGGGGAGATGCAGCTTTAAACAAATTATTTCAACAGATCTATTCAGATGGTTCTAATGAAGTGAAATGTGCCATGAACAAATCATTTATGGAGTTTGGTGGTACAGTTTTGAGTACCAACTGGTCTGATGTAGGTAAAAGAAAAGTTGAAATCAACCCTCCTGATGATATGGAATGGAAAAAGTACTAAATAAATTTGCTATTACTGTATTGCATACATTCACCTAATGCCCATTGTGTATTATTAATATTGCATTCTTGAATTTTGAACACTGAGTATCTTTTTCAAAGACTTATACCTTTTTACCTCTCTGTGCTTTAGAAATTATTTTCCTTCAAGTGTTCAAAGAATCTAATGAAGAATATAGGTCATATTTTATCACTCTATCCTTAAGGATTTTAGACTTGCTGAGATGGAGTGAGGTATCATTTGCTACTAGATAGACTAGTTCTATCTAGTTGTGGGAACAGAGAAATTGTTCATGGGGTATCTTGGGTTATTGCCTTATTTTTGATGCAGTGTTCTGTTAATTTATCAGACTTGGCAACTTTGGGTGAGCATATAATAGATTTTTCAACTTCAGTGTTATATTGTTTGCTTTAAAATTGCTTTTGAATAGAATTGTAAATACAATTTTTTTCTGTGAAGAAAAAAAAAAAAAGGATGAGAGAGAATCATTGGATAGCTGCCTCCTACATGACCCCCCACTGTGTGTGCCCTGATCTGGAATCAAACCATGACCTCCTGGTTCATAGGTCCACGCTCAACCACTGAACCACCGTGGCAAGGCTAGGCCCTGTTTTGTGATCTCATTGGAAGTGCCCCCATCACCTTGTCTTTTAAACTTTGCCTGCACCACCTACAGCATATTTAGGTAAGTTTCAGTTTTAATTGGAATTACAACAAAACAATTTCATAGGAAGACATAGTATTTTCATAATACTAAGCTTTTCTTCTCAGAAAAAGCTCTTCACTAATCAAGTTCATCTTTATATTCTTATTTACCTCTTTATGCTTATTACCCATTTAACACCTATGTCTCTGCTATTTATTTTAATTTATACTATATAATAATTTTATTATATAATCATAAGTATTATATAGAATAACTAGGAATTTTATAAGTTCTATTTCTTACTGATGATTTATTCCCATAAAAAAAAACACTAAATGTTTTGTTTCTTTTGCTTTGTTAATCCTCACCCGAGGATATTTTTCCATTGATTTTTGGGAAGAGTGGAAGAGAGAGAGAAAGAAACAGAAACGTCAGTGTGAGAAAAACACATCGATTGGTTACCTCCTGCACAAGCTCTGAACAGGGCCTGAGTGGGAAAGGAGCCTGAAATCAAGGTATAAGCCCTGGACGGGAATTGAACCCAGGACCCCTTAGCCCACAAGTCAGCGCTCTATCCACTGAGCCAAACCATCTAGGGCACTACTACATTTTTATACCATTATTTATCACTAGCCATTTTCATTTTTGACATTCTAAAATTCTTCAGTTACATCCTGGATTTGCAAGGTATACTGTCATTTCCACAAATCATCATTTTTCCAATAGACACCATTTTCCTTCCTTAACACATTGTCTAACACGGTCTTCAAGTGGACCCACACCTACCCTTGAGGGACACAGACCGCTCAGGGGGCTCATGGTCGGGAGCTCCTCAGGCTCCACACCTCAGCTTCCTGTGGTCCTTCTTGCCACTGCTCTGCCTGCAGTGAGGGCAGCTGTGCCAGGTGCCTCTCCGCCTCCTCACAGAGGAAAGGCATCTCTCTCGTTCTTACTTATCTTGCTGTGCTGCACTGCACTGGGGAATTAAAAAATATCTGGGATGCTGAAAGTAAACTACCTATATTTTGACTTGTGCCTCAATTAAATACCTAACAACCAGATAAAAAGTTTGTCATTAGACATCTTATGTTTTGCAGTTAACAAAGTGGAGGAATTAATAGCGTTGTCAACTCATTAAAAAAAAATCTATAAAAAGCATTGATTTTTGCATGTAACCTTGAAGAAGTTCAGAGAATTCAGAAACACTGGCCTAATGAGACTCCATTGTCATTTTTAATGCAATGTGACCAAGATTGCATTTGCTCCTGTTTGAAAAAAAATAAAAGTAGCGAGAATAGATGCTGCACCTGATCTCACTCTAGCTGTGATAGTTCTTCATGTACATGTGCACTAACAGAAAAGGGAAAAAAAAGAATAGAGCAAAGGAAAGGAAAGAAAAAAAGCAGTCACATTGCATGACAGGAGGAGCAGCTCTGAACCAAAATTTTTCTTTCATGTTTAAGAACATTTCTTATATATTGTTTGGATCACTCCACACTAATTGTAACTGTAACTTAGTTGAGAAGAAATTTAACCTTAGAGCAATATGCTCACAAGAAATTTTGAAATGAAAATGTCACATGTACTTTTGTTACCAGAGACATGATATAGTGGTCAACAAGAACTTAAAGCATATTATATTAGGATACATTCTGGGGAGAGTGAATAGAATGCATCCAGGAAAGCAAGAAAAATAAAGGGATGAAAGTTTCAGAGTGTGAAAGAAGAGCTTGTTCAGGTGTATTTTAAGTGGATAATGTCATTGAAGAGTCAGACTGAATGCATACATTTGAAAGTGGTGGAGCAGTTATCTATGAGTTTATTTCTGTTGATTATTTTTTAGATTTCACATATAAATGAAATCATACAGTATTTGTCTTTTTCCGTTTGACATATTTCACTTAACATATACCCTCTAGGTCTATCCAAGCTGTTGAAAATGGCAAGATTTCATTTTTTTATGGCTAATATTTTTATATATCAGATCTTCTGTAGCCATTCATCTATCAATGGACACATCTTTATGGCTGCCAGATGAAAGGGGATTGGAGAATGGATGAAAAGGTGAAGGGATTAAGATGTATAAATTGCCAGTTACAAAAACAGTCAGAGGGCTGTAAAGTTCCGTATAGGGAATATAGTCAATAATTTTGTAATAAGTATGTATGGTGTCAGATGTGTACTAGACTTATCTGGGTGATAACTTAGTAAGTTATATAAATGTCTAATCACTATGTTGTATGCATGAAACTAATATAATGTTGAATGTCAAATGTAATTAAAAATTTGACAAGTAAAGAAAAAAAAAAGTGGAGAAGCCATCACTTGGAAGTGTATTTACAATATGCCAGTATTCTATCCTTTTGACTATTTGAATTTATGATGAAAACCTTCAGAGGACAATATAGCACATACATAGTAATGAGTTGTTCCCTCAAAATATTATGGTCCCTGGGATCAGTGACCCTTGAAGGTTTCAAACAGAATGAAAACACTGGAAACCACAGAGCTTTTCATATTGCTTTTATGGAAATGCTGTGATTATTTCACCATTTTTATGCTATTTACTATTTGTTATTCTCTTTTGCACATTTAGCAATTATTTATTTGAGAAATTTTAGTAGGAAATGGCTAGAGAATTTTATCAAATGCATTGTCACCATTTGTTGTAAATGTGACTGTCTCCTTTTTAAATTAACATAGAGTTCAATCATTTTCCTAATATGGAACCATCCTTGGGTTCCTAAAATACACTCTTCTAGGTATGTATTTATTATATTATTTTTTTAATTTTTTAAAAATTAAACTATTACCTTTGTACATATACCATTGCCCACCCTTTTCCATACATGCCCTCCCTCACCAGAGTTTTGTGTCCATTGGTTGTACTTATATGCATGTATATAAGTCCTTCGGTTGATCTATTATCTCCCCCAGGTCTCCCTACCCTCCCCGCTGCAATTTGACAGTCTGCTTGTTGCTTTATGTATTTATTAGATTAAACTGTACAGGTAATTTTCTTACACAAAGGTGGTTCTGAATTTTTGTAGGAGAATACCTTTCACTGTAGGAGATGCATATTCAAGAATGTCATGATGCCTGTGACTTACTTTCAAACAATTAAGCAAATTACAGTGATAATAGATTATTTGCATGTGTGCCAGTCACAACAAATGTTAACAATTTATTGCATCTGATTGGAGAGCAGGTAGGTGTATGTGTTTTTTCTAAATTGTCTGCATAATTAAATATTGTGATGAAAGATTTGAAAAATTACAGGATTTTATTAGCTCATGTGTTAGGAATTTTTGCAGTCATGTTTGCAGTCATGTAATTAATTTAGAAAAGATTCCAGTTTTGTTATGGGAATTTTTATGGGCACTAGAGCTAGGTAGCACCTTTGTAAGATGACTTAGAAGCTTCCAGAGCTCAATGTGATTGGTCTCTAAGGCCATTTTATGTTGATCTGTGCGTTATGTGTTTTTGTCTTTCAGCAAGATTAATCTGACTGAAATTTTTATCTCTTGAGGTGATTTTGATAACTTTTGTTTTCAAGAAAGTTTCCTATTTTGTATAAAATGTTAAGTGTATTGAAATGAAAATGTACAGTCTTCTTAATAATCTTTTTTATATCTAATGATATTTCTAGTTTTATTTAGAAAATGCTAATTTTTCTTGGTTTGTCAGAGATTTAGGTACTTGGCTTCTTTTCAACAACACACTTTTAGTCCTGGCCAGTTTGCTCAGTGGTTAGAGTGTCAGCCTGTGAATCAAAGGGCCAGGGGTTCAATTCCCGGTCAAGGGCATTTCCTAGGTTTCGAGTTCACTTTGCAACACAGGTAGGAGTGTGCGCAGGAGTCAATGCGTCTCTGAAGGCACATAGATATTTCTCGCTCGCTCGCTTTCTCCCTTTCCTCCCCCTTTGCTCCCCCTATCTTCCCCTCAACTCTGAAAAAGCAATGAGGAAAAAAAAATCTTCTGCTGAGGGTTAACAACAACAAAAACACACCAACAAAACAAGCTTTTAGTTTTATCCACCAATGGAGTATTTGCTTCCCAATTTGTTTTTACATTTCCTTATTCAATTCTTCCTCCTTTTCTATTGGTTTTATTTTTTGTAGTTCCTTAGATTGAATGCACATTTTGTGTATTTTCAGACTTGCTAAATAGAAAATAATATTGTTTTACTCCTCTAAAAATGATTTTTAGAAGGACATTTTTATCCCTTGAATGCCCCAAGACATCAGAAACAAGATATAACTTTGTCAGTGATAGATAAACATATTTTATATACAAAAAAAAAAAGACAAAAAATCCAGTTCACAAAGAACATTGACAAATTAAGAAGCAAGCAAGCCAACAAAAGTGCATAAGAAGAAAAATCTGAGAAAACGCAATGGTCAGTGATTCTAGAAAGACAAAAGGAGTGTCTTTAAAACACACCATTACTATTATATATGTTTTTAAGAAATTATAATACTGTTTACCTGGTATTAAATGCAGCTTTTTCAGAAAGAAACCAGCAAACACACTTCAAGATGAAACAGCAAATACAACTCAGTCTTTGTGTTGATTTTATAGGAGACAGGATCTTGATTAGATAATTGCAATAACAAGGATTCTTCATAGATTGGTTTTCCCTCAGATGTTGATGGTGCTGGTTTCATCTGGCTTCACCCGTTGATGGTGTGGTCATGATGAGGGAAGCCTCCTTCTCAGCTGACACCCCCTTTATCCCAGAGTTTTTCAACCTCCCTGACCTTGAAAATCCCAGGACACTAGGTGAAATTATAATTCACCTGGTGTTTCACAAAAAATCTGGCAGTAGAACCCAGCTTAAGTTCTACCAAATGGGTGTTGTGAAAAAGTGTGGACTTTTCACAGCACCCAGGGGCTTCTTAATATCAGTAGAAATTGGGGAAACACTGCTCAAACTCATTCACTCTGTATTTCTTCATTCGCAAATTCATAAAGGCATATAGGAGACACAAAAATAGCACATATTTAAAATTAACATACACACACACACACACAAACACACCAATGAAAGCATCAGAACAAATAAGACAAAAAATACACCTACTGCCCCCACAAAGTTTCCTTCTGCCCCTTTATAAGCAACACCTCTCTCCCTTCTATACCCAAGCAACTATTGATCCACTTTCTGTTACTATAGATTATTTTCCCTTTTATGTAAATAGTACCAAAGATAATATGCTTCTTTTACTTAGGGCCATGGTTGGCAAACTGCAGCTCGCGAGCCACATGCGGCTCTTTGGCCCCTTGAGTGTGGCTCTTCCACAAAATACAATGGCCTGGGCAAGTCTATTTTGAAGAAGTGGCGTTAGAAGTTTAAGTTTAAAAAATCTGGCTCTCAAAATAAATTTCAATTGTTGTACTGTTGATATTTGGCTCTGTTGACTAATGAGTTTGCCGATCACTGACTTAGGGTATTAATTCTTTAGAGATTTGACCAGGTTGTTTGAGTAGTAATAAATTGCTCCTTTTAATGTTGAGTTGTACTGCATGGTTTGCATATATCACTGTTTGTTTATCCATTCCCTCATTTATGAATATTTAGATTGCTTCCAATTTGGGGCCATTAAAAATAATTTAGGTAATTAAAGAGATAGGATAAATGACGGTTTAATCTTTTTTCATTGAAAATAAAATTTTTATAAACAATCCAATAAAAAAAATGGGCAAAGGATCTGAATAGACATTTTTCTAAAGAGGACATAGAAAAGGCCAAGAGATATATGAAAACATGTTCAAAGTCACTAATCATCCAAGAGATGCAAATCAAAATGGCAACGAGGTACCATCTAATATCTATCAGAATGGCTATCATCAACAAATCAACAAATGGCAAGTGCTGGTGAGGATGAGGAGAAAAAGGAGCCCTCTTGCACTGTTGATGGGAATGCAGACTGCTGCAGCCACTGTGGAGAACAGTATGGAGTTTCCTCAAAAAATTAAAAATGGAACTTCCATTTGACCCAGTAATCCCACTTCTAGGAATACATCCCAAGAAAACACAAACACCTATCAGAAAGGATATATGCACCCCTATGTTCATAGCAGCACAATTTACCATAGTTAAGATTTGGAAACAGCCTCAGTGCCTACCAGCAGATGAGTGGATTAGAAAACTATGGTACATCTAACAATGGAATACAATGCGCTGGGGGGAAAAAGAAAAAAAGAAAAAAAAAGAATTCTTACCATTTGCAACAGGGTGGATGGACCTGGAGAGCATTATGCTAAGTGAAATAAGCCACTCAGAGAAAGATAAATATCTCATTATCTCACTCATCTATGGAATATAATGAACAAAATAAACTGATGAACAAAAATAGAACCAGAGACACAGAAGCATCGATATACTGTCCAACCTATGAGGGAAGGTAGGGGGTAAAGGGGTGAGAGACTAACCGAAGGACTTGTATGCATGCATCTGAGTATAACCAATGGACACAGACAATAGGGGGCTGAGAGTATGGGCTGGAGGATGGGGCGGCTGGGGAGAGGTCAATGGGGGAAAATGGAGACTCATGTAATACTTTAAACAATAAAAAATTTAAATAATAATTTAAAAAAAAGAAAATTAAATTTTTATTATACCAGTTCTGTAGGATAAGGGATAGGAAAAGTTAACATCAGATAAATTAAAGATTGACCAGGAAACTAGCTGCCCACTTGTCATGAACAGCTTTTAGATCCAGTTTTAAACTATATTCATTGTAGCAGAAAACGGTTTGGCTCAGTGGATAGAGCACAGCGTCGGCCTGCAGACTAAAAGGTCCTGGGTTCAATTCTGGTCAAGGGCATGTACCTCGGTTGCAGGCACATCCCAATGGGGTGGGGGGCCCAAGAGGCAGCTGATCGATGATTCTCTCTCATCAATGTTTCTAACTCTCTATCCCTCTCTGTAAAAAAATCAATAAAATATATATTTTTTAAAAATTATATTCATTGTGAGTTATCAAGTGTCCCAATGGTGTAATACAGAGGGCTACTTTCTGGACAAATTGAGAGTCAACATCCAAAGAAGATGGCCAGATAATTCAGGAGGAGTATATATTCTTAATTTCCTCTACTTCTTCATGAAGCCAACTATCACAAACTTCTGGATCATTTGCCAGAGAGACCAAGACTGAACTGATAAATCCCGTAGACTGGACGTTTGCTAGAGGACGTGTGATGATTCAAGATTGCACATTGCATTTTACTGAACTATCAGCATTTCATGGTCCCCTATTTAAGATTATCATAGTAACTCAGGTATAGATAAAATGGAACACAGCCGAGACTGGTTTGGCTCAATGGATAGAGTGTTGGCTTGGGGACTGAAAGGTCCCGGGTTCCATTCCGGTCAAGGGTATGTACCTTGGTTGCAGGCACATCCCCGGTAGGGGGTGTGCTGGAGGCAGCTGATCGATCGTTCTCTCTCATCAATGTTTCTAACTCTCTATCCCTCTCTCTTCCTCTCTGTAAAAAATCAATAAAAAATAAAATAAAATAAAAATGGAACACAAAGCAAAAGCTATGTTAATTCTGACACAGATATCATGGAACACATGCTAAAAGCAACATGCACTCCAGACAAAGGATAACAAGGGGACTGTGAACTCCCCAGCACAGGGTCCTGTTTCCCCTCCTCTGCCAGTGGGAGGCCCTGGGTGCAGTTTGACACTAAGAGGGAAGAAACTTCTGGGTGTTTCCCACTGATGCCCTTGCCCTTGCTCTTGCCTGAGTGAACTGAAGGGGGATTTTTAAGTTCATCAGACTTGAAAAGGTCCACTTGGGAGGGGCAGAGACAGCCAGCAGGTAGCTCTTCTCTTGGTTGACATTTTCAGACAGATGAGCTGCCTGCTGTCTCAGGACCATGCAGGACCTCTAATTAATATGGTGAAGAGCCACAACCTCAACTGACTTAAGGGAGTCCCCCCTTCCCTTTATTATTATCTCTTATTTTTCAAGGATATGACCTGTTACCAGGAAGTACTGGTGCTGGAAAGGTTTTGTTACATTTCAAAAAATATTTAAGAGGCAATGATCTGCCTCAAGATTATGAAACCCTGTTTTGATACCTATCCTATTCATCTTAATCCATTGGGAATTTTTGTACATTGCTCAAATGGGAATCCATATTTTCCCTCAAATGAATAGGTGTTTATATTAAGAAAGTGAATGACTAATGACTGGGTAACAAAGGCTTTTACAAGATGTGTTATTCTTTACTGTTAAGAAAATATGGAAGAATTAATGGAGCTGCCAGCTCAGTAAAAATAACTCAGCAAAAGATTACATAACTGCTGAAACCTGTTTGCCTCAGTGGATAGAGTGTTGGTCTGCAGACTGAAGGATCCCAGGTTCGGTTGCGGTCAAGGGCATGTACATTGGTTGTGGGTACATCACCAGTAGGGTGTGTGTTTAGGGGGCAGCTGGCTGATGATTCTCTCTCATCAATGTTTCTAGCTCTGGCCGGGCCCGGAGCAGCCGGGCCCAGAGTAGCCGGGTCGGTGCGGCCAGGCCCGGAGCAGCAGCAGCCACGCCCAGAGCAACCAGGATAGGAGTGGCAGTGGCCAGACCCGGAGCAGCCAGGCCCAGAACAGCTCGCTCCTCGCCTGCCTCTGTTCCAAGGCTGCCTCTCAGACATGGCTGGAAACTTTTGGGGGAACTTGAGGGTCTGCTGAATCAAATGAGGAAGGCTTAGATCTGGATGTGTTGAGTTAGTATTGCGCTGGGGTGTTGATCTGTGAGTGCCTTGTGTGGGGCCTGGATGAGGTTGGTTGATCTATTTGGAATGTCTTTTGTGTGAAGTGTATCCCTGGGCATGTGGAGGTATTATTGATTTGAGAAAATGCTAAGTAACTGATTTACTATCTGAAAAATTTTAAATTCTGAAAGTTTAAGGTCTCTTGCCAAAAAGAGGTTTTAAAGCTAACACCTTAATTTTAATGGAGAAAGGGAATGACAAGCCCTTCCCATCCAGAACAGGTAATCCAATTTCAACCAGCAGCTATGTTTAAACAATGTGTCCATTTACACTTGAATGGCTACACCTTTTGATAGCCTAAGGGCAAGTTTACATGTAAACAAGTTTGCTCTCAATTCCCAGGGCAGAAAAAAAACAAGGTTTAAAATTATTAGATTTTAAAATTTATTCTTAGAAGTGTAAAAGTTTATTAATTTAAAAACAACAATAACAACAACAACAAAAAAGGAGATTGAAAAACCTGATGAACAATAATAGCGGTTCATTGTAGTAGAGTTGGCGATATGGGAGGGGAGTGGATTGACTGTTCTCGGGGAAAGGCAGGGAGGAAGAGACTGAACATAAACTGTGCACCTATGGATGAGGACAATGGGGGGTGGGGAGGGGGCAAAGGGTGGGGTGGGAACCTGGTGGAAGGGGGAAGAAATGAGGAACCTTTGTAATAATATGAACAATAAAGATTGATTTAAAAATAAATAAATAAATAAATAAACAAATAAATAAATAAACAAATAAATAAATAGTTTATATTAAAAAAATGTTTCTAGCTCTCTCTCCCTTCCTCTCTGTAAATATTTTTTTAAAAAAATATTATATAACCTTTGCATGTAACTTTGAAGAAGTTCAAAGAACTCAATGACACAGCTCTAACTAAAGCCCTTCTAGTTTCATGTTTTGTTATGTGGACAAGATTTGCTTTTGCTTTTATTTTTTTTTATTTTTATTTTTATTTTTTTTTTTAAATATATTTTTATTAATTTTTTACAGAGAGGAAGGGAGAGATAGAGAGCTAGAAATGTCGATCATCAACCAGCTGCCTCTTGCAAACCCCCCATCGGGGATGTGCCCACAACCAATGTACATGCCCTTGACCGGAATCGAACCTGGGACCTTTCAGTCCGCAGCCCTACGCTCTACCACTGAGCCAAACCGGTTTCGGCTGCTTTTGCTTTTATAAAAATAAGAGCAATGGTCAGTGACTCTCTTTATCTGACTTAACTAGTAAAGAGAAAGGAAACTTTAATAACGTCTAACACACCACAACTTATATTTATAAATGAAGTTTTCTATACCTGATTAAATGAATCTACTTAAAAACAGCCAAAAAACTTTCATGATAAAATGTCAGTTACCTTTTTGCATTTCTTTTATAGGAGACAGAATCTTAATTGATTGAAATAACATTTATTCTCATTGGCAGCAGTTTTAATATAATTAATCCAATAATGTGAATGCTTTGATTCTATAGATTTGGAAGAAATTCTTAATGTGGAAAGACTGGGGCCAAAAGCATATAGTTCTCTTGGAGGTCTATAAAAATCCTATCTAATAAAGAGGGGATATGCTAATTGAACCTCATGCCATCACAAAAGATGGTGGCACCCACAGCCTTGAGGGAATATGCAAATTGGCTGCCACATCTTCAAAGATGGTGGCGCCCAGTCCCCTCAGCCCTGCTGGGGCAGCAGGCAGGCCCGGCTGCTCGCGCAACTGCCTCCGGAGTCCCCCAAGCCCCTCAGCCCCCCAGCTGCCCAGGGCCACCCAAGGCTCGGGTAACGAGGACTGGCCAAGGCTTGTGCTGCCAGCAGCAGAGGTGTGATGGGGCGTTGCCTCCTGCCCCTGAGGTCTCCTGGGCTGTGAAAGGGAGCAGGCAGGGCTGAAGGACCCCCCACCTCTCCAGTGCATGGTGCACTGGACCTATAGTTTGAATAATAGAAAATAAAAGAACTGGTTTACCTACTTGCTTATTTTATTTTTATTTTTTTAATATATTTTATTGATTTTTTACAGAGAGGGAGGGAGATAGAGAGCCAGAACGTCGATGAGAAAGAAACATCGACCAGTTGCCTCTTGCACACCCCCTACCGGGGATGTGCCCAAAACCAAGGTACATGCCCTTGACCGGAATCAAACCCGGGACCTTTCAGTCCGCAGACCGACGCTCTACCACTGAGCCAAACCGGTTTCGGTACCTACTTGCTTTTTAGTTGGCTGTTTCACTTAGTTTCACCAATGAATTTGATAAAGTTGTTACTAAATGGAGGCAACTTTGAGCTACCACAATTTATACTAGTGTTTCCCACCCTCCCTGAGCAAAGAACTCACTGGCTGCTTGTTAAAAAGATTCCTGCTGAAACCGGTTTGGCTCAGTGGATAGAGTGCCGGCCTGCAGATTGGGGCGGGGCCCGAGTTCGATTCCAGTCAAGGGCATGTGCTTTGGTTGCGGGCACATCCCCAGTGGGGAGTGTGCAGAAGGCACATGATCAATGTTTCTCTCTATCCCCCTCCTTTCCTCTCCATAAAAAATCAATAAAATATATTAAAAAAAAAAAAAAGATTCCTAAGTCCCACCAATTTAGGTCTGCAGTGGGACCATGGCTGTGTATTTTCCAAAAGTGCCACCCTATCCCCACCCCAAGAATTTCTTATTCTCTTTTCTTAATGAGAGACATTTAAAGGAATAAAGTGAAGGAGGGCTGGCATGTGTTCATCACAAAATAATTTCATTAAGAACATCTTGGAGAATACAGACGGGAAGAAAAAAGAAAAAAGGAATACTTATGCATAGAAGATATACTGATGGCAAATATGCATATTCCTTATCAGTATTATCAGGGAAATGCTAAGTAACACACACCTATATGAATGGCCAACACCAAATGCTGGTGAGGATGTGGAGCAATAGGAACTCTCACTCATTGCTGTTGGGAATGCAAAATGGTAAGGCCACTTTGGAAGACAGGTTGGCAGGTTCTTACAAAACCAACATACTCATATGATTTAGTAATCATACCCTTAGTGTTTATCCAAAGCACATAAATCTGCACACAGACATTTCTAGCAGCTTTATTAATAATTGCCCAAAACAATATTATTCTGTTTCCAGCACAAAAAAGAAATGTGCTACCAAGCCAAGAGAAGAGAGAGAGGAATCTTACGTGCATATGACTAAGTGAGAGAAACAGTCTGAAAGGGCTACATACTGTGATTCTAACTATATGACATTCTGGAAAAGACAAAACTATAGACAGTAACAATCTCAGTGGTTGCCAGGGGCTCTGAGGATGGGGTGAGAGGGATGGATAGGTGCAGCACAGGTGGCTTTTTAAAGCAGTGAAAATACTCTGTATACTGTAATGGTAGGTACATATTACTATTCATTTACCCATGTCCTTAGAATGTGTAACACTAAGCGTGAAACCTAATGTCAGCTATGGACTTTGGCTAACAGTGATGTGTCAAGATAAGCTCATCGGTTGTAAACGTGCCCCTCTGGTTGGAGGATGTTGATGTGGGGGTAGCTGTGCATGGGCACAGGTGGGGAAAATGGGAAATTTACCTTAATTTGCCATAAGCCTAAAACTGCTCTAAACATTTTAAGTCTTAAAAACAAAAAACAGAAGCATTTGAGATCGTTTCCTAGCATGTCATTAGTTTGGCTCAAAGAAATTCATAAAAATTCTTAAAAAAAACACACACAAACAGAACACCTACATTTAAGAATTGTCTATGTGAGCCAAAACCAGTTTGGCTCAGTGGATTGAGTCGGTCTGCAGACTGAAAGGTCCCAGGTTCGATTCCGGTCAAGGGCACGTACATTGGTTGCGGGCACATCCCCACTAAGGGGTGTGCAAATGTTTCTCTCTCATCCATGTTTCTAGCCACCCTCTATCCCTCGCCCTTCCTCTCTGTAAAAAAATCAATAAATTAAAAAAAAAATTTGCCTATATGTAAAAATCACTTGGTGCTACAAAATCTTTTACTTGGCTAGAGGATGGAATTAGAAAACCTTAAAACCCCAGAAAGTTGTCACATAAACTACATTATCTGATTGTTTCTTTGTCCTATGCAAAACAGCACTTATCTTAGATCTTCACCTTTGAGTAAGTGAAACAAGTCTATCTGAACATCTTCCCACAGAACCCAGTCTCCATGGAAAATGTTTCCATTAAGCTACAACACACACTTCTATTCACTTTTAAAAGCTTTTATAAAGTCAGTGGACCTACACATTTTTTTTGTATATTAGAGCCTTTCATGATTTAAAAAGTTAACATTAGTTTAATTTGTGGGGCTAAAAAGCTAACAATTGTCTCAACTTGCCAAGAACCATCTCAAATTTTATTTCTTGTTTCTGAACCAGCTGATATTTAGAAGCAGGTCTCATGCCGACCTTCCCATACTACAGTGAACCAATCGCTTCCTACTAGCAATGTGTACCCCAACTCCTATTTACGGAAAGGCTGTGCACCTGAGAAGTCAGCATATATTTAACAATCACCCAAATTTAATACTCTCCACTTCCAGGCTTCCTATCATAGAGGTGCCAAATCTAAGTAACTCTATAAAGGGGAGGAGTAACCTGGAGGAAGAATGGAAGGCTGAAGGATTTTCTTGCCTCTAGAAGGCAGGAATCAATTTGGTGCCTTTATGAATGATAACATGTTAATTTTTCTCATTAAACATATGCTAATTGGTTTATAACCTTGGCCAACCACCCCCTAAGACCCATTGAGATATACCAGCTCAGCATGATGGGCCAAGAAACTTGAGGTGTTACATAAATTCCACAGTTGATTTGCATGTAGTGAGCCCACCCACTGACTTGAAGACAAGCTTCAGAAATGTTTGCACAAACTGCTGTTTTGGAGCCAGAAAAGGAAAAGGTTGGATCACAGGCATTCAAGTAACAAGATACAAAATAATTTACTCAGAAGCAAATGTTACACTTTAATAAAAGCACTGTAATTTCTATTATATTAGGTAATACATAAAAAAAAATTTTTTTTTAATGGATTTAAACTACTGGTTCTTACACACACGATACATCAGAGTCCCTTAGAAGGTTTTACAGCCAGGTCTCACTCTTGGAGAAGGCTGTGACAGGGGTCAGGACCTGGGTATTTTTCAAAAGCTTTCCAGGCAGCTCCGATGTTTCCTCCTGGTCAAGTCACTGACTTTAGGTTGACTGGGGCACTTTGGGTTTTTGGCCCAATTTTTTGGGGGTACGAGCAGCTTTTTTTGCAGATTTATTAGCTGTAGTGAAGAACTTGGCCTCTGGCTTTTTGGGCGTCTGTTTTGGGTCTTTTTTCCCCAAAGGAGAGTTTCTTTGCTTCTCCACTTCCTCTTTGACTCGTGGCTTCTTCCCTGGGCCTTTACCTGGGGTCTTGGGCTCTGGTGCTTTCGGCATCTCCAAAGCTGGACAGGCCTTTCTCTTCTTCCCACGAGGTGGGTTGGAACCCGGACTCTTTACTGGAGACTTCTCTCCTGTGGCATGTTTTTGCACCTAAATAAAAGAACAAAGTTAGGTCTGGAGAAAGCCAACTGACAATATAACTCTAAGAGTTACTCTTTTGACTATTTAGGTAAACCCAAAGGTACACCTCAGCATGATGAAATGATGAAAGGCAGCTGTATTCCATTAGTCATATTTTACTAGTAAAGAAGATCCTGGCGGTATTCTGGTCCAATCAAAAGACAACCATCTTTCCCAATGGCTGAGTGTAGGGCCTCCTGGAAGCACCTTCCGGGAGCACAGTAGAGAAATCTGTGACCCAATCCTGACTCTTGGTCACCTTCAGCTGTAAATTCCTTGCACATGGGTTAGGACATGAGGTTCCAGAACTGTGTGTGTAAAAACCAACTGGGCTGCCTTTTAGAAAACCCAGTTTGATTCAAGGCTCCCTGGGGCAATGTGTTACAGGCCAGGAATCCTGAATTTTCTAAGCACCCCAGACAACTGCTGAATATACAAGTATTGTACATTCTAGCAATGGGCTGTCCAATATAGAAGTATGTTATGTAAACAAAAAAACAAAAACCCCAACCACCAACAAAACTGTTTCCAACAGATTAAGGAAAATCTGAAAAAACATCAAGATGCAAAAAAACTAATAACCATCACACAATGTTTACTATTCTTATCTTTCCCCCACCCTATGTAATAAAGGATCTAGTAAGGATCTTCTTTACTAGTATAATATGACTAATGGAATATGCTAATTGTCCCTCACACTGTCACAAAATTGGTGGCACCCACAGCCAATGAGGGAATATGCTAACTACTGCCCCGCCCTCAGAGATGACAACACCCACAGCTAATAAGGAGGGAATATGCTAATCGACCACCACACCCTCAAAGATGGTGGCCCCCACAGCCACAAGATGGCAGTGCTTGGCCAGTATCAAAAAATGGAGCAACAAGTATTGGAGAGATTATGGGAAAAAAGGGAACCCTCATTCGGTACTGGTGGGAATGTAGACCAGTACAACCACTATGGAAAGCAGTCTGGTGATTCCTCAAAAAATTAAAAATAGAGCTACCATACCAACAATCCCACTCCTGGATATATACTAGAAAAATTCAAAATCATTTATATGCAAAGATATATGCACCCCTATGTTCATTGCATCATTATTCATGGTGGCCAAGAGTTGGAAACAGCCAAAGTGCCCTATGATAGAGGACTGGCTAAAGAAGATGTGGTACATGTAGTGTACTTCCAGTACACCATGGAGTACTACATGGTCATAAGAAAGGATGAAGCAGTGTCATTTACAACATGGATGGATCTTGAGAACATTATGTGAAGTGAAATAAGTCAAACAGAAAAAGCTAAGAACTATAGGATTTAACTCATATGTGGAATATAAAACTGAAACATATGAACAAACAGCAGTGTGGTGGTTGCCAGAGGGGGTGGGGAGGAAAAAGGGTTCCTAATATGAGGTTCATGTTGACTAATGTCAACACCAATAAAATTTTAAAAATTAAAAAGTCACTTTGGAGAAAAAAAAAAATTAGTCTGCTATATTTGGTCAAATATTTAATTAACTCAACCCTAATACCTTGGCAGAGCCAACCAAATGTTATTATGAGACTTAAAAGGCCTTTGGGGGCCGGACATTCCCTACCCATTTTAAAGGATCCACTGCCTTCATTCACCTCTGAAAAATCTCTCTGACCCTCCTCTTCTACTAGTTTAGGTTGGATGTCTATTATATGTCCAAAAACTCTCAATTTCCCCTTTAATAAACCTCTTTTGTGGAAAGAAAATAAAAATTCCAAGTATTATGCCCTTTTCCCAATTATTTTATTAGTATTTTCTAAGAACTGTTAACTCTTACCAAACATTATTTCAAATAATTTTACAAAAACTATTGGTCTACCAAAAGGTCTGTAATTCATGGTAACTATCTACTGGGTCCTCAGGGTTAATCCTAGTATTTTTCTCTTTTGGTTCAAAATCTTTGGTAGAACGTTTCCCTAAAAACAGTGTGCCTCCCATCTTACATTCACCACTCAGCAGTGCCTGCAGGACACACAGTGACCACTGAATCAATCCACTGTGAATATTAAACATTAGCAAGCATACCTCTACTTTTCCTTTGGCAGGAGTTTCTCCTATTGGGACCAGTAATGGAATTTCTTCTTCAGATTCAACTTGCACTTTATTTTGGGCTTTTATTTTGCAGGTCTCTTTCTTCTCAGGCTGTGGGGTCTCTTTCTTTTGGGGTCTAGGGCCCTTCACTGGAGAACCACAAGTTTTTGGGGCCGTCTCCTCCTTATGTAGGGCTGATGTAGACTTTCTGCCCTGTTTCGTAGGCTTTCTGTTTCTTTTCTTTTCCTTTTGTTTCTTTTTATGTTCTTTTTGTTTTTGTAATTTCTTTGCTTCCTACCAAAAAACCATACGTAACTTTTTGAAAGAGATATTTTAGTTGGAAAATAAATGGCATTTGCAGTCCTGATTATTCATAAACTCTCATAAACCTGTACAAGCTCTGCACAAACCCCATTACCAGTACTTGAACCCCATTGCCACTTTGTTTCTGAGTCATGACCACAATTGCATTTTATGTGGTAAATTATAGACAGACACCCAAAATCTGGGTATCTGAGTTATGCAGTCATAAGTTTTGTGAAAATCAATCCCATTGATAGGTGACTTAATTATATAGATTGCATAGTATGTTATATAAATTACATCTCAATAAAGCTAACAAAAACAAAAAATAAAAATCCCTAACCATTTTTTTCCTACTTCAAGTTGTGGTTGAAAGTTAAAAGAGTACAAAGTTTACATAATCCTTACCACAGAGTATTGTTAAGTAATATCTATAATAGCATCCAAATTCCATTTTTGCCAGCAATTCCAACATTTTTACAAAGCCCACAACAGACTCTATGACAAATGACAAAAAAATCCAGCCTTCCTGCTTCCTATACTAGCAGTCTATATTATTCTGGATCACCCTCCCAATTAAAACAAAAGACAAGGTAAAATAAAATAATTTTTTTTAAAGCACTGATAAGGTGATTAAATTGTCAGAACTGCAATGAAGTCCAGAATCCATTTTGACCCAGAGTATCTCCTAATCACTGACTTTGGTTTTAACCACCATGTAAGAAACAGGGGGTGGAGGTGGTATGTAAAGGGAAATCAAATCCCAGCATCCATGCTGGACAGGGATTCTAGGAGGAAACCTCCCTCACCTCGATAAACTGAGACCCCCATGAGTTACACCCTCAGGGCAAAGATGAGCAGGAAACAGTCCTACAACATTAGCACCATGATTTGTCATTCAGAGATGTGCAAGCCTTGAATGTGCATTCAGGTGGTCCAAACTGAAAATGACCCAAGGTGCCTGGCAGATGTAAATGTCAGTCTCCAGATATAAGATCTTCTTCCTACACCTCAAGTCATTTCTACAAACAATTTTCCAAATGCCGAAATCTTCACAGAGATAACCAAACATATAAGGAACCAGCAGGCAGAGAAGACAGCTTGCAACACCAAGACTTCTACTATATGAATTAGCAGACAACTAATTGAGTAATTATGTTTAACATGTTCTAAGAATTAAGACCAACTGGAAGACTATCTATAATAATAAAGTGTAATATGCTAATCAGACCTGAAGACCTTCTGGACAAAGTAGGAGCTGCAAGGGAAGCCCGATCCCCGGGCGAGGGGGAAGCCGGTGCTGGCAGCCAGAAGGAAGGCCTATTCTTGCACAAATTTAAATTTCGTGCATCAGGCCTCTAGTTTCTAGATAACAGCAAACCAAAGAAAGCAAAGCCAATTTTAAAAGAACAAAAAATGGAACTTCAGAAAGTAAAAAAATAAAAAGATTAAAATTAAAAATTCACTGGACAAAATTAATATGGCTGAAGAAAAAATAAACAAATGAGAATATGGACCCAACAAAGAGCAAAAATTTCAATTTTCTCTCATTCTAACTTGTTTTTCTCATCTGAGGTTATGTTTTCCACTGATTTTTTTTTTTTTTTTTTTAAAGAGAACAGAGGGGAGGGATGACGGGGGGGGGGGGGGGGGGGGGGGACACGACACTGATTTGAGAGAGGCACACTGATTGGTTTGAGCAGATAACCAAGGTAGCCCTTGATCAGGAATCAAATCCATGACCCTTTGGTCCAAAGGCCAATGTTCTAACCCTGAGCTCTGGGTAGGGCTCATTCTTTTGCAATAGTATCTATTAGCACCAAAACCCTACAAACCAAAAACAAGAGGTACATGTTAGCCTAATAGAATCTTAAATTTTGCCCATAAACACAAATGAACTAAATTTTGGGTTTCTTCTCTCTTAGCTCTTCTTGCCAATAAATAGGCCCTTTAAAAGCCTAATTAGACCTTTGAAGAGAAATTAAAACACCTACCTTATCACACATGTATGTCCTACTATATTTTATTAACTAATCTCAAACCAGTCACTAGAAAACTACTGCAAGACAAAAGCCAGGCAGAATGACAACCTAGTTCTCTCTTCTGGGCAGCATTTACATCCCAGACTAGTCTACCCAGTACTTAAAGTTCTACTTACTTGTTTCTTCAGACTAGAAATGTTCACTCCTTTAGCTTCATCCCAACTGCTGACAAATGAAGAAAAGATAGGAAGGGCAACTGATCTCTCAGTTTTCACGTACAAGAGTTTCACACTCTCCCACTTCTGAAACAAACACAAAAAGAGTAATATAACATATGCTTTGTGTCTTTTAAATGAACGATCAATTGATGCATCTGCAAGACCATACCTCTGGCAATTTCTGTGAAAGCTTTTCCGTGACAGCAACAATGTTTTCGACGATGTGCTGAACCTGCATTCCAGTGTGACCAACGCGGATAGTGCTGAAATTTAAGTTTCAGACAAAAAAGATTTTAAAAAATAATTCTTCAAAATAAGGCATAGGCAGGTATGTGAGAAATAGAAATATACAGGTCCAGGAATCAGCCCACAGCTTTTCCGAGGACAATTACCTCTAGTAGTGACTGTTTTGAAAGGAAAGACTCCTGGAAGGGTTGCTTGCTTTGTTGATTTTAGAGTTCCACGGCCCTAACCCAGCTGCCTAAAACCAAGAGCTCTCCTCCCCCCTACAGTATCAGTCTTCTGGCCAAGAGCAAGACCATGCCTTCATTTGAAAGAGCGCAGACATAAGCCAGTGGGAAGCCCAGAAGTGCCGGGTACTCAGCCACCGAGTCCCTTTCCCTGCCAGTCCCCGTCCTCCCTACCATGGGAGCCAATAGGGAGGTGTCTCAGAAGCAGGGTGAGACAGGGGCTGGTGCCCCCACCTCCCTCCAGCCAAAAAAAAGGGGCTTTGATCACTCTGTCTGCTGCCACCTTCCTACAAGCACATTCTTGGCCTTACAGATGGAAAAATAGTAAGGAAGGAGGGGGAGAGGAGGGAGAAAGAGGAAGGAGGGTGGATAAGGAAGGGGAGGGTGGGAAGGAAGATAGAAAACAACTGTGTTAGGGAAGGGTAAGAACGGAGATAAAAGAATGATTGTTTTTGTATTATTTTTATTAGCTGTCCACAATGTTTCTTAAGCTCTGGATTTGGCTTGGGAAAACCTTAGAGGCAGATTTCCACTCCTTTATCTGGATGCATGGTGCTGTCCCCTTTTCATAGCTACTCATTAATCCCCTGAACCAGGCCTCAGACCTTCTAGCTAACTGCTTGCCATGAGCCACTACTCATGGCCTGATGAACAACTCTTCTCAGTTACCTAATGATACTCAAGTAAGGGACTTCTCACCTGAAAGCAGAGGGCAACACCAGAACTCACATGTTTTGCCCAAATTCCATTCTGCCATACCTGGAAACACTCTGCCAAGGACTGCCCTCCCTGGCATGTGGTCAAGAAACCCTGATGGTCCTATTTCATCCTGTGACCACTAGCTACACATGGGCTCCTGGGCATCTTTGGGAGAAAGGATCATACTCCACAGCTCTACACTACGGGCAGCGGCCCATCCCACACCACAGACGCCCAAATCAGCAGACTAAGTATTTTATGAAATGATTTTGAATATGTTTAAACCAAGACCGAGATAGATCTTCACATTAAAGGATAATAAGATGCTGGTCAACATGAACGCCCAGAACTACATGGATGTTTTCTAAGCATTAATCTCATTCTCTCTGCTATCCTTAACCTAGAGGTGCCCTATCCAATATGGTAAGCATTAGCCACTAGCCACACGTGTCTAAATTAATTAAAATCAAGTAAAATTAGAAATTTGGTTCATCAGCTATAGTACCCACAATGCAAGTGCTCACAACCACATACAGCTAATGACTCCTATAGGAGACCATCTCCATCTCTGTAGAAAGTTCTATGGGATAGCACTGTTCTAGAGAACTGAATATGTCTAAGGAATGGATTTTAGTCTTAATAGAACGACCTGGTTTCATTAGCACTATCTTATAAAACCTTAAAAACGTTTGTAAAATCATTATTAAGTATAAGATTAAACACATATATACATTTACCTACCTGCAAGAACCACTTTTAGAGATGTTTAAGACAGTCCCACCTATTGATGTGTTGATCTCTTTGGAAAGATTCTTGGCTTTAAGATTTACAGGTATTGGAACTCTGTAACGACAGACATTTAGAGCACACACAATGCATATACACCTGTAAATTCTTTTTTTTTAAATTTTCAATCCTTTCTTTACAGATTACCTAAGTAAAACCTTTTTTTTTTTAATTGATTTTTTTACAGAGAGGAAGGGAGAGGGATAGAGTTAGAAACATCGATCAGCTGCCTCCTGCACACCCCCTACTGAGGATGTGCCCACAACCAAGGTACATGCCATTGGCCGGAATCAAACCTAGACCCCTTCAGTCCACAGGCCAATTCTCTATCCACTGAGCCAAACTGGTGGATAGGGCTACACTTATAAATTCTGTGCTGCTCAAGTCCAGTCATTGATCAGACACTTACTTCTTTCTCTTATAGAAATGTCTTCCGAGGTGTGAGGGTAAGAGCCGACGGATTCTTGCATCAGAAAGGAACAAGTTGAAACTACTCAGGAGGCGGAGCTTGGCCTCATAGGCTTTATACTCTGTTTTTAATGTTCGGAACGGGATAATCTAGAAAACAAAGAGCACAATTCTCAAGCAACAATTTGTATTCAGATTTTAAAATGTTCTGGAGCCAGTTTAGTGAACACTTTAGTGCCTAAAATGGGCCAGACAATATGCTAAATGCCACAAACATGGAAACAAATGAAATGGGACAACCTCAGCTAAAGAAATGACACCAACAACTGTCAAACAGGATGAGAAATGCCACATCAGAGGCAAACACAGAATGCTCCAGAAGTTCAGAGTAAATGACCTAATGGAGCAACTGTTTGTAAAATCTTCAAGGAAGATACTAGTGTACACAGTGAGCTTGTGGATCAACAAACCTGGACAGCTGAGCCATCAGATGAAAAATGGAATATGTCCTACCTAAAGCCAAGGAGAACTATGTTAAAAAGAAAAAGTTAAAATTAAAAATTAAATTCTTAGGAGATGATACAGCAATGTATTACTTTTCGCTTCAAGTGAATCAAAACTTTTTAAAAAATATATTTTATTAATTTTTTTTACAGCGAGGAATAGAGAGAGGAGAGAGAGAGAGAGAAGGGGGGGGGGGGGAAGAGAAACATCCAGCTGCTCCTGCACACCCCACACTGGGGATGCGCCCTCAACCAAGGTACATGCCCTTAACTAGAACCGAACCTGGGGCCCTTCAGTCCGCAGGCTGACGGTCTATCCATTGAGCCAAACCAGTTTCGGCATGAATCAAAACTTTTAATTATCTTGAAAATATTAACCTGCTCCCTACCTGAGAAATGGTTTTTATTCCATGCTTTTTTAGAAGCTTCTTATAAAATTGTTCCGTCTTTTCAGGAGTTACATTGGGTTCGTCCTTAGTAAATAAACAGACATCTGCTAAATCTGACCGAATACCATGAGGCAAGGACCTGCAAAATACAGAAGGAACCACAGAATAAAGCATTATTATACAAAGAATGTGTTTATACTCCATAGAATATACAATCAATTTACTGTCATTTCAGGAAACTTCACTTAAACTATTTAAGCAAACTATATATGGGGTGCTTCCCCAAAATGTGAATAATTATAAAGGCAGTATTAAAATAAATTTAATTTTCAAAATTGAACTATCAGCTGTTAAAGTGTATGTATGTTCTTTATATTGAGAACATTTAAAAAATGTCTGATTTTCGCCAAGACCAGTTTGGCTCAGTGGATAGAGTGTCGGCCTGTGGACTGAAAGGTCCCGGGTTCAATTCCGGTCAAGGGCATGTACCTTGGTTGTGGGCACATCCCCAGTAGGGGGTGTGCAAGAGGCAGCTAATCAATGATTCTCTCTCATCAATGTTTCTAATTCTCTATCCCTCTCTCTTCCTCTCTGTAAAATATCAATAAAATATATTTTAAAAAATGTCTGATTTTCAATGGCACAGAAGAGATTTAAGATGGAAGTCACCACAAATACACATAGGTCAAATATCAATTAATATTTGGGACATAATAAGAGTTCAAATACAAAGACACTCAGAATAGTGAATATATAACTATTATTTCATATGTTACTATATGTGTACACATCCTATAATGTGCTAGAATCCATTTCCAACAGGGCAGATCTGACTTAGAACCTTACCTTGGAGAAAACTCTGGGCTCCATAAACAACAGAGCTCTTAAGAGCTGAAAGGAAAATATGGAGCAAACCAAAGGGACCAAGAGACATGCCATGATTACTAGGTTGAGTCTTAAAAAGAAAAAAAGATTTAAAGCACTTCCTAGGCCTATATGTTCCAAGGAAACATTTCCTTTGTTTAAGAAGATAGTAATACACATAGTAGCATGACCTGCCAAACGATGCGGGAAGAACTGTGACGCTGGTAAGTGGCAGAAATCACCAAAAAGGTGAACAGCTGGCGAAAATATTCTGGAGAAAGCAAGAGGGCTTTCCAGAAGGGAAAACTGCCTGAGCAAAGGTGTGGAATACAGAATGCAGGAGATACATAAAGCAGTAACTAAGGGAAGCTGGCTGAGGCAGGTTTGTAAAATTACTTATTGAAAGGTTTGAGGACCAAAAGGGTCTTTCCAATTTGTAATAATTCTTGGTTCCTCCTTCCCGCATCTCCTGCCCCCCCCTCCTCCGAAAAGAAACTAACTACCCTATACACTGGTTTATTTATTTTTTTCTTTTTTTAACCTTTTCTTATATTTCATTAGCTTACAGATTCTGTCAGTATGTCTCACATATCTATTATATATATTTATATATCAATACAATGCCTCTCTCTAGGGGACCCCCCAGAGGCTTAAGAAGCCCCTTAAGAACGGAGTCCCTATACACTGATTTAGCATAGCTGGTTAAAGGAAATATACTCAGGAAATGAGGGACTCCACAGAAAGACAGTGTTATCAGATAGAAGATAGAACACCCATTACATTTTAATTATTTTTTAAATACGTCCCAAGTATTACATGGGACTTACTCATACTAAAAAATTACTTGTGTTTTTATTTATTAAGTCTGGCAATTGCAGAGGTGCATCTCTGAGCTAAAAGTCCTAGCAATAAAAATGTGTAATTGCCATTGGTTTCTTTAAGGAGTTCACTGCCAAGTTTTAAACAGTGTCTGTATAAAGAAGCGAGTTCAGCCTGGCTGGTGTTGCTCAGTGGTTGAGCGTTGACCCATACACTGGGAGGTCACTGGTTTGATTCCCAATCAGGGTACATGGCAGGGTACAAGGGGCTGTTGTACAATGTTGATGTTCTCTCCCATTGATGTTTCTCTCTTTCCAAAAATAATAAAAACATAGTTTAAAAGAAGCGAGTGTGGGATCTCAGGGGTTTTAGCTTGAAAGTAGTTTGACATGAAAAGATGACAGGTTCTATTAAAGTATAAAAGCTGTTTAATTTATTCTAACTTTTATTCTCTAAAAACAAACAAACAGGTTTTGTATTCAATAGAACGGCTTTGGTTAATTGTCCACCAATTCCCAAGAAAACTGGTGAAATTTCTAAAAAAATGTAAGCTTGTCTGAATTCCTGTGTTTTTTTGTAAGGTACAACTATTTATACCAACTCAGATTTTTATTTTGAGTTTGCAAAGTTTACACTAGAAATTAGATCACGACTGTTAACGCTACACAGAATTGACTGATTAAACAGCTAAGGCAGAAAACCAGAACTTACAATCTGACCCTCAGTTCTTTACTTGGGATTTTCCACAATACCACCATTAAAAAGAAATTTTCATTCTCATTCAAAAGCAATCCATTCGCGTTTTTCCTGGACTTGGAATGTGTCAACAGAGCTTCCACTGCCTTTTTGGCCTGCAAAATGAAGATAAACAGATTAAATCTCAATCCAATTTAGCATTTGCCCTCTTCCTTACTACTGCTTTTACCTTTTTCTTCCTGCTCTATTTCTAGTTTAACAGGCAATCTCCAAAACCATTAACTATTAGTATCCTACTATTTGCAGTCACAGGAATATAAAACTCTTATCAGAATCACCTAAATGTATCCATACGTCCGGAAAAAAAGAGAAAAAAGGGCCAGACGGAACATGCTTCCCCTGCCCCGCTATGTTCAATGAAGGCCGTAACCCCAGTAAACGCGCACCACACCGCAACTAGCATTGAGTGAGCGCTTACTGTATGCCAGGCCCTTGGCTACAGCGCTTTGCGCGCCTCACCTCCTCTAACCCCGGAGAGCGGAGGGCAGCAGAGGTAACCGAGGCTTACAAAATTAAACCACGTGGCCATAGTCAAACGTAGGGAAGTAGAACCAGGTACACTGCGCTCAAGAATCCCAAGCTAGACCTGCATTCTAATTCAAGAGCGCCAGGCCGCGCAGGGTTAGGGTAAGCGAGCACCTACTCGTGCGCATAAGAGTGCGGGCAGGCTGAGAGTGAACCCTCAAACAGCGAATCAGAGACCCTCAAATCTTCGGGAGAATCGAAGGAAGCGCGAGCCCGTCTCCCGCACCACGCGCATCACCCGGCCAAGGCCGTCTCGCTCCCAGAGGCCTCTCACCTGTTTTTTATCCAGCTGCCCCACGGCAGCCGGGGTTGCGGCGGTCGAGGCTGGAGTTGCTGCGGTGGAGGCTGGAGTTGCGGTGGAGGCTGCGGGCGGGGATGAAGCGGAGTCCTCCATCTTTTTTCTCGCCGCGTGCGGACTCGCGAACCAAACCCGCACGACTGGCTCCTCGCGCGCCTGCGCGAGCACAGGCCTGCAGACGGAAGTTAGGGAACGTGGGGCGTGTCCTTGCGTCACTTCCGGGCGTCGCGCCGGAGAGGTTTGGCGGGCGCGAGCAAACTGTGAGTGTGGCTCCGCCTGCAGTCGGAGTGTCTGAGGTGACAACTCCGTGTGTTTCCGTGAGGCTTGGGGAGCAACCTGGCGACATTTTGGCCTCTCTCCTTTCACAAAAGACATCGAGCAGGCTCCGGGAGGCGGAAGAGGAGGCCTGTCCATGCACCCAGCGAGGCCACCCGCTCTCCGTGGACCCTGCCTTTGGGCAGGCCCCGAGGGGCATGAGGAGAGCTGGGAGTTCTGGCCCCGCCACCCACCTGTCTGTCTGGTGACTTTGGGGGGAACCACTGACGCTGCCCAGCCAGCCTCCTCCAACGCGAAGGTGGCGGGAACCTCTCCACCGCTGGCGAGAATTCCGTGGCATCAGGCGCGGGAAACACCACGCGCGTCGTTAAACGGTGGGGGGCCCCGAGCGAGGAGCCAGAGCCTGAGGTGGGAGGTAAGCATACAAACTTGAGCGTGCAGGCTGGAATACGGCGGAAAGCCTCCCTCCCGCCTCACTTCCCCAGAAGGGACCACTGTCACTTGGAACCTTCCAAGGTTATTCAAGGCATGTTTACGAAATAGTTATAATTTCTCTCTCTGGATACGGCTGGTATCATTTTTCTCTCTCTGTGTGTGGCTGGGTTTAAAGTTAGTCTTTAAAAACAAAACAAAACAAATGGTAGCCAACTATACTTATTGGTCTGTACGTTGACTTTTTCTCTTTCTCTCTTTTTGCATTGATGTGAGAGACACAATGACTGGCTGTCTCCTGCGCGCGCCCCAAGAGCTAACCGGCAACCCAGACCTGGGTAGTGAGTTGCCCTTGACCTGGAAGACCCCACGACGCTTTGGTGCGCGAAACTACGCTCTAACCACTGAACACGGGCCTGCGCGGTTTTTGTCTCAATGTATCTTGGAGGTTGCTCTACCTCAACTGTTTTAACTCGGAATCTCCTTCCTGCATGTAGATAAAACAATAGTTTATTTGGGAGCTTTTCTTCGTTTTGTTTTTTCTTTTTTTGTGTTTTTTGTTTTTTGTTGTTTTTTTTTAAGGAGCTTTTTCAATGGACCTTCAGGATGGTTGTAGTCTTTTTGGAACCAGCTATGGAAATCTTTGAGAGACAAGGAATAAGAGGAGACTTTCCCTATCAGTTGTTTTCCCCCAAAATGCTTCTTGCACATTGCCAAATGTGGAGGAATGGGTATTCTGCTGATCTCTAATAATGACTTTGTCTTTGATCAGTTTTTTTTCTTTGATCAGTTTAAGAAGAAATTTTCTTAAATCTCTGTTGCTTACTCTCACATATCTATTCTAGAATCTAGTATAAGGTGAAACTAGTTTTAGCACAAGATTATGAATTGTTATGTTCGGCTTCATTTATCATTTTTTCTAGTATGTGTTAAGAGCATTAGGAACTGTCAGATGTGTCACCTGAGTTCAAGTTTGAGAACCAGACTGGTAGGCCAAGGGAATGGTATGAATTCAGGAGAAGGTGCATGGCGGTGTTTGGTAGTAAGTGGCTAGACCAAGAATGTGTAGAGGGGAGGAATGGGAGATAAGGCTAGAAGAGTAGGTTAAGGAATTGATTATCTAGCTAAGGGTTTATACTTTGGAGAAATCGTACAAAGTTTTTGAACTGGTGCTAAGAAAAGGTGTGATGAACTGGGCTTTAGGAAGGTTAATAATTTGGATGTGATATTGTTTAAAACATGTCATGCTCACAGATTCTTTGATACTGAGTATGGGCTGGACTTAATAACTTGCTTCTATCAAATAGATTATAGCAAAAGGATGTCACTTCTGAGATTAAGTTATAAAGACTATAGTTTCTTCCCTGAGTGTTCTTCTTCCCTCCATCTTTCCTACTCTCTCTTTACTTCATATTACTTGCTCTAAGTGAAATCAGCTAACATGTCTTAAGGCTACTCAAGCAGTTTGCCAGCAACACATGAGTGAGCTTGGAAGTGGATCCTTCCTCAATCAAACCTTTAGATAACTGCAACATTTTGAGAAACCCTGAACCAGACCATTTAGCTGTGTTGCTTGTAACTGCAGAATCAGTTCAGACACGCTCTGTCCTATTTCTAACAAGATATTGAGTTGCTTTTCAGAGACACAGACCAAAACCACAAGTCATGCAGCTGAAGCATGTTCAAAGGAGACAATTTGACCTCGTTGCACCCAGAACCACAGCCGCCCTTCCCCCCATCTTCCAGAACAAAATGACTGGGACATGACCAAAACTTGAACACTGGAACCCTTTCAGAAGCAAAGGGTCAGTTGTCCCAGGAAGATCTGATGCTGAAGCCCCTTTCCATAAATGGCCAAGGTCCAAAGCTCTTCAATCAAAACTTGCCCTGCCAGTGCTTTTATATACCAGTCTTTTTTCTCCTAACCTCTTAAAACTTACCTGGGTTAAAAGATATTTGAGCCTGTTTTCCGTCTCCTTGCTTATGATTTCATAATAAAACCTTTTCTCAAAGCCAATGTCATAATAATTGGCTTCTGTATGCAATGGGCAGCCAGTCCTTGTTTAGCAACAAGATAAAGTTTTTTAAGCCATTGAGTTTGGGGTGATTTGTTATCCCTCAACAGATAATAGAAATTTGCAGACCTCCATCTTGAAACTCATCAACTGTTGATATAGAAATTCTATTAAAACTTCACACTCAGCAACGCCCCACTATCTTGCCTTCAAACCTGCTCCTTCTGTTTTCTCTGTCATTGGCACCCACTACAGCCTAGTTGCCCAGAATATGGGAGTTATTGTTTTTTATTCCCCCAAATATAGTCAATAACAAAATCTTGTTTATTCCTTTTAAATATCTCTTGGATTTATCCAATTATTTTTATCCCTTCTACGTAGTAGTACAGGGTATCATTTTTTCCCTAAAGGTAGTTTTGCCCTACCTCCAGTTTTGCATCTTGTCCATTCTCTGTCCTTAAGTTGGAATGATCTTTGTAACATTCAAAGTAATAAACAGTGCTTGTAAAGGAATACTACAGGTATTTTAGAGCCAATGGTGATAAAGGAAAATTAAATACAGGGAGTCCCCCCAAAAATGTACACACAATTAAGAGCTGATAGCTCAATTGATGCTTCTATCTTCATATTTAACCTGTTGGTATATATACATTTTTGGGGAGGACACCCTGTATAAGTATCTTGAATCAAATATGTGAATTACTCTTTTGTTGTTATTCCTATTCTGAGGATATTTTTCTATTGATTATTTTCGAGAGTGGAAGGGAGAGAAACAGAGAAGAAACATCGATGTGAGAGAGACACATTGGTTGGCTCCCACACACCCTCCGACCAGGGCTGGGGATCAAGCCTGCAACTGAGGTACATACCCTTAACTGGAATTGAACCTGGGACCCTTCCGTCTGTAGGCTGATGCTCTGTCCACTAAGTCAAACTGGCTAGGGGGAAGTATTTTTTTTTAATCCTCACCCAAAGATTTTTTTAAAATTGATTTTAGAGAGGGAGGAAAGGAGAAACATTGACTGGTTGCCTTCAAGATGTGCCCCCACCTGAGATCAAACCTGCAACCTGAGTGTGTGCCCTGAGTGAGAATAGAACGTGACTTCAGTGTACTTAGGATGATGTTCCAAGTCACACCAACCAGGGCATGAATCACTTTTCAAAAATTAATATGTATGTATTAAGACTCTTGGGAAGAAAACAAGGTAATTAGAGCATACATTTCTGATGGCCATCATTTATTCTAGGTTGGGAGGTATATAGTTCTTCACTACAAATCTATAGTATCCAGACTATTTTTCAGAAAAAGTCTCTGGGTCAAGAAGTATAAAATTATCTACCATCAGTTTTCTGCCCACTGCTATATATTGCCTGTGTATGGTTGGATGCCCAAACACACTTAAGAAAGATGTTTTTTCAACAATGTTTGATGGACTGATTTGGAGAGCTGGTCATTGAAAAGTGTGGAAAATGTCAAACCATTTATTTAGAACTTTCACATGAACCCCTGCTTTCATGTCAAACTTGCTCATAAAAATTCTGAACAATAGAAGTTTGTAGTTTTGACAGAATCATTGGTGTTTCCTCAATTCTGTTCACATAAACCACATACTATTATATAGCTATTTATTGTTAAGCATATATAACTTCCTATCAAGTTGCTGTTTTGTTAAGAATCATATGCACTGTATAAAGACCTTGCATACTATATGCAAGCAGACCACGTTTGTAAATTTCTTATGTGACAGAGCTTATTAGATTCATTTAATTAGATCCATGCTGGTAGATGGTTCCAATACTTGATACAAAAATAAAGGATTGTACAGAAAATTGATAAATACAGGTAACTATAAACAGACAGACAAATCCTTCAAAAGGGTAGGTGACAGTTTTTATTATTACAAAAGCAAGTATTTTTAAACTTGTCATTTGAGTAATTGCAAGAGCAGACTAAGGGCTTAATCCTCACACAGGCACCAAGTCAGGCACAGTAGGTAGCTACAAATCATAAGAAAAAGGTTTCTTTACCTTGGATTTCCCTAATTCCTACCTATAGCATTCTGCCATGCTTTGGAATTAAGTTTTTTTTTTTTTAAAAACCAGCAAACCTAATTAGGCCCCTACCCCACTCTTTTTTAAATGAGAACTAGGTATTAACCTGCTGTCTAGTGGAAACTAGACTACACCTTGGCCTGAGAGAGATCCACATTTCCTTTAGAACAAACAGAAGAAACTAGCTAAGATGTGTTGATTTGAGAGCCCAATGCAAGTTCTTAAAATGCAGACCTCCTAAGCTCAGACCTGTTTTACCTAATTCATGTGGATGATCACCTGAGGAATGCAAGAGTTCCAGCTCCAGCACAAATACTCTCCCAGGGCAGCAGAAAAGGAGGTAGCAGGGACTTGGGTTGACATCGGAAGCACTAAGCTAATGTGCCTGGCAAAGGGGACAAACCTGAGGTTTCCACATTAATTTTTAAATGGCACAGTGGCATGTGTGACAAGGCAGAAAAGGTAATTGCCACCCCAAGAGTTGTTTAAGAAATTCTGTGTAATTTTCTGCCTAATCAGACATGATGCCTCTGCTTTTCCCTTATGTTGGAGAACATAAAAGTTTTAATCTCCATTTCCTCCAGGGCCCTTGTAACATTCCTTAGTAAACAACTTGCTAGCATGTTATTGTTTCAAGGAAGCATAGGATTAGAGGTATGTGAAAGTGTATTTATTGAAGGGAAGACTTAATACATTCTAGGATATTGAAAATTAAGAATATCCTAGAGCCAAAACCATTACAAGTTGAACCAAATCTATTCTGTCTGAATTTCAACAGTAAATTGGTTCAAATGGGGTCCACCAAACTACTACAGGAATATAAGAACACTTCTATTCCATTTACTATCAAATCTATTATCACCAACTGACTACTAAATTTAAATCTAGTCTTTTTGAGTTGTGCTACGTAATTACATTTATTTAAGTTGCTGCCATGGCGAGATTTCTAAAGAAACAAGATTGTGAATGTATTAGGTGCTATCTGTTAAAATCACTGAGAAATTTGCTGGAGGAAATAAAAGCTGTATTATTTGGAGACAGAAAATCATCCCCTAAATCCTATTGATTGCTATCTACCTTATATATGTCTGAGAGAGAATTGATAGCACAGTTTATTCTGATTAGATAGGCCAACACTGAACATAACACTTAACCTACAATCAGAGCTATAGTACTGGAACCAGAATGTTCACAAAGGGTTTAAAGGTTGAAAGTTGCTTGGTGTTAAGAGCTGTAATAAAAACTATATTTGTCCCTTGACTACCTTAAATCCCTACCGAAAGCAATGAAGCTACCATCCATGAAGCAGCAGTCAATGAGGAAGTCCATGCCAATGAGGAAAGGTGCTAGACTGCTGTCAGTGGAACAGCCATCAAAGATCACCGAGTAATTAGTTATAGTATTCCTGAAGATTGCCAGGGAGTTTAGCTGACTTTTTTCAAAAGTTCATCATGGAAGCAGTTTTTGACCATAGGTTCACCTTTTTTTTGGGTTACAAAACTGCATCTTGTTGAAACTATGACCCAAAATATCTGCAGCACTTCAGCTGATAGGATGCTGGTAATCATTCAATGGCATCACCTCAAAGTACATGCCGTATTGTAAAAGCAGTTCTTGTACTTTATATAACTAGCAGACAAGTATTAATTACCTTGTTACAGTGAACCTGGACTTTTTTACAATTTACAAAGTTTTTACATTCAATTATCACATATTTCAAGACTTTCAATTCAAACAAACAAATGTACATGGGCTTAATTATTCAACAACTTTACTATTTGTTTACATAAGTTCATGGCAGTACATACTCAGTTCAACTCTTGATTTTACATAGATTTTCACTGAATAAGTCTTTTTTGCAAATTAAAAGCAAGGACTAGTTACCATACCAGTCCCCCACAGTAAGAAATAAGGGTTTAGAATAGCAATTACTTAGACATTTATTTCAATGATATCTTTCTTCTCTTAAATTTAATTTAAAAAACTATAATTAAATAATCTAGAATGAAAGTTGTATAAACATCAGTAATGTAAAAAGATGCAAAGACAATTGTTCTAACACATCTATTCTAAAGATGCAATATTTAGTTCTGTAATCTCCCAAATCTATCAATTGTCCTCTATTTTTGCATTGTCAAACATATAAACAAACCTGCACTTGCAGAAGACAAAATGACAGCATAGGAATCTGTATTGCTTAAAGGTCCAAAATCGCCACACTGCCAGTTTATTTCAGATATTTATTTCCTCATCTAAATAACTATTCATTGTAATTAATTAGAAATGCAGCAACTTTAAGAATCTCTAAAAAAATGTCAAAGCACATAAAGCATATGGTATTGGTTAATTTAACAATGAGGTTGTTAAATAATTATTTGCACAAATGTGCAAGAATTCATGAAATTTTTTTCATAATTACATTTTTAGATGTAGGCCTTTCAGTTGATAGCCATGTTTTACTTAAAAGTGTTGGCAACATGCACATAATCTAAAAATGTAAATGTCTTAATAGCAAGCATATAACTGGTTTTTAAAATGTGTTCAATTTAAAAATGGAACTCTAGAATTAATTTTAACAACTCTTGAATTTTTAAAGATTCATTAAAATCCAAGCAATTACTAGTATTTTGTTATTAACTTGAAAGTACAAAAAGTTATTATGTACTGATTAAAATTCCCGTATCTCCCAGAAAAATAAAAGCCCAGAGATGTGCAGACATAATAGAATTAAAATTCATGCAATTTAATAGCCATGAGTATAGTTGCAGGAAGCTGCAAGAGAATAATGTTGCTTTCATCATAAAATATAGCCCATTCATGAAATGAATGGGATTTCTATAATTAGGAAAACAAGAGTTAAATTAAGTATCAGGTTTTATGATTGGAATTACAGTTTGACTAGGCTTTTCTTTTCTAGGGAAGACTATAGGGAATTAAGTGTCATTAAATAAATAATTACAGAGTATCTTATTTAGAGATAAATTATGTGAAAGAGGCCAAGTCTTTAATAAATGGCAACACTCAAAATCAAGGGGAGGGGGCTTCCAATAAACTGAGAAATTATCTTACCCATTTCCCATTTGTTCTCATTAAAAATTTCAAAGTCATGAGTTGTACCAGAAAGTCATTCTTCAATCTAAAACCATCACAATGCTACACTGTGGTTCATCCAAATCAACATTAACAAATTCCAGCTTTAAATTTAAGAACACAATCAATTTCAAATAGTTGAGAAAAGCTCATACTGTGCTTGAATCTACTTATCACTGTTCATTGTAATCTGTGCAAATTCTGATGGTTCCTAAGTATGTGTTTATTTAGTTGCTGGATAAAATTTATCGTTAACCAGCAAGGAACAACCAATGTTTAAAACCAGTGATACAAATAGTAAAATGAGTAATTTGTAGATCTGGCACTTCCAATTGATAGTCTTCATACTAGATGCATGCAGCTCTTATAAATTCTAAAGGAGGCATTTTTGCCAGGTCTCAACATGCTTTCTTTATTGTAAATTCCACTAATTTAACACAGTAATGGAATTTTTTGTAGGGGTACAATTATGCTTTCTTATAAAAACTACAGTATACTTTTATTTTAAAACAATTTACTGTGTTTAAGAAATCATGTTAAAATATAAATTGGCCAAAAATAACTGATAGATCTAATAAAGCAGTGTCAGTTACAGAAAGTTATTTAATTATTATATGTATGCATTTACCATCAAAAAGGGGTCAAACTGATTCTTTCCTTTAATACAAACTTGAATACTGTTGTAAATGCCTCATTTAAAGTAGTGGGTAGGGAAAGAGTTTAGAAAAGTCCAAGTAATAAAATGTATTCAATTACTTGGTAACGTTAAAAAGCTAATGCAACAATGTTATATCCAGATAAAAAACATTATTCAAAAGCAATTCAAATACCGAAAAGGGTTTCAAATTGAATATTTTATTAACATGGTAGTTGTCTTTGTAACATGTGCACACACACTCGCACACTCAGAATGATCTGCCTTGGGGGGAAGACTATGTATGCCTAAGGGGAAAATGAAAAATTAAAAAATTTCTATAGGTTTTCATTATTGTAGGCAATTATGTCCACATCACTTACAAAGCTATTGCCAAATCTGTCCAAGGAAGCAGTTTGAGAGGGGAAGAAAAAAATATTGGGAAAAATTCAACAGTGGCATAGCAGAGCTCTCAATATGAGAAAGCTGACATAATGTGGACTTTTGCTGTGAATTTTGTCTTTGCAAAATATAGGGAGAGGTTTGTCAATGGGCAGAAAATAAGAAGGCGGTGTGAAGTAGGCTTTTGCAGTCAATTTTCCTCACAGTATTGTGCAGGGTCATCAAGAAAATGCTTAGTCTTTCTCTGGAACCAGTTTCAGAACTTTTCCAATTGCAATGGTCTTACCTGAAAAATGCAACAAAAACAAAATTTTTTGTAGTCAACAGCAAAGCCATGAAAGGTATTTAAAGCTTATTAATTTAAATCTTAATTTTTACAACATAAAGTATTAACTTCAGTTTTGGATCTGACAACTCTTTCATGCTGATACCTCAGCAGGACAAAAAACGTTTTTGCTGACAAAAAGGCATGATTTCTGATTAAGGAGTCTTAATAAGTGGATCTTTTTTTGGGGGTGGGGGGTGGGGGGAGGGGGACAGAGGAGGAGGGCTGAAAAAAACCAAACATGATTTCCTATATAAAAAATATCTTGCCCTACATGGTTTGGTTCAGAGGATAGAGGGTTGGCCTGCAGACCTAAGGGTCCTGAATTTGCAGGCTTCTCCCTGTCCCAGGCCCTGGTCAGAGAGTGTGTAGGAGGCAACCAATCAATATGTTTCTTATATATTTATATCTGTCTTTCCCTGCTGGCTCAGTTGGTTGGAGTGTCTTCTCATACACCAAAAGGGTTGATTCCTGGTCAGGGCAGCACATATCTAGGTTGCAGGTTCTATGGGACAAAAACGGGAGGCAAGTGACCGATGTACTCTCTCAAATTGATGTTTCCCTTTTTCCCCTGTCTCAAAATAATTTTTTTAAAAGCCACTCTCCAGTGAAGATTTAAAAAACACACACACACCATAATAAGTGAAATATACTAGACACTGAAGACCACAAATTTTATGTTCTATTTATATGACTTGTCCAATAAGCCAAATAGAAAAAAAATGTTGTGATTGCCTAGGTCTGGAGGTAGGTGTAGGAGATAACTAAATAGGTATAAAGGCTTCTTTTTAGCTATAATAAACATTCTAAAATTAGAATGTGATGGCTACACAACTCTGTAAAGATGTTAAAATTCATTGCACTGCACACTTAAAAACAGGACTATTTCATAGTATGTGAATTATCTCAAAGATGTTAAAAGGGGCTCTCCATCTTATGGGGGGGGGGGAAACTAAATACCTACCTACTACATTGAAGCCTAATTTCTTGAAGGTCTCTCATATTGAACAATTTGTTTCTCAACCAAGTTGTTCACAGAAAAAAAGTCTGGGTTTTCCACCTGACAATCCTTTCATACTGATACCTCAGCATGACAAAGAGTACAAATGTTGCCAAGGGTCTGAAAGTGCTCTTGAAACAGCACTCACAGGCAATTGAATAGGCAGAAAAACAGCTGATGATTTTGATAAAGGAAAAGCAGTTAGCTGGTGATAGCATTTCACAGGCAGTGATATTGGAAAAATTTCTTTAAGGCTAGTAGGAGAAGGTTTGATAAATTTAAGATAAAAGGTATTTATTTACAAATTAAACATGTACTGTATATAAGAAAAGTTGAAACAGAATCATTTGGGGGTTTTGAATGTATTGATTCAATTTACATAATTTCTAATGGGAAAAATAATTCCGTTTTTGAACGAATCGATTCTTGAGCAGCCTTTTGAAATGAATTAAATTTGAGAAACAAGGTTCCACTATATTTAGGAAAAAATAATTCTTAGAGTTAAAAATGTATGTTACATTAATTTCCTCTGTGACTTTATCAAGTTAATTCTGTTACATATAGGTATATTTTAAAATATATTTTTATTGTTTGAAGGAATAGGGAGAGAGAGAAACACCAATGATAAGAGAGAATCATTAATTGGCTGCCTCCTCCACTGCCCACACTGGGGATCTAGCCCAAAACCTGGTTATGTGCCCTGTGTGAGAATTGAACCATGACCTCCTGGCTCATCGGTGACATTCAACTGCGGAGCCATGGGCTGGTTGGGTTAATTTTTTAGTATTAATAGGACAACCCAGTAATCTGCGACTTTTACTAACACAAAGCAGATTTTTAAAATAAAAAATTTTATGAACTCTATAGTGTCTTTATAAAGATTTCTCTGAACTAGAACTAAAGTGCAAAAACTATATCCTATCTAATAAAGAGGGAATATGCTAATTAACCCTGACGCTGTCACAAAGATGGCAGTGCCCACAGCCAATAAGGAAAGAATATACTAATTGACTGTCACGCCCTCAAAGATGGCGATGCCCACAGCCACAGGACAGCGGCACCCAGTCCCCTTAGCCCCCCAGCTGCCCAGGGCCGGCCGAGATTCACGCTGCCGGTAGTGGCAACAGAAGTGTGATGGGGCGTTGCCTTCCCCTGATCACCAGGTCACCCCTGAGGGCTCCTGGACTGTGAGAGTGGGCAGGCCGGGCTGAGGGCTCCCCCACCCCCCACCAAAGTGCATGAATTTTCATGCACCAGGTCTCTAGTATATCATCATATTTCCAATGCTAAGCACAGTTTTTGACTTGCAATACAGTCAACTTTTTGCTGAATGGAATTAGAACATACAATTGTATTCTATATTTCAATTAAATCAAAGTTTCATGTAAATTTTCCAATCTTAAAATAGTTACCTAAGTTAACAACCCATAGAGAAATGTTTAATAAAAGTCATTTTGTTTTCATGATACCAAAGAATTTCATGGCCACAAGACAGAAAAATTACAGCTGTTCAGATTAACATGGATCATAAATCTTGAGCATGACTATTAAATCTTAAAAAAAAAAAAGGTTTTAAAAGGCAATCAATCTATATATCCCTTTTATTCCCACCCTCATATCAGTGCAGTGAATATATTATATTTGATTTTTAAATTATTTCCTCTGACCACAAAATGATAAGATATATACCTCAAGCTCACATTGCAAATCTTAAGAGGGCAAGATGAGCTTTAATCACATATATTACAAAGGATTACATCATAGAAATCTTGTTTATAGTAAATAAATGGCTCTCAAAACCCACTACTTACAAAATATCAAAATTCTTCTAGAGCATTACTGCCAAAATGCAGTTAATTTTACCAGCTGTCCAATTCATTTAACTCATAAAACATGCATCCAGTTCTCTATGAATTGTACTCAGGTGAAGAATCTATTTTAGACATACTACTAGACATCAATTTAAGGGCTTACCCTCATCTCTCAAAGTAAATCGACCCATCTGAGGGAAGTCTTTAAAGGTCTCAAGGCAGATGGTTCCTGCTGTCCTTAAGCGTGCAATGCATACTTGATCTTGTTTCACAAAACGGGGTCGAGTTTTACTTTTTTCTCCTGATTTTTTATCTACCAAGCAAATTAAGGCCTATCCAAGATAAAAGGATGAAAAGACATCAGAATAATGCCAAATAAAAGAATCATTAAATTATTGTAATAGGCATGCAAATAAGAGTACATCACTAATGATCTTAAAATACACAAACAAAACCCCCATTTATCTTAATACTCACTGTTATTTCAACTTCCTCAATACAGGTATGAATATGCAGCACCGCATTATAACCTGGGCAGATGATGGATTTGTGCTCTATAATCACTATCTGTCAAAAAAAAAAAAAAAAAAAAATTTCACATCTTTATACCAAGGGCAAAAAAATAATTGAATGTGTTAAAGTGAATATAGTATCACAAGAATATATAACTCACCATCTTAAAAGTTATTTTTGTGTTACAAGTGATAGGTCACTTGACCTCGAAGAACGAACTCTGATATCCTTAACCTACTGATCTTCTTGGCAAGTGCCCAAACTTTCAAAACAGTAGGCAAACTCTTTCCCCTCAGGGAAACCGTTCCCTTAAACCTCCCCCAAGGAATCATTCTGCTCACATGCTACTCTTCCCCCCCGCCCCATATGAACTTATCATAGTTTTATCCATTTTTCAATATGTAAGGTCCAGTAAAGGTAAACAACCTTATACCTGGTATCAGAATTTAATTTCATTAGTTATTATACCTTGTAAAATAATAGAAAAATCCTGTGACCTACACCAATAATTTACTGTCACTCTCCTGGGGAGGGCAGGTTACTAATATGAAAAAATTGGGCATGTTTTTGTGTCTGGAGAGTTATTTGTGCTAAAGGAGCAGACAAACCATGACTTCCAAAGCAATTTGCTTTAATTAAAGTGAAAGACACTGAGTAATGATATAAACAGATTAGAAAATAAGGAATTTACAAAGAATACTATCTAATCAGTAAGAAGACCTTATGTTGTAAGATACCTTATGGCTGTTGTAACACACACACGATTTATTCTATTTCAATTCCCCTTCTATACATGATGACATGTCATCAATAACCTGGACAAAGGACATTTAAATTCATATTTCACTTGCACAGTAAAGGTCAGTGAGATAACTATAATAACGGGTTTACCTGGGCATCAAATGTGCGTCCAGAATGACAAAGATTATTAGGATCACAAAGTATAAATCCTGGAAGAATCTCTTCTTCTTCAATTCCTTTCAGTCTGATTTTAAGGTTTTCACCTGGTGCTACAGAATCAGTTTCTACATCATCAGAAAGGATTCCAAGAACTTCCACGTTGTGCTTAAAAAGAAACCGAAATTGGAGGTTTTCTGACACATTTGTATGATGTGAACTTCATTATTGAGTTGTGGCATTTTTCTGTGCTTGTTGATTATCCAAAATACTTACTACATTTGTATGATGTGAACTTCAATGAAAATCATAACTTGACCAACAACTGCCAATTAAAATGACCTGTTATCCATTTGTACCTCCTGGGTGCCTGGTGGACAGCTTCAGATCACTCCAGATTACAACTTTACTACATCCACCAGCATCACTCTCAAGGAGCAAACTCAGTGAGCACCAAAGCCCTACTGAACCAAGTCCTGATCCGTAGGGGTGTTGTCTGCACAGCAGCTCTTCTTTTGTAGTCACAGCTGGTTCTCACATACAATTTGCTTGGGGGTCAATACCTCCCAGAGACAGTAACACCCATCAAGGCTCAACTACAACAGGGCAGTGCACACAGCCCACACTGGGGGATACCTAGCATTGCCCTGCTCAAGTGACTGAGTCACTGGACTCTACAGAACATCTACTACACAAGGCCACTCTATCAATTCCAGGAGACATAGCAGTTCTCCCAATACTTAGAAACAAACACAGGGAAGCAACCAAAATGCAGACAAAGAAACATGTCACAAATGAAAGAACAAAAGAAAATTCCAGAAAAAGAACTAAATGAAATAGAAGCAAACTACCAGATACAGAGTTCAAAACAATGATTATAAAGCTGCTCAAGGAAATTGAGAGTTTCAAGGAACTTAGTGAGAATATCAAAGAATTTACTTAGAACATCAAAAGCATGAAAAAGGGACCAGTCAGAAATGATGGATACACTAAAATGAAGAATAATTTACAGTGAATCAACGGAGTAGAGGATGCCAAGAATCATATCAGTGATTTGGAGTATGAGGAAGCAAAACACACCCAATCAGAAAAAAAAGGAAAAAATATCCTAAAAGAAGATAGTGTAAAGAGCCTCTGTGACAACTTTAAGTATACCAACATATGCATCACAGGGGTGCAGGAAAGAAAAGTAGCAAGAAATTGAAAACCTATTTGAAGAAATAATGACAGAAAACTTTCCCTACCTGATAAAAGAAATAGACCAGGAAGTAGAGAGTCCTAACAAACAAGATAAACCCCAATAAACCCAAGACACATGCCTGCAAAGGTATTATTTTGAATTGAAAAGTCAGATAAAGAGCTTCACAGACAAGAAAAAACTAAAGGAGTTTCAACACCAAACCATTATTACACGAAATGTTGAAAGGTATTCTTTAAGAGAAAGGAGAAGGGGAAAAGATAAAAAGTATGAACAATAAATATCAACAATTGAATCTAAAAAAAAAAAAATCAAACAAGGAATCTAACAGAATAAACTGATGAGTAAAATAGAACCAGAGACATGGAAACATGGAACAGACTGATGAATCTCAGGGAAGGGGGGCAGTGGGAAGAGATGAACCAAAGAACTTATATGCATACTAGAGGCCCAGTGCCTAGATTCATGCACCAGTGGGATCCTTCTGCCTGGCCTGGGCCCTCTCATAATCCGAGAGCGCTTGGGGTATATAGTAGTGTGAGAAGTGGCAGGCAGGCAAGAGCGAGCCCAGGTGGCATAGAGATTTGCACAGCCACAACTGCACTCGCCAGCGGTGAGCCTGGTGTTTGGTGCCAATCAGCTGAGGGGCGCTCCCACTGTGGGAGTGCACTGATCACCAGGAGGCAGCTCCTGCATTGAGCATCTGCCACCTGGTGGTCAGTGCATGTCATAACTACCGGATGGTCATCTGGTCCTCCAGTCTCTCAGTCTTTTATATACTGTTTCCCTGAAAATAAAACAGTGTCTTATATTAATTTTTGCTCCCAAAGATGCGCCAGGTCTTATTTTCAGGGGATGTCTTATTTTTCCATGAAGAATAATACAGCACACATTTATTGTTGAATGAAAATAAAGGAAATTTATTACCTGTATATGGTACGGTAGTTGTCAACACAAACCAGACAAACTGTGAATTCTACAGTATCAAGAATTTACTCATTTATTCAATGACAATCATGTCATCATATTCTGGAACATCATCATAACAATCCAATTCCTGAATTTCCTAGTGAATTTCTTGTGACTCCATTTCTTTCAGAACCAGTGGACCAAATCTCTCATGTTTAGCCTAGAGGGGGCCTTATTTTCAGGGGGAGGGGGAGGATGCCTTATATTTCACTAAGAAGGAAACTTGTAAGTAGGTCTTATTTTCGGAGGATGTCTTACTTTCAGGGAAACACGGTATATAGATAGATAGATATGCATTACCGATGGACACAGACAAGAGGATGGGGTACATGCCCTTGACCGGGAACCAAACCCACAACCCTTTGGTGGGCAGGCCAACACTCTAGCCACTTAGCAAATATGGTGAGGGCAAGAGTATACTTTTTAGAAGTTGTTTGAAGTAAGCTTAAAAGAATATTGCTCCGCCTGGCCAGTGTGGTTCAGTTGGATGGAGTGTCGTCCCATACGCCAAAGGGTTGCAGGTTCCCAGTCAGGAAACATCTCTAACCCGTGGGTTTGATCTCTGGTCTAGATACATAAATACAGGAGGCAACCGCAACTACTTGATTGTTTCTGTTTCTTTCTCTTTCTCTCTCCTTTCCTCCCCTAAGATTCCTCTCTCTCTAAAATCAATAACCATGTCCTAAGGTGAGGAATAAAAACAACAAAATAATATTGAATGTTTAGATAATATTTTGATGGTTGCAAGATGGGAAAGGATTTTAAGTAAGCATACTGATCAATGATTACAGGTTTCCCTTTTGGTGTGATAAAATATTCTGAAACTAATGGTGATAGCTGCACAAAAATGTTTTAGAAAGATATACAGATGGGGAAGTGGTAAAAGCAATACCCACAAATATTCCCACTTGTGCCCTTTGAGATAATTCAGATTTTTAAAACATCAACCAGAAAACTGCCCTAGTTAGTATGGCTCAATTAGTTGAGCATCATCCCCATGTACCAAAAGGTCACTGGTTGGATTCCCAGTCAGAGCATGTGCCAGGTAGTAGGCTGGTTGGCTGTGGGCAGGAGGCAACTGATCAGTATTTCTCTCGCACATGTTTCTCTCTCTCCCCCCTCCCTTCCTCTAAAATCAAAATAGAAACAAAAATATTTTCAAAAAATATATACCAGAAAACCAAACAAAATAGCCCTTCAAGACAAAATTGAATTTCCTTATGACAGATGAACAGTGAAAAATGCAGAATCAATATATTCCATACCAGAATGCTATAGTCACTTGCTAAACTCTAGTACCTTTACCCCTCTCCCGCATAATGATATTCTTTTCCAAAAGGTAGCTTATGCCTTAATGATACCTGTTCTAATGAAATTCATCCTAAGAAGTGAAGTAGAGCCATATTTTGTTAGCTAAGTTCTTTATAGTAACAGCAGGATAAAGGGGTAGAACTTAGCAGTTCCACCATGTACAAACTATTATTCATTATATTTTTGCCCTAATAACCCAACATAACAATCCCTATGGCCTTACATTGCTAAACACAATAAGAGCTGGTGTAAGATTAACTTAATCCACTTGGTAATCTCAGTCAACCTTTAAAAACAGAGCAGGCAGCGGAATCTGGTTTTGCTCAGTGGATAGAGCGTCAGCCTGCAGACTAAAAGGTCCCAGGTTCGATTCCGGTCAAGGTCATGTACCTTGGTTGTGGGCACATCCCCAGTAGGGGGTGTGCAGGAAGCAGCTGATTGATGTTTCTCTCTCATTGATGTTTCTAACTCTATCCCTCTCCCTTCCTCTCTGTTAAAAAAAAAAAAAAAAAAATCTATACCAATAAAAGTGAAATATACCTCCATGATGCCCACCAGCCAATCAGGAATGAATATACAAATTAGCCCAACAAAGATGGTGGGTTAATTTGCATGCAAAGGCACCAGGCAGCTGGGGGAGAGACACTTGTCTCACTGCCATGACGCAGGCATTTCGCACCACCCCAACCGCTCTTGGCTGGGACAAAAGCGGAGCCGGCAGCCAGGAGAAGGAAGGCCCATTCTTGCACGAATCTTTGTGCATTGGGCCTCTAGTAAAATATATTAAAAAAAAAAAAAAAAAAAAAAAAAAAAAAAAAAAGAAAAGAAAGAGCAGGTGGACTCTATCCCCTCTGGGAAGCCTTTCCTTTATACTCCCCTCCGAAGGAATCATTACTGTTCACCATAACTACTCAAAAATTAAGATTAAGGCTAACAACTTTTCTTAGTTTATAGTTTATGAAAGGTATTAAAAATAACTAAACATTTTCTTATTCTCTAGAGATCCAACATGCAGCTGTGTAAAGGAGTGATTTTAGGCTATATTTAAGCAATTTGGCAGGGATAAGTGGTTAACATTTCTAAATAAAGGATATCTGCAATTGTCTTCCTAGATAGATGCCCATTGTCTTGACTGGGGTACGATACCCTGTCTTATCAGTTCAAAAAGTTTTGGAGACAAGTCTGCAATGTGTTTACCAATTATATAGCACATGATCTTAAATGGCTGAGTCCACATTCCTACTAACATATGAGCTGGAGTTTATACAATATCCTTTTGGTATCTCAAATTATCAGAAATGAGCATTCAGATTACTGCACTGAAGTGTGGGGGAAGCCACTTTGCACTAAACTTGCAGATTCAGTTAACTTTGCATACAAACTTAAAGCCAATTTGTAAATATTAGAGCAATATTCAGAAATTCCATCACAGAGTTTATCCTCCAACATGATTTATTTTGTTTTACTTTACTGCTACAGCCAAGCATAGGATGTAGAAGTAATGCAGGCATTAGAAGCATACATAGGCTTCCAAAGACTCCTTAAGAACCAGAAGTTAACAAACCAGCAATCTAAAAAAGGTCTAAATATTAATCTGTACATTAGAACAATTTTGTAAATAGCAAAATAAAAAAAATGACCAATTTTTAATTTTACTCATTAATTTTTAAATACTTTTTAAATATTATGGTAAAATTCAGAACATAAAATTTATCCCCTTGAACATTTTGTCAGTCCTGTAGTATTAAGTACATACTGTATACAACCAATCGAGTTCTGAAAAATTTTCATCTTATAAAATTGAAACTATACAATTAAACAACTCCCCATTCTTCCCTCCCCACAAACCCTGGAAACCACTATCTACTTTGCTTCTATGAAATCTGAGGACTACTCTAGGTACCTCATAAAACTGGAATCATTGTGACTGGTTTATTTCAGCATAACATCCTCGAGGTTTATCCATATTGTATAGCGTATGTCAGAATTTCCTTTCCTGTGGTTGAATAATAATCCACTTTTACATATGTACATTTTGATTATCTGTTAATCCTTCAGACACCTGGGTTGCTTCCACCTTTTGGCAACTGTGAGCAATGCTGTTATGAACATGGGGGTACAAATATCTCTTTGAGGCTCTGTTTTTAATTTGAGGTGGGGGGAGGTACATACCCAGAAGTGAAATTAATAGATTATATATATGGTTTTATTCTATTTTTATTTTTTGGGGTGAAACATCATTACATTTCCCACCAATAGTGCATAAGGGTTCCAATTTTTCCACATTGCCAACATTTGTTATTTTCTGTGTTTTTAAAAAAAAAGTTTTTTAGAATTCCCACCCAAGGATATCTTTAATTTTGAGAGAAAAGAAAGGAGAGAGAGAGAGCGCGTGCAGTTGCCTCCCATACCCACCCTGACCAGGGATCGAATCTACATCCTTTTGGTATACAGGGTGACCCTCCTTCCAACTGAGCTATCTGGCCACAGCTAATTTCTGGTTTCTTTTCTTATAGTGGCCATACAGATAGGTGTAAAATATTTTCTGATTATGATTTTGATTTGCATTTAGCTAATGATTAGTGATGTTGATCATTTTTTTCATGTACATCTTTGGAGAAATGTAAATTTAAGCTTTTTGCTTGTGTTTTTAGTCAGGTGGCTTGATTTTGTGAGTGTGTTGAGTTGTAGGAGCTCTTTATATATTCTGGATATTAACCTCTTACCAGATTTAGAATATGCAATTATTTTCTCCAATTCTATAGATTGCCTTATGCATTAATTTTCAAATGTAAAGCGGTATGACATCTGTATCTTTTAAATATTTAACTCTGTTCCAAAAAGACAAAAGTAAACTGAGTTTTTAAGGCTCACTTAACCAACTATAAGATATGCTATACCTGCCCAGTAAGTAATTAGTATAAAGTGACAGCTTCCAGAGAACAGCCACTCTGTAACAGGGGTGGGGAACATTTTTCTGCCAAAGACCATGTGGATATTTATAGCATCATTTGTGGGCCATATAAAATTATCAACTTAAAAAAAAATTAGCCCATTATATTTGGCCAAACATTTAATTGTCTTGCCCCTAATGCCTTGGAAGGGCCAGACCAAAGCTCACAGGCTGGATATTCCCCACTCCTGGACTATAGCTAGTATGTTAAGGCTCTCGCCTATAGTGAATTGTACTTTTCTTTCTGTGGTGGTAAAATACTCACCACATAACATTTGTCTTTTTAAATCATTTTACACTGTACAATTCAGTGGCATCTAATACATTCACATAATGTCCTATAATCATAATTACTATCTAGTTCCAAAACTTTTCACCATTCCAAAAGGAAACCCTGTACCCATTAAGCAGTCACTCCCCATTCTTCCTCCCCCAATCTCTAGCAACCACCAATCCCACTTCCATCTACCATGATCAGCAAAATTTCTAATGACTACAGACAAAACTCAGCAAGAATTCAAACCAACTATTATTTTCATTCAGTTGTCACTGACTTACAAGTTGTAGAAAAAGTAGGCTTTAAAACAGAAACACTTTAGGAAAAAAAATACTATGGTGGAATACTCTAATCCCCAATGCATAAGGCATCAAGAAACCCCAGAGTATAATTTGTAAGGTGTCAATTATACTTAAACACTACATTGACAATAGACATCTTTTCTAATTCACTGAGCCTGGAATTGAGCATAGTAAAGAAATTCTCATTTAAATCTAATAAAATCTCTGTCATGAAGATCTGATGATTCAGGTATATTTTCCTACATTAAACAACATATTTGGAGATTTTAGAGAAGTCCTTTCTGGAAAATGGGTAACTTTCTTAGTAACATGTCATCTATATATATCACTAAGTGAGCAGTCACAAATAACACAAAGGAATAATTCAGAGATATTGCATGTTTTAATAAAACCCCCTCCAATGATGAAGAAATCACAATAAGTAGGAAAGAATTAAGACATATATATGCAAAGTGTCCCCTCGGGAGTTCGACCAACCAGGAATTCAATTACTTGCTTAACTATGATATTACTACCAGGAGGAGGCGCAGCTGGCAGCCACTAGGCACCCTACCCAGGCACAAATTTTATGCACTGGGCTCCTAGTTTATGATAAAGATAAACACTTTATGCTTAAAACAAATTAGGAACATAGCTTAGACATAATGTTATAGTATCCAATGTAACCACATACAAAAAGAGAAAGAAAGCTAACTATATCATAATTAAACCTGAGTTTTCATCCTTGGCTCACTTATTAATCCAGTATATTAATGGAAGCAAGTCACTTAATCACTCCAGATCTCTCCCATCTTGTAAAATAAAAGAGTTGAAGTTCTTTTGGTGCATCTTTTAGCTCTAACACTGTGCTAACATTGATCTCTCCCCATTTGTCAATGAATAACACCACATTTTTTTCTTAAGTTTTATATCTGACATTAATAAGTTTAATCCCGAATTTTAAAAGTTAAGTTTATTTTTGTGGAAATCTCTAAACTTTTGAAAAATTCTGGCTTCTTGCTAAAATTTTCAAGAGAAAAGCTAAATGAGAAAGAACATCTTTACTAATTCTTACCTTGTTTGGCATCATCACAAGCTGCTGGCCTTTACTAATAGATCCTGATTCCAGCTTTCCCAGGACCACAGTGCCCATATCCTGTTGAAATTGTAAATAAAAAAAGTTTCAGATTTTTTTTTTAAATATATTTTATTGATTTTGTACAGAGAGGAAGGGAGAGAGACAGAGTTAGAAACATCGGTGAGAGAGAGTCATCGATCAGCTGCCTCTTGCATACCCCCTACTGGAGATATGCCCGCAATCAAGGTACATGCCCTTGACCGGAATCGAACCCGGGACCCCTCAGTCCCCAAGCCGACGCTCTATCCATTGAGCCAAACCGGTCTCGGCAAGTTTCAGATTTTTATTACCACTCTACAACAGTTCAACAAACCCCATATGAAATCTTGCAGGGCTTATTCATTAAAAAAAAAAAAATCATTAGAACAAGTGGTATAATATTTAAAATTAATCTTAAATACAAGATAGGTAAAAAGTAATCTATAATACCTGCATTATAAGCATGTGCACAACTATAGTACCAATATAAAAGTATGCCTAACTTTTAAAAAGAAAGCATGGTACAGGAAATGGCACAGAATTTTGTTTGAAGATCTGAATTATTTGTTCAGGGTCTTGCAATCTCTGAGACTGTTTCTTCATCTATAAAACTGAAAAAGCAATACTTGTTCAAGAACTCCTGTATGGAGCTCTAGCTGATGTGGCTTGGTTGGAGCATAGTCCTGTACACCAAAAGATCAAGAGCTCAATTCCTGGCCAGGGCACAAACCCAGGTTTCAGGATGATCCCCCAGGAGGAGGCAACCAATCAATGTTTCACTCTCACAATGATGCTCCCTTTCTCTTTCTCTTTCTCTCTCTCTCTCTCTCTCTCTCTCTCTCTCTCTCTCTCTCTCTCTCCTCTCTCCCTCTCTCCCTCTCTCTCTCTCTCTCTCTCTCTCTCTCTCTCTCTCTCTCTCTCTCTCTCTCTCTCTCCCGCCCCCCTCCTCCTCCCCACCCATTCCTCTCTCTAAAATCAATAAAAACAAGTCCTCGGGTGAGGATTTAACAATAAAGTATTTGAGGAGAGGCAAAACATTACACTGATATTGCAGTTAAAAATAATGATGCTTTTTTTTTTTTTTTTAAGTAGAACATCCAGTTAGGTGAGGTGGTAAAACTAGCACTCATATACTCCTGGTAACAATATAAATTAGCACAGTATTCTGAAAGGTTGTTTGTCAATATGCATAAACTTTAATGTGCAAATCCTTTTGAGTCTAACACTTTCACTTGTATGAGTTTCTCTCTAAAAGATGATTGGCTCGCCCTAACCAGTTTGGCTCAGTAGATGGAGCAGCGGCCTGCGGACTGAAAGGTCCCAGGTTCGATTCAGGTCAAGGGCATGTACCTTGGTTGCGGGCACATCCCCAGTGGGAGGTGGGCAGGAGACAGCTGATTGATGTTTCTCTCTCATTGATATTTCTAACTCTCTGTCCCTCTCCCTTCCTCTCTGTGTAAAAATCAATAAAATACTTTTTTTAAAAAAAATATATTTTATTGATTTTACACAGAGAGGAATTGAGAGGGACAGAGAGTTAGAAACATCAATGAGAGAGAAACATCGACCAGCTGCCTCCTGCACCCTCCCCCACTGGGGATGTGCCCACATCCAAGGTACATGCCCTTGACCAGAATCGAACCCGGGACCCTTCAGTCCACAGGCCGACGCTCTATCCACTGAGCCAAACCGGTCCCAGCAAAATACATTTTTTAAAATAATTAAAAACATAAAAGATTATTGGCTCATTGGGAAACAGATGAAATAACTTAAGCTGGTTGAATAAATTATCGTCTATACCACAAAATAATATGCAGCCATTAAAAAAAAAAACTATGTTATTGTTAATGATTTCATAATTTAAAACAAAACACAAAACAATTATTTCATATCCCATAAAACCCAATTTCTTGAACATTTTGGGTACCTTGTATTTATCCACAATTGGCAGCCTGATTGGTCCATCAACTGATCTATTGAAGTTTGGCAAATTATCCAGATATGGAATAAATGGTAATCCACTGAGAACATAACAATATCCATTAAAGAGAGTCAATATAAATATCAAAATATTGTTACATGTCTGTAACTTTATGCAAAAAAATGATTATGTTTTCATTCCACCCATGTACTCGTCTCATTAATCCAATTTATTTTTTAATTTGTTTCATTTTATTCCTGAGAAAATTAAAAATAACAAAGTAGCTGAATTTAATATGAAAAACCTTCCCATAAACATGAGATTTAGAAAAATATTTTATAGCAAATAGTCCACATGCTGTAATAAATGACTGCACTCTTTTTCTTAAATTTTATGGACTTTTCCAGCTTTGAAATGAAGATTCTATAAAATAATTTCCCCTTTAAAACTGAAAAAAGCTACACTTTATAGGACACATAAAATACTGTCAAGATGGCAATGCTCTCCAAACTATCTACAAATTCATTTCCTGTTGAAATCCCAGGTGCCTTTTTTGCAGAAAATGTCAAGCTGATCCTAATGTTTACATGGAAATTCAAAGAACCCAGAATAACTGAACAATCTTGGGGAAATAACAAAATTCAAAGACACTTTCCAATTTGAAAACTTAAAAGCTATATAATAATCAAGAGTTCACCTTATTAAAAATGTAGGCAAAAGTGGGAGGGGGGTGGGCAAGGGTACATGTACAAAAACAATAATTTAATTAAAAAATATATTAAAAAAAAAAAAGTAGGCAAAAGTGAAATGCACACCTAAATGTCAATATTAGGGTTCTAACACTTCCTAACTGGATTAGGCAGTTTTCCTATTTCTGACACCAAATGTATACTCGGCAAAAGAAAAAATAAACTAGATTTAATAAAAAATAAATACCTTTTATGCTTCAAAGGACACCATCAAGAAGGTGAAAAGATCTCCCACAGAATGGGAGAAAACATTTGCACATCGTATATTTGATAAGGGACTTGTACCCATACACAAAGAACTCTTTACAACTCAATCAGAAAAAGATAACCCAATTAGAAATGGGCAAAGTTCCTGGTATTTTTAAAGCCAAAGTTACATTCATTATTTTCTTAAATTACTAATTAAGACATAAACTCTTAAAGGAAAAAAAGATTACTTACATGTACCAAGGACAGAAATCTGATTGCTCTTTAAGATTTGCTCCAGTCAGTCCTGAGCAGGGCATAAAGTGAATATCCTTTTTGGGATTGAAGCCAACTTTTTTCAAAAATGGCACTAGTTTCTCTTTACATTCTTCATATCTATAACATTTATACATAATCCAATTTTAATATAAACCAGTTGAACTCTAGTTTCATTTTTAAAAATGAGGTTTAGAAAAACCACAGGAGAAAAACATATAATAACAAAAACATTCTTTATTTCACTAACATGTCTATAACAAACCAATAAGGTATGTAAGCTTACCTCTCATTGCTCCAATTCACTGTTGGATCATCCATCTTATTAATGAGTACAATTAAGTGTTTTACACCTGCTGTTTTTGCCAACATTGCATGTTCTCTTGTCTGTCCTCCTTTTTCAAATCCAGTTTCAAACTCTCCTTTCCTGGCAGAGATTACCTATTCCCAGAAGTCAAACAGTTTATTCTTACACACTCAGGTATACTCTTTTAGCAATAAAAAGTCTTTCCTTTCAGTTTTATCAGAAGCTTTCTAGCGATCAGGCCAGGAGTGGAGGGCAGTTGGGGGCGATTAGGCCGGCAAGGGGGGAAGCAGTTGGATGTGAGAAGGCTGACAGGCAGAGTGCTTAGGGGCAAGCAGGCAGGTGACCAGTTAGGGGCAAGCAGTCCCAGATTACGAGAGGAATGGCCAACTGCCAAGGATCAGGCTTAAATTGGCAGTCAGACATCCCTCAAGGGGTCCCAGATTAGAGTGTGTGCAGGCCAAGCTGAAGCACACCCCTCCCCACCATGCACGAATTTCATGCACCAGGCCACTAGTATTTTCATAAGAAAATTAAATTATAGACTTCTTGCACAAATCAGCAAAAAAAAGTAAAAATTGTAACCATGTATATTACTGTTCACCACAACCTAAATTCCAGCTTTTACAGATAAACTCAAATATTTAAAAATTTAAGTGGGACCCAACCGGCATGGTTCAGTGGATGTGTCAGGGCACATGTCTGGGTTGAGGGCTTTATTCCCCAGTGTGGCGCATGCAGGAGACAGCCAATCAATGATTCTTTCTCATCATTGATATATCTATCTCTCTCCCCCTCTTCCTTCCTCTCTTAAATCAATAAAAATATATTTTTTAAAAATTTTAAGTGGGGTTGCTAACAAATATGAAGGTGAATTAGAAACGTCTTTCTTACCAATACAGCCAAATCAGCTTGAGAAGCACCACCAATCATATTTGGGACAAAACTCTTATGGCCAGGGGCATCTAGAATCGTGAAATGCTTCTTTTCTGTTTCAAAATAGGCACGACCCACTTCTACTGTTTTACCCTTGTCTCGTTCTTCTTGATTTGTGTCTAAGGCCCAAGACAAGTACCTGAAATAATTTTAAAATAAGAATAATACTGATAAGAACATGAAAATTTCTAAGATATTCTTCTACCATTAAAGGTGTAATTGATGACATCTAGCTTTATGTCCAGCATACAATATTTAAACCAATAACAGAACTAGACAGAATTGAAAATTAAGAGAATAAAATTTATGTTGATGTGGTTCAAACACTTGGAACTTTCACATATATCCTCAGTCAACCATTTCTTCTAGAAGCAAACATTATTTATGAAAATAGCTGAAACATATACAGAAAGACTACTTTAAGTACCAATGCTAATATCACCATCTATAATAAAAGCGTAATATACTAATTAGACTGGACAGCCAAACAACCTTTTGGACGACCTTCCAAACCAAGCTAGGGCTGCGAGGGCTGAGGCTGCTGTGAGGGCCAAGCCCCTTGCATGGATTCCATACATCAGCCCTCTAGTCTATATATATAAACAGGGAATATGCTAATTAGCTGGGTGTCACCGCTCAGGAGGAGCTGTGCAGGCAGATGGGAGGGAGGGGACTGCATGCCGCCCCTAGCCCCAGCAGCCACAGGGAGGCTGGAGCTGGGGGCAGGACAGAACGGACACACAACACCTAGGAGCACCTGCCTCTACCCCAGTGGACACAACGTGGCGGCTGGCCCCCTGTGGGGTGCTTCTTTGCACTATTTCAATCTCACATGAGCCTCTAGTAAATTAATAAGTTCCTCTATATTTCATTTTTATAATAATCTGTCACAAAATGTAATACAATTAATGGCTGTCTAAGGATGTCTTTTTAACATGAAGGCTGTTAACGTGCCACTTGGGAGCAACAGTTACTTGCTAAAATTATTTCAATATTATTTGCCATGTAAAAATTATTTAAGATCAATTCATCCATAATAGTAGGCATTATCTGTATTTCATAGTATATACTCATTAGGATTTTTCCCTTTACAGAGCAAGATAACAACTAAAAACACACCAATGCCCCATTCAGATAAGCTTAACTTTTAAAATATAAAATAGATAAGGTTAGAAAACTGAAAAATGTTGACCTTTTCTCTCACTATTCAATGGAATCATTGTCAATAATTCCTTCAGTCGTCAAAACCAGTTTGGCTCATAGGGTAGAGCGTCAGCCTGCGGACTGAAAGGTCCCAGGTTCGATTCTGGTCAAGGGATGTACATTGGTTGCGGGCACATCCCCGGTGGGTGGGTGTGCAGGAGGCAGCTGATTGATGTTTCTCTCTCATCAGATGTTTCTAGCTTTCTATCCCTCCCTTCCTCTCTGTAAAAAGTCAACAAAATAATGTGTTCATTTACATTTGAATGGTTATGCCTTTTGATAGCCTAAAAGCAAGTTTACATGTAAACAAGTTTGCTTCTCAGTTGCAAGGGCAGAAAAAACAAGGTTTAAAATTATTAGATTTTAAAATTTATTCTTAAAAATATAAAAGTTTATTAATTAAAAAAAAAAACAAGGAAATTAAAAAACCTGATGAACAATATTAACTGTTGATTATAATAGAATCAGAGATACGGGAGGGGAGTGGACTGACAATTCTCAGGAGGAAAGGGGAGTGGTGGATGCGAGAAGAGACTGAACATAAACTGTGCACCTATGGATGAGGACAAAGGGGGGCGGGGGGCGCGGGTGGCAGAGGGTGGGGTGGGAACCTGGTGGAGGGGGGAAGAAATGAGGAACCTTTGTAATAATATGAACAATAAAGATTGATTTAAAAAATAAATAAAATATATTTTAAAAAATAATAAAAATTAAAAATAATTCCTTCAATTATTTTTCTCTCAATTGTTTATTTACATAGTTAATGATCATGTCCTAAGTACTATGCTGTTTCCTGCTTTCTCTCCAAATTCCACTGTAACATATTCTATTCCTGGTTACTTTAAATGCAATTTTATAGTGGTTAGTTAATGGCCCAATTAGAATATATTCAAGAAGCCTTTTATTATTGGATGCTTCCAAACTTTCTCTGTGCAAGTTTTGAAGTCATTGGGAAATGATCTACTATGTAGTGTGAGGGGAAAGAAACTTCTTTGTTACACCATTTCAGTAGACTACAAAAACATTAAGTGGGCAGCATTTCCTTACAAGTAATTTATAGTATCATAAAAGTATACCAAGTTTCTCTGTTTTTCTCTTTAGCTTCTCTTTCATATTTCTCAAGTGTCCTTTTGTCAACCATTCCAGTCAAATACCTGAAAACATTTAAAGAAACACAAGATACTCAATGAAATCAGGAAAAATTTAAATCACTTAAAAAGGAATTTCAACTCTAAATATAATGAAGTAAAGGTATCTCTGGTGGATGCATGAATCAGGAAACTTTCAGTAGAAAAGTTATTTGCATAGTCTCAAATTATCTCCCACAAAATAAAGAGGGAAAATCATAACTTTATGGTGGAAAATCCTGGTAACACCTTAATTAAGTAATTTTTAGCAAACATCACCAGTAATAAATAAAACATACTGAATATTAATCTTTTTTTTACCCTAACAGAATGCCCTAAGAGCACAACATGTCTTTGATATTCTTGCCCAAAATGTCCAACCTCAGTGTGATTGTAAAAAAACATCAGTTAACCCCAAGTGAAGAATATCTATAATAAAAGCATTATATGCTAATTAGACCAGACATCCTTCCAGATGACCTTCCATATGAAGCTGGGGCTGTGAGGGAAATCCTGGGTGCCAGAGAATAGCTGGTGCCAGCAGCTGGGGGAAGGAAGGCCTACTCTTGCACAAATTTTGTGCATCAGGCCTCTAGTATAATAAAAGAGTAATATGCTAACTAGACCGGACAACCTGCCCAACAAAGCTGGGGCTGCAAGGGAAGCCCGGGTTCTAGGTGCCAGAAGGAAGCCGGTGCTGGCAGCTGGGGGAAGGAAGGCCTACTCTTGAACAATTTTCGCCCATCAAGCCTTTAGTCCTATATAATAAAAGGCTAATATGCAAATCAGTTGCACGGCAGAACAGCCCATAACTATGGCACGCACTGACCATCAGGGGGCAGATGCTTAATGCAGGAGCTGCCCCCTGGTGGTCAGCACACTCCCACAGAGGGAGTGCCGCTCAGCCAGCAGCCCTAAGCAGGGCTCATGGCTGACAAGCGCAGCATCAGTAGTAGGAGCCTCTCTGGCCTCTGTGGCAGCACTAAGGATGTCTGACTGAAGGCTTAGGCCTGCATCGGACATTCCCCGAGGGCTCCTGGTCTGCAAGATGACGCAGGCCAGGCTGAGGAACTCTTCCTCCCCTTCCCCCCATCAAGTGCACAAATTTCATGCACCAGGCCTCTAGTATCCTATAAAATAACTGAATAGCAATCTTCAAATTATGAAGTTGGGCCAAAACCCGTTTGGCTCAGTGGATAGAGCATGCCTACGGACTGAAAGGTCCCGGGTTTGATTCCGGTCAAGGGTATGTACCTTAGTTGCGGGCACTTCCCCAGTAGGGGGTGTGCAGGAGGCAGCTGATCGATGATTCTCTCTCATCGATGTTTCAAACTCTCTATCCCTCTCTCTTCTTCCCTGTAAAAAGTCAATAAAATATATATTTTTAAAAATCATGAAGTTGGTGAAAGACAAGACTGAGAAAATGTTGCAAGTTCAAGAGGACAAAAGAGACAAAATAATTAAACACAAAATAGAATTCTAGAACAGAAAAACATTACTGCAAAAACCGGTGAAATTCAAATAGATTTGTAGTTTAATAGTATTATAGCAATATTAGCTTTCTAGTTTTAATGATGATATACTACAGTTATATAAGATGTTTCCATTAGGGCAGGCTAAGTGAAAGGTGTATGGGAACTGTGTATTGTTTTTACAATCTTTCTTTAAACTCTGAAATTAATTCAGAATAAAAGTTTATTTATTTATTTTATAATAGTTTACTTTTTAGAGAGAGAGGGAGAAGAGAGAAACATCTTTGTGAGAGCTCAACGTCAATTGCCTCTTGTATGCACCCTACTAGGAATCCAGCCCACAACCCAGGCATGTGCCCTGACCAGGAATCAAACCAGCAATCTCTTTGCTGCATGGGATGACACCCAAACAACTGAGCCACACTGGCCAAAGCAATAAAAGATTCTTTTAAAAAGCAAATGTAGCCCAAACCAGTTTGCCTCAGTGGATAGAGTGTAGGTCTGCAGACTGAAGGGTACCATGTTCGATTCTGGTCAAGGGTACCATGTTCAATTTGGTTGCAGGAACATCCCCAGTGGGGGGTGTGTAGGAGGCAACTGGTCAGTGTTTCTAGTTCTCTATCCCTCTCCCTTCCTCTCTGTAAAAAAATCAATAAAATATATTAATTTTTTAAAAAAAGCAAATGAAAATGCTATATAAAAATGATTACAACAGTGTTGGCTAGGCAATTAAATCTTACTAATACACTTCAATATTTAATATTTTAAATATATTATTTCTCAAAGTGAGGTTATTTTAAAATAATTCCTTAGGAATTCCAGTTCTGGCTTTCATCTCTATGGGATTCTCTGAGCAGTCATCTATAGTGCATGTTTCTAACCATTTGATTATAGAATCCCAATGAATTACCAATGAAATGTATAGCCCATAAGCAAAAAACATACATTCTTCTAAAACACATAATAAAATGGGCCAAACACATCTATCCGTAGAGCCTTAGAAGAGGACACTTGTTTTAGAGTCTGTTGGGGAAGCTTCAAAAGTGAGAATTGGCAAGATTATCAACAATTAAGATTACTTAACAAGGCAAGACAATGATATACGTCTAGATCCTCTGATGACAGCTTTAAAAAATGGATCTAATCTAAGAGGAATTAAATATTTAGGACCTGTGAATTTAAAAGATTTTTCAATACTAGAATATGTTCCTGGAGGCCAACCATAGTGTCTTCATACCTTAATAGCTTATATACTATGATAAAAAATTATCTTAGCATGTTAGCCAGACTAACTTATATTTAATTAAATTTAAGGAGTTGATGATAAGGAAAAGCCAATTCTCTTCATGAACCAGGTTCAAGACCAGGTTTTTATTATTTTTAAGAAAAGTAAAATTTCCTATAAGTGAGAGTTGGTTCTTTATTAGTTTTTATAAAAAATGTAAAAGGCAATTTTCAGAAATATATTTAATTCATGTTACATGAGAGTCTGACAGTGATAATGAGAGAATTTTAGTGATGGTTTATAATCCATCAGAAAATACTAATGATCACATTGCAGAAATTACTACAGCCTTCTCTACAGATAATGTCATTTTATTATTAATTTTTCTTAACTTGGGGTGATCTGTTTTATCTCCTTTGTATTTTATGAATGTTGACAATTCCCAAAGTTCACTCAATTGAGTTAACTCTATAAGAAAAAATATACTTACATTATTTGTCCTCCAATGGTTGACTTGCCAGCATCTAAAAGTAATAACATCAACAATACGCAAAGCATAGGTATAAAAAAATATTTTAAAAAGCCAACCAGTATATACACATAACAGAACTATGAAGATATGGTTTAACATATACTATATAATTAAATTGTGCAAAAGCAACAGAAACTGTAGAAAACTATTGGTTAGTTACCTCTTCTCTTGGAAAAAGGAGCTACTAAGTCCCCCTAACAGCTTGATAATGATTTACAACTACTTTACTGATAAAGAACAAAAGAAACAATTTTTAAACAGCTTACTCCCTGACCTTCAACTAAGAGCCAGGCAGCAAATGAATATAAATTACCTAAGGGGAGCCCTGCCAGCACGGCTCAGTGTTTGAGCATCTACCTATGAAACTGGAGGTCACATGCCTGGTCAGAACACATGCCCAGGTTGTAGACTCAATCCCCAGTAGGGGGCGTACAGGAGGTAGCCAATCGATTCTCATCATTGATGTTTCTGTCTCTCCCTTCACTTCTGAAATCAATAAAAATATGTATTTAAAAAAACAAAAACAAAAACAAAACCCTACTTTAAGAAAAAAACAAAAAACCCCAAGGGAGCTTTAGAGGACAGCAAAAATAACCAAGAGCTGTGACTACATTTAAGTAGTCTGCCTTTCACTTTTAGTAGACAATGGTATTTCTATACAAATTTCAAAGGAGTTCTTGTTACTAAAAAAGTAGAAGGGTGTATCATCATATTCAGGGGAAGGCGGGGATAAATGGAAGGAAAAAAAGGACACATAGTTGTATTATTTTCTTCTCAGAATGTTGAGGATAGATAGGTTAAATATCTAAGTAAATCAAATGGGTGGGGTTTTGGGGTTGCTAAATCAGCAACCTATTACTAATTCTCATATTCCACAACATTAAACTATACAGTAAAGTTAATACAATAAAATTAAGTTCACACATAGAAAAGGCACATTCCCTAGGATAGTAAGATATAACATGCTCAGCTATCATCAAAGGCTAATTTACGCATTATATAAAAACATACTGGCTTCTTTTCTTCCAGCTTCCATGCCATTACAAAATTGTTCATCTGTCCACCCTTTGAGAACAAAGTGTTTGTTGACAACTTTCTGCCAGCTAAATCTAGCAAATCACGGTTCAGTTTCACAAAACATCTACAAGTTATTTTAAAAATGTTGTTTGCCCTAGCTGGTTTATCTCAAGGATAGTGTCAGCCTTCGGACTGAAAGGTCCCAGGTTTGATTCCGGCCAAAGTCACATGCCTGTTGGGGCTTGATCCCCAGTAAGGGACGTGCAAGAGGCAGCCAATCAGTGATTCACCCACATCATTGATGTTGCTATTTCTCTTTACCTCTCCCTTCCTCTCTGAAATCAGTAAAATATTTTTTTAAAAATAGTAATTTTAAAAAAAGATATTGTTTTATCTACTCAATCATAGCTATGAGTAACTTACCTACATGCCCAATGAATACCACATTTACATGTTCTTTTTTAGGAGCACCTGGTGGTGCAACCACAGACTTAGGTTTTGGTATTTCCTCTTCCTCCTCCATCATTTCTTGGGCATTTTCTTCTGAGGGCTTTCCATCTCCACCCCCTGGCTCTGCTTCACTTATTTCTTCTTTGTGCTCCCATGATTCTTCTGGGGACATTTCTGTCTCTCCATTTTCTACTGAAAGAAGCCATTTCAATTCAGTATTCTACAGAAGATCTGTAACATATACAGGTACTTTAAAACATAGATGCTTTCAATAAATGGAACTTTGCATATTTAGCTCCATTTCCTAATGTCTAGTGACACGTAAGCAAGAAAATCTCTTTCACAACAGAAAGGGATAATAGCTTTCAAGCTGGCCACACTCCTGACATCACAGCTTGACTCAAGATATTATGAGAATTGCTATTTTACCAAAGTTTTATTTTCATTAGGACAAACAACATGTAAGCAGGAGATCTAACTTTCTCAACAGCTCTGTTATTCCAATGTTAAGATGTCCTGACAGAAGAAAGGAAAATTTTAAATCAGAACATAGGAAAAGTGTGGAAGAATTTAGAAGATCTTTTTCCTCTGCAAGTAATAACTTTAGCTTCAAGTTTATTAATCACCTTGGGAATATGAAACCCTTAAGAGTAATAAAGTTACAAAAGGGAAGAAAAATTTTCACCAACTAAATAGAAGAGATACAACTATTTAAACTGACTTTAACATTCCTCCATTCAATTTTTTAATATTTGCAACACTAAATTTATCACAGCAGTATTAATGTCCAAATCTTCATAGCAAAGACTCAATGTCAGTTTTAAATGTAGACATTATAATAATCATAACACTTACATTTGCACCTTAAATCTTGAGAGTGAAAGAGTTTCTTATTACTGTATTAATATGGTCAGAAATTTTCTTACCAACAGGTTCTGAAAGTTCCATGCTAACAGCTGAATTTGAACCTAGACAAGAAATTGAGATATAATATATATTTATAAAACAATATCTAGCTTTACACACCATTACACAACTTGTTTTCTCAAATTAAATAGTACAAGAGTCACATCATAGAAAATTACCTTCACACAACAACTGTTCCTCTTGAGAAGGTTCCACAGGTGCTGTTTAATAGAAATAAGTTCTATTAAAAATTAAGATCTATGTATCCATTTTACTTACATTTTTTTTTTAAATAAAAGTTCAAAACACAACAAAAATCTCAATAATTCAGATTAATGACTAACTCGGGTATTCCAATCAGAAGTCTCTGTTTAACCTACTTAAAAAAAAAAAAAAAGTAACTGATATATATTCATAAAAGAATAATTATTCTTGCCGAGACCAGTTTGGCTCAATGGATAGAGCGTCGGCTTGGGGACTGAAGGGTCCCGGGTTCGATTCCGGTCAAGGGCATGTACCTTGGTTGTGGGCATATCCCCAGTAGGGGGTGTGCAGGAGGCAGCTGATCGATGATGACTCTCTCTCATCGATGTTTCTAACTCTATCTCTCTTCCTTCTTTGTACAAAATCAATAAAATATATATATTTTTTTAAGAAAAAGAATACTTATTCTCTTACTTTGCTCCATAAACTTTTCCTTCACAGATATTATAAAAGCAATCTATTGCCCAGGAAAGATCAAATTTGTAAAATTTTGCTCAACAAATATACATTACTTCTCTAAATTCCCTTAGTAAATTCCTCTAGCCTAAGGCTATGATTAGCCCTTTTTAATAATCTATAATCACATTATCATCTAGATTAGCGGTGTCGAACTCAATCAGAGAAGGGGCCAAAATCTAAAATCCAGCCTAAATCGCGGGCCGAATGGTTTACTGAACAGTCATAAACTGTCATTGTGATGGAAACGCAGCAGAGTGCAGTGATGACAGCGCAGTGCGGGCCACATTGCAAGGCCTGGCGGGACGGATTTGGCCCGCGGGCCTTGTGTTTGACACATGTGATCTAGATTCTCAAACAGAAAAAGGAAACCAAGATGGTGGCATAGGTAAGCACCTAAACTGCTGCCTCACATAACAATTTCAAAACTACAACTAAAAGACAGAATAGACATCATTTTGAACCACAGGAAAGCTGACTGAGTGGGAATTCTACAACTAGAAGGAAAGAGAAAAGCTCACGAAGAATCAAAGGAGCTGCAAAGGGCTGAGGTACGGAGACACCTGCGCAGAGAGGAAGGGTGGCTTTCTGTGGCGGGAGGGAGAAGGAAGATCCTGACTGCAATTGAACCCCAGTTCCAATTGCACTGAACCCCAGTTCTGGGTGCGACCCTGTGGACCCAGGCTCATATGGGGGGAATCTGGACTATCAGGTAGAAACTCAGGGGAACCGAAAAAAGCAGAGGTCTGGAGGCGTGCATGCAAGTGTGCCACAGAAAGGACTGAATGCTGAGTGTGCTGCTGGCTTTCTCTAGCTGGAGGGAACTGGAAGCTCCCTACTGAAATGAACTCTAGTTCCGGGCGAGAATCTCGTAATCCGGATTCATTTGGAGAGAGAAACTGGACTGTCTGGAAGTAGGTGAAACTCGAGGGCAGCTTTCTCTCAGAGGTGCTTGCAGCGATTACCAAGGGACAATGAGACCCAGGGGCCTCATAGGGCAGGGCTGACGGGAAGCCAAGGCTATCTGCTCAGCCCTGAGACTCCGCCCCATCCAAGCTGAGCACAGAGGCTTTTGCAATTTTTCAAGTCTTCTCTCATAAGGCTGTCTCCAGCACAGAAGTTCTCCTGGCATAGACACAGCTGATCCTCACAGCCAACTAGCCTGTAGGTTAATTCCTCCCAGTGATACCAGCAATAATCAAGACTTAACTACAACAAGGCTGTACACACAGACTACAAAGGGGTACACCAAGAGTGTCCAACACAGGGAACTGGGGTGGCCGAGCCACTGGGCCATAGGACACCTAGCACACAAAGCTACCCAAATGGAAGCAGCCAAAATGCAGAGACAAAGAAACCGATCACAAATGAAAGAAATGGAGGAAAGCAAACTACTGGATATAGAATTCAAAACCACGATTATAAGGTTTTACAAGAATTTCCTAGAAAAGGCCAATAAATTTAACAAGACCCTCGAGGATATGAAAAAGGACCAACTAGAAATTAAACATACACTGTCTGAAATAAAAAAAATATTATACAGAGACCCAATAGCAGACTAGAGGAATGTAACAATCAAGTCAAAGATTTGAATACAAAGAAGCAAAAAACACTCAACTGGAAAAGCAAAAAGAAAAAGAATCCAAAAATTTAAAGATAGTGTAAGAAGCCTCTGGGACAACTTCAAATGTACCAACATCAGAATTATGGGAGGTGCCAGAAGAAGAGAGAGCGCAAGATACTGAAAACCTATTTGAAGAAATAATGACTGAGAACTTCCCCCACCTGGTAAAAGAAATAGACTTACAAGCCCAGGAAGTGCACAGAACCCCAACCAAAAGGAATCCAAATAGGACCACATCAAGACACATCATAATTAAAATGCCAAGAGCAAAAGACAGAGCATATTAAAAAGCAGCAAGAGAAAAACAGTTAATTACCTACAAGGGAGCACCCATACGATTGTCAGCTGATTTCTCAACAGAAACTATGCATGCCAGACTGGAGTGGCAAAAATATTCAAAGTGATGAATAGCAAGAACCTACAACCAAGATTATTCTACCCAACAAAGTTATCATTCAGAATTGAAGGTCAGATAAAGAGCTCACAGACCTAACCAGTGTGTCTCAGTGGATAGAGCATCAGTCTGTGGGCTGAATGGTCCTGGGTTTGATTCCGGTCAAGGGCATATACCTTGGTTGTGGGCACATCCCCAGTGGGGCCTGTGTAGCAGGCAACTGATAGATGTTTCTCACTCATCAATGTTTCTAACTCCCTCTCCCTATCCCTTCCTCTCTGTAAAAAAAAAAAAAAAAAAAATCAATAAAATATATTTAAAGGTGTCTCTCCATGATCTCATACTTAAAAACAAAAAAACTAAAAAAAAAAAAAAAAAATTTCCACCCCCACCTCCCAAAAACGGAAAAAATAACAAAAAGAGCTTCACAGATATGAAAAAGCTAAAGGAGTTCATCACCACCAAACCAGTATTATATGAAATGCTGAAAGATATTCTTTAAAAAGAGGAAGAAGGAGAAGATAAAAATTATGAACAATAAATACATAACAAGAAAATCTAAAAATCAAGTGAATTAAAATTTGAGGAACAGAATAAACTGGTGAATATAATAGAATCAGGGGTATAGAAATGGAATGGACTGATAATTCTCAGGGTGGAAGGAGTGTGGGGGGTGCAGGAAGAGACCGCACAAAAATTGTACATCTATGGATGAGGACAGTGAGGAGAGGTAAGGACAGTGTGGGGTGGGAACTGGGTGGAGGAGAACTATTGGGGGGGGTGAAGTGGGGGGAGAAACAACTGTAGTAATCTGATTTAATAAAGATTTATTAAATAAAAAAATCCTCAAATTATATTTGATAACAAAATAAAGTACTTCAGATAAAATCCTCCAACTATATACAGGCCTTTACATCTCAGAAAGGCAATTACAAGGACGCCAGTTTTGCCCTATGTTAGAATTCTAAGGTCAAAACACAATTCCATTTCCACACCACTAATCTACCTATGACATCACTAGAAGAGATATATACTGTTCCCCAACTATGCTTAAACTTATTTTACCTGCTAAACTTAAATGTTACTGTAATATGAAAGTACCCCTGCTTTAAAGAACCTGCAAAATACAAAAAAAAATCAAAGAATTTGAAGTCACGTGAATCCTACACACAAAGTAATCTATATAAGGGAAGCTAGTGCCGACAGCTGGTGAAGGAAGGCCTACTCTTGCACCATGGGGCCTCTAGTAAAGAATTAGTCTGGCTGGTGTTGCTCAATGGTTGAGCATATCTTATAAACCAGGAGGTCACGGTTCAATTCCCAATCAGGGCACTTGCCCGGGTTTCGGGCTCAATCCCCAGTATGGGGATATACAGAAGGCAGCTGTTTGATGATTCTCTTCATTGATGTTTCCACCTTTCTTCCTCCCTCTCTGAAATCGATAAATATATTTACTTAAAAAATAATTAATTGGTTCAGTGGATAGAGCAACAGCCTGCGGACTGTCCCAGGTTCAATTCTGGTCAAGGGCATGTACCTTGGTTGTGGGCACATCCCCGGTAGGGGGTGTGCAAGAGGCAGCTGATCGATGTTTCTCTCTCATTTATGTTTCTAACCCTCTATCCCTTTCCCTTCCTCTCTGTAAAAACTCAATAAATATATTTTAAAAAATAATAATAATTCATATCCAGCAAAACTCATTTTAAAAATCACTACCGGGAGGAAGGGGGTAGATGAAGGTAAAAGGGGGGTTAAATGGTAATAGAGAGAATCTTGACTTGGGGTGGTGAATACAATACAATATACAGATGATGCATTATAGAGTTGTACCTCTGAAACCTATGTAATTTTATTAGCCAATATCACCCCAACAAATTCTAATAAAAAAATAATAAAGCCACTGCCAGAAAATATTAACACCTATAAGAGTCAAGAAAAGGTATTGGACCCAACCTTTAATAACAACAAGTGTTGAAGAAAGCAATTTTCTGTCCCTAAAAGGTAAAGGGCAATCAAGGCTTTCTGACAGAAGTGACATATGGAGTATCACATGGGAAGACTATTCTATGGTAGTATATAGAAGAACTAGAGAGGGAAAGACATTACTGGCAGAGAGACCAGCATCATTACTACAAGGAAGCATGCCATTATGATAACTGAGCAATAAAACTAGAGGAGGGATTAAATGCACAGATAATGGATACAATATCTAACAGGATTAGGAAGAAAGGTTTAAGATGACCTCCAACCTTTGTCACAGAAAGGAAGTAGGGGTGGAGGGGAGCAGAAATCATTTCAATTAGGTTTAGAAGGGAACAGGAATTGTACTTCAGACATAAAAGAGATTAACTTTTGTTCATTTTCCTATTTTAAAGCAAAGTTTGTGGATAAGGAAAAAATATTCAATTTTGAGATGAAGCCAGGCAATGCTAAGTGAATCAAGTTCATATGCCACCCTAGAGATGGAAGAGGTAGCAAGCATGTAGTAGCAAATAAGGCTAAAACTGAGCTGACTCCTCACTTTAAATCATAGTTTGTCACTAACAAGTTGTAAGATGCAATTATTTCATTGAAATTATGGAAATTACGTGCCAATCACCTGACAGGATTATTGAACAGATTAAATTGGGGGGAAAAAGAAAAAAGAAAAAGGAAAAAAACACAAAAAAAACCTCTGTTTAGTGACAAATAACTTCTGGCACCTATCAAATATTCAACAAATGACAGTTTTCATACCCTAACATGTATTGAGTATCAACTAAATTTTACCAGCATATACTGAGTATCTATTATGACCAGAACAAGGGATACCAAGCTCTCACAAATCGATACAATGCTGGATGTGGGGGTGATGCTAACGCCAACTAATGTTTTTGTTTGTTTGTTTATCTTCCTTGCTGAAAGTATTACATTCCTGCCTTTTTCTCCCCTTCTAGCCGCTTCTGTCCCCAACCCCAGGCCTTCACCACACTATTTGTGTCCCCACCCACCCACTTTCCCCCACCTTCTCTGAGATTCCAATCTGTTCCATGTTTCCTTGTCTCTGGATCCAATTGGTTCATAAGTTTATTTTGTTCATTAGATTCTACATTTGAGTGAGATCATGTGATACCTGTCTTTCTCTGACTGAATATCTCATTTAGCATGAATACTCTCCAGGTCCCTCCATGCTATCTCAAAGGATAAGAGATCCTTTCTTTTTACTGCTGCATAGTATTCCATGGTATAAATGTAACACAGCTTTTTTTATCCACTCATCTACTGATGGGCACTTGAGCTATTTCCAGATCTTGGCTATTGTAAATTGTGCTGCTTTTAATATAGGGGTGCAGACTTTCTTTCTGATTGGTATTTCAGGTTTCTTAGGGCACATTCCTAGAAGTAGGATCATTAGGTCAAATGGCAGTTCCATATTTAATTTTTGAGGATACTTCATAGTTTTCCATAATGGCTGCACCAGTCTGCATTCCCACCAGCAGTGTACTAGGGTTCCCTTTTCTCTACATATTCGTCAACACTTGTCATTTGTTGATTTTTTGATGACAGCCATTCTGGCAGATGTGAGGTGATACCTCATTGTTATTTTGCATATTTAATTTGCATCTCTTGGATGATTAATGACTGAGCATTTTTTTGTGTCTATTGGTCTTCTGTATGTGCACTTTGGAGAAGTGTGTATTTAGATCCTTTGCCCATTTTTTAATTGGTTTGTCTTCCTTTTGTTAAGTGGAATGAGTTCCTTCTATACTTTGGATATTAACCCCTTATCAGACGTATCATTGGCAAATATGTTTTCCCATATAGTGGGCTCATTTTCATTTTGTTGATGCAGCAGCTTATTGTGATGTAGTCCAATTTGTTTATTTTCTCCTGTTTCCTTTGCCTTAGGAGATATATTAGCAAAAATACTGTTTCAAGAGAAGTTTGAAATTTTGCTATTATGTTTCCTCTAGGATTTTTATAGTTTCACAACTTACATGTAAGTATTTTTTAGTTTATTCTTGGGTGTAAGTTGGTAGTCTAGTTTCATTTTTTTTGCATGTACCTGTCCAATTTTCCCAGCACCATATATTGGAGACTGTCTTTACTCCATTGTATGCTCTTGCCTCCTTTGTCAAATATCCTATCTAATAAAAGAGTAATATGCAAATGGACTGTCACTCCAACACACAAGAGTGCTGCTCACATGTAGTCAAAGATGGCTGCCCCCATGTGGACACAAAATGGCCACCACAAGATGGCCAGCAGGGGAAGGCAGTTGCGAGGGACCAGGCCTGCAAGGGAGGGCAGTTGGGGGCGATCAAGTCTGCAGGAAAGAGTAATTAGAGTTGACCCAGCTGGCAGAGGAGAGAAGTTAGGGGCAATCAAGCCTGAAGGGAAGGGCAGTTGTGGGGGACCCAGCCCTGAAGGGGAGAGCATTTGAGGGGGTGGGGGGATCAGGCCTGCAGGGGATGCAATTAGGAGCAAACAGGCTGGCAGGGGAGCAGTTAGGCATCAATCAGCCTGGTAGGGGAGTGATTAGAGGGTGATCAGGCTGGCAGGCAGAAGCGGTTAGGGGAAATCAGGAAGACAAGCAAGTGAGCAGTTGGGAGCCACCAGTCTTGGATTGTGAAGGGGGTGTCCCACTGCCTGTTAGGAGCCACCAGTCTTGGATTGTGAAGGGGGTGTCCAACTGCCTGTTAGGATCAGACACCCCAAGGTGTCTCAGATTGGAGAGGCTGCAGGCTGGGCTTAAGAGACACAACTCCCCATGCCCGAATATCGTGCACTGGGCCTCTAAGTTAATTTATACTAATTAATATTGTTGGGGTGTGTTTTTTTTTTTTTAACTTTTTATTAACCCTCACCCATGGATATGTTTTTCCATTGATTTTTAGAGGAGTATAAGGGAGAAAGATAAATAGAAAAAGATAAACATTGATATCAGATAGACACATGGATTGGTTTCCTCCCTCATGCACACCAACCAGGATAGAGATTGAACCTTTGACCCTTTGATTCACGGGCTGACACTCTAACCACTGAGCAAACCAGCCAGGGCTCTATTGAACTTTTATGTGCTGTTTGCTCTCTCATTTAAATTCCATCAAAACCCTATGAAATACTGTAATCACCACCATCTAACATTCAGACATAATAGACTCAGCTGGGCTTTTCCAAGTTATACAAGACCCTTTCCTCAAACAGCCTGTTGAAAAATCCATCCTATATAATAAAAGGCTAATATGCAAATTGTACCTATGAGCTGGAGTCTGGCCAACCACAAGTTACATGTGTGCTGACCACCAAGGGGTGACAAGGAACATGGCAGGCTTTGGCGATGGGACCCACAGCCAGGGGAACGGAGGCTGGCCAGCAGCAGCAGCACAAGCACCCAGGGGAAGGGAGGCCCCAGCCTGCAGCTGGCAGCCACTAAGGAACCTACCTGTGCATGAATTTCATGCACTGGGCCGCTAGTAAGTCAATAAATGTAAACTAAGTTATGATGTACAAGTATTTTAAAACAGGAAAAAGCCTGAGACAACTAGTATGGTGGGCTCCCCCTCCTCACCTAATAAGATAGCCCCCAAACTGTAAGTGAGCTTTTCAAAATGAAAAAGTATATACAACTGACCACCTAGTTCTAGAACCAACTCTTAGATTTACAAAAATGCAGTATTTTATACTTTACATGAATAAAGCTGTAAAGTACTTCTTAGAACAGAGACACTAGTCATGAGACCACCTCCACATGGCTGCATAATGCAGTATAATAAAAAAAAATCTGTTCCATTTTATTTTCCAAAATATCCTACATTTATAATGTTTAAGTTTGTAAAGCTCATAAAGGCAAAGAGTCAAGTACCACAAGCAATGAAATGCTTAATATACTGAAAGGTATTCTAAAACGTATATTGAATGTAAACTGTAATGGAAAAAAAATAAACCTTAGCCAGTTTGGCTGAGTGGATAGAGCTTTCGACCTACAGACCTAGGGGATTCCAGTCAAGGGCATGTCTTGGCTGGAGGCTCTTCCCAGGACCCTGGTTGGGGCCATGCAGGAGGCAACTAGTTGATGTGTTTCTCTCACATCAATATTCCCCTGTCTTTCCCTCTCTCTAAAACTCAATGGAAAATACACTCAGGTGAAAATTTAAAAAAAAAAAAAGTTTAATTTACAGGTAGTGATGACATTAAAGGACTCAAAAGAAAGAAGTTAACCAGTTTCTTTATGTTTGAAAAAAGCTTTCCATGTATTAAGATGATGGATCACATTTATAAAACTTAGCAATATTTGTCAACTGATGTTTTTGGAATAATGAGCCAGAAAAATAACAGATACAGCCAAATTTTTTTAAAATGTAAACTTCTCAAAATAGTTATACCCAGTATTCACAAATGCACTAGCAATCTTCTCTTGTTAATTCTACTATGGTCTTATTTCATAATGCATATGACATCCAGATTTTACTATTATTAATGAGCAGGGGTGTTGAATTCTACTAAGCTCAAAGTCATTGTTCATGTTAGCAAACAGATGACCACTCTAATATGAGATTAACCTATCAGGTCCTGCATGGTTCATATTTGCTAATGAAAGAGAAGTTATTATAGTAAACCTCCTGAGGAATGAAATTATGGTTTCACATTTCCAGTGGTATCTCTATGCTCAGGAACACATCCTTATCAAGTATTCAAACAGGAACAATTCTAATTAAGTGCAAAAGTTATCTGAGTGTGGCGGGTTTTATTTTGTGGGGGGTTTTTTATGTATTTTTATTGATTTCAGAGAGGAATGGAGAGGGAGCTAGAGATGGAAACATCAATGATGAGAAAAATTGATCAGCTGCCTCCTGCACGTATTACTCTGTGGATAGAGCCTGCAACCTGGGAATCTGACTGGGATTCGAACTGTGAATGAATATGAACTCCTGGTTCAGAGGTGAACGCTCAACCACTGAGCTATGCTGGCTGGGCTAAGTGTATCAGTTTTGAATAAGACTGCCATACCCCAAATTGAAAAGAGAAACTAAAACTACTGTTTATGATAAAGGAAGACTAATGAACTGGCTATTACCAATGAACTGGCTATTACTAATGAACTAGTTATATTACCACAAATTTTAAAACAAGAAGTGCAAAAATTTTAACATAAGACAGTCAGATAGTAGTTTAATACAGATGGTACTGGATTTCTAAATGGTTAGTTAAAATTTGGTCATAGTGCCCTGACCAGTTTGGCTCAGTGGTAGAGCGTTGGCCTACAGACTGAAGGGCCCCAGGTTCAATTTCGGTCAAGGGCATGTACCTTGGTTGCAGGCACATCCTCCATACGTGCAGGAAGCAGCTGATTGATGTTTCTCTCTCATTGATGTTTCTAACTCTATCCCTCTCCTTCCCTCTCTGTAAAAAATCAATAAAAATATTTTTTTTAAAAAGAAAAGACGCCCTAACCAGTTTGGCTCAGTGGGTAGAACATCAGCCTGTGGACTAAAGGGGCCCACGTTCAATTTCGGTCAAGGGCACATGCCCAAGTTGCAACTCGATCCCCAGTGGGGAGAGTACAGGAGGCAGCCAATCAATGATTCTCTCTCATCACTGATGTTTCTGTCTCTCCTTTTTCCTTCCTCTCTGAAATTAATAAAAATATATTTTGAAAAATGGGAAAATCCTTTTTTTAAAAAAAGGAGGAAAATAGATAGATCCTTAGTTTATCATTAGGGTGACAAGATTGAAATTATTTACATAAGGAAATCTGTGAACAATTATTCTTTACAGCTTTGAAAGCCCTCTGCACCCTTTGTATGGCCCTCTTACCATGCTGTGTCTTCCATTAAGCGTAAATCTGATCCCTTTCTAGACTCCTTGGGAACAATTTATTCCTCTTGGTGCTGTCATTTCAAGTGCCTAGAACAGCATCCTGCATTCTGTAGGCAGTTCGTTAACTGTTATACATATATCTGAGCAAAACCAGATTCACATCTCAAAAATTTCCACTCTAATACTGCTAACTCGCCTATAAGGTTATCTAGTCTCTTTTTTTCTTTCTCTTCAACCAGAAAAACAATACTATTTCAACACTAAGATATTTCCTCCCCAGCAAATAAAAGCAACCAAAACAAAGCTTAAAATCTGTCCTCTATAACATCTCCCTAACTTGCCCTGATAAACTTTAATTGCTGCCTTTTCATGCAATATGATTCAGAAAAAGTGAAAAATAAAGGACAAAATAATGCAAAAAGCTCTACACTCACTGCACTACTAAATAAAACTTGTTTCAAAGACAATTTATTCTCAATCAAAATTTCTAACAGTTTAAACTGCTCAACATGGCACAGCACTTGTTCCCTAAATCCTCCTGCACAAGTCATTCAAGCAAATAAGGGGCCAAATTCAATAACCTAATAATCAGTAAGTCAAGACTGGGGGAGAGGGAGGGAAGAAAGGAGGGAGTGAGAGTGAGAGTGAGAGGGAAAGGGAGAGGGAGAGGGAGCACTGCCTGTGCTATGCAGTGGTTAGAGCCTCAGCCCTAGCCACCCAATGATTTGAGGATTCAATTCCCTGTCAAGTTCAGGTACCTGAGTTACATATTCGATCCCTGGCAGGAGATACCCATGTAAGAGGCAACCAATTAATGTCTGTCTGTCTCTCGCCTTCCCACCCTTTCTTAAAAAAAAATAAAAACATCAATAGTAAAAATATCCTCAGGTGAGGATTAACCAAACACACACACACACACACACACACACACACACACACACACACAATGTCATATATACACATATGATACTCCAGGATCAATAATTTCCCCTGATCTTTTCTGTCCACTCTATTCTATTTACTGTCCCACAGAAACCTGAAAAATCCTGTATATTAGAACTGTTAATGCAGGCCATTTCAGTATAGAGGAAAAAGAAAACAAACCTAAAGTCAAGAACCTTATTTATCCAAACTTATCTATCAGTCAATAGGTAATGTTTAATAATAAGAAGAATATTTAAGAGGAGTTCTGGAGAAAACAAGCATTACCAGTTTTATTCTATATCTTTTCTACTCTAGGGCCCCAAAGACATCTTTTGAGACTATTGAGTGATTAACAAGCATCCACCAAGTAACAAGCCTTCCAGGGAAGGTGGATGACACTTTGTTGCATAACTTTGTGAATATACCAAAAACAACTAAACAGTATATTTTTAAAATGTGAATTTCATGTTATATTAATATGTCAATCATTTAAAAAAAAAAAAAATCCCTTCCCAACTACAGGCAGTCAGTGAAAACCAAGCACTACAAAACAAATATTTCTTTTTAAAATTCAAGTTCCACAATATAATGTGCTACATTTTGGGGCTAGATCTTCCTCTGAAGCCTGCTGGTTTTATTCTATACTTATTTTTTTAATGGCAGAGTTTTGAGAAATGTTGAGGGTGGAGAAGTGGAAAGAGCATTACACCATTACTTTAGAAGCTAGGCTGCTCTTAAATCTAAGTGCTACAGTCTGAATATTTGTGTCCCACCTATTACCCCCTCCCCCCCCCCAAATTCTTAAGTTGAAATCCTAACACCTGAAGTGATAGTGGTAGGTAGGGCCTTTGGAGGGCCCTTGGTCATGAAGGTGGAGCCCTCATGAGGGTGGAGCCCTCATGAATGGGATTAGTGTCTTTACAAAGAGCTCTCTTGCCCCTGCAGCGGAAAGAGGACACAAGAAGTCAATAGTCTAGAACAGTGTTTTTCAACCTTTTTTGGGCAAAGGCACACTTGTTTCATGAAAAAAATCACAAGGCACACCACCATTAGAAAATGTTAAAAAATTTAACTCTGTGCCTATATTGACTATATATAAAGTAATTCTCTTGAATAGGAATCAAATAAACACAAAGAAAGTATTTTATAATTACTTTATTATGAAATATTAAGTAAACAAAATAGTGAAAAATTATAAAATTCTTGTCTTGTCTGCACCTACGGCACACCAGGCAACATCTCGCGGCACACTAGTGTCGGTTGAAAAACGCTGGTCTAGAAAAGGGCCTTGCTCAACCAGGCTGGCACCCCATCACAGACTTCCAGCCTCCAGGACTGTGAGCAATAAATGTCTATTTTCTATCAGCTGTAATATTTTGTTATAGTAGCCCAAATGGACTAAGACAACAAGTAACTAACCCTGAATAGTAACTAAACCTGTTTCTCATTTACTGGGGAGAGACTGAACTAGGTGCAAACTGGAGCTTAAAGTACATTCTACCATGGAAAACATTTGTTGTTCTGGTATATATAACCCTTGCCTTCATATTTTCATTCATTTTAGGACCTCTACTTTAAAGAGCAATTACTTAGCCAATTTACTTGGCTCTGTACAGAGTACTGAACTAAAATGAATTACACCTAATGGGTTCTACTTAGTCATGTTTTTGGAACCCTATATTAAATTTTCAAAGAGATCCTAAGTCAACACTGAAACCTAAGCTGGGATGGCTGGAAACAGGCATAACCAGCAGCCTTCTAGAGAAGGTGGATGACACTGTACAAGTGCTCTCTGGTATCTAGTTTAAACACACACACCCACACACACGGCAAATTTCAGCTATGGCTTCACAACAAAAAGAAACATGTTAGCCCTACTGTCCATTTCCTTAATATAAAAAAATTGCAAACTTTATGATTCCTCCTTTGTAAACTCAATCTAAATGCTGTTCCCATTTTCCCCCCACTTCTTCCAAGCATAGTTTCCTGCTCTGATGGTATTTTACGGACTTGAATCGGCTTGGAACATGCAATCCAACAGTCCCACATAAGTCAGGACCTCAATTTAGAAAATCTATTCTTTTTCAAATAGATATCCTTCAAAGGATAATTTTTAAAAACATAACTCACATTTTGTAGAAGCAGCTGGTAAAGTCTGTAACATCAAAATAAGTCTCTGATAAAAAAGAAAAAAGTTGACCATAAGGTAGGGACTTCCCTTACAACCACTTCCCTACACATTTTTACATCTCTAACTCCCAGTAGGTCACAGAGAAAAGAATTAAAACTGCAAATTAGCAACTATCAGGAAGAGGAAAAATTCTCCTGGGTAAGAGTTAATGTCTAACCCAGAACTCATTGTTCAGTATGAGTTTTGATACATATAAGAAGGAACATGATACCTAAAATGCTGGTTCCTTCAGGTCTATAGGATTAATCATTTAAAAAAGCACAGAATATCAGGGAAATATCAACCATACTGCTTTAGTATTTTAATTTTGATGTTGATAACACTGTAACAAAGACGACTTCTTTTTCTCATTAGCGTTTTATCTTAAGAACACAATATCTGGATTTATGTCTTATTCTTTAGGTATTTTGTATATCCCGAAGATCTATACTGTTCTAGGGTGACAGCTTAGGAGTGAAGATGATTTTAACTTATTCATGTTTAGAGGGTATCTGAAATTAAATGAGGCTGATCCATCTACTCAGACCCTAACCATTGCCTAAAGTAAATTTGCTTGAAGAAATCAGTTCCCAACAATTATAGGTGGAGAGGTTTAAAAAAAAAAAAAAAAAAAAGTTTTTTTTATTGATTTCAGAGAGTAAGGGAGAGAGACAGAAACATCGTTAAGAGAATCGTGGATCAACCTGCACGCCCCCTTAGTGGGGATCAAGCCCTCGGCCCAGGCAGGTGCCCTTGAACAGAATCAAACCTGGGACCCTTTGGTCCGCTGGCCGATACTCTATCCACTGAGCCAAACAGTCCAGGGCCTAGGTGAAGAGCTTTTGATGTCCATATTCAAGTGTAGATCAAAGAAGCTCAACTACAAGGATTGTGGACTGAGTGAAATGACAACTGGATTGAACAAAAAAGGGATGACAATTAAAACTCAAACTCAGGATTCCAGTGGAAGGACTCAGACAGAACATGTGAAATTCCTTAAATAAAAATTTATTAACTTAAAAAAATAAAAGCGTTAATCCCTAGTCTGCCTAGTTATTCAACAACTGACTACCATTCCAGACCACTGCTCTGATTACTGATGGCTGTCCCTGGATGGCTAATAGGTAGCAAGGCTGGAAATAGGTCTTGCCATACTGGTGCTGATGGCTTCAGATTGAGGGAGGACCGAAAAAGAAAATGTCTGGATAACAGAGATCCTTATGATAAGGCACTGGAAACAGGCACTTTTAGGAGCTGTTAAGTGGATTTGTTTAAGTAGCCAAAATGGCTTGACATAAGCAAAGAAATAAAAGCTAAGTAAGCTTCCTTGTTCAAAAGGAAAACATCAAACACCCACACAAGCATAAGAAATACCAGTCAATAAAACAACCAAATCCAAACTGTGCTCACATATGTACATACTTGCAAAAGTATTTCTCCAAAGTCTCTTTTTACCTCTAGAGAGAAAATTGTAGCAGAAGTTTCTGAAGAAACTAAACTTTTATGGTGTCCACTTATCTAAAAAATACTACAATATAGAACTTTAAAGAGAAATCAACAATCTGCTCTCACAAATTGCTGGGAATAACTACGATTCAGTTCCATACCCTCACTAGAATGCAAGGACATTCAGCCTTTCCCTTTTTCTCTTTAAGCTCCTAAAATAAGCAATTTTTATTTATTTGTTTGTTTATTTTGTTAATCCTCACCTGAGGACATCTTTTCCTTTGCTTTTCAGAGAGTGGAAGGAAGGGATGGTGAGAAAGACAGAGAGAAACCCTGGCCGGGAACCAAACCCACGACCCTGGAAGGACCAATGTTCTAACACGGGACAAGGTAATAGGCAACTTTTATATAAGAATACTTAAATTCACTCATTTGATATTCCTACAAAATCAGTACCTGAAAGCATGCTATTACTGAAGCAGCCCCCTAAATACAGGAAGGTTATTAAAGACCGAACTGAACTTGAAACATCTGAAAGTTTGTCTTAATACCTAAGATCAGAACCGCACATGACTACTATTGTTATAACAAATGCTCAAGTGTCTGAATAGGCTACTTAACTGACACATAACATTAAAAAAGTGAGTTATACCCAACAACCTGAATAAGGTAAACGATTTTGACACACTGAAAATTCTAAGCCTGTCACTGACGGAGAAAGTCCAAGTCCCACTTAAGAAAGGGAGCACACAAATTAATGTAATTTCCTATCCATATTAAATGAGGTACTCTAACTTTGTGACATTTTGTGAACTTTACAAGCTTACAAAATGCGAAGGGTGAAAAAGATCTTTGTATTGATAGCCAACAGTTTCTGTCGGATCACAAGACTGCAATGCATCTTGGGATTCCTTTAGCCGGTTCCGTGCCACAGATATTTAACACGTAATTACAGTTTCAATAATAGAAGTTGCAGCCAAGAGACACTCTCTCCTAGGCCTAAGGTGAAGAGAAAACTCGATTCGTCCTCCCCAACTCCTCGGACCTTTCAACGCCTACCTACAGGCTCGGGATTCCATCTGTCCTCACTTCTGGGCCTCGTGTTACTGCCCTGCCGCCGCCCCTCTCCGTTCCATACGGTTCCCACCTTAAGTGGTAACTGGGGCCCCCGGCCCCGGCCCCAAGCCCCGCCAGTGTCCCCAGCGCGCTTCTCCCACCCCGCCCGGCCCTCCGCCGCCGCCACCCCATGAGGCCGACTTCAAGGCCCCGGACCGCCCCACCCAAGACTGCCGGCGCCCGACTCCGCTGTCAGCGCCCCACGTGCCGCCGGGTCCCACGTCCCCCGGCTCTGCGGGGCGCACCGCCTCATCCCAGCCCACCCCAGCCCAGGTGGGCCCAGACCCCCCAGCTGCTGCTCCCGCCCTCGCAGCCCCGCTGCCTCCCGCGTCTCGGGGCTGCCCCGAGTCCCGACCCTTTACCCGAAGAGCCTCCCGCGCCGCTGCCGGTCCCGTGGTTGTTGGCCGAGGCGCCGGCTGAGGGTGGCGGCGGCTGGGGTAGGCCCCGCAGGAAGGACGGCACGAACTCGGCGGCGTGGACATTGGGCACGAAGGGTTTGGCGTTGACGTTGAGTTGCCGGCTGAAGGCCGCATTGAGGGGTTCACCCTGGGCCTCGGCCGCCGCCGCCGCCAAAGGGCCGCCAGAGCCACCGCATGAGCCCGGCACGGGGGCTTCCATGTCCGCCTGGTCCCAGCAGTCGGGCGCCGAGTCGCAGCTGCTGCTGCCGCTGCTGCTGCTCCCGCCGCCGCCGACGCCGCCACCACCACTGCCCGGATCCATGATCGGGGGGGCCGTGTGTGTGGTGAAGAGAGGGCGGGAAATGGAGGCGGGGGCGACCGGCGTGGAACAAGCAGGCCGCGCTGACCCCGGGAAGCGGCGAGGAAGAAGGGCCGAGGGCTAGCGACCCAAACTCCAGCGGCGTCGCGGCGGCAGCGGCTCAATTCCCGACTCCGCACTCGCGACGACGGCGGCGGCGGCGGCTCAATCCTCCTCGTGTGAGCGAGCGGATCTCCTCCCACCCAACCCCAACCACCTCCGACAGCCTCAGCGCCAACCCCACGCCCGGCACAGGTTGACCCCTCGCCGCCACCCGTACCTTCGCCTTGGTAGTTCCCGGCCCTGTGCGTTCCCGCTTCCGGCTATGAAGCGCAGCGAAGACGGGACTACGAGTTCCGGCAGCGTCCGCGCGACCCCGCTGCGGTTTTCCCGGGGGCTGACGGGAGTCGAAGTTCTGGGGCCCGGAGCAACCGGAAGCGGCTCGGGCTCCCGGCAGGCAGCGCGAGGAAGCTGCGATCTGGTGGCGGCTCAGCGGCCTCACCTGTCACGGAGTGGGGGGGCCAGGGGTCACCGAAGCAAGACCTGGCGCGACTTGGCGAGTGTCTCAGCCTGCACTCTGGTCCACTCGTCCTGTTAGGCACAGGATACGGAGGGGAAACTCAGCTCTTGAAAATTTCTTCCCTTTCATCGTCTTCTCTGCCTCTGAATCCCTACCTGTTCTCTTTCTTTCCACCTTCCTTCTCCCCTCCCCCAGCCAGAACATCTCCTGCATCTCAAGCCAACGCAGAGCGCGTTTCATTTTACGTATTCATTTGGTGGAAGAGGCAGTAAAACCGTGAGACATTACAACTTAAACTGTGATGTGGCTCGTAAAGCGCTTGGGCCCAGGCTCTGCCCTGGCAGAGGGTATTATTAACTGGAAAGTTTCAGTGACTCACTGTTTGACTAGTCATTTAAATCCTTCACCCAAACTTTTCCATCCCCTCCTCCTCCTGCCGGCCAAGGGCTTTGCAAATTGAACGGAGGATTGCCATATTCCTTGATGTATCCAACTGTACCCAACTAATAGGGTTATTTTAGTACATCCAGCTTCTTTTATGCACCATTAGTTCACGTGGTTTTATTTTGAATGGTGGGATTCGCACAAGTTTATTCCCTTAGTACTTTGTTGACTGCATCTCACACTGACAAGCATGTGAAAAGAAAAAGACAAAAGACAAATAACTGTATGAAGTAGGGAAGTAACAACATGGCTCTGAGGACCAGTTAATTTTTCTTGTAATGCATCCATGTTCAAGCAGAGAAGAACATACTGGTGATATTTTTCTTCAAGGAGTCCAAGTGCACCTAATCTATTTAAAGAATAACGGCTCCACCAAAACCGGTTTGGCTTAGTGGATAGAGCGTCAGCCTGTGGACTGCAGGGTCCCAGGTTCGATTCCGGCCAAGGGCATGTACATTGGTTGCGGGCACATCCCCGGTAGGGGGTGTGCAAGAGGTAGCTGGTCGATGTTTCTCTGTCATCGATGTTTCTAGCTCTCTATCTCTCTCCCTTCCTCTCTGTAAGAAAATCAATAAAATATTTTTTAAAAAAACCACCTTTGGTACATTTACACAATGGAATACTATGCAGCTGTGAAAAGAAAGAACTCAGGGGGATGAAGGGGTAATAAGGACACATGTAACACCTTAATCAATAAAAAATTTAAAAAAAAAAAAAACATTTGCAACAGCATGGATGGACCTGGAAGGTATTATGCAAGCAAAATAAGCCAGTCAGAGAAAGATAAGTATCACAGGATCTCACTCATATGTGGAATCTAATGAGCAAAATAAACTGATGTACAAAATAGATCCAGAGACATAGAAATGTGGAACAGACCAAGGAACCTCAGAGGGAAGGGGGCAGGAGATCAATCAAAGAATTTATATGCATATATGCATAACCAAAGGACACACACTAGGGTGGTGAAGGCCTGGGGTTGGGGTAGGGGTGGACTAGTAGAGATCAATATGGGCGGGGGAGGGGGAGAATGGGGACATATGTAATGCAACAATAAAAATTGTGTGTGTGCGCGTGTGTGTGTGTGTGTGTGTGTGTGTGTGTTTTAAGAGAGAACTCACCTTAATGAGACAGGTCAAAAGCAAAGCTGTCAGTTACCTTTTAAAACAAGTTCTACACTAATGTGGTTTGAAATTGTGTTTAATGTTAAACTAGCAAATTTTCTGTGTGCTTTTTTCCTTTAACCCATAACATTTGGAAAATGTAAAGAAAGCAGATATCTCCATTATAACAAGTTTCTTGTCAGGTCTGTGGCCCATGCTCCCTGAAATCTTTTGGACACTTCCTCCCCCCATTCCCCCCCTCATTCCCCAAATAATATATTCTTCTGATTAATACAAAGTTCTGGTTACAACCTAATATAGTTCTCTGAAGACCCAATTATATGTTTCTTAAATATGTCCCACTTTAAAGTTGGTATTAATTGATTGCCCTCAGGTTTACAGAGAACCTACATGGGAGACCTGCATTGCTATTAAATGATAAATATTTTTATCGTACATTCACAAGACGAAAATACAATGTGTATGAAATAAAGTAAATAAAGTGCCTTCTCACTCAAGATTTGCACTCCCCAACCTATTCCTAAGAAACTGTCAATACAAGCAGATGGTTCAAGTAGTGAACTACTCTGTCCTCCCACCATCTTGTCATTGGATACCATAGGACACTGGATGATCGCTCCGATGGATTGATTCTTCACATCTAATTAAAGTTTCTTTGTACCTTGTGCTTTTCCCAGGGACACAGACAGAAACTGCCAAGACTGCAGCTTAGAAAAGCAGTTGATGTCATTAACTTGCATACCCTTGAATAGGATAATTATGGATATTCAGGAAAGAATCCACTCCATTGGTTTTCAAAAGCCTTGACCAGCCAGGGTTGAAGCACTGCTTCATCCAGAGAGTGAGAAGCTCTTCTTAATTACCGTTGAGCTAAGACTGAGCAACTGAGGTCAGGGTCTTTTCTTCCTCTTTTTATATACCCAATGCCGAGTAGAATGGCATTGAAGCTTAATAAATGTTTAATGAATGAATGGGTGAAGCAATAGGGGGCCTGGGATGGTACTGCCTTCTTTAAAAAAATTCATTTAAGGCTGTTGAGACACAGGACTACCAAGTTTTTCCAAGGACGTGATGCTATTCTTTGTGACACACAGGGTGAGCTTACAACAGCTGTACTTCATAAAGCGATGCTCAGTTCAAGGTCTGAGCCATTTCACAACAGATAATTCCCACCTTCCATTGCAAATTCCACCAGCTGGCATTTCTAATGGTCTCTGACTTTTGTTCTCTGCTTTCTTATTCTTCATTAGTTATCCCTCCTTTAAACTGATGTGCCTGTTTTAGTCAACTACACAGTACTTTCTTTTGTTCTTTTTAAGCTAAGAGTTTGTCTTTCGTGCTTCCGACCATGAGGATGCTAAGAAAATTCATGCCTCTCCCATGGTTTTAGTGGGTGAAAACGCAAATGAACACTGATGTAGCCATTCCATTCCTGGAAATGGTTCTACCGAAATATGAGCACAAGAGTGAAAATCTATTCTTTCCGGCATTTCTGCAATAGCTCCAAATTGGAAACATTCTAAATTTCACCAGCATGGAAGTGGTTAAATAAGGGATGTTATATCAATATTATGGAATAATATTATGTAGCTATCGAAAAGAGTAAAGTAGCCCAGCCTGGTTGAACGTCGATCTAAGAGCCAGGAGGTAACAGTTGATTCCCAGTCAGGGCACATGCCCAGGCTGTGGGCTTCGTCCCCAGTAGGGTACGTGCAGGAGACAGCTGATCCATGATTATCTCTTATCATTGAGGTTTCTTTATATATATATATATATATAATTGTTTGTTGTTGTTGTTTTTTACAGAGAGGAAGGGAAAGGGAGAGAGAATTAGAAACATCCATGAGAGAGAAACATTGATCAGCTGCCTTCTGCACATCCCCTACTAGGTATGTGCCCGCAACCAAGGTACATGCCCTTGACCGGGATCAAACCTGGGACTGTTCCACAGGCCGATACTCTAGCCACTGAGCTAAACCTGTTAGGGCATCATTGATGTTTCTATCTCTCCCTCTCTCTCTTCCTCTCTGAGATCAATAAAAATGTATATTTTTAAAAGAATAAAGTAGATCAGGTGCCAACATAGAAATTCATTTTTAATATATGGTAAAGTCAGAGAAAAGCATGATATCTCATGTGTGTAGAATATATCGTGGATCTATGCATCTAATACAATCCTATTTCTTTAAAAGTACCTATTTTTCCCTCTCCCTGGTATGTTCTTTTACTGCATCAACTCTCTAGGTCCTTGTTATCATTCAGCTCAAATGTTGTGTCTTTATCTCAAAGTCACCCTGCCCTCCACCAACCCACATCACTCTCTGCCCTCTTTACCCTGTCTTAGCTTTTCACAGCACTTACCATGATCTGAAGTTGTTCATTCCCATACCAATCTCCTGCTACTAGAAATCAATCCCTTTGTCTGTTTTATTCACCATTGTGTTCCCATCATCTACAGTGTTTCCCATCATCTACGTGTACCCCCAGGGGTACGGGAAGAGTTTGATGGGGGTACACGTTGCACCAGAGTTTGGTGGGGATATGCACTGCACCTGCTTAGCTGCACCTAATTCTACATTCTCATGAGTACGAGGGGTACTCAGTGTTACAAAAATTATAGAAGGGATACACATATGTCACAAGTTTGGGAAACACTGATCTACAACATTGCAAGTGGATAAGGTGTTCAATAAACATTTGGGAGAGGAAGAAACATATGTATCTCTTTGTATATTTAAAACTTTAAAAAGTGTGAACAGTTACTACATATCGAACAGTTAACGGAAGGTATATATGCGGGGTGGGATTGGATAGGGAGAGGAAAGCAGCTAGGAGAAGAAATTGAATTTTATTTTACATTTTTTAAGGCTGAATTTTTCTACAATAAGAAAATTGCTTAAAATTTCTTTTATTGAGATGAAATTCACATAATATAGAATTAACCACTTTCAAGTGAACAGTGGGATTTAGTGCATTCACAATGTTGTGTAACCACATGCTTCCCATTCTCCTCTTCTTCCTGCCTCTGTTAGCCACTTTTCTATCTCTAAAATTTACCTTTTCTGGTTATGTCATATGAATGGAATTTTATAATATATAACCTTTTGTGTATGACTTTTTTAACTTAGCATAATATTTTCAAACTTCATCCATGTTGTAGCAGGTATATCAGTGCTTCATTCCTTTCCTATGGCCAAGTCACATTCCACTGTGTGGCTATACCCATTCTTGTAAGACATTAAAGAAAATAGAAAGGTTAGACAGATGAAATTCCAGTAAGGTGTGGAGTCTACTTACCTGGATTGTAGCAATGGTAACTTTCTGGTTTTGTTGGTGTTACTATAGATATGTAAGATGTTACCATTGGGAGAAGCTGGGTGATAGATACATAGGATAGATACTATTGTTTTGCAATTTTTTATGTCCAAAATTATTTCAAAATAAACAGTTAAAATGTTAAAAACTCTAATCTTAATGAAAAGCCATGTTTTCTGAAGTCTTACAGCCCACTAATAATTATACCCTGTTTCCCCGAAAATAAGGCAGTGTCTTATATTAATTTTTGCTCCCAAAGATGCGCTAGGTCTTATTTTCAGAGGATGTCTTATTTTTCCATAAAGAAGAATATGGTACACATTTATTGTTAAATGAAAATAAAGGAAATTTATTACTTGTATACGGTACGGTAGTATGGTAGCTGTCAACACAAAGCAGACAAACTGAATCCTACAGTATCAAGAATTTACTCATTTATTCAATGACAATCATGTCATCATCTTCTGGAACATCATCATAACAATCCAATTCCTGAATTTCCTGGTGAACTTCTTGTGACTCCATTTCTTTCGGAATCAGTGGACCAAATCTCTTATGTTTAGCCGGGGGGGGGGGGGGGGGCGGCTTATTTTGGGGGGATGCCTTATATTTCACTCAGAAGGAAATCTGTGAGTAGATCTTATTTTCAGAGGATGTCTTATTTTCGGCGAAACATGGTAGAGACTAAAGCCTTGGTTCCCATCTTTGCTAAAGGTTTTTTTTTTTCTGCCTTCCTTAAATAAATTTGTTTGGACTAGGGGTAGCACTGAGGAAGGATTTTTTTTTTCCCACCTTTGAGAATTTTGTAAGTATAGAATAGTACAAAGAATCACAAACACTCACATACCTACATAGAATCCCAATACTGTAAATTGTTAACATCACATTATCTTGTTTCATGTTTTAAGATCAGAAATAAAACAATTCCAATAAGTGTTGCTTCTTTTATTGCCATCTACCCCCTCAAAAATGGCAACCACTATCATACTAGTATATTTAATGTGATTTATTTAATCTATTTAAAAACATATTTATACCTTAGCCAATGTGACTCAGTCAGTAAAATGTTGTACAGTGCAGCAAAAAGTTGCTGATTCATTTCCCGGTCAGGGCACCTGCCCAGATTGTGTGTTCTGTCCTCCATCAGGGTGTATACAGGAGGAAACAGGTCCATCTTTTTCTTTTTTAAAAAAACATATTTTTATTGAATTTAGAAAGGAAGGGAGAGGGAGAAAGAGATAGAAACATCAATGATGAGAGAGAATTATTGATTGACTGCCTCCTGCAGGCCCCACACTGGGGATTGAACCCGTAACCGTGGCATGTGCCCTGATGGGGAATCAAACCATGACCTCCTGGTTCATAGGTTGAGGCTCAACCACTGAGCCACACCAGCCGGGCATTTAACCTCTCAGAGTCATTCCATCTATGTTTATACCTCTTTTTTATTTACCCATTTCCCTACCGATAGGCCTTTAGGGTATTTCCAAAATTTTGTTATACTAACAGTACTTGTACAAAGTGTCAGGATATTTTCAAAAGCAAGTTACAGAAATTTCCACTCAAATTGGATATAACTATAAGAAGTATTTTATCTTACATAACTATACATTCTAAGGTAGGACTGGCTTCTGAGACCACTGGTTCAGTAGCTTCATTACATCATCAAGGACCCACAGCTTTCTACCTGTCAGCTGCCCTGGCTGTCAGCTTTATCCTCAGGCTGGTCCCAAGAATGCTGCAGAGTTCCAGATGAAAGCCAACATTCCAGATGTTGGGCCCAGAGAACCAAGAGAGAGCATCTCATCCTGTAGTTGTCTTCTGAGAATGGGAAGTTCTCTTATGGTATCTCCTCCCATGTGGTTGGCCTGAATTGGGTCATATACCCATTCTTGAAGAAGAGATATTTTTCTTTTTATTGTGGTAAAATATAGACTTACCACTTTAATAATTTTTTTTCATGCTGTATTATCTTTAATAAAGTACAAAGACTTTTCTAATCATGTCACCTAGAGCAGTGTTTTTCAACCTTTTTTGGGCAAAGGCACACTTGTTTCATGAAAAAAATCACGAGGCACACCACCATTAGAAAATGTTAAAAAATTTAACTCTGTGCCTATATTGACTATATATAAAGTAATTCTCTTGAATAGGAATCAAATAAACACAAAGAAAGTATTTTATAATTACTTTATTATGAAATATTAAGTAAACAAAATAGTGAAAAATTATAAAATTCTTGTCTTGTCTGCACCTACGGCACACCAGGCAACATCTCGTGGCACACTAGTGTGCCGCGGAACAGCGGTTGAAAAACGCTGACCTAGAGCTCACTTCACCCACTGCTCTGTTTGGCCACCAGTCTCTTGTCTCTCTCTTCAGCAATGGTGAGGCAGATACCCTTTCCCCGGGGTAGGGAAATCCATGGTTTGTTGCCTTTGCCAATTACAAAAATGTTGGAGAGCCGGGTGGCAAAGCTGTTGCCATTGGCATCTTTCACATGAACTACGACAAAAGAACCAGGGTGTCTCTCCCTGTTGGTGATCACGCCAATTCTTCCCAGGTTAGCATCCCCAGTTACCATGCACAAGTTACCAGTGTCAAACTTGATGAAATCAGTAATTTTGCCAGTCTCCAAATAGATCTGAATGGTGTCGTTCACCTTGATGAGGGGATCAGGGTAGCGGATGGTGAGAGCATCAAGGGTTACCAGATGAGGGATTCCTTTTGTGCCCACTAAGATCTTCCTGACTGCACAACTTGTACTTGGCCTCCTCAGGTGTAATACGATGAACAGCAAAGCGGCCCTTAGTGTCGTAGATCAGGCAGAAATTCTCTCCAGTCTTGTCAATGCTGATGACATCCATAAAACCAGCAGGGTAGGTTATATCGGTTTGCACCTTACCATCAATCTTAATAAACCGCTGCATGCAGATCTTCTTTACTTCATCTCCTGTTAGAGCATACTTAAGTCTGTTCCTTAAGAAAATGATGAGAGGGAGACATTCATTCTCTGAGCTTGTGGGGACCGGTAGATGGCCGAGGAGCAAACACACCGGTCAGTTTATCCAGCATCCAATGCTTTGGAGCTGCTACACGCTTCAGATGCTTCTTGGGACCACAAGCCATGGCTGCTCTAGGCAACGAAAGAGGCCACTTTAATAATTTTTTAAAAATTCTCACCCGAGGTTATTTTTCCTATTGATTTTTCAGACAGAGTGGAAGGAAAGGAGGAGTTGGAGAGAGAGAGAAAAACATAGATGTGAGAGAGACACATTGATTGATTGCCTCCTGTATACACCCTGACTGGAGCTGGGGAGCGAACCTACAACCCAGGTACATGCCCTGACCTGTAATTGAGCCTAAAACCCTTAGGTCCTCAGGCCAACACTCTAACCACTGAGCAACTGGCCATGGTTTAATTATTATTATTTTTTAATATATTTTATTGATTTTTTACAGAGAGGAAGGGAGAGAGAGAGCGAGCTAGAAATGTCGATGAGAGAGAAACATCGACCAGCTGCTCTTGCACACCCCTACCGAGGATGTGCCTGCAACCAATGTACATGCCCTTGACCAGAATCGGACTTGGGACCTTTCAGTCCGCAGACTGACGCTCTATTCACTGAGCCAAACCGGTTTCGGCTGGTTTAATTATTTTTTAAGTGAGTGATTCAGTGGCATAAAGTACATTCACATTACAGTGTAACCATCACTACATCCATCTCCAGAACTTTTTCATCTTTCTAACCTGAAACTCTGTACCTATTAAACAATGTCTTTCCATTCTCCTCTCCCCCAGCCCATAGAAACCACCAGTTTACTTTCTAGTCCATGTCTTTGACTACTCTAGGTGCTTCATACTACCCTGGAGTCCCGTGGTAGCAGAAACTGCATTTCACTTAGCATGGCTGTCCTCGAGATTCATCCATGTTGTAGCATATGTCAGAATTCCCTTCTTTTTAAGGTTGAATGATATTCCATTGCCTATATATACTACATTTCTGTCGTTGGACCATTGGGTTGCTTCCACCCTTTGGCTATTATGAATTATGCTGTTAGCAAAATGAGTATACAAATATTTGCTCAAGTCCCTGGTTTCAATTACTTTAGATATATACCTAGTAGTAAAGTTGTTGAGTCATATAATAATTCTATGTTTAATTTTTTGAGGATCTTATATATTATTTTCCACAGTGGCTGTACCATTTTACATTCTCACCAGCAATGCACAATGTTTTCAATTTCTCCACATCCTCACTAGTACTTGTTATTTTCTGGTGTTTTTCTTCTTTTCTTTTCTTTTTTTAATGTATTTTATTGATTTTTTACACAGAAGAAGGGAGATAGTTAGAAACATCGATGAGAGAGAGTCATCGATCAGCTGCCTCTTGCACACCCCCTACCGGGGATATGCCCGCAACCAAGGTACACGCCCCCGACTGCAATTGAACCCGGGACCCTTCAGTCCCCGAGCCAACGCTCTATCCATTGAGCCAAACCGGTTCTTTCTTTTCTTTTTTTAATCATAGCCACTCTACTGGGTGTGAGGTGATATCTCTTTGTGGAAAAGGGATCTCTTTAACTGGTGGCTTGCACTATTGGCTGCACATTAAAATCACCTGGGAGAACTTTCAACCTAATCCATCTCTAGATTTTTATTTAATTGGTCTTGGACAGGACCTGGGCATTGATACATTTTAAATATATCTAACGTGAGACATCTATGTGAGGACAATTTTGAGAACCACTGGTCTAGAGACAAATTATCCAAAGCAAAAACTGGATGTTGGAGAATCGATTCCAGTGTTCAATACTACTCAGAAGTGAAACTCCTGAGTCCTCAGTAGAGTTTCTGTACTTGCCAAGTACAGCCAACTCTGAATTATTCATAGAAATTTAGAATCAAAGTAGCATGTTAGCCCAAATAATTAGAATGGAGAGAAAATACTAGTACCATTGCTGCTTAATTTTTCACCCAGCACAACCAACACTGTGGATAATCAACTGCTTCTCACTTTGGCTAGACTTTCTTCTTCCGTGTGGTTTGTTTATTTTTTAAGTTTATTGAAATTTAATTCACATGCCATCCAACTGTAGATGAAAGAGGCCACATGCTAACCTGACAAGCTCAGGAAAGGCCTACATAGCAGTCCTGCAAATTCAGAGACGGAAAGTAACCACAAAGGATGTATGAAATTAAATGTTAATTAAAAGCAGTTATGGTAGGTAGTTAAGTCCTAAGCTAGTATCTTCACTGACAAGGTCAACCTTTACCTTAACTGAGCCTATCTGTCTTTTTGCATCTATATTAACACTAGTGGCCCGGGGTGTGGATTAGTGCACATTAAAAGGAAATTAATTAGCCGAAACTGCCCGCAACCAATGTATCCCTCTCTCTTCCTCTCTGAAAAAAATCAGTAAAAATAGCCGAAACCAGTTTGGCTCAGCGGTAGAGCGTTGGTCTGCAGACTGAAAGGTCCCAGGTTCGATTCTGGCCAAGGGCATGTACATTGGTTGCGGGCACATCCCCGATAGGGGTTGTGCAAGAGGCAGCTGGTAGATGTTTCATCGACATTTCTAACTCTCTCTCCCTCTCCCTTCCTCTCTGTAAAAAATCAATAAAAAATATATTTTAAAAAAGGAAATTAATTAGAAGAAATATTTTAATATTGCTATTTGCCCTTTCTCTATAGTAGAAGTTTCAACCAAATTCACAATCGACAAGGACAGATCAAAACACAAGTGGGCAATTGGCCCCAGCGAGAGCTTTGTATGTATCATGCAAGCATGAGTCAATTTAGCCTTTTATGTATATAGAATAAACTTGTTTAATTAGGTCTGCTTTCGGGCATAACTAAACATTTTCCCAGCCCAGTGAAGCACCCCAATTTCTCTTTCAGGTAATTGTCAGTAACTCAGCAGTAAATATCAACACAAAGCAGATTATTGTTGTATATCACATAGGGAGAACAAAGGGTAAAATATTTAATTGCAGCAGTGTTTGACTATACTCTGTGCAGTGAGAAAACCTGAAATCATTTTCTAGGTCCACCATTTCTTACTTCTTTTCAGTTGGGTTAAGTTTCTAAACTTTCTAAATCTCCATTTTTTGGTGAATGAAAAGAAAATAGGATTCCATCGAGTCTTCTATCTACCTACTCCAAGACTTCTGTGAGGATCAAATGAGATAAGGCAAAGGAAAATGCTTCACAGACATTTGGTTACAGTGTGTAACGTTCCCACCTGGCTATAAAGCAAGTCGTGTTCCTGGGCTGAAGAAACTGTAAGGAGGCTAGTTGTGGCTAGGAAGAGGAAGCCAGGCATTGCTATGTAACATCATTACCTGGTTCCTACAGTGACCATTTCCAGGCTGGGGTGGGCTGGGCTGGTTGGGCTGGGCTGTGGGCCACATTTTGCACAATGGGGTCTTGGCAGCATTGGATGCGATTTGGTGGGCTGTCACTTCGGGTTGGTGGCGGGCTCCTGTCCCACTTGGGGGAAGCCATTGCTTTGCAGGTGCTGGGTCTACAGTGCCATTTCTCTGTGTGCATCACGGCAGCTCCTGTGTTGAGCATCTGCCGCCTGGTGGTGATTGCATGTCATAACGGCCGGTTGGACAGTTGGGAACTTAGCATATTAACTTTATTTTTTAAAATATATTTTATTGATTTTTCATAGAGAGGAAGAGAGAGGGATAGAGAGTCAAAAACATTGATGAGAGAGAATCATCAATCAGTTGTCTGTTGCACACACCCTACTAGGAATGTACCCGCAACCAAGGTACATGCCCTTGACCCGAATCAAACCTGGGACCTATCAGTCCGCAGGCCAAAGCTCTATCCACTGAGCCTGAGCCAAACTGATTTCAGCATATTAGCCTTTTATAGATATAGATATTCTTGAAATGTCTGGGTAACTTGTAACTTCCCTTTTTCCAGACCCTTTGGAGCACAATCTAATGTACCTAGCCACCAAGACAGATACCACAAATTCCTTCATTGTTATCATGTTAATTGTTTCTGTAATTAACATGATAACTATGTCTGTGTCCATCATTTTCCTTTTTATCTAATCCCAGGGTTTCCCTGCTTTGTTTTCTCCCGCCTCTCTAGTCTATTACCAATGGATCTAATGTAACCCACCTACATCTCTTTTTTGATTGCAATGTCTAAAAATAGAGAAAAACCCACCATTCTCCAGAGCATTATCCCAATCCGTTGGGATTCCGCTTCCCTGCAATTGTCAATAGTTTGGCTTAAATTCTTTAATGTTGTGTTTTGTGGGGTTTTTTTTCGTTAACACAACTCACCCATTTATACTGTACAGTTCAAAGGTTTTTTGTATAATCACTGTTGTGAAACCATCATCAAATTCGTGGCATTTGTTTGTTTGTTTTTTAAGTCTAGGTTAATGAAAACACAGTTTGGAATGAAATGACTGAAGAGACAACATTCAGTGAAAAAGAAGTATGAAAAAGGGGTCTCCATGAGTCACGAAATGCATAAACAATTCTTCACACACACAAAAAAAGACTATTGGGCAAGATAAAAATGATAATGAAAGACAATCGCTAGCAGAAGATGCTGCTAATTGTGTTAAAGCTTGGTGATGCCAACATGAGCACAGTGACATTCAGCCTGAGAGCTCTTTTTAAAAAAAACAAAACATATTTTATTGATTTTTTAACAGAGAGGAAAGGAGAGAGATAGTTAGAAACATCAATCAGCTGCCTTCTGCATACTCCCCACTGGGGATGTCCCTGCAACAGAGGTACATGCCCTTGACCCGAATCGAACCTGGGACTGGAACCTGGAACCCTCCAGTCCCCAGGCTGATGCTCTATCCACTGAGCCAAACCAGTTAGTACCCGAGAGCTTGTTTTAAGGAGTCAATGGACCAGTTCTTTGGGCCAATTGAATTGGCTTCTTAAATCAGCTCCTCTGGGCTAACCACCTTTCCCCCCATGAATTGGAGATGTTTCCATGAGTAAATCTTGGTCACTTTACAGGCCTCATTTTCTCAGCCCACCCATCTGGAGGAAATGTTTAGCCAATGTAATCCTGAGTGCCCTCTGTGACTAAAATCCACGTTTATTGATCACTGACTCTGATGGGTTTCCCTGTAAATGGGTTTGTCTCCCAAAGTAGAGGGGAACCCCCAGGACCACCCTCAGAGCGGCTTCTTTGCTCAGCCAGCTCCCTCTGTTAGCACAGCTTGGCCATTAACAGTTGTCTAAATACCGCAGGCCTGGGATACATTAGCTTATTGATTTACATTTGAATTAACTGCCTCTTTGTAATGATTATCTCATTACATCCCTTTGTGAATGTAAAAGACCCATAATAAAGAGCACAGAGGAAGTCTGATAATAATCAGTTGACTCAGATGAAAATTTGATTCATCCTGTCAAAATCAGGGTTCATTATTCCTGAGCTATTAAGATAGTGCTCATTATGCTTCACACCTGGGAACCTGGCACCTTTCTTTTCAGAGTCCGACACATTTGTACAAACCACTTGATGGGGACGGTGGGCAGAGGAAAACTTCAACTAGGTTCAGTAGTGTTAAGCTGCATAGCTAGCCTATTAAATAATGTATAGATTATACAAATATATAATAATAATATTAACCTCATTACCTCTGTTTTTTTTTACTTTAAGAAATTATGGTAGCCCTGGCCGGTATAGTTTGTTGGTTGGGCATCATCACATGTACCAAAAGGTTGGCTGTTTGATTCCTGGTCAGGGCTCATGCCTGGTTGCAGGCTCAATCTCCTTGTAGAGGGAGTGCAGGAGGCAGCCAATTGATGTATCACTCTTATATTTTATGTTTCTCTTTCTCTCCCTTCCTCTCTCTCTAAAAGTCAATAACAAATTTTTTTAAATTATTGTAAAATATGCTTAACAATATTTACCATTAATAAATGTACAATTCAGGGACTTAAAAGTACATCCACATTGCTCTGCAACCATCACCACTGTTATCCATATGTTACGCCCAGACTTCGTGATCCCCAAGGACCACCAGGGAGTCTGATGCAATAAACAAAAGAGCCTTTTCCATGCTAGCATGGGCTCTGTCCCATTCATGCCAACAGCATGGTGGAAGAGTGCAAATTTCGCCAAGCCCTGGGGTTTTACTCCGGTGGTGATGTCACTGCTTTGGCTGACCCCAATTGGTTGGTTGAGGGCCAGGTTCCAGTTACACAAAATGGAGGATAACTCTGCCCAGCCCCACAGTGGAGTCAGGAGTTTATCCTCGCCCCACCCTGCCCTCTCACCACCATCCATCTCCGGAGCTTTTTATCTGCCTAAACTGAAACTTTATGAATAAGAACTCCTCATTCTCTTTTCCCCAAGCCCCTAAACACATGAGGCCAAATGGGGTGCAGAATTATTAATTTACTAGAGGCCTGCTGCACAAATTCCTGCATGGGTAGGGTCCAGCCAGCCAGCCCGCCCAGATCTGGTTGATTGGGCCTGGCTGGCAGGGTGAGGGGCTGTGGGCAGTTGGTCAGCTGGCCCCACCCCCTGGTCAAACTCCTGGTTAAAGGGGCAATTTGCATATTAGCCTTTTAGTATATAGGCCATCTGGATACCAGATGGGCTGAGCCCAAAATGGCACTAGCCCCCAAAGACGGGGGAGTCAGAAATTTTTAAAGGACTCTAGGTGGGCTTTTTCTGGGCAGAGAATTCTCTGTGCAGGTCCAGATTCTAGGAAACTCTGGAGGGGAGAGATAATGGTCTTAGCAAGTGGAATGTGGTCTACACAAGTGGAATGTCCATTGTGAAGTTCCCAAAGGAGGAGATATCAATTCAATTATTTGATCAGACCTAACACTAGTAACCTCTAGTTTCCATTTCTATTAATTTGCTTATTATAGTTATATCACAGAGTATGTATTCTTTTGTGTCTGGCTAATTTTACTTAGTATGTTTGCAAGGTTCATCCATGTTGTAGCATGTATCTGAACTTCATTCCTTTTTGTGGCTGAGTAATATTTCATTGTAGGTGTATACCTCATTTTGTTTATCAGTTCATTCATTGGTAGACACTTGGCAGTTTTCACCTTTTGGCTATCTATATATATAAAAAGCCAGTGTCTGTGATGACCGTGATGACCAAATGGCCAGTCACCATGAAGTGCATTGAGCATCTCTCTGTTCCCCCTAGCCCCCTCTGTCCTCAGGGTGGGGCATGCCTAGAGACTGGTGAGTGGGCTGAATGGCTGACCTTTTGGTCCCTGCCCCCGGCCCGCAGGCTCTGATGGATCAGCAAGGGTGAACAGGGTAATCAGAGTGGGTGGCAGGTGGACCGGGCTGGCTGTGCGGCCATTGGTATCACCAGCTCATCCCCGGCTGCTCAGGGGTTCAGGCCTATGTGAAAGCAGGCACCGACGAATTCACCTCCTTGCACCGGCACCGGGCTGGCCACTGATGGAATGCACTGCCCACTCAGGGCCACTCATGCCAGGGCAGGCAGGTTGTGGGTGTGCCCCGTAGCTTCCATCAGTACTTTAAGCCCCAGCAGCAGTGGCAGTGGCAGCGGTGTGAGAGGCCCCAAGTGGGCAGTGCATTCCATCAGTGACTGGCCCAACACACGTGCATGAACGTATGTTTGCCAGTGCCTGCTTTCCCACAGGCCTGAGCCTCCGAACAGCTGGGGATGAACTGGTGATCCCAATGGCCTGACAGCCCAGCAGCAGAGGCGGTGTTCAGCTGGGGACTGGTGAACAAGCAGAAAATGGCCTTGATCAAGGAGGCTAGGCCCTGGGGACCCTACCTGCACTATTCTGTGCAATGAGCTTCTAGTTATAAATAATGTTGCTGTGAGCATTGATATATAGGTACCTTGAGTCCTTGCTTTCAATTCTTTTGAAATTACTGGATTATTTGATTATTATCTTTAATGGAACTTGAAAATTTATCTACCGTTAATGTTACAACAGCCTTGGAAGTCTTTGTGTATTGTCTCCATTGTCAAGCGGGGTGGGGGGTGGGGGGTGGGGGGGGGGGTGGGGGGGTGAGGAAGGAGAGAATCAGAAGTTCAGAGAGAATGAATGACTTGAACCTGAAGTCTGTCAGACTGCAAAGCCAGTGTTCATTCTCCATATCCTCACACATAGAATCTTAACATAGCTGGTGTGTCTTGCATAGCATACACTCAGAAAGTGTCCGAGGCAGCACCTGTAAAGAATGTCTTCGAGGCCAAAACCGGTTTGGCTCAATGGATAGAGTGTCGGCTTGGGGACTGAGGGGTCCCGGGTTCGATTCCGGTCAAGGGCATGTACCTTGGTTGCGGGCATATCCCCAGTACGGGGTGTGCAAGAGGCAGCTGATCAATGACTCTCTCAACGATGTTTCTCTCTATCTCTCTCCCTTCCTCTCTGTACAAAGTCAATAAAATATATTTTTAAAAAAAGAATGTCTTCTAAAGCTTTATTTTAACAAATAAGGTGATTTCTGATCAGTTGGATTAAAAACAAATCTCTGGTTTAAAAATACCACCGATTCCATCAGGATGGCTGAGTGTTCTAAAATGTCACTGATTCCAACTCCTATCAACTTCCAAAGAGGACTGAAAGCATTTTTTAATAGAACTCTAGAGACAATAATACTGAAAAGCATAAAACAAGAGAGAAGTCAGAAACCAAAATATAAAAAGAGGAGAAAAGAGGGAAAGGATACAAGATTTCTTGGTTGAAGAAGGTTATATTGACTGATCACAACAATATTTAGTTTCAAGCAGGGAAAAGAGATTATATACCTTTCTTTGGTACTAGAGGACACACTAATTAATTAATCCATCCATCCATTCATTCATTCATTCATTCACCAGTTTAATCCTTTTAAATACATAATTCCTCACTCTTAGAACAGAGTTCCCCTTTCTGGTTCTCAAGAACTCTGTTCTCAACATACGTTAGGGCAATGGCTCTCAGTTTTTGTTTTGTTTTATATATTTTTATTGATTTTAGAGAGGAAGAGAGAGAGACGTAGAAGCATCAATGATGAGAGAGAATCATTGATCAGCTACCTCCTGCATTCCCCCTACTGGGGTTCAAGCCCACAGCCCAGGCATGTGCCCCTGACCAGAATCAAACCTGGGACTCTTCATTCCACAAGCCAACGCTCTATCCACTGAGCCAAACTGGCTAAGGCGATTTTTGTTTTGCTTTTTAATCCTCCCCTGAGTATATGTTTAGAGAGAGGAAGAGAGGGGGAGAGAGAGAAACATTGATATGAGAGAGAAACATGGATTAGTTGCCTTCCTTATGTACCCCTACAAGGAATCAAACCTGCAACCTAGGTATGTACCCTGACCAGGAATGGAACCACCCACAACCTTTTGATATATGGGACAATGCTCCAACCAACTGAGCCACCCAACCAGGCCTCTCAGATTTTAATACTATCAGATTTGCCTGTAGGCTTGCTAGGTATACAGACCTGAGCCCCCCTCCCCCAAGACACTGGTATAAGGTAGCTCATTCTAGGGACAGAAATAATGTCAGGAAGGGAGTGGGGAAAAGAAGGGTGGGACAAGGGATAAAACGAGAGGAAAAGGAAACGTCAAATCCTACAGAGCCTTAATGGTAGCAGAGGCTGTCTAGCAGAGCTCCCACTTCTATCCTGGTTTCCCTCATCTGATCTCTGCACCAAAGTTTTTGTCATCCTCAGTGATTCTTCTACTCAAAATGCTCTCAGAGGTTGTTATTGGAGAAGAGGAGTATGCCTTTCCCCAATGAATGTTGAGGTTGTTGTCCATGCCTTCTCTTGGTGCTCCCTCTCCCAGAATCTCCACATTTCCACTAACCTGGAAGCTCTCTGAGCCCCATACTCTTGGGTTTTTATGTAGGCTGCATGCATAGTCATGATTGATTTAAGCATTGGCCATTGGCTGCTACTTCAGTCTCCAGCCACTTCCTTCTCCTTGGTGAATGGGGGATGGGACTGAAAGTTCCAACCTTCTAACTACAAGGTTGGTTCTCCTGGCAGCCAGCCCCATCCCATGTGGTTCGGAAAGTCACCTATTTGCATAACAAAATACTAGTACACCTTCATCACTCTCAATACTTAGAACATTTCAAAGTTTTCTGAGCTGTGAGCCAGAAATTGTGGATCATGATCCAAATTTGGTGATGAATATATTTAGTGATCTGAATAAGTATATTTCTTATAAATCACAAGATCACCCAGAGTCTGAACAGCATACCAAACATTCCTCTCACTTCCTCTCAAGGCTCTGAATCCAGGGGGAGCTGCCCATTGGCCAAGCTCTTGTCACATTCTTCTCTCCAGCTGATGTAGAGTAGGGAAGGCACTCCTGGGGGCCGGTCCCAGCAAGAGAAATATTACCCACAGAGGTATTTCCCCAACTAGGAACCGATGTGTTATTAGAAAGAGGGAGTGGATGTGGGATAGCCAAAAGAACAAATGCCAAGACAGGGACTCTGTGTGACAAGGACACAGCATGACAAACACCGGGGCATGAATATCACATGACAAATACTAGGACATTTGCCCACGCCAACTAGAAGAACGTCATCCTTCCTGCTTAGTCATCCATTTAACAAATGCCATATTCAAGATTTAAATAGTACTAACGTGCTTTTGGTTGCACAATGAATCCACTCTTGCTGTTTACAGACCTCAGAAATATTAACAAGTCCACCGAAGCCGGTTTGGCTCAGTGGTAGAGTGTTGGTCTATGGACTGAAGGGTCCCGGGTTCGATTTCGGTCAAGGCATGTGCATTGGTTGCGGGCACATCCCCGGTGGGGGGTGTGCAGGAGGCAGCTTGTCGATGTTTCTCTCTCATCGGTGTTTCTAGCTCTCTATCTCTCTCCCTTCCGCTCTGTAAAAAATCAATAAAATATATTTTTTTTAAAAAGAAATATTAACAAGTCCTAGAGACTGGCTACTGATTCACCTTGTATAGGGCAAGGTATGGGGAACTTAAGTAGATAAATTAACCCAGTTGTTTTTTTTATATAGGTGAATCAGGTTATTGTGACCATCCATAAAGGAGAGATTATATGTTTGAGAAGAGCCAGTGGAGGAAAGAAGAACACAATAGAAAGAGTCCATCTTGGAATTAGATAGACCTGTGTCTGAATCCTCCTGTATTATACAGCTGTGTGACTTAAATATATATACTTTAAATTGACTTTTTACAGAGAGGAAGGGAGAGGGATAGAGTTAGAAACATCTATGAGAGAGAAATATTGATCAGCTGCCTCTTGCACACCCCCTACTGGGTATGTGCCCGCAACCAAAGTACATGCCCTTGACTAGAATTGAACCTGGGACCCTTGAGTCCACAGGTTGATGCTCTACCCACTGAGCCAAACCAGTTAGGCCCAACTGTGTGAGTTTTGACAAGTTACTTAACCTCTCTCAGCCTTTTCCTGAATGCTCTTAGCATATTGCTTGTCCTCAGAAAGTGATAATGTGTTAAAGGACATGATTGTGATGGTAACTTCCTTATGTTATTATTTAAGTGAAGACAACAGATTTAGGTTACACATCAGGAAGAACTTCTACTTGTTAGCAAGCCCAAATTAGAGAGAGAACAGGGTCTGAGCTCCTGGGGTAAGTAGTCAGGACTACCTGGGAGGATCCAAATAGGTACAAGCTAAGGTAGGACCATAAGGATGGCTTAAAGGAAGCCCCTTACCTAGAGGAAGATCTGACTTTTATATAGATGATGGGCCAGGATCTGTGTGGACCTTCAGGATCAGCCCACCAACAAATACCCTTCTCCCACTTCATCCTCTGCCTTTCTCCCCATCACTGGCTTCTCCGTACAATTCAGCTGCTCTGACCTCCTTTCTGATGTCTCAACCTGCCAAGCTTGTTTCCTCTTCAAATTCTGTATTGTTGTTGCTTTTATGCCCCGGCATGCCATGCTCCCTAAACCTCACATGGCTGGCTACTTCTCATCATTTAAGACCCAACTGAGATGTTACCTCTCCTCTGAGAGATTCCCAATTGAAAATTGACCCCCTTCTTTCTCACTATTGCATCGCACTCATTTATGGTGGATCTTCATTATATTGTATTTGTGAATTCATCTACTCTCCTGAATTTATTTGGAATCCCTGAATCAACACTTGCAGGGCTTTTCGAGGTCATTCTCAGATGCGGGCAGAGTGGCAAAAATGTCAGGTACCTGAGCTGCATGTTCCCTCTGAGTCGGAGCCGCCTTACTCTGCCTTCTTGCTTTCGCTCTCATACTGTAAACGAGTGTCCTTTTCAGGAGGAGCTCAGGCACAGACTATCTCAAATTGTCTCCTGTCTATGTGTCTTGTTTATTATTGCCCATCTCTGTGCTTTGGAAGTGCAAAGCTCTGAGAGAGGCAGCCTGGGCTTCCACTCTCAGGGCTCTCTCCCCATCCCTGCCCTCTACCCCCAATGGGCACTTGGTATTTGTCACAACAATAAACATAATGAATGAAAAGATCAGACTCTTAGCATTCAAGAGGGAGGGTTAAGACCTGGGGAGCCCAATCTAAACAAACATAACAAAGAAACAAAACCAAAACAGACTCATAGATACAGAGAACAAACTGATGGTTGCTAGAGGGGAGGAGATGAAAGGAGGGGTAAAAAAAGTGAAAGGGAATAAGAGGTACAAACTTCCAGTTAAAAAATAAACTAGATGCCTGTATATGAAAATTCATGCATTGGAGGGGGGTACCTCAGCCTGGCCTGCCCCCTCTCACAATCTGGGAGCCCTCAAGGGTGGGCGGTGATCTGAAAATTGGGGGAAGGTGATGCCCCCATCACACCTCTGCTGCTGCCACTGTCAGAAGCGTAAGCATTGCCCAGCCATGGTTACCTGAGCCCCAAGTGGCTCTTGGTGGCTGGTGAGCTGAGAGGATTGGGGGACTCTGGAGGCAGGCACGTGAAGTGGCTAGGCCCGCCTGGGGGTAAGCCCAGTCGTGCTGCATGCCTGACACCCCAGCAGGGTTGAGGGGACTGGGTGCCACCATCTTGTGACTGTGGGCACCACCATCTTTCAAGGTGTTGCAGTCAATTACCATATTCCCGCCTTATTGGCTGTGGGTACTACCATCTTTGTGAGGGCGTGACAGTCAATTAGCATATTCCCTCTGTATTAGGTAGAATAGGTCATGGGGATATAATGTACGCATAGGGAATATAGTCAATGATGTAATCACTTTGTACCATGACAGGTGGGTACTAGACTTATCATGGTGGTCACAATGTAAGTTATATAAATGTTGAATCATTGTGTTGTACAAGTGAAACTACTGTGACAAAGGAGGCCACATGCTAACCTGACAAGTTCAGGGGAGGCCTGCATGGCAGTCTTGCAAACTCAGAGACCTAAAGTAACCACAAAAGATGGTCTGAAAATTAAATATTTAACTACAAATTGGTTATAGTGGATAGTCATGTCCTAGGCCAGTATTTTCCCTGACGAAGATCAACTTAGATCTATACTGAGCCCATTTGTCTTTTTGCCTCTAAGATAACATATCTGTGAAATGTATGGGTAACTTGTAACTTCCTTTTTACCCCAGACCCCTCAGGACTTAACAAATGGCACAGGACATTCTCTCATTGTTATTTATCAAGTTAATTGTCAACTTTAATTATGTTAAACTATCCTGTATCCGTCTATGTAAAAGAATCATATGTCCATCATTTCACTTTTTACCCTATCCCAGAGGTTTCCCCACTTTGCTTTATTCCACCTCCTTAATCTATCACCAATGAATTTTATGTAACCCACTTACGTATTTTCCTTTTGATGGTAAATTTATGAAAACAAGGAATGAACTCCCCATTTTCAGGAGAATTATCTCAATTCATTGAGGTTCTGCTTCCCGGTATATGTCAACAGTTTGGCTCAAGTAAATTCATAAAAAATCTTTACAGATGCCGAGACCGGTTTGGCTCAATGGATAGAGCGTCGGCTTGGGGACTGAAAGGTCCCGGGTTCGATTCTGGTCAAGGGCATGTACCTTGGTTGCGGGCATACCCCATGTAGGGGGTGTGCAAGAGGCAGCTGGTCGATGACTCTCTCATCGATGTTTCTAGCTCTCTATCTCTCTCCCTTCTTCTCTGTACAAAATCAATAAAATATATTTAAAAAAAATCTTTACAGGTTTCGATGTTTTTTTCATGTTTACACTACTATAATATCTATGTCAACTGCACAGTGTGGTACTGATCTGGGAGCATCCTTGTCCGGGTTGCTGGGATGGATCCTTACATGGTGGCCTTCTGAGTGTTTACCAAGACACCAGTATGGCCGAAACCGGTTTGGCTCAGTGGTAGAGCGTTGGTCTGCAGACTGAGGTCCCAGGTTCGATTCCGGTCAAGGGCATGTACCTTGATTGCGGGCACATCCCCAGTAGGGGGTGTGCAAGAGGCAGCTGGTCGATGTTTCTAGCTCTCTATCTCTCTCCCTTCCTCTCTGTAAAAAATCAATTAAAAAAAAAAAAAAAAAAAAAGACACCAGTATGTCATCTGGAGATAGAGGGGGGGCAGCAGTCAAGTCAGTAACTCCCACTGAGTGGGCTGCTTTTATGAGTTAGATGCTGAGCTTGGTGCTTCACCTCTTTTAACTCACACAGCTACTCTGTGTGTGGGGAGGGGGGGTACAGGGGAGGGGGGGTTATCACTCTAAAGTTTAGAGTCTAAACAATTGAAATAACTGGGTCACAGAGCTACCAAGTGGCAGACACAAAATTCAAACTTAGGCCAGTCTGGTTCCTTACCAGGACTCCTTAGCTGCCACCACTGTGTGTCGCAAGCTTCAGGCTTCCCATTTTTGTCATTTGAATTTATCATCTGGACTATTATTTACTTCACGCTTTTTCTTTAAACTGACACAGTTTTTCCCCCCACCAACTTTATTTTCAAAGGAAACTTCATTGCTATAGTAAATGTAAATCAGGCATCCCTTACCTTGAAAAAAAAAAAGATAATTTTGAAAATAGATACAAAGGACACAGAATAATATTACATTTTGGCCAGATCCGGTGGCCTGCTGGAGGCCCACTGGGGCTTTGATCAGAATTCAGGTTAGCAGGCATTGGAGATATGTTAGACAGTAGAATTCATCTGAGACCATCTTCTAAAGTGAATAAGAGGGTGGCTGATCAGAGAGTGCTGTCTCACTATGTGACTCGACATTACTTGGTGTACCATGTCTCTTTACCTCACACAGTCTTCTCATACTCCTCCTAAAACCAACACATGTGCCACTCTGGTCTTCGGGAAGCAGCGGCAGACCTTTGTGGCCATATGCCCTACTGACCGTCCTCTCTGAACACGTGAGGGGGCAAAGCTTATGTTATAGAAAGTTGAAGAGGGAATTTAAGGAGCTGTAAATGCAACTCCTTCCCCCGACACTTGATCCCGTTCCAGAGAGCAGGGGGAGGGAGCAACAGCCCCAGACAATGAGAACACTGCTGTGCTTGCTTTCTAGGGAGGCATCGAGGTCATGGTGTCTGGCTTTGTGAGGGTGATAAAGGTCCCTGGAGGAAATAAAAATTCACACCAAGGGCACAGTAGGGACGGTAGTAATTGTGGAGTGGTACACAGCCCTCCATAGGTGGAAAGCCAATTTAATAGATGGACATAATGAGTCTGGCTCCCACTCTAAGTTTTCTTTGCAGGCCTTCTGGAAAGCAAGTCAGTTATTTGATGTGCAACGAGGAAGTGAAAACATACCCAAACAACTAAAGCAGAGAGATGGGGGTGTCAAGCTGGAAAAGCTATAGGGCTCCTCTCAGAGCCTTAAGTTACAGCCTGATCGTAAGAAGTGATATGGGAGGATAAGATGCATTTGTTGTAATATACATGAGGCAGCCTGGGGCTTAAATCAAATGAGATCTTATGGCATCTCAGCTCTGGCAGGTAACTTGGATAATGGAAGGGAGAAATTGCTAAAGCAGATATTGGGAGAGAAGAAGGAGGCTGAGTTGTGAAGACATACACACTGTCTATCTTCCTACGTCTTTTTCTCTCTTCTGTACCCTTCACCCTTAGAATGAACATATTTTCAGTCAAAAGGTGGGATAAGGAGATTAAAGGTTCTCTATCAGTGTTCCATTAAAATTCAATTATTTTTTAAAATTTCAATTATTTAGCAAACCATATTTGTCACCTACTACATGCCAGTCATTGTGCTGGGTACCAGGCCCCTGTAGATGAATGAGGCATGCTCTCAAGAGCTTCATGTAAGACCTGTCTGAGTTTGGTTCCTGCTCTTGTTCTTTGAGTTGTGCAAGTGACTTTACTTCTGTTCTCAGTTTCCCCATCTGTAAAATGGGGAAGTCAGTAGTGTCTGTTTCATAGGGTTGTTTGCAAGGGTTAAATGGATTTATCAAGATAGAGCACTTGGCACAAAGTATGGAATACCACACAGAGAGCTCCATACCTAATTATTACTATTACTAATATGTTAATAATTATTACTAACATTTTAATCAACAAAGTAAAAAGTGAAGTAGATAGAGGAGGGAATAATTCTATGGGCAGCTGGGGAGGCTTTCCTGGAAGAAATTATGGTTTCTAGTTTGAGCTTTAAAGAATGAGGTTTTGCAGGGCCCACGATGATTAGAGGGCATGCTGGGCAGATGGTGCAGCATGCATGCAAATGCACCCTCTCTTATTAGAAGAGAAAATATGGAAAAGGCTATGTTGGTGCCTTTAGCCTGCTGTTTTTCATCATTACTGCATATAATTACTCCAACTTCCCAGCTCCGCTTCTTACCAGTGTTCTCCAAGGTCAGTCAACAAGAGAATCCATCAAGGTCTTAATGAACAATGCAGGTGCCTGGGCACCCATCCCGGAGGTTCTGGCTCAGCAGGCCTGGTGTGAGGCCCAGGATTCTGCTTTTCAAAATAAGCATCCTTTGGTCCAACTGTGACACTTGGTAAACCTCTGTCCAAGGGTTCCAATTCTCCACTGAGAAACAGTCCTCCAGATCTATAGTGTAGATCACAGCCAAGTCCCTGAGTAATATAAGCAAACTAGGCTTTGCCTGTCTACTGAGACCATCCCTCTGAGGATCCACACACCAGGTCTCACTCTTAGCCCACTTTCCCTCCAGCAGCAGAAGTGCTTCCTGTTTCTTTAGTTCTGTACTTGGCTATGTTAGGGGCCCTTGAGGTAACCCCCAAAATGTATATTCACTAGAACTTTCTGTGATGATAGAAATGTTCTATATCTATATGGTGGCTATTAAGTGCTTGAAATGTGTCTACAGAGACTGATCATTTCATCTATCTATCTATCTATCTATCTATCTATCTATCTATCTATTTTTAGAGATAGCGGGAGGGAAATAGAGGGAGAGAAAAACAGAGACATTGATCTACCACCTCCCACATGCTCTGATTTGGGATCAAACCCGTCACCTCTTCGTGTAACGGTTAACACTCCAACCAACTGAGCCACACTGGCCAGGGCCTGATACTTTTATTTTGATTAATTTAAATAGCCACATGTGACTTACCACATTGGACAGCTGGGTTCCAAACACTGGAATCAAGCTAAGCACAGAGTGCTCACACTTTGAAAGGCCCCTGGATGGAGACTGCCTCAGGGACTAGCAGGTGTGTCTTCTGGCCTCACCCCCTGAAACCTGTTTGTTTGTTTTTTAATATATTTTATTGATTTTTTTTACAGAGAGGAAGGGAGAGGGATAGAGAGTTAGAAACATTGATGAGAGAGAATCATCAATCAGCTGCCTCTTGCACACCCAAGGTACATGCCCCTGACCGGAATCGAACCTGGGACCTTTCAGTCCTCAGGCCGAGGTTCTATCCACTGAGCCAAACCGGTTTCGGCAGAAACCTATGTTTTTTGAAGAGAATGGAGGATAGAAACTCCTCCGTTATTTCAATAGTGAATCTCTCTTTCCTGTTTGCATGTATAATTGGGATTACTAAGTTACAAAGATGTAAAACATTGCTCCACTGTGTAGGTTTTTTAAAATAATGTTTTTATTGATTTTAGGAAGAGAGTGATAGAAACATCAATTGGCTGCCTCCTGCATATGCCCTACTGGAGATGGAGCTTGAAACCCAGGTATTTACCCTGACTGGGAGTTGAATTGTAGACTTCTTGATGCATGGGACAACACGCAACCAACTGAGCCATACCGGCCAGGCTAAGTTTTTAAAGCATACATTCATGATCTGTTTCTTTCTGTAACTTATAAAAATTTTTTTAGCCTAGCTGGTTTGGCTCAGTGGATAGAGCATCAGTGTGTGTACTGAAGGGTTCCAGGTTCGATTCTGATCAAGGGCATATGCCTGGGTTGTGGGCTTGATCCCAAGTAGGAGGCATGCAGGAGGCAGCCAATCAATTATTCTCTCTCATCATTGATGTTTCCACCTCTCTCTCCCTCTTCCTTCCTCAATAAAAATATATAAACAAATTTAAAAAAATTTAAACCACACAGAATGGGAGAAACATATTATAACATCATATATTTGACATGTAATTTATATCTAGAAAATATATGGAACTCCTATAACTCAACAATATTGACATAGCAACGAAAACAATCCAATTTATCAATATTTTAAAATTTTCTATTTATTTTTATTTTAGAGAGAGGAAGAGAGAAAGAAACATCGATTTGTTGTTCCACCTATTTATATATTCATTAGTTGATTCTTGTATGTGTCTTGACTGGAAATTGAACCTACAACCATGGCATATTGGGGTAATACTTTAACCAACTGAGCTACCTGGCCAGGGCAGAACAATCCAGTTCAAAAATGAGCAAAGGACTTGAATAAACATTTATCTCAAGAAGATATACAAAATGTACAATAAATACATGAAAAGATGTTGAACATAACTAATTATTTGGGAAATGCAAATCAAAACCACAGTAAGAAACTACCCCTTACCCAGGGTTATATACCCAGAAACAGTACACCCAGTAAATCATAAGTGTTGGCAAGCATGTGGAAATTGAAACTCTTGTGCATTGCTGAGAATGTAAAATGGTGTTGTTGTTATGGAAAATGGTAAGAGGATTCTTCAAAAATTAAACATAGAGCCGAAACCAGTTTGGCTCAGTGGATAGAATGTCGGTCTGCGGACTGAAAGGTCCCAGGTTCGATTCCGGTCAAGGGCATATACATTGGTTTCGGGCTCATCACCAGTGGGGGGTTTGCAGGAGGCAGTTGATCAATGTTTCCCTCTCATCTATGTTTCTGGCTATCTATCTCTTTCCCTTCCTCTCTGTGAAAAAATCAATAAAATATATTTAAATAAATAAATACACAAAATCTTAAAAAAAAAAAAATTTAAACATAGAGCCCTAACTGGTTTTGCTCAGTGGATAGTGCATTGGCCCTGCGGACTCAAGGGTCCCAGGTTCGATTCTGGTCAAGGGCATGTACCTTGGTTGCAGGCACATCCCCAGGGGGAAGTGTGTAGGATGCAGCTAATCGATGTTTCTCTCTCATTGATGTTTCTAACTCTCTATCCCTCTTCTTTCCTCTCTGTAAAAAATCAATAAAATATATTTAAAAAAATTAAACATAGAATCCATATGATTCAACAATTTGACTTCTGGTTTATACTGAAAATAAGGTAAAACAGGGACACAAACAGATGTTTGCTTTCTCATATTCATAGCAGCATTATTCACAATAGCCAAATGGTAGAAGCAACCCAAATGTCTATTGATGGAAAAATGTATAAGCAAAATGTGAAATACTATTCAGCCTTAAAAAAGAAGAAATTCTGACACTATAACATGGATGAACCTGGAAGACATTATGCTTGAGGAAATAAGCCAGGGACAAATGGACAAATACTATATGAAGCCACTTCTAGGAGATGCCTTGAATAGTCAGGTTCCATATAGACAGAGGTAGAATGGTGATTGCGGGAAGTAAGGGTTGGGGAGCTATTGTTTATGGGTACAGAGTTTCAGTTTGAAGAGATGGATGGTGGTGATGGTTGCAGAATGATATGAATGAACTTAATGCCACTGAACTGCATACTTAAAGTGACAGATTTTGGTTATTTACCAAATAACCACAATAAGAATGATAAAAGAAAAAAATAAGCCAGTAAGATCTTGACGTTGCCTCCATACTTTTTTTAGTTACCACAGCCAGCAGGAGGGATGGAGGAATCCTAGTCTAAAAATCCCCCCAAGTTGATGTCCACACACCTTTCCTAGTCTCTGTCCAGGGTGGATGTTATTGAGTTACTTCTCTGGCAGACAGAATGCATTACTGAAGATGAAAATCCTTGGAAATAACGTGCATAGAATGATTATGTTGACACTATTGATAAACTGTTCCCTATATAAATAACATATGTGAATCTTGAAGTGTAGCCACAATTACAGTATAATCGTCTCATAAACACTGAATAGTCAAATCATTCTTGTGGCAACAACCTTAATTGACACTATTATTACTCAGCTCTACACGTAGGTCGAAATTTTTATCTATTTGATGATAGCAACCACCTTCATTTGGTCCTACGCCATATTCTGGTTTTGTTGAATTTTTTCTGAGCCTGTCAGTTTCAGTGTGCTTATAGTAACTGTAATGAGTATAATGAAATACTGTACCCTACTTTTTGCAAAAAATATATGCTGGCATGGCTCAGTTGGTTGAAGCATTGTCCCAGACACCAAAATGTGGCAGGTTCGATTCCCCTCGGGGCACATACCCAGAGTTCAGGTTCCATTCCCAGTCCGGGCACATCAGGAGGCAGCAGATCTCTCTCTCTCTCTCTGTCTCTCTCTCTCTCTCTCTCTCTCTCTCTCTCTCTCTCTCTCTCTCTCTTTCTCATCAATAAAAATAAATAAATATTTATTGTTGAAAGTATTACAGATGCCCCATTTGTTTATTTGTTTTTCCATTGACCCTCTCCCCACAAAAATATACAAATGTCTTAATATTTAGATTCACCCTGCCTTTCAGACATTCTGATTCTTTTTTTTCTAGAGGGACTGGTGTCGATATTATTATTATTATTATTATTATTTTAAATATATTTTATTGATTTCTCACAGAGAGGAAGAGAGAGGGATAGAGAGTTAGAAACATTGATGAGAGAGAATCATCGATCAGCTGCCTCTTGCACACCCTCCACCGGGGATGTGCCCGCAACCAAGGTACATGCCTTTGCCCGGAATCGAACCGGGACCTTTCAGACCACAGGCTGACGCTCTATCCACTGAGCCAAACCGGTCCCGGCTGTGTCGATCGATATCTCAGGTGGATGATATTCCCTGATCACTTTATTAAAATTGGTATTTCTCAAGTCTTTATTAGCAACACATTTACAAACTATCTTGTGAAATTCTTTTATCTGGCTAATTTTATATGCTATATCTATATTATGTTAAATATTAAAGGTTGTACAAATATGTGTTCATTTTAGAAAAACTAGAAAGCAAAATCTCACAATTAAAAAGATTGTGTCCGACTAGCCTGGCTCACTGGTTGAGAACTGACCTAATGGCTCCACCATTTTAGAGTCCCATCAATAGTGCATAAGGGCCGAAACCGGTTTGGCTCAGTGGTAGAGCATCGGTCTGCAGACTGAAGGGTCTCAGGTTCGATTCCGGTCAAGGGCATGTATTGTATATTGGTTGCGGGCACATCCCCGGTAGTGGGTGTGCAAGAGGCAGCTGGTCGATGTTTCTCTCTCATCGACGTTTCTAACTCTCTCCCTCTCCCTTTCTCTCTGTAAAAAATTAATAAAATATATTAAAAAAAAGAAGGAAAAAAAAAAGAAAAATGTTTTAAAAAAAAATAGTGCATAAGGGTTCCAGTTTTAAATCCTCATCTACATTTGTTGTGTTCTGTTTTTGCTTGCTTGTTTGTTTTAAATAATAGTCTACGTAATAGATATGAAGTGATGTCTCTCTTTGCAGTTTCGATGTGCATTTTTAATGACTAGTGAGTGCTGTTAAGCATATTTTCAAGTGCCTGTTGGCCATTTGCATATCTTCTCTGGAAAAACATTCTTATACACAAATCTTAAAGTGCTTCTTCAAGTCACATAACTTTGTTATGTGTCAGGGTGTCTAGTTCTGTAGCATCTTTTTCCATAGCTATGTAGTACCCCACTGTATAGATGTTCTATGTTTGATGAAACCAATTTCTCATGGTAGGAGGCTTTTAAAAAAGATTCTTATTGATTTTTAGAGAAATAGGAAAGGAGAGGGAGAGAGAAATAGAAACATCAATGTGAGAGCGAAACATGTTTCCTGCACAATCCCGGGCATGTGCCCTGACTGGAAATCAAACCAGCAACCTGCCGAGACTGGTTTGGCTCAATGGATAAAGCGTCGGCTTGGGGACTGAAGGGTCCCGAGTTCGATTCCGGTCAGGGGCATGCACCTTGGTTGCAGGCATATCCCCAGTGGGGGTGTGAAAGAGGCAGCTGATTGATGACTCTCTCTCATCGATGTTTCTAACTCTCTATCTCTCTCCCTTCCTCGCTGTACAAAATCAATAAATAATATTTAAAAAAAACAAAACAAAAAAACCCCCCAGCAACCTTTTGGTGCAGGGGACAATGCCCAATTCACAGAGCCACACTGGCCACGGCTCGTGGTAGGAGGCTTCTCACTATTTTACACAACATGGTGATGAGCATGCTAATAACCAAATCTTTGAAGGCTTCCTTAATACTGTAAAATCATTTCTTGGATGTAAACTTTTGGATCAAAAAATATATATATTTTAGAGCCTTTCAATTTACATTGCCTAACGTGCAGGAGTACTGTCTAAACTGCCACCCACGTTGTAAAAAAGAACTATATTGCATTAATTTAGTGGTCAGAAATACAATTTAAGCCTTTATCCCTTATAAATTATAATTATGTCCTGTTTCTTTGAGTTTTAAATTGCCTTTGCCAGATTAGCTGGGCTGGTGGGTGCTAATCCTTGCATCTGTTACTAAACATTACTAATGTTACTAAGCTAATACCAGCACAACATTATACTCAGGGCAGTTTGCCTTTCATATCCAGCCAGGCAATTAAAGTCTGTTTATAATTGCTTGGTGCAAGGACTGGCTGATTTCCAATTTTTTGTTCATGTACAATGAACAAACTCGGTGTTTCCATGATTCAATTTCCAATTAAATATAAAGTCAGAGATCATTTGTCCGATACTTTGTGAATAAATATTTGCACGCTTGTTACTTAGTGATTCTTTTTTAAAATATATTTTATTGATTTTTTACAGAGAGGAGGAGAGAAGGATAGAGAGCTAGAAACGTCTATGAGAGACAAACATTGACCAGCTGCCTCTTGCACACCCCCTACCGGGGATGTGCCCGCAACTACATGCCCTTGACCAGAATCGTACATGCCCTTGACCAGAATCGAACCTGGGACCCTTCAGTCCACAGACTGACGCTCCACCACTGAGCCAAACCGGTTTCGGCTACTTAGTGATTGTTTCTGAAGATGCACTCGATTGGTCTCTACTTTCCCATAGCCTTTCAGCCTTGAAATGTTACACAGAAGACTGTTACAAATGGCTTGCATAGATCTGGGCAAGGATATTCAAATGACAGAGGCTTTATCACAGTGCATCAGTGAGCGGGGGTGGGGGGTGGTGGGGGGGGTGGGGGGTGGGGGGGGTGGGGGGGTGGGGGGTGGGGGGGGGGAGAGGGAGAGGGAGAGAGAGATGAGAGAGACACACTAATCAGTTGCCTTCTGTAGGTGCCTGGATTGGGGATCAAACCTGCAACCCAGGTATGTGCCCTGACAGAGAATTGAACCGGCAGCCTTTCAAGGTACAGGATGACGCTCAAACAACTGAGCCACTCTGGCCCAGCATGCTCGTACTTTTCTTATGTCTATTCTATTGAGTTATCTATCATTAATGGATGTTCTAGTTCATGTGACTTAAACAAGTAATGAACTCTCTTTATGCCTCAGCTTCATATATAAAAAAAGCATAATAAAAAAAATAATAATAGCTTCCTTTTATTTATTTTTTCTTAAATATATTTTATTGATTTTGTACAGAGAGGAAGGGAGAGAGACAGAGAATTAGAAACATCAGTGAGAGAGAGTCATCGATCAGCTGCCTCCTGCACTCCCCCCACCGGGATATGCCCTCAACCAAGGAACATGCCCTTGACCGGAACCGAACTCGGGACTCCTCAGTCCCCAAGCCGACGCTCTATCCATTGAGCCAAACTGGTCTCGGCTAATAGCTTCCTTTTAAATAAGAAAAGGAATGTAAAAAATGCTTAGCATGTGCCAGGAATATGACTAGTTCCTCAGTAAATATTAGCAAATATTATTGTTGTCATTATTACATCATTTTTTTTTTCATTGCCTTTGGGATCTTCCTGTGGAAATTTCCAGTAGAACGTTTAAGAACAAAGCTGTATTAAGAGAATTATATTCGTGGAGGTAAAAAAAATGTTCAGTTCTGTTAATGTTTTTGGGTTCTAGCCTCTCTAGGGCAGGGACAATTGAACTTGTTTTGAACTTTATCTGGGCTCTCAATTCTGTAATAAACGCATCTTACCGACACATAATCTTTACGGGGGTTAAGTAGAGTAGAGTAAATGCATAATAAATATGTATTGCATATTGCCCAGGAATTTAGCTATTGGCCCTAGGGGGTCATGTTTATTACCAATTTACTTCACCTACTTGCCAGGGATGAGTGGACCAAGGTGGGCACCTGGCTCAGAAACTGCGCTTCTTTGAGGAAGGAGCCCCACTTGGCCGCCATAATAGTCAGCAGTCTTAGCCTTCCTCGGTTTGTAGATGCATCACTCCATCTCTGTCTTCACATGGCCTTCTCCCTGTGTGTCTGTGCCCAACTTTCCCTCTTATCAGGACACCAGTATTAGGGCCCATCCTAGGACCTTGTCCTAACTCAATTTTATCTGCAAAGACCCTATTTCCAAATAAAGTCACATCACAGGTCCTGGGGGTTAGGGCTTCAACATATCTCATTCTAGGGGGACATAATGCATAAAGGCTGCTATTTCGGGTCAGGTGTTCTGTGGGGGGCAATTGACAGAGACGAGGGATGGGGGGCTCCAGTCCTGAGCTTATTCCGTGGCAGAGCAGTTTGAGTCCAGGACTGGGCTGAGGCCCTCCCGTGGGAAGGAGTTGGCTGTATCTAGAAATAGCTAAGAGGACAGTGTGGCTGGAGCAGAGTTTAAGAAGGAGCTGAGTTTAAATATGTCATGGGATGAGGGACCCAGACAGGGGGGGCGCAGGCCTCCTTTAATGGGGCAGGCCGTTACCCTGGACCCCACTGTGGCCTAAGGGCAGTTCTTGCCCAAGACTACCAAAGCAGCCTTTTTTTTTTTTTTTTTTTTAGCACTTTTTTTTTTTTTTAAGAGATGCTAGAAATCCAGATTTTTAAAAATGTGCAATCTTCCCTAGCAGTTTGACTCAGTGGATAGAGTGTAGGCCTGTGTATTGAAGGATCCCGGTTCAATGGTTCAATGCCCCCTTGACGCTACCTCAGTTGCAGGCTCTATCCCTGGAACTGGTCAGGGTGCATGTGAGATGTGTGTGTGTGTGTGTGTGTGTGTGTGTGTTGTGTGTTGTGTGTCTCTCTCCCTCCTTTCTACTCCCTAAAAAAAAAAAAAAAAAAATTAATGGAAAAATATCCTTGGGTGTGGATGAACAACAACAAAAAATGTGCAATTCCCCAATTTTTTATTTTATTTATTTATTTTTTAAATCAATCTTTATTGTTCATATTATTACAAAGGTTCCTCATTTCTTCCCCCCTCCACCAGGTTCCCACCCCACCCTCTGTCCCCTCCCCACCCCCTATTGTCCTCATCCATAGGTGCACAGTTTATGTTCAGTCTCTTCCCGCATCTGCCACTCCCCCTTTCCCCGAGAACTGTCAGTCCACTCTCCTCCCGTATCTCCGACTCTACTAAAATCAACAGCTAATATTGTTCATCAGGTTTTTCAATCTCCTTTTTAAAAAAAAAAATTAATAAACTTTTACACTTCTAAGAATAAATTTTAAAATCTAATAATTTTAAACCTTGTTTTTTCTGCCCTGGGAATTGAGAAGCAAACTTGTTTACATGTAAACTTTCCCTTAGGCTATCAAAAGGTGTAGCCATTCAAATGTAAATGAACACATTGTTTAAAGATAGCTGCTGGTTGGCAATATCCCAATTTTTTAAATGTTAATAATGAATTCACATTAAAACAAAATTTCTTTGAGGATGCCAATTGTAGGGTGGAGTTGGAGGAGAAGAGAGGAGAGGGAGTCAGAAGAGGTCTCAGAGAAGGTTTCAGATGGTGAATAAAAAATAAAGGACAAGCCCTAACAGGTTTGGCTCAGTGGATAGAATGTTGGCCTGCGGACTCAAGGATCCCAGATTTGATTCTGGTCATGGGCATGTACCTTGGTTGCAGGCACATACCCAGTAGGGAGTGTGCAGGAGTCAGCTGATTGATGTTTCTCTCTCATCGATGTTTCTAACTCTTTCTCCCTCTCCCTTCCTCTCTGTAAAAAAAAATCAATAAAATATAAATAAATAAATAAATAAATAAATGACGGACAAATAAAAATGTGGAATGAGGTGGCTACCCTCCTCCACCCCCACCCCCACCCCAGCAGTGGCCTTTTCTGTTTCCTTCTTTTTTGGACAGCTGGTGTCATCTTTTCCAGTATCACCACTCACCAGCTCTGTGATCAGGGTTAAGTCATCCAGCCTTTCTGTATCTCTTACCTGAGAAATGGCTCAAGTCTCTTAACTTCTCTGGGCCTCCCTTTCTGCTCTGAGAAATGAACTACCGTGGAGTGGGTTAGGGGCAGCAGTTGTGAGGATTATTCAGTATCTGATCCACGATAGGTGGTTAATAAAAGCCAGTGCTTAAAACCCTCCTCCTCCTCACACCCCCATCCTCGCACCCCATCTCCCTACCCACTGTGCAGTGTTCATCAACAACCCCGAGTCAACCCCTGAATGGAGTACAGCTGTCTCCTACCTCTGCCTCCTTGGGAAGCATTTAGGTATGACATGGGGACCCGGCATCCTTGGGCAGAAACTGGTGGAGGAATTTCTTAGCAGTGCCTTGACTGGCAGTGGTCCCAGCAGCTCCGCCTAGTGGGCTGAAGAAAGACCAACCCTTGCTGGGCGGGGGAAGAGGGTGAGACTGAAGAATGGATTCTCAATTACTCCTATTCTATGTGGATGACTCCTGGGCTCTGTGTGCGTACACGTGTGTACATGTATATACACGTGTGTACACTTATGTGTACAAGTGTGTTACTATGTCATTTAGTGAGGCTCCTAGATATGGGAGGAGGAACACCAAGGCCCAGCCACAAAAAGGTCATTAGGTCCCCCTCACTCCTATGTCTTTGAAAACTGTATTCACTGTGAAGGTTTCTTTTTTGTGTCAAACTGAGAGGACCGGATATTTACTTAACCCTTGTTCTGAGCCCAGCTTGCGTGGCCCAGTGGTTGTGCGTGGGTAGGGTCCCTAGGCTGGCCGGGGATCAGACCCGATTGAGGCTGACTAGCTGCCAGCCACGGCCTTCCTTCCCTTCCTTTGTTCCACACCGCCCCCTGGTGGTCAGTATACATCATAGCGAGTGATCAATCTCCTGGTCAAACTCCCATGGGAACAATTTGCAATTAGGATTTTATGTATATAGATAAACCAAAGCTTTGAAAGAGGTCCAGTAACTTGCTGGAGGTCGCACAATTAGTAACTATCAGAGCTGGGATTTGAACCCAGGTATCTGCAATGGATAGATATAGCCTGAAACCCGGGAAACAATAGTGGTTTTGCAGGGAGAATAAGAAAGATTTATTTATTTTTATTTTATTTTCTTTAAAAAATTTAAAAAATATATTTCATTGATTTTTTTTTTTACAGAGAGGAAGGGAGAGGGATAAGAGAGTTAGAAACATTGATGAGAGAGAAACATCAATCAGCTGCCTCCTGCACACTCCCTACTGGATATGTGCCTGCAACCAAAGTACATGCCCTTGACTGGAATCGAACTTGAACCCTGAGTTCGCAGGTCAATGCTCTATCCACTGAGCCAAACCAGCTAGGGCGATTTATTTATTCTTAAATCTTCACCTGAGGATAACTTTTTCATGGGTTCTAGAGAGAGGGATAGCAGGGGAGAGAGACAAACTTCAATCGATTGCCTCTTATATGATCCCGGACTGGAGATTGAACCTGCAACCTTTTGGTGCACAGAATGACACCCAACCAACTGAGCAAAACCAGCCAGAGCTCCTTAGCCCATTTTATAATTGAATACACTTAATCTAGTTTTCTTAACAATTATACACTCCACCCACTGTGGTATCCTGATTCACAGTGGGTGCACTTCATGAAGTCCATGGCCTGGATTTGAATCCCAGCTTGGCCACTTATTAGCACACAACCTTGGCCATTCTCTCTGGAAATCGTTTTTTTCACCTATAGAGTGAGGTTAGGAATAGTAGGGTTGTTATGAGGATAAAAAAAAAAAAAAAAAAAAAAAAAAGACAGTGTATGTCAAATGCTTTGTAAGGCTTAATAAGGTCTCAGTGATGACATCACTTGCTAAGCTTTTTATTTTATAATGTGCACATAGTTGATCTCATTTACTATACCTGGCAGCCTTGCAAAATAGGTATCAGCATCTCCATTGTACAAGTGAGAAAACTGAAGCTCACAGAGATGAAGGAATGTGTCCCAGGCTACATAGCAGGTAAGAGGGAGAACAGAGGTTCTTACCAGATCTGGATGACTAGTTAGTCTCTGGAAAGATTTTAGCCCGAAATCTGTGTTTCCTCATGAGGCTTCTGCTATTCCAATACAACTGTAATTAAGCAAAAGCTATCAGAAAGGAATCAGAGAAGAACCCAGTAATGAAATCGTCAACAGCAAGGGTCTCCCATCGCTCCCTCTTCCAGAACTAGTATTTAGGGTTTCTGTGTAGTTCCCCATAGTGACATTGGGTGTCACCTTTGAGTTGTCTGAAGACAATTTCCCCTAGATCCTGACAAAAGGCGTTGTTTTCCAATTTTTTGGAGATGTTCATTACCAGCAATTCTGCCCCCAACTCAACCTGGATAATCTGATTCTCCTTTCTAGGGCCAAGCGCTGTCCTGAAAGAAGAGGGCTTCTTGTAGGCAGATAAGCTTTGAGTTTGAAAATGGGCTGCATGGCCATGACTTTGCAATCAACTTCTGTGAAAGGGAGGTGATGCCATAAGGATGAGAGATGGCTTATGCAAAACCCCTACCAACTAGGAGCTTTTTTCTCCCAGAGTTCTCTGCAGTGTCCCTTTTCAGAAAAGTCATCTGCTCACACATCTGTATCAACACTAGTCTATGAGCCACTTGGGAACAGGGACTCCCTCCCTTCCTCCCTCCTTTTCTTCTTTTCCTATATATTGTATTTATTGAGTACATATTATATACAAGACACTGGGAACAAAGTGAACAAACAGCAAAGTTCTCTTCCTTCATGGAAGTGACATTCTAATTTCTTATTTATCTGTATGCTCTCAACACCTAGCACATAGTAGGCATTTAATAGTTCAGTCTATTAAATGCTTTAATGGCTCAGTCTATTCTCTTTTCCCCCCAGTTTTAAAAAATATATTAACATATGTATATGATATCTACATTTTAGATGGAAATAAAATCACCCCTTAATACTATTCTGTGACATTTCCCCCCACTTAATGGTGTATTATGGCCATTTTCCAAGCTAGAACATAAAACTGACTTCTGTGGCTCAGTTAGTTGGAGCATCATCCCATATACCAAAAGGTAGAAGGCTCGATTCCCAGTAAGAGCACATACCTAGGCTGTGGGTTTGATCCCTAGTTGGGGTGCCTATGGGAGGTAACTAATAGATGTTTCTCTCTTACATCGATGTTTCTCTGTCTCCCTTCCTTTCTCTCTAAAAATGCTCTGCTGGGCATGTCATCATTCCTATTTTACCCGAGAAGAATAGGAGGCTCTCAGAGAGATTAAGGAACTCACTGAAACATATAATAAGCAGGTCAACAAACCATGCTTTTGAATCCAGGTCTTCAAGCTAGAATTTTGACTCTAAGGCCCTCATTCTGATGTTTTTATGTGTTCTGTGTGTGTGTGTGTGTGTGTGTGTGTGTGTGTGTGTGCGCGCGCGCGCGCACGCGTGCACGCGCGCGCGGGGGAGGCGGCTTTTAAAAGATCCAGTAAATCAGACAGAGGGGCTGCCTAATAAACCCACTTCTGCCAAAACCGGTTTGGCTCAGTGGATAGAGTGTCGGCTTGCGGACTGAAGGGTCCCAGGTTCGATTCCGGTCAAGGGCATGTACCTTGGTTGCAGGCACATCCCCAGTAGGGGGTGTGCAAGAGGCAGCTGGTCAATGATTCTCTCTCATTGATCTTTCTAACTCTCTATCCCTCTTTCTTCCTCTCTGTAAAAAAAAAAATCAATAAAATATATTTTAAAAATAAAATAAACCCACTTCTGAGGCACAACCTGGGGAATCCAAGAAAAATAAGATCAGGTGGGAGGTACCATGAATATTGACCAATGACACTTTTCCAGGTATGTGTCCAGGTGATGGAGCCTTCCAATAGGAAGATCTGTAAGCAGCAATGAAGAGACTTTCCAGCTCGGTGATGGGAAGCCTGGGGCCTTTGGGATGTTCTCATATCACAGCCTATGCATTTATGTAAAGTCAAGATGTTTGTCCAAGCAGAGATGCTGGGGCTGGGGTCTATTCTGTCTATACCATCAGCCCCTAGGGAGCTATAGAATGCTAACAAGGTAGAAAAGAACTCTTTGAAGGGTTGTGTTTGATAACAAGAGAAAGGATTTCGTTATTTCCTTACTCTCTCTGCCCTCCATATACCTGGAGGGTAGAAAGCATCTTTATCACCTGAGATAGAGAATTTAGGGCCCAGAAGGCTATATAAACAAATCTTGTAAATTCTTAGTGTTTACTACCCCTAGCCTAAATCCTCCTGCCTTACCAATTCTTCACTTATTGATTGTTTCTTCTTCTAAAAGGTATAAAAAGTCTCTGCTCTGGTCACATCTTGGAGTCACATGTCTTTGTGGGGCTCCCATACATACATACATACATACATAATTAAATTTGTTTTTCTTCTGCCAATCTGTAATTTATTACAGGGGTATCTCTGCCAAGAACCTAGAAAAATTTTTTTTCCTCTTCTTCAACATTTAGCCACATTAAGTAAAGGTGGGTGATGGGGAGATTTCCATGTGCAAGCATTGACATGTGGCCATGCTCTGTCATCATTTTGCACAGAGCTGTTCCTCCCCCACCAACCTCCGTTAGTGAGTTTGTGACATCACCCTTCATCTGTGGCTCTTAAATAAAAACCTCAGGCTCATCTTCCCTCTCTCACACTCACCATGGCCAATCACTTACCATTGACTTCTCCAATTAATTCTCTCTCTACATCATTTTAAACTTTCAGTAAATTCTTCAAACACATCTTATATCTGTTGACTCCCTGCATGTCTATTTGACAGCACCCTGGTTTCTCTTACTTGAGGGAAGGTGGGGTAGTAACCAGACAAACAATGGGTCTGTGCTGCCTGACACTACACGAGCCAATTAAGCAGAGGCAGGGTTGAATCACATATGAGCATTTATTCCAATACTAGAGGCCCAGTGGGGTTCCCTCAGGGTGGCCTGCGGGGATTGGGCCCTCAGCCTCATAGCCCCAGCTTGCACGCCCAGCCTCACAGCCCCACAGCCCTGCATGCACCCCACCTTGGCCTAGCATTGCCCCCTCACTGGCTCCACCATTCTGCCTTCGGGGCAATTGATTGGGGCCAGGTCCCCTGCCTGGCTCCCTCACACCCTTACTGGGAATTGAACCTATGACCCTTTGGTGCATGGGATGATGCTCCAATTATCTGAGCCACACTGGTCAGGGAACAATTCCAAAATTTAATGTGTGCAAGTTATTCATATGGTCATAATTTTATTATAGCACATGAGATTTGGGGAATCAAGAGCAGGGCAAAGGGAATATTCATTAGCTGCTTTAAAAAGCCCATAAGTAAAATGAATTTAAATATTTTAAAATGTATATTTATTGATTTTTTTTACAGAGAGGAAGGGAGAGGGAGAAAAAGTTAGAAACATTGATGAGAGAGAAACATCTATCAGTTGCATCCTGCACACTCCCCACTAGGGATGTGCTCTTGACCAGAATTGAACCTGGGACCCTTGAGTCTCCAGGCCAACTCTCTATCTACTGAGCCAAACCATCTAGGGTATGAATTTAAATGTTGTAACTAATTTCCTATTAACTCATAGTTATTGTCAATACACCTATTTAATAAGATTTGAAGTTCTCATTGACTTGAAAGGCTGAATTTTTTTTTAATTAAATTATTATCTGTGTACATATTTTAACATTGCCCTCCCCCCCTCCCCAGAGTTTTGTGTCCATTGGTTGTACTTATATGCATGTATACAAGTCCTTCGGTTGATCTCTTATTTCCCCCAGATCTCCCTTCCCTCCCCGCTGTAATTTGACAGTCTGCTTGTTGCTTTACTGTCTTTATATCTGTCTTTTGGTTCTTCAGTTTATAATAGAGAACTTTCCTTTTTTAAAAAGCTTTTTCCCCCCCAAAAAAAGTTAGGCTTTCTGTAGAATTAAACCGAACTGTGATGTGGTCAGCTGCTTTTCTGAAGTTGCTTCAGTTTGATTGGAAAGTTTTAAAAATAGTGCCAGCAAGGAAGGGAGTAAATGATTGAAAATGGAAATATGAACATGCCTTGATAGTATAGCTAGCCCCAGGCAGCTCCCAGCAAAATGAGTGTGCTGTTATTTATTAAAATTAGAAATTCTCCTCAAAGTTAGTGGGAGAAACAGAGAGGCTTTTGGTCAAAGTGCTATAGCCTGGGGGATAAAATTGATGACTTAGGCAGCTACCTCCCCAAGTAGCACACTCTGCCTGTGATGTATCTATTTCTGGACACAAACCAGCAGTAGTTATGGGTCCTTGGGATCTTAGAGTCACTCAGAGGAGGCAAAGACTGTTTGACAGGAAGACACTGGGATGATGTTGCTAATCTGGGGAATGTTCCAAACCATGAGAATCAAATAATGGCCTGGCCATGCCCGGTAGGAGAGGGAACTCTCTCTACTGTTTTAGTTAATGAGAAAGTAAAATCTTCTGAAGTGTTCTCTACACAAATATACCTTCCTTTGTCTCTAAAATCAATAAACATATTTATAAGTATGAATCTATTTAAAAAAAAAAACTAATTTAAGAAAAAAAAAGTTTAAGAAAATACCATGTTTGCCAGGTTGGTGTGGCTCAGTGGTTGAGTGTTGACCTGTGAACCAGAAGGTCATGGTTTGGTTCCTGGTCAGAGCAGATGGGCTAGATCCCCTGTGTAGTGTGTGCAAGAGGCAGCCGAACAATGATTCTCATCATTGATGTTTCTCCTTCTCCCTTCATGTCTGAAATAAATAAAAATATATTTTAAAAAAGAAAAGAAAGTACCATGTTGACCTGTGTTGCCATCTTGACTGGAAGCTCTATGCATTTTCTAGCATACATCTTATATAATAAAAGCTGGTCAACTGGTCAGCTGTTCAGCCAATCAAAGTGTGATATGCTAATGATATGCTAAGGTTACTCAACCACTCGCTATGACGTGCACTGACCACTAGGAGGCAAACGTTCTGACCAGAGGTTAGGTTGGCAGCTGGGGAGGTCGGACTCCAGCAGCAAGCTGGATCTCTCCCCAGTACTGATTGTGCACCAATGGGTCCTTCAGCTGGGCCTGCGCCTTTTGCAATTCCGGGCCCCTCAGGGGATGTTGGAGAGCTGGTTTTGACTCAATCCCACAGGGGGTGTGCTGCTCAGCCAGAAGCCAGGCTCATGGCTGGCGAGCACAGCAGCAGCAGCGGTGGGAGCCTTTCCTGCTTCCACAGCAGCGCTAAGGATGTCTGCTAAGGGTTCCTGGACTGTGAGAGGGCAAAGGCTGGGCTGAGAGGAAACCTCCCTCCCTCTGCCCCCGCCCCCAGAGTTCATGAATTTTGTGCACCAGGCCTCTAGTGTATATATAAAAATATATAGAGTTAGTACATCTTTGAAAATTTTAAGTTCTAAGATCAAATTGTTGTGCAAGACTTTTTATGAAGAACAGCATCTATTGGGTCCTGAGTGTTAGGTACTGGGCTACAACAATGTCTGTGGCAATTGTCCACAATGTCACTGAATAGTCTTTCCCTCTGAGTGGATCACTCCCACCTCACAGCACCCATTGCTGGTTTTCTAAGTATTATCTCATTTAACTCCCACAACGACTCCTGTGATAGGTGATATCATAATTGTTTCTCTTTTACAGAGTAGGTCATCTGACAAAGTGACTACTAACAGGTGCTTTGTCAGGATCCCAGATCAGGCAGGCTGATCCCATGATGCGATGACTCTAGGCAGGAATACTGCCTTTGGTTAGAAGTTGCTCTTGCATTGAAAGGAATCAAAGGTTAGGAAAATAAATTTATTAGAAATTGAAGCAAAAGAAGAAACATGCTGTGCACCTCTGCCTTCTGTGTCCCAGAGAGAGGGACAGTCACCTTGAGTCAGGGCAGAAATTCATGCTGCACATTTCGTCAGAGGCATCCGTTCCAGGGTGCTTTGTGACCCAGAGGAAACTTTGAGGGAGTTGAGTGTGATAAAATCACAATGCAGACCCCATCACAGACATAGCCACAAACTGCTTGAGGCTTCAGAGTCCTTCTCAAGGTTAATTTCATCACTGTGATTTCTTTTTAAATCTTCACCACAAAGAAAGCAAGAGTGTCTGTGGAAAATACTATTGCTTTCAGATGTTCAAATGACTTCACAAAAGACACTGAGTCTGCTTAGGGGCCTAAACAACAGAAATTTATTTTCTCACAGTCCTGAAAGCTGGAAGCCCCAGACCAAGGCCACACAGCCTGGTTCCTCCTGAGCCTCTCCTGGGCTTGCAGGTGGCTGCCTTCTCACTGTATCCTCCTCATGGGGCCTCACCTGGTGTGTGTGCATCCCTGGAGTCTCTGTTACTAATATGGCATCATTCACATTGGCTCCACCCTAATAACCTCATTTTACCTTAGTCACTCCTTTAAAGACTCATCTGCAGATAGTCACATTCTGAGGGTGCTGTGTGTGTGTGTGTGTGTGTGTGTGTGTGTGTGTGAAAACTTGAACATATAAATTTGAGGAACACAGTTCAGCCCATAACACTCATTATTTAGATCATTTCACATCCTCCTTTGCTTCACTCCCCTCGTTTCTTACCTTTGCTGCCCTGTTTGCATGTTCCAAATAAAATATTAACACATTCATTCTTGCCTCAGGGAATTTAGACTAATGTAGTGTAAGAGGAAAAAAAACAAATCCACAGTTTAGCCTCAGATCTACATTCCATGTCACAAAGGAGTTAAGCGAAATAGTTTCCATCCTAAATTGGGTCATAACATTTCCTTGTTTAAAATGCACTGATGAGCCGAGACTGGTTTGGCTCAGTGGATAGAGCGTCGGTCTGTGAACTGAAAGGTCCCGGGTTCGATTCCGGTCAAGGGCATGTACCTTGGTTGCGGGCACATCCCCAGTGAGGGTGGTGCAGGAGGCGGCTGATCGATGACTCTCTCTCATAGATGTTTCTAACTCTCTATTCCTCTCTCTTCCTCTGTGTAAAAAATCAATAAAATATATTTAAAAAAATAAATAAAGTGCACTGATGAGTGGCTCTCTCTATGGAGCCTCCAGCCTTTCCCCGCCCCCACCTCCACCCCCCAGGTGAGTTTTCCTTACTTCTCTCTTTCCTAAGCTCCAAGGGCCCTTCTTTTGCCTCTGTTACTTCCAGGTATGTACCCTGGACTGGAATCGAACCCAGGATCCTTCAGTCCACAAGCTGATGCTCTATCCACTGAGCCAAATCAGCTAGGTCGAAGTTCCCTCTTCTTATGAGGACACCAGCCAATTGATAGTGTCCACTCTAATGCAGTATGACCTAATCTTATCTTGATGACATCTGCAAGGCCCCTATTTTCAAACAGGCTGCATTCACAGGTCCCAGAGGTTAGGACTTTCACATATTTTTTTTTGGGTGGACACAGTTCAACCTGCAACACCACCTTAACACAATTCCTCCAAACGGAAGTCTTTTTTAAAAAATGTATTTTAGCCAAAACCGGTTTGGATCAGTGGATGGAGTGTTAGCCTGCGGACTGAAGGGTCCCGTGTTTGATTCCGGTCAGGGGCATGTACCTTGGTTGCGGGCACATCCCCGATTGGGGTGTGTAGGAGGCAGCTGATCCACGTTTCTCTTTCATCAATGTTTCTAACTCTCTATCCCTTTCTCTTCCTCTCTGTAAAAAAAATCAATAAAAAAATTATTTTAAAAAATGTATTTTATTGATTTTTTACAGAGGAAGGGAGGAAACCCAGGTGACCTACTTGGGGGCCTCCTGGCTCTCCTTGCCCCATTGAAACTGTGGATGACCTGTGCAGTGACTGCTCCTTGGAGGACCCCCAACTAACGATGGATTTCTTTTCCCTTCCCACTCACTGGGGATGTGCCTGCAACCAAGATACATGCCCTTGACCAGAATCAAACCTGGGACCCTTCAGTCTGAAGGCCGATGCTCTATCCACTGAGCCAAACTGTTCAGGGCCGAACGGAAGTCTTGAAGCACCTTGTTCCTTCCACCCTACTTAAAGGTGTGCAGCCATGAAAATGAGCTTCTCAGATCTCCTGCTGTGGCTGAGGAGAGTGGCTACAGGTTCAAGCCTCGGACTAATGAGAGGGCACAGTCCTCTCGTGGCAGAGCCACGTGCAAGTCCCAGCTTGAAGGGCAAAGCCATCCCAGCACAATTATAGCCAGAGGCTGTAGTTGTAAGCTTGAGCTTATGGTCTGAACCAGTGGTCCCACGTGGCTGAGTGATGTGGGCTTGATAAGTTCAGGTGCATGTAATTGAGTAGATTAGAACATTGTTAACATCTTGACTACACCCTTACTTTACCTAGTGGAATATGGCTATAAAATAAAAACTAGGATTGCAGGCGGGGTTGCTGTCTCTTCATCAGAGAAGCAGCTTTTATTCTCTTGCCTGTCTTTTCTAAATCCTTCACCGCCCCCACTCAGGTTCATCCTTGGTAATGCTGGCTTGGCACAGTGGCAAGTGGGATTGATGGCCCTGCTGCCAGTGGGTCCTCACAGAGCCCAGGTTTATCCTGACTTAGTCTGAATATGACATGGCCTTTTCTACTGGCAGATTCTCAGTCAGCACCACTGTCTGGAGGCTTATGGAATGCCCAATCCGTGGGCACGGAATCCCACATGACAGCATTTAACCTGGGGGTCTGCTTGGCAGTGAGGGAGACCCAGGAGTGGACCCAGGACCACTGGTCATGATATATTCTGATTCATAGGTCGACACTCAACCATTGAGCCATGCTGCCAGGCGCTCATGTTATATTCTGTACCATCTGGAACATATGGCTTGCGAGCCGCAGTTTGCCGCTCTGTTGACTGATGAGTTTGCCGACCACTGATCTGGAGCAGCTGTCCCATAGAGCATTGCATGGCTGAGCCAGCTAACATGCTGTGCTCTGAACGACGGGCTATCATCCTCCAGGAAGCAGCACGTGCTTTAAACCAGAGACCTCTCTGTGGTCCAATAGGAGGAGTGCACAGGTCCAGGAGCCGAGGAAAAGAAGCAGGAATGACCCACTTAGCATCACTCGCAATGATCCACTGGAGATGCAGCAAGGGTCCTGTTCCAGGACACGTGGGCCACCTGTCCCCAGGCCAGCAGCAGAAAAGGGAAAGCACCATACAGTGGGGGTAATTGGTGCTGATCAGCAGGCAGAGGCAGGGCTGCTTCTGAGCATCAGGGCCAGGGAGGAAGCCCAGGTAACCTACTTGGGGGCCTCCTGGCTCTCCTTGCCCCATTGAAACTGTGGATGACCTGTGCAGTGACTGCTCCTTGGAGGACCCCAACTAACAATGGATTTCTTTTCCCTTCCCACTCACTGACCTTATTTCAGTTTGTATCTGTGTGCCATGCTTTTTCTGTAATAGCACTTTCATAATTGTCTGTACTTTATTAATTATTTCTTCTGTTTCCACCACCACACTATAAACTCCATCAGGGCAGGAACTACATCTGAAATAAGCTCACTGTGGTACCTCGGTGCCTGGCACGGTGCCTCAGATGTACTGAGCACGCGATTAACACTTACGAAATGAGAGCATTGGTCATCTAATGCTGCCAACACTGCTGTCAGCATGTGCTCTGTCTGTCTTGTGATTGTTGGTGTTTAGAGTAGAGACAACAAGTGTCACAGGGAGGAATCAGTGAACTGAAAAACAAGGAAGCAAACTTCCCTGACACAGTGAGCAAAAACCCTGAGATCAGAAGGAAGCCACTTTGAAAAAGTCTAAAGAGCTGGGTTAGGGCTGAGAGGAAGCAGCTCAGAGGAGCGGCTCTTCAAAGGCAATCTTCCTGGAAAACAAGCAGAGGGCCTGAGACGTGGCCCCAAATCAAATTAGCCTTTTCATGTCCACAGGCAATCAAGGCTTCTGAGGGACGTGCAGAGATCTGAGTATCGGGGAGGGAAGGAAGGTCCCACATGTTGGCATTGGAATCTGCCAGTGCAGGGCTCCTCAGCGGGGCTTCTGAGCTCTTCTGAGCTCTGTGCTTTATTAGATCCTGGCTCTGAGCTGTTTCATCTCCTCCAGCTCCCCTTAGCACAAGGCCTGACTCCTCCCTCTTCCCCCCCACTGTTTCCAGTTGAAGAAGAAACAAGACCATCTGCAGTTTATGGGTATACCAGAGGGCCAATGTTTCTGGCTTAGTGTTTGCTGTTCCTTTGTGCTCTTGTTAGTTCTGTGTGCTTTTGCATTTCCTTTCATTTTGAACTGCAGTACACTAGAAAGGACTTGTTTGCTAATATCTAGTTCTCATAAAGGAGTTTTTAGTGGCAGTGAAGAGGCAGTGTGGCTTAGTGGTTAATACTATGGCTTTGGACTCCATCAGTCAGGATAGACCAGGTCATGCTGCAGTAACAAGTAACAACCAAATCTCATACACACAATGTGTCTGTCTTAGCTCAGGCTGTTAGACAAAATACCAAAGGCTAGGTAGCCAAACAACAGAAACATATTTCTCACAGTTCTGGAGGCTGGCAGTCTAAGACCAAGGTGCCAGTAGATTTGGTGTCTGTTGAAGCCCTGCACCTAGAGCCTCTTCACTGTTTCTCCCAAACTCTCTGATGTCTCTTCTTGTATGGGCACGAATCCCAGCACGGGGCCCCCCAACCCTTCTGACCTCATCTAAACCTAATCACTTCCCAAAGGCCCCATTTCCAAATATCATCACATTGTGTGTATGTGTGTGTGGGGGGGAAGGGGTTGGCACCTGAACATATTAATTTTTTTTTTGAAAAACAAACGTTAAGCCCATAATGGTGTCCCTCCTGGGCCAGTCAGGTCCACGCTTCATCCTCCTCCCATTGAAACCGAGGCCGACAGAGCTGTCATCTGGGGCATTGCCGTTCACCATGACAGAAAGAAAGAGAATGTGGTGAATCAAGCACAGGTCCTGAAAGCTTCTGCCTTCACGTGAGACATGTCCCTCTGCTCCCATTTCCTTGACCAAAAAGCAGGTTGCACATCCACATGTAACTTCAAAGAGGGGCATGGGAGGAAGGTACAATCCTGCCTTGAGCTCAGGAGAGAACTGTATTATTGGGAACAGCTCCAGATCACCTGAGTCTCACAGTCTTGATATTGCTGTGAAGGTATCTTCTAGATGTGACTAATAGTTAAGTCAGCAGACCCTGAGGAAAGCAAATTACCCTCCATAATGTGGGTGGGCCTCATCCAATCAATTGAAGCCTCAAGAGCAAAGACTGAGGCTTCTCAAGAAAGAAGGAATTTGGCCTCAAGACTGTAACATGGAAGCCCTACTTGAGTTTCCAGACTGCCTGGCTTGCCCTGTGGATTTTGGACTTAAGATTGCAATATTAACTCTTTCCAGAATTTTCAGCCTGCTGGCTTGCCCTATGATTTCAGAATTGCCAGCTCTCATAATTGCATGTGCCAGTTCCTTAGAATATGCCTGTCTGTCTGTCTGTATGTATCCATCTATCTGATCTCCAATGGGCTCAGCTCTCCTGTAGGACCTTTAAAAAAAAAAAAATATATATATATATATATATATATATATATATATATATATATATATTATTTATTTTTTACAGAGAGGAAGGGAGAGGGATAGAGAACTAGAAACATTGATGAGAGAGAAACATAGACCAGCTGCCTCCTGCACACCCCCTACTGGGGATGTGCCCACAACCAATGTACATGCCCTGACCGGAATCGAACCCAGGACCTTTCAGCCCCCAGACCGACGCTCTATCTACTGAGCCAAACCGGCTTTGGCATGTAGGACCTTGACTGGCATAGTTATACCCCAATTGTAGAACTGCCCCCACACTATGCCAACATCCAGTCCAGACAAAGCCCATTTCCTTGAACCTTCTCCCAAATCACCTGACGCAAGTCCAAATCCTATAATAAGGACTTTCTAACCTCCAATGGAGTCACCTAGGATGCTTCGTGACTTTTGAGGCACAGGGAAAAATGAAAATGCAGGGCCCTTGTGAAAAAATTACTAAGCCGAGACCGGTTTGGCTCAATGGATAGAGCGTCGGCTTGGGGACTGAAGGGTCCTGGGTTCGATTCCGGTCAAGGGCATGTACCTTGGTTGTGGGCACATCCCCAGTGGAGGGTGTGCAGGAGGCAGCTGATCAATGACTCTCTCTCATCGATGTTTCTAACTCTCTATCTCTCTCCCTTCCTGTCTGTACAAAATCAATAAAATATATTTAAAAAAAAAAAAAAAAAAAAAAAAGAAAAAATTACTAAGAGTTTCAAGATGACAACAGCAGAGCATTCAATTGAGTACAAGACCTGTGACCTGTTCTGTTGATCCAGCCTGCACGCTCTCATAATCCAGGACTGCTGGCTCCCAACTGCTCACCTGCCTGCCTTCCTGATTGCCCCTAACCACTTCTGCCTGCCAGTCTGATCACCCCCTAACCACTCCCCTGCCAGACTGATTGATGTCTAACTTCTCCCCTGCCAACTTGTTTGCCCCCAACTTCCCTCCTCTGCTGGCCTGGTCACCCCTAACTGCCCTCCCCTGCAGGCTTGATCACCCCCAACTGCCTTCCCTTGCAGGCCTGGTCCCTCCCAACTGCCCTCTTCCACAATTGTGGGAGGAGCTGGGGAAGTGAGGACCAGAGGAGTCACCTACCAGTTGATCTGAGAGATCAGAAACATTCAGTTGCTAACGTGGGGTTGTGAAGGGAACTTTTAGAATGGTCCAGGTTTCCATGGTATAGCTCTGTGAATCAGGAACCAAGCAATTTGGTGGTGGGACTGGGGCCACTATTGGTCAGCAGGGCCAGCAGTTGGGAAGAAAGGCTGGAGCAAAGGAGGTTGAGCATATACTTGAACCTATGAGACATCTTTGTGACCATCCATCACTGCATGCAATGCTGTCCTTCAGAGAATAGTGGGTGCTGTTTCCCACTTGTTTTCCAAGTCTCACATGTGTTTCTCTTTGTCCAACTTTTTCCTGAAACCATACAGAGATGGCGATTTGGGGAGACACAATTCTAAGAGTACTTAAGTGGACATAACACAAATTAGTACAGAGGTTATTCAAATAAACTAAAAGAAGGCAAGGCTTGGATGTGCAGTCAAGGGTCTTGGGATGGTTAATTTTATGTGTCTACATGGCTGGTCCATGGGCTGTCCCGTTAGTTGGCCAAACATTATGTTGGGTGTGTTTTGGATGAGATTAACATTTGAATGGCTAGACTGAATAAAGCAGATTGCCCTCCCCAAGGTGGGTGACCTCATCAAATAAGTTGAAGACCTGAATGGAATACAGAGGTTGACACTCCCTTGAGTAAGAAGGAATCCTCTTGCCTGACTATAGAGTTGGGACATCGGTCTTTTCCTGCCTTTGGACTCAAACTAAAACACTGGCTCTTGGACTAGAACATATACCATTGTCTATCCTGGTTTTTGACCTTTAGACTGAGACTGCAACTACACCATGGACTCTCTCTCCAGCTTGCCAACCTTAGATCTGAGGCCTTCACAAGCCTTCAAAATTGTGTGAACCTATTTCTTGTAATAAATCTCATTCTCTCTATATATATACATCCTGTTTCCCCGGAGATCCTTAATACAGGCCTAGGTTTCCCTTTCTGAGTAAAAGAGATCTACTTGGAAGTTCTTGGAAGAAATTGTGTACTTTTGGTTTGGATTTAATTGCTAAAGGTCAAAGTGTGCTGTTGTGGAAACTTGCTTGTAGTTGAGTCATTTTGGAAAAAGAATCTTTTAGTTGGATGGAATTTTCCTTGCAGAACATGGTAATGGCTTTGGACATTTGAGGCAGCATATCTTTGCTTCTTTGGAGCTGTGAGTGCGTGCTGAAGCTTGAAGATGACACGGGAGGCTTTCTTTCCTCTCTGTTCTGTGGAGAGGGAGGTCAAGCCCCGCACCCTTTTGGTGATGTTATTACATGAACACACACTTTCATGAAACATTTAAACATCATTAAAAAAAAAAAAACAACCAGGCTACTTCTGTTTTACTGTGGTTCTGCTAAGTCCCAAAATTACAGTCTTTGAGAACTGGAGGGAATCATGGAAATAAAGTTGTCAAAATTTTTCTAAATTGTGTTCCATGGAACACCTATTCCTAAAATGCTCATAGGTGGACCTTGAAAAAAAGGGATTCTATGACCAAGTAGGCTTGAGAAGGGCAGCACACACTCCCCTTTTGGAGAATCAAAATGCACATTAATAAAGTTTGAGCTGAGTCCGGCCAGCATGGCTCAGTGGTTAAGCATCGACCTGTGACCCAGGAGGACATGGTGGGATTCCTGGCCAGGACACATGCCTCGGTTTCAGGCTAGATCCCCAGTGGGGGGCGTGCAGGAGGCAGCCAGTCAGTGATTCTCTCTCTCATCATTGATGTTTCTTTTTTTTAAAAAATATATATTTTATTGATTTTTTACAGAAAGGAAGGGAGAGAGATAGAGAGCTAGAAACGTCGATGAGAGAGAAACACCGACCAGCTGCCTCTTGCACACCCCCTACCAGGGATGTGCCCGCAACCAACTTACATGCCTCTTACCGGAATCGAACCTGGGACCTTTCAGTCCGCAGACCGATGCTCTACCACTGAGCCAAACCGGTTTCGGCTCATCATTGATGTTTCTATCTCTCTCTCCTTCTCCCTTCCTCTCTGAAATCAATAAAAATATGTTAAAAAAGAAATTAAAGAATAAAGTTTGAGAGACCTCTTAGTCTTTGAGGTGGAGACGTCAAGTTAGGCCATGGGAAGTGGAGCTGGATTTAAGGGGCAAGGTTGGAGTTGGATACATAGGTTTTGAATCTAACGTGTTTAAAACCATGAGAGCAGATGACATTTCTCAGGAGAGTTTAGAAGAAATAAGACTATGCGAGGTCTGGAGATGCCGTAGCTCGCAGGTGAACATGAGGGAGGACCTGAGGATGGAGCCAAGACTCAGAAGATGGCATTGCTGAGCCACGTGACCAAGAGAAACCAGGATACTGTTGGCCGTAACTCAAGCCACTAAAGCTGACTTTACCATTGGACGTGTCAGCTACAATGCCAGTAAATTCTTTACGTTTTTATGTCACATCTCATGGAAAGAGTTCTGACTACTAGGACATTTCCCAACCTCTTTTGCACCTTCATCTCTGTCTCCTCCTAGTGTCTGTCTCCCCATCCGCTTACCTGTCATGAAGGAGAATCAGCTGAATCTAAGATGTCACCCCACCTCGAGGTGCAAGGGGAGAGCACATCTTATCCCAGCCAGCGTGGACTGTCAACATTTCAGGGATGAGTGGAGGAATCAGTTAAGAATTGGGTAAAGCAGTTAAGGATTTTATTTTTACTTTTGGGTTGTTGGCAACCAGCCAAAACCGACTCTGGCTAATTTAAGCCAAAAAAGGGGATTTTATTGGGTGATTCATGAGGCTGCCCCACAAAAATCAAAGACAGAGCTGAGCAAGCAGCACAGCAGGCTGGAGATGGGCAGAGCCAGGGTCTCCTGGGGAAGCTCTCTGGGCTTTTACCAAATTCCTCTCTGGGCCATTTCCAAATGGTGTGGCTACAAGGCCAGCACTCTCGGTGTTCAAGTTTGAGATGACCAGGACAGAGAATAGACTTGAGGGGTGACAGGGTATGGCAAGGAGGGAGAGAAGGCAAAGGCCTTTGGCCTGGTTCCTGCCAGTGCACTCTGCATGTCTGAGAGGCTTAGGGACTGGCCAAGAAGGGTCTTCTGTAAACTCTGAGGAAGGAGCCACCCCTGGGCCTCTCCAGGTTGCCTGCGGCCTAGTGGTGACGAAGAATAACCTCTGTGTCCAGCCAGTGTGGCTCAGTGGTCGAGCATCAACCTATGAACCCGGTCACTGTTCGATTCCCAGTCAGGACCTATGCCCAGGTTGTGGGCTTGATCCCTAGTGTGGGGTGTGCAGGAGGCAGCCCGTCAATGGCTTCCTCTCATCATTGATGCTTCTCTCTCTCTCTTCCCTCTCCCCTCTTCTATGAAATCAATTAAAAATTAAAAATAAAAATAAATAAAAAGAATAACCTCTGTGGGCGTCAGTGTTCTTAAGGCCCAGTGAGTGCACCTGGGGAAAGGCTTCCTTCAGTGCTTTTGGTGTTCAGGCCTCATGCTGTCCCAGATTCTGCCCAGGATGTTTCTGACATCTTTATTCTTTTTATTTTATTGATTTTTTTTTTTCAGAGAGGAAGGGAGAGGGAGAGAGAGTTAGAAACATCAATCAGCTGCAACTACTGGGGGTGTGCCCACAACCTGGGTACATGCCCTTGACAGGAATCGAACCTGGAACCTTTCAGTCTGCAGGCCAACGCTCCATCCACTGAGCCAAACTGGTTAGGGCGTGACATCTTTACTCTTTATTCTTTTTCCTTAGTGTGTGCTTTCAGCCTTAGGAAACCTTCTGAATCCCGGAGAGAATCCAAGATGGCAGCATAGGTAATACCTAACTGCAGCCTCACACAACAATTTCAATAAAATACAACTAAAATACAAAATGGACATTACCCAGAACTACAGGAAAGTCGATTGACTGGAAATTCTACAACGAGAAGGAAAGAGAAAACCAGAAGGAAAATCAGACGAGCTGTAAAAGCTAAAGGTACGGAGACACGGAGTGCACTTGGGGAGAGGACAGAGCCGGAGAGGAGGGGGAGGCTGAGTGCCTGGCTGGTGTTCCCTAGCAGGAAGGAGATAAAAGCTCCGGACTATGCTGGACCCCAGATACGACAGCACTAAATCCCAGTTCTAGGCCAGACCCTGGGGACCCAGGCTCAAACAGAGGGAGCCTGGGCTGTTAGGCGGAATCTCAGGGGAGTGGCGAAAGGCAGTCCTGGAGGCGCGTATATTGCACCCAGAGGATGGACCATTGATTGCTGCTAGATTGCCCTAGTGGAAAGGAGACAAAAGCTCCGAACTGTGCTGAGCCCCAGTTCTGACTGCACTGAACCCCAGTTCCGAGCGCATTGGGGGAGAGCCTAGACTGTTTGGTAGCGTGCAAAACTCGAGAGCACCTTACTCTCAGAGGTGCTTGCAACGAGTGCTGAAGGACCCTGAGGAATACTGAGACTCAGGAGCCTCATAGGGCATGGCTGACAGAAGCCAAGGCTGTAGGCTCCACCCTGAAACTCCGCCCCATCCAAGCTGAACACAGAGACTTTTAAGGCTACCAACTCAGGGAAGCTGTGGAAATGCCGAGACAAGGAAACAGATCACAAACAAAAGAAATGGAGGACAAAAAGCGACTGGATATAGAGTTCAAAACCACGCTTCTAAGGTTTTTCAAGAATTTCCTAGGTAAAATAAATGAGACCTATGAGGATATGAAAAGGGATCAACTAGAAATAATAAGGGATCAACAAGAAATAAAGAATACAATGTCTAAAATAAAAAATATTATACAGAGTCCTAAAAACAGAATGGAAGATCGCAAGAATCAAGTAAAAGATTTGGAACACAAAGACCCAGAGTACTCTCCTCCACAGAAGCAAGAAGACAAGAGAATCCAGAAAGTTGAAGATAATGTAAGAAACCTCTGGGACAACTTCAAGCGAACCAACATCAGAATTATGGGGGTCCCAGAAGAAGAGAGAGAGCAAGATACCGAAAACATACTGAAAGAAATAGTGACAGGAAACCTTCCTTTTTCACTCTACTTCCTTTTGTCCTCGAAGTTCCCACCCGCTAGAGCCTGAGTGTTTATCCCCACCCCTCAAGTCATGTGTTGAAAATTAATCCCCCATGTGATGGTAATGGGAGGTGGGGGCCTTTGGTAGGTCAGGAGGGTGGAGCCGTGATGAACTGGATTAATAACCTTATAAAAGAGGCTCCAGAGAGATCTCTGCCCCTTCTGTCCTGGGAGGTTATAGTGAAAAGATGGCTATTCAGTGGGCTCTCACCATACACTAAATCTGCTGGTACCTTGACTTTGGACTTGCAGGCTCCAGAACTATGAGAGATAACTTTCTGTTATTTCTAAACCACCCAGTCTGAACAGACTAAGATATCTCCCCTTTAAAAAAAGGATTCTTATTTTAAAAATAATCCTTATTATTAAAAAATAATTATTCAGCTGAAATCGGTTTGGCTTAGTGGCAGAGCGTTGGTCTGCAGACTGAAAGGCCTCAGATTCGATTCCAGTCAAGGGCATGTACATTGGTTGCAGGCACATCCCTGTTAGGGGGTGTGCAAGAGGCAGCTGGTCGATGTTTCTCTCTCAACGATGTTTCTAGCTCTCTATCACTCTCTCCTCCTCTCTGTAAAAAATCAATAAAATATATTTAAAAAAATAATAATTATTCAGTCCTGGTCAGGCAACTCAGTTGGTTAGAGTGTTGTCCTGATATGCCAAGGTTTCAGGTTCCAATGAATGCCTAAATACCCTGTTTCCCCAAAAATAAGACAGTGTCTTATATTAATTTTTGCTCCCAAAGATGCACTAGGCCTTATTTTCAGGGGATGTCTTATTTTTCCATGAAGAAGAATATGGTACACATTTATTGTTAAATGAAAATAAAGGACATTTATTACCTGTATACGGTACGGTAGGACTGTAGTTGTCAACACAAACCAGACAAACTGTGAATCCTAAAGTATCAAGAATTTACTCATTTATTCAATGACAATCATGCCATCATCTTCTATCTAGAACATCATTATAACAATCCAATTCCTGAATTTCCTGGTGAAATTCTTGGGACTCCATTTCTTTCAGAATCAGTGGACCAAATCTCTCATGTTTAGCCTAGGTGGGGGCATTATTTTGGGGGGATGCTTTATATTTCATTCAGAAGGAAACCTGTAAGTAGGTCTTATTTTTGGAGGATGTCTTATTTTCGGGAAACACGGTAAGTGGAACAACAATGTGGTGTTTCTCTAAAACAGCGTTTTTCAACCGCTGTTCCGTGGCACACTAGTGTGTCGCGAGATGTTGCCTGGTGTGCCGTAGGTGCAGACAAGACAAGAATTTTATAATTTTTCACTATTTTGTTTACTTAATATTTCATAATAAAGTAATTATAAAATACTTTCTTTGTGTTTATTTGATTCCTATTCAAGAGAATTACTTTATATATAGTCAATATAGGCACAGAGTTAAATTTTTTAACATTTTCTAATGGTGGTGTGCCTTGTGATTTTTTTCATGAAACAAGAGTGCCTTTGCCCAAAAAAGGTTGAAAATCACTGCTCTAAAAAAAAATCAATTAAAAATTTTTAAAAAAAGTATACAAATAGTACCAAAGATTTTTTAATGCAATCTTTTCCCTGTGCTGCTTCCTATCTCTTGCCAGAAGCAATTACTATCAGTGTGTTGTGTATATTTCCAGATGTAGCTAGCCTATGTCTGTCTCTATATACAAACCCAGTTATTTTATTTGTAAACACAGAAGAGCAGATTATACATACTGTTCAGTACCTTTCATTTTCTGCTCAGTACTGTGTCACTCATATCAACACACATCTGTCTCACCCTCACCTCTGTGGCTTAATGATTAGAGTGTTGACCTGTGGACTGAAGAGTCCTGGGTTCAATTTAGGTCAAGGGCATCTACCTGGGCTGCAGGTTCATTCCCCGGTCCCTGTTGGGGTGGGTAAGGGAGGCAACCAATTGATGTCTCTTTCACGTTGAAGTTTCTCTCTCTCTCTCTTTCTCTCTCTCTCTCCCTCTCTCTCCACTTCCCTTTCTCCCTTCCACTCTCTAAAAAATCAATGGGAAAAATATCCTCAGGTGATGATTAATAAAAACAAACGAAAAACCAAAACACTCCTGTCTCATTCTTTTTGATGGCTGTGTAGTATTCCACTTTGAGGCTCCCATTGACGGGCAGGCTTTTGAAAATACAAATGATACTGCAGTGAACACCCTTGTACCTGGTACATGTTACTTCAGGCACCTAAGTAAGCACATCTGTCTCATCTGTCTTACTTAGTATTACATATGTCTCTCTCTCTCTCTCTCTCTCTCTCTCTCTTTATTGTTTAAAGTATTACATATGTCTCCTTTTTACCTGATTGACCACCTCCTCCTCCCCCAACAGTGCTTTCTTTTCCAAGAGTTATTAAAGCTTTGTTCTTCCAGTTTCCACCAGACTTCCCAGGCATTGCCCACATTGACTGCCTCCTCTTGTTTGTTTTTTTGTTAATTCTCACCCAAGCATATTTTTCCATTGATTTTTAGGGAGAGTGAAAGAGAGAGGGAAAGACAGAGAGAAACATCAATGTGAGAGAAACACATTGATTGGTTGCTTCCTGAATGAACCCTGACCAGGGCCTGGGCTGGGAAGGAACCTGCAACCTAGATACATGCCCTTGACCAGAAGCGAACCCGGGACCCTTTGGTCTGAAGGCTGATGCTCTATCTACTGAGCCAAATCGGCTAGGGTGACTGCCTCCTCTCTCTCTGCTTTCTAAATATCTACAATATGGTTTCTATATGCTGACACCCCCAAAGGCTACCAACGACCTTAGTGTTTCACCTCTGACTTTTCTATAGACTTTGACCCTCACTACTCATCCTGACCTGAAACTCCCTTTCTGCCTGGCTGTTTTGGCGAGACAATCTTTGTCCTCCTCTCCCTCTAATTATGCTTTTCCTGTGAGCCTTTACCTGCTTTCCAAAAGTCCATTTTCACTGGGGGACCTGCTGGGCCAGCCCTTTCAGCTCCTGGCTATCCCACACAGGCTTCCGCCTGGACCCCAGAGGAATGGGAGGTTTTAATCAATGCCCACGTCCAAACTCTCTTCAAGGCTCAAGTCCTTCATTTAAAAAAAAAAAAGTAAAAAAAAAAAAAAAAAAAAAAAGTGCTATCCCGGCCAGTGTGGCTCAATGGTTGAGCGTCGTCCCATGAACTAGGAGGCCTTGGTTAGATTCCCAGTCAGGGCACATGCCTGATCCCCAGTAGTGGGCATGCAGGAGGCAGCGATCAATGATGTTTCTCTCTATCCCTCTCTCTTCCTCTCTCTCTAAAAATCAAGAAAGAAATTTAAAAATACTCTAAACATATCTTTCTCTTCAACTCACAGGCCAGTTTAGCTTTTTCCTGAGAGTTCCCTCTTTCGGTCAGAATTCTGGAATTCTACCTAGGTTCACAACCTGGTAGGCATGCTTGTTACCCCTTTCCCTCTTTCACATTCCATCAGTTCCAACTACTGTGTTGGGGTTCCATGTGTGAATTTCGATCTCCTCTGTGAGGGGCACAGGCTTTGTCTTACCCAGCTCCCTGGGGCCTGCCACACAGCTCCGCTCATAAACAGATGCACCGTAACATGGTTATAGAACCTTCTGCCTGGTGCCTCAGGCTTATCTATGTCTTGCAACTGTCACCTGGTTGAGACCTTGTCACTATTAATAAGCAGTTTCTGTTTCAGGTACGACTTGCCCTTGATATTGACGTGCCATCTCGTACCCCACCCAAGCCTCAAACTACGAAAGGGGAATGAGAATTGGTATTCAAATCCTTGGCCACAGTACAGAAAAGCATCCCCTATAAGCCCAGAGCCATCGAGGTGAACTTCTTTTATTTCCTCGAAGTTGTTGGACATTGTAGCTGCTCTCCTTCCACTGGCTGGGGAATTCTCGAAGAGAATCTACTTGTCTTTCCATGCGGTTCTCTTTGTGGTTTTTTTGTTTCTTTTTGTGATCAAGTTCCAGATGGCTCAGCAGTGCCTCCAAAATGAATATTTTGACAGATTGCTGAATGCTTGCAAATCGTGTCACCTTCGGTGTTCTAATACCCCTCCTCTCATATGTCAGCGTTTCTGCAATACAAGTAAGTACTACTGCTTGAACAATTATTCGTTGGTGTGCAGTATTCTTTCTATACTGAGTGCTTATTCAAAGAATAAACATTACAGGGAAGGGGGTGAAATATTGTGAATCCAAAAGGAGAAAGGTAATGAGGCCGTTATTTAAATGCCAACAGGAATGATTATTCAGAGCTGAACTAAATTTTATTCAGCACTGTTAGCAACCCTGTATTTTATCAACTCTTCTAATTAAGTGTTATTTAGAATTGGAAAGTCAATGCTGATGAATGAGGGGGAATTGGGTAGCAAATAATCTTTACTTGATGTTACCAGTTCATTCTCTCTCTCTGACATTGCTTTTAACTCAGTGAAAGGAACAAATACCACTCTCTGGACCTGTTTGGGCCTGAGCTTGCTGTTGTCTTTGACAATTTTCGTGCTGATGATCTTGCTAAGGAAGATGAGCTCTGAACCTTCAAAGGACGAATTTAGAAGCACAGGTTAGTCTGGTGGCCAATCTTAGAAATCTGTTTCTCAGAGGTGGCTTTTTCGAGTTTCAGTTCCTCTTTCTTTTTTTACATTGAAGATTTTATTAGGTTGGAGCCCTTTTGAGTGTGTCAGAGGACAGATATGTCAAATGCACTTCTTGGTTGAAGGGAGCTGTCTTCTCTCCTTGTTTACACCTTCTTTGCAGGTGTCCTATAGTGTCAGTCTTCTCCTGCATTCTTCCCTTGAAAATCACTCTTTTGAATTACCATTTTTAAAAAACAGTATATTTTATTGGTTTTAGAGAGGAAGGGAGAGGGAGAGAGAGTTAGAAACATCAATGATGAGATAGAATCATTGCTTGGCTGCCTCCTGCATGCCCCCCACTGGGGATTGAGCCCGCATCCCAGGCATGTGCCCTTGGCTAGAATCGAACTTGGAGCCTTTCAGTCCACAGGCCAACACTATCCATTGAGCCAAACCATCTTTTTGATCAAAATTCACACATTGACTAAATGTTACTGCTAGCCAGGTCTGCTACTACCGTATCAGGAAAGGTGTATTTGGCACGCTCCATGGCCACATGTTTAATATGTGCTATTTGCTTGGGTGAACATTTTACTGTTGAAAAATGTTGGAACTGAATAACCAGTTGCTCCTGGATTATGTAAGCAATCACCTCAAAGATTAGCATCTTTATAATCAGTAGAGAACCAGTCCCAGAGGACTGAATGTTCCGGAGAAGTGATTGTTCCTTACACCCTCAAGGTCTTAAGGGCTTCTTAAGATAAAACTACTTCTGCGGCACCTTTGCTGACAATCTGATTCTCAAACACTCTGCAGCCTCTGCCCTATTTCTTTCTGCATTTTTTGTGCATAATCTGCAAAGCATCCACCTTATTCACTCTCCTTGCATAAGGAGAGGTAAATGGTTGTCCTATATAATGTTACTCATTTTTATTTTTGTTTTGCTTGGAACTTGAGAAACAGGTGGGGAAGGACTTCTAAGTGTGGTGTTTTGGAAGATTGAGTTACACTGTGGAAGGTTGGGGAAATAGTAAAACATCTTCACAGGCATATGATGGGGGCATAATGGAGACTCCTTCCTTATGTGATCATGGAGAGTCATTACACTTTTTTATGTTTTTATTTTTATTTATTTATTTTTTAAAAATATATTTTATCGATTTTTTTACAGAGAAGAAGGGAGAGAGATAGAGAGTCAGAAACGTCTATGAGAGAGAAACACCGACCAGCTGCCTCTTGCACACCCCCTTCTGGGGATGTGCCCACAACCAACATACATGCCCCTGACCGGAATCGAACCCTGGACCCTTCAGTCCACAGACAGACACTCTACCACTGAGCCAAACCAGGTTCGGCTCATTACACTTTTTTAATCTGACACAAAATGTGAAAAGAGAAGCATCTTTACTTGGAATTCTAACGTGTTCCTATAGGCTGATTTTGGTGTGCTGTAACAGATGGTAATTTGTGTAAAATAAGATCAAGGCCAGTCTAGATTTGTATGCAAAATCACTTGATTTTTTAAAAATACTTTTATTTTTTTAATTCAAGAGCGAGAGCGCGAGAAAGAGACATTGATGTGAGAGAGAAATATCTATTGATTGCCTCCCGCACACTGGGAATTGAAACTGCCACCTCTTGGTGCACGGACAAGACTTCTACCAGCTGAGCCACATGGGCCAGGGCAATCCCTTGATTTTTAAATGTGGGTCAACATAAGCAAACACATAAAAACACTCTATGCCCCAAAGCATGTCTTTGAGCCTCTTGTGTCCAGTGGCCTGTTAGTTCCTGACTTCTAGAGTAGGACATAGTCATTTGTTTTGTAGGGAAAGATTTGTCTGGAACGGCTCTCCACCTGAGGTGTACTACTGGGACTGCCATGACCACACCTCCTGGGAAGTTTAGGTTAACTTTTCTGTTTCTGTGTAATCAGGATCACCTCTTCGGAACGAGGTGAATGCTGACCTGGGTGGTAAAGAAGATAGCAGGACCGGTGAGGAAATTCTTTCCAGAAGCCTGGAGTACACTGTAGAAGACTGTACCTGTGAAGACTGTGTCAAGAGCCAACCAAAGGTCGACTCTGACCATTTCTTTCCGCTCCCAGCAATGGAGGAAGGCGCAACCATCCTTGTCACCACAAAAACGAACGACTACTGCAGTGGCCTGCTAGCTATTGAGAGTCTCACAAGGATGGAGAAATCCATTTCCACCAGATAATTAACCATTTTGAGCGATGCAGAGCTACTTTGAGAATCTTTTGTCAGAGGAAAGGATGGTTTATCAGGCCTCTTTAGGATGGTTATGAGTGGCCCATAGAGCTTTCTGTCCTCTAATTCTAGAAAATCATTGTGTTAGATATATTTCTCTGTCTTACTGTTGGGAGCTTAACCGTGGAAACGTCATTGGTTTTGATGATTAAATTCTTGACTCACTGAAAAAAAAGGACTGCATTGTGTAGATCCCGTAGTGACACCTTTCTGCGGCTGGACCACTTCCCTCCTCTACAGGCACAGATGCACTTCAGAACAGACTGAATTTTTCTCTTTATGGTAAAGGCAAACAAGGTTATTTTGCGTACTTCTGTAGACAGGAGAAGCCTAGAGTCAGCTGTGCTAATTCAGTGTGCAATGACCTTGTGAATTTCCAGCCTACTGGAGGCCTCGGGCACTATTATAATCATATAAATATGGGTAGAATTACAAACGGTGATAGGTATACTTTTTAGACCCAAATGCAGGTAATGATGATTGCTAACACTTATATAGTTGCTAATGTGCAGGGACTGTTCTAAGTGCTTTACCTGTACTCACTCATTTAACTGCATACAACAAAGTACAAGTGGGTGGACCACCATCATCTCCATTTTACAGATTATGACAGAAACGAAGGGAGAGCAAAGTCACATAGCCATTAAATGGCAAAGCCATGATTGAAACCCAGACATCTTGATCTATTTTTTTTTCTTTTTCTTTCCACATCAACTTAGTTCCATGTCTGAGTTCCCCATCTGTTTGGGTTACAGTCTTAGTCATTATAGGGGGAGGATTTCTCTTTTGGGGTTGAGCAAAGATCTTGGGGCTGTGCACAGCTCTTTATGGAAAGGCTGCACTGTGATCATCGATTGATTTTGATCATTAAGATGCCCACTGACACCACAGCATAGATCTTCAAGGTCTTGGGGCTCTGTGGCTTTTGTGTCAGGCTTGGGATAGGGGGAACCTTGGCGGGATCTTTTTCCTATTTGGGACCCATCGTGGCTCCTTTTCAAGCCCTTGAGGGCCACAGGAGACAAACCGGTATAGTGGTTAAGGCTCTGGCTCTTAGAGCCTGACTGCCTGGGTTTGAATCCTGGCTCTGTTAGTAGGTGATAGACCTTGGGTGACTATAAGAAAGATACTTAACTACTGTATGTTACATAAACACACAACATTTCCCCCCCATAAAAGTATCTGGTTTATAATAAGCAATTTGGTTAGTCACACTGCTCTGATTTTTATTAGTTCCTTTGAGGTTGAGTCTCTCTGAGGGCAGGCACAAACTCCTTTACTATGATATTGCTCCTAATCCCCTCAAACCTGGTATAACCTCCTCAATGAATTTAGATTTTTCAAAAGTTGATGTTAGGCTTTTGATTCCTGGTCTTCCAGCACCAAGTTAAAGTCTGGGTTGAATGGGAGTTCCATTTTTAATTTTTTTGCATCTAGATAACATACCTTTGGAATGTCACTAGTAACTTGTACCTTCCCTTTTTCCAGACCCCTTGGGGCACAATCAATGCGCAAATCCCTTCATTGTTACTGTTATCCTTAATTGTTGACTTAACTATCCTATGCCCACCTATGTAAAAGAAGCATGTGTCTATTAGCTTACTTTTTTTCCAATCCCAGAGGTTTTCCTGCCTTGCTTTCTACCACATCCCAAATCTATCACCAAAGGATTTCATGTAACCCACTTACTCTCCTCCTTTGATGGTAATTTATAAAAATTAGTGAAAAACTGCGATTTTCTGGAGCATTAGCTCAATACATTGAGATTCTGCTTCCCAGCAGTTGTTGAAAGTTTGGTTCAACTAAACTCATAAAAATTCTCTACAGGTTTGAATGTTTCTTGTGCAAACACTACTTAAGAGTCAGGTTGAAAAGTTCAAACAGCTTACAATGGCTTGCAAGGTCCTACACCCAACTCTTTTATTTTTAAGCTTTATTGTTTAAAGTATTACATAAGACCCCCTTCCCCCCATCATCCCCACTGCCCCCAACCTCCACCCCAGGCCCTCACCTCCCCACTGTATGCATCCATGGATTATGCATATATGCATAGAAGGTCTTTGGATGATTACCTCCACCAACCCACCCAGCCCCACCTTCCCGATAGATCCCAGCTTCCACGTCTTTGGATCCACTCCCTTCATCAGCTTATTTTGTTAATTAGAGTCCATAGGAATGAAATCATGTGATACTTGTCTTTCTCTGACTGACTTATCTCACTTAGCATACTACTCTCCAGGTCCTTCCATGCTGTCTCAAAGGGTGAGACTCTTCTTTTTTACTGCTGCACAGTATTCCACGATATAAATGTACCACAGCTTTTTTATCCACGCATCTGCTGATGGGCACTTGGGCTGTTTCCAGATCTTAGTCTATTTTGTCAGAAATGAGTATTGATACTCCAGTTTTGATCTTTTTCCCAACCACCTCCACCCAACTCTTGACCTGACTACCCCTTACTCACTCACGCTCTCCCTCCAGCCAATCCCTCTCGGCAGGGCCTTTTGCACTTGTTCCTTTCCAGCAGATCTTCTCCGCTGTCTCCTTCGGTTTGGCTCAGTGAATACAGCGTCAGCCTGAGGACTGAAAGGTCCTGGGTTTCATTTGATCAAAGGTATGTACCTTGGTTGCAGGCACATTCCCAGTAGGGGGTGTGTAGGAGGCAGTTGATCGATGATGTTTCTCTCACATCGATGTTTCTAACTTTCTCTCTCTCTCTTTTCCTCTCTGTAAAAAAGCAATAAAATATATTAAAAAAAAATAAAGTCGTTTCCTTAGAGAGGCCCTCTGGGACGGCCCGTCTCCCCTGTCCCCATGCTTTGGCCCATTAGTCTTTCCCCTTCTCTGCTTCTAGCGCTGCCTGGCGTCTTTCCCTCTCGGGACTTCCTTGTTTACTGTCTGGCTTTCCGGCAGAGGTGTGAGCCCCAGAGGGCGGGGAGGGGTCCAGATCACCCGGCTGTACCCCAGCACGGACGGACCACCACGTGTTTCCGAGGAGGTTCCAGTCTGCCCGTCCCGGCCCAACGCGTCCAGATCACCCCGCTGTACCCGACCATGGACAGACCACGTGTCTCCGAGGAGGTTCCAGTCTGCCGGCCCCGCGCCGGCGCCGGTGTTTACGTTCCGGGTCGGGGGGCGGGGCCACAGCGCCGACACTCCACTTCCGGGGCGGGGCGGGAGGACGGGCCGGCGGGCGGGGCGGGGCGCGCAGTGGCCCGGCCTGTCGGAGCTCGGCGGCGGCAGTAGCGGCGAGGCGCTTCCACCGGCCCGGGGAGCGGCACCATGAGCGGTGAGTGGCGGCTCCGCCGCTGTCACCCGCCCCGCCCGCCCCGGCTTCCGCCGCCTCAGCTGCACACTCCGGCCCCTGGTCCCCACGTCCCGCTCCCGGACCCCTGTCCCAGCGGTCCCAGAACACTGTCACCAGCCCAGTTCTTGTCCTGATCACCTGCAGTTCTCGGGCGTCCCGAGCCCAGGCACTCCTAGTCCCCTGCCTCCTGTCCATCTCTGGGAACAAGCCCTTCGACACCTGTATTCCAACCCGCCAGCCCTTCCCAGCCCCCCGACCCCTTGCCCAGTTACCAGACCCCCCGGTTCTCAGACCTCCCGTGTCTCAGTCCCAACTAACTCGTAGACTTCCTGAGTCCCGGTTCCAATTCAGGCTCCCCCTGCTCCTCGGTCATCCGCGTCCTCAGGCCCTCGGTGTCCAGTCACTGCTGTCTCCACACAGGCTGAGCGTCCTCTCCGAACACTTAGTTTGCTGACCCCTGAACCCCGTGTCCCCGTAGCTCCGATCCGGAGAGGACTAGTAATTCTCCAGCCTCTTTGTTTTCCCGGCTCCTCTTATTCCTCTGCCCCCAGTCTTTGCTGTTCCAGCCACCGCTGTTCCCAGTTACTTTGTATCCCACTTTGGTCCTTGTTTTTTTTTTTTTTTTTTTTTTTTGTACTCCAGCCCCATCATTTTCTTAGATCATTTGAGATCTCCCTTGTCCTGTCCTGCAAACCTTCCCTTGTGCAATGTTGAGCCCATCTGGGGACCATTGCTTGCCCTGCCCAGTCCACCCCTCTCCCTCCCACAAGGGAAGGAGGCTGGTTTTGGTGGGGAGCTTGCGAGGGGGAGGGAGTTTCCTGGGAGGTAGTCCTCAGTGTTTCTGAAGTTTAGTCCTGAGACGTGGCCAGGGATCCTCAGTCGTTTCTCCTGTTGGTGTTTTGGTGCTAAGTCATTCCTGGGTGTTGCTTGTGGAGATGGGAGTGGCTCGGGGAAGCCTCTCAGCTCACCCTAACTGGGATCTGGATTCACTTAGGAGGACTCTGTTTTCTCTTTACTGAAAAGTCCAGCCCTTAGCCCTAGCCCCTTCACCCAAGCATTTTCTGGAGGTCAGGAGTGGGCAAGGCTAAGGCAATCTCTCTTTTCATCTGTAACTTTTAAATGATCTCTGTGGAATGTTTTTCAAGTAATGAGCTTTTGTTTTTGTTAAAGAGTAAGATTTGTGAAATTGATGGTCCTAACGAGGGGGGGGGGAGGGGAGAGGATTTCCCTGGGAGACAGCCCATCTTCTGTTTCCAGATTGAATGAATTTTAATTAAACTTTCTGCTCCTTGGACATGAGTAATACCACAACACAGATGAGCTGGTTTCCACCCAGGAGGTAATCTAGTCTGGTGTAAGTGCAGGCCCTGGAACTAAACAGCCGGGGCTCAAATCCTGGTGCTGCCACATAAAGCTGTATGATTTAAGAGTAAGTTGCTTGATCATTCTGCAAGTCCTAGCAAAATGGGGATAAATAATGGTTCCTGTCTCTAGGCTTGTTGCAGTGACCAGATAACATTACTCAGGTGAAGTGAGTGGTACTTTGCCCCTCCTTGGTATGTACGTAGTCAGGAAATTAGCGCTATTATTGTTTCCATAAGGACATGGGGCTCAGGTGGGGTTGCTTTGGCCCTAAAAAAATCTCTTTCTATTATTGTGACCAAGGAGGCTCCAAGGCTCACAGTTCTGCCTTCCTCAGAGGAGTAAGTGAAATTGACAAGCCAGGGGGAAATGAATCAATGTATCTTTTAAGGAGCAACTTAATATCAAAGATGAGTTTTAAAATGTAATTAAAAAATAATTAGGTCTAAGGCAAAAAAAAGGAAGCCAATAAATGTGTTTTTTGTTTTGTTTTTGTTTTTGAAGGAAAAAGCATTAAGAATGAAAGCCTTCTTTTGGAAAGATTGTAATTGAGGCAGAAAAAGTGGTTGCTGAGGATGGCGGGGGAAGTCCAAGGTATTTTTCAATCGTTTCTTTTTTTGAAAGTAAAACTCTTTATTTCCTCAATTTGTAAATAATACACATACATGTTTCCATTAATCATTTCTTGAGAATACAATTGAAATAGGGTTTTCCCACCGTTGAGATTGATATACAACAAAATAACATGACATGGAAATATTTTCTTTCTTCTGTTCTTTTTATTAACAGAAAATTTCAAACATCAGGGAAGTGGGGAGAATAGTTGAATGAGCAATTATCAACTTATGACCACTTTACCTATTTACTTTCTACCTCTCTCCCCAGTTTATTTTGAAGCAAATCCTAGAAGTTGTATTGTATCACCAGTAAAAATTTTAATATGTATTTCTAAAATATAAGTACTCTATCTTAGCTGGTTTGGTTCAGTAGAGCATCGGCCTGCAGACTGAAGGGTCCCAGGTTGATTCCTGCCAAGGGCACATGCCCAAGTCTTGGGCTTGATCCCCAATAGGGGTGTGCAGGAGGCAGCTGATCAGTGATTCTCTCTCATGATTGATGTTTCTGTTTCTCTCTCTCCCTCTCTCTTCTTCTTTGTCTGAAATCAATAAAAAATATATTTTAAAAAATATAAAAAAATACAGGCACTTCTTTAAAAACACAATTTCATTTCCATAACTATAAGAAATTAGTAATAATTCATTAATATCAGAGATTCAATGTTCAAATTTCCATACTTGCTTTATAATTCTACTTTATAGTGTATTTTTTAAAATCCAGGATCTAAATAAAGTTTACACAATGCAAATTGGTTTGTCTTTTAGGTCTCTCTCTAATTCTTAAGTTTGTTATTTTTTTAGTGTTCAATATATATACAGAGTTCTGCAAACATCATCATAATCAATTTTAGAACATTTTCATTACTCCCAAAGAAACCCTGTACCCATTAGCAGCTATTCCTCATTCTCCCTCCCTTAAGCCCCAGGCAATCACTAATCTATTTTTTTTCTCTCTCTCTGGATTTCTTATTCTGGATATTTCATATAAATTAATCATACTGTGGCCTTTATGTCCAGCTGTTTGCATGAAGTATGCTTTCAAGGCTCAAAATGTAGCATATTATCTGTACTTCATTTTTTTTATGGCTGAATAATATTCCATTATATGGATATGACACTTTTTTTGTGTGTGCATTAAAAGGAGAGACTATTCAGGTGAATAGTCTGCAAACCAGAGAAGTGCAGCCATGGGCAGAAACTGAAAGTGCATTCCACTGAGACAAAGGGGAGGCCCCTTATATAAAATGCCCACAATGGTCACTGATTGGTCCATTTTTATGCAAATGAGGAATCCAAATTTGCAGTTTAATTGGTTCAAATAGTACTGTCCAGTAAGTTGGAATTGCACATTCTGGTTGATTGTTACGGATCTACTGATTGGTCAGTAAAGGTGCAAATGAGGCTCTAATTGTGCAGCTCTAATTGGATGGGGCAGGTCTCTGGCCCAGTGGCCAACGTACATCCCAGGAACTCCTTTTAAGTCCAACTCTGCTGGCAGAAACACAGTTCAGGAGGCTGGCCCCTCAGTCTGTGACTTTTCCTTGAGATGCAAGACACATGTATGGCCTCTATCAGCAATGGCTACTAGACTCTGGTGAAGAATTTGGACCCAATTAATTGCTAGGAAGTCCTTTTTTGCAGGTATGTTCCTTCTTGGGGTCAACAGTTGTAATACAAATAGTGAATATTTATTGAGTGCTTAGTCTGTCATGCACTAAAGCTTCATCTGGATTACATTTTTAAATCCTTTCAAAAACATTATGAGGTAGTTATACTGTAATCCATCGTTTACAAATGATAAAACTGGATCACGGGAAGGTGAATAACGTGCCAAAGTGTACACACCCAGCATTTAAAAAGGAGTGTTGTGTAGGTGTCAGAGGGAAGCAGTAAGGTGGAGAAGATGTGCCATGCCAGCGCGGGTCACCTAGAACATCAGCAGTGCTCTTTTTGGACTTCAGGGCTTAAATCCAGATATGCACAGAGCTTTCAAAGCCTGTTGGCGATAGTGGCACAATTTATTACATTGTTAGGAAGGTTTAGATACAGGCGTCTTCAAACTACGGCCCGCAGGCCACATGCGGCCCGCAGAGGAGTCTGATCCGGCCCGCCAGGTTTTTTGGGCAGTGAGCGCAGCTGAGGTGTTACAGTAGGAATTAGTAGTTCATATAGTCCAGCCCTCCAGCTCTCTGAGGGACCGTGATCTGGCCCCCACTTTAAAAAGTTTGAGGACCCCTGGTAGAACCACCTGAAAGAGAATAAATAAGAGGATGGACTAGTAGTGAACAGGAAGAGGTAAACCAAAAGGAGATGCCCCAGTGGGGAGTGTGCAGGAGGCAGCTGATCGGTGTTACTCTCTCATCAGTGTTTCTAACTCTCTATCCCTCTCCCAATAAAATATATTAAAAAAGAAAAAAAAAAAAAAAAAACCAAAGGGAAAGCGGTAGCTTAAAAAACCTGTTAAGTTTCCTCTTAGGATGTGTTCACACCACAGGTCAGTAACTGTTCCAAAACGCCTTGAGCGGAGACCGGGAGAAAAGCATTTCCCAGTCTTCACCTGCTGCACAGGACTTGGCCAGCAAACTGGAAAACTTGCACATAGCAAGGATTGGATTAGCTTGACCACGCTGTGAATCTCCTGATGGCAGATGAGGTGATGGTGTGGATGAAAGCTTTTCCACTTACTGCACTGGGAGGCCGCTCCCCGGAGGGCTTTTCCGGTGCTCCACACGAAAGGAGTGAGGAGCACCAACTGGCTTCTCTCCCCTGTGGGTTCTCTGGTGCTGGATGAGGCTGGCACTCTGACTGAAGGCCTTCCCACACTCATTACCTTTATAGGGTCTTTCTCCAGTGTGAATTCTTTGATGCTGAATGAGTCCTGATCTCTGAGCGAAGCTCTTCCCATATTCATCACATTGGTGTTGTCTTTCTTCTATGGGGTTTCCCCAGGGCCCTTCAATCGGAGCCTTATGCTCACCAGCTTCTCCATGTTGGGCATCCTGGTGTGACACCTCCCAGGTGTCTCCATAAAATATCCTCCTATGTTGCTCAGGATTACTATCTCAGGACTATTTTCTTCGCACCACTCTCCTTCCTCAGTCCTGGTCAGTCTGTCTGTCTCTCCAATAGGGTAGGTAGGATCCCATGTGAGTAGGGGCTCCTCCAGGGATGGAAGACCCAAGGTGCCTCTCCTCTGGAGCCACTGTCTCTCTTTTAAATTAAATATATTTTTATTGATTTCACAGAGTAAGGGAGAGGGAGCGAGAGACTGAAACATCAGTGATGAGAGAGAATCATTGATTGGCTGCCTCCTGCACACCCCTACTGGGGATCGAGCCCGCAACCCAGGCATGTGCCCTGATGGGGAATCGAACTGGAGAATTGAACCGTGACCTCCTGGTTCATAGGTCAACACTCGACCATTGAGCCACCACGCTGGGTGCCAGTGGCTGTGTCTGCAGGCTGCAATTTCATGCTGCGGTTCATTGAGCTCTTTCTCCAGATCCCCCAGCAAAACCATCGCCTGCTCCCCACTCTGTGGGTGCTGCTCTTGCACCCAGGCCTTGGATATGCCACATTTTGCTTCTTCCTTTCTTAGTAGATGGACATTTGACTTGTTTGCACTCTGGCCATTATGAATAATACTGCAGTGAACACTCACATACAAGGTTTTGGCTGGGAATATGTTTTTATTTTTCTTGGGTGTACACATAAGAGTGGAACTACTGGGTCCATTTGAGGAACTGTCAGACTTTTCCAATGTGGCTGCACCGTTCTCCGTTCCCACCAGCACTGCATGAAGGTTCTGATTTCTGCAGTCTACCCTTCTAGTGGCTGTGAAGTGGTGTCTCTTTGTGGTTTTGATTTGCATTTCCCTAATGACTAATGGTGTTGAACACTGTTTCATGTGCTTATTGGTCACTTGTATATCTTCTTTGGAGAAATGTCTGTTGAGAGTCTTTGTCCATTAAAAAAAAATTATATATATATATATATATATATATATATATATATATATATATATATAAAATTTGATTTTTTACAGAGAGGAAGGGAGAGGGTTAGAGAGTTAGAAACATCCATGAGAGAGAATCATCGATCAGCTGCCACCTGCACACCTCCTACTGGGGATGTGCCTGCAACCAAGGTACATGCCCCTGACCGGAATTGAACCTGGGATCCTTCAGTCCACAGGCTGATGCTCTATCCCCTGAGCCAAACAGGTTTCGGCTCTTTGTCCATTTTTTAAGAGGTTGTTTTCCTTTCTGTTGAGGTATAAGAATTCTATTTAATTTGGTTATAGGTCCTTTATCAGATATGTTGTTTATAAACATTTTCTCCTTTTATGGGTTGTTTATTCCTTTTATGATGGTATCCTTTGAAGCACAGTCTTTTTTTTTTTTTTTTTTTTTTTTTTTTTTAAATTACGGATTCCCCTTTCATCTCTCTCTTTTCTTTTTCACCTCTTACAGTTTTTGTTGAAGGAAGCATTTTATCCTGTAAGGTTTCTTTGCAGGATTTTGCTGATTACATCCTTTTGGTGTCGTTTGCTATGTTTCTCAGTCTCTTGTATATCCTATAAATGGGCAATTAGCATCTGCTGTATTTTGAGTTGGAAATGTTTGAGTGGAGTTTGAGGTCAAATAGGTTCAAGGCCAAATACATTAAGTGCAAATAACCAGGAAGTGGAATGGCTCTAGGAAATGCATACATAAGATAAATGGGTATCATGAGGCAGAAACAAGATAACCATTAATAGGGGAGTGGATAAATGTATGTGGTATGATCGCATGATGAAAAACCTCAGAGACGTTAAAAGGAAAAAAATGGACTTTTACACATCATTAATATTAATGTTTTCTAAAAAAAATAGTGCAGAATTACACCTTTTAAAATATATACCTTGATGCACATCAATACATGCACAGAAAACTGTTTTTGGATTCATATATGTATGTGGAAATAAGCAAATTGTTAGGGTGATAGTGGCCATTATTTATTTATTTGTTTGTTTGTTTGTTTGTTTATTTATTTATTTTTTTCATAAAAAATAGTAGGGAAGAATACTTGATTACCAGCTTCTGCTAGCTAAGAAATTCTGATTTTCAGGTAATACCTTTGTTGTTATTGAGAAAGTAAACTTGTAGGGTCAAAAAGGCAAGGTTCTCAAGCATTGTTTTTTGTAAGACTTAATCTTTCAAGTTCTTGATGCTCTTTTCAAACAATAATTATTCTGTAAAGAATTCTTAAGTTAGAAACACACAGAAACCCCCAGTTCAAGGATGGGGAAAGCCAGACCCAGGGAAGTCAGGTGATTTGTGGAACAGACAAGCTGTAAGGGCTTGATACACTTTCGAGTTTGGGAATAGTGGGAATTTGCTGCTGTTCTTGCCGCATGTTTATGTACATTTTGGCAGCTTCTTCTTATTTTCTGGAATGTCCAAGGTCATGTTTCCTCTTTGGCTTTGACTGGGTCATCTCTAGCAGTGGCTTGTATTTGGAATAAAGAATAAGTGAGCCCTGGCTGGGTTGTTCAGTGGTTAGAGTGTGAACTGCAGGATTGAGGTTTTTATTCCAGGTCAAGTGCATGTACCTACCTCAGTTGCAGGCTCAGTCCCAGCCTGGGTCAGGACAAGTGTGGGGGGGCAGCCAATCAATTCCTCTCTTTCTCTTTTTTTTTTTTTTTTCTCTCTCTCTCTCCCTTTTTCCTTCTTCTCCTTCCCCACTCTTCCCTCCCTTCCACTCTCTAAAAATCAATGGAGTCGACCACTGCCCTGGCTGGTTTGGCTCAGCAGATAAAGTGTTGGCCTATGGAGTGAAGGGTCCCAGGTTTGATTCCGGTCAAGGGCTCAATCCCCAGTGGGGGGTGTGCAGGAGGCAGCCAATCAATGATTCTCTCTCACCATTGATGTTTCTATCTCTCTCCCTCTTCCTCTCTGAAATCAATAAAAATATATTTTAAAAAATAAAAATCAACGGAGAAATATCCTTGGGTGAGGATTAAAAAAAAAAAAAAGGGGAAAAAAAAGAAGCTGAAAATTGAGTGAACGGAAAAAGGAATATTAGTGGTTTTCATTCAAAGCAGAAAAAGTGATGGTAGCACACTTTCTTTTGTCCTTGTTGAAGGCAATGGGTTGATTTGGCAGTTAGTGAGAAATAAGAGCTCCACCACCAGCAGATATTTGACCATCTCCTTTGCGAGCAAGTGGCAATAGACATTTGACATTGACATTGACCCTATTGACATCACTCTCCTGCTTCCTGTTGCATGACTGTGCCTGGGTAACCGATAGAAATCAAGTTCTCAGAGCTCTTAAAATATGGAACTAAAATCTAAGACTTTATGGGCTTCCATGAATTCTGGCAATGTGGACATAATTCCAGATAAAGCGCCTTCCCTCCTGCCTGCCAGCATCTTGTCCATACGCATGCTCTGCATTCTCCACAGGTGATCGCGCCCCTGAGGGGTGTGCACATTTTATTGTTTTGTATAAATCACAGATAGGCAAGCAGTGTATAAACAGATGTAAAATATATCTGTGGCACTAATTTTTTTTTTTATTAACATAAAATAGAAACTAATTTTATTTCTCTGGGAGAAGCAGGTATCTGTAGCTGGGGCAGCGACTTTGGCGACAGAGACTGGTGGGAAGAGGGAACAGCGCAGGGGAAGAGCTGGGTCAGAGGAAGCTCTAGTATCCCTCCCGGGAAGCTACCCCTTTGGTCTCTTTCCAACCTGAGGCCGTGGGCCCTGGTCCCTGCCAGAGAATGACTGGCACCGATGCTCTCTTCTTGGGCCACTGCAGGCTATTTCCAGGCACAGGATCCTGAGAGCAGCCAAGTCCCAAAACACTGTCTACGGTGAGGCCACCGTTACCTCCTGTCCGACACCCCAGAACCCAGGGGCTCTCTGGACAAGGGCCCAGCCGCATGCTAGTCCACCTTTCAGGGTGGCCAACACATCCTCCCGCCCCAAGGCCTAGCCTGGCTTCCCCCTGGGCAGGACGTGGGGACACACTCCAGCGGCAGCCCCACCAGGGTGGATGCACCAGAGGCACGCCAGCCGCAGGCCTGCTGAGGCCACCCCCGTGCGAGCCTTCACATCAGCGTCTTGCACCTCGGCCCGGGGCCTGTGGGCTGAACCAAAGTCACTGGGATGGTGCTGGGTGAGGGAGGGACAGGCGAGGCGGGGCTCCCAGCCGCATGCTGTGTGGCATTAAAATTTCACTGAGGGGGTGATAAGAAAAAAAGTCTAAAAAGGACCCTAAGGGAGAAAGTAATAATTAAAAAAAAGGTTACAAAACACCTATATAGGTTGAAGTAATTTTATTTTTATCATATAAATTTGCACTTTATTTTTACCCATAGCATTTCTGGAAAAAACTTGAACATGTTGCTAAGTGGTCTCCATATTATTCACTTTTATGAATTACATAATCTATCATTAATCCATCATCTTGCATATAGCATAATTAAAAAAATACTTTTGTTTATTTCAGAGAGGAAAGGAGAGGGAGAGAGAGAGATAGAAACATCAATGATGAGAGAGAACCGTTGATCTGCTTCCTTTTGCACGCCCCAACTGGGGATCAAGCTCGCAACCCAGGCCTGTGCAATCCTGTCTGCGTGGTTATAGCGTCCACCCCACGCACTGAAAGGTTGTGGGTTCAATATTCCTGGTCAAGGGCACGTACTTGAGTTGCAGGTTCAATCCCCAGTCAAGTAGGGCTTTATGCAGGGGCAACCAATTGATGTGTGTCTTTCTCCCTCCCCTATCTCCCTCTCCTTCCCCTCCCCACCTCTCTCCCATCTTCCCCTTCCCCCCTTCCCCCTTCCTTTCCATTCTCTCTAAAAAGCAATGGGAAAAAATCCTTGGGTGAGGATTAACAACAAAAAGCTACCCATAAGAGTGAAGGCTCTAGTGGCAGCAGAGCCAGGCCAGAAATTCAGGATTCAACATTCAGGAGACATTTCTTTGATGACAGTTTAGTGTGTCTTCTGTCACTTAGCAAAGGGCTGTACTGTTGATGTCTGTTGAAACGAATTGAATGAACTGCCAAAAAGTGTTTTGTTGGAGTAATGGTTGTGTTAGCCAGGACTCTACAGTAGCATGTAGCAGAAGCTTATTTCAGGACTGCGGGGATTTAAAGTGTTTTATGATGACCCTGGCTAGGTGGCTTACTTGGTTGCAGCGTCATCCCATATACCAAAAGGTGGTGGGTTCGATCCTAGGTTGGAGTGTGTACAGGTGGCAACTGATCAATTTTTTTTTTCTTTCCCTTCCTCTCTCTCTAAAGTAAAAACATATGCTTGGGTGAGAATGAATGAATGAGTGAATAAATAAATAAATGAAGTGTCTTATAGTGGACACTGAACCAGATGGACTCAGGTGCTTAGAGAATCATCAGGACAACCTTTCTGCCCAGCTCACAGCTCTACTTTTTTCTCCGTTGGCTTCATATTCAGGCAGCCTCTCCTCTGTGGAGGCAAGATGACTACCAGCAGCTCTTGGGTCACATCCTACAATGTAATAACACCCAACAAAGAGTGGACCTCTTTCCCAATGGGCCCGGCACAGGTCCTAGGCTGATTTACCACAGTCTTGTTGGCCATGTGGTCATCCTGGACCCTACCACTGTGGCTCTGGTTAGCGAGGTCTAGATCTTATGCCCAGGCCATGGCTTAATGGTGCATCGGACTTGTTTTCTGGATAGATGGGGTGGGGAACGTTTGGGAAATCATTTGGTCTGGCCCTGCCAAGGTATTAAGAGGGAGTTAATTAAATGTTTGATCAAATGTAGCAGGGTAATTTTTAAGTTGATAATTTTGTATAGCCCATGAATGATGTAATAAATATCCAATTGGGACTGGCCAGCGTGGCTCAGTGGTTGAGTGTTGACCTATGTACCAGGGGGTCACGGTTCGATTCCTGATCAGGGCACATGCCTGGGTTTCGGGTTTGATCCCCAGTGTGGGCATGCAGGTGGCAGCTGATCAATTTTTTTCTTTTGTAATTGATGTTTCTATTTCTCCCTCTCCTTTCCTCTTTGAAATTGAAAAAGTAAAAACTAACTGAATAAATATTCAAATGGCCCTTGGAAGAAAAAAGGTTCCCCCCTCCTGGGATAGAGGATAAATTGAAGGGGGAGGGCTATAGTAATTTTGAATGGGGTAATCAGGGTAGACCTCACAGGAAAGGTGGTATCTGAACAAACCTGAGGGAGGGAGGAGTGATTCCTTTTTTTTTTTTTTTTTTTTTTTTTCCCTCCTGGGCAGCTAAAAGGGGTAAGAACTGCCTTTTACTGAGGTAGGAAAGGCTGGGAGAGGAGCAGGTATGGGTGTGGGGTGTAGCAGTGTGAAACCTCCAGAGGAGTGAGGACCCATTCCTTGGGCTTGATTTCTGCTTGCCCATCCAGGAGCCTTCTCTGACCATTGGGAAGCACCCTGCTGAGCCTGTGTTCCCAGCTTCCTGCAGGGGACCTTGCCCATTCCCATCTGATTTTTCCTTGCCTGCATCTGCATATCTTGGAATTTGCTCTTCCCCATCTTAAAAAAAAGCGAAGAAGCCCCAAAATGCCATTAAAGACTATTGTGAAAACAGAACATACATATGCATATGCCTTCCTTGCACATTAAATATTTATATTTTTAGGTATTCTACTTTTTAAAAGATTTTTTAAGAAACATTTTTGTTGATTTCAGAGAGAAAGAGAGAGGGAGAGAAAGCTAGAAACATCAATGATGAGAGGGAATCATTGATCAGCTGCCTCCTGCACATACTCCACTGGGGCTTGAGCCCATAACCCCACATGTGCCCTGACTGGGAATCGAACTATGACCTCCTGGCTCATAGGTTGACATTCAGCTACTGAGCCACACTGAAAATACTGTATTTGTTCAAAGCATATGCATTTTATATAATTGCATTGAGTCTACATTTAAATCAGTGTTTTCAGTGAGGAAAGTAGGTTTATAGTTGTTTATCTGGAAAAATATATAATACTAGAGGCTTGGTGCACAGATTTGTGCATTGGTGGGGTCCCTCAGCCTGGCCTGAGCTCTCTTGCAATTTGGGACCCTACCATGGCCAGGGAAGGACTGCAGGAGGGCTCCAGGGCATATCCTGCTCTCCTTGCCCAGTCCTGATCAGCCGGACCCCAGCAGCAAGATAACTACCAGTCGGAGCGTCTGCCCCTTGGTTGTCAGTGTATGTCATAGCGATTGGTTGGACAGTCAAATGGTTTGATGCTTATCGGTACATCAGGAATCTACATATATAAAGCCAAGCAATTGGAACACTGGAACGACCAGAATGACCAGAATGACCTGTCGCTATGACACGCACTGCGGCAGCCAACTACCGGATCGGAACCCCAAAACCTCCCACAGCCCCTCCCCCTGGCCGGCTGTCCTGATCAGCCCCACCCATCCAGATCAGGGGCAGGGCCAGGGCCAGTCATCCAACTGCCTGCATTCCCCTTCCCCCCCACTGGCCCAGCCTCAATCAGCCCTCTTAGGGGCAGGCCGGCCTGACCCCACTCATTCACGAATTTGTGCACCAGGTCTCTAGTAAACAACAATACAAGAATAAACTATACTTGTTATACTTAAAATTGTCAACTTACTATATTATAGTGTTTATCCAGGTTCCTTCTCTTCACAGTGATTAGAAATGACCGCATAACATTTCATAAAATTGAGTTACTCCAATTATTTAACCTTTCTCCCATTGTAGGAAAAGAACGTAATTCCATTTAGGATGTTCTGGGATGAAATTGGCAAACATTTTCTGCAAAGGGCCAGATAGTAAATATTTTCTGCTTTGCAGGCCATCTGGTCTGTGTCCCAGCCACTCACCCCTTTGTTGTAGGATAAAAGCAGCAAATGGAAAAACATGGCTGTATTCCCATAAAACTTTATTTAGACAACAGGCAGCAGCTGGGTTTGGTTTGAGCTATAGTTTGCCGACCCCTGCTCTAGGACACTACTGGAAAAATCTGCACAACTATGACGCTATGCTTAGGCCGCCATTGTGGGAAAAACACTACTCTGGCAGTCCTGGCTTTCACTCCCTATAGAGCGAGGGCAATTCTCTGCCTCCTGATTCCCTGGTCAGAAGATGGAAATGAAAGTGAGAGATGCACATGGAGGCCTTGCTCAGTGCCTGGAAGATGGAAGGACTGGTGAAATAGTTACTTGTTCCTTTTCTCGTTTCCCCCACTCCTCCTCCGCAGCTTAGTTTCCCATGCATCGAGAGTATTTTGTAGCTTTTGGTATGCTCTGCCACACTGTTTTTCAAGAACTTACTACCCCAGGATATTGTTTACTGGTGGTGTGTACCTTTTCCTCCAGCACTGCAGAATTTCTTTTTAAATGTTTCTTGGCCAAATTAATAATTACTTAATGATCACATGTGGAGGTTAATTTTAAGTAAGAATATAATTTTTATTTCTTCAGCCCTGGGGGAAGATACACATTCTCTTCTAAGTGTTTGCCAACCACTACCATTTTAATGTTTTTCCTACAACAGAGATTGGCACACTAGGCTGGCTATCTATTTTGTAAATAAAACTTTGTTGGAACACAGTCCCATCCATTCTTTTACTCTTGTCTATGGCTACTTTTACACTATGATGGCCGAATTGAGTAGCTGTGACAGAGCTGTAATGGCTTGGAATCCTAAAATATTTACTGTTTAATCTTTACAGAAAATGTCTGTTGATCCTGCTCTAGAGTAAACTATTTGCTCATTTATAAACCTGCTGTTGACTCCGTCTTAGACATCACACATCCACTTGGATGGCCTGAGTCTCTCCTTTCTATTGTGTGGTCTTGGACAATCTGTCCTTTTATCCCGGCCCAGCTGGGCCACTTTCCTCCACAATCCTGGGAACCAGCGCCCTGACTTCGGGGAGTGTGATTGTTCATTTTATCTGTTCACATGCTTGTGCTGAGCAGACAAAACTGCTGCTTCCCTATGCAAGTTACACATGCGAGGCTGCTGCTGTGGCCTGGCTCGTCCCTGTCCCTCTGTTTAAAGCTCCTTGGGGAACCATGGAACGTCCCTTGGAGTCTTGATTCCATAATTGTTGATTTCCTTATGTTTGCAGAAGGCTTAGGAAATTTTGGACCGTTTGCCTAGGTGGCCCCAGTGTGAATCCAATTGGAGAAAGGTGTTATAATTAAGGTACCATTCTGGGTCCAGATCTCCTGATTGTCTAATCTATATTGTGGCCATCCTGTATTGCAATAGAAAATAAGCATTTGGGTCTAATTTTTTCTCATAAATTGAGGGCCTTAACAGCCTTTAAAAGGCAGGTGAATTTTTGGGAGGGGTTGAGATTGAGTTGATTGTAGGAGGGAGAGCCACATAGTGAGAGGGAGAAACCAAGGATGGTTGCTGCCCCCTTCCGTGTGTGGAGACCTATTCTAGAGGGTGTCCTCACCAGAAAAGCTTAGTTTCGGGACCCAGGGTCCCCTGGAGGCTAGGGGTAAATAGAAACATCCTTACTATTAATTGCCTGGTAAACTGCTGGTTGGACCCAGTGCTAGGATTCATGGCGAAATCCTAATGTGACACGACCAGCCTGTGAGTGCGCTCTCTCCCCTTAAACGCCAGAATTGACAATGCCGAGACTCACAGTTCCCCAAATACAATTCTACAGGGAGTTTTGGGCCAAGGCTTTGCGCAAATGTGTGGTTTTCCATAGTGTGCCCCAGTTGCTGGGACATTTGCTTGAAACCGGCGGGCTGCCTAATGCAAATGTGCCTGTTCCGAGCCTGGTGAGTCTGGTTTATCTTATCACTGGAGTCTTTTAGTGGCAGCCGCCCTAGTGGGTTATAAGTGGTTGACCTGTGCCCAGAAGTGGTGGCCTGGGGGGAGCTGAGAGTCTCGTTCCCTAGTGCCCTTTTCCAAAAAATGAAGTGACTCACCTGTTAGGAATCAGGAGGTCTGACCATCTGGCACTCCTGCCACTGCTTGGGAGTCCAGAAGGACTTGGTTGGTGCTGGATTCCAAGACTAAGAGTCTCTAGGGGTTGAGGAGGCAGCGAGGAGAGGCGTGGAAGCTTCTCTTACGGATATCCCTCACGGGCCACCAATGTGGAAGGTTAAAGTGGGTGGTGTGCCGGAAGGCTAAATAGCCATCAAGATGAAAGAAAATTGAATTTATTTAAGGAAAAGGGGATGGAAGATGGGGATGTCTAAAAGAAAGGCCTATGCAGAGAAAAAGGTGTTAGCCGGGGACAAGCTGTCATTGCCCATTGCTCCCTTACTTTCAAGTGTCATGCATTCCCCTACAGCAGTGGTGGGCAAACTCTTTAGTCAACAGAGCCAAATATCAACAGTACGATTGAAATTCCTTTTGAGAGTCAAATTTTTTAAACTTAAACTATATAGGTAGGTACATTGTTATTAACTTGATTAGGGTGCTCCTAAACTGGCCTTTGCTAAGGGCCAACCAAAGAGCTGCATGTGGCTGAGAGCCGCAGTTTGCCAGGCATATGCTGGGGAAGGAAGGGATACCCTGGGGGCAAGGTTCTTAAAAAAAATTTTTTTTTTAAATTGATTTTTTCCAGAGTGGAAGGGAGAGGGATAGAGAGCTAGAAACATCGATGAGAGAGAGAATCATAGACCAGATGCCTCCTGCACACCCCCTACCGGTACCATGCCTCTGACCGAAATCGAACCTTTCAGTCCACAGGCTGATGCTCTATCCACTGAGCCAAACTGGCCCCGGCATGGGGCCAAGGTTCTTGTTTTCCCAGTTTCGCCCCTTGATCCTCTCTGCTGTAGGCATTAGGCCAGAATGTGGTGTGGTTGGAAGGACGAGGAAGCACAGTTCAGGGAGCAGGTTATTGTGCCCATTGGGGATTCTCGGCAGGAGGGTTTCTCAGAGAAGGTGGCATTTGAGCCAGCCATTAGGAGGAGGAGGTTGGTTTGTCTTTGTTGGCCCTTCCCGAGGAAGCCCTTTTTCTGTCTGAAGTTGAACTGCCCAAGGTTACCTGGTTTTGTGGGGGTTGGAAGGCATGGGCTTTGGGTAAATGTTGGGTCTGTCACCTCTGAGCTGTTCGTTGGGCAAGTGATCAATATCTCCAAGCTCCGTTCCTTTATCCTGCACCCAGCTTACAGGTGAATATAAAGGTTTACTGTGTATCTCAGAATGGAAAATTGGTAGCAGATCTGGCCTCTGGGTATATTATGTTTGGTTAATGCAGAGTTGGCTGAAACACTTCCCTAAAAAGAGTATAATTAGGGGCTGTGGATGAAAGGGGCCATATGCTAACCTGACAAGCTCAGGGGAGGCCTGAATGGCGATCTGCAAACTCAAGGACCTAAAGTAACCAAAAAGGATGGCCTGAAATTAAACTTTAACTACAATAAAAGCAGTTATGGTGGGCAGTTATGTCCTAGTCCGGTATCTTCCCTGACAAGATCAACCTTTACCTGACAAGATCAAGCTGAACCTATCTGTCTTTTTGCATCTATGATAACATGCTCTTGAAATGTCAGGCTAACTTGTAACTTCCCTTTTCTGGATCCCTTGAGGCACAACCTAAGGTAATGTGCCCTAGGACAGATACCACAAATTCCTTCATTATCATGTTAATTGTTCCTGCACCCACCTAAGTCTGTGTCTATCTTTTTACTTTTTGTCCAATCCCAGGGGATTCCCTGTTTTGCTTTCTCCCGCCTCTATCACCAATGGATTTCATGTAACCCACTTATGTCTCTTTCCTTTGGCTGCAATGTATACATACAGATGTAACCCGCCATTCTCCGGAGTATTAGCTCAATTTGTTGAGGTTCTGCTTTCTCATATATGTCTACAGTTTGGCTCAGATAAACTCACAAAAATTCTTTACAGGTGTCAATGGTTTTTTTAATTAAAAAAAAACCCTGGAAGATGGAGCAATGCTGTACTGATGTTTCCGAGAAGTGCTGTCACCTAGAGCTGAGTAGCAGCTGCCATCTCTACAGGGGCATCTGTCTTGGTCCCGCAGTCTCTGCCTCCCCCTCCTTCCCTGCCACATCACTCATTTGCATTCTCCACCTGATCCACAGGACTGGAGGGGTTCCATTTTGGTCAGTACATGCATGCCTCTGGAATATGTCGGACAACCCTGTCTGCTACCCATTCACTCTGTTGTTCTTTCCATCTCTAAATTCGAAACAGGTTGGAAAACAATAGCACTGAACTCTCCATTGGGTGGAGAGCGCCGGGCATCCTAGATGCCTACAAATGAGACAGTACAAATTCTCCAGTGGTAAAAGGTGATGTGATGTACGTGACCCCTGCAAAGCTCTGAGATGGGGGTGTTGGTTATAGGGAGAGGGACGATGGCAATATGACTAAGGCCTGCCTGCTGGGGATGCAGAGTATGTAATTGTCTACTGCAGGGTGGCTGTTTAATCTGGAAAGGTAGATAGTTTCAATTTTTCTCCCTTCCCCCATTAGAAATGCTGGGCAGTGGTCTGCAAGCAGTGCTTGGGGTAAATCCAGCCCACGGCCTGCCTTTGTAAACAGCTCTGCCGATTCATTAATGTATTGTCTATGCTGCTTTTGAGATACAAGCGAAGAACTGAGTGGTTAGTGACTGACTGTATGAACCGCAAAGGCTAAAGGTATTTACTGCCTGGCCCTTTACAGCAGAAGTTTGCTGACTACTGTTCTGTAGTACATTAGAGGTGCATGTTTATTCAGTGAAAACTAGAAACAAATAATCTGAGATAGTGCACAACAAGTTTATGCAGTGAAAACCAGAAACAAATAATCTGAGATAGTGCACAACAAGTTAATGCAGGGCTTGATGAAAATGCCTTGTGAACTACAACATTGTAGGGTGCATTGAAAGAATCACGTAGTATCACTGAGTGCACCATGTGTTTGCTCTGTAATATCAATGATTCTCTATGAGTATTCACCTACACTTCCAGATGTTACGGCCACTGTGTAGATAATTCAGTGCAGGTGAAGGAGATGGGAGCACAATGGCATGGGCCAAACTTGGAACAGTAATGATGGCAGGGGTGGCTCTCAGAGGAAGCGCTGTGCTGGACAGGGCAGCAGAGAAAGGAATTGCAGTTGGAAGGACATGTGGAAACCAGGCACGGCTAATATTAAATTTGGGGGAGATAGTACAGTATCCTTGTATGCTGCAGGAATTTTGTAAATGAGGGGGGAAAAAGTAGACAGTGGGGAAAAGAGGGACAGTTGCTGGCAGTATGTCCTTGAGAAGATGAGAGGAGTTGTATTCAGAGCACAGTGGAGGTTTAAGTTATTTAGCCTTTCTGAGTCTCAGTCACATCACCTGTGGAATGGGATAATCAAACCTACTTTAGGGTAGAATTTTCTAATTGCCACTCTTGACATTTAGGCTAGATCAGTGGTCGGCAAACCGCGGCTCACGAGCCACATGTGGCTCTTTGGCCTGTTGAGTGTGGCTCTTCCACAAAATAACACGTGTGGGCGCGCACATACAGTGTGATTGAAACTTCATGGCCCATGTGCAGAAGTCAGTTTTCAACCTGGGCCAGTCTATTTTGAAGAAATGGCGTTAGAACACTCAAGGGGCCAAAGAGCCGCATGTGGCTCGAGAGCCCCGGTTTGCCGACCACTGGGCTGGATGATTCTCTGTGTGGGGCTCTCTTGTACAGTGTAAGGTGGTTAGCAGTATTCCTGGACTCTACCCACCAGATGCCAGTAGCATCCTCCAGTTGAGCCAAAAATGTCTCCAGATATTGCCTACTGTCCTTAGGGGGTGTGGAGAGTGACATCACCCTGATTGAGAATTGCTTACCTATACCCTTTCTTCAGTAGAATCCCTTAAAGTAAACCTCTTGAACTATCTGTATTTGAGTGTACCTGTTTCCTACTAGTAGCCTGACTGAGGCTGGAGTTAAGGACCTCCTAGTGTCAGACAGACTGTCCCCTCAGTATCATCAGAAATCTGAAAGGGAAGTGAGTGTGGGTCGCTTTTCTACTCGGTTGTTCAGGGTTGGGGCTGGGTACTATCTGGAGTTGCCTTGTTACACCCACCCTTTGGAGAATCCTACCCTAGGTGTTGCTTTTGCTTGGGGGTGGGATTGAAGAGGGTGGTACTCTGGGCCAATACCTACCTGCTGCAGATGTTTTTTATTGAAATTCACATAGCATAAAACTACTTATGGGTTTAATACAATTAAAGCAACTAACAATTGTTAAATTATAATTTTAAGAATTATAAAAATAATCATTTATAAGTGACCAGCTCAGTGGTATTTAGTACATACAACCACCACCTCTATAGTTCCAAAACATTATCATCACCCCAAAAGTAAACCCTGTGCCCATTAAACAGTTGCGTTCTGTCTGTATGGGTTTACTTTTTCTGGTCCTTCCCAGCATTTAAAACACATTTCCTCCTTTTTTAGTAAACCCCCGGCCCCTAACTGGATGGCAGTGTGGCTTGTGGAAAGAGCACTGGGCCGAGAGTCAGGCAGACCAGGGTTCAGCCTCCCGGGTAGCACTTCTTTGCTGCTTGACCTTGGGCAGAATTCCTGGCATGCAATGGGTCCCCAAAGAACGTTCGTTGCCTTTGTTTTCTCTTCTACCTTATAGTGCATTGCAAGGATTAGCCTTAGACCACAGAAATGCCTGGCTTCACTTCACTTCTGCTGTTGTATGGAGAGGCAGGGAAACCCCACAGTTTAAGTGTATGTGTGGCCTTGATCAAGCCACCTAACTCTTCTGTGATTGGAAACAATGGTATCTGGACCTCCAAGGATTAGAGAAGGGCTATGCATAGAGTGCCATTTGCTTGTTTTTCCCTCCCCAAATGCCATGGACCCTTTTCACATTTTTATCCCCCAGGGCAGTGGACACAGAAGCCTACACTGTATTGGTTTGCCTTTGCCTTGGAGAGAAGTTAGCCAGTTGAAAATAATTGTTAGAGCTGGAGATCTTAATGCCAATAACAACAATATCGTAGCTAACATGTATGAAGTGCTTGGTCTGTACTTAGCACTGTGGTAGGTGTACAGTAAGCAGCCACTATTGAGCAGACCTAGGAGGTGCAGAGAGTTTAAGTAACTTGCCCATGGTCATAGCTGGTGGCGTAGGATTTGAACCTGGGCTGTCCCATTCTTAACTCCCAGGGGCTTGTGGTAAAAATGAATGTAGAGGCCTAGGGATTCTAGACATTCCAGACCACAGGGATGCACCTGGACCAGGTGAGTGATTTTCATGTGCACATGTGATTTTGGGGGCCTCTGGCAGAATTTCTTTGGGTGGATTTATATATTTTATTTTCACTCTGATGAGGAATCTCACAAATTCAAAAGAATCCTGCTCTGGCTGTTGATGAAGGAAGGAAGCAGGAAAGTAGGCTTTTACAGAGAAGTCATTCCTGGCCTGGCAGTGAGGCTGTAGCTGCAGGTTGGTTACGGGGGTTGAGAGTGAGTGAGATTCAAAGGTGGCTGAGCCAGGAGCCAGTGGACTTGAAATTGAATCCCTCCTGGAGCACTTCCCCTGGGACTGGCCTTAGAAGAAGATCTTTCCCTTCTGAGCCTCAGTGCTCTGGTGAATGGAGCCACCTTTCCTTCCTTGTTAAGGACCAAAGGATGAAATGTCAGTTGCTTAATGGCTTAGACCACACTTGAGGCTCAGCAGGAGGGTATGGGTTTGAGACTGGAGAATTCTTCCTGGCCCTGGTAGGAGTGCTGTGTTCTCCTCTTTGTCTCTTGAAGAAGATAAAGAGAGTGGTGGCTTTGAGTCTCTGCCTGCCTGTTTCCAGCTGCAGAGCGAGGAGGGCATGAGCTCATGTAGAAACCATGCACAGGGAAGGGAAGTGGCTGTCCCTGTCACATGCAGCCTGGCTGGGATGAGGACTCATGATATCTTGTGACTTCCCACTAGTGCTTCTCCCACTGTCGGCTATGAGCCTCTCCAACATGTTGAGTGCTCCAAACGCCGCCTGTGCTCCCTCCACCCTATGAGACCCCTTCTCTTAATCCTCATTCACGGCTAAGATGGCCACAGGTGCCTATCTGAGGTCAGGGTTGTCTCACTCAAGTGCGCTTTTCTCCTGTAGAGAGATGGCAGCCAGGGCGGGGTGGTGGGCTGAGACCTGCACAACGTCAGGTTGTTTCTCTACAGAGAATGAGCTTTTCTTCCTGCCACAAGAGAGGCATTGATAAAAATTATAATCATGGCCCCACAACAACAACAAAAACTTAAAAAATTAAAAGAGCATTGCAAGGTAAGACAGGGCAGTCTGTTGACATCCAAGAAAAGCAGTGGTGGAAAGATACCTTAGAAAACATCTAGGATCATTGTGCGTGTCATTAAGGGTAGGTGCTAAATTCTTGCTATTCAGATGCTGGTCAGGAACCAGCATCAGCTTCACCTGGGAGCTGTGAGAAATGCAGAGCCCAGGCCCCACCTCAGACCTGCTGAATCTGAGCCTGGCTTTTCACAATACCCAGGGGGTTCATGTGCACAGGGCAGCTTGAGGATTGCTGCACTAAAAATGGATCCTAGTGAGATGATGGAGATTTTTATTTTCATTGTACATTTATGACAACAAACAAACAAACAAACAAAAAAACAGCGAAGGCATTTATTTTGGGGGGTGAGGGGACCTTCTCAGGTTTCCAGTTGGCATTGCCCCAGGGCAAGTGGGATTGTTGGGTGCAGTACTTAGGAAAAGGAAGAAAGCAAGCCTGACTTCCCTATTCTGGTGTTAGAGAAGAGTAGAAACTAAACCTTTTGCTGAACAGAGAACAGGACTTACTGATAGACACAGGTGTCAGGAGAGATGTTCCAGGGCCTTGGGTGGGTGGGGTCTCCGTCTTGAGTGACACTTCAGGATGGCCTCTTGTCCGGTGGGAATGATGTGTAGGCTGTCCTTCCTCAAAACCTCTTCCCATAAAATAACAGTGGCAACATTTGGGAATCATCTGTCTTACTGTGTCCACAGAGTATCTGGTTTTATCTCCAGGCCTGTGTTTTATCTCTAACTTGGGCATTTGAGGGGTGCGGTCTTGAGTCAAGGTCACAGTTCCACCAGTTAGTATCCGAACTTGAACAAAAACTGATCCCATTATCATGATCCACAAGACACTTTGTGATTGGCCCCTGCCCGCCTGTATGGCCTTTACTTCCCTTTTTTGCTTTCGTTACAGCAGACTTCCTTCTGGGCCTGGAAAGCCTGAAGCCAAGTGTGTTCCTGCCTTCTGGGCTCTACTCTGGATGTTTGCTCTGCCTGGAACCCATACCTTTCCATGGCTGCTCCTCTGCTTGCTCAATGTCACCTGGGCAGAGAGGCCTCCATGACTGCCGTGGCTAACATGGCCCTCTAGCTTCCTCCCTGTCTCATCAGCCCATTTGGTTTTTCTTGGTAGGACTCTAACATCATCTCATATATGTCTTTACTTAGGTTCTATTTGTTCATTCCTAATAGAATTTTTGCTCCTTGAGAAGATGGCTCTTTTATAGCATTTAACTCCTGTGTCCACAGCCCTTAGAATATTGCCTGGCACACAGTTGAAGGTAAATACATACTGAATGAGCCAATGCACAGTGGTTTGTCCTCTCTGAGCTCCATTTTCCCCATCTGTGGTATGGGGATCTAATACCTGGCGCGCAGGGTGGTTGTGAAAATTATGACATAATGAATGCAGAGTGTTCAGTTGAGTGCCTGGTATACAGGAAGTGCTCAATAAGGTTACAGTTGTTATCCACCTGGTGGCCCTGGGATGACTCAGATGAATCGCTGACCACGTCTGAGGCGATGCCCTGCTGGTGCTCCCTGGTGAAGCCCGAGTGGAGCTGCCCAGGGAAGAAGCAGCTTGGTGGCAGCTCAGGACCTGCGATGGGGAGCATCTGCTCCTGGAACTCTGACTCTGAGCCTCCTTTGAAACAGCTGCATTCTGTGTGAGGTGTATCATAACAGGCGGCGTGTCTCTGTTGGTTGGAGTCACTGGGTCTCCTGTGGAGGGTCAGATGCAGCTCTGACTATGTCCTGCCTGGGACTTGAGGAGTCCTTGCCCAGACCTCTCTGAGTGAAAGTTCCATGTGTGCCATATGTAACAGTTGTGAAAGCTTTTGGCTGCAAGTAACAGCCCAATGTGTTTTGAACAAAAGGAGGTCTTCGTTGTGTTAGAGTTAGTAGATTTCTAAAAAAATGACATCAAGGCTGGTGTCTTTGTGATTCTCTTAGTTTTTCCTCCAGGATTGTTGTTTAATGGCAGCAAGATGCTACTGGGCCCCACCCAGTGTGTTTATGATTAGCATAAAGGATGGAAGAAGGAAGGAAGCCATTAGTATCTTTTCTTTTATCAGAAAGGCGTAATTTTCTCAACCCTCCCAGTGCACTTCTGCTTACATCTCATTAGTAGAACTTCTTAAGGTCAGTCTATGAGAGGCCTGGGAAGGAGTAATTAGGTATTGCAGTGACTTGGGAAAAGGGTGCTGGAGATGATGGTGAAATCCACTAACAAGCAGTGCCTGCATATACTTGGAAATATATATATATTATATTTCCAGGTATATGTATATGTATGTATTTAAATATATTTTTATTGATATCTGAGAGGAAGTGAGAGGGAGAGAAAGACAGAAACATCAATGTTGAGAGAGAATCATTGACCAGCTGCCTCCTGCACTCCCCTTATTTGGGATCGAGCCCGTAACCTGGGCATGTGCCCTTGATTGGAATCAAATCCTGGACCCTTCAGTCTGCAGGCTGATGCTCTATCCATGAACCAAACCAGGTAGGGCAGGAAACCTATATTTTAAATTAACCATTGGTTCTCAACTGGGGATAATTTTGCTCCCCAGAAGCCATCTAGAGGCATTTTTAAAAAAGTTATATATATATATTGCTTTTTACAGAGAGAGGAAGTGAGAGGTATACATTGATCAACTGCCTCCTGCACGTCCCCTACTGGGGACTGAGCCTGCAACCCAGGCATGTTCCCTGACTGGGAATCGAACCGGCAACTTTTTCGGGCAGGAGGATGACACTCAACCTACTGAACCACACCAACCAGGGCTAGTGACGTTTTTGTTGCCACAACTAGGGTGTGCACGTGTGTACGTGTATGTGCATGTGCACACTAATGTATTTAGTGGGTTGAGGCCAGGGATGCTGCTAGTCACCCTACAATTCATAGGGTAGCCTTCACCATCTGGTCCACATGTCAGCAGTGCCAAGGTTGAGAAACCCAGAGTTAGACTGTTCTAGACACATTCTTCAAATTTGGGGACCATAGTTTAGATGCTTTCCCGGTTGCAGGGACCAAGAAATGGTGAAATTTCATTGTGATAATATAGATTATTGGGGCCAGTCTAGATTTTATTAAAGAGAAGGTTGATCCTAGTTGGGGATAGCTATATACTATATGTCAGAAAGACATAACTAATTAATCTTGTTGTATTTCAGGATCACAGAACAATGACATGAAAAGACAATTTCTGCTAGAGCGACTGCTGGATGCTGTGAAACAGGTAAGAGGAAAGCTCATGTTTGACCTTGAGATCTAGTAATAGTGTTAGAGAATTAATGGGGAAATCATTTCTGCCCTTATATGTAGACAGACTTACTCTCATGTTGTATCTGGGAACAGTGAGGCCAGTAGTTCCCCGCCGCTTCCCCCTTCCCCCCCCCCCCCCCCCCCCCCGAAAATGAGAAAGCAGGGAAGGCAATCAGAGGTAGGGACAGAGAGGTTCCTCTCTACGCCCTCTGGGGACCCCGTCATTCAGGGGTGTCCCTTAGAGTTGATGTGGGTTTCAACTCCTCTGGGTACGTACCAGCCATGGTGATTGGGTTAGGACTTTGTGAGCATGAAACAGAGACAAGGAGGAATGAACCATGCTCCGGATTGATGGTGTGGAACCTTCAGGTGGGCTCTACTCTGGTTTGTTGATGCTGCTTTTAAAAAAATATATTTTGTTCATTCATTCATTCATTCATTCATTTATTTATTTAAAAAAATATTTTATTGATTTTTTACAGATAGGAAGGGAGAGAGATAGAGAGCTAGAAACGTCGGTGAGAGAGAAACATCGACTAGCTGCCTCTTGCACACCCCCTACCAGGGGATGTGCCCACATCCAAGGTTCATCGAACCTGGGACCCTTCAGTCCGCAGCCTGACACTCTACTACTGAGCCACACCAGCTTCTGCCTGTTGATGCTATTTTGATGCCTGGTTTTTGGCTGGGTGGGAAGTGAGCTTTGACATGAGCTGGCTTAAGTTTGCTTATCTGCATATACCACATTCATCATTTATTGCACATTCAACATGTGCGGGGACCTCTGCTAAGTGCTTTACATTTAATCCTTCCAACCACCCGTGAGGTAGTTCCTACAATTATTTCCATTTTATGGCTAAAGAAACTGAAGCTCAGAAAGGCCGAATAACTTGTTTAAGGTATCACAGTTAATAAGTAGCAAGCAGAGCTAGGATCCAGTCCTGGGAATTCTGGTAGCTCACATTTCAGAAGGGATGACTGACAATCATATGCATGTAATCACAGTTTAGGGCACATGTGTCAAACACAAGGCCCGCGGGCCAAATCCGTCCCGCCAGGCCTTGCAATGTGGCCCGCACCGCGCTGTCATCACTGCACTCTGCTGCGTTTCCATCACAGTTTATGACTGTTCAGTAAACCATTCGGCCCGCGATTTAGGCTGGATTTTAGATTTTGGCCCCTTCTCTGATTGAGTTCGACACCCCTAGTTTAGGGAGATAGGAGATAAATACTTTAATAAAGATGTGTGTTACGTGTTGATTGTGTTAGGTGAGCTTGGGAGACTTCACCATCTGCCCAAACTTCAAGGTGTCCTGTTACAGTGCAAACAACACAGGCCCAGGTGTAGCTGAGTCAAAGGCCCGTTTCATTTCTTCCCAGCTGTGTGTGCTTGGGCAATTCATCTAGCCTCTCTGGGCATCCTTTGCTGTAATCTGCTCACTTATCTCCACAGGGCTGTTGAGCAAATTGTGTTTATTAAAGTAGGTAAAGGCCTGGCCAGCTCTTGGTCCACTGTAAATTCAGAGCACACATATTTGTTTTTTCTTTCTTTACTCCAGAAATGGAAAATAGGACAAGAAGCTACTAGCCAGTTTGGCTCCATGGATAGAGCATCGGCCTTCGGACTGAAGGGTCCTGAGTTTGACTCTGGTCAAGGGCACATGCCTGGGTTTTGGGCTTGATCCCCAGTAGGGAGCATGCAGGAGGCAACCCATTAACGATTCTCTCTCATCATTGATGTTTCTATCTCTCTCTCTCCCCCTTTCTCTCTGAACTCAATAAAAATATATTAAAAAAAATAAAATATGACAAGAAGATGTGGAGGCAAGTGGAACCACTTTAAGTGTAGTTAAACAGAAATAAATTGGAGCTTATGCCCAGATCTGCCATGATTGGTATTATTATTTGGGGGTAGCGAAAGTGTTGTATATGTATGCCTTTTAAACATCAACTTTATTGAGATATAATTTTCATACAGTAAGATAAACCAATTTTGAGCGCAAAGTTCTATAAGTTTTGACAAATGTATCATTGAAAAAAATATATAATAAGTTCAGGAATCTTGTAAGCCTGCTACCCACTCTTTAAAAGAGTGGATAGTAGTGATGGGTGCACAATATTGGGAATTGAATTGTACAACTAGAAATGGTTAAACTGGTAATTTTATGTTTTCTATATTTTACTGTAATTAAAAATAAAAGGAGAATAGTTTGCTTTTGTTTGTACCCACCCTGAGAAAATTGTCACTCAGCACAATCAGACGACTTCTTTAGAGTGTAAATTTTTTCTTTTTTATTCTCACCCAAGGATATGTTTTTATTGATTTTAGAGAGAGGAAAAGAAAGAGTGGGGGTGGGGGAATAACACTGATGTGAGAGAGACACATTGATCAATTGCCTCCTGTACATGCCTCGACCTGGGATTGAACCTGAAACCTAAGCATATGCCCGGACCAGGAACACACAATTGTGAGCACACAATTTTTTGGTGTATAGCACAACGCTCCAACCAACTGAGCCACCTGGCTAGGGCTGAAGTGTGGTTTATACTGTCATAATTTCCTAGCCATTCATAACAACCTTGGGCCCTGTCAAAAGGGACCCATCATTGCAGATTTGTGGAAGTTTTAATTATTGCCTACTAAGAGCCCTGTGTTATGGACAGCCAGCTGCTGACACACAAAATTTCCTAGATAATGTGCAGAAGTTGTGTGCTTCTGTTTTCCTCTTAGCATTGTTTTCCCACAAGGTTCACTCTGTACAGTGGAAGGGAGATAAGGACTTCCTTTTAGTGGTGGCTGGAAGGCTGGGTGTCCACTGTCTTATGTCTTGGGCTGACACCCCAGAGTTTCTGGCCCTGTGTCTCCGGCTGACCCTGAGGCCTGTGTGGACTGTTTTATGACAGTTAAGGGCCCCATCCCAACAGCTGATCTCAGCGCCTTCTTTTTCTGTTCAGTGCCAGATCCGCTTCGGAGGGAGAAAGGAAATCGCCTCGGATTCCGATAGCAGGTAAATATGTTGTTTCTACAACCATTTTCCTTTAAGAGCATAAAGGTGGCTAGAGGTGACCAGCTTCTGTGTTCGCCTCCGCAGCCAGTGAGTGAGTAAGTCTGGGTGGCCTGTAGCCCATCTGGGCAGTGACTGCTCTGACGTACTCCCAGCTTCCCACAATTCTCCTTCTTGGAATCTACTGAGGGAATTACTTGAAATACCTGCTGCATAAAGTTACTTGCAGGGAAATTTATATTTTTGAAAACTTGGAAATTTAAATGCTTGACAGTTGGGAAATGGTTAATAAAGTATAGTGTATCAGTAGAGTAGAATATTATGTAGCCATTAAATTGATGTCTGTGCAGAATTTTTAAACAATGTATTTTTATTGATTTTAGAGAGAAAAGGAGAGGGAGAGATAGAAGCATCAAGAATGAGAGAGAATTATTTTTAAAAATATATATTTTACTGATTTTTTTATAGAAAGGAAGGGAGAGGGATAGAGTTAGAAACATCAGTGAGAAAAACATCGATCAGCTGCCTCCTGCACACCCCCTACTGGGGATGTGCCTGCAACCAAAGTACATGCCCTTGACTGGAATCAAACCTGGGACCTTTCAGTCTGCAGGCCGATGCTCTATCCACTGAGCCAAACCATTAGGGCAAGAGAGAGAATTCTTGATCAGCTGCCTCCTGCACACTGCCTACTGGGGATTGAGCCCACAACCCAAGCATGTGCCTTTGACAGGAATTTAACTTAGGACCTTTCAGTCTACAGGCTGATGCTCTATTCATTGAGCCAAACCAGCCATGGCTGTGCAGAATTTTTTTAAAAGCAGAAAATGTATAGTATTAATAGAATTAAAAATGATATATTTAGTAAAAATAATGTGAGCAGGATGCAAAATTATTATATATGGATACAAAGTGATCCTCGTTATGTTAAACAACTCTGGCAAAAAATGTACCAACATGTGAACAGAGGAAATATTGGAAACCTTTATATTTCCTGATATTTTTAATATTTTTTTTAAAAAGGAGAGTCATTTACTTATTTTTAAAATTTATTTGTTGATTTTAGAAAGAGGGAGAGAAATAGAAACATCCCTTTGTTGCATTTATTTATGCATTCATTGTTTGTTTCTTATATGTGCCCTGACTGGAGATAGAACCCACAACCTTAGAGTATTGGAACAATACTCCATTTGACAACTGATCTAACCGGCCAGGATCTGTTTTTCATATTTTATACTGTGATTGTATTTCTTTTATAATTTAAGTAAATTCCTGAAAGTTCCCATTGACCTTCATGATCCAGGAAAGGCTGACATAATCACATAAATTTATAACATTTGGAGGCGACACAAAGGTTAGGGCAGCGAGAAGAGACATTTCCAGCATTTGCTGGAAAGGCTGTGTGAAGTCAACAGCGCTAACTCATGCCCTGCAGCGTGGAGAGGCAGGAGGCACCATCCTGCAAAGGAAGCGAAGGGAAGGGAACGCCTTGCTCAGTGCTCATCTCATCCTGGAGGCTTTCCACACCCCGCACTCTCTTATCCCGACCCACCCAGCTCCCGCTTCTCTGTCCTCTCACACCCTTGTTCTCTGTGACACTGAGAGAGCATCCTAATAGAGCCGTGGGGACCATTTGAAACTGGTGCAGATTTAAGATGGTACCCTGTCCCTTATAAACCTGTCCCTCTTTGTTTACCCCCATAACACGATGTGCTTTTCTATTCCCGTACCGTAACGTGTGGGCATGATGTTATTATGCTGTCTTGTTCACCGATGTAGTCGCAGTTCCTAGAAACATCTAGAAAGTGCTCAGTGAAGATGCGTGGTCTGGTTGAGTGTGTACATTGCATAGCACCATAGTGAAGTGTTTAAATAACTGCCACCACAAGCTTTGAGGGAAAGAGGGCAGCCTCTCCCTTTTTTTTTTTTTTTTTTTACTTCTCAGCGTTTTGTACAAACATTTTATGCCTGTCATGCGTTAGGTTCACAGTGTACGTTTGTGGCATTTAAATCATTAGGTATGGCTTCAGTTCTCCCGGCGGGCTGTTAGTGTGCCCTCGCAGGCTGGCACGAGAGTGCATGGGCTCTCAAGGCCGTGCTTTGAATCCCGGCTCCTCCTCTCTTCAGCTGTGTCCCTTGCCTTAACCTCCCTGAGCCCAAGAATTATGTCTGCTGTGATACTGTGATTTATAAGAATGACAGACATTTGTTCTTTGTCCCCATTTCTGGTACTGAGGTCCTAAATCTCCTGGGATTTTCAAAGTGATGATTTCCATAAAGGTGTCTTATTGCTCACCATAGTGACTTTTGGAAAGCACTGAAGATTAGGGACTGGTTTCCAGGAGAACCATATGATTAGAGGGTTGGAACTTCAGTCCCACACCCCTCTGGGGGGAGGGGAGAGGGAGTGGAGATTGAGTTCAGTTGTCAGTGGCTAGTGATTCAATCATTCATGCCCGTATGGTGAAGCCTCCATGAAAACCCAAGGACTGGTGTCCGAGAGCTCTGGGTGGGGAACACTTGGGTGCGGGGAGAGGGGTCCTCTCTGAGAGAGCTGGTAGCTCCAGTCCAGGCCCTTCCCACTCACTTCACTCTGTGTGCTTCTTCCATATGGCTGCTCCTTTCCTAATAAACTGGTGATCTATTAGTAAGTAAGATGTTTCTTCAAGTTCCAAGAGGCCCTCTAGCAAATTAATCAAACCCAAAGACGGGCTCATAGGTACCTCTGAGGTACATAGCTGGTCGGTCAGAAGTACACATAATAACCTGGAGTTGCATCTGTCGCCTGAAATCAGGGGCTGGTACAGTCTTGTAGAACTGAGGCCTTAACCCGTGGGACCTGACACTGTCTCCGGGTAGATGTGTCAGAATTGAGTTGAATTGTAGGATACCCAGTGATGTTGGAGAATTGCTTGGTGATATGGGGAAAACCTAAACATTGATATCTACTTAACCAGTTGTGAGGATTAAGTTACATGCTGTGTGTAAAATGCCAGAGTCATATAGGAGTGTTACTTTTATTCCATACTAGAGGCCCATGCATGAAATTCATGCACAGTAGGGTTCCTAGGCATGGCTGGCGATCAGGGCTGACTGGGATCTTCCGGCTGTGGACCAGGGCCTTCTTTCATTTCGTGCCACCCTCTGGTGGTCAGTGCATGTTATAGCAGCGATCGAACTCTGGTCTCCCGGTCCAGGGGACACTTTGCATATTAGCCTTTTATATATATAGATAAGGAGGCCTTTGCCCCTCAGGGAGTGAAGTCTGGCTGGGATAAATGTTACTCAGCTTGTGACCCCTATCCATGCAGGTAGTAGACCGCAAATAGGTGTAAGGGCAAAAGTGAATTAGCAAGCTTTGTTACTGTTCTTCTTTGTTGGTAAAGGAACAATTGAAGATAGATTTCTTTCCATGTAACTCTGGGCAGAGTCCTCAGTCTTTAGAAAATGAAACTTGTCCACATGTTTCTTCCCACATTGTGTCCTCCAGGAATCTAAGTCAGTGTGTCCACTAAGAAGATAGAAATAACTGGAAGAGGTTTTCCATGAAAGGCCAAGTGTTATCTTCAAATGCATTTCATATTTACTGCCTTAGGAAGAGTTTTAGGCAGGATGTGAGGTGTTGGCTAGAGAGCACAGCTGGTTGGATGGACAGCAGTGGGAACCTTTGAAAGAATGTCTGCCAGGGCTCAGTGGTAAAAAGCAACAGAAGTCTGTTACTGTTATGGATATTGTGACCCTAGGAGTTGATGGCAGGCCAGGTTTGGGAACAGGAAGGAGTCAGGCAGCTGTGGAAGGCTAGAAGCTGGAAATAAGAGTCCAGAAATGGTCTCCTAGAAGGAATGGTGACCCAATTAAGGCCACCATTGCTGAAGTGAACACCAGCTATTTTCTGACTCTCTCCTCCTGCTCAAGGTTGGCATTCCAGGAAGGAAGCACCTGATTGCTCAATCTCACGTCACTTGGCCACCTCTTGGCCACTGGCAGAAGGATCCGGCTGAAGGAGTGTCTTGGGACCCCGATGGCTTGTGTAGTGCAAAGATGTCTACTTGGGTTAACCATCCCATCAAGATAATGTCCAGAGAAGAAGAAATTAATCTTCAAAATGACATCCGGGTGCTGTTAGGAAGGTGGATAAATGCAGGGTGGCCAACATAACCAGCTGTTGTCCCCTGTTGCTGCTCTAACGGAATGATAATCTTTCTGTGACAGCCTTGTCTGGTTTAAAAATGCTGGTGTCTGTGTCATCAGTCTCATTTGATCCTCAAAAGAACCCAAGGAGAACGAGAAGGGGGTTCGTTTTCGACTTTCACAGGCAGACAGGTTTGGAGGCTGGTCACTGGTGCAGCATTTATTTGCCATTTCCTGGGCACATGCCCTGTTCGGTGGGTCGCATGGTTGGTAGGTAATAGAATAGGACTTCATGTCCCAGTGTGGTCCTTGCTCACTGACACTATATCCCCTTTTGTTTTTCTAGCAGAGTTCCTAGCAAGTACTTAATATTATTTTAAGTGTTAAAAAAGTCACTGTATTAAATGCCTTTCAGTTGCCTAGTGGCTCAGTTACTAGTATTTTCCTTTAAATTCTCTTTGTCTTACTGATATTGGGGGAGAGACTTGGTTTGGTGTTGATAATATTAAATTGAATTAGATGAAATTTCCAGTATTTGATTGTTTTGACCTATAAAAATAACAGCATCATACAGTTCAGAATTATAATAATCTCTAACAGCCCTTTCTCTTCAAGAAGAGTGTGTGGGTTCCAGGCTCAGTCTCCCTTTAGGGCTCTCTGGAGCCCATCATGTGAGCTTTCTGTTTGCAGTAGCAGTAGAGTTTTCCTTGTAAAACAGGTTTATGTGAAAAAAGTGTGTGAAATTCAAGACAAGTAACTAATACATATTCTGTTTGTGACTGGAGTTTGGGAAGAGTGCTGGTAGGACTGAAGCTGATGTTTGGTTTTTGGTCCTACGTAGTGCACATTATTTAGCTGCTAAAACCAAAATGCCAAGTGTGAGAGTGCAGGCCCTTGTGAGAGAAAGATTTGTTTGATCTTGCAGATTACGGGGCAAGATGCAACTGCCCTCACCTGAGTGTGAAACAACATTTGCATGAAGGGTAATGACAGGCAGGCCTAGCTTTTTCCTATCAGATTTTGTCCTTAGAAACCTCAGAGGAAGTGGCAGCATGCTCTGGGCTCCATGATGCATGTTTCTCTTTGCCCTTCCCTTCTTTTCCCCCACCTCTCTCCTCTCCTTCTTCTTCCCCTCCCCTCCCCTCTCTCTCTTCCCCTCACTTTTACCTCCCCTTCCACTTTCCTTCCCCCTCCCCTTCCCTCCCCTCCCATTCCTCTCCTTCTCTTCCTCCTCCCCTTTCCCCTTTCTTTCTCCCTCCCTTTCCCCTCCCCATTCCCTTCCCTTTCTCTTCCCTCTTCCCATCCTTTTTTAAATACTGACTCTTCACAAGTTTGGTGTCATCCTTGTGCAGGGGCCATGCTAATCTTTTCCCTGTCGTTCCAATTTTAGTGTATGTGCTTCCGAAGCGAGCACTCTCTTCGTCCTTCTCTGTTGGCATTGTTTTCTGCTGTTTCCTCCTCAGAACAAAGGCCCATTCTTGTGCTTCATTAAAATTACTCACATTCTGTCAGTCAGCCTTGGCCTGTGGAGAGGCTGTACCATATCTCTTGATATAACGGCCCAAGAACTTAGCAGGCCCTGGGTTTCCTCAAAGATTAGGTACTTATAGTTTCACAGAAGCATCTTCCTCCCACGTGGAATTACAGAATGTGATCTGGAAGTTTTCTTTTGGAATTATAAATAGCAACCCAAACTACAGGGCAGAAGAATGAGCGTGGACTTTAGAATGTAGACTGAATCCTGGCATTGCTGACCTGGTTCGTGTTGGACTGTGGGCAAGTTTCTGGCCTTTTTGTGCCTCAGGGTCCTCATCCGTAAGCAGGGATAGTAATACTAACGTTTACTTCATATTGCTGCTCTGAGTTAGTTCACGTTGGAACAGGGCCTGGCAGCTAGTAAGTTCCAGCTATTGTTATAGTCATCAGAGTTTTATGTCTTGACACTTGGCAAATAAATATTCTCTGCACGCTGGGTCTCTTTGCCATTATGGTTTGGGGGATGCATTTCAGAACATTTAGAAATTGTAAGTTTTTGTGACCCTTTCATTTTACTGTCAGAATAAATCAGAGGAGAGCATTTTTCTCCTTTACAAGCCTGCCAGGGAAGAGGGATTGTTTTGGTGATTTTTCTGTACCTGTTGAGGAATTAGGAACATTTTTGAACTTTTTAGAAGGAAATCAGCTGCCCTTTGCTGTTCCCTGATGTCATTCTTAGCTCAGTGTATTTGTTGGGAAACTTATGAAACCAGATAGCTTTTCCAGGCATTCCTTTGCCTGTGATAAATGTCTCTGGATCTTCATCATGTGATTTTTATCTTCAGTTGCTACAACTTCCTTTTTTTTTTTTTTAATTCTTTAAAAAAAAAATATTTTATTGATTTTTTTTTTACAGAGAGGAAAGGAGAGGGATAGAGAGCTAGAAACGCCATTGAGAGAGAAACATTGACCAGCTGCCTCCTGCTCACCCCCTACTGGGGATGTGCCTGCAACCAAGGTACATACCCTTGACCAGAATCGAACCTGGGACTTTTCAATCTGCAGACCAGCACTCTATCCACTGAGCCAAACTGGTTTTGGCACTACAATTTTCTTACCAGCCTATTATTAGTGTGAGGTGTTGACTAGATCAGCGTTTTTCAACCGCTGTTCCGCGGCATGTGCCGTAGGTGCAGACAAGACAAGAATTTTATAATTTTTCACTATTTTGTTTACTTAATATTTCATAATAAAGTAATTATAAAATACTTTCTTTGTGTTTATTTGATTCCTATTCAAGAGAATTACTTTATATATAGTCAATATAGGCACAGAGTTAAATTTTTTAACATTTTCTAATGGTGGTGTGCCTCGTGATTTTTTTCATGAAACAAGTGTGCCTTTGCCCAAAAAAGGTTGAAAAACACTGGACTAGATGTTCTGATTCTTCTTTGCCTGGTGGAAAATTCTGAGGTTCATTGATTAGATTCTTTATTCTCCACCCTGAGTACTTTATTTCCACTTCGAGACTCTGTAGTAGATGATTCTATACTGCATTTTCTTTTATTTTACTATATTGATCAAACAAATTGATTTTCCTTTTTAGGAAAAAGAGTATTTTTAGCAATTAGGTAACTCTAGGGCAGTGGTCGGCAAACTCATTAGTCAACACAGCCAAATGTCAACAGTACAACGATTAAAATTTCTTTTTAGAGCCAAGTTTTTTAAACTTAAACTTCTTCTAACGCCGCTTCTTCAAAATAGACTTGCCTTGGCCATGGTATTTTGTGGAAGAGCCACACTCAAGGGGCCAAAGAGCTGCATGTGGCTCTCGAGCCGCAGTTTGCTGACCATGGCTCTAGGGCATTTAGCAAGTCTGAGCACATTTCCAGTCCTGAATTTTAATTAATATTTATATTGTTTATATTGATAGTTGTTGAGAGCAGTGCTTGGCCCATTGAAAACAATATTTAAGCGCTGTCAGCACCACCCTGATAGTGGAGAGAGGCTGTGAGCATGAAGTATGAGCTTTGTTATCAGACAGACTTGTCTATTGCCCACATGGCCACAAACCACCGTTACCAGCTGTGTAATTTGGGACTTACTTCTCTAGACCTCTGTTGTACCATTGGAAAATCAGATGATGATCATGTTGCCTACTTCCTGGGGTTGTAGTGAGAATTAGATGTAATAATGTTTACTTGGCACACCCAGTAAGAACTTAATACTCAATATGTTTTCTCTCTGTGTCTAGACATAACCAGTGTTTTGGCTGATTTGGAAACCGAAGGCTAGAATGATTGCTCATGAGCTCCTCCATTCAACAGATAATTACTTATAGATCATTATGTTGGCATTGGGGATGCAAACTGGATGAGATGTTTGCTGTCTTCAAGGAACTCAAAATTGAGTCAGGGAAATAGACATGTAAATTGTGGGCAGTCCTGGTGGCCTGTAGTAATAATTCCACAGTCCAGATGTGAGAGGTGTGAATGGGGTCCTGAGTGGTCACATGGGCAGAACGGGCATTCCAGGCAGCAGGAATAGCAAATGCAGAGATGAGCAAGAAATCGGCGGGATCATAGGTGATGTGCCCTGTATGTTGAGGGATTGGCTGGAAAGTCATTATTAGATTCCTGTCATGGGAAAGTTTTGAACTTCATTCATTAGGGTATTCTTTATTTAAAAAAAATTCTTGAGGATATGTTTTATTGATTTTTTTTTCTTAGGGAGGAAGGGAGGGGAATGAGAGAGAGAGAGAGAGAGAGAGAGAGAGGGAAAGGGAGAGAGAAACATTAATTGATTGCTTCACAGGGATCAAACCCATTACCTAGGTATGTGCCCTGACCAGAATCAAACTCCCAGTTTCTCAGTCTGACCAACTGAGTCACCCAGCCAGGGCAGAGTACTATTTCTTTAATTATGGTTATTTGTATACTGTTTTCACAATTTTTTTTGCCATATCTGTATACTATCTCAGATTGGCTTGAGGTGGAATTTCAAGGATTTGTTTACTCTGGTCTTGCCATAATACCATCAGTAACTTCAAAGATTGATGGCTGGTTACAGTTTTATCTTTACACATTGAAATGATTAACACAAAATTTATTTATCTCTGTTCCCCCTAAAATCATGTCATGCACTGTATACACATAGCAAAGTGTGGTGTGGGTAAGTAAGAAACAAAGACAGATAAGGCCATGACTTTACATTTCAGGAGGCTAGCTTCTGTTGAGGAAGCCAGGGGGTTGAGCGGGGTGGGATGGGTCTAGGAGAGCAGCGAGAGGTGGCTGTGCAGTGGAAGTGGTTGTATTGGGGGAAGACACAGGACTGAGAAGCCTTAGGACTGAGCCTTGATAAGACTGAGTGGTGCTGGATGTGGCCAGAAATCAGGACAAGTGTCTGTTGTTTTGAACTTTTTTTTTTTTAAGCAAGATTTTGGTGTGGAGTTTTTTTCTCCTAGGCTATGGACTCCAGTCAAGCTTGGAGATATTGGCCAATAACTTAGTGTCACTTTTATGTGTCCTCATTTCCCATTTATTCACTCCTGCATCTACGACTCTTGCTTTTCTCTATGCTCTTTCCTCTTTGATTTACCAGTAGAACATTTATTTGATTTTTTTTTACATGCCTGTTGGCCGTCCTCTAACCTTTATACTTACAGTATCTTGAAAACTACTGCCTTGCGAATTTTCACTATTATCAAATTTATTTTTCTGTCTACTTTTTTTTTTTTTGGTCTTTTTATTCACTACCATATGTTCTTCTTCCTTCCTTTGGATAACTGAAGTTAATGATGAGGAATAGTTTTATTCCCCCCACCCCCCATGTTCTTATAGTCTCTTAAAAATAAAATATACATGTCTATACATACACAAATTTTATTGACCGTGTTTTATAAAACCTGAATTATGTATATAAATGTTCTGCATCTGTATTATTTCCCTTACCATTACCCTGTCCAAATCTTTCCAAGTTACAGTTCTAATAATTATTTTTAAAAGGCTGCATTATATTATACAATGCACATGTACGAACAGTTGCCTATGAAGTAATACTTTGTGTCCAATTTTTACTACTATAGACATTCTTGAGCATCTTTTCTTATATTTTGATTATTTTATTTCTTTAGCTTACATTTCCAGGTTGTTGGGTTGCTTTGTCAAAGAAAATATGTGTTTATTTTTATTAGTTGTGGTCAGGTATTTTTCTAAAAATTTCTACCAGCAGTGCAGGAGACTACCCTTTTTCTTTCTTGCTAAGGATAGTGTGGATGAAAGAAGACACATGCTAACCTGACAAGCTCAGGGGAGGCCTGTGTGGCAGTCTTGCAAACTCAGAGACCTAAAATAACCACAAAAGATGGTTTGAAAATTAAATATTTAACTACAAACAGGTTATAGTGGGTAGTCATGTACTAGGCCGATATTTTCCCAAAGATCAATTTAGATCTTTACTGAGCCCTTTTGCCTTTTAGCCTCTAAGATAACATATCTGTGAAATGTCTGGTTAACTTGTAACTTCCCTTTTTCTGGAGCCCCTGGGGCACAACTTAATGTGGTGGGTTCCAGGACAGATGCCTCAAATTCCTTTTTTATCATGTTAATTGTTCCTATACCCACCTAAGTATGTGTCATTTTACTTTTTATCCAATACCAGGGGTTTTTCACAGCTTTGCTTTCCTGCCTCCTTAATCCATCACCAATGAATTTCATGTAACCCACCTGTGTCCCTCCTTTGATTGCAATGTATATTGTATACATACAAATGTAACCCGCCATTCTTCGGAGCATTATCTCAATTCATTGAGGTTCTGCTTCCCGGCATATGTCCACAGTTTGGCTCAAATGAACTCACAAAATTCTTTACAGGCTTCAATGTTTTGTTTTTTTCCCCATTAACAATAGTTTTGAGTATTAGCTTGATGGGTAAAAAGTGTGGCTCACTGTTACTTTAATTTGCATTTCCTTGATTCTAATGAATTTCATTATCTTTTTTTAAAAAAGTTCTTTTCCTCCTTTTAATCCTCACTTGAAAATATTTTTTTCCATTAATTTTTAGAGAGAGTAGAAGGAAGTGGGGCTGGAAGGAGGGAGGGAGGAGAGAGAGAGAGAGAGAGAGAGAGAGAGAGAGAGAGAAACATCATTGTGACAGAGACACATCGATTGGTTGCCTTCCACATGCACCTCAATGAGGGGTGGGTATCGGTCTGGCAACCCAGGTATGTGCCATTGTCTGGGAATCAAACCCACAACTCTCTGACACTCTAACCACTGAGCAATGCTGGCCAGGGCTAGATCTGTAGTTTTAAAAATGATTGACCTAAATTACTTTCTTAGTATTGTGATACTTTCTTGGCCATTAGTAAGGTCTTTTCATATGTTTATTGGCCAACTACATATCCTTTCATGTTTGTTCATCTTCCTTAATTTATTTTATTTTTTGAGTTTCTTGTCTTTTTTCTTATCCATTTGTAGAAAGACCTTCATATACTATAACTATCAATTATTTTTCAGTTATATGTGCTGTCAATGTTTTCTCTGTGTCTGTCATTTATTGTTTTACTACATTTGTATTATCTTTTTATGTGTTTGTTTGTTAATCCTCACCCTAGGATATTTTCAATTGATTTTTAGAGAGAGTGGAAGAGAAGGGGAGAGAGGGAGAGAGAGAAACATTGATGTGAGATATACATCTATTGGTTATATCCTGCATGCGCCCTGATCAGGGCTGGGGATTGAGCCTGCAACTGACATATGGGCCCTTGTCTGGGAATTGAATCCGAGAACCTTCAGTTTCTGAGCTGACCCTCCATCCACTGAGTTATTCTGCCTGGGTCATATTTGTGATATCTTTTGCTATGTAGAAATGTAAAAATTTTATGCAATTAATTCTATGAACCTTTAAAATTTTGATTTTAGAGTATCCTGTCCTGAGATTCTTTTGTATTTTTCTCTATTATTTTAACACTTTATTATTATTATTATTTTTATTTTTAAATATGTATTTTATTGATTTTTTACAGAGAGGAAGGGAGAGGGATAGAGAACTAGAAATGTTGATGAGAGAGAAACACCGACCAGCTGCCTCTTGCACACCCCCTACCTGGAATGTGCCCGCAACCAATGTACATGCCCTTGACCGGACTCGAACCTGGGACCTTTCAGTCCACAGACCAACGCTCTACCACTGAGCCAACTAGTTTCAGCTACTTTATTATTTTTTGATGTAGATCTGCCTGGAATTTAGATCTGTCTGTGCTTTGAGATAGAAGTTTACTCTTATTTTCTTTCAGCCCTATAGCTACTGGTGTCAGTGCTATTGATTAAATAGCCTACTCTTGCCCATTAGAATTGAGGTGCTACCATTATTATATATGACATTTTCATATTTATTTGGATATTTGGGAGTCTCTGTACTGCTCCATTAATTTGTTTATTCTTGTACTAAAGCCACACTGCAAAGGCCTTCTTGTAATTATTTTTGGAATTGTATTAAATTTATACATTAATTTGGGGATAATTGATATTTTAATTTTATTTTTTTTCATTCACAAAAGTGGCATTTATATTTATTTTGATCTTTATACTTTTTAAAGAACATATTATAGTTTTCTTCATTTAGGACTTGTATCTTTCATGTTAAAAATATGATTTACTTTAATTTTTTAATATTGTAAATATAATTCTCCTCTCACACTTTGTCTACATGAAAATGTCAACTTTTAATGCTATAGTGTTTTGAATTGTAATGTTTTTTATTCATGAGTTAGAAACATTTTTATAACTTTTTATAGATCTGTTTTTTTATGTATCATTATAATCCAAGCTTTAAAAAATTGCTATTTCAAATTCTCTATAAACATTTTTAATAGTTGCATGATTTTTCCTCACCATAACTTTTAAACCATAATTCTTCATTCTTTATCTGTAGCTCAAGGTAGTAGTATTTCTGGTTCTTGAGTCGTGGATCCTTTTAAAATATTTGTTTTAGAAAAAGTATTAATTTTAGCCGAAGCCGGTTTGGCTCAGTGGTAGAGCGTCGGTCTGCAGACTGAAAGGTCCCAGGTTCGATTCCAGTCAAGGGCATGTACATTGGTTGCAGGCACATCCCCGGTAGGGGATGTGCAAGAGGCAGCTGGTCGATGTTTCTCTCTCATCGACGTTTCTAGCTCTCTATCTCTCTCCCTGTGAAATAGAAAAAGTGTTAATTTTAGAAAGGCATAGAGGTAAGAAAGATATCACCAGTAATTCTTTTACCAAGTAGCTCTTAATTTTTTCACATATAATACACCCACAACATTTTGGAGCTAGTTAGAGGTAATGGTTGTATAGCACTTTTTAAATAAATGTTTTTATTGATTTTTAAAGGAGGGAGGAGGGGGGGGGGGGGGAGGGGAGAGAGAGAGGAGAGAGAAACATTGGTCGGTTGCCCTCCGTATGCATCTGGATCAAACCTGAAACCTGGGCATTTGCCCTAACCAGGAATCAAACCAGTGATCTTTCGATGCACACGAGGACACTCAACTAGCTGAGCCACACTGGTCAGAGCCTTTCAGATTTTTTTTTAAACTTCCTTCTTTTATTATTTAAAAAATTTTTATTATTATTTTAAAATTTCAGAGTGGAAAGGAGAGGGAGCGAGAGACAAAAACATCAATGATGAGAGAGAATCATTGATCAGCTACCTTCTGCACACCCCCACTGGGGATCGAGCCCACAACCTGGGCATGTGCCCCTGTCTGGAATTGAACCTGGGACCCTTCAGTCTGCACATGTATGTTCACTGAGCCAAACTGGTTAGGTTAGGGCTATTGCATTGTTTATCTTAAATATTTGTCTGACTTGTAGACTATAGCCTAGGATTGATTTCTGCCAGTAAAATTCATGGTTTAAAGGGTGTGAACTATTTAGCAAGGCTAGTCGATAATTGTACTGTCTTAAATCTGATTTTCATGGGTCCATTCCAGGTGACATTGGAGCTTCCACTGTGGATAATCTAGTTCATTTTCATGCTTATACTTAGTTTTTCCCAAAAGGTTCCAGTAAAGCTGTAATGTAGGAAAAGGATTAATTTGAAATATACCCTTCTGTCACAAGATTCATGAGATGCAGTTTGTAAAAATGCAGCATTTATTACTGATCCTGTCTGTTCTAAAAAAAGGCAGATTGCCATAATAAAAAGCACAGTATCCTTCAGAATCTCATTACAGACTAATGTGGCAGATTTAGTAGTCTTAAAATATAGGACAACACTCAGGAAAACCAGTGCTTGCAGAATTTTATCAGTGGACTAGTTAAGCTCGTGCCGTGTCCAGCTGTGCTGGTGGATACTTTTATATTCAGCAGGAGGGCGTTATTTCGGTTTTTTGTTTGTTAATTCCTTCACTCCTTCATCAAACCTTTACTGAGACCTTGAGGGGAGTTTCTTTTTTTTTTTTTTAAACAACTTTATTGAAGTCTGATTTGCATACCATAAAAATCTGCACTTTGTAAGTGTACGATGCAGTGATTTTTTTAAAATAGTAAGCTTATAGAATTGTGTAACCATTCCCACAATCCAGTTTTAGAACAACATTCTCATCATCCCCAAAGTTCCTGATGCCAGCTTATCCTTGATTTCATTCCTAGCCATGGGCAATTACTAATGGACTCAGTTTCTATATATCTACCTTTCCTCAACATTTCGTGGAATCATAGGATCTGTGCTTCTGACATCTTTCCCTTAGCATAGTATGTTCAAGGTTCATCCATGTTATGGCATGTGTCAGTACTTTATTCCTTTTGTTGCCAATAGTATTCCATTGTGTTGATACACCACCTTTTATTTATCCATTCCTCTGGGAAACAGCTGTATGCCCTAAAAACTTAAAGTGATTTCCTTGCTTTGGTGCTTTTGGAAAATATTAAAACATTCACTGTTGATTCAAATGCCCCACTTAATTAAAAAACATGCCCCAATTCATTAATGTCTGTATAATAAATGCCACGGAGGCAGCCAACCCCCCACAGTAATGCCAGAGAGCGTTCTTGGAAATAGAAGTGTCTAAGATGAGGAGAGAGAGCTCCACAAAGTGCGTGCCCCTTTCATTGTGAGGAATTACCGTGTAATTGAAAAGATATGAGAAGAAGCCCTGGCCAGCTTACTTCGTGGTTGGAGCGTTGGCCCACGGAAGGGTTGCAGGTTCAATTTCCTAGTCAAGGGCACATACTTTGGTTGTGTTTCAATCTGATCACATTGGGGCGCATGTGGGAGGCAACCAGTTGAGATATCTCTCTCTCTCTCTCTCTCTCTCTCTCTCTCTCTCTCTCTCTCTCTCTCTCTTTCTCTCTCTCTCTCTCTCTCTCTTCTCCCCTTCCTCCCTTTTACTCTGTCTGAAAACCAATAGGAAAAATACCTTCTAGTGAGGATTAAAAAAAAAAAAAGGTGAGAAGAAATGAAAAACCTTAAGCTGACATGGTTATAAATCAGCACCTATAGCGTGCTCACCACAGGCTAAAGGGCTGTAGATTCATGAGGTTGGACATGTGTGTTCTCCTTGATTCACTAGTCTTAATTGACCTGGATTTGTAACCCAAATCCAGGTCAATTAAGATCTACCTAGGGGAGAAGTCACTTTGGCCACATTTACCACAGTAGCCAGCTTTGATCATTGGCTGGGGTGGATTAGTGATGTGTGCCACAGGCACAGAATTGAGAGGAAATGTTGGTACTTGTTGACTCTGTGCTAGTGTTTTCTGGTATAGACAGATGACCTGAGTAAAGGTTGGGTTTATGAGGGAGAGGACTTTTGTCATAGGAATAAAGCATGTTTGTCTTGGTGCTATGGGATGTAGCAGAAACTAGATGGGGTCAGCATGGGGGTGGGGAGGGGTGGAATACAGATGGCGCTGCTAATTACATACTTTATGTATGCTGTCTCTTAAATGTCTTTAAGTCTCAGTTCCTTTATGTGTAAAATGGAGATGATAATACCTATATCATAATGTTGATGAGAGGAGCTAATGAATCCATGGTATGAAAATATTTTACCACCCACAGAACTAGAAACTCTTGGAGTGTTATTATTACAGGTGTGTGGGTAGGCGGAGCAGGAAATGCCTGCAGTTAGGCAAGGTTGGAAAGGATGTGGTGGCCTCAGGGCCTTTGCATGGGGCCCCTCTGCCCAGCCTGCTGCCTCTTGCCACATCCAGGTTTTAACTCAGAAGTTACCTCCATTAAGGCCACATCATTTAAGCTGGTTCTTGCCCTCTCTCCAGTTACCACCTCATCCTGTTTTATTTTCTTCAAAGTTTTCATCAACTAAAATGGTTTGGTTAGCCTACTTGTTTGTGTGTCTTCCCTGTTAGAACTGTGCAGACGTGGTGAGGCAGAGACCTTGTGTGTCTCACTGTGTATCATCAGAGCCTAGAATGGTGCCTGGCACATGGAAAGTCAGGGTTTCTTAATGTTTGTTGCACAAGCGAATGGAAGGGTATCTGAAGTCCACAGACCCAACTGGGCTGAGGGCCAAGGAGTGCTGGGAGGATTAAGAATAGAGTGTAGTTGCTTAGACCTCATCTCTTTGCAAACATGGTCTTGAATCTTCCATTTCTTTGGTTATTGAGAAATGAATTCAATTAAGTCCACAGTAATTACAACTTTTTTTTTTTTTGTAGAAAAGCAAGCAGAGTAATTGTAACTTAATTGAAAATTCCACTAACTCTGAATCTGATTTCAAATGTAACCTCTTACAACAAAATAAAGAACAAGAATCAGAATTCATATTATTTCTTTATTGTATGTAACAGGCCATGAAATGACACAATGTTTCCAATTTGTCAGGCTGGTGAATTCAATCTCTTAAAAGATAACCATGTTCCTTAAACTACCTGTGATATGAATTTGAGTTGAAATGTGTAAATTGGATACAATTAACTCCCACCGCTCCCCACAACAAATGGATTTGCTCTGAAATTGGCTTTTTTCTCTCTCCTGCTGCCTGGCACCAATTCCATGTTCCCTTGTTTCTTGTGAATTGTTACTATGCTTCCACCAGTCTAATGACTATGGTTAGACTGTGTGGGCTTCCCTGAGTTATGTGAAATAAACAGACATGGGGAGGGGTGCGTGGAGCGGCCCAAGGCAATTACCTGCCTGTAAACCCAGGCGTCTCATGGGTTCCTTCACACCTGGTGACGTACTGGCTCCCGGGCGATGCGGGGCCACTCTGGTGGTTTCTCCGCTTCACAGTGGACTGATGAATCATTGGTTCTCTCACAGGGTGACCTGTCTGTGTGCCCAGTTTGAGGCCGTCCTGCAGCATGGCTTGAAGAGGAGTCGCGGATTAGCACTAACAGCAGCTGCGATCAAACAGGCAGCCGGCTTCTCCAGCAAAACGGAAACAGGTACTGCTCGGCCTCAGGTGGTGGCCCAGAGGATGCTGTCTTTCCTCTCTCCGTTTATTTTTATTTAATAGCGAGCAAGGCAGTCAATGTGTGGGACTGATGCGGGGGTGAGGTGGGGCAGGGCAGGGTGGTGCAGAAATTACAGGTAAGGATGTCTGACTTTCGGTCATGGTGTTTAATTTAAGTGAAGTCATCCTTGGTGAGGAATCCCTAGAGCCACGTGTTGCAGTCTTTAAGGGCTCGGACGCCTGCAGCGGAGCTGCTTATTTCACAGCGTGGTGAGGCAGTTGCTGGGAAATTAATAATCTGTTTTAATATGATGCATGGGGATAGCATGATGTTTCATAATTAAATCTGTCTTTAATAACAGCAAGAGACCACACAGGTCTCTGAGCGGATACGTTCTGCTGCCATCCGCTTTAAAGTTCCAAAGCATTTCCCAAGCGCCATGTGCCTGTCTGTCTGAATGACAGAGGTAATGCTAATGATAATAATAACTGCTAACACTTGCAGGTATTTACCTAGTGCAAGCCTGGCACTTTGTCCGTCTTCTGTATAAATGAACTTGTTTAGTTCTGACAACAGCCCTGCGAGTAGTAGGCACCTTTATTTTCTCCACTGCACAGATGAGGACACCACCAAGAGTGATTTGCTTTGGGCCTGAACCTTACAAGGGATCCCATCATGTGAAAACCATCCCATACTGTTGTTCCAAACAAGATTTAAAATATTTAGACAGTTACTTGTTAGTTGGTTTCTAACTAACCAATTCAGTGAATTGGTTATGGTTATCCAGTTACAAATGTTGCAGCCATGCAGTCACCTGGGCATTATTTAAAAGTATTTACTGTTAAATGTGATACCCACCAAGAATGAAATAGAACTTTATGAAAACTGTGCAGTTGTGTGCATGTGTGTTTTAAGTTCCTTTTAACGTTGAATATTGTCATTGAATGAAATGGGTCAATGGATTGAAGATGAGGTGTTAAATTCAACCATTAGAATCACTTTTGGTATACCAAAACATGACAAATTATGAATAAAACAAATACACATAAAAAACAACAACACCCCCCTCAAAAAACTGTCCTATGTTCCCCACCACACACCCCATTTTAAAGAGCACGCTCTTTTAGACTCTGCTTGTGGTTGTTACCTACAATTCTCAAATCTTTCTTGTTGTGATATTAGTGTAAAATGTGTTATTTTTGGCTAGGTTTCCTCTTCATAGCTAAAAATCACCTCACTGTGTTTGGTGAAGTTGTTGGTGGAAATTCTCTGCTGACTGAGCCTTTTGCCCTTCTTTCTTTCTCTTTTGTGTTGGCATGTCTCCCTTTTCTTTTTTGCCCTTCAACAAACTTTGATTCCTGTTCATCTCACCGGTTGCTCATCTTCTCAAAGTATTGTGATTCCTGTTGGGGTCAGAGGAAGCTGCCAGAGGGATTCCTGTCACTGCTGATTTTTCTCCTGTGCTCCTGGGTTCCTCCTTTAAAATTAAGTCATGGACGTGCGGGGCTGGTCCAGAGAGACGTCAGCCTCACTGCTTTCACCTCAGATGTCAGTCCTGTTGTCTCATGTCCAGGATGCTTCCCTGGGCCCATGTATGGGAGTGGCTGAGGGCTCTGGGCTGGCTGAGAAGCTGTTCAAGGACATTGCTTTTCCCACAATCCCCTCGTTTCCATTGTCTGAGGGGCCACTACCTTTCATGATCATGGTGTCTCCCCCACCAGGTAAGTATGAGGGGGAGCTACCGTAATGGCACTGGCGAGGCTCAGGCTCTGCTTCCATCCAGTCAGTGGCAGCTGCTGGCCATGGCAGAGGCAGCCTTGGCTTTGGAGTCAGACTGTGAGGCTAAGTCTGGTAGGGCCATAGTTTTCATTGTTTTCACTTGTAAAGGAGAGTAGTCTCATCTATTTGGGGCCTTGTCAGGAGGATTCAGTGAGAATCTCATGTGAAGATCTGCTTCCATTCATAACCTAATGTTGAACCAATTGCCATCTTTCTGCAACGCTCTTACCTTTAACCTCTTCCTGCATCTCATCTCCCTTAAGGCTCCCTGACCTTTTAGCCATGAAGAATGGCTCTTTCCATTCCAGCCAGACCAGAATTCTTGTCTTTTTGTTACTTGGTCCTGATAATCAGAGAGGTGCCAAAACATTTGCATTTGCAAGGCATTTCCAGCACATGTTCTTGCTATTTTCCTGTATTTTAAGCATGATTTCTGTACCTGCCGGTACACCCCAAGGAGGCGGATGAACGGGTCTCTGGCTCTGTTCTCCTCTGAGGAAGAGGTGCTGGCCTGCCTCTTAGACTCTTAGAAGCAGGAAAGACCAAACTGGGTTAGCGCTTGAGTGGCTGCCCGGGGCTTTTGCTGTCACTGTCAGCAGTGTTAATGAACCGTTCACCGGTGCAGAATAGTCCTTGGCTGATGAAAACCTCTTTCCTGCTGTTGAACGTGTGATTAAAAGCCTCGCGAGAGAAGGGAGCCGTGGGCTTTCAACTAAGCGCTGGGAAAGATCAGATCAGTGGCTCCTTGAGGCTGTTAGAGCCACTGGAATGACCTTTCAGGCAGAGTGAAGCAAATGAGATCTGGTGGAAATGAGCATCGTTCTGTTCCTTCGCCCCTGCTGCCTGCTGGCTAGGCCCTTTATGTGGCTTAGCAGCTTATATCAGACTCTGCAGTCAGGCGACAGAGTTGAAATCTCTGTTCAGTGACTTGTCACACGTGAGGTCTCTGGAACCCCCTCCCCCATGTTTCCTCATGTGCAAAATGAGGTTAATAACAGACTGCCTTGCAGGTGACCCCCTGGGAAAGTGCCTGCAAAGCCCAGGCCTTGGTACAGAGCTGCTGGAGCTGGTGCTTGATGGGAACTTGGCAATTACTTTCCAGAGTAGATGACGGTGCCCTTATTTCCCAGAGGATGACAATGAGGCTCAAATAAGTTAATAAGCTGTCCAAGTTACCTACCAAGCTGGTAAATGGCAGAGCTGAGGATTCCAACCCAGGTCAGATTGATGTCAAGCTCTTGGCTCTTCCCAGCTGCCCCCTCCTCTGGTATTGGGCCTGATGCCCACTGTTGCTCCTCTGCAGACCACTCTAGCTCTCTTAACTGAGTTGAAAGTAACAGGAGAGAATAATAAGGGTGAATTAATCCACAAGGCTATTGCATTAGCTCTGTTTACAAACGGGCGACATTACCTTTGAAGAGAGAAAAGCTGAAAAAGTAATGGCCTACTAAAATGATGTTGAAAATCACAGTACTGTAGATTGTGCTGTGACTGCATTTGGTCATCTGGGGTTACGGTGTGTGTGGGACTGAGTTTGGAAACTGGTGCCCTGTACAGTATACGTAAAAAAAAAAAAAAAATTAAAGTTGCCAACGTTTAAAAAATAGGAGATATTATGCTGAAATATGAATTTATGACTTTTCTTAAACTTGAAGATCTGTGACTCTGGACACACATGTGCTACTGATTTTGATTGGAGCCTAATACTCCTGCCCTCCATAGGTTGGGAAAAAGTACTCTAGTTTACCATGGTCTCCATCTCCCCTGATTGCCCTTGACACTTGAGATAAGAGTGTTGGTTGACATTTATTGTTGAACTTTTGTTCCTATTTCCATTGTTCCTATCTAAAATTCAGTAGTTTTTGAGTTTAAACATCTCTCAGATATAAGTCTTTGAAGTCAGTTTCCACAAATGTTTTTGTCTTCGTTGTCTAGTTTTAAAGTTGCTTTTTGGGAGGGGATTTGTTAATCTCACTTGGCTATAGCCAGAAATCCCTTATTTTTTGTTATTGTCTGGATTTTGAATATATTGTTGTCTTTGTAAATGCCTGGTATTTTCGACCAAATACAGATGTTGGGTATGAAGGATTGTAGAGTGATTTTGAAGCTTGAGGTGGTGTTATCTTTCTTCAGAAAGGATTTGCTGTTTCTTCTCAGGCAGGTAGAGTAGAGGGAAATCAGTTTAATTCAGTCAAGGATCGGGCCAGTTCACACCTGGGCTTCCGCATTTGTGAGGGCTCCTGTATTTCTGCTTCTGCCTTATTTCCAGGATATAGTTCTTTGGGCTTTTCAGTTTGTTCAGAGCTTCCATACAAAATTTCCACACCCTGGGTGGCTTAAAAAACAGGGAGAAATTTATGCTCTCGCAGCTCCGGAGGCTAGGAGTTCAAAGTGTAGGTGTCAGCAGGGTTGGTTCCTCCTGGATGCACGTGTTCTCAGCTTCTGGTGGTTGTCAGCAGTCCTTGGCGCCAGCAGTCCCTGGTGTTCTTCGTTTGTAGCTGTATCACTCCAGTGTCTGCCTCTGCCTTCACATGACCTTTCCTCTGTGCCTGTCTCTCTGTGTCCTGCCCTCACCTCAGAAGAACACGAGTCAGATTGCATTTAGTTCCCACCCCACTCCAGTAGGACCACATTGTAACGAATTATATCTGCCTAGAGTCTTTTTTCAAATCAAGTCACATTCTGGGGTTCCAGGTGGACATGAATTTTTGGGGGACACAATTTAGTCCGGTGCACAGCTGCATCCTTGAGGTGATTACCAGTGCTCTTTCTCCTCAACCTGCCCGAAACCTAATTTTCCTCTTAGCCCCTGTGGGAATATTGAAAGCTCAGCTTCCCTCTTCATGTGGGGAGCTCTATAGGGAAAAGCCTCGAGGGCAAAATAAGGCTCTAAATGTAGGTCTCATGTCTATGGACTTCTCTTCCCTCCTAGAAAAATGTTGTCTGGCTTTTTAAGTTGCTCTTTGTGTCTAATCCAGGCTAACCTTCCGTAGCTGAAAGATGTGCCACCTTGTGTGTGACCATCTCCAGTTCCTGTTCTACAAATCAGGCACCACGTTTTCCTTCGGAGAGAAACTGTAGCTTGGGAAAGGGTTTGCAGGCAGTTTCCTTCAGTTTTGTGATGATTTCCATCAGTGCCTGCAGATGTCTCCCATTTCCTGGTTTGTTGTCTGCTAGGTGTTTTGTTTTATTGGTTTTGGTTTTGGCTTAGCATTCAGATTTCTTTCTCTCCCTGACTTGGAGAGTTTTGTCCTAAGCATCCCTCACTTAGGAAATGTTGGTAAGGCAGACGTGATTATAAGCAGATAGGTCATCAACTCAGCTTTGTCTTGTCGAGTGTTTGGTGGCCGGGGAAGCAGCGTCCATCCCAGACAGAGATCCCTGGAGCAGATTGCCCAGCTAATTGGTTGCGAAGGACCCAGAGAAGTTTGGGATTAGGTCACCTTTAGGATTCAAGCCCCAGTAGTGAGAGTCTGCCCTGTCAGCGTGCGAGCTGTTTCCCTGTACTTTTGGACGAGTGACTGGATTTGTCCATACAAGTGGTTGATTTGGTGATGGTGAGAGGGGGATCTGCATTTTCAGAGTCTGGTCCTGCAGTTTGTTTAAATGTCCCCTTCCAGTTAGTATGAATAATTACAGCAGACACTGGTTGTTCCCCACCCAGCAGTTCTGTCTCTTCTGTCTTGCTCATGGAACTCTGATTTTGTAAAGATGCTGGGTGGCCAAGAGCTTCAGTGAAAGCTAGCCCCAGGGCAGTGAATCTGGGTCAGAGCAGCCCAGCCATCAGAATTATCCTGCCGGTAGCTGGTTTAGGAAAAGGCAGGAGACACAGTTCTGACCAAAGAGAAGGAGGAAGTCTGCTGAGGAACTTCTAAGATGGATTCTTACTATTCAAACAAGTCACAAAAGAAGGCTTATTTTATGGCCTTGGGTTGTTGCCTGAGACAGAGATGCTAGGAGCTGTGGCAATGATCTTGCCACCTTGCTGGGAACAGATCTGAGGACAAAGCCAGTACAGCAAGGAAGGCAACCCAGGGAGGTGGGGTGTACCTGGGTCTTTCCTAACATGATTGGAGCTGCCCTACTTCCGGACTTAAAGTGATGCAAAATAATACATTTCCTAAGGTTTTAAGCCATTTTGAGTTCAGCCTTTTACTTGTATCCCAAAACATACTAATTTAAACTATAGAGAAAAGTAAGACAACTTAAAAAAAAAAAAAGTCAAGTGCCCAGGCCCACAGTGGGAGGATAAATGTGATTAGCATATCAGTCTTGGAAATGACACCTGGATGTTTTCTGCTCTTTCTGATTAATGGGCTGAACACAGAGGGGCTTTCTTAGAGTTTGCTGGATACTCATATCGAGCAGCTCCTGTGACCCAGAGGATTTGTTAGAGTCTTCATGTTCATTATGCCATTTTATTCCTGAAATGACTGTACATGGTGAATGATAGTGCCCCCATTTGACAGATGAAGCAAACAAAGTTAAAAGGAATGAAATAAATGCCTTCATGTTTTAGAGCTAATATGTGACAGAGCTGGGATTTCTACTCAGATCTTTATGATTGTGATTCCTAAGCTTCCACTTTTATTTAATAACTAGAGGCCCAGTGCACAGATTCATGCACTGGTAGGGTCACTTGGCCTGGCCTGCAGGAGGAGTTTCCGAGGGAGAGGCTCACACCACGCAACTGCGCTAGCCAGCTGTGAGCCCAGTGTCTGGCACCCGTTGGTCAACTGAGCAGTGCTCCCGCTGTGGGAGTGCACTGACCATCAGGGGGCAGCTCCTTCATTGGTCATCTTCCCCCTGGTGGTCAATGTACATCATAGCTACCATCCAGTCGTCCTGTTGCATAGGCTTTTATGTATATAGACTAGAGGACTAGTGCACAAAATTCATGTATGGGTAGGGTCGCTAGCTGCTGCCGGCAGTTGGCTGGGGCAGGGCTGGCTGCGGGGGAGGGCGTGGGCTGTTGGCCGGCTGGCTCTGCCCCCTGGTCAAGCTCCCGGTTGAACTCCTGGTCGAGGGGACAATTTGCATATTAGGCTTGTATTATATAGGATAAGGGCACATTATTTCCAGAAAAAGGATTCTCTGAAAGATCAGAATTCCCCCTATTTGAATTTATGAGTAAGCATCAAATTTTGAATGAGCTATGATCACTCAGAGCAGAGGTCAGCAAACTATATCCCCCCACCTAGTTTTGTAAAGAAAGTTTTATTGGAACAGAGCCACTTGCATTTATGTACCTACTGATTATGGCTGCTGGCTGCTGTTAGGCTGAGTTGTGTCTGAGATCATCTGGCCAAACCTGTTTTTTTGTTTGTTTTTAAAAAAATATATATATTTTATTGATTTTTTACAGAGAGGAAGGTTAAGGGAGAGTCAGAAACATCTATGAGACAGAAACATCAATCAGCTGTTTTCTGCACACCCCCCACTGGGGATATGCCCGCAACCAAGGTACATGCCCTCTACTGGAATCGAACCTGGGACCCTTGAGTCCACAGGCCAACACTCTATCCACTGAGCCAAACCGGTTAGGGTCAAACCTATTTTTTTGACTGTCTCCCTTGATGGTTAAGGTCTGGACCATCCTTGCTCATCCAGTGTATTGCAAGGTTGCTGGTAACTAAAAAACTATGTTCAGAATAATGACTCAAGGATCCAGACTTCAGGCCATGCTGTTCATTCTCTTGGGCAGTCGAGCCCCACTGTCTGCTTTCTGGATATCTTCACAGTCCATTGAAAAGCAGGTGATATTAACATACCACATCTATAAAATTAGAAAACCAACTTCCTTGATCGTCAGTGGGGATTTTTGAAAATGGTTGATTGCATTTCACTCAAAGCAGAATTTACATTTTGCTTCATTGGTTCACCTTGGGTAACAATTTCATTTCTGTAGAGAGTTAATTTTGGAGGAAGCTGCATGTGCCAGGAGAACCCTGGGCTCCTCCTTTTGATGGAGGGGAAGTCAACTTCCCACCCTCCCGTCCCTACAATGTTTTCAGTTCTCTCTTTGTGTTTCTCTGTTGTATTTGTGAACTTGCAAATCAGCTACTTCTGGTGAAAGAGCCCTTGGAAGGATGTCTGTGGAAGGTGCTGAGAAAATACTAAGTTCTGTCCAGGGGTGTGATGAACATGTTAAACAGTTTTTAGGGAACTGCTAGACTTGGGGAGTGAGCCAGAAGCCAGAGCACTGTCCCCCGGCTTCTGTGTTGACCTGGGAGGTGATAGATTATGGGGGTGTCCACAGGGTCTGGAAAGATCCTTGGTAGCTGGGAAGCCTGAGGGCTTGGGCCAGTGGCTATTTACTAAGGGGCATGAAACTGTCCCAACCAACTTATTAGGATCTGTTATTGCTGGACTGCTGCCACTTGGCTGAAGGTGACCTTTGGCTATTTCAAAGGTGTTTGATCCTGGTGTGTTGTAAATTGAGACCCAGATTTGGCTTCATAATTGTCAGTTTTCAGTCCATAATTATCCAGCTTTGTTGGTTCCATGGGTCTTTTACTTTGCTCCTGACAACGTGAAATGGCTTTTCAGCATAGGATGGGGTACTACGCCCTAGTGGGTAACAAGATACTTTAAAAGTCCTGCTTCTTTGGTGCTAGAGAAGATCCCTGCTTTTTTATAAAGAAGCTGCTGAAGATTCTCGTATAATGTGGGTGAATGCCAAGTGGGTTATCCTGAGGTATTAGAGTTAGGGACTCAGACCTCAGATGCTCACAGGGCCAGACAGATGGCAGAATGAGTGAGCCAGGCCTGTGACAGGCACCTGGGGGGAGAGGAAACTGGTAGAGCAGTCTGAGAAAATAGTCTTGTCTGGTGGTTCAGGAAGAAGGGAGGGTAGATTTGGATGACCAGCTAGCAGTCTGCCACGGTAGGAGGTTTTGCCCTTCTGTGCAGAGTGGCCAGACAGCCTCTTTCTGGGGACATTTGAATAGAGACCTAAGGAAAAGAGGGAAGAAACCATATTGTTATTGGGAGAGGAATTCCAGGTGGTTCACCAGTTCAAAAGCATGTACCAGCCTGATGCTCTCAAATTTATTTATTATCTTTCCTTCCTTTGTGGACTCTCTTTCCCAAGCTCTCTTCCCATTGCCTTTCATTTTGGTTTGGCCTGTAGGAGGTGATGATGAGTTTAGAAGGTGGGACAAAGAGGGAAGCTAGACTATTTCTTCCTCTCACCTCTGCCTTAGGTGGCATCTCCAGCAGTGTCTGTGCTTCCTCCATGGTCCGTGGAGATCCCACGTGACCTGCTGTTTAGGTCTCCTCTCCTCCCTTTTCTTCCCAGGTGCCTCTGCCATAGTCCAGCTGTTGCCTGACAACCCTACTTGGTAACACTACCTCTTTCTTTTGTTCCTCTGGCTTAGGGATGGGTTGGCTTTCTACATTGTTGGTCTTTAGGTGGCCTCATTATCTCCTATTTGGTGGGCAGGCATGTCGGAGGAACAACCAGCCCAATGAGGCTGTAGCAGGGTGAGTGACAGTGAGAGTGGAATGAGGTGAAAGCAGGGAGATAGGGGAGGAGCCAGGTGACATATGGGCTGGGCCATCAGTGGCAACTCATCCTTTTTTCCTTGCTTTAGTGATCTCCATCTGCTCCTACTAAGATAATTGCCCTTTGTTCTATAGAGTCCATAGGGATGTTAATTTTAAAATTTAAATCTATTGAAGTCTCCCAAAGTAATCCAGTATTTCAGATTAGTGTGCCTTTATTCAATCTTTTAAAATATATCAAGTTTTGAATTATGTACTTTAAAATGATTAAGATGGTGAATTTTATCACAATTAAAAAGACAGAAGTGGGCAAGTTACCTGTAATTGGCAAGTTTAAGTTTTATCTAAGTTTAAGAACTAACTGAAAGGGAATTTATTTTTATTTTTAAAATACCTTTTATTTTATTGATTTTTTACAGAGAGGAAGGGAGAGGAATAGAGAGTTAGAAACATTGATAAGAGAGAAACATCCATCAACTGCCTCCTGCACACTCCCTGCTGGGGATGTACCCACAACCAAGGTACATGCCCTTGACCAGAATTGAACTTGGGACTTTTCAGTCCACAGGCCGATGCTCTAGCCACTGAGGCAAACTGGTTTCAACTGAAAGGGAATTTAATAACACTTAATTTCAGTTGCAGAGAATTAAAGTTAGTTTTATCTCCACACAGACAAAAAAGTATCAATGTAAAATGGTACAGAATCTGCAGAAAATAGTTCGGTGGATTCTCAAAAAGTTAAACAGTTAACCACATGTTCCAGCAATTCTACTTCTAGATGTATACCTAACAGAATTGAAAACAGGGACTCAAACAGATATTTGTATATCTGTGTTCATCTGAAGCATTATTCATGATAGGCAAAAGGTGGAAATAATTAAAATTGTTCATGGCAGATGACTGGATAAACAAAATATGGTATAGACATACAATGGAATATTATTCAGTTATAAGAAGAAATTAAGTACTGATACACACTATAACATGGATGAACCTCGAAAACATGCTAAGTGAAAGTAGCCAGACACAAAAGGACAAATATTGTATTATTTTGCTTATGTGAAGTATCTAGACTAACAAAATTTCTAGAAACAGAAAGTAGAATAGAGGTTACAATGGACTAGGGAGAGAGGAAATGGGGGAGTTATTGTTTAATGGCTATGGAGTTTCTATTTGGGATGATGAAAAAGTTCTGGAAATGGATAGTGATGAATATACTTAATGCCACTGAAGTTTACACTTAAAATGATAAATTTTATTATGTATATTCTATAATTTTAAAAAAGCAAAAAAGTATCAAGTTTCTATATTTTGTACCAATCTTTATTATGCACTAGAGGCCTGATGCATGAAATTTGTGCAAGGGGCCCAGCTGCCACTTTGTCCGGAAGGTCATCTGGTCTAATTAGCATATTATGCTTTTTTTTTTATTATAGATGATTCATGTTTATTTTATTTTTTTTATTTATTTATTTATTTATTTATTTATTTATTTATTTATTTATTTATTTTTATAGATAATTCATGTTTAAACCATAGTCCCTGTGTTCTAGTTCCAGGAGGCAGCCTTGTGGCTGGTTGGGAGATGGCCAAGTGACAAAGCTATAGTCCTGTTGAAGCTCTGCATTGCCAATGCATTTGTACCTTGTAGTCAGGCTCATCCACTGTGGGAAGTGACTGGGATTTGGGAGTGCCTGTGCTCACACAGGTCTCAGGCTAGAATACTGAAGCACTTGGTTTGCTTTTTGTTCCTAGAAATGTTGGTTCTATTTCCCACCCAAAACCTGTTTCCCCTTTCTCCTTTGGCGTGGTAGAACCTGATTTTGATGGTGGGTGAGATCTCCTTCTCTAGGTAATGGATTGCGTGTGATTAAGCCAGTCGACATTCTTTTCTTCACTCTCTCTGGGTTTCTGGGATTACTTATCCCAGGGTGACAGAGCTGGCTTTATCTTGTTCTCTTTCTTCGGGCTTGATTGTGGTGACAGTCCTCTGAGAGTGAGGTGAAGGTCAAGAGTTTGGAGCTTCTGCCTGTGACAAAGCCTTTGAACCAGCTGTCTACTTCTAGGCTAGGAATGTGAGACAAACAAGCCTTTCTTTGTTTACAAGGATTCTAGCTCCTTTTAGTTTTGTAGTTAGTTTAGTTTTTTAATTATTTCTTGTTGAGCAATTATTTTTGACGTTGTTGTTTATTTTTGAGCAACGCATCTGCCCCTTCAGCACACACAGGCATTGCTCAGTGCCTGGCCTGTTGTCAGTCTCCATAAATGATTGTTAGATGATTGAAGAACATACCCTCTCTCACTGCATTAGGCTTCTTCTCGTTATGAGTGACAGCAAGCCACATAGACAAAGAAAAAAAGGGCACGTATTGATTCGAGTAACTGAGAGCTGGTTAGGGGCTCAGCACCACCAAATCTTTCTGTTTCTCTGAGCCCATTTTTCTCTGGGTTGGCATCTTTCCTAGGTGGGCTTGTTCTCCCTGATAGGGGGAAAATGGTCCCAGGTAGCTCCAGGTTGACAAGATTATAGAGTCCTACTTCTAGAATAGTGGTTGGCAGACTTCTTCCTTAAGGGATGAGATAGTATTTCACACTGTAGGTCTCTCACAGTCCTTAGCTCTGCCGTTGTATTACAGCAGGAAAGCAGCCACAGATAATATATTAACAAATGGGCAGCTGTGTTCCAGTAAAACTTTACCTACCTAAATAGGTGGTAGGCTGAATTTGGCCCTTGGGCCATCGTTTGCTGACTTCGGTTTTGGAAGGAGAAATATTGGGAACTAGCTGTGGTTATGGGAAATATTAATCATGCTCTGTTAACTGTGATTGCTCTGTTCTGATTAAAGAAAGGACAGTCTAACCTGGCTGGGGATTGTATACCTTTGGGACCGGGAGTCAACCTTGGGCCTGTGAGTTAACCTTGGAATGCTGTCCATCCTCATTCAGGAACTGCCTGTTACCATGGAAAGATGAAGAAACTTGATGCCCACACAAATGCGTCCCAACCCAGTCTGCATGTCCTACTTCCTCGTGCCGCCTGTAATCTCTACTTCTCCATTGTAATCTTTGTCCTACCCTATATAAGCATCTGGTTTATGGGATGCTGCAGAGCAGATTTTTGTGGATGACCTGCTGCTCTCCCATACTGCTGACATTATTGGAATAAATGGTCCTATATGAATCAGCCTTGTCTCTGCTTAATTGGCTTAAGTAGGCAGCCCAGACCCATTGGGTGTCTGGTTTCACTGTGACTGGGATGAAGCCAATCAGGCACTCACTTTAGCCACAAGATTTATAGGAGTGTTGTCAGTGGAAATAGGGTTTTTCCACAGCCACGAGAAAAGCATTTGAGGGACCCACACCTAGGAGAATGAGATATAGTGGTAAGATTTATTGGAATGAAAAACAAAGGACTGTTCCCTAGGTGCCAGGTGTCTCCACACCGGGTGGCCTAGCTCTATTTCGCTGAAATAAGTCCTGGGCCTGGGGAGCATAAGTATCAACCAGGAAGGCTAGGACCCAAACTGTAATGTCATCACCCAGGGCTCCTGCTGCACTCAGGCCTGCTCCTGGAGCCCCACAGATGCTACATCCGCCGATGAATGGGTGAACACGTGCTACCAAGAATTATATTACCTCAGGCTCGGGAGAGAGCAGGCTTTCTTTCAGACTAACCAATCTCTTTCCCAGTCCTTCTTGAGCTTGTGCTGGGTCCTCCCCCATCCAGGTTGATCCTTTTCTCAGAATTTCCAGTCTAGTGCCGCCCTTTATGTGACCATTTTGGCTCCTGCTGTGTCTTCCTCAAAGTTCTGCTTCGTCATCTGGTTTCTGCTGCCCATGCGCTAGTAAAGGAGTTTCTCCCACTCCGCCCTCAAACTCCCAATAGCGGCTGTCCCAGGGAGATTCTTCCTGCCTGCTCTGGAATTAAGTCCCCTTGGTGGAGGGATTGGCATTCCCTGGGGGCCTGAGTGTGCTGTGGCTTCCCAGTGAATCAGGCTTAACATCCGAGTCCATTTGTTCCCTTTCTTAACTAGCTACCTTGCTAACAGCAAGCAAGATAAGTAATATCTATCTTGCAATATTTTAAAAACCAAGATCAATACAATAGAAATCCCTCTGCGCAAAATATCAAACAAGGCCTGGATGAGGGTGGGCTTGTGAGGTGTGCCAAGGCTTAGGGCCTGCGATGGCCAGGCGATTGCCAAGCCTGTGTTACCTGCTCATCTAGGTAAGGATGGCTTATAGTGTCCGAAGGCAACTTCAAACAGTCCCTTAGGATAGATGGGTGCTGCTTTTAGAAGAAAGGAGTATTGTTTGTCTGCCCTGGCACTAAGTGCTTTTATTGTACTACATGTATATTTTATTTTCTTACTCTTTTTCCCTCATAGCAAACCTCACTTTATAATGAGGAACATGAAGAACAAAATAAGGTGCCCAAGATCACACAATCTTATGTAGAATCTGAGGCTAGGCTTTGGTCCTCTTTGGACTCCAGAGCATGAATTCTTGAATTTTTGGCATCATCTAAAGCCGTGGCCTGTTAGAAATTTAGCCAAAGGCCGGAGCTATTAGTTGTCCTCTGTTAATGAGTGGCCCCAGGTGGCTAGTCTCAGTAACCCCTTCCTGGCTCTTTGTTCTGGTTGGCAGATGGCTTTCAGAAGTTGGGAGAGCCAGAAGCCCTCACCCACTTTTAGAATTAGCCCCTTGTTTCAAAGCAGCAAGAGATTGGTGCATATTTCCAAATTAAATTACAGATACTGCAAGTGTTAAGTGGCAGGTGAGCTGCACTTTAAATAGATCACATTAATTCTGGCAGTGGAAGCGGAGCCCTGCTGGGATAATTCTTATCATCAGCATCTCTCTGGCAAGCTTTAGAAGGATTCTGTAGCGGTAAGCAATTTGGGAAATTGAGAGGTGAAAACACACCTTCAAGTGTTTAATGTGCATTCAAGGTCAGAGGGAGGTGACTGCAGTTTTCAAGAGAGATGGTGGTGAAAGTCACTTGATGCTAAAGGTGATGGATATCCAGATGGTTGTCTGGTGGGCCCACTCAGAGTACTGCTTTCACCAAATTCCCCCTGCTCCGGTTTCCGAGAGGCTTCAAGTGGAAAGAAGGCTGTTAGCACACTTGTGCAGTTTGGGTTTGGGAAAGGGATTAGTTTCACATTTAGGCTTCGAGACAGAGGATCGTCCTGAGTGAACTCCCCTGTTGGTGGTTTTTCCAGTCATTCTCGGGACATTTATTGTAAATGATCCCAGAGGTTGGCACGATCCATCCAAAAATATGTATGCACACTCTTCCGTACATACTCATTTAGATACTGTTAACAGAAAAAGGGAAAGAAGAAACAACCCAAATGCTTTCATATGAGAAGGGTAAACGATGGTTAGTCATCATGGACTATGTATTGTGCTCAGTGCTTTACCGCCTTTTTCTCCAGTTTCCCCAGTAACCCGGGTATTCTGTACTTGGGGCCTTTTGTTAAGGGAGAGGAATCTAAAACATATCATGTTTAAGTGACTTGCCCATGGTCATTCAACTGAACAATCTTTTCTTTCTTTTTTTTTAATTTTTAATTTTATTGATTTTTTAGAGAGGAAGGAAGAGGGATAGAGAGCTAGAAATGTCGATGAGAGAGAAACATCGACCAGCTGCCTCTTACACACCCCAACCCAGGGATGTGCCCACAGCCAAGGTACATGCCCTTGACCGGAATCGAACCTAGGACCTTTCAGTCCACAGACCGACGTTCTATCCACTGAGCTAAACCTCTTTCGGCCTGAACAATCTTTTCACCTGTTGTTCTGCCCACTGGTTTGGAAGTTTGTTGGGGACGAGTCCTTCTAGGCTTTGCCTTTTAGGCCATCATCTCGCCTAGTCCATGGCTCCTGGTTAAATGGTAGTCGATGTGGCTGAGCTGAAATATCAGAGTGAACATATTAACCCGACGTCCAGTGTGTGATGTGTATATGCGCATCCTTCTGGAGGGAAGATTCACAGACCTTGCCACATTCTCAGAGGGGTCTTGGGAGCTGTTATGCTCCTGGATTAGAATCCTTGTCTAGTAGCAGACTCAGTATTTCCTCTCTTAGTATTGTATATTAAGCATTTGTGAACATGATCATTTTAAAATATATTTTATTGATTTTTTTACAGAGAGGAAGAGAGAGGGATAGAGAGTTAGAAACATTGATGAGAGAATCATTGATCAGCTGCCTCTTGCATACCCCCTACTGGGGATGTACCCGCAACCAAGGTACATGCCCTTGACTGGAATCGAACCTGGGACCTTTCAGTCCGCAGGCCAACGCTCGACTGAGCCAAACCAGTTTCAGCGAACATGATCATTTTGAAGAATGTAGACACCCTCCTCACTTGGCAAGGCAGTATGGTTTGTAGTTCGACAGCTCTGAGTTCCATTCTGCTGTATTGCTTACTGTGTATTGCTGCGTGAGTTCCTTCACTTGTCTAGGCCTTGGACCTTGCCTTTGATATGGACTTGACCTTGGTGGTTATGAGGACTGAGTTCAGATATAAAATGTTTACTACAATGGCTGGTGTATACTTAATGCTCAATAACTAGTATTGGCTGTTGCTGTTGTTACTGTTATTGGCAGTAGGTAAAAGTGTTGATGTGAGGTAAAGAAAATTGATCACAACATTAGATATATACTAAAATTACAACTAGGAAAAAAATTTGTGTGGGCATGGATAAAAAAGGGGGGATGTGAGGAGGTACTATGACTATTTTATGGATAAAAACAAACTTTCTTAGCTTTCCCTTAAAGCCTTAAATCTGTTCCTTTCTCAGACCTAAGGAACTCTGCCCTAAGAAATTGGAAATGAGGACAACTACTTATGTACAAGGATGTTCAAAGCAGTATATAGGAAAAATTGGTAATATATAATGTTCCCCACTGTAGAGAAACAGTTAAATAACAGGGAAGCCATCAAAAATCATATTTCCAAAGATCTTTAAATGATATAGGAAAATGTTCATGATATAGACGACAAAAAATAAATGAGGGTACAAGACTATGTGTGTATTTGTATATATATGTATGTATACATATGCACCCATTTACCATACACACAATACAATGGTATATGAGTTATTTGCTATAACAAATTACCACAAAGCTGATGGCTGAAAACAACATAAATTAATTTTCTTATACTTACGAAGGGCTTAGTTCAAAGGCGATTTCACTGGATTGAAGTAAAGATGACATCAGGCTGGTTCCTTCTGGAGGCCACAGGGTAGAATCTTCTGGCTTCTGGCATTCCTGGCTGTCACTGGCTGCATCATTCCAATCTCTGCTTCCCTAGCCCTGTCACCTGCTCCTCTGTCCGACCTCCCTCCACCTCCCTCTTATAAAGATAATTGTGATGATTATGGCCACAGAGACTGCCCAGAATAATCAATGTCCTCTCCTTCTCAAGACCCTTAATTTAATCACATCTGCAAAGGCCCCTTTGCCATATAAACTAACACTCACAGGTTCCAGGATTAAAATTTGACTATCTTTGGGGGTTATAAATCATCCTATCACAGATGTTGATTTTGTATAAAAAAGAAAAATACAGAAAGAAAGAGTGGAAGGAAATACTTGAAGATGTCAACAATGGCCATCTCTGGATGGTGGACTTGGGAGTCATTTTAATTTTCTGTATAGTCTTTGGTATCTTTCTTTTCTGTGTTAAGGAAGTAGCTCTTTTACAGTCTTCAGAGATGCTCAGGGAACATTAATAAAGGTGATGTGCACCCAGGCAAAGTGCCACAGCGCCTGTCCCGCTGTCTCCCCAGAGCCCGTGTTCTGGTTCTACGTGAAGGAGGTCCTCAGCAAGCACGAGCTCCAGCGCTTCTACGCCCTGCGCTACATCACCTCGGACGTGGGCCGCGGCCGGGCCTGGCTGCGCTGCGCCCTCAACGAACACTCGCTGGAGCGCTACCTGCACATGCTCCTGGCCGACCGCAGCAGGCTCAGGTACCCGCTGATGGGATTCTGGGAGGCGGGGAAAAGGTGTAGATGAGTGGTTAAAACCACAGAACCTGGAGTCAGAAGCCTGGATTTACATTCTAGGTGCCCCCTTTCCCTCCCCTCCTCCTCTCTACTGCTCACCCTGCTCACAGTCCCATTTGTTACATGAGAGAAGGCCTGTAAAAGGCTCAGCACGGCCCCTGCATATAGCAAGCACTTAAATGCTTATTATTCTTAAGGCTGCGGTGTGGAGAGGTCTATGGTTATAGATCACAGCCTGCTCCTCACTTCATGAAATTTGAATTCGGGCTCTTTTCAAGGTTCAGAATTTCTTTCTCTTTAGATATTGGATGTTTAGTGCCCAGTTTCAGGTTTTGTCTTACAATTCTTTCTGTTTTCTTTTTTGTTGTTGAGGTTAATCAGTATCAGTACCAAACGACTGAAAAAAATGTGGAAGTTTTAAGTTGGGAAGAGAAGTCATTTGTTATTAAAAAACAGGCCCTCCAATTTTATTGTATTTTCTTGATCATAAAGTTCACTCTGTCAGGTAGCACAGGCCAGGTTGTGCTGCCGTAACAAACATGAAGACCTTAGTGGCTTGAGACAGCCGAGTTTATTTATTCCCTCTGCTTCATGTCTCTTGTGGGTGAATAGGGATTCTCATCGCAGGGACCCAGGCTGATGGAGGCTCCATCTCTGTAAAGATGTGGTTGAACTAAGCACTGGCTCTTAAAGCTTCTGCCCAAAGTGATGCTTCACCTCCTCAGGGTAGGGAGATGTGGTTATGCCACAGCGATGGGGAGAGGGCACTGAATATGCTCAATACACTCAGCCACATTTTCTTCAGAAACATTGACATTCCTAACATTTTTCCTGTGCTCATGATGTTTATGATGTTTTCCTCTCTCTCCCAGTCTCTCTCTCTGACTTGGACTATTGTTTTTCCTTTGAGAATGGTAGACCAGACTTGTAGGGTTGTGGTGTTTTTTATTTTTTATTTTTATTTTTTATTGTCACCTGAAGATACAAAGGGACAGTGATCAATCCTGCCCTGGTCCCTTGAGTAACTTCTGCATCAGCAGTGCCCGCGTCCTTATCAGTGAAGTTCCATTTAGCTCAATAAGTTGGCATTTCATTAGTGCCGTGATGAGTTCCCTGTCTCAAGTCTCTCCCCAATTTCTTTTGCCCCTCGGATCACTTCTCCTCTGGAATTTATTAGGCATTCTGGGATCGTGTGCTGGGGCTCTCACAGATACCTTTGAAGTTCTCCCATTGATGCTACCTGGGGTGCTTTGTCCAATTCTGTGCTCAGACTCTGTGGGTCTGAAATATTATATAATAGGAGGGGTAGGCCAGGATGCCTAGTGCTGCCTGCATCTGTGTGCTGCCTGGGTCTGAGTTGGATATCTCTATGTACCTCCCGAGCATTAATCAGCCTTAATTAAGGAGAACATACTCATGTTCCTAAAAATGGATTCTAGTCAAGGTCTTTCCACCACATCATTTGAAAGTGGCTGAGTTGTACACTCCACATCAAAGTTGAATTAACAATGAGCAGTTGAAGTGAATCCAGATGTTAAGAATCATAGTTTAATTTACCTAAATCACTAGTCACTTTAATCTACTTCAATGTGGGAAAACCAAATTCATTTACATACATGAAAACTGACTCAGATATTTAAAGAATCAGAATTTGGGGGATCAGAGGTACTGTTGCCTTGCCAGCTTAGACCTGTGGTTTGTGCTTCCCCTGCCATTCTGCTGGCCCATGTACTGAACACACATGTCCTTTCTCTTTCTGTTAAGTTGTATTCAGTCACCTGTGTCCAGCCTCCTGCTGAAGCACAGCTCACTCCCAACTGACTGTTTTAGTGAAATTTAGCTCTGACTCCACTCATCTAGAGTTCTCTGACCTGGCGGGAAGTCAGATGGTTAAGGGTATTTGCTTGTTACCGCTTAGCAGGGGGCTGGATAAAGAGCTGGGAACTGGAAGGGGAGACCTGCTTTTGAGCTACATTTATTGCTGAATGACCTTGGACACACACTGTAGGCCTCTCTGGCCCCTCCCCCACTTAGATTTGTGGGGTCTTTTTAGCTTCCCAGCCTAACTTGGGCTTTTGGGTCTGTAGCCCAAGCAGATATTACATACAAATGCTGTGGTTGATGGACTGTGGGCTTTATAATTTCTTTCTGAAATGCTTTCTTCTTGTGTTAGCCCCGCCTGGACTTCCTGCCTGTCTTTTGGAGATCTTGCTTGAGTGGCAGTCACCCCTCTGTTTGTGCCCATCTGCTGCTTCATAAACACCACATTTACATCTCCTGCCTATTTCAGTGCTGTCAAGCTCTGGGGACTCTAAAGATCTCGGGGGACCAATGAGGAAGTCGTAGGGTCTGTGCAGTCAGTCCTAAGTTTATAGCCAGAAGCTTCATCCCAGCAGAGACTCCTGTCTTCACTCTGCGGTGACCAGGCGTGGCTTTTCCAGGAAGCCAGATAATGGAACTGTCTGGCTAAGGGGCACAGAGAGCCACTACTTAGAGCCTTTTCCTTTTCTCTTTCAATTTGCAGCACTTTTTATGAAGACTGGTCTTTTGTGATGGACGAAGAAAGGTCTAGCATGCTTCCTACCATGGCAGCTGGTAAGCCCGGGCAAGGCCGGGGTGATGGGTCCTGGAAGAAGAAGAGGGGTTTTCCTTATTCCTCAGCAACTTGAGGTGCTTGCCACCGTCCTTCCTCTAATGGCATTGAATTTGATACCCTGGCAGGGAGAGCACGGGGTTGAGGGTTTTTGGCTGTGGCTTTGCAAGTGTAATAGAAAGACCTGCAGGTTGGAGACAGGAGACCTGCCTTTGAAGCTGGGGACCTGGGGCAGATGCTGTTACTATTACTTTCCTCCTCTGCAAGGTGGGGTTCCGGATGTCACGGCCGTTGTCATATAGGACTGTGAGAGAATCAAATGTGATAGTCATGTACACCATTTGTCAACATGCAAACCTGGAAAGATTTTTTTTTGTGTGTGTTTTATTAAATTGTTTATCATTTGACTCACTCAAAAGGTGAAACGATTCAACAGAAGTGGGCAACTTTTGCTACTTTCTTCTAAATCCTCTGTTGCCTCCTTTTTCTTTTTCTTTCCTCAAAGTTTGCACCAAGTCCCAAATATTGAGTTACGTTAGCTTAGGCCATTGAGGAAGAGTCAGGGTTTGGCCATGATTTCCTGTGGGTCATAGGATACCAGTGCAAATTTTTCATACGTAATTCTACTAATGATATTGGTGTACCTATTGTAATTGCTTACTGAGCTGAGTGTTTTTGGTGGGCGATGGTCTTTATAGTTAACCTGTGAAAGAGATATTGTGTCTCTATTTTACAGATAAGGAAACTAAAGCTCAGAGAGTTATAAATGGCTTGACCAAGGTCTCGTAGCTCGTACGTGGCAGTGCTGGGATTCAATCCAGGCAGTCTGACCTCAAAACCTATGACTTACCTTCCCTCTTGACAGAGAGGAAAAGAATTTGGAGTGACTCAGCTTCTGTGGTAGCTGCTGTTCACTGACCCCAGTTGGGGGAGGTTTCAATCAGCATTTAAGATCAGTGTGCACCCTCCTGTGCACTGTACTGTCTGCAGCTGTTTGTCGTGTTGGAGGCGTTACTGTCCAACAGCACACACTCCATGCTCTTCCTTTTGTGTGGAAGGTCTGAACTCCATACTCTTCGCGATCAACATTGACAACAAGGATTTAAATGGGCAGAGCAAGTTTGCTCCTACTGTCTCGGACCTCTTAAAGGAGTCAACGCAGAACGTGACTTCCTTGCTGAAAGAGTCCACGCAAGGAGTGAGCAGCCTTTTCCGGGAGATCACGGCGTCCTCTGCTGTCTCCATCCTCATCAAGCCTGAGCAGGAGACCGACCCCCTGCCCGTCATGTCCAAGCATGTCAGTGCAGGTGAGGCAAAGCGTTTGAGGTAGAGCAGAGGGGCCAGGTAACAGGTGTCAGGCCATGGCCAAGGTGGACACACCTCATCACCTGAAAGTGCCCAGGGGCCTGAATCTGACGCACTTGCATTCTCCATTCACATTTGTTCTTATTCTTTTATAACCTTTGGATAAAAGTGCTAGAAGAACTGCTTAGAGGAACAATTTTAACATTTTCTTTGTGGCATATTTTTAAAATTATTTTTATTTTTTAAAATTTATTTTTCAATAACCCTTGACATACAATATTATAATTGTTTCATATGTATTGTTAACATGAAAACTATCGAAACCTGTAAAGAGTTTTTGTGAGTTTATTTGAGCCAAACTGTCGACATATGCCAGGAAGCAGAACTTCAAGGAATTGAGATAATGCTTCAGAGAATGGAAGGTTACATCTGTATTTATACATTGCAATCAAAGGAAAGGGATGTAGGTGGGTTAGATGAAATCCATTGGTGATAAATTGAGGAGGTGGCATAAAGCAAAGCAGGGAAACCTCTGGGATAGGATAAAAAGTGAAATGATGGACATATGCTTCTTTTACAGAGATGGATACAGGATAGTTTAACATAATTAACAGTTGATAATAAACTTGATAACAATAACAATGAGGGAATGCCCTGATGCCATTTGTATTGCCCCTGATTGGTTAGGGTGGGGGGAGGAGGGAGGGAGAGGAAAGGAAGTTACAAGTTACCCATACATTTTGCAGATATGTTATCTTAGAGGCAAAAAGATAAATGGGATCAGTAAAGATCTAAGTTGATTGTTGTCAGGAAAAATACTGGCCTAGGACATGACTACCCACTATAACCTGTTTGTAGTTAAATATTTAATTTTCAGACCATCTTTTGTGGTTACTTTAGGTCTCTGAGTTTGCAAGACTGCCATGTAGGCCTCTCCTGAGTTGTCAGGTTAGCATGTGGCTCCTTTCATCCACAGTGTATTATACAAAGTGGTTAGATATTTATATACCATAAAGTGATCCCCCCTCCCCCGTAAGTCTAGTACCTATCTGACACCATACATAGTTACTATAATATTATTGAGTATATTCCCTATGGTGTACTTTATATCCCCATGACTATTTTTATAACTGGCAATTTGTACTTCTTAATCCCTTTTATCATTTTCACACATCTCCTCACCTTTCTCCCATCTGACAACTATCAATTTTTTCTCTGTATCTCTGAGCCTGTTTCTATTTTATTATTCTTATTTTTTAGATTTCACATATGAGTGAAACCATATGGTATTTGTCTTTCTCTATCTGATTTACTTCACTTAGCACCTAATACCCTCTATTAGGGGTGTCGAACTCAATCAGAGAAGGGGCCAAAATCTAAAATCCAGCCTAAATCGCGGGCCAAATGGTTTACTGAACAGTCATAAACTGTCATTGTGATGGAAACGCAGCGGAGTGCAGTGATGACAGCGCAGTGCGGGCCACATTGCAAGGCCTGGCAGGACGGATTTGGCCCGCGGGCCTTGTGTTTGACACATATGCTCTAGATCTATCCATGTTGTTGCAAATGGTCATATTTCATTCATTTTTCATGGCTGAGTAATATTTCAATGTATATATGTACCACTTCATCTTTATCCATTTGTCTGTTGATGGGCACTTAGGTTGATTCCATGTCTTGCCTATTGTGAGTGATGCTGCATTGAACATAGGGATGCATATATCTTTTCAAATTTGTATTTTAATTTCTTCATATGAATACCCAGAAGTGGAATTGCTGGGTGATATGGTAGTTATATTTTTTAAATTTCTGAGGAATTTCCAAACTTTTCCATAATTCCTGCACCTGCTTATAATCCCTCTAACAGTGTAAGAGGATCCCCTTTTCTCCACATCCTTGCCAGCACTTTTTGTTTATGGTTTTATTAATCATAGCCGTTCTGACACATATGAGGTGATATCTCATTGTAGTTTTAATTTGCATTCCCCTGATGGTTAGTGATGTTGAGCATCTTTTCATATGTCTTGGCCATCTGTATGTCCTCTTTGGAGAAATCTCTGTTCAGGTCCTCTGTCCATTTTTAAATTTGATTATTTGGTTTTTGATGTTAAGTTGTATGAATTCCTTATATATTTTGGATATTAGCCCCTTACCAGATATATCATTGGGGAATATCTTACTCCATTCAACAATAGGTTGTCTTTTCATGTTTCTTCTTCTTCTTCTTCTTCTCTTCTGTTCTTCTTCTTCTTCTTCCTTCTTCTTCTTCTTCCTCCTCCTCCTCCTCCTCCTCCTCCTCCTCCTCCTCCTCCTCCTCCCGCCTGCTTCTGCTGTTGCTTCTGCTGCTTCTGCTGCTGCTTCTTCTTCTTCTTCTTTTGTTCTTTTTTTCTCTTTCTTTTCTCTTCTTCTTTTTCTTTTCTTCTTTCTCTTCTTTCTTTCTTTTCTCTTTCTTTCTTCTTCTCTTTCTTTTTCTTCTTTCTTTTTCTTTTCTTTTTCTTTTCTCTGCTGTTCTTCTTGATTCTTTTCGTCTTCTTATTCTTTCTTCGAGTCTTCTTCTCGTCTCTTTTCTTCTTCTTTCTTCTCCCTTCCTTTCTTCTCGTCTTTCTTCTTTCTGTCTTTCTCTTCTTCTTTCTTTTCTGAATCTGCTTTTCTTCTTCTCTTCGTCTTCTTCTTTCTTTCTTTTCTTCGTTTCTCTTTCTTCTTCTTCTGGCCTTTCTATTCTTCTTCTTTCTTCTTCTTCTTCTTCTATAGTCTTTCTTCCTTCTTCCTTGCTCTCTATTCTTCTTTCTCTTCTTCTTCTTCTTCTTCTTTTCTTCCCCTTCTCTGCTGCTGCTCTGCCGGCACTCTTCTTCTCTGCCATCTTGATTCTTCTTCTTCTGATTTCTACATCTCTTCGTTCTTCTTCTTCTTTTTACCTTCTTCCCCCTTTCTTCTTGTTCCTTCTTTCTTTTCTTTCCCTTTGCTTCTTCTTCTTCTTCTCGTTCTTACATTCCTTTCTCTTCTTCTTTCTTCTTTCTTTTTTTCTTCTTTCGTGTTTTCTTTTTTGGTTCTTTTTCTTTTCGTTTTTCCTCTTTCTCCTTTTTTTTTCTTTGTTTTCCTCTTTCCTCTCTGTCGGTTCTTCTTCCTTCTTCTCTTCTGCTTCTTTTTCTTCTCTGTCTTCTTCTTGCTTCTTTGCGTCTTTCTGTTTCTATCTTGCTTCTTGTGCTTCTTCTTTCTTCGTTCTTCTTCTCTGTCGTTTTCTTCCTTCTTCCGTTTCTTTCTTCGTCTTTCTTTTTCTCCTCGCTCTTTTGTCTTGTCTGTCTCTTTCTTCTTCGTCTTCTTTTTCTGTCTTCTTCTTCTTTCTTCTTCTTCTTCTTCTTCCTTCTTTCTCGGTCTTCGGCGTTACTTTCTGTCTTCTTCTTCTGTCGTTTCGTTTTTTTGCCTTTTTGTCTTTCTTCGTTTCTTTCTTCCTTTTTTTCGTCTTTTTTTCTTTCTTTCTTCTTCGTTTGCTTTTTCTTCTTTCTTCTTTTTCTTCTGTCTTCGTTTTCGTCTCTTCTAAAATTTCTTCTTCTTCTCTGTTCTTTCATGCTTCTTCTTTCGTCTCTTTCTTCTTCTTGCTTCTTTTCTTTCTTCTTCTTCTGTCTTCTTGCTTTCTTATCTATTCTTATTCTGCGGCCTTCTACCTTCTCTGGTCTTTCCTTGCTTTCGTTCTTCTGGTTTTCTCTTTCTTGCGTCTTCTCTTCTATCGTGCTCTCGTTGTCGTCTTTCTTCTCTTTTTTCTTTCCGTTTCTGTTTCTTCGATCTTCTTTCTCGTCTTCTTCGTTTTCGTCCTTCTCTTATTTTTCGTCTTTTTCTCTTCCTACCTCTTGTCTTCTCTTCTTTTTTCTTTCCCCGCGTCATGTCTTCGTCTGCTTCTTTCTTCTTCTTCTTTTTCTTCTTGTCGTCGTTCCTTCTTTCTTGCTTTCTCTTTTCTTCTTTTTTCTTGTTTTCTGTTTCTTCCGTCTTTTTTTCCTTCTTCTTCTTCTTTTTTTGTTCCTTTTTTGCTTTTCTTTCTGTTTTTTTCTTTTTTCTTCTTCTTTTTTTTCTTTCTCTTCTTCTTCTTTCTTCGTTCTTTTCGTTTTCTTTCTCTTCTTTTCTTTCTGTCTTCGGCGTCTGTCCTGTCTTTCTTCTCTTTCTTTCTTCTTTCCTTTCCATTCGTCGTTTTGCCTTACTTCTTCTTTCTTCTTCTTCTTTCTTCCTCCTTTCTTTGCTTTTTTTCTTGTCCTTCCTTCTTCTTTCGTTCTTTTTCTTTTCTTCTTCTTTTTCTTCTTCTTTTCTTTTCTTTCTTCTTCTTCGTCTTTCTCTTTCTTTTTGTTTTTCTTCTGCTTTGTCTTCCTCTTCGTTCCGGTCTCTTTCTTCTCTGTTTCCTGTTTCTTCTTCTACTCTGCTCTTCGTCTTCTTCTTTCGTGCTTCTTCTTTCTTCTTTCTTTCCTTCGTTCTTCTTCTTGCTCGTTTCGTCTTCTTTCTCTTCTTCTTCTCTTTCTTCTTTTTCTCCCGTCTTACTTTTCTGCGCTTCTTTCTTTTCTCCATTCTCTATCGGTCTTCGCGTCTGTTTTCTCGTTCTTTGCTTCTCTTACTTTTCGTTTACTCTTTACCTTCCTTGTTGCAGGTTCTCTTCGCTTCCTCTCCACTTCTCTTGGCTTCCTTTGCTTCTTCGTTTTCCTTCTTTCTTTCTTCGTCTTCCGTCTGTGCCTATTCTTCTCTTCTTCTTCTGCTTTTGATTTTACCTGCTGACCTTTCCTCCTTCTTCTTGCTTCTTCTTCTTTTTTCCTTCTTCGGTCTTCTTCCCTAATTCTTCTCTTCTCCTTCTTTTTGCTCTCTTCTTTCTTCCTTTTTTCTTCTTCTTCTTCTTTCTTTTCTTCTTCTCTTCGCTTTTTCATTCTCCTTTCTTTCTTTTCTTTCTTTCTTCTTTTTTCTGCTTGTGCTTTCGGTCTTGTCTTCTTCTTTTTTCTTCTTTGTTCTTCTTCTTGCTTCTTTCTTCTTTTTCTTCATTTCTTCGTTTCTCTGTCTGTCTTTCTTTTCTTTCTTCTTCTTTTTCATTCGTTCTTCTTATTTCTTCGTCTTCGTCTTTTTCGTCTTTCTTCTTCTTCTTCTTCTTTCTTTCTTCTTCTTTCTTTCCTTCTTTCGTCTTCTTCTTTCTCTTTTCTTTCTCCCGTTCTCTTTCGTTTTCACTCTTCTTGCCTTCTTTCTTCTCTTCTTCTGGCTCTTCTTCTTCGCTTTGTCTTCTTCGTGCATTTCTTCCTACTTTTCTTTTTTCTTCTGTCTTCTTTTCTGCTTTACTTTCTTCTGCGTCTTCTTCTTCTTCTTCTGAGGATCGTCAGAGTCTCTTCTTCTTCTTCGGTCAGAGAACGGAAGAATATGGCTGACGGAGGCCTCGTACCTTCACCTACTAAGACTCCGACTCCGAACTATTCCTCTTCTGTTGCTGCTTTTTTCTAGTGCGGCTTTCCTGCTTGCTTCTTTCTTATTCTTTTCTTCTCTTCTTCCTCCTCCTCCTCCCTCCTCCTCCTCCTCCTCCTCCTCCTCCTCCTCCTCCTCCTCCCCCCCCCCTCTTTAATTGTTTGAAGCATTACAAATAGTAGTACATATGTCTCCTCCCCCCCCCCCTTAACCTCCCCACTATCTTTTTGTTTTCATTTTTTTATTGTTTCCTTCACTGTGCAAAAACTTCTTAGTTTTGGCTTAGTCTCATTTGTTTACTTTTTCTTCTGTTTCCCTTGCTTGAGGAGACACATACATTTTTTCAGTCTTCTAACAGATGTTTTTCCAAAGGATTTAAGAAAGTCTGAATAGTAGTAGAGTAGGAGAGGATTTTCCAAGATCTAGAGTCAATATGGCTTGATCACCTCTTTATCTTGCCTATTTTTTCTTATATCATATCTTGTCTTTTTCTAGATGCCAAATGTAAAAAGGAACGGAAGAAGAAAAAGAAGGTGACTAATATTATCTCATTTGATGATGAAGAAGATGAGCAGACCTCTGGTGATGTGTTTAGAAAGATACCTGGGACTGGGGAGAGCTCAGAGGAGAACTCCGATCGCTCCTCCGTCAATATCATGGCCTTTGAAAGCCCCTTTGGACCTAATTCCAATGGAAGCCAGAGCAGCAACTCATGGAAAATTGATTCTTTGTCTTTGAATGGAGAGTTTGGGTACCAGAAGCTTGATGTGAAAAGCATTGACGATGAAGTGGATGAAAATGAGGATGACATGTACACGTCGGGAAGGAAGCATACGGGCCACTCAGAGTCGCCTGAGAAGTAAGTTCCACTCTAGGTTTTAACGAAGGTAGCATATTAACTGTTTTCTCTTCCTGCAGAATTGGGTGAAAGAAGGGTGCAAGGTTTATATTTGTTTAGGGCATCTTTCGTTTTTCAGATCTTGATTTAGGAGGAAGGCGCATTATTAGCTTGTAGAGAACTAAGAGAGGGGAAGGGAGTATATTTAAAGGTATGTATTCCAAAATTAGTGTCAAGATGCGTGCCTTGAAACTTTTGCTTTACATATCCAGCTTTCATTTTGTTTTCTAGCTTCTCCTCCCATCTTTAACTTGCCTCTAGCATAGGGAGCTCAGTAGAAAGGTAGGGTTATTCTAGAAAATAGCCATGGGCTGGTGATGTTTGTGTTTATCAGCAGGATTGTGAACAGCAGTGATTTGCCTGCACCTGCTGCTTTACCACTGGAGTTGCTGTAGACTTATGCCTGTGGAAGGGGCTTGACACATGAAGGCATAAAGCAAACAAGTATAGTAAAGAGCTTGGATTTTGGAATCGAGACAACCTGGGTCCTCGTGTACTAGCTCCCTGGCTTAGATTGGAGGAGGTTAGACAAGTTACTTCACTTCCCAGAGTCTCAGGGCTCATGAGAGACCCGGGAGAAAAACAGTACCTTCTTAGTAGGGTTGTTGTCAAAGCAGTGAGCTGCTCCATGTGGGCTGGCTGCACACTACTATTGTAATAATATTCCCACACTTGGTTTTACTCTTCATGCCAAATAAATTAGTTTTCATGTAGGCGTTACGGTGGTTAATGCTATCCTGATCACTCTGACTTCAAAACCAGCCCATAAGAGTGAGAGAGATTTTGAGATCCCATGGTATGACTGAACAGTATGTCTTGCTTTCCACTTTCATGCTTTAATAGGAGGTGTTTTTTTTTTTTTTTTTTTTTTTTTTCCCTTTCTCACGACATTGTGCCTGCTTTTTGTCTTTGATTGTTATCCTGGTCCTCATTCACATGAATACCTGTGTATTAGAAGTATCATCTGATTGACCATCTGTGTGACATGCCAGATGCTACAAGCTATGTATATATTATCCTAATCCGTAGTGGATACCATCCCCACGGGACGGATGAAAGAATGGGATTTGTAGAGAGTTGAGATTTGTCAGAGCAATGGGCAAAGCTGGGTTAAGTTTAGATTAAGCTGATTGTACTGTTGAATACTTTACATATCATTCTGAATATCAATTGGTTGATGTTCAATTAGATCAATATGTCATGTTTGTTAAAGGTTCCTCCATTGTTGAGTATTGGCATCTTCCTAATGGCAGCTTTGTCTGTTGTTGCTTTTGGTTATCAGCCATTGTGAGAGCAACATTTTCACGAGGAGGTTTTGTTCTCCTCCTGGAGGATTTGTTGGAGTAGCGTCCCTGTGGCTTGTTTTGCTGACAGGCCGTGAATGTTTTGGTTCCTGGAATCCAGGTCTTGTGACGGGCTGTGTTAGTCAGGGTTTTCCAGAGAAACAGGATCAAGAGGGTGTGTGTGTGTGTGTCTCTTCTGTGTGCATCTATCTGTCCTGAGAGACTTATTTTAAGGGATTGGCTTATGTGATGGTGGAACTCTGACAAGTTCAGAAACTGGAGGGTGGGCTGGCAGGCTAGAGATTCAAGGGAGAGTTGCTGTTCGAGTCTTAAGGCAGCCTGCTGGCAGAACTTCTTCTCAATCTTTTTCTGTGAAGGCCGTTAACTGATTCGATGAGGCCCACCCAAATTATGGAGGGTAGTCTGCTTACTAGTACTCAGTGTCTGCTGATTTCAATGTTCATTTCATCTGAAAAATACCTTCCCAGGAGCATAGAATAACATTTGATCATATCTGGCTACTGTGGCATAGCCAAATTGACACTTAAAATTCACCCTCACACTTGCCTTTAGTCTTAATCTAGGCCTTTCAGGAAACGCCACTTGTGTTCTGTGTCTCTGCAGGTGAGAGCAACTGAGTTTATTCGCTTCATGGGTTCTCACTGGCCTCAAACACAGTCATTTCTCTCCCTAATGACCAGTGCCATTGAGGGAGTCTGGAGAAGAGGCCACTTTGCAAGCCAAGGCGGCTGCCAGCATTGTGATGTGTGAGGCACAGGACAGTGCAGGTGACCTTCACAGAGCTGGCCCTGCGGGGCCATGGAGCCTCCTGCAGATTCTGGACAGCCTCTCCTGTGTAAAGGGGGTCTTGAGTGAGCATTCACAGAGCATCTTGGGAAAGAGCAGAGGAATGATGAGGTGGCTTATGAATAATGCTTTTCCTTTAAAATTTTTTTTTTTAAATTGATTTCAGAGAGGAAGGGAGAGAGAGAGAGAAAGAAACATAAATGTGAAAATCATTGATTGGCTGCCTCCTGCACGCCCCCCTTCTGGGGGTTGGGAGTCTGAGCCCGCAACCCGGGCATGTGCCCTTGGCTGGAATCTAACCTGGGAGCCTTTAATCCGCAGGCCTTGGCTAGGGCTGATGCTTTCCTTTTGATTGCAAGAAAATGTTCATATGTACGGTCTCGGAACCTGAGGGACAGAACTTGAGCAGTGTCACAGCACAGCTGGGTTTGTGAGGGGAGTGGCGGGGCCAGGTCAGGGGGGAAGCACACTGCGGTCTGTCACAGCCTCTGGCAAGGTTGGTGCTCTGAGGGCGTCGAGATGCTCCGTTGGCCAAAGGTTGAGTTTTATGTCTCTGTTTGCTAGCAATTAAACCACTTATTTGATGACTAAGGAAAACCTTGCCCCTCAAGATTTTGGCTTTGCTTTAAAAAATTTTTATTTTTTATTTTTAAGAGGATAATACCTTTATTATATTATAGAAAGTAGTTTTCTGTCACTTAATATGTTTTCTGTGATGCCAGTAGGAAAGTAGAGTGAAACAATTTCAAACGTGTGGGAAAATGTTGCACCTCCCTAGCAATTAAGCAAATGCAAAGTGAAAGCAGTTAGTACCATGCTTGCCTGTTCTATTTGCCTAGAGCAGTGGTCAGCAAACTCATTAGTCAGCAGAGCTAAATATCAACAATACAGCGATGGACATTTCTTTTGAGAGCCAAATTTTTTAAACTTAAACTTCTTCTAACACCACTTCTTCAAAATAGACTCGGCCAGGTGGTCTATTTTGTGAAAGAGCCACACTCAAGGGGCCAAAGAACCGCATGTGGCTCGAGAGCCACATTTTGCCAACCCGGGGCCTACTAGCGTTAAAGTGAGAACTGGGAAAAGGCAGGCCCTGCTTAGTACCCCGGGCCTGGCCTGCACTTGGTGTGTCCTCAGGCTTGGTTTGCTCCAGGCACACAGTAGGTGCTAACTGTGAATGAGTGATGTAAGGCGTCCTCCATTGCTGGTAGTGTTGGCAGCCATCTAGAAAACACAGTGTCAGCAGCCTTAACATTGTCGACCTCACTTGATTTAGCAACCCCACTGCCAGGGATCTTCTCAAGGGCAGGCTCAGGGAGCAGGCTGCTGCGTCAGATAGCAAAGTCCTTACTTAGAGAAGCAGAACTTCAGAGCCAACCAACAGGTGCTACCACAGAGGAGCGGTTAACAGAGGATCGCATTGCGTGAACCTCAGAGTCTTAATGTTTAGGACCTTAAACCTCTCACATGAGAAGTGTAAGAAAGAGCATCCAAGTAGTTTGAAGATTAACTTTGTGAGCTTATGCTGAATGAAAAAAGGCAAATATAAAATCATATTTAGTTTCATTATGGCCTTGTAGAGAAAACTGCAAGAAAGAAAAGACATACTAAGAGGAGATAGTGTCTAAGTCAGTTGTGCTTTGGGTAATGTGGTGTTGGGTGTAATTTTCCCCCATTCTTTTAAAAAAATTTTTTTCTTGGTTTTACAACATGTTTTACTTTTCTAACAAAAAGCAACACCTGTTCTTACGTTGCTAAGCCAGCGGTGGCACCATATCCTGAATTGGTCTCTGCCTCAGGAACCACTTTGGTGTAACTCAGCTTTGAGGTGTAACTCAGCTTTGAGGTGTGACCCGTGGCCCCGTTAACGTAAAAACATTGAAACCTGTAAAGAACTTTTGTGACTTTATTTGAGCCAAACTGTCGTATGCCAGGTAGTAGAACCTCAACGAATTAAGATAATGCTCCAGAGAATGGCGATTTTTCATCTGTTTTTATACATTGTAATCAAAGGAGGAGACATAGGTGGATTACATGAAATCCATTGGTGATAGATTAGGGAGGCAGGAGAAAGCAAAGTGGGGGTGGGTTGGGAGTGGGAAACCCCTGGGATTGATAAAAAGTAAAATGATGGACACATACTTAGGTGGGTACAGAAACAATTAACATGATAATGAAGGAATTTGTGGTATCTGTTCTGGAACCCAGCACAGTAGGTTATACCAAGGGATCTGGAAAAAGGGAAGCTACAAGTTATCCAGACATTATTAAGAGTACATTATTATACATGCAATGAGACAGATAGGCTCAGTTAAGGTAAAGGTTGACCTTGTCAGGGAAGATACCGGACTAGGACATAACTGCCCACCATAACTACTTTTAGTTAAAGTTTAATTTCAGACCATCCTTTGTGGTTAGTTTACGTCTCTGAGTCGGCAAGACCACCATGCAGGCCTCCCCTGAGCTTGTCAGGTCAGTATGTGGCCCCTTTCGTCCACAGCCCCTTTTGCTTGGGTCCCAAACCTCAGCTGCTAGAGCCTGGCTTCCCATGTGTTGCCGTGAAGTGGCAGGATTTCCCCTCAGGAACAGCAGCAAGAGAAATGGTGGCTTTGCTTCCTTCTGAGAGGTGCCCTGACTGACTCTAGGTGTCTGGGAGTCCCTCAGTCGCAGCTGCTGGCCTGGAGCCCCAGGAGGGCAGCTCTCTACAGGTTCTAGGGCCACAGCCCCGTTCATCGAAGCATCAGCCTTCCTCTCTTGTGCCCTAGAGTGCCATCTGAGAGTCTCATTGTGTGTGTACCTGCAGGATTAAATGAGACATTTTGCAAATTCTGTAGACTTCTGTTTGGTGCCAAATGCATGAGGACTGAAAGCAGAATTTCTACGTGATGATCTCTAAAAGAAGGGGTGGCCAACTACACCTGCTGGCCAGATCCTCTACACAGCTGAGAAGGGTTGTTAAACAAACAAACAAACAAGGCAAAGCAAACAAACAAAAACCAAAAGAAGAAGAAGGATGGCCACAAGGCTTAAACATTCTGCTATCTGGTCCTTTATAGAAAAAGCGTTCGGTTTGGCTCGGTTGATAGATCGTCAGCCTGCGAACTGAAAGGTCCGGGTTCGATTCCTGTCAAGGGCATGTACCTTGGTTGTGGGCACATCTCCAGTAGTGGGTGTGCAAGAGGCAGCTGATTGATGATTCTCTCTCATCGATGTTTCTAACTTTCTATCCCTCTCTCTTCCTCTCTGTAAATCAATAAAAAACATTAAAAAAAAAAAAAAGTGTTGATCCCTGCTCTAAGGAATGAAAGAAAACCTCTCTGCATCATGCCATGGTAGGCAGGAGCCAGGAGAACCATTGCATCTGGGTTTGGAAGACCTGTGCTTGAGCCCCCAGAAGCCTTGGTTCTGTCCTTAAGGCTCATGACCTTGTACAAGTCAGAATCTCTTGAGTTTTTCTCCCTCTCTCCCTTCTTCCGTCCTCTCCTCCCCTTTCTTTGTTCTTTCCTCTCCCTCTCCACCCATCCCTCCCTTCCTCTGTTAAGTAGGTGTGATTATGATCTGCTCTGGTCCTCACAGCTGAGTTACAGAGTGAGTTTATAATCTTTGAAATGTGCTGTGGGCAGTACTTTCTCAAATCAGTTGAATTGAGCCAGCCTGGTACTACAAAGATCGTGCAGCTTAGTTTTGTACTTAGTGGATGCGGTGACTATATAACAGATCATATGAGCTGGTTAATATTTGAGCTGATCCCCTTTCTTGGAAGGGACCCAGACATGGTCTGGTCTGATTCTGCTCTTTACTTGAGAGGGTTTGAGAACCAACAAGGCAAAGGGCCAGCCCAGGTCACATGGCTGCCATCATTTCAGAGCTTGAAACACACCGTGCTTCCTCCTTCAGCACTTTGCACATGCTGTTTCCTCCCCTTCTGTTCCTCTTGTCCCTTCTCTTCACTCAGGTAACTCTTGTGCTTCCTTCAGCTCTCACCTCAAGCCTCCCTTCTTTCAGGAAGCCTTCCATGACCTTCTGACCAGCTCTATGAGGATGAGCTACTGTTCTATACCATCTAGGGGGAATATTTGATTCATGTCTGTGCCCCTGAACAGGTGGTAAGCTCCACGAGGCTGGATAAACACTGTATCCTGGGTCTTTTGCCAGCACAAAATATAATATATGTGCTGCACGCTGCTTGGCATATATCAATAGTAGGTGCTCAGTAAACAGTGGCAGAAAGAACAAATGCAAGGGGTCTGGCTCCAGTCTCTGTGCTCCCGACTCCCAGTCTGAATCTCCCACTGTGCCCAGCCCTGTCATGGTTAGTTGCCAAGAAGGAGCTTGTGGGAGGCCCAGCCGATGCGTGTGGTGACCTGAGTCCTCAGGGGCCCTTTGCCCTTTCACACAGCTTTATTCTTTCCTCACAGGCCACTGGATGGGAACACCTGCCTCTCCCAGATGCACAGCTGGGCTCCGCTGCAGGTGCTGCACGGCGACACCGATGTCCTCTTTCCGGTCAGCAGCGTGGGCTCCTTCAGCCCTGCAGGTGGGTGCTTTCTGACTGCTCTTTTCCCTCCATTATGGCTCCGAGCACTGCAGGGGTGTCTGGGCCACTTCTGCCGGTGGGAGCGGGGGGCAAGGAGGCCGGACTCAGAGCAGAAGTGCTGCTGAGATTCGGAGGGACAGAGACTTTAGCTTCACTTCCTGCTGAACCTGGGTATTTTGAGATGCCCTCATCTGAATGAGTGTTGGGCAGAATTGCCTTGCAGGTCACCAGGGAGCCCCCAGTCTGCTTTTCTTCTTGCCAGTGATTTGTTGAACATGTACAAGCTGACTACAAAGAATGACCATTAATTTTGCCTCCTAGGAGGTCACAGAACCCATAGCTGTGGAGGCCCTGGCACCCTTGGCAGCAGAGTGCTTGGGGTCAGGGAGCAGCTTGCTCAGTGGGTAGCAGTTCTGGCCCAGTCCCTGCTGCTGAGCACACTTATGTGTGGTTTGTTATTGTTTTCTGTAGTGAGGGCAGGTCACGGGGAGAGCTGGGACGGATGTGCAGGAGCCCAGCTGGCCCAGAGGAGTGGGAGTGCATGCAGCTGACTCAGTGCCTGGCACTTCCCTACAGCACCACAGGTCCCCGAGGACTCAGTGCCTGGCACTTCCCCACAGCACCACCAGGTCCCCGAGGCCATGGTCCCCCAAACCCACCCCTGACGTCTTCCCAGGTTTAAGAAACGGACGGGGCTGCCAGCTGCTCAGGAAGCTGCTGGCTTTCTGAGCTGGATGACACTGTTGTACTTGCCACTGTGCAGGGAGTACTGGAGTTTCTAGGGTTTGCTCGTGGCTTCCAGGTCACCACCCAGGTCCCCATTCACCTTGCCCTACTCCGCCTGGGGGTGCCTTTCGGTTGGGCTGTGAAGTATTGCTGGGCTGAGAGGTGCATGCACTATGCAGTCTGTTTTGTTTACAGTGGCTGTTTCATTTCCTAACTGGGCTCCTCTAACTGTCAGATGCTGGGCATTCTCCCTTCCTCTGGGCTTTCTGTAGACGGTGTCTCTAGGAGAAGTAGCCCCTGGCCAGTTCCAGCCTGGCGGATCCTCAGGGGAAGACATCCCCTGGCAGGTTGCCCACAGTCCCACCTCCGGCCTTTGTCCTCGCAGACCTGAGGCTGTCTTGTCACTGTTGACGGGACCCGAGCTCCAGCGCATCTGATTGCCCTCACCAGAGAGGCTGCCCAGGAGCCAGTGTGCCAGCTGTTTCCCCGAGAACAGTAACAGAGCTCTCAGCAGCCTTGGACGATGTGACAGCCGAGGGACAAGTGCCACGGGAGCATGCATGGGAGGCAGATTCATCCAGGGCCACGTGGAGACACTGGGGAACCCATCACCCGAGTGTATGCCAGATTGCATCAAGTCTCTCCTGCATGATGCTCCGTTTCCATGGCAGGCATGTGGTCCAGGTAGCGCTGAGACCGGCCTGCCTGCAGGGGGACCCTCCCCTAGGCAACACCCAGCATGGCCGCAATTCCTTTCCCAGGCTCCTTTTCTTTTCCTCCTTTTCTGACTAGTGCCCCTCCTGGTCGACACCCCCTAATTGAGTGATGCTAATATATTCCCTCAGTCAGGCCTGGAGCCATTTCATGTCGTTGGTGGTGAGTTTGCACACAGGAGCTCCTCCCTTAGACCTTCCCATCATCTTTGAAAATGTTAGTGCCTCTGCTGTCATCGCCTTTGGGGTATTAGAGAAAGGGAGGGAGAGCAGAGGATAAACGGAGAGAGGGACATGGTGAGAAAGGTGGATGTGTTGGTAGCTAAGTCGTGGGAGGGAGAAAGCGGTGGAGAAGGGGACCCTGAACACAGAGTCATTATCCTTCTGGATCTTGGAAGGGGCGGTTCTATGGATCAGGGGCCGTGCTTTGGGCTGCATTTCTGGGGTGAGGGAGGGGCTCAGCTCAGGGAGATGCCAGGCCAGGGCTTGGTCCCTAGTAGAGGGTGTGCAGGAGGCATGCTTCTCTATCCCTCTCTCTAAAATGAATAAAAAAATCATTAAAAAATAAAATAAAGTAGTGGCAGTACCTTCCTCAGAAGGGGTGTGGCAGTTGAGTGCTCTGACTCTGCTCTGTGGCTCCAGGGCCTCAGCTTACTACAACTGTCAGCCCATCACATTTTGTGATATGAACATCACAAAATGTGGGGTTGTCATGGTCATGTATCATTAAGGGAAATCGGCTGGGGCCGTCGGTGTTGTATCCGGAATGCTGGTGGGCGATGGTGGCCTTCACTCCAACTACAGGTTTCTGTATGTTGGAGCCCCTGTCCTTGCTTCAGGGAGCAGAATCTGACGGCTGTGTGAGTCAGGTTAGAGAGGGTGAGGTGACCTGAGGTGACCTGCTGCAGGACACCCCTAGAAGGTCTGGAGCCTTTGGATGAGGGTGAAAACGGTTGGAAAACAAGGAGTGGAAGGTAGCTAGTGGGGGCTGACAGGTGTGGGCACTCCTAGCTCTGTGATGGGAGGGAGGGTGAATGCCAAGCTCTGAGGGTACTGCCAGTGGGAAGTGGTGACAGAAGAGGAAGAGTGGCTTTGAAGGTTATGATCAGTTGGTGGCCCAGTAGGACATCCCAGTGGAGATTTCTGGTAGGCAGTGAGAAATGTGGGGCTGGGATTCAAGATTCACGTCCTAGCCAGAGGCAAGGGCTGAGCATGGTCACCTTCCCAGAATGGAGTCTGCAGCTAAGACCTGCTGGATTTATTGGGGACAGAAGCCACAGAGCTGAGATTCAGGGACACCTTTGCTCAGGAATCAGAGAAAAAGACGGTGGGGGAGGGGGACCACAGATAATTGCTATGAAGCCTGAGAAAGGAGTGCTTCAAGGAGGAATGTAGGAGGGGGCCGAGGGAAGTGCTCTTTGGGTCCTTTGAGGGCAAATCCAGTTTCCTGGGAAGATGAGAGTCCCAGGCTCACTGAGTATTCTCACTGAGTTTTACACATGTTACAGTTTAGTATGTGGTAGGCGTTAAGTGTTGTATGGTAGGCAGTAGAGTCATCCCATTTCATAGATAAGGAAACTGAGGCACAAAGAGCATAGGTCACTTGCTGAGTTAAAGCTGGGATCAGGGCTTGAGCTCAGGCAGAGCCCTCAATCTTAAACTAACCACAATACCCTGGTATGAGAAAGGGGAGGCGGTGAAGTAGACACTCTCTTTCCCCTTTGAACTTCTTGAAGGAAGTAGGAGTATGTGGAGTAGCTTGATGGTGTCAGCAGGGTGAAAAAACATTTTTTTTCCTTTTATCGATAGAAGTCCCTTAGTTGAACCCCCTTAAGAGCTGGAGGGTCTTGAGCAGGACGACACTGGCAGAAACGGAAGGAATGAGATGTAGGAGGCTGTCGTGGATGGCTTAGGGAACCAGAGATGTTCCCCTTACCTCTTCCAAATGCCTTTTCCACATGCCGCTGAATGCAGCAAGTGGCTTTTTAGAAATTGGCGGTCACTTCCTTTTGACCCGAGTAGACTCTGTCAGTAATTAGACTGTGCTGCCCTCTCGTGTCCATCTTGAGCCACTACAGGCAGGAGCAGTTTTGTGTAACAGAAAGCTTTGTTCCCTGATTCTGAGGTTGGCCCTGATATGGAGTTGATGGGGAATTCCAGCTGGCTAAGGTAATAAAGGTTGGGGCCTTGTATCAGTGACTGATGCAAAATCTGAGATGGACAAAAAAAAAAAAAAAAAAAAAAAAAAGGTAGCAGACAAAAACCCAGTGTAGCGATGAGGAAAAAATTTTCAAGTCAACTTGTCTAGCAGATAAGCCATTGTGCTGTCTGCCTGTGTCCTTGCCTCATGGAGAAAGTGAGATGACAACAGAAACCTGACCTTCTCTCTGTGTTTGCTCTCTGTTCCCAGATGCCCCCCTCGGAAGCCTGGAGAACGGGACAGGACCCAAGGACCATGCTCTCCCAGAGCCTGGACCTCGGTACAGGTGGGTGGTCAGAAACCAGGTTGCCTTTGGGGTTGGATTTTATTCAGCATTTTATTATTTTTTAAAGCTAGGAGAGCACCTGCGAGGATTGAAGAGCGAGGCCATATTGTGTTCAATTTTAACTTAACATCACAAAATATGGGGTTGTCAGGTGTGGAAGGGCATGAGCGACTCTGTAAGAAATAGGATTTGCATATCATCTTTTCTTGTGCACTTTTGGGGCCAAATCTGGGTACCCGCTCTGTCATTATTTGCTAATTTTAATATTTGATCATGTTGAATAATTAATATTATATAATATTTAAGCCACTTACATATCATATGTTTGTGAAGTGCTTACTTTGGCTATAGTAGTAAGTGCTGTATCAGTTTTCTTTTTTCAAATTGAATTATCTCAATACATTGAATTGCCCAAAGTCCTTGGCTGTGTGGTGGCACAGTGAAGTCTCTCTTATGTCTGGTCCTTGTTGCTGTTACCGTGTTTCCTTCTTTCTCGTCATGGTTTTAATTTGGTGTTTCATTTGCAAGCTCAGCTCCAAGCTGGGAGCCACGATGGCCCCACACCTTGCTTGGGGCTGTGGCCTCTCCCTGGGGGGCGGGGCTGTGCTCCCTGAGACCACACTGTCTGTAGGAGGTCGTACCCATCAGGACAGTGTCAGGAAGGGTTTGCCTGACACATCCAGGACTTGCGTCATTTTTTGCTGTTTGTCTTAGTAAAATTGGAAAATGCAGCATGAAATGAAAAAACCACTTTTAACTCCCAACTCTTGTCTCATTGTTGATATTTTGGTTCTTTTTTTCCTAGTGGTGTGTGTGTGTGTGTGTGTGGACGCGAGCATGTGTGTACATGTGTATATATATGTGTGTGTACACGTATGTACATGCATGTGTGCTTTAACCACACTGTAGCCCTGCTGTTTTCATAAAAGATGTGCTGTTTTTCCACGTTGAAAATTCTTTGTAACTATACAGCCGGTCCTCATTATCTGTGGTGACTGTGTTCTGTGCAGTCGCTGTGAAGGTGGAACCACTGCTCGGGAATTAGAAGACTGGGCTCCTGTGAGCCTCTAGGCCTTTTGTCAGCCTGCCAGTACATACCTTTGTTTTCTGTCTGTTCCTGTTCTAAGACACCTCATTTAACATATATTGTTGACTTTTTGACATTGAACTCATGGCCAATAGCACTGTAACTCCTGCTTGAACAAAAGGTTACCTGACATGTACTTTCTCCACAGTGGCTATCCCAGCCTTCTGGTGGTTGGGAACACCAGACAGCCCTTTAACACCTCCCTTAGGGGGCGTTTTAAATAGCACAATCACCAAGAAGTGTGAAAATGTGGCGATAGTCACCCGCCAAAGGGCACATTGGCAGTATGAGAGTTAAAGATGGAGGCAGAGCTCACCTTGTTGGTGCCAGCTGGGAGCACACACATCTGGAAACCCTGCCGCATGCAGCAGAGAACACGAAAGCACCATGGTGTGGATTTTGGGGTTACAGATACATTTAGTGGGCGGGTACATTTGTGGTCAGGAATTGCAAATAATGAGGACTGACTGTAAGCCCAAGGGCTGCCTTCTGTTCCTTGTAGTAGGCATAGCTGAATAAACTTAACACCAGTTAGTGTTTGAATGGTGAGGTTGTGCATTTGAAGTCACTGAGTGTAACCTCTTTCTGCCTGCCTTTTCCCAGCGTGGAAGCCAGTCCTCCAGGCCAAGGAAGTCCTCTGAGCAGCCTGTTACCTTCCGCCTCAGTGCCCGAGTCGATGACAATTAGTAAGTACTTTCTGAGTCGCCTCCGGCAGTGCTGGGATGACTCCTGGGCCTGTGCGTCCCCGCGGTGCCTCTGTGCCTGCTCCTACACGACTGTGCTGTGAAGTGTGGGGTCAGGTTAGGAGTGTGCATCCCTGGGGTGGATGTTGACTGTGGTGCATGGTTGCATGCTCACTGAGCCGTGCTTGCATGTGATGTGTGGACTTGTGCACACTTCCCAGGACACGCTCCAGGAGTGGGGCAGCGCTGGATTAGAGGGGCAGTCTTCTCTCATTCAGGGTTTTGGGGTTTGCTTCCTGGAAGGCTGTCAGCTAGAACAGGGTTGATTGGTTGCATTTCCTTTGTCGCTCTGGAGGAGTAATTTTTCTAAGTGAGGAAGCCTGTCTCTCTCAAAGATTAATGAAGGTTGCTGGGATCAAGTTCAAACTTTCCAACCTCACCACCTAGAAAAAAGTGTCAGAGAAGTAGTAATTAGGAGGAGGTCTGAGTGGCTTTACGTAATCAAGACGAGCCTGCTTTGTCTTCATGTGCCAGGCAGGTCTGCCCAGAGGCAGGTGGGGCTGGCGTGGGCTCCGGGTGGGCAGAGGCCAGGACTCCTGCCCCCCTTTCTTGTCCCAGGGGCAGGAAGGAAGCGGGGGCAGAGGAGAAACCGCCTCCATTCCCACAGGTAGGATGCAACCGTATGAACTTACATGGGAAAAAATTTACAGCTTTTCCTCCTAGCCTATAGGAAACCTAGCATTTTCTTAATTGTGAAACAGCAGCAAATCATAGGAAGTGGTTAGATGCAAAATGTCACAGGCACCTGCAACAACTGTGGCATGAAAGAGTCTGAGTGTCATTTCTGCTTGAAAACATGGTAATTTTTGAATGTGATAGATAATAAAGAATCCTATATATTATTATGCCAGGTTTTTTTCTTTTTCTTTTTTTGCATTTTCATAATTCTATTTCAATATAGTCTGTTTGCTTTGTAATCATGCGTCTTATTTTATGTAATTTAAAACATTTTTCCTGAGAAGAGGCCCATGAGCATCACCAGACTGTAGAGTGGGCCCATGGTACACAAAGGCTGCTGCCAGGACCTTTCCTAGAAGGTACGCCGTATCCCACTCGGATGGCCACGTACCCCAGTGGCGTGGCCTGGGAGGCAGCGTGCCCCACCCCCTCAGGGCTGTCATTGCTAAGGAAGGAAGAGTGGCGTTTGGGGGCAGCCAGTGTCCTCTGACCTGGGGGTGAAGAAGGCCATGAGCAGATGCTGTGAGGTTGGTGTGGTGGGAATGACCTGCCTCCCTTTGTACAGAGAAAGCATGTAGTTTTTTAGGACGCTCCGCTGCCTTAGATTCAGCCGAGCAGGTATTTATAGATCGCCCAGGATGTGGGACATGGGCTAGGACTGTGGTTGGCAAACGCATTAGTCAACAGAGCCACAGTTTGCCGACCACTGGGCTAGGAGAACACGAAGGTTGCTGGTTTTTAAATTTAAGTTTTGTTTTTTTTTTAACCATGGTACTATTACTTACCCTGTAATTCCTTTCTTTTTTTGAATGCACACTTGAAAAATGTACAAGTCTTTATTTAAAGAGGTAAGTTTATATGATTACAGTGACTGGAGAGCCACAATGGGCTGACTTAAATAGCAGGTGGCTGTAAAGATGAAGACAGTGAGAAGGCAACCGTGTTATGAAGCTGACCTCGATGCTGCCTGTGCGGCTGGGACTGAGACCATTGTGGGAAAGACAGGCCAGTGGGTGAGAGCATTGGGAGGGTGTAGGCTGTCCTCTGCTGACCTCAGACACTTCCCGGGAAGCAGTCGAAAGGCTTGGAGAAGTGAGGGGCTGGCATCTCTGATCACTGTTATGGGGCACCTTGTCCTTGCAGCACAGGATGCTCTCTGTTTCTGTGGGGACACCTCCATGTAGGGGTGAGGCATGACTCTGCATCTAGAGAACACGGGTTTTGCCTTATTTGCATTTGTTTTGAAGAGGACAGGGACCCTGAGATTGGGGACATGAATAGCAGGCTTCATGGCTCCTCATTCTAGGAGCCCAGTTGTCCCAGCTTTGGCTGCCAAGTAGGTTCCTGCTCCGCAGACTGAAGCCCCGCCTCTCAGGTACAGGGTTCGCTTTGTCACTGCTCTTTGGGATGTACAGAGACCGCGGACCGTGGGTCTTCCTTCTGTCCCCGAAGGACTTGCTGGCCCTGCTCGTGTGTGTTCACTGAGGAGTCTGCTCTGAATGGTTCTGCTGATGGCAGGGCTGTAAGCCATTTTTCTTATTGTTACTCATGCAGTTTTCTAAAAACATAAGCCCCGTTTTATTATTTCTTGCCATGTCCAGAGTGTTCAGTTGAATCTCTGAGGAATAGGTCACTGCGTCTACATGTTGACACTCCATATCTGTCAGTGTGGTGTGTGGGGATTGCTGTGTGGATATGGGAGGCTGTGAATTTCAGGGAGCCTAATGGGGCAGCACTGTCATCCATCCTGTGTGTGTTCTGGCTGAGAAATCAGGGTGCTTAGAAACTGTGAGTGGAGGGGCTTTTGGCTTGTGTACCCCTTTCCTGCCCCACCTCCTGTGTCATCACAGGAAAAGAAGAGCCGTCTGTCTGGGTAAGCAGGGGGCATTAGTTTGCTCGGGCTGTCATAATAATAAACCACAGATCGGCGGCTCAACCAACAGACATCTGTTTCTCTCGGTTCTGGGGGCTGACAGTCCAAGATTGAGGTGTCAGTAAGGCAGGTTTCTGGGAAGAGCTATCTCCTTGGCCTTTTCTCTGTGCACCTGCACCCCTGCTGTCTCTGCCTCTTCTTGTAAGTCCTGTGGATGAGTGCCCTGCCCTACGACCACGTTTAACCTTAAAGACCTCTGAAGCCCCACCTCCAAATGCAGTCACATTGGGGGTGAGTGCTTCAACATGGGGATTTTGGAGGAATATGATTCAGTCATAACATAGGGTGTTCCAGGATCCGTGCCCCAGAATGACCCCAATTCAAATGACGTGCACATCCCAGCCTGTGACACACAGGGTTCCACTCCAGAGATGCCTGACTCTTGCAAACCCCAGAAGAACCAGGCAAAGAAACCCCGTAGCAGGGATTGTGACCCCACCTCCCACCAGTGGCTTCTCCACGTCATTTAGCGCTCTGTGCCCGTGGCTGCCTGGGCCCTGTCCTGCAGCTGAGCCTCTACCCAGCACCCCCCCCCCCCCCCCCCCCTCGCCCCGCCAGCCTGAGCCAGCTCTGAAATGGCAGAGCGCTTGGTCCTGGCGTTTGGGGCAGATAGTCTTATTAGCACCCAAGAGGATGGTTGTGCAGACCCTCGTTACTGCTGTCTTCCTACCAGGCCCTTTGGTACTTAAGAAATCTATTTAGTGGAGCAGTCAAGACAGTTTTGAGCAAACCAGAACACCTGCCCTCCTGCCTCAGAGGCTCTTCGTTTCTGCAGTCTGGCTTTGGGTGTGAGGGTTGTGCCTGGCTGGAGTTGGCATGCCTGGTGCTCACGGGAGCAGCGCGCTCCCTCAGCCAGGCAGTCGGGTTCCGGGTTCGGCTGGGTGGCCTTCACCTCTCAGTGCCTTGCTGCCCTGTCCAAACGTAAGATGAAAACCCATCTCTGATGGCCATTGCGAGGATCAGCTGTGATGTTCTTAGAGTATTCGGATCAGAGCCAAGAGTCACTATTAGCTATTATCAATGTGCTTATTCTGTGTTCTGCATTTTTTTTAGAAATTAAATTTATTAGAGTGACATTGGTCAACATTAATGTATAGGTTTCAGTGTGAGTTTCTGTTACAAGATCTCTATATTGACCGTGTGCCCATCACCCAAAGTCAAACCTTCCTGCTTTCTTACCATGACTTCAAAGAATCCTTTTCTTCTTCATCTCCTACTCATTCTGTTGAATGACTGCATAATAGCCTAGTACTTTACTTATTAGAATTTACCAGATTATTTTTTTTGGGGGGGTCATCAGGTTTAAATTTTTTTTTTTTTCTGTGAGTTTTTTTTAATTCATTGTAAATAAAAAGTGAGAAGTTCCAAGCTTGTAGTAAGTGCATTCTAAGACTACCGCCCATCATTATTATTATTTTTTTGCACACCTTTTCCTCTGCATCAAATTCCTGGTTGTGGGCCAGTGGACCACAGTCCGGCCTGCCTTTCTGGGCTGTCTGTGAGCAGCCATTGTGTTCAGGTAATGTGTTGCCAGGAGTGTGACAGCTGCCAGTTTCTTTACTCTTCACCAGCCTTAGGTGCTAACATTTTATGCATTTTTGCTACTTAGAATCGGGAACATGGCACTTGGTAGCTGTGTGACTGCATTTCTGTGGGATGTTTCCCTGGTGTGAACTGTAGGTTTATATCGTTTGGTGTGGGGCCTTTTGTTCTCCCATCGGGTGACCTGCTGATGTGGAGAGGACCTGAGAATAGGAGGGGTGGGACTAAAGCAGGTGTTCTTTGCTGCTCATGTGGCTGTGTGGTTTGGCTTGACGAGGAGGCTGAAAGGAGGGCCTAATACACCTTGTGTAAAAACAATACTTAGTAAAGTAATAATTTGCTTCGGCAGAGTTCACAGGTGCCAAGGATTGTGCCTGGGTGTTTCAAGTTGCATTTTCTCATTTAGCCCCCAGCCATCTTGAGGTGCAGGTAATATTCTTTTTGTGTAAGAAAACAGGGACTTAGTGAGGTGAGGTAACTTATCCACGACCTCACAGCTAGGATATCATTCAGCCAATATTTATTGAGCATCTATGTGACAAGCATGGTTCCCAGGTAGATTAAGTGGTGAAGTGTATGAGGAACCTGGCTTTCTGACTCCAAAACCTTCTATTTTCCCCACTTCTAGATTACCTAAGGGGACATGCTTCACCATCACCCAGTCAGGGCATGCAGCCCTGTGCCAACAATGTGTGGGCATCCAGGCCTGGAAGCCTTACACTTATTGTTCCTTTTTAAAAAGTTATTTTATAAATAAAGGAAGGAATTCTGAGTGAGGATGCTAGGCTTTCAGGATGAGCATACCAAACTTGCTTATTTTTAGGAGTATTTTTGGCTCTGAGTGTTTGTGTCCCTTCCCAAAATTCAGACTTTGAAATCCTAATACCCAATGTGATGGGATTAGGAGCCTTTGAGTTATGATTAGGTCGTGAGGATGGAGCACTTCTGAATAAGATTGATGCCCTGATAAAAGAGGCCCCAAAGATCTCCGTTTTCACCATGTGGGGCACAGTGAGAAGTGTGTGACCCAGAAGAGAGCCCTCACCTGACCACGCTGGCACCCTGATCATGGATTCCGTCTCCAGAATTGTGAACAGTACATTCCTGTGGTTCGTTCATAAGCCGCTCAGTCTGTGATGTTTTGTTACAGCAGCTGAATGGACTAAGATTCACTGAGGAGTAGTGAGGCCAGAACACTGCAGCCGGGCCTCCTATCCACACAGCCACTATATGCAAATGGCCGCATCTCCGCCTCCCAGTTCACCCCCTTCCACTACTCCAGAGATGCCGTGCCAGGTTACCGTGCCACCCGATAGATGGCCCAGGAGCTAGCCCTATAATTTCTCCCCACCACCATCTTTCCCCCGATTAGGACACCTGTTTGCAATCTCGGTGTGTTTTTCATTGTAATGGTTTAGGGAATTTTACCTCAGGTTGTCTTTTCATATCTACATAAAACAGAAAGCAGTGATTTTAATTTTTCAAATTCTTTTAACTTTCTTTTCCTTTTTTCATGTTTTATCTCAAACATCTTTATCTCTCTTTTATGATACCAAAATATTAATTGTAATGGGTAAATAGAAAAGAAGTTTGCTTAATATTGAAACCAAAGAAAGTCATCTACTTTTGATGTGAGATTAGACATAAGAAACCCATGTTGTTAGCCTCTAAAGACTTTAAAAATACCTGTGATTCTTCTCATGCCACCTTGGGACTGGCACAGAATAGCTCTTCATCATTTGCTGTTTAAGCTGACTTACTCCAAACACCATATGTTATGATGAATAAAATTTTTATTTTCTGTTTCCCAATTCTGTTTAACTATTGGCATTCTTTTGAACTTAATTTATGGCAAAATTGTTTTAACTAAATTTTGTATAAAATAGTCCCATGGTCCCAATCTGGGCTCAGAGGGTGCGGATGGGGTGGGGCGAGAGAAGTGATGTGAAATGCCACGGAGGAGGCGGATCCTGGCCCAGAGCGTGGAGTCTTTTTGGAATAACAAATGTGTCCACTTTTGGTTGGGAGTACATGGGTCTATGTGATCAGCAGGCTGTGATAAGTCAGGGTGAGTGATCCTGAAGACTGACAAATGTGGTTCATAGGATGGCATTAAGGGGGGCTCTTGGTGGCCGGTAATACTTATGCTGATGGTTAACAGTCATGAGATGGTAAGGCAGCAGCCTTTGCTAGGTGCTTCTCTGAAGTCATCCTGGCTGTACAGGCACCCACAAGGTGCAGGCATCACTGGGCCTGTGTACCGATGGGAAAGCCTCTGAGGCAGGGGCCGAAGGCAGTGTTCAAGGTTGTGAAGCCAAACTCTGGGGCTGTGCTCCCAAACCCAACGCTGTCCTCTCTTTCTTCTCAGCGTCCATGTGGTTGGGAAGCAGCAGTTTCTGCTGTTTGTGGGCTAACCTGGCGGCCTGGCTATTTTCGGTAGCTCTGCCATTGCCTTTGAAATGCTGGTGGAGGAGGAGCTGAAGGGCAGCGGCTCTAATGTCCTGCACTGGTGTCACCGCAGGGAGGTCTCTCAGGAGCTGCGAGCATTGCCTTTGCCTGTTCCGACCTTGTCCCTCGAGGCCTGGGATTGGGAAAGGCGGGTGACATCCCCACAGGCTGAGATGAGGACAGGCTGCGCCGAGGGGCGTGTGCTTGGTCTTGGCAGCGGACCTGGTAGTGTCACTGTGCTGCCCAGCAGAAAGTCTCATGGGCTGCACCAGGTGAGTTGGTGGGGTCCATGCTGGGCAGCTGTGGGGAGTGTTAGTACGTTGCCAGGGGGAGGTGCCATGTTGTGGGGGTCCCCTCTGAGGTCAGAGGGCGCTTTAAGGGCCAGGGTGTTGCCTTGTGCTCTTTGAAGCCCTAGACACTGTCCCACTTGTCCTGAGACCTAGAAAGGATGCCAGTCTTCAGTCTCCCTAGTTTGTATGGCAGGGCTTGTCCCCAGCTCTAGGGAACTGTTCGTAGTCATGTGATGAGAGGGCCGATGCGTGGGAGAGAGGTGATGGCCTTTAGAATTCTCAGAGGAGTGCTTTTCTGCTCTTCTTTTAAACACTGATGGAGGTATGATTGACATACAAAATGCTGAGCATATTTAATGTGTATAACTTGATGAGTTTGGAAATAAGCATACACCTGTGAAATCATCACCATGATCTATGCCATAAACATACACAGCCTCCTCCAGAAGTTTCTTCCACTGATTGATTGATTGATTGATTGGAGCACCTAGCATACCATCTACCTTCTTAGCACGTTTTTGGGGAGTGCTTTTCTTGATGAAGTGCATTCTCTTTCTTTTTACTTTCTTTTTCTCTTTGCCGGGTCCTTTCTTCCATTCAGACACTGTTTACGCCCCGTGCTTTCCAGGCCAGTGGAGATGACAGGCAGCAGTGGTGTTAACAGGCACGTGAACTTGCCCTTGAAAATCTGTACAAGTGCTAGAAAGGCACAACATTGGGTGGGGCGGGCTGGAGGGTGGGGGGTGTTTGCTGCTTTAAGGTGTGTTACCAGGAAGGGTTTCTTTGGGTGACAGTGGAGTTAAGGTCTGAGGATGAGAGACTGCAAGTGCAGCTGGGCAGAGGTGAGAGGGAGAGCCGCCTGGGCGGATGCTGTAGAGGGCTTTTGGACTTTATCCCGGTGCAGTGGGAAGCAGGCAGGGCCTGAAGCAGGAGTGATTGCTCTCTCCCAATTGCTCTTGCCAGGCAGGCTATTTTATCTGTTTCATAGTGCGCTCTTCAGGTCTCCACCGTCCCTGCTGGCCTTCCTTGCACCAGTGGTTCTAGAAGGCCTCCCTGTGCCTCGCAGGTGGGGATTCCTCACAGCCCCCTGTTGGTGCCCTAAGTACCTTGAGCTGACACCCATAGTTCATATAGATGTGCTATGTGCTACAAGAGAGCAGAGGCAGGGAGGTTACCTGCGATGATCTGGACCCTTGAGCCATTGTCCTAGGATCAGGTCCCAGCTCCAATGCTTCCTAGGCCTCCCTTCCTCCCTCTTTCCCTCCCTCCCTCTCTCCCTCTCTCCCTGCCTTCTTTTTTTCTTTTCAGACTCTGGGCCCTGTCTCCTTATTTGTAAGATGAAGACACACTGGCATCTGAGGGACATCCTGAGGGTTAAGTGCACTAACTCAGGAAGGCAGCAGACTTGTGTCTGAACCAGGCACCTTACGGGATTGGAGCCTTACCAAGAACTTAGAAGCTCCCACAGCTGGTATGAGCATCAGCCCTCTTGTTCTTCAGAGTCAGGCCATTGCCCAGGGAGGCTGAGGACCAGGCCGAGGACCTAGGACAGTGAGAGAGTCAGTGCAAATGTCCAGTGTCCTCTCATCATCTTGGGGTGTGAGGCAGTGGCCTCATTCCAGGGAGGCCAGTTTTTCTGGAATAATTTCTGGAGATCCTCTTTGGAGATTAATTAAAAAAATATATTTTATTGATTTTTTACAGAGAGGAGGAGAGAGAGATAGAGAGCTAGAAACGTCAATGAGAGAGAAACATCGACCAGCTGCCTCCTGCACACCCGCTACCGGGGATGTGCCCGCAACCAATGTACATGCCCCTGACCGGAATCGAACCTGGGACCCTTCAGTCCGCAGACTGACGCTCTACCACTGAGCCAAACCGGTTTCGGCTGGAGATTAATTTTTGAGCCTGTTCAGTAGCCCTTAGGGTTCAAGCTGTGAGCCCAAATCCCTTGAACTCTAGAGCCTGGTCTCACGTTTTCATCCTGGCTTTTTTTCAGATGACCTCTACCGGTTCCCACATATCAAATCCACTACTAAGTTCATACCTATTTGTAGGGCAATTCCAGATTTTCCTTCAAGGACTGCTTGGAAGAGATGAATAATATGGACATCTCATTAAAAAAAACACCAAATACTTTTATTGATTTCAGAGAGGAAGGGAGAGGGAGATAGAAACATCAATGATGAGGGAGAATCATTGATTGGTTGCCTCCTGCATGCCCCCTATGGGGATCCAACCCACAACCCAGGCATGTGCCCTGAGCTGGAATAAAACCTTGACCTCCTGGTTCATAGGTAGGTGCTCAACCATTGAGCCACTGCAGCTGGGCGGGACACCTCATTTATTTTGCCTACTGTGAACCAGGCTTTGCCTATATTATCACTTAATTTCCACAGCACCCCTGCAAAGGGGGAATGTTGGCCTTGTTTTATAGTTGGAGACATGGAGGCTGAGAGAGGCTGTGGTAGAGGCCTTATGCTAGGATGTGGGGAGCTGGATTCAGACCCGTCTCTCTGGAATGCTGAGCCCTCAGGGGGGAGCATCCGGATGAGCTAGAGTAGGGGTGTCGAACTCAATCAGAGAAGGGGCCAAAATCTAAAATCCAGCCTAAATCGCGGGCCAAATGGTTTACTGAACAGTCATAAACTGTCATTGTGATGGAAACGCAGCGGAGTGCAGTGATGACAGCACGGTGTGGGCCACATTGCAAGGCCTGGCGGGACGGATTTGGCCCGCGGGCCTTGTGTTTGACACATGTGAGCTAGAGTGTCCCTCTGCAAGGAAGTTTTCCTTCCCCAGCACTGCTTGAGAGGACTGGCTTCCCGCACCCTCATCACATCGCCCACTTAGTTCTTCATGTCCCGACTCAAGGCCCGAGGCCTTTATGACTAAGTATATTCCTTGTTTACTTCTCTGTCTTCTCGGGGACAGGCATTTTGCCCTCTATTCACTCTGTGTACCCGGTGCCTAAAATCCTGTCCGACATGGATTTGTTGGTCCAGAAACATTGATTGAAGGAATGAAGGGATGCCTCAATGAACTGTTTATTCTAGTTCCAGCAAGCACGAAGTAATTAAAAAGTGTTCTGTGGGAATGAATTGAGAGTGAGCTCCTCGAAGACAGACTCACATCTGTTGTTCTTTAAATTTTTTATTTTTCAATTACAGTTGGCATACAATATTATATTAGTTTCAGGTGTATATCATAGTGATTAGACATTTATATAACTTACGAAGTGATCATCCTAATAAATCTTGTACTACACATCATTATTACAGCATTATTGACTATATTCCCTGTGCTGCACTTTACACCCCATGATTATTCTGTGACACCGATTTGCTCTTCTTACTCCCTTCCTCTTTCCATTCCCCAGCCACCCTTCCATCTGGTGACCATCCAAAGGTTCTCTGTATCTCTGAGTCTGCTTCTCTGAATATTTCTGGTGTCTTCCCGGTCTTGTTATTTGTTCTGATGTCAGAGGCAGGCATCTTTGTCTCCCCTTGATGACTCTCCCCTGTGCAAACATGCTGACTGTTAGTTGACTTTGGGTACCCTTTGGCAGGTGAGCTGGGTTCCATAAACACACTGGTTTTGACATGTGGCCCACACCGTTTTCTACTCTAGGCCCGGTGTTAGCCAGTGTAGGAAGCACGGCTGGGTGGAAAGGGGTGGGATGGGAGTTGTGTGAGTGCCCGGAGGCTTGTGGCTATCTTCCCGGAGTTCATAAAGGGGAATGGCCTTCTTTGTGAAGGCAAATGTCACCTTTGGGCTTTAATCCTCAGTGGCCAAACAGCTCTTACATTGTCACTGCCAAGTTTCTGTCCTCAGTGCTGCTACAGGAGTGACATGTACATCTTCTCTGTACTTTCTTTATTCTTTACTAGAGGCCTGGTACACAAATTTGTGCACAGGTTGGGTCCCTTGGCCTGGCCGGCGATTGGGGCTGATTGGGGGGAGGGACAGAGGAAGGTTGGCTCCAGCAGCAAGCTGACCAACAGCTGATTCCATGAGGAAATGAGCTCCCTCCTTCCTCCTTCCTCCTGCCTGGGTCCGGGGTGCGCGTGAACCAGATTTGGGGCTGTCAGGGCTCCAGCAGCAAGGACTGGGTCAGTGCACATCATAAACTGCTGGCCAGTCGTCCAGCCATTTGGTCATTCAGTTGTAAAGGCCCCTTAGACTTTTGTTTATATGTTTGTAGTGCCCTGGTGTAGGTGGTCATGGACACATTTGGTTGAGAAGGCGGCCTTTGGGATATAAAGAGCACTGGGGTCAGGCATGGCATTCAAGAGCTATGTCACCTTGGCAAATGCCCTAACTTCTCTGAACTCAGTTTCCCTCTCTGTGAAATGGAGGTGACATTACCTGCTTGTAGGAGTCTTATGAGGGACATGGTGTGTCTGTTGTCAGGGGCTTCCTTGGAGGTCCACAGATCCAGAAACCTCAGAAGCTTTTCCCAGCTAATAGAAATGCTTGTGTATTTGTGCTCACATATGGATTTTCTTGGGAAGAAGGGCCTTTGCTTTTATTACTTTCCTTTAAGGCAGTGTTTCCCCAAAGTGTGGTATGCGTTCCCCCAGGGATACGGGAAGAGTTTGGTGGGGGTACGCGTTGCACCGGAGTTTGGTGGGGATATGCACTGCACCGTGCTTAGCTGCGCCTAATTGTACGTTCTCATGAGTACGAAGGGTACTCAGTGTTATGAAAATTATAGAAGGGGTACACATATGTCAAAAGTTTGGGAAACATTGCTTTAAGGGATTGGAGACCTTAGCAGAAGCCAGGAAACACTCCAGGCACTTGATTGGCAATAACTGCACAAAGTATCCTAGGAATTGGGCTCATTTTCTGTGGTTGCTGTTCTGCTCTCTGATGTTGCTACCAGGTAGACTGGCTGTGTCCTTATCCACATCTCCACAGATGAACATTGGGGACTTGGATGAGTTACTAAACCTGTCTGTGCTTGAGTGTTCTCGTCTGTAAAATGGGGCTAATAATAGTACCCATTTGATAGGGTTGTGAGGGTTAAATTAATATATGAAAAGTACTCGATCCTTTATGTGTATTGTATATTGATAAGAAAAATGGAAAACACATACTCAGCAGCATGCCTCGCATGTTAAATGCTCCCTAATTAGTAGGTGCTATTATTATTATTATTATTATTATTATTATTAACACCCTTGAAGGAGACATTGCTGAAAACAACATCCAGGTCTTCTTGTTGAACTGCATGTGGATAGACCTGATTTCCTGTTTCACAGACACCATCCCTCCTGCAGAGTTCCCTTTGTGAGGCCTCTACTCCTCACTCTCCCCCAGTTAAGAGGAGGTTGATTGCCGCTCTCTTTCTGTGCCCATGAGTGGAAGTATGATCAGAGAGAAAGTATTGCCAGTGGACAGTGACAGTGTAAGGGCTGTTTGGCCATGGAGGATTACAACCTGAGGGTGACATGTGTTTCTTAGGAGAAAAACATACTAGTGAAGAGGTCTGGCTTCTCAACGGGGGTGATTTCAACCCCGAGAGGATATTTGGCCTTGTCTGGAGACATTTTGTTGTTGTTACATCTGGGATAGGGGTGCTACTGGCATCTAGCGACTGGTCCCAGGGATGCTGCTTAACTTCCTACTGCACACAGGATGGCCCCACAGCAAACCAGCCTCAACTGTCAGCAGTGCTGAGGGTGAGAATCCCTGAATAGGAGGGGGCGGCTGTTTTTCAGGAACCGTATTTTGTTTCAGACTTGTTTCTAAACCATCTGCCTCTTGCAGGGTCCAGGGGATGAAATTTAGGAGTAAAACAAACCTAGGTGAAATGATAGATCCCAGGAAGTGTTTGTCCTCGTGTGTGTATTTGGTAACTGTGTAGTTCCATCACCCCTGCAGTGAAGGTTATTTAGGGGAGCTGTAGGTGCTTAAGAATGAACACATGTAGAATGTATAGGAATAAGTGATCTCTACCTAACTGCGGCAGAAACATTCATATTCATTGTGTGAACTCATTGGTGCTATTTTTCTGGAACTTATTGAAAATTCCTTTAGTTGATATTTATTGGTATTCATGTAAGCCTCACATACCTTCACTTCCTCTTTCAAAATGAGTTTCTGTTCTTGAATTAATTTCTTTGTTTGACTCTATGATTATTCAGAAGCTGGAAGTTGTAGGCAAGTGGCTCAGCCTGCATTTCTACTGATTGCAGGAAGAGCAACATTGGGACCACCAGGGGGCGCTCTGGCCCTTTCTCTGCTTTGCTTCTGCAGCTGTGGGATTTTGCTATCTCAATTTTTGATGTCCAGCGCTGCTGCCCTGTTTTAACCGTGAGGTGGGGTAATGGTGTGGCAGGAGCAATGGTCTTTTCCAGGTGAAAAACACCAAGCCTGCACAGAACACTTTATTCTCCACGAGCATAACCATCATTGCCAGTGGCTTTGAAGGGGAGGTACAGGTGTCTGGTCCTTTTTTCAAAAGGAACATATAGCTAATTAGAAAATATCTCTCCTTTGTCATTGCTTTTCATGAGCTGTAATTGATTGTCCATGGATATTTACTCAGCATTCGAAATCTAATAATTGCTTTTCTCCTTTTTGTGGGGGTAGGGGGTGGATAGAGAGTGATGGGAGGTGGAGAGAGGTAAACCCAGATAATCAACCCAATTGTTTTCTTTTGATTTTGCTTTACTTTTGATCTTGAGCTAGAGCAGAGAGGGCCAGAAAAAACATCCTCAATGGTCAATAGGTCTTGTTGAACTGGTCCTTTTTGTTTCCGGCTGTTATTGGAAGGGATTCTCAGTACTAGTGAGGACGTCTGGCTCGTTGCCTGGCAACACAATTGCAAACATTGGGCAACTTGAAGAGTGCTGTAGTAATGCTGGAGGGAGGTGGCAGGGAGCTGGCATGGTGCAGCAGCCTGGCTGAGGGTGTTACACTGGTGGCACTGAGCCTCCTGTCCCTTAACAGAAAGGAGTGAATTGAGGTGATACGGCCAACATAAATCCTCAGGTTGGGCAAGATTTTTAAAGGGGAAACTTCCCACTGGGGTTTATCTACCAGACCTTCAGTGACTTGACTTGACTTGGTAATTGGAATGTTCCCGATGGAATTTAGATGAGCTCACTTCTTTATTGCTTTGTTTATTCAGTCCCAAAACATTTACCGAGCATCTGCCACATGGCTGGTACTGTTTTAGGTGAAGGATGTCCTGCTCTGCCACTCAGAAGTTCTGTGCCTCAGTTTCCCCATCATTAAAATGCAGTTATAAGAGCCAACATCAAAGGTTGTTAGGACTAAATGAGGTAATCCATACGACAGAGTAGGACAAAAGTAGGTTGACAGTTGTGAGTAGGCGAAGCACAGTTTATTCTTGCATTATTATTTATTAATTCTTATTTTACATACAAACAACTGTAAACCTTCTTTTGCCTCCCCTGTAGAAAGTGCTTATGCTAATGCACTCAGTACTCTGTAGATGTGAGCTCTTACTATGCAGACCCTGCCCACAGGAGTTTAAGTCAAGTGGAAATAACATTGTGATAAAGTACAGAAACAAAGGATGGTTGGATGGGCAAAAGGAAGGCACCTGGGTCACGTGGAGTGATATATTCTTTGCTGCCAGTGGACAGACTGACCTCTGCAGTGGTCTTCCCACCACCACTTTTCATGACTTCCCTGACGCAGAAATCCTAATTAGAGTTTCAGATCACATAGTGCAACTTCACTCTTTATCTGGATCTACAGGAGACATCCCCCCACCCCCAACTTGATGCTGGGACTAACTGCCCAAGCCTGGAACCAGGACGGGGAAGGGATGAATGTAATAGGATAGGGGCTGTGCAGAGAGGTGTGGGAAGAGGGGAGAGCTAAGGTGTGGGTGAGGTGATTTAAGGAGCCATCACAGAGAGGGGGTGCTTGATAAGGAGAGAGGACACTCCCGGGAGACAGGCAGCTGTGTGCAAAGGCTCCATGAAAAAGCAATACTCAGGGCTCCTGAAGACACCCAGCTGGTGGGGGCGGGGGACTTTTCTTCTCCCATCAAGGGACCCCTGGGGAAGTGCTGGTGATGCTGCCACTGTCCTCTGTCCTCCTGCCACGGTCGGTCACTGCTCTTCCTATCAGTTCCGAATGGGAGGGGTGCTCCTCAGTGGTGAAGGGATGGGACAGAGCTGGGAGAGCGGGCTCAGCCCTGGAAGGCAGTGTTGAGCCCGGCCTGGGGACCCTGGCCCACAGTTCCCCGGGCACTTCCATGAGGAATTCTCTCTGGGCGACTGCCTGCTTTACTCTGGCATCTCTGCCCAGAGCTTTCCCTTGACTGGTCATGGGGTTGCACGAGCTCCCTAGCTCTCGGTATCATCTCTGTGCTTTCGGGATTTTTTTTGTCTAACGTGATTTCCCCACTTCTTTTTGGAATTTCATCCTTCCACTCGAGGCCTGTTACATTTCTGCTGACCACCCTCCCTCCCCCTTAAGAACTCAGATTCCTAATTTGCTTAGAAGTGTTACAAATATTAACGCCCGAGCTAGGGTTGACTTTTGGTCACTTTTGGTCTTGAGCTTTCTGGTAGTCAGCCTCTGTGTCTTCCCCACCCCTCCCCACCCTGGCCTGGCAGGTTCATAGGTAACAGTTTCATAAATTCAGAGCTGACCAAACAGGCTTCTTGCTCAGGGGACAAGGCACCTCCAAGAGTTGTTTGATTGAAATGCCAGCTTTGAGTGAAATGTCCTAGCCGAAGAGCTGGGCAGCTCGGTTTGTCCAGTTGCATGGGGGCAGTTTGAATTCCCCAGTGGGGTTGGGGGGTGGAAGGGGAGAAAGCTGGCTGGGCAGAGCATCCACTGAAACTGGGTTGGTCACCCTGTGCTGTGTCATTAAGGGGGCAGCCCCCGTTCCTGTATCCTGACACATGGCTCATGTCATGCCTGCTTTCTGCTGGGTGCGTTAATCCCCCTCTCTGGATGCCCTGCTTTCTCACTTCTAAGAGAAGGTGAATAGCGCCCGCCACACTTGGCACAGATTGGTAAATGGAGGGGGTGCTTACTATATGTCGTCGGTTCTAGTGCAGCTCTTCCTCTTCTTCTTCCTCTCCCTTCTGTTCCCCCTTCTTCAACTCCTCTTCGTCTTCCCCTGCATCTTAAATATTAACTTTAAAACTTATTGTAAAATTGTTGTTTTGTATATGAATACATTTACACGGAAAAACTCAAAAGATACTAATGGAACACAGTGATGTCCTCATTTCAGCCACCTAGCTCTTCCCTTCCACTATGACTCTGACCTTTGAAGTTCAACATCTGGAAGAGCACAGCTGCCAGACTGAATAGGGGTCAGAGTTTGCATCTGACTGCCCCTCACCTGTTGATGGACTGTCACTGCATCACAGCAGCCCTGAGCTCTCCGGGTCTCTCCACGCACTGTCAGGCTTCGTGTGCTCGTGCTGCTGTTCCCGCCAGTCCTTCTGCCTGGAATGCCCGTTCCTCTCCTTTTTGGCCTGGGTAGAGTTACCCATTCCTTTAAATGTCACTTCTTCCAGACAGAGAGGTACTGATCAAACTGACAGCTTTGTTATCAATACAGTGACTGGAAAACAGAGCTTCAAACCTGTGGGCAGGTGGGCTTGCAACAACCGCCACCCATGAATTCACTAGTCAGGTGGAGACCCCACTGGGCAGCTACTGAGCCTCCCCAGTGTCTGTGAGCAGTGGGTGAGCCCTGAGAGAGACCACAGGGGCTGAGCTGAGCATGCCCCCATCCTCACGCTCCGAGTGGGACCAGTTACCCCTCCCTGTTGGACCCGCCAATGAGGTGCAGAGACATGGGGGTAGGGAATTGGAGGGCACCTGTTCCATGTGGAAATGGAAAGTCAGAGACTTGGCCATTCCCCTGTAAAACCGAGCACCCCGCTTGGGAAGGGAGATTTAGATTTCAGGCTGTTTTAGATACATGACCACAGGCAGGTGACTTTCCTGGGCTCTGTTTTCTCTTCTGCAAAATGGGATCAGTAGCCTCTCCTTCACAGATTCACTGGGAGCATTTGATAAAACAAAGCAGGTAAAGAATGGCTCCTGAACACACGAGGCGACCTGCTAAGGTTAAATCTGTGATCTCCATTGATAGCGGGGCTTTATTTTATCGTGCCACCCTTCCAGGTCTTTCTCAAAACCCACATCTCCTCTTCTCCTTGAAGCAAGAAGACCAGAGGCACATCGTCGAGTGGGGTGCATAGCTAGTAGCGGACTTGGGTTTGGTAAGGGAAGGGCCGGTGAGTTGGTGCCGTGGCGGCCTTGCAGCTCAGTATTCAGTGGCCCTGCATTTAGTGCCTCCTGTGTACAGGTGCACGCGTGCTGGGTGTTTGTCCGGGAGAGAATGCCGTGACCTGGGTGGGTTTTGATCCGTTCCCCTTCCCACACATACACTCTCTCCAGCCGAGTGTTCTGACTTATTGAGCCAAGAATTCTGAGCATAGTGGAAACAAGGAGGCCCCAGGGAACAGCAGGAGATGCAGCCCGTCTGAGGTGGCTGTGCTCTTGCTTCTGGGTTTCTTTGGAGAGAAAGCAGAGTGTCCAGATGTGCCTGTGCCTCTGGGATGCTGGCCCATCTGTCCTCCGCATTTCCTCCCTTTCCCCCCACCCTCTTTTTTCCTGGTGTCTTAATACCTTGGCACCTGAAGGTTCTGACGTGGGCTTTGATTGAGCCGCTAGTCACAGATCTGTCTCCGGAGCGGGTTCTGAGAGTGACCACAGGCACCAGGCACTGGAGGTGCCCTGCGTGCCAGCACTGTTGTGAGCACGGTGCACTAACTCCCTTATCTAATCTCACATCTTCCACGAGGCAGGCCTCTTATCAGCCCTGACTGAGTGATGGGATGAAGGGGCTTGCCCAACATCACACAGGCTGTACTTGATGGGAGTGTCTGGGACCTGTCCCAGGTTCCCAAGCCTTGGGCACTACTGTTTCTGGCTGTTCATGATTTATTCAGCCATTCACTCAGCAAATTCTGAGAACCTGCTGTGTACCAGGCCCTCGGAAGGGCTCTTGGCCATGGGGTCTTGGCCTCGGCACTGTTGACCTTTGGGTTGGATCATTTTCTGATAGGGGGTTGTCCTGTGCTCTGAGCGGTGTTTACTAGCATCCATGGCCACTCCCCACTTGATGCCGGTATCACCACCACCTCTGTTCTGACAATTAAAAATGTCCCCAACTTTGCCAGATGTTCCTGGGCTGCAAAACCCCCCTTATATGAGAACTGCTGTTTTAGGGGTAGAGCAGGAAACATGGAGCTTATACGCTAGGGGGAGAGCAGAGGCCACAAACATACGTAAATCTATGAGGTAATGCTCTGTCCTCTGAACAAAATGGGGGGAACCAGAGCATTGGTCAGAGGCTGACTGTCCTGCTGTCTGTGAGCCCCTCTGACCAGGGCACTCTGAGAGGAGGCCTGCATGGGGAGAGGAAGGGAGCCAGGGGTTGGTATTGGAGGAAGAGTGTTTCCAGCAGAGGGGACCCCAGTGCAAATGGCCTGGGTGGGAGGTGCTGGGCTTGGCTTACACAGAATGAGTCAGCGTTAGTAGAGATGAAGGCAGAGAAGTCAGGGCTGGGGTTCACTTTAGCTTTACTCTGAGTGAGGTGGGAAACCATTGGGGACTTTGAGCAGAGGAGTGACACAGTCTGACTTACTTCTTAAAAGGGCCATTCTTGCCACTGGGTGGAGTGTGGGTGGGGGGTTAGGAGGGTGGGTGGAGGACAAGGGTTAACAGCTGGGAGATGGCTGTTGGGTCCAGGCAGCAGGAGGAGGGTCTGGGACTCTCTGCTTATGAGGATACGTGCAGCATTTTTGAAATGTAAGTGATTAATATAGTACAGGTCCTTGGTTAAAAGACCTGGCCCTGCCCACCTCTCACTCCCAGTCCTGCTCCTCCTGGCACTAGGAGTGTGCCCCCAGATCTCTGAGCTGTTAGTTTTGCAGCTCAGAACTTTTCTTTAACCACCATCTCTTGAAGCAGCACTTTTCGGAAATTATTCATTGCTTTCTTGCTAGAATGGGGAAGGATTGTGGCCATTCCACTGGGTTGAAGGAAACAACTGATTTTGTTCTCCTTTCTCAAGACTTGTTTTTTCTTATCTATATCCAGCCATCCTAAGGCAGTTTGCCCCATTTTGCCTTTCAGAACCTGTAATTGCTCTCTCCCTGTGTTCCTCCCTTTAGTAATCATGATTTATTGACCCCTAATTAATTTTAATCATTTTATATTGGCAACTTTAGTTAGTCATAGCTGTCCCTTGATGATAATGATAAAGGAAAGTGTCTTCTTAATGTGTCCTTGTTTCCATTTATCATCTCTCCATGGTGCTCTTGGGTCACCAGTAATGAATAAATAATTAATTTATTCATTCATTCTTAGAGGCCTAACCATGTGATTAGGGCGCTTCTAAAATTCACTGATAAAAAGGTGAACTATAGTTGAAAAAAAAAAAGACCTCTACTCACTTCAGTTTCCTGGAATTGGAAACTCATATCTCAACCTCTCATTCCTGATGAAGCAACAAAAAAAATCAGAATTCATTTCCTTGAAACTATGGCTGCTACTTGGCCACAGACCACCCAACAGTTACGTGCCCTGTTCGAGGGTGAAGATGTGGTTGATGCTTGTGGGCACCAGGCTCCAGAGAATCTTCTCCGGGGAAAGCAGACACAGACCCCCTTGCTGGAGTCCTCTGAGGCCGTGTTCTTAGAGAGTTCTTCCCTCCCCGCTTCCTGTTGCCTGGTGGCTGGCTGCATCCAGAATTGCTCCGGGACCACTTTGGGTTGGTCATTTTCACAAGGTTCTTTGTAGCCCAGGAAATAGTGGTCGAACCTATCACCTGAAATACTGGAAATGTGCTGCATTTTTTCTGTGCAAAACTTTGTTGCAGATAGTTGTCGATCCTTGTTTTTATGGCTGTATATGGTATTCAGAGCATTCTTTGCCTTCCAGAGATAGGTCCAAAAGACAGATTACACTGAGGAGGATGGGCTGGAGAGAATGCCACAGGCTTGCCCAACTCCGCTGCCTCGAGTGTTTGCTGGGGACGTCTGCTGGTTGCATGCTCAATCCTCAGAGCCTGAGTCAACAGAATGACCAGTTAGGTAAACTGAAATCTAAGGCCGGACTGTACTAGGAATTGATTTGAAAGGAGCCTTTTGAAGGGGAAATCTACAAACGTACCTTTCATGAAATTTGACCCTTTGGGCTAAATTAGTTCTCTTCTGGTAGCACTGATGACTCGCCTGGATGTTTTTTTTCAGGTAATATGTGAGCAATGGAAAACTCAGAAAATGGTAAACAGTGCTGCCTGTGTTTGTGGGGACTCCTGTCCCTTCCCCCTCCCCTCTGGAAGCCCTCAGTATGGCCCTGTGTCTAGTGTGCCCCATCCCTGCAGTGCCGAGAGCGCTCTGGGGAGGAGAGCTCCGCACAGTTCTCTGTGCAGATATTAAGTTCAGGTGATTGAGCTGAGACATCCCAACCGTATTTCACAGAGAGCTCGGTGGTCGTGTGTTGTGTGGTCTGAGGGGAGGAGATGCAGAGTGATTACTTTCCTGAGGAGGCCCTCTGTCATCCATCTTCACTAAGAGGGCACCTCTAGTGGGACTGAGCCTGCATCTCCATCTGTTTCTCGCCCAGGAGGGACACACTGCAGCATGGCTGGTGCAGCTTAATACGAGGTGCTTCACCAGAGACCCGAGAGGCCTCTCTTCTCTACATTTCATTTGCTCACCCCCGGCTTGTGTGGGCTGAGGGTGGGGCCTGAAGAGTCACCTTGTATATGTGTTGGTGGTGTGTGGAAGGGAAGTTGCTCTGCCTATTGTAACAAAGACCTGGAGTAACACTGGTTTAAATGAGATAGAATTTCATTTCTTCCCACATGATTGATTGGAACTCAGTCCCCTTTTATCTGGTTGCTCTGTCATTTCTCAGGTATTGCCCTTGTCCATGCTCCCAACACATTCACAGTTCTGCAGAGAGGAGCTCAACCCCAGCTTCCACGTCTCTTCCCGCTCTCCTCACTGTCACTGCATGTAATCACATGGCCATATCTAGCCGCAAGAGCAGGTGGGAAATGGTTTTTTTCTGAGCAGTCATGTGGTCAGCTGTGGGGGGGAGAGGAACATGGGTCCGAGGGTTGGCTGGGGCTGGCTCCAGGTGAAGACAGATCTCAGTATGATTGTGGCTCCTATTTTTTCCCCATATTATTTTTAAACTTTTTGTTTTGAAAGAATTTAAGCTTCACAAGGATTAATAAAAAGTAGTAGAGAATTTCTGTATACTTTCCCCGAGCATCACCCAATGATGACATGTTATAGACCAGGGGGCATGGTCAAAACCAGGAGCGGACACTGCTGAGACCTTACCTGATTTCACCATTTTTACATGGATGTGTGTGTTCACGTGCATGTGTGCGCAGGAGTTAGACATTTTATAATTTATATAGATTCACGTAGCCACCACCATAGGTGACACCTTCAGAGGCTGCCCATTCCCTCTGGGGTCTATTCCCAGGGTATTCTATGAACAGCCTCGTCCATGTGTAACTTCATCTCCTGCCAATCCTTGATCTTGAAACAAAATGTAAACAGTTGGCAGTTCTTGTGTGGTTACTGTGTGGTTCCTTCACTCTCTGCATCTGCTTATGCTCATAGTTTTCAAACTGGTGGTCCACAGAGGGTTTCGTTTGAGCTGCACAGTGGTTAAAACTTTTTTTTTAATAAATTACAATAGATGCCAACATTTAACCATCAGATGTTCTTGTTAAAAAAACAAACAAACAAAACAACTGAAAACACTCAACAATAAACCAAACCATTTGGCCTCAGTGGAAAAATCAGGACATCTGAGCCTTTTGTTTACAGCATTCAGCAGTAGCCAAATAGTGGCTGCCCACTTTAAAAGGCCATTACCAGTCGCTCCTTGTCCCATCAGGCCAGCGTCCAGCCTATACCCTAGGCCAGAGGTCGGCAAACTACAGCTCTGTTGACTAATGAGTTTGCCGACCACTGCCTAGACTCTCGATTCCATTAATTACAGGCTGTTGTTCTTTGTGATTAAGTCCCTATCCCAGTGGTTGGCAAACTCATTAGTCAACAGAGCTGCAGTTTGCCGACCACTGCCCTAGGTAGCTGAGTGTGCAGTTTCGCATAAGCAGTTTCTCTGTTATAGAAGCATTACTCAATTTTGGGGGCCAGGTACCCCCTGTCAAGTCTTTGCACCTTGTCAAAGGAAGCATTTCTTGACCCTGACACCCCACAGGCATTTGGTGACATCTCTCTTCGCTTATCTCCGTTCAGCCGCACCAAACTTACCTGTTAGCCTGTCAGCATCCCTGCCGATCTGCAAGCTCTTTGAGAGCAGGGCAGGGTCACGGATTGTGTCTTTCCTCTCATCCATCTGTGTGCCTGGCACCTTGTGAGCAATCAGTAGTTGTTGGTCAAGTGAACAGAGCAGAATCAAGGCAATTAGTAGGTGTCATTATATTGACTGCCCACTGCTTGACCTCGATCGCTATCCGAACTCATCCTCCCATGACTCTGCAGGAGGCGTTCTTTTGTTCATCTTACAAATAAACTATGTCCCAAGCAATTAAAGAGCTTGTTTTCAGTGTAGAATTAGGTACTGAGCAAGCTATGAAATGATTTGGGCCATGAGCATTGTTTTTAAGGTCAAGGATTAATTGACAGCCCCCAAATGAAATGTGGAAATGTATTAGGAGTTGCTAGTAAAGCACAGGAATAGGGAAAGGTCAGTGTTGAACCACAGAGATTTTCCTGTCGATAAATCAATTGCTGTTTGCGCCTCTAAAGATGATCATTTTGCCATTCTGGCTGGGATGGCAGCAGGCTTGGCATTGGTGGCCAGCATCTTCCTGGACAGTTCTTGGGCACGAGAAGCCCTCTCAGTGGCCAAGGAAGTTGACTTGTGCTGACTCCCTGACACTCGTTGAGAAACACTGATAGAAATGGGCTCTGGTGAGCCTGGGGAAACTGCCACCTTACTCTAGGCCTTGGCAATGCCCCTCCTTCAGGGAAGTGCCATGCCAGGCCATGGTGGGACTTGGCCAGTGACTTCCATGAGAAAGGACCGCTGGCCTGGGTGGATCATGGCGACCAAGGCAGTTGAAGCACTCGAAGCACCTGGACGCCGGACCTGGCACCCCCTCACCTTTGGTCTTGGAAATGGCGTGTTGTCTCCTCTTTTAGGAGAGGGGCAGGAGCGTCCAGGCTTGCTGGGGCCTACAGTGTCACTGTCCCCCTGTGCTGGCAGGAGCACACGGGTTTGTAGCCTGTGACTCACTTAGCTCCCCTGGACCCTGTGAGTAGACTGGTCATAACCTGAGTCCAGATGCCACCGCTGGGGTTCAGGAAAGCTCAGCGTGTTACCCAGAGTCACCCAGCTGGTGGTTGGTGGAGTGAGGGTTTGAACGAGGCTCCATTCCAAAGCCTCTGCTTGGTCCGCCATGCCCAGCTGCCTCCACATTGGTCCTGACTGTGTACACGCAGGTACCGGTGCACACCACAGAGCTGCTGCCAAGAGAGCACGGAGGGGGCCCCACAGTCAGGGAGCTGTTAGTTCTCCAGCTGAGAAGCCGAGCCCCAGACTCTAGGTTTCTGTGAGGAGGACGTGGATGTACTTGCAGGCCAGTCAGCTTCCAGTTTCCTCCTCTCTGAAGTGGAAGTGATCTTATCACTACTTTCCTTACAGGGCAGAGTGAATGTGGAGGCCCAGGGCCTGGGAGACACCCGTGAGCTGGAGTTGGCACCAGCGTGAGCCTGCCTGTCTCAACTGCAACAGGTTTCAATGATTCTTCCTTCCCGTGTCCTTGTGTGGGGACATGTTCCCCGCAGAGGTTCCTGAGGCAGGATGGCGGGGGGAATTCTTTACTTCTGCTTAGCCAGTCCCTGTCTTCATGGGATCCTGCAGGCAGTCCTCCCCTGGGTAATATATCTGCTGCCCACAACGGTGCTGTGTATTTTGAGAAAAGACTAATTTTCTAGCTCTCAAGATGGGCCTTGGCACCAACTTTCGTCTTCTTTCTAGATGAGTGGGTTACACGAACGCCTCAGCTGGGAGAGTATAGGAACACAAACAGGCTTTCAGGGCCACTCCCCTGCCGACCCCAGCCCAGCGATGAGGACAGCGCAGGGAAGCATGGGGTGGGGGGGTGGAGATGTGAGAAGGAGGCTGGGTTGCTTCACCCCTCAATTGCCAGGCTCCCCTGCAAGACTAAGGCCCAGCCTTTAAAGAATAAGCACATAGCCCCATGTTGATAATTTTGAATGAGGCACTGGTGCCTAATACAGCTCTGTACTGTGACTCAGTTACACAGCAACTTCCTGTCTGATTCTGCAGGCTCAGACCCTCTAAGACAGGATGCCAGCTAAGGAAGCAAACCTGGTGATTAATAGGAAACGGTATTTTTCCTTGGAGGCCACAGGCTTTAATAAAATGGGACCTGCACGAGGATTCCTAGAAAGACAGACAGTGAAGGGAAGAACCGTACTCGCTCGTAGTGAGACGCGGTCCATCTGGGGAGCAGGGCACAGGTGCACGTCCACGTCCTCTCTGCCTGCCTCACTTTCCTCCTCTGAACCCGGCAGGTGCCTGTTTCTCTACTTGGGCCAGTATCGGGGCCTGCCACCTTCCTCCCTGTCTCCCCTCGGGCACTTCCTCCTCTATTGCCTGGAACGCTCTCCCTCCTCCCATGCCCTCTGCCTGCCGAAGAACTCCTATTTTGACATTTTACAATTTTCACCTTGGTTTCTTCTGCCTGTCCGACCATGCCCTCCACACTTAATTTGGTCTTTCTCACTCTTTTCCCTTCCTAGCATCTCCCAGTTTGTGACAGTTTCCTTTTTAAAAAAAATTTATTGATTTTTAGAGACCAAGGAAAAGAGAGAAAGAGAAAGAAACATCAATTGGTTGTCTCCTACATGTGCTCCAACTGGGAATTGAATCCGAGACCTGGTGGTGTACGGGACAATGCTCTAACCGACTGAGCCGCTCCTGAGGGTCTGCACCTGAGAGGGACCCTGGATCCCCACGGGCTAGTGCTCGGAATAGCTGGTGAATGACATTGTGAACTGCCAAGGGCATGAAGGATTGAGATGCTGGAGCTGCCTCCTTGGAGAGGTGGTTGTGAACTTGCTCGTGAAGGAGGGCAGGGCTGGGAGGTGGAGGCAAGTGTGCAGGTCCAGGAGCACATGGTTTCTCCTCCCTCCTCCCTGGGTTTTAGGACTGGCCTGGGGCAGAATGGGCTTGTGGCTGGCTGTGAGGAAGGAGCCTGGGTTGAGCGCTGACTAGAGCTCAGTTCTCTGTGTGGCATGTGCTGGGTGACCCCATGGCATGTGTGCTGGGGTTGCTGTGCAGGTGGGAGCAATGAGCACCCTCCTCCTGCCTAGTGATCATTCACACCTGGTTCCTGTCTCGCGAGTTTTTATGCGGGGAGGCCCACAGGCTTCAGATCAGAGGCCTGAGTGCTCATTTGGCCTCTGTCCTATGGGCTTCATGGCGGTTTGGAGTCTCGCTGTGAGGAATCACTGTGAGCATTCAGTGTGGCCCAGGCTTTGTGACTCCTAACAGAGGGAACATCCAAACTGCAGGTTTCTGTGAAAAAGGGAGGCTTGCTGCCTAGCTGGGGATGTCCACTAGCCCCTCGCTGGCACCTCCAGCTGGAGATGGGTGATGGAGCACCTGATCCTGTCACCCCGTGAAAGCTGGACAGCCTTCCTCTGTGGCTTTGTAAGTCTTGGGAATGGGGAAGCAGCATGAGAGAGGGAGGGTGCTCTTTTGGATTACATTTGAGACTTCTGCTGGATCAGGGCGGACCATTTCTGCCAGGAACAGGATCTCAACCCGTTTAGTCTGTGCCATGCTTTCCCTTCCTCACTTCTGTCGGGAAAGGAGGCTGAAAGGAACTTGGCTGCACAGACTTGGTGCACACGGGAGGTGGCTGTGCCTTGTACTTCCTTGGGGGATTTAATGTGGGGTGGTTTTCTCCCGGGTGGGGGCATGCATAGGAGGGAGTGGTTGACCTTCCAGTTCCTAGGGGTGCCTGGTGCGTCATTCATTCTCATTTAATCCCGTAACCGCCATAGGAGGTGATTATTGATTTCTCCATTTTACAGCGAGGAAACAGGTTCAGAGAGGTTAAATCATTTGCCTGAGGTAAGGAGCGGTAATTGACAAGAGCCAGTTGTATAAAACCTAAGCCTGCCTGACCAGCAAGCTGGAGTTTTTGTGCTGTGCTGCCTTCCAGGGAAATGAGTGAATCTTGAGGCTGTGCATGAGACTGTCCCACCCTTTCAAGTACTTTATCTCATTTAGTCCCCAGGGCCACTCTGTGGTATAAGTAGTTTGATTTCTGTTGTAACAGGTGGGGACTCCAGAGCTTGGAGAGGACAGGTAACTTGGTTCTCAGTGAGATTTGGGTTCAGTGTGGGGGTGGTCTCAGGGCTTCAGAGGCAAAGAGGGTCAGTGTCATTGTTAACTTACAGGTGGGCCCGAGATGGGTGGGGGTGGTAAGTCAGTGAGGAATGCTTTCAGCTGCAAGTAATCAGAAACCCAATTAACAGCGACAAAGTATCTATACAGGCACACCTGGGTTCACTGCTCTTCACGGATTTTCTTTTTATAAATTGAAGGCAGAACCCTCCACCGGCAAACACTTTACAGCTAGCTTTATTGCACTACTTTATTAGTTTTTTGAGGTGGTCTGGAACCAAACCGGCAATGTCTCTGAGATATGCCTATATTTCTGATGTAACAAGGAGTCTGGAGGTAGTTGATTGCTGGCTTGATTTAGCAGCTCAGTGCCACTGAGGGTTCAGGCTCTTTTTGATCCAACTTCTGTAATTGTTGGCATTTATCCTAATGCTTGTTGCCTCATGTTTGCAAGATGGTTGCTCTTGTATCAGATACTAGATCCACTTCAGGCAGGAAGCAAGGGAGAGGGGTAGCACCTGCTCTCTCTTCTCTTTATCAGGAAAATAAAAGCCTTCCCAGAAGACCACATAGTGGACTTCCCTTTACATCTCAGGGACCAGAACCGAGGTGCATGGCCCCTCTAGCTGCAATGAAAACTGGAAAGTGAGTTTCTGGCTTCCTAGCCTGTAAGGGAAGGCAGCAAAGGAGAATGGTTGGGAGTCACTTTTGGCATAGCCACCCAATAGGCAGCTTAGTGTAGTGTGACAAAGATTGCTCAGACTGAACAGTGCAGGTGGCAGCTGGCAGGGCCATAATGCTGGAATGCCATAGAGAGAAGCTTTAGACAATTTAGGAAAACCCAGAGTGGCAGGTCTCATGAGTCTGCTGGAGGAAAGCAAGATCACCGAAGAGAGAGAGTTCAGGTTTAATAGTGTGGGGGTCACTCACTTTCCTGAGCCCACGTTTCCTGCTTCGGTTCCTCTGGAAGAGATGCGAGGGAGCATCCAGTGAAGGTCTGGGCCATGCCCAGCATGGCAGGTGTCCAATGTGCATTCTTTCTTTTTGGGGCTTACACAGCCACGCCCAGCCTGTGGTCACCATTCCCAGGGCTCTGCCAGCAGGGGTGCACGTACTGCCTGAAGAGCTTTGCAACGATTACAAGCTAAGGGACTTGGCCGAAAACCAGGAGTCCATGCAGTTTATTGTTCTTCCCTGCCCTTTGAAGTGTCTTGAACCAGAATAGGGGTGATAGCAAGGAGTTCTTGATGAGGAGGCAACTTGGTGTTTTTTGGCCCTTGGGTTGCTGAAGCCATCTGTAATCAGGTACTGATTAAATCCAATTAGGGGCAACTTGTCAGCTCTCCCTTCACACCACTCATGTGGGTCTCAGAACTCACCCTCTGATGGCCAGGAGCGGGGACTCACCCTGCTGCTGGTCCATAGTAAGTGCCAGTCATAAGGCCGAGGCACTTCCTTAGAGTTGGAACTGGGCTGAGAAAGCATCAGCTCTCCACCCTGCCTGGTGAAGCATCTTGAACTAAGAACAAAGGTTCTTGGTGAAGAGGCAGCTCAGTGTTTGTTGGTCCTTGGGCTGCCGAAGTGATCAGGTACTTACTTAGTCCCATCCACACACATTTGCTAAGGTCCTGCTGTCAGGCACTGTGTTAGGCTCGGCATCGGAGGGAGACTCAGAGGTGATGGGTTGAATCCTACTCACACAGAACTCTCCATTGAGAGGGAAGATTGTAAGATGGAGATCCTCAGGTTGCGTAAGGGGGAAGAATTGGCTTCATCTCACATAGCCAGAAGGCTTCCCGTGGGCAAGTGTCTGAGCTGCGTTTTAAAGGTAAAGTAGGAGTGTTAAATCCATGAATGTTAAAGGGCATTCCATTTCCAATGACACACTCTTCCTCCAATATGGCTGGTGTAATGCAAAGAGCTGAGGTCCTAGAAAACCTCAGCGTGTTGCTTGCCAATTCCAAAGAAATAACCTGGAAGGACTGGCTATTAAAAACATGGGTTTATTAGGATTTATGTGTGCACCAGTGTGGGGTGGGGTGTGTGTGTGTGAAGTTTTCTGAAACAGAGGCTTTCTCAGTACAGAAAACAAAGCAAGCAATGCCTGCAGGAAGGACATGCTCTAGAGTAGGGGTGTCGAACTCAATCAGAGAAGGGGCCAAAATCTAAAATCCAGCCTAAATCGCGGGCCGAATGGTTTACTGAACAGTCATAAACTGTCATTGTGATGGAAACACAGCGGAGTGCAGTGATGACAGCGCGGTGTGGGCCACATTGCAAGGCCTGGCGGGACGGATTTGGCCCGCGGGCCTTGTGTTTGACACATGTGCTCTAGAGCAGTGATCGCCAACCTTTTGGACGGTCCACGGACCACTGGTTGGCAACCGCTGCTCTAGGGCACGCTGTGTGAGGTCAAAACCCAAGCTATAGATAGTCTGGACTCACATTGAGAAAAGTGTCTGTTTAGCCCTTCCTTCCTTCCTTCCTTCCTTCCTTCCTTCCTTCCTTCCTTCCTTCCTTCCTTCCTTCCTTCCTTCCTTCCTTCTTTTTTATAGTAAAAGCTGGAAATGTATTGAGGAACAAGCACAGACTCCCATGTGGGGAGAGGGAAACAGTTCTTTAACAGATGGCCATGATCATATTCCCACAGGGTGGGAGGGGGAGGTGGAGCTTGGGAAGGGGCCCTTCTCACCACACAGCTGGGCCTGAATATCCTATTCTTGGCTTAGGAATTGCCATTACCTGTGCTGGGGCGCAGTTTGATGACTCGTCTCCTTCCTGCTGCGTGAAGGGAACCCTCCTGTTTTCCATATGAGTTCTCAACAGTCAGGGCACCTGGAGGGGGTCCTTGTGGCACTCAGGGGCAGGGTGGTGGGCTCAGGGTCAGGAGAGCCAAGCAATTTCCATTGTCTCCTGGCCATGTGTGTTCTGGTGTCTCTTGATTGTCATTCCCCCTTTCTGGGCCTCACTTGCCTTGACTATAAACTTGGGAGCAGCATTCTGCATCTCTTCCCTGATGGTCATGACTGAGTAGGTGATTGCTTAGCATTGCATCCTTCCTCTACAAGCACCTCATGCCCTCTCTCGAGACCCTTGACTCACCTGCATCATTTTGGCGGTAGATGGTAAGTGCCATCATGCCAATTGTAGAGGTGGGAAACTGAGAACCAGAGAGGGCAAGCAGCACACACATGGCTGCACAGGAGGTAAATAGCAGAGCAGGGACTAGAACCCATACTCTGTGTATCAGATTTCAAGCATCTAGGTGTAGCGCAGGAGAGCGTAGAGCTGGTGCCACTCAGCCTCGTGTGTGAGTTCTGCCTGTGTTCTCCCAGTGGCTGTGTGCTTCTAATTAATTGCAGATTATGTGTGTGGACCTGTCTGATTGAGAATTGCCTATACATATGATATCACAGCCTGAGGGTGGAAGAAAGCTGTGCAGCTGATGTCCTAATTATTTATGGGTATTTCACATGCAATTAATCTCCCTCACCATCCGTTAACCTCACTACCCTGCTGTGTGTGAGGCCAATTGCAGCAGATGTTGGTGGCGCAGCCCTCGGGACCATGGCAGACCTAGGGCTTTAGGCAGGTCATGGTCACGTTTCTGCTGGGGCCCAGCCAGTGGATAGGTGCAGATGACGGGACGCCTAATATGCCACATTTGCTTGCAGGAGCCAGAAGCTAGACAGGCTCATTTGCTACTCCTGATGAGTCACAGCATCTCAGAGCTAGAAGGATCCTAGACAATCAGCTTGTCTAACCTCCTGTTTTGCAGACTAAACATGAGACCCAAAGTGGGTGTGAAACGCTTAAAGCACCTTGCCAGTTAGCAGCTGAGCCAGCCAAGGACCTGGAGTCCTTATGCGTTACTTGCCGTCACATCGCACATCTTTGTGTATAATGTTATTTTCTCATCCTGTGTAAGCCCCACCTCCCTGGGCACAGTGACTCCAGTGCCAGCTTGGCGTGGGTCCCGAGTCACAGCATATGAGAGATGACATGACACACTTGGTTGCAGGTAACAGGAATCCACTTAAGTAAAATAAGGGAGTGTTATCACTCTCATACCTCCAGCATCCAGGAGCACCATTGCGTTTAGGCAACACTGGGTCCCAGGACCGGTGGTAAGAAGTGTGATGAGGAAAAGCTGGGTGAAAGCATGCCGTGTTTGTTGGTCCTTGGGCTGAAGCCATCTGTAATCACACCTCCTGAGAGGTGTGATGAGGAGAAGCTGGGTGAAAGTGTGCCCGTGCCCGTGGCCAAGCTGACTCTGCCTGGAACCTGCTTAGGCTTTGTCTCTTGAGCATGTGATTTTTGGGGTAACATGCAGACCTAGCATGAAACTCTGGCAGCCTCTTTCTCAGAACCCACCATGGGGTTAGGGAGACAATGTCATATGGGCATTATGGTTGTGGGTCTCAATGCCAAATGGCCTGTGTTCTGGTGTCTATGTCCTTTTCTATAAAATGGGTTTGATTCCAGCATCTCCTTCCTGTGGCTGTTGGGAGGGCTTAATGAGACAATTTATGTACAGATCTTCATCCAGTGTCTGGACATGGCATATGCCTGCTGGCAGCTGTTATTAGGAAAGTCATAACTTCTCAGTTTTTTCCACCTGCAAAAGGGGAAGGGGAATACTTCCATGAAGTAAGGAACTCATTGGTTTCTGTAATACAGCCAAGCCCAGACCTATCCTTCAAGGTTGGCAGTGGGTGAACAATTGTCATGGGTAGCAGGGCAGCTAGAGCCCAAGGCCCTCTCTCTTCTGTCTTCATCTGCTTTTCCCTTTTGGCATGCTCCCCAGTCACTGAAACCCCAAATCTCCTTGAGGGGCACTATGTCCCTTTAATGCTCTAGCTCTGACATGATTCTCTGCTCCTCATGAACACATCTGGGACCAGACTGGAGCATCTGATAAAGTTTGTCTGAATGTTGGGGTACATGTATCAGTAACCTTTCCCCCATGGGGACAACACCTGCAGACTTCTCCAGAGAAGCCATTGTGGTAGATCAGGACCAAGGACAGAGGCCTCCTCCTCTGATCTAGGGACATAGCCTTTGTCCCTGCTTCCTGCTGCTAGTTAACATCTCTGATTATAGTTTGGTGATCTGTAAAACAGGTATAGTGACAGCATGTACCTTGGGGTTATGGGAGGATTGACTGAGGTAACAATGTCTGTCAAGTTCTTTAGGCCAGGCCTGGCCCACAGGAGATTTTGAGTGCTCACTGCTGCTGTGCTGAGCCATCTTCAGCTCGGGGTCACCTGCCGCCGTGCTTCCCAGCCTGAATCAGCTGAGCAGGTTTACACAAAAACACTGGCGCCCTATCCCACTTTGACATTGAGTTAGCTTGTCTGTGATGTAGTTTGAGTATTAAAAAACACACATATGTGGTTTTAATGTGCAGCCCAGCCTGGCTGGAGAACCTACTGGTGTCTGGGCCATCTCTCTCTTTCTCATGTGGCGCTGCCTTACTCTGTCCAGACTGTGCCAGGTCCATGCCCTGGAGCGGGAGATTGGGGAGAGAGTTTCTTTTTCCCCATGGCCGTAAGCCAGGAAAGTTGCCTCCTTCAGCGCAAACGTCACTCTCTGTAGTCTAGCACCGGGCAGTGAAACCCCAGGCAGTGGTGGGGCCCATCCCTCTCCCTTTTCTTACTGATCAGAGAAGTCAGTGCTGTTTCTCTCCTGAAGCAACATCTGAAGCTGTTTTTATTCTTCTGGAGATATCTCTTTAAGCTAAATGATGTGTTGATGACTTTTATCTAAATAACTTTAAAGAATAAATGTAGAGACTCCTCGACATAAAATATGTGGAACTGTCTGAAATTGAGAGATTCCCTCCCAGCCCGAGTTACTCCTAGTAACCTGATGACTTCACACACCCAGGTCTTTCTAGGCCTTTCTGAGGGGGACAGGGCAGGGGTGCTTGGACCTTTTTAGTCCCTGAGTGAATCACTTTGAGCTGCCCTGGGGAGCTGCCCTGGGGAGCTGCCCTGGTGTGTCTAGCTTCCCCTTCTCCCCTCTCCTAGAGGTCTCGCTTCCATTACATCCTTTCAGGCTCCTTCCAACTCTGTGCTTTTGATGTTCTCTGATGTGGGGCAGAAAGCGGATTCTAAAACAGCCATGCATGTGTGTGCTACTGTCTTGACATTTTGAAGCTGATGGATGGTCAGAACTCAAACTTTAGGGCAGTGGGGTCTCGAAGTGGTGACCTAGCACCATAATCTGTTGTGCCTGCCTGGTAAGAACTTTAGTTAATACCTTTAAAAATTGATTTGTCTGAAAACATGGATTCTGGCTTGTTTTGAGGTGGGGGCAGCCTAGCTGCATCCCTTTGTGGGACAGTGGACGGAGGCAGGGCTGCTGCCTTAGCTGGTTACACCCCCACCCCCTTCCCTCTGCCCCGCATCCATCCAAGGACTGCAGTGCATCACTGTTGTTACTTCTGTGGCCCTGTTTGAGTTTGCTTTTGGGACACCTGCCTTAAGGTTTGTACTGCAAATCACTGTAAGCACTGGGTTTGTGTATGTGAATGAAAGAGAGAGAGAAAGAGAGCAAAAGGGAGGGAGGGAGAGAGAGAATGATAGTGAGTGCACACACAAAAATGAGCAAGAGAACCCAAATTACACATATGGAAAAGTTGATAAAAATCTAGAACTTTTCAAGGTAGTTTTCTTCTGTCCCTTGTGGTTTTCTTAGAGTTCTCAGTCTGTACCCATGGGTTTTTTTTTAAAACCTTTCTTCTCTTTCCAGGTCATGTTGAAACTATAGCTTTAAAGCTGAGGGGTGTGCCAGGGGAGCAGATTGCTGATTTCCCAAAAGGAGGAGAAAGGTTGAGAGAGCGCTGAAGGCCATGCTGGAAGCTGGTGTGGCCTTGGGGGCCTTTCTCCTTTGGAGGGGACAGCTAGGCCTGGTGCTGCGAAGGTTGGGACAGGCTTTTGAGGGAGCCTGGCCAGGTGGGTCCTTGCCCTGCCTCCTGGCTGTGTGGGGTGGGGACTCACTCCCCTCCTCTGGGCCTCTGTTTCCCCATTCATATGAGTGTAGTGATTCTTGTTTCTCAGGGAATCTTGTGAGAATTAAATGAGATTGTGTATCCAAAGTGCCTCTGCCTGGTGGGGCATACAGAAAACAGCCGACGCCTGGGAGCACTGGCCACCAGGCTCTTGGGGCATTTTTTTTTTTTTCATCCTAATACATTGCAAAGTTGAAATCCTGGGTGGACAGGGTGTTGAAGGGAGGCAGGAGAGAGAAACAACAAAAAGCTAGAATGGCCCAAGATTAGTTTTAAAAGTTACCCTTAGAGCTCAATATAGATTACCCTTTCTCTTGGAGATAAAAGGAAAGAGATTGGGTAGACAGAAAAAAGGAAGAAAAAAAAAAGCAGACTGTTAAATTTGAAAAATGATGGTCTAGGTTAAATATATATCCACAGAAGAATGCTTTTATTTCTGTGCATGAACCCTCCTGAGCTCTCCCTTTAACTGTAACTGAGGATGGGCTCAGGGGAATGTTTGTAAAGGCTCTTTTGAGGTTTTTGGAAAGTGATGCAATATAAAGCTAAAGAATTATTACCCAGTTCTATGTATATATAAGAGAAAGAGAAAGAGAAAGAGAAGAGAGAGCGCGCGCGTGCGAGCGTGCACGTTTGCATACTTCCAGATGTATTCATCTCCCCCTCATTCTCATCTGGTCTCCTTCTTATTCAATTTGGAAAAGGAAGTTGAGATCAATTTACCTAAAGATAATTATTTGGCCAAAACCGGTTTGGCTCAATGGATAGAGCGTCGGCTTGGGGACAGAAAGGTCCCGGGTTTGATTCCGGTCAAGGGCATGTACCTTGGTTGCGGGCATATCCCCAGTGGGGGGTGTGCAAGAAGCAGCTGATCGATGACTCTCTCTCATCGATGTTTCTAACTCTCTATCTCTCTCCCTTCCTCTCTGTACAAAATCAATAAAATATATTAGAAAAAAAGATAATTATTTGCCCTTCCTCGACTTAATATAGTACCTAATATAGCAGCCTCTGACGCCCATGGTCACTGTGTGAATGGGTGAAGGATATATCTGTCACGTGTGCTGTGGTGTGTTTGGGTCCTTGGGAGCTGGAGGTTGGTCCCTGGTCTGCCAACCCGTTGGGAATCAGGGATTCACGATTCACATGGTGGGTCCTGAGGAGGAGGGGAATGGTGTGGTAGGCTTGTCCAGTTTTAGGTCATGATAAAGCTTTTTGCCCCCTCCCTTTCATGTGTATCTATTCCCAGACATAGACTGGAAACAAGCTCTGTTTGAGTCTGACTCTGTCACCGGGACAGGAAATTACAGCTGTGAACCCGGTGGTTAGCATTCTCTGGTGTGGCCTTCGACTTACTAATAAGCGCAGCTGACATTTCTGCTCAGCCCATCTCATGCTCAGTTCTGCCGACAAGGGGTACATTTTCCCAGTGGGTGCCAGTCATTCACTCGTTTGTTAGTTCACTTGTTCACCCAGTATTGACTATTGCGCACTCTGTCTTCTCAAGGAACTCACAGGCGTGGGGGTGGGGCCTCGGTTGCCAGGCCTGCAGATGAACAGGTATATACATGGTGGGTGGGAGCTTGGGCAAAGTGGGGTCCGGTGAGCTCTCCTAGCTTGTTCTGCTGTGAGGACTCAGGTTCAGATCACAAGGGCAGAGAGTGTCGATGCGCTCCCAGGTGCGGGGGGGAGTCTGGTGGGAGCCAGCAATGCTGGCAGCTCCTACGTTGCAGTGCCTTCTAGTCCTGTGGCCACATGGTCTCGTGTGTTGCCCTCAGAGAGCTGTTTTGGCTATACTTGTGCCAGAGAAACCAAGTCAGCCAAAGGCGAGTTTACCTAATCGACGGGTGCTTTTCAGAGTCTGGGTGCCTTGGTGCTATTGCCCCAGGGTCAGACCTATGTTTGACATTTAAGACGCCAGCCAGACATTTTCTCTGCTAGGTGGGCTCCCCTGAGAGGTTTCACTGACTCCTGTCTTTGCTGGGCTTCTGCCCTGTGCCTGTACCTCATTTGTTGCAGCCTCTGCATCTGGTGATGGAAGAGCCTGGCAAACTGTCCTCGGCCTGCCTTTCAGCAGGTGGATGTTGGTGGAGTGATGTGGACTGTGCTCTTTGGCGAGATGCACCAGCCCCCATCCTCCCTTCCACCTCTAGCATAGTCTTGGCCCATCCCAAACGCCTGGAAGACTCTATATGGTTGACTTAGTTTGACTCATCTAGGTCCTCTGGGTCCCGCTCGCTGCATCAGGGGGTAGGTGGGAAATAGAGGTTGTTGGGGACAAAGAGGGGATGAATAATACAAGACGGGCCTGCTGGCTCCCTTATCTGCCACAGCCAGTGGGCAAAGATGCCACAGAAGTGATCCCAACCCCGAAACTTGAAGGAGGCTCCAAGTAGGGGAGGCAGCCAGACCTCCTAGGTGCTGGGACCAGCCTATGCAAAGGCACAAGAGAGAGCAGCGTGTTTGATGTGGTGGGAGACGAGCAGGAGGAGCAGAGGAGACAGCGGGTGGAGCCAGTGGAGGGCTGTGGTGCACACGGGCTGGAGCTCCGGTGTCTGCAGGGTGAGCCCTGGTGTAGGTGCAGTGCTGCTGGAGGAAGAAGATCCAGGCAAGGAGGCTGAGCATGAGCAGGGGCAGCCGGAGGGACCAGAGGCAGGGCTGAGGGGTCTTGGGAGAGGTGTGGAAGGATCCATAGCGTCTGGGGCAGCAGCTGCTTGACTGCCATTTCCTATCAAAGCCTGGTCTACAGTCTCCTGTTGGCAGCTAGCCAGTGGCCCTGCCCATTGGGCGAATGTCTGGCAGGCAACGGGCCTCACCATAGAGAGCCACCCCCCTGAACTGGAGAGGGACAGCAGTGTGTGTGGGGGCAGGGAGGTAAGAGCTTCTGGATGTTCTCCTAAGATGGGTCGGTAAACCCTTCCTGCAAAGGGCCAAATGGGAAGTATTTTAGGCAGTGCAGGCCACTCGCTCTCTGTTATCACAACTCTGCTCTGCATTGTGGCATGAGAACAGCCACAGACAACTGAAAACATGGCTGTCTTCCAGGAAACTGCTGCTGACCCCTGCCCTGTCCCACGTGGTCGGCAATATTAGCACCATATTTTCAGCTGATGGAACTGAGAAGCAAGAGATGGTCATTTGCTCAGGCCAGTGGTCGGCAAACTCATTAGTCAACAGAGCCAAATATCAACAGTACAATGATTGAAATTTCTTTTGAGAGCCGAAAACCGACTTCTGCGCATGGGCCATGAAGTTTCAATTGCATTGTACTCACGCGCTCACATGTGGTATTTTGTGGAAGAGCCACACTCAAGGGGCCAAAGAGCTGCATGTGGCTTGCAAACCGCAGTTTGCTGACCACTGGCTCAGGTCATCGAGGTGAGACTTGGGAGATCTGGGATTTGATTAGAAAACCTATTTGCTGCCCTGATGTTATTTTTGTTAGAGTGGCCCTTGATGTGCAGAAGTTATTTTCTTATCGGACTTGTTCTTTGCTTCACGATAAGAAAGGCCTCTGCTGCCCCAAGATGGCATCAGTGTTTGTCCACATAGTCATAGAGCTTTTATTGCTGCTTTTCACATATTTAAGTTATTTTGTGTGAATTTATTTTGATACATAGCAGAAGCAAAGGTTTAAGTCTTGTTTCTTGCTCCCAAAATGCTTTCTTGCCCTGGCAACATTTATGGAGGAATCTGTCTTTCCCACAGGGAATTAAAATGCTGCTCTGTATCCCATGTCGACTGTTTACAGTTAACATTATCCCGTGGCCTTGACCAGATTGTCTGTTCGGTTCACTGGGGGCAAGTCAGGAATGGAATTGAGATGGGTGGTCCTTGGTGCTTCAGCCTGGAAGGCTGCCATGCAGCATCTCTGCTCTGCTGTCACTTGCAGTGTGTGCGGTGGCAGGTAATGAAGAAGGAAGTCACAGTGAATAGACTAAACAGATAATGGGATGTGTGGTGCTGGGGATGGAGAGAAAATTACAAGTTAGGCAGCGCCTCTGCCACTGAGTGTAGCCGCCTTGAAGAAATATAATATTTATATAATATATAGACATCAACCCAAACGTCACCTACTGGCTCTACTGCAAAGTGAAAGCATATAAAGTTAAAGTTTATTGAATCTGTGGTTTGTTTTTTTTTGCGGGGGGTGGGGGGGAGGTGTGATACTAGGTCTTTGACCATGTCCTTTCCCACCATTCCCACCATTGTTCCCAAGGCAGCGTGGGGGAAGGCAGAAGGGACAGTTGTCTGACATCCTGATTCCTGTGATGGACGTCACAGGATTCCTAGTATCAGAATACTGTTTTATTTGTGTCCTTGGTCATTTTTACGTTGAAGCAAATACAGGCTGTGGTCCCGGAGGCTGGAAATGCACAGCGTGGAAGGGAAAGGTTCTTACCAGCATGATGGTGAGGATTGGTGTGGATTGGGTCATTGCTATTTCTGTGGCTTCTGTGGGACAGCACCATGAATTTCTTAGGTGTATATAAAGCATTAAGTGAGATAGTGCCAGTAGAGGCTTTGAACAGAGCTATACTTGTATAAGGGTTCAAATTTTAGCTAAAAGGAAGAAACCAACAATCCATACCTTTTTTCTAAAGAGGATTTGGAGCAGTGCATTAAAACAGATAAGAAATAAATTGAGACCAGTGATAGGCAAATTGACACAGGTGGACATACAGGCTGGAGAAGATCAGAGCAGGGTTAGGGCACATCCTGGTTTGCACATGGCTAAGTACACTCATTAGATGTGTAATTTTCTCTGTGAGCTTTCTAGTAGCCACACCAAGAGAGAAACATAGTTTATAGGGTTTCTTAAGTGGAAAAATCCCAAATAACTCCAGGAGAAATGAGAAGCTTCTGGACTTGAAATCTGAGTGACACAGTGAACGATGTCTTGAATGCATGAATGGGCAGTGAGAACAGTTGTGTGATATAGGTAGGAAACTTGGGTGGTTATTTAATACAAAGGCATAGTTTCCTATGGGTGAATACTTCCTATGTAAAAGCTGTCTAGGAGAGGAGCTCCTGTAAGCAATTATGGACTGTGTTTTGGGAATCCCCCTTGTCCCCCCGTGTCGCCTGTATGCTGACTATAGAAAACCAGATATCTTAGTAAACTTGAGGATTTCTATGTCAGTGTGGACCCAAGTGTCACTCGATTTGCTGTGTGATCCGCTGTTGATAGGCAGCTGTAACTGGGAATGTGCATTGTTCAGAACAGATGTGGTCCAGCAGCAGGGACCTGGAAGCACTTGGAAACCGCAAGCCTGCTATTCCAGGCAGCTGAGGGTTTGGCAAAGAGACAATCCACACATATTTCATCCTGCCCTTCTGTTTTGTGTGGCTAATAAGAGTGAGCAGCTGAGCCCATTGGATGGATAAGTTAGGCTGTATAGTAATTACTTTTAAAGGGGAAAGGGAACTTGTGTAGACAAGTCACTATAAATAGCCCATAACCCAGATTGGTGGTTGGTGAGAGGACAGCAAATAGGAGAGTTCCCTGGACTAATGTGGATGTGCTTTCTTCCTAGGTGAACTGCGCCAAGCCATCGTGGCCATGATGAACCGGAAGGATGAGCTGGAAGAAGAGAACAGGTATCTGACCTCCAGGCTCAAGGCAGAGCCTCGTCCTTTGACATTCTAACTCTGGGACTGAAAAGATGAAAAAATTCTGCTTTATTGGCAAAATTGAATTGTGACCAATGATTTTGTATTACTTTTGGTTTGCAAATTACCACTTTAATATATATATATAGTAGTTTGAGTGAGCAAGGAATGAAAACCTCACATTCATGGCACCACCTTAGAATAAGCTTAAAATTTGGTAAAGCAATCTTTTTAAAACTTTAAAAAACAGCCTTACTGAGATAGAATTCATGTATCATATAAATCACCCATGTAAAGTGTATACAGCTCAATGGTTTTATTATGTTCACAACTATATGAATCACCACCACAATTTTAGAACATTTTTATCATGTAAAAAGAACCCCATGTACCTTAATGGCCATCCTCAGACCCAGTGAAGCAATCTTTTGAGTAATCTTTTTTTTTTTAAATTTCTTTATTGATTAAGATATTACATATGTGTCCTTATTCCCCCATTACCTCCCACCATCCATGCTCTTACACCCCCCCCCCATTGTCTGTGTCCATTGATTAGGCTTATATGCTTGAGTAATCTTTAATTGAGGGCCTATCTGCCATGTTCCAGGCACTTGGAATACTTGGCTTAAAGTTTTTTCCTCTAATGGGTACTTTGGGCAAGATGGTACTTGAATTCTTTTGACTTTCCCAAAAGCTCAGGTGCAGACATTGAGAGGGCAAAGGGCTATCTTTTGTTCCCTGTTGAAACCAGTGCTACATACTAGACAGGTATTATCTGTCCTACTACCATCTGGCTGCCCGATGGGAGCCTCTCAACTGCCAGACCTTGTCTAGGCTGCAAGGTGGTCAGGAGAGGGATTTGCCTGCCTCTCTGGGTGTTGGCGTGGGTCAGGTACCTCTATCTGTGCACGTCTGTGTGAGCTTGTGCTCATGTCACTCTCTTATTATTATTTTTTTAAAAATTAAATTAAATTTTTTTTAAAAAAATTATTCATTTTATTGATTATGATCTCACATAATTGTCCTTATCCCCCCATTCCCATCCCAAACCCCTCCCTACATATGCCCCCACCCTCCTGTTGTCCATGGCCACTGGCTAGGCCCATATGCATGCACACAAGTCCTTTGGTTGATCTCTTCCCCTTACCCCCACCCTCCCTTACTTTCCCTCTGAGGTTTGAGAGTCTGATCGCTGCTTCTCTTTTTCTGGGTCTGTTTTTGTTCATCAGTTTATGTTGTTCATTATTTCCTCTAGATGTGTGAGATTATATGATCCAAGAAATACCCTTGTAAAAACCTAAACTGCACCAAGCCATAATGGTTATGCTGAGAGGCAAATGAATCAGTCTATAGTGAGTTTCTTTTCTGGGCCAACAGTTCTTTTGAGTCCCAGTTTCAATGTCAAATAGTTCCTTATGTGTACATGTCAGCCATGATATTTCAGATCTGGTTGGTGGACAAATGGTGGTAATGCAGGTCAGCCCGTCTCTGGTTTGGTCCTGGGCATCTTTCAGCTGGTATGCTGAGGCGTCATCAGCATTTTCCATCTCTGAATTGTGTCTCTTCTGTCTTCATGGCTGGAGCGCTTCTGTCTATTCCTCTCTGTTACAGGATTCCAGATAGTCTCGGAGTTGTTTTAGCTGCCGTGATCAGCGTATCTTTGGATGTGGAGGTCCGAGAGTCTGCAGCTGGGGTAGCAGGATATTGGCTGGAATTGGTGCTGGGTCGTGGGGCAGTTCCAAGGCCTTTCTTGGTGGTGGTGTTGATGGGTTTCTAAAAAAGGCAAGTGTCATCTAGATTGGGGAGAAAGATGCATCAGAATCAGTAAATACTTCCCAGAAATAGCCATTTGAGGTCAGTGAAGTAGGTGGTCAGGCCTGGCTCACTCCGAGGTGCTAACTTAACAGTCATTTCTGGACAAGCCGCTGTCTAAGACCAAGCATGGCAGATTCACAAGTGCATGTGTTTTGGAGGGTTAACAAATTCCAGACATAAATCTAATATGGCATGTGCAATGTCAAACTCTACAGCTCTATAAACTCTCTTTGTGCTTGTTTAACGTGGAGGTGGCTGGGGTCAGGGTCAAAGTGTGTTTTGTGAGTAGAATTGGAAATAAGGATAGACATCTGTCAGGTAACTGAGCCTGTGTTCTATTTTGATGGCTCAGGTTATTGTTTTGGTTTGAACTGGCATCCTTTCCTTTGTTAACTTTCTTTTTCAGTGTGGCTGTGACACAGTGGCCTCCGTTAATGTGCTGCACCTTTGGGCGGGATGTCTGTGAAGGGGCTTGCCTGAGACTCGCTCAACTCACCGTTTCTCTTCATTACAGCTGCCCAAGGTTATATGGACATGGGGCTCATGCTAATGATTACTCTGAGGCTTTTGAGCAGAGTTTGGTGTCTCCTTAAACAAATTTATAATGAGATAGACTAGAATTATGGCTTATGCATAGCCTTGTGGAAAACAAATGATTAGGTCTTGACTAAATGACTGAGTCCTGGGCTCGATGGACTCTGGGTTCACAGCATCTGAACGGATGGGCCCTCCTCTTCCAGATCACTGCGAAGCCTGCTGGATGGTGAGATGGAGCACTCGGCTGTCCTCCGGCAAGAGGTCGACACCTTGAAGAAGAAGGTGTCTGAGCAGGAGGAGCGGCACATCATGAAGATCCAGGCCTTGGCAAGGTAGGAGGGCAGAGACACCAGGGGTGGGCCTGGTGGGCCTTATTAAAGCCCAAGCACACCTTTACCAACACTATTAATTAAAAAGTGTTGTGACCAGTAGCAATAAAATTTATGCATTTGAAATTTTAATATTTTATTGAATACATGTTGAATAATATGCACACACATGATTCAGAATACAATACATATAAATGGTTAATGTGTGCAATCTCCAGTGACCACGTTTGCCCTGGAAATGGGTGATATTACTGTTTCCAGATATGTCATGGATGTGTGTACTTGCTTTTAATTTTCCTCCCTGCCTCCCTTTCTCCTTTCTCCCTTAATGTACAGTGGTGGCATGTCTAACTCACACTCACTCTACATCATGGAGATGGTTCTGTGTTGTGCACAGGGCTACCATCTTTAGTAAGTAATATTTCATTGTCTGACTGCACCAGAATTTATTTGACTGTTGTACCAACAGCCAGGCATTAATGTGGTTTCCAGTCTTTTGCTACTTCTAATAATGCCACTGTGAGTAACCTCTGCGTTTGTTATTTTGCTCCTACATGACAATATTTGTTGGAAAATTTATGGAAGTAGAATAGCAGGTCAGAGTTCTGTGCTTTTCTCAGTGGAGAGATCCTCAACTTGCCCTCCACGGAGGCTGAGCCAGCCTATGTTCCACAGCAGCAGGGAGAGGGCGTGACTGAGCAGCCCACAGGGGTCGGCTCCAGCCTCTGGGCCTTTGATAACATGCAGGGGAAACATGGCACTGGCAGACTATTTTTCATTTGCATTTCCCTAATTAAGAGTATGTCTGAGCCTATTTTTATTTAAGAGCCATTTTATTTTTCTATGACTTTGTTTATATCTTATTATGAAAACTATACGGGGAAACTCCCAAATCCCAGCTCCCATAGAAAAACGCATCTCTACGGAATTTGTTCACATGGAAAGATAGTTTTATGGGCTATATTTAACATCTATAGCCTGTCATTGCTTAGTTTGCCTCTCTCCCCCCACTTAAGCTTCTTGTTCACTGTTTCTGATGCCTGGATGTAGCATTTCACTGAATTAATGTCATATTAAATAAGCATTTGCTAGACATTTGAGTGGGTCCAGTTTTTCTCCCATTTTCCCATTCCCCCATTAGGCAAGATAAACATTTTATTGGTTGTTAATGTAACACTACTTTAAAGTAAGACCAGGAGATAAGTGTGTCTTGGGGACAGGCGAGGGAGGCGGGAGTTAGTAAACTTGCAGCAGCAGCATTTATCGTCCCTGTGCTGTCAGGGCGAGTGCCACTAATGTAATTGTTATGATGTGGAATCGAAAGTTGGCACCCTCGTCCCATATTTAACTTTAATTTGAACTTCTCTCCTTTCTCTACATTTTAAAATGACACCTCAAGAGCATCAGAGACAGTTAAATGACTACAGCAAATGCCTAATTTGGCATTTTGTCAGCTGGGCCACCATTTCACCTGGCCCGGCAGGATTCTGTGGTGAAATGGTGTTTGCTCACAGTACAGGCTGCGGTCTATGGAGAGCGGTTCTGATTCATCAGAGAAACACAGACCTATATTCCCTGCCACTTTGGATTGTGTTAGGAGTCAGCTCCATTGTGTGAAGATGGCGAGCTCCTGGGTGAACTGCTGAATCTTCACAAGTGTGCACTTCCCCATTAATAACCTGGGGAGGCTAAGCTACCCACATGGGAGGACTGAGTGAGAAAGAGTTTGTGTGGAAGTACATAAGGTTCTGGACACCAGCGAGCTATTGTGAGCGTGTTTTACAGGAAGTGTATTTTAGCCTGTGATAATTCTTAGGAAAATTTTTCCCAGCAATGGAGTAGAAACATTTTTCTTAACTAAGCAGTGTTATGACTTCAAGTCCCCTCATTTAAACAATGGGGGACCTAAGTGTTTAAGGCACATGTGTCAAACACAAGGCCCGCAGGCCAAATCCGTCCCGCCAGGCCTTGCAATGTGGCCCGCACCGCGCTGTCATCACTGCACTCCGCTGCGTTTCCATCACAATGACAGTTTATGACTGTTCAGTAAACCATTCGGCCCGCGATTTAGGCTGGATTTTAGATTTTGGCCCCTTCTCTGATTGAGTTCGACACCCCTAGTTTAAGGTGTCTGAAGGTTCACAGTTTGCAGATAGAAGGAACATTTGTAAAAGAAGCAAATACTTCAGGAAAAAAGGGAAAAAAAAGGAAGAAAGCAAACAGGGAGGCTGGATGTGTACGTTTTGAAAAATCCCGCTGCTGACGTGTTCCAGGCACAGTTCATCTTTGCCACCTGCCAAGCTTTCTTCTTGCCACAAAAGGAGCAGCTGTCAGTGTTCTCAGGTGGGAGCAGGCAGGGCATTGATGCTGGGCTAGGCCTTGAGGCTGGGCCAGGCCTCTGTGAGCACTGGGGCACCCTGTTCTCAGGTCCACATGTGTTCAGGTGGCAGGTATCATAATGCCAGTGGTTTAGCCTAATGGTTAGTGACGAGGATTCTGGCATTGGACTGTGGGGGTCTGACTGAGGCTCTAATGCTTATTAGTTGTGTGACCTTGAGCAAGTTACTTAATGTCTATTTCCCTAGTTTTAAATTTTGGTTAAGAAAACTCTCTACTTTCTAGGGTTGTTGCACAATAAAATGAGAGACCATATGTCAGCTCAATAAATGTGCTTCATAAATGCTCAATAAGTGTTAACTATCATTATCATTTTTCTTTAGTATGGTAATTATATTACTAAGAAACCCTGCCACATTAAAAGTTACATTTTAACAGCAGTGGTGCAGAAAGAATTAAGTACTAGGCTATTTCGGACATAAAAAAGTGAAATTGTTTTTGCTGTAAGTATTCTAAGAGTGTGTTTGTGTGTATGAGTGTTTTACTGGTTCTGAGTATATGCCAGTTATAAAACTGAAATATCCCTGAACAAATGCATCATTTTATTACACATTTATTTTCGCTCAGAATTAACGGCTTTCCTTTCATGCTGTCATGGCTTAACCATGATCAGGGCCATATATCCATATATCCAAGCGGCTGCTCATTTCTGAGGCAGCGGCGTTATAATCAATGGCAGCTCAGGGTGGGTGCGCCTTGCTCCCTAAGTAATTGATTGCCACGTTTCCCATTGAATGAAGAGAACTTGGACTCGGAGACAGGTGTTCAAAGAAAGAAGACACAGGTTGACATGAGAGGTACCTTTGAGAGAAGTAAGTGGACGGGGTTGTGCATTACTGGGCAGTCATTTTTTTTCCCTGTTCATTGTATCAGTTATCTCTTGGTGCGTAACAAATTATCTCCAAACATGCACCTTAAAACAACAAACATTTACGATCCTCCAGGATTTCTGTGAGTTGGGAATCTGGGATGGCTCAGCTGGGTGGTCCTGGCTCTAAGTTTCCCACAAGGTTGTAGTCAAGCTTTGGCTAGAGCTTCAGTCACCTGCAAACTCCACTGGGGGTGGACGGGCCACTTTTTAATTTTCATTCTTTTTAATGTTCACCCGAGGAGTGAGAATAGTTTGTCCATTGATTTTTTAGAGAGTGGAAAGGAGGGAGGAGAGAGAGGAGCATCTATGTGAGGGAGACATCTGAACAAATGAGAGGAGACCAATAACAAACTGGTTCAAGTTACAAAAGGAATTTATTGGCTCACATAACTGAAAAGCCCAGAGGAAAAATAGCTTCAGGAAAGATTGCATCTATTGGTTGCCTCATAATCGAACCCGTGATATTCTGGTGCTAGGCAGACACTCTTAACCACTGAGCAGTGCCAGTTAGGGCTGGAAGGGCCACTTTTTAGTTCACTCGTGTGGCTGCTGCCAGGAGCTCAGCTCCCTGCCTTGTGGGCTTTCTTCATGTGGCTGCTCACAGCACAGCAGCTGGTAACTCTAGAGTAGGGGTGTCGAACTCCATCAGAGAAGGGGCCAAAATCTAAAATCCAGCCTAAATCGCGGGCCTAATGGTTTACTGAACAGTCATAAACTGTCATTGTGATGGAAACGCAGTGGAGTGCAGTGATGACAGCGCGGTGCGGGCCACATTGCAAGGCCTGGCAGGATGGATTTGGCCCGCGGGCCTTGTGCTTGACACATGTGCTCTAGAGAATACACCTGACATGGTAGCCACTGTTTCTTTTATAACCTGGTCTTGGAAATGAGACACGATTATTTCTGTTGAATTCCATTGTCACACAGATCAACCTTGTTCATGTGGGAGGGTCTGCACATGAGTGTGCATGCCAAGAGGTTGGGGTGGAGGGGGGGTCATTGGGCGCCATCTTGGAGGTTGCCTACCACATCCACCATGCTTCCGTTTCACCTTGGGACAGACACTACCCTAATCTCTCCTGGCTGGTTCTTCCTCATCCTCATTCTGCACATGTAGTTTGGTGCAATTGACGCTACCACTGCCTGCCCTGGGTTCCAGAACAGGCCAGATGATCGAGGCCTGGTCGTCGGCTTGTCCCACCCCTTGACCATTATGATTGGGTTAAAGAAGGGTGTGTGGCCAGGCTGCTCTGAGGAGCTGATTTCAGCATTCTTGAGGGGATATGGTATAAGCCAGGAGCTGTTGGCAGCTGTCTGCTACTGTGTGGGAAGATGCTGGCCTCCCCATGGTGACAACATTTTGCAGAAATAGAGGGATAGATGGAGAGAGAAACCCACAGGTCCTGATCCCATTTGAGCTCCTGGACCCAGTCTTTCCTGAAGCTATTTTCCCTTCTGGACTTTGCAGTTATGTGAGCCAATAAGTTCCTTTTGTAACTTGAGCCATTTCGTCACTGGTGCTCCTCTCTTTCGTATCTGGGGTCCTGACTAACGAGGCTTCCTAGTTGGAATGTTAGGGGATTGGAGCAAGTTGTGTTTTCTCTGTGCTCTCTCAGCAGCCAACCTGCTAGGTCCACAGAGAGACTGGTGATTTGTTGTGATTCATTACGGGTGTGAACACCCTCCTGTATTGTGCGACAGAGCACTGCTCAAGGCCTTTCCTTCCTGTTTCTCATGTCGGGACCAGCCTTACTATCATTCTTTGTCACACTGGTGCACTAACAGGAACATGTCAGTTATGTGACCACAGCTATTCCCTTTCCCCATCTGAGCCTCTGGGTCTTCATCTGTCTAAAAATATAAGAGGAGGTGGGTGGCATGGGCTCCCTCCAAGCTTCATGTAAGGATGCTGTGCACTTGTGTCCTGACATAATAGTCTTAACTAATATGAAAATGCTTTTGGCAGTAGAAACCCAAACCAATTTAGCTTAGGTCAACAGGGGAATTTAGTGTTGCTGTAACTAACTGATCTCTCTTCAGGCGTCACTGGACCCAGGTGCTCTGTGAGTTCGCGCTCTCCTTCTCCCCTGCCCATGTCTCTGGCTCTCTGTGTGTTGTCTCCTTCGTGGGCAGGGCCTCTGCACACAGCTGCAAAGATGGCCTTTGGTGGCACCTCATGCAGGATCCAGAGAGAAGAGACCCCCTTTCTCCTGACGCTTTCTACAACATTTAGGGAGGCTACTCACTGGGCATGTTGTGGCCAGGAGAGAGCAGAAGGCATGGTGAACGGCCTCGCCAGGTCCCCAGGGCTGGTAAATCATGTGGGCAGATACATCATGCCGGCGTGCTTCCTCGGAGGATTGTGTGGAAGATTACATGAGCTGATGCTCCTCAGTCAGTGCAGCTTGGGTCTGTCATAAATGCTCAGAGGAAGGTCTCTCCTTCCTTTTAGCCACTGCATTGCCCGTGGGTGCCTAGCGATGTGGAGGCTAGGCCAGGTCTGTGGGTTCTTTCCTGTCCCAGCTTCCTTCTGCAACAAGCACGTTGGAACTTGTTGCCACTGGCCTTCATCTGACCTCAGCTCCTCGTGGTGTATTTTTCTAGCCCTGCCTGCCCAGCACATGTCCCTTTGTTTATATTTCCCTGTTGGACTGCTGAGCAGTGATCTGCTATGACAGGGTCCTGCATGTGAGACAGAACCATACTGCAGTTGTAAGGGAAGGCTGGACCAAGGGTCTTAGAAGCCCAGCGCACATCACTCCGTCCAGCCCCCTGGGAGGCCTTTATTGGCTTTCTATGAAGGCTCTAAATCTCAGTGTCTGCCCTGAGGCTCAGTCTCTGCCTTTAAAACATTTATTAGAGAAAAATGAAGGCTTGCCTCTGTGAAAAAGGACAGTAAATTTCTCCAGTGTCCATCTATTGACATTGATTATGTTTCTTTTTTTATCACAAGAAGTGAATGGTCAGAGTTGAGAAAGTCAAATGTGGGAGATCCTGGCTTGGAATCTGAGCCTGTCCTGGGTTAGGGGGGCCTTTGGAACCGAGAGCCTGGGCCTTTTCCCTGCCAGCTCCCCTGATGTAACACATGCTCCGCCGGGAGGACTGGTAGGCTTCATCCTGCTGCCAACGAAGACCAGAGTGGCTGCGGCTGTGGGGGTTATGGGACATCATCTGGGCTCAGCAAGAAGTGCACCCATTGATTAGCAATGTCTGCCGTGGACATGGGAAGAGGGAGTGGTGGGAAGAATGTACATCCCTGTGTTAGTGCTGGTGAGCTATGGAAAAGGCTGGGGAAGGCTCAGCGCCTAGGTGGCAGAGCTGCACAGGAGACTGGAGAAGGGCGGGTTTGCCTTTTTTGAAAAGAAGTCCCCATTGCTCAGCTTTGTCTGGTGAAAGAAATGTGCTCTGGAGGAATACATCAAACCTGTTTGTTTTGTTGTTATGTAAAACAAAATGAAACTTTGCTCTCAGGTTGAGTGGAGACCAGAAATAAGGCCCAGTTTTTATCTGTGTGTCTTCTAGAAAATTAACATTTGCTGCATTGTCTGATTCAAAAAGCCCATGTTTGTGGATAGAAAGTTGGGGAGGAAGAGCGGGCTCTTTTGCTGGAAGAGGAGTTGCTCTAGTGGACACTGTACCGCCTTTCTGAAAGCCCTCTTCACATTTCTCTTGCACTGGGGGACCCGCCAGGGCTTGATTTTTTTCTTCTTGTTTTCTTGATTGGTGGCAGGGATTGAGGTCTCCCAAGCACTGAGGTTCAGCCCTGATTTGTCTAATTTGGTCAGGATAATTCTGCCTCCTTTCCACAGTGATTGTGGTCATTGGGCTCGCTTCAGACAAGGGGCATGTGGTCTAGTTCAGGCCAGGGAGACCTGTTTGGAGGTTTGCTGAGACTTTAGAGGAAGATGATCGCTTGGTCATGGGTGTCTGGGATGGCTTCATTTTCTGGACCAAAGCTGTGAGGGTGTAAAAGCCAGACCTGCTTTATTCATTTTACCATCCTGAAATGAAATTCATAGCTAATATAACCTACCTACATAACTAACTTTAAAAAAATGGGGAGAACATCCTAACTCTAATATGAAAGAAAAGGAAAGTAATTTATAATAGAAAGCAGATTTCAGTATATATTGGCTGGGAATTCCTTTGTAGAAAACATGTGGAGGTTAATGGCTTGTACCTACTTATCATGCATAAGTTTGGATTTAAAGAAGGTAAGAAAATCAGAAATCATTCTTTATAAGGAGTATAGAAAATGAAAGAGCAGAGTCTGGATGGATTCTAGGGTAAAAACTCTATAGTCAGTGTATAGTGAATGAAGTAGATTGTAGGCTGAGATTATGAATAAGTATTTCACCTACATGGAGAGCCATCAGGACAGTTGAAAGTATGGCAGGATGTAGGTTGCTCTTGGCTATGGGACTGCCTTGGCCTCTCAGGACAGTGAGTATTCCTGGCCATACGCAGTGAATGCTGGGAGCACTTTGCCATCCTTGTGACATGCAATAGTGTCTGCACACCTCTGTCTTGCTTAGACTTTGCTGTGCATTACACTCACCAGGCGAACTTGTAAAATGACCTTGTCTACACCTGTAGAAGGCAGGATGGGTCTCCAATGAGAATCCTTGCTTTTAGTTCTTTCCCCAGTGTTCTCATTTTCAACACTATTTGCAAATATTCCATCAGAATTTGTGTTTAGGAGCTTTCTGGTCCATTTTCTTTAATTTCCTAGCTAATATAGCCTACCTACAGAGGACAGACATTTACACTAAAGGGGAAAATCAGGGGCTCCTGCCATCAGACAGGGCTGGATAGGCAATGGCAGCAGATGTTCCCTGCAGTGGGCTCATCTCCTCATCATATTTTTTAAAAATGTGCTTTATTGATTTTTTTTTTTTTAAGAGGGAGAGGGAGCCAGAGATAGAAACATTGATGAGAGACAAACACGGGATTGGTGTCTCCTGCAGGCTCCCTACTAGGGATCAAACCTGCAACCCTGGGCATATGCCCTGACTGGGAATTGAACCAGCAACCTCTTGGTGCATGGAATGATACTCAACCAACTGAGCACACTGGCCGGGCATGGCACCTTTTCAGTTGCCTCACTCTTTTAGAGTTTTTAGTTAGAGATTGAACCCTGACCACATTATATTACCTGTTGAACTCATACTGTGCGTCCCAGCCTACTCCGATTCTCCAGCCTCTTACTTATCCTAGGGCCTGAAGCTTGTGCTCCTCTCAGGTGGCTGGCTCTCTTGCTTGGCAGAGTCTCATTGTTGAGTGAATTGTGCTCTTCATCACTGTCTAGCATGTCCTTCTCAGCAAGTGATGGGTCTCTAATGACTTACACCAGAGCAGCCAAGGGGAGTTGAGTACATGGGGTGGAACTAGAATGAGTGCTAGACACGTGGCAGGGCAGGAGACAAGATGGCTTCAGAGGTTTCCTGAAGTCTCATGCTACCCAAATTCAGTGAAGACAGGTGGTTAGTTAATACTCACTTATTTACTGATCAAATACCTATTTCACATTAAACCTATAAAATCAGAGATAAACAGGATGCAGCTGACTCTAATTTCTAGGTGTTGAAAGTCAAGAGAGGGATATATAAACACAGATTTTAACCGTTTGGCTGACAATTCCTTATGCTCCAGTTGAGGTGGTTATTGTTGAAGTGTAGTGTAATGGTATGGTACAAGCCTTGGACTTGAGCCCTACTTTTCAAGGATGGGACCTGGGGAAAGGTGAGTGAGCCTGAGGGTGCAAAGTTTAAGGAGGCACTTTCTCTGAGGATCACGCTTGTGCTCCTTCTGGTTGTGTGGTGTCCGATAGTCATTTTTTCCCTAATGATTCTTGTCTAGAAAACTGGGATAATAGGTCTCTCCTTTATAGATATATGCAGGAGCTGATGCATGCAAAGTGCTAAGCACAGGGAGTGCCCTGAGTAAGTGCTTAGTAAAAGCCAGCCATAATTATTATTGGTTTTGTGGAAGTAAATTATTCTTTTATTCAGGGCTGCAAAGACTCATTTTCTGCAGTTCATCTAGCCTGCTATTGCTCAGATGTAACTAACTTTTTAACAAAGAGTTCTCTGGGTTGAAAAACTAAAAGCCTTGCTTAGGCTTTGCTATACATTACAGACACCAGGAGAGCTTTTAAAAAGTATGTCTCAGCTGCCCTCCAGACCAATTAAGTCAGAATCTGTGGTGAGACCCGCGTATTCAAGTAATTCCAGTGTGCACCAAGGTTGACAACTGGTGGTTTAGTGCAGCACTTCTCAAGCACGCCTGGGATCCTGGTCCACTTCACACTCTGTTTCTGCAGGTCTGGGAGGGGCCTGGTAGGCATCTCTAGTTTAAGAGTGATGCTGGCACTGCTGGTTCCGAGACCACATTGGAGTCGTGAGGGCTCAAACAGAATGCTAATGATCTGAAAGGGTAAGTTCAATTATTGAGATCCCTGGGGCTCATAGGTGAAGGTGCTCGTGATATTTATCTCACAACTGACTTGGTAGTTAGTGTTTGCTTGCTGGTTTGTTTGAAAAATATGGAAAATGCTGTGACCCAGTATAAGAATGAGCACTATTAACACTTGTCATTTTTATTTTCAACTTTATTTTTAAAGTGGACTGTGAACAACCTGTAGGCTTGCTTTTGGTGGGTTCCAAAGGATCTGTATGTGAGCTTTCAACACCAGCACTTCATCCTGCACCTGGCTTTGCTCATCCAACACTTAGCTGAATATGTGCAGGTTAAGATGCACACAAGTGGGCTTTGAGGACAGAGGGCTGCCATGATTGGCCAGCTGGAGATTTCTCGAGAAAGCTCTTGTTTTCATGTTTTATTATTTTATTTTATTTTTATTTTTTATTCCAAACATAATAGTGTTTATTTTTCAAATAAATCTTTATTGTTCATATTATTACAAATGTTCCTCATTTTTTTTTTTACCTCCATTGCTCCCTTCCACCCCACCTTCTGCCCTTTCCCCACCCCACATTGTCCTCATCCATAGGTGCACAGTTTATGTTCAGTCTCTTCCCTCAACCCCCACTCCCCTTTTCCCCGAGAATCGTCAGTTCACTCTCCTTCCATACCTCTGATTCTGTTATATTCACCAGTTAATATTGTTCATCAGATTTTTTAATTCCCTTGGTTTTTAGATTCACTTGTTGATAGTTACGTATTTGTTGTTCATAATTTTTATCTTTATTTCCTTCCTCTTCCTAAAGAACCCCCTTCAGCAATTCATACATTTCTGGTTTGGTGGTGATGAACTCCTTTAGATTTTCTTTTATTTGTGAAGCTCTTTATCTGGCCTTCGATTCTGAGTGATAGCTTTGCTGGGTAGATTATTTTTGGCTGTAGGTTCTTGCTATTCATCACCTTGAATATTTCTTTCCATTCCCGTCTGGCCTGCATGGTTTCTGTTGAGAAATCAGCTGACAATCGTATAGCTGCTCCTTTATAGGTAATTACCTGCTTTTCTCTTGCTGCTTTTAATATTCTCTCTTTGTCTTTTGCTCTTGGGATTTTAATTATGATGTGTCTTGGTGTGGTCCTCTTTGGATTGTTTTCATGTTTTAAACAATTACCTTTAACTTGTAGAACCAAGATAATAATCTGAAGTGGAGAAAAGAGCCCCGAATCTCACAACCTTAGCATGATGATTATTTCCACTGTTAGTCCATTTAACTACAATTTTTACATAATTACAGGACCATGAATGTTACATGCAATTTTTATTCAATTATTTTATGTTTTCTTTTTTAAAAAGTTAAAAATATTTTTATTGATTTCAGAGAGGAAAGGAAAGGTAGAGAGAGAAACACCGGTGATGAGAATCATTGATCAGCCACTTCCTGCAAGCCCCCTACTGGGGATCCAGCCCACACCTCAGGCATGTGCCCTTGACCAGAATGGAACCCAGACTCTTCAGGTTGCAGGCCAATGCTCTATCCACTGAGCAAAACCAGCTAGAGCTAGTGAGGGGTATTTATCTTTTCTTGCACTTATATGTAGATTTCAAATTATGTCTAAATAGAGACTATTCCCCCTTCTCCAGAATATAAAAGTAATGTACAAATTACAACCCACAACTCTTGGAAGAACAGTAAAGTTTAAAGAAGAAAATCATCAGGACACAATTATTTTTAAGGTGTCTTATTATTTATGATGCACTATATTCCAGTTTATGTATACATTCACTTATTCATATTACATAATCCAAGTCATTCTGAATCTATAAATTGATGATCTTCTTTGAAAAACATAAACCTTTTATGATGTTGTTCTTTTATATGGATATCACTTTACATGGCCTTTGAAATTCTGTTCGGATATGTCTGTTTCTCACACAGTGGTTTCCTTAACAATTCCTCCCACCGCCCCCTTTTAGGAGAACTTTTCCTGTGAAAACACACACACACACACACACACACACACACACACACACACACTTTAGTAAGTTTCCTTAATCTAGATTTCCTTAATCTAGAGCTCTTACATTAGAGTCGTTTGCCTCCTGAACACGCCTGGACCTGAGATCAAACCTGCAACCCAGGCTTGTGCCCTAATCGGCAATTGAACCTGCAAACTTTTTGGTGTATGAGACAATGCTCCCACCAACAGAGCCACTGGCCAGGACTAGATGTCATTTTAGTGGCTGACTAGCATCCACAGTTTACTTAACAGTTCCCTCAGAGGTTAGTGTTTCTGTTGCTTCTGGATTTTGAGATTGTAGCAAAGGTTGAAACGCTCTCCTCATGTCTGTAGCTCGTTTTCCCTCTGCCAGTTTCATTCCTCAGTGTGTATTCCCAGCAGTGGGATCTCAGGGCTAAGTATGTGAATGCTTTAATGGCACACGCTGTGTGTGGTTCTGGCCCCAGGCTGAGGCTTGAGCCGGTTCTGTCGTCATTCATCATCTCTTAGCTTCTGCTTTTTCCAGGTGTGAAAGGTGAAGGGATGCGGGGTCTGAATGATTTTCCTTATGTGAGTACAGATGTGGGAATCCCCTACAGGTAGGAGAATGGAAATGCCAGTGTGTTACCATCTGAACTTAAATTTATGGAAGCACCTTCTCAAATGCCATGAACTGTGGAGAGCCATATCACTTCCTCTACAAGTCTGTCAGCATTTTGCAACCAATATAAATTTCCTAGCTAATTTTTTATATGAAAATGATGGACAGGAAAAGATAGAGTGGGGTCTCTTAAAGCAACCGTGTACAAGGGAGAAAGCCACGTGCTTGTTTATTTTCTCTGATTCCAGAATCCAATCAAAGACTCCGATTTTGTTGATGAACTAAAATTTTTAGAGAGTAAGCAGCAAGGTATATTTGCACGAACATCTGCATTTTGAAGCACGTGCCCACGCTGAGTGGTTAAGCGTCAGAGCCATTAGTAGTTGGTGCCAGATGTTTCCTGAAAAATGTGCACCAAACATGGACTTGGGTGGCTCATTAAGATGCAAAAAAAATACACAGCTGCTAAGGGAAGAGGGAGAAGGTTGTGTTTGAGACATTGCTTTAGCTCATCCTTTTCCCCATCAAAGCACGGAAGCAGGAGGAGATAAAATGGTCAAAACCAATAAATATGATAGAACACTCATTAAAAGGTTACATTAAGTACCCATGGGGCAGGGAATGTGTTTGTCATTCATTATTGCCCCATTTGCTGTCTTTTCTAATGAGAAGTAGGTAGAGGAGTCTAGAGGAGTAAATAAAAACAGCAGAATGGTTTTGAGGGATAACAGAAGAGCCCAGGAAAGGAGGGCGATTGGAAGAGAGATGCTGCCACTAAGTGAATGTCGGGGTGTGTGCTATTTGAGAGAAATGGTTGAAATTAACAGCTGGTGTTAGCTGGGCCCAGGGCTGGAGCCCGTTGCTCATCTTGACGCCCTGGTGAGAGACAGGATTTGTAACCTGGTTATTTGGAGAAAATAAGTTTTTAAACCTTGCCTTTCTGGGATGGTTCACAAGGTGGCAATTTCCATGTCACTGAACACGAAGCCTGGGTCTTAAATATAGCCAGCATGTGAATGCCCTGCAGGCGGTGACAGGGCCGATGACATCACTGCCAAGCAACTTCTCGTTATTTTGGAGCCGGAGCCGGAGCTGGGGAGGGGAACAACAGGAAGCTTGGCGGAGGGGAGATATTCTTGGCAGCTGCAGGAAAGCCGTTTAAAGAGCGACAACTGTCAAGTCTAGTGATTCTGGAAGTTTGCAAAGTTTTTGTTCACCGAGCAGACAAAAAAGTTCACTGAGTTCACACTGGGTGGCAAACATAGACAGTGGCAGATATGTGAGACGCCCAGTGTACCGCCACACCACTCCACTGCCAAACAATCTTCGCACGCTTTATTTCCCGCAGCGGAACTGTTTCTTCAAATGCACTCTTACATGGCTGCTCCAGGTGCCTTTACTGAGAGCTGAAGTACACAGGTCGGAGTGGAGAGGGGAGGTCCCAGCACCTCACTGAGCTGCAAACCCTCACTGCGGACCTGATAGAAAAGGCTGTTTACTGTATGGTGATCATCTAGGGTGGACTGGTCTTCCTGTGAGTCCAGCTCTCTCATTTCTGGTGACGAGGAATAAGCAGCTGCTATGGTTGAACTCAACCCATGGTCTCCACATCTCGTCTCCATCTCCTGAGGCTGTTCCCTCCCCAAGGTAGTTTCACTGGCGTGAAGTGAACGGCTCCTATTAGATGTTCTTGCACTCATCATTCATTCACTCATTCGTTCCTTAAATTTTATAATGTGGTCCCTCCTTTTCCCCGCATTCTCAGCCCACTTATTTTTCTCCTTTTTTAAAATAGCATTTGTCATCTACTATGTTACTTAATACATTCACTATTACTGCCATTTTCTCTTACGTCATAAGCCTCTGAGGGCAGGGACCTTTGCTCCTTAGTTTAGTGGTAGAGCTATCACAATGCCTGCCTGGTACATAATAGAGCTTAGAAATTTGTTGAGTGAACAAATGAGTGTTTTGTCAATTACTTCTATGTTTTTGCTGTGCTGTGTTTGGCTTGTGTGTTTGTAAGGTCCTTTCATGGGCTAAAGACGGCTGCAAGAGCTCTAGCCATTACATCTGCGTCCTAAAAAGCAGCGAAGGGAAAAAGAAGTGTGTGCTTACGTCACTCAAAACAGTTTCTCTCACATTTTAGTGGCCTGAATGTCTCTACTATGGAGATGTGAGGAATGTGTTTTTGTTTTTTCGGGCACATTGTCACTCTAAATAAAACAGAAGAAGGGAAGAACAGGTCACCATGGTCACGGAGTCAGCAGGCCCCAAGCCCAGAGGGAGGAGGTTTTCCTCGGGTCACCAGAAGGCTTATAGCTTGTGATTTTGATTTATTTGTGCAGATTGAGGCAAATCTGTTTTGACTCCAACTATGAAGTGGAAATTGCTCGTCTGGGCAAGAGATGTGCCATTTAGCCGATGGATGCACTAGGATGGATGGGGTGAGGCAGGATTTGACCTGTGTTTCCTCCTGGTTCATTGCTAATAAGGATGTGACATTGGCTCTCAGAGGTCCTTAACCAGGCTAAGATTGGTTTCCCCTTCTGCCACATAGTGATAGAGTGAAACTTTAATATCTGTTTGCTTACATTTCTTTCTTTTTAAAAAAATATTATTTATTGATTTCAGAGAGGAAGAGAGGAGAGAGAGAGATATAAACATCAATAATGAGAGAAAATCATTGATCGGCCACCTCCTGCATGCCCCCTCCTGGGACCGAGCCTGCAACCCACGCATGTGCCCCTGACTGGGATTGAACCTGGGACTCTTCAGTCCATAGGCTGATGCTCTATCTACTGAGCAAATGGGCTAGGGCTGCTTATGTTTCTTATTTAACTTTTGTTTACTGTAGCATTTTTCTAATACATATGAAGTAGACAGAATAGTATAACAAATCCCATGTTCCCACCACCCACCCTTAGCAGTTATTAACATTTTATCACTCTCTTTATCACTCCTGCCACTTACCGCTTTCTTTTTTGCTAGTGTTTTTCAAAGCAAATCCTAGATATTATATTGTCTGTAAATAATTGGTTATATATAAAGCTCTAAAAGATAAGTTTTTTTTAAAATAACCATATATACCACCATTCTCCCATTTAATAGAATTAGCAATAATCCTTGATATCATCTAGTTTCTAACTTCAAAGATCTTTAGTTGTCTCACACGTTTACAGTGGTTTTGTTTGAACCACTTCTTAAAAGCATAAACCAGCCCATGCCACTCTGTTGCACTCAGAAAAGAAAGCCACACTCCTTTCTGTGGCCTGTGAGGCGCTCGCAATCTGACCTGCGATCTGACCTGCGCTGCCTGCTTCCTGCTGAGGCGCTTGCTGTCCCTTCTGCCTGGAGCATCCTGCCCAGGCCTCCATGTGGCCGTGCTCCTCACCTCTGCAGAGAGGGCCCCATCTCCTCCTCCTCCCCTGTTTTAAGTCTTGCACTATCTGTTCTTGTGCATTTCTCTGTGGTTTTTGTTTGAAATAGACATCCTTCCACTGACTGTCAGCACAGTGAGGGCCCGGGCTAGGCCTGCGTGGCCACTGCTGTTTCCCCAGCGCCCACACCGTGGCTGCTCAGCCAGTGCTCGCTCAGTGAGTGGCCAGCTGTGCAGCATGGCCCCCCGAGTCTGTGGCCTGGAGCCTAGGGCACACATCTTTTGGGGCAAAGTACTAACAAGGAGGTTTCTCTTCCTGTTTCCTTTCTCTTCTTTTTCTTCCTCCTTTTTTCTTCTTCTTTCTTTTCTTCAGTTGCATCATTGGCAGAAGTTCATGCTCTCAGAAGAAGGCATAGCAGTGGTAGTTGTTATGTGTATAACAAAAACACTGTAGACATCACATTGTATTATAGAATCCTAGGTTCATATAATTCTTTCCTGTTCAGAGGAAGTCCCAATCCTGTAGGTAAGTCATCACCTTCTCCATTCAAGCCAGGAAACTGGCTCACTGATTGGGAAGTCAGGACACCTCCAGGTGGTCAGGTCAAGGTTTTGCCTTCATCTGGAGAGGAGACTGTGTGGCATAGTGGATTGTGCCCATGGCTTCAGAGTCAAACTCTTTGGAAACCTGGCCCTTTCCTTGCTGTGTAACCCTGAGCCCATCACTTACCTTCTCTGGACCTCAGCTTGCTCATGTATAAAACGGGGTGATTTAGCATCTCCAGGCAGTGGGTGGCAAGGCCTTCCCCCAGCTCCTTCCAAGAGTCCTGCACACAGACCGGTTTGTATTGGCGGCAATGTTTGGTGACAGTGCTGGGCTGAGAGGTAAACACAGCACACACCTACAGGCCCCTGGGACAGATGCTGACATGATTTATGGGCAAAATGAATTTTTGTAGCTACCTTTCAATTTTCTTTTCAAAGGAGTTTTTGTGCCCTAGGAATTGTGCTGCTTGCCTTTCATACATCAACTCGGGTAATTCTCCAGGAGCCGGTGAGCTGGGTACAGTGGTTTTCTCAGTTTACAGAAGGGTGATGCCTTGAGCAGCTTGCCCAGGGTCCACACACAGCAACAAGGCTGTCTGCCTCCAAACCCTGTTGTCAGGTCCCCTTGCCACCCACTCTTCATGGTCATCAGGAGGGTTTTGTGCTGTGTGATTTCACAGAGTGCTTTGTGACAGTAGTGTTGTTGTTGTTATTGTTTTTGTCCCAGCCCTGGCTGTTTTCAGTCAAGGATAATGGTAGTTGACAAAGGGCCACATCCTTCATCTTCCTCTGTAAAGAGGGACTTTTCACCCCCTACACATCATCTGATTCTGGGCCTTTATCTTGTTCCCGCTCAGTCTCTCAGCGGGCCTCACGCCAGGTCACAGTGTAGGCCAGAGCGGCTGCTCACAGACAGCCCCACCTGTTGCCGCTCTCTCAATCTCTGTAGGGAACTCCGAACGCAGCTTTTCCAGAAAGTTTTATGCAGCAGAACATGGTGACAGGAGGACAAATGGTGCAGCTCTAAGTGGAGGGAAACAGAAGGCAATTTGTCTGAGGCGCTCCAGTTCCGCCGCTCTCCTCCTCCAAGTCTGAATGATGAGATTGTTTCCTGTTGCTCTGAAGGGAAGCTGATGGGAGGTGTTTTATTGGGACCTGTATTATTAAAGCATTAAGAACAATTAGATGGAAAGCCCTTTTTTATTTTTTATAGATTTTGACATATGAATAACTGGAAGTTTGGCTCTCTCTCTTTGGCTCTTCCTTAGAAAAAGTCTAAAAGTACTGGAATAAAATGGATTTTAGAGGGAATTTGGCAGCAGGTTTATGGCAGTTGCCCGGAAAAGGAGAAAAACATCTTCTGGAGGTGGGAACTGATCCTCAGGCCTGTGTGGCTTGGTAGGGCTGGCTTCCTTCCCTCTTAGAGACCCTGGAGATGGGGCAGGTTGTCCCTCTAGATCTGGCAGGCTTTTCCCCCTAGCATTCACTTTGGTTCGTAATCACAGCAGATCCTTGAATAGCGGTGCTGCCCTCAACTGTCATGCCATCACAGCATTGATGAGATGCTATAGGAACCTAACTTTTGTTGATGTCAATTGGCCTGTGGTAAAATGTCTCACTTTAAGTTGTTCCCCTCGAAGTCACAGGACTTACGGACAATGGTAAGTGAGGACTTGCTGAACAGACCTGCGTGCCTGGTTAGGGCCCGCTTACCCTCCTGGACCTGGTGTCCCGGTGACGGGGAACCCTGGCTCTTTCTGTCATCTCCGGCTCTTTATCCTCAGGCCTGAACCCGCTGCTAACAATGGGCAGATGACTGGCATCTTAGCATTTGAAAAATGAATGAATGTAACTTGAACAAAACTTGCCCTCTTACCCCCACAACCCACCACCACATGCTCCCCCTGCCGATTCTCACCGATGGCAGCGTCCTGATATCCCCTCTTGTTGGTGCTGCCAGGCTCCCACAGACTCCACCGGAGGCCGTTATGGTCCTTGTTGCCACTGTGTTGATTAGAAGAGGAGGTTCTGCCCTGGGGAGAAGTGGATCTGGTTAGAAGGTGTATGACAGGGTAATTATGTGGCTGTGTGTGCTTGGAAATATTCTTCGTATCATGCTGCTAGAAAAATGTGTTAAGTCAGTGAATCTAGAACACATGTGTCAAACACAAGGCCCGCGGGCCAAATCCGTCCCGCCAGGCCTTGCAATGTGGCCCGCACCGCGCTGTCATCACTGCACTCCGTTGCGTTTCCATCACAATGACAGTTTATGACTATTCAGTAAACCATTTGGCCCTCGATTTAGGCTGGATTTTAGATTTTGGCCCCTTCTCTGATTGAGTTCTAGATTCTAGAAGAAGGTGCACAATTAGCAAGCCATTGGGAGGAACGGCTAACATGAGAGATTCCGAATGTTTATCTTGCTGAAAGCATGGGGATGAGACGAGCCAAGGATGAAGTCAGTCATCAACAGGTAGAGGGGAGGGCTGGCTTGGATTGAGGGACCCAGAACTCTCCAATGGCCCTTGAGTAGGGGCTTAGGTGGACTGAGCGAGGTGCTGAGGCACTGGACTTGGACTTGCTCTGATTTGTCCTGCTGGAGAGGCCACACCAGCATGAAGAAAGTTTGACTACAAGCCCTGTGGCCTCCCCTGTGCTATTGGAGATGCTGCTACAAGGAAGGCACCTGGGCCAACAGGCTCAATGCAGGGTACACTGAGTCCAACTGGGCTGAAAGGAGCCTTGTCCTCACTTCCTGCCATGTCACCTTGGGCCCCTTTGAGCCTGTTCCTTCATTTGTGAAAGGTGTGTGTGGATGAACCGAAGCGAGCCCTTAGCCTCGTGCTCAGTACACAGTCACTGACCATAAGTCAGTGCCGCTGTTGTTGTTGATGTGATCCCAAGCAAAACAGTAGAGTTGTTTCCCCAGCCATGGGGAGTAGATGGAGTGCCGCTGGCAACACGCCTCTCGCTGGTTTTAGATTAGCCCTCCTTCCAGGACAGCTCTGGAGTTAACAGGGTGTGAGTGTGGGTGGGAGCACATCTTGCTCATTGTCTTAGCAATTAGCCCAAATGCAGCTGCTACATGACCCCTGCAAGGGCACCAATTCAACAGAGGCCTTCTTTGGCTCCCGGCAGTGGCTGGCACCTCTGCAAGTATGTGATCGTTCCCTGCCACGTAAATCCCAGGTTCTGCATAATCTCCAGTTCTGCTGTACTCCCCGCTGGCTCAGTGCACTGTGGGCTTGGCTGCTTCTCTGCACATAGGCCAGAGCGAATCCCGGCCATCAGAGCCCAGCCCTGAGCAGGCACGGAGGACCTGGAGCACTCATGCCGTTTCATTTGCTAGGCTTGACTTCAGATGTTTTGGATGGAACTTTCTTCTCTTTGAAGATGATGCTGAAACTTCACCAAGCATGTTGGGCCACATCTCCTTGGAGACACAGTGATTGGAGGGTTGATTAGAGAAGGTGATCTCAGCACTAGGAAACTGAAAATCACTGCTGACTGGGAGGACTCCTGCCTCGGCTCATTGCCTGTGCTGAGCATCTGAGGGAGGGTGAAAGCACAGGGTCCTTTGCTGCTATTCCTGCATCCCTTGCTCATGGCAAGCATTATTCATCAATCCCCACAGTCTTAGATTAGCCCCAGAATCTTCCAGTTTGCTTCTAGGAAGCCACTTCAGAGTTGGTCTTTCAGCAAAAAGTTTATTCTTTACCTTTCCTGTCTCTAAACCCTAAGAAAGGCCCTTTCCAGAAAGGGTGGATGGGGCACCATTCTTGAACATTTGGTTCTAAGGTCGCATGGGACTGACCGTCTTTGCCACAGTGAGGAAGAGCACTGAGACTGGCGTGCCGGGCAGGCCTGGCAATGATGGCAGCGAGGAAGGACATGTCCACTGCCGGCCAAGTTGCAGCTCTGTTGACCCTTTAAGTTCTGCCTCCGGGCGCTTCCTCACGGTGTTTGCACTTCAGGGGGCCATGCATCGCAGGAATAAATGTCAGGTTTTCATGTGAAGAGGCTCGTGTCTGGGTGGAGAATGTGTGGCCTTCATTTAGTTTGGATTCACAATCTGTTTTATTTTATCCTCGGAGTTTGCTTCCTGGGTTACGTAGCAGGGGGCTCATGCTCTCTGCTGACCAGCTCACCAACTTTGAAAGGTCCCAGCCAGAAGAACGGTCTTAAACAAAGCATTTAAAGCTAGCTTGATGCTCCAATATGATTCCATGCTTAGATGATGCCTAGAATTGGCAGGTGTATAGAGACAGAAGGTAGATGACTGTGTGACTATTATCAGGGACAGTTGGGAGTGACTGCCAATAGGTACAGGATTCCAGAATTGGAATTAGTAGTGGTGGTTGTACACAATGGAGTTATACACTTTTAGTACATTGTAATCCACTCTTTAAAAGCGTATAACTCCATACTTTTAGTACATTCCCCAGTGTGTACAACCACCACTGATATAAAATAAAATAATATATGATCTATTAATATATCAATAAAAAAGGTGGATTTTAAACAAAGTCAAATAAAAATTTTAACAACAGCTGTCATTTATTGAGCTCTTAAACAAATAATGTGTGACAAGTGTCAGTGTCCCGTGCTCCCTGCTGTCTGCTCTCTCATTAGCGCGTGGTGGTGGGTAGGTGGTAGGCTTTCTCTTCTGGGTCATAGCAGACACTTTGCTTTCATTTCTGACCACGTGTAGGAAGCAGTTAATGTTTGTGGGATTTTGAGGTAGGCAGATCATTCTTTTTCTGGCTTTCCTAATTCCTTTCAGGATTGCTGACATGTTGTAGCTGATGAAGGCACCCACCTGATTACACTTTGACAGAGAGGCAGGAATAATAATTTCATCCTTCATCTGCATAACATCTCTCTTCCATAAAGAGGAGGTGTATCTGGTACCTCACACATTCCATGATGTTGATATTATTAACCCTGCCGACCCCCTCGCAGCTGCATTCTGACCCTCAGATGTACACAGGATGCCGTGTAGACCGTGTTGTTCTTCTGGTTTTATAATGTAGACTCGTGTAGACCTTGTTCTGCACCCTGGGAAGTGCACTTGGTGAATTCTGTCACTGGTCTCCCTGTCCCGGCTCCTGGTGGGTTATGGCCTGTGTGGTCCATGTGAGGTCCTGGCAGAAGGCGGGCGGGAGGCATTTAGTCCACTGGCTCCCTCTCTGCCACACCTCGGGTTGGCGATGACGTGTTCCTGCTGTGGGGGCCACATATCCGTAATGTCCACCATGTCACGCTGGGTTCCATACCTGCCGACTCCCTTCCCTCTTTGTTTCTGGAGGAGTGTTGGGGTGGCTTTCCACCACGGCCAGACCCTGCGTCTGTCACCACCTTGCTAGTTTCTTGTCACCTTGAAGATCATTAGCCCATAATCTTCCCCTTTGACGGTGCCATCTGTTTTCTATGGGCTGTGACTATAATGCTAGGCTTGGTCTAGCTTCATGGCTTTGCACTTGAGTGTTCCCTTCTTGGAATATTCTTTCTCCAGATTTCAGCTCGGTTGGCTCCTTTTCAGGATACCCACGCTCATTGAAGGTGTCACCGTCCTAGAGGGACCTTGTCTATCTACCCTCCTGCTCCTTCTATCTTAGGACTGTGACATTTTTCCCCCAACACTTTGATCCCTGAAGGCATCTCTTACTTGGCTGGCCTGTTGGTCTTGTCCAGGGTATCTCCTCCCTCCTAAGTTGTTCAGGGGTTAGCAGACATTTTCTATAAAGGGCTAGAGAGCGACTAGTTTTCTATTAGTAGCCTATATCATCTCTGTTGCAGGCACTGAAGTCTGCCATCATATCAAGAAAGCAGCCACAAGGAATAAATAAATGAACAAGCATGTCCATGTTCCAATAAAACTTTATTTACAAAAACAGACAGGGCAGGCTTTGTGGTAGGAAAATTGTCTCTAATAATAAAAGTGTAATTTGCTAATTAGACTAGACAGCCAAATGACCTTCCATAAGTCATTTGGGACTTCCTTCCAGATGAAGCTGCTGTGGTGGGGGTCAGGGCAGAGGTGGTAAGGGGCAATCAGGCAGGCAGGTGAGTAGTTAGAGGCGATTAGGCAGGCAGAGGGGTTTGGGGTGATCAGGCAGGCAGGTGAGCAGTTAGGAGCCAGCAGTCCTGGATTGCGAGAAGGATATCGGACATCCCCCAAGGGCTCCTGGATTGCAAGAAGGTGCAGGCTGGGCTGAGGGACACCCCTTCTCCCTATGCATGAAATTCATGCACTGGGCTTCTAGTATCTCAATAAAGCTATTAAAGAATAACACAACAGGCAGCAGGTAGATCTGGTCTGTGTGCCGCTCCTTGAGGATATTGAACTGGACTGGCAGCTACCGAGCTCTGTACCCTGTCTCCTTTACGCTGGGCTCTGCTCTGACTGGGGCCTGTCACACAGGCCAAGGTGTGCAGAACCTATTTCCTTTATACAAACATGTATTGAATGCCTATCCATGTAGGTCATTGTGTCAGATGGGCAGCAATGGTAAAATAAGACGACATCCTAGCCCTTGGGGCTCTGAAGATGACAGATAGCATGTGTTTATTGCACAATACTCTGTTGCTTCTGATGATAGATGGTCATGGCCATTTAAAAAAATATATATATTTTATTGATTTTTCACAGAGAGGAAGAGAGAGGGATAGAGAGTTAGAAACATCGATGAGAGAGAATCATCGATCAGCTGCCTCCTGCACACCCCCCACTGGGGATGTGCCCGCAACCAAGGTACATGTCCCTGCCTGGAATCGAACCCGGGACCCTTCAGTCCACAGACTGATGCTCTATCCACTGAGCCAAACCGGTCCTGGCGGTCATGGTCATTTGGGCGCTCACAGGTGAAGCAGCTCACCCTGCTGGGAAAGTTGAGGACTGGCCTCCATGAGAGGAATCCATGAGCCATATGTGGAAGGATGATTAGGTTTTAGCAGGTGGAACAAGGTGGGGTGAGCGGGGTGGCAGGAAGGAAGGCCTGTAAGAAGGATGGGAAGGCTTAGAGAAGTGTCTTCATTTAGAGCCGTGGAGGGTGGGTCAGAGGGTCAGGCAATAGCAAGAGACTGGAAGACATTTGAGAAGCTACTTGTCCAAGAGTGGTCTTGGTCTGGGGTAGGGTTTCAGGGGATGGGTATTCGTTAAAGCTGAATTTATGTTCAGTCAGGGCCAGGGACTGTTCTCTGCCTTGAATCTGGTGTGGGAGAGAATAGATGACAGGCCGAAGCAGTCTCTGTGTCTGGCTTAGTAGATGGTGTACTATTCCCTGGTACAGTGTGAGCAGGTGTGTGTGTGGGGGTCGGCTCTGTTTGATTTAGACATTTGGGTGGGATGGGGAGGAGAGATAGACAGTAACAAGGAATTGAAAAATCAGCTTCAGCCAGCTTAAGGACCGGGAAGACAGGAAAAGATGTTTGACATGAAGGTTGTGGGACATTTGGGGAGGAGCAGCTACTTTCCTAGTTAGGAAGGCCTTTTGGTGGGGGTGAGGCACAGAAGAGCAGAGGTTGGAAGGATGAGGCAGACTGTGCCAGGTAGAGAGAAGGGCACACACATAGGCTCTGAGGTGAAAATGGGCGTGAGGTGTGTAAGCATGTCCCAGAGGCTGGTGTGACTAGAGCAGAGGCAGGAAGGGGAGGCAATGAGGCTGCCAAGGCTGCCAGGAGCCTCACCAGGGAAGCCACTGGGAGGAGGTTGGGAAACAGAATTTTCAGCTAATGGAGGCTTCTAGTTAATAGGATTCTGGTTACACCAGTTACGGAAATCTGCGATGGTGAGCTGGTATGTGAGGGAATTTACATTATGCACTTAGGAGTCCATGCCTGTGTAGGTTGGAGGCCTTCAGAGGTTTGGCTGCTACACTTTCCCTTCCGGCTCAGCATCACAACGTTGAGAAGATTTAGTACTGTTTACAAGTGTGTTCCTTTCTGATTGATATACTTTTTTAAACTTCACACTTCGAAATGGGCTGGCACTGAAAGCATATAAGCAGTCTGAGCATTTGCCTTGTTTTTAATCATGGGGTTGTCTTATTTTGGGCAGTAAAATTTGTGTGGAGTGTGTTGATTCCTGCCTCCTCCACTTCTCCCACGGCTGTTGTTGAATTTGCATTGTCACTCTGTGAACGAATTAAAACTTGCCGTGTCTTCGAGGGCCAGACAAGGAACACTTACCAGAACTTTGGGAAAGACGTTAACTTCTCATTAAGTGGAAAAAGAGACAGTTTCACACTGAAGTGTGTGTGTGCACAGAGCAGGCCTGCATTTTTGTGGTGGCATCTTTATCACTCAGCCCTGCAAACATGCCTTTTTCTGGGTAATGGACCTGAAGCACAGAGCTGTGTGAGTGGCACCCTGTCTGCAAACGCCTTTGTCCTCATCGCCCTGTGCATTCTAGTTACTTGGTGGCGTGTGTATGGCTTGTCAGGCTACTCATCGATTTAGTGGCGTCAAGAGAGAACTTGCCTGTCACTTTTTGTTTCAGGTCAGCTCACTTGTGCCCAAGGAATGGGAGGAGTGATGCGTGTAGTCAAAAAAACTGTCGATCCTTTCGTTTCTGGGTGCTGACTCAGCTAAGCAGTTTTCATCAGCCTACTTTTCTGGGCCTATTTTTATCATTCAAATATTAAAAATAAACTTTGATTCCCTGAGCACTTCAGGAGAGGCTGGGCCTCAAGTAGGACTCTGGATAGTGAACACCAGAAAATTGGATGCAAATCGACTGAATCAGAAGGGGGATTCATGGGCTCAGAGGACCCAGGTAGACTGTGGCGTTAGGTATGGCTGGCTCTGTTACACTCTCTTCAAGGGTCTCGTTCCTTGACAGTTCCTCCAGGTAGCCATGCAGCTCCAGACCTCCCGTCTTCTCAGTTTACTGTCCACCGGGCAAGAAAGAGCATCAGGCTCTCGGTAGTCAACTCTCAGGTTTGGTTTCATTGTCTCGTATTGGGGCCAAGTGTGTGCCCAGCCCTAGTTAATTTTACTGCTAGGAGGGTGAAGGCCTGGCCAGCTTCAAACTGCACCCCCATTCTGGACGTGAAGGAGGAGGGAGGAGCTCCCAGTGAGCCCCCTGGGGAAATAGGTATGAAGGAAATACTCTTTCTGAGAGCAAAAACAAGAGTTGCTTCCTAATATGTGTCCCTCCTCCCCGCTGCACACTGCCTAGCACCCCCCACCTGTACTGATTAGATTTAGCAAATGTTCTTGCCATTCATTTGCAAATTAAAAAAAATTCCTTATTGTTTAAAGTATTACACATGTCTCTTTTTCCCATTGGCCTCTCCCCGGCTATTTCCACCCCCCAGCACATGCCCTCACCCCCCTACTGTCTATGTCCATGGGTTATGTTCATATGCATGCATATAAGTCCTTTGGTTGCTCTGTTACTCCCTCTTGCCCTCCCCCACTTTCTCTCTGAGATTGTAATAAGTGGGTTAATTTAAAGAAAACTATTAAGGAAGTATTAACATAGTGCTTCAGGATATAGTAAACAGCTTGGGAGTGGCTCACAGGTGAGTGATGTGTGCACAAACATGGTGCAGTAATGGTTTAGAGTTTGGATCGTGAGTCTGGCTGCCCAGAGAAAGCCAGTTCGGCTGCACACTAGTGGTGTAAGCTTGGGCTCTTGTCTCGCCTCTGGGTCCCTGACCTTCTTGTGCTATAGGGCTACTTTGGAGGGTTGTTGGGACAAATGTAGCAGGACTGTATAAAGTGCTTACCATAGTTTATGGTACAGGTTTAATCAACATCAGCTGTCATTGTAGTAGGACAAGTAGTGGTAATATAATACACATGGCTCATGGGTAAGAACGTGGTTTAGAGATTCAACAAAGTAGATCTCTAATGAAACAAATGTTTACTGAGCATCTGCTGTGTGCCAGGCACTGAGCTGAGTAGTGGAGAAGCAGAGGTAAATGGGCAGAGTGCTTGTTCTTGAAGGGCAGCCCGTCTAGTGGGAGAGACTCTAATGAGAGGAGGTAGAGTGGTGAGTGCTCGGAGGTGGTGTGGGAGCTGCTGAGGAAGACACCAGATGGCCATGGAGCCGGTCAGAGAAGGCTGCTGGGTGGGGCCTTGAAGCCGGGGAAGCCAGCAGGTGAAGATGGTGAGGGAAGGGCTCTCCACCCAGAGGAGCTGGCATGTGATAAGGTATGGGACACTGACAGCTAAATCTGGTGGCAGAGGCATGTGGCACTCCATTTGGTAGGGGCTGATTATATCTTTTCATATAGTCACATCCTTTCCCCACCTAATTCCCAGGTGACTATCCTTTTAGGGGAACAGGACATGGGCAAATATTGGTACAGCTACAGCTCATAGAAGCTCAGAGTCCTTTGTGCCCCTCCATCAGAGGCCTTCTGTTTATTTGAGAACTTCTATCAGTATCTTCAAACACCAGTGTGGGGTATGTCTGCATATGTGAGAGAGTGTGTGTGTGTGTGTTTAAAACCTGGACATCATATTAAAAAAAAAAAAAGACTTTTATTAAGTGATTTCAGAGAATCCATGGTCCAACTGAACACTGTGAATTAATAACTGCTGCTAATTATTGATCTGTGTGGGCTACTTCTTGATACATTCATTTTGCAAAACGAAACTGAAACCTTACTTTGGAAATGACAATGCTTCTGTCTGTTCTTTGGGTTGCTGTGTGGACCTCTCCTGTGGGGTCAGCTGGTGATCAATGATGGTGGTAAACTAGGGACATTCGGTTACAACTCCCCACATGGCTCATTAGCTCCATGCCTGTATGTTCTGCTTCCAAGGGAACGTGTGACTTTATGGGGAACCTTATAATGAAGTCTAAACTTTGTTGGCGGAACCAGGAAAACTGCCCTCGTTGGCCAGCTCTCAGCTGGTGAGGTCACTGTCCTCATTAGGAAATGAAAATGCTGTGTTGTTTTTCCCTGCCTCCTTGTCTCTCAAGAAATTGGATTCCAGTGGCCTGTGACTGCACCAGCTGCTTAACTGGCCCAGAGCTGGCCTCACCTAATGGTCCTGTCTGAGCTCTGCCGTGACAGCAGGCGGGCCGGCTGCTGAGAGTGACTGTGCTGGGCCACCTGCCTGGCCTTCCAGACTGTCCAGGTGTCAGATGTTATAGATCCTCTGTGGGCCCGAGTAGGGTTCTTGAATCTCCCACTCCTTCCCTGGGCTCACCCAGTTGCCTCCGTCCTTGTCATGGCTTCACCGAGGAGGGGAGCTGGGGCCATGTGATTGACAGGCCGACTAGAATCTTAGGAAGGGCAGTTCCCAGAAGGAAGACATGTGGGGTGACCAAAAATAGAAGAGTTCTCTCCACCTGGAGACCTTGGCAAGTGCCCACAGCCCTAGGATCCCAGGTTTTTCATGTCTTTGAAGCAAAGAGAAGAGAAATTTCTTCTGGCCAAAAGGGCAGGGAGCCTCACTTTTAGGCATTATACACACTTGAGTTAAATTCATGTTTCTCTAAAAACAGAGTTGTTTGACACCAACCTCTAATGTCTTTTGTATCCACAACTCATGGTGTGGTCAAGGACTTGGCTTTAATTCTGAGCTCTGTTCCTTTCCGGCTGTATTTCTTCAGCCAAGCCTCTAGACCTCTCTGGGCCTTAGTTTCAGATGAGTGCCAACCCTGCCTACTTCATTGTCTGTTTGTGAGAATGAAATAAGAATCTCGACTCTTTAAACATATATTCTTGCTGCTGCTTATTAATGGTGTCATTCTGGGACACATTTTTTTCTAAATCACACCAAAACTTTGAACCTTTTTTTTTTTTTTTTTTTTTGCAAGTGTTATTCTCTCTGATTTGGAGGTTGGTTTGTTTGTTTTTTCTATGTAAATGTGAAGTTTTGAGTAAGAGTGAAATGCACATTGGCACCTGAAGTGGCTCTCATTTTGTGTGGCTTTGCTCACCAGCTGAGGAGAAGTAGGCTCTTGTTTGTTTCTTAAAGTGAACAAAAGATGACAAACCCTGCCTGGTGATCTAAGTGGGAAGAGAGTAGAAGGAAGAGGGGCAAGGCGGGAGGGGAAGTGTGGAGACCAGCCAGAAGGCATCTGCTGGATGTGGGGCTAAAATCTGCCATGTATTGCTCTAGTTGTCAACGCTCTTAACACCCATGTCCCCAGGGCATGAAGAGAAGAGGTGGTGATGGTTAGGAGCTGGGATTGAACTCTAGCTCTACAGTTTTACTAAAGGTCTCACCTTGGTCAACATCCTTCACTTCTCTTAGCCTCAGTGTTCTCATCCATAAAATAATGTTAGCTTCATAATATTAGTTTCCTCATAAGGATTAAATAAAATAATCCAGGTAGAGTGAAGGCATTAAGGGCTCAAAGAATTGCCATCATCGTTAGTGTGATGCTGTAATGCAGTGTTTCCCAAACTTTTGACATATGTGTACCCCTTCTATAATTTCCACAATGCTGAGTACCCCTCGTACTCATGAGAACATAGAATTAGGCGCAGCTAAGCACGGTGCAGTGCATATCCCCACCAAACTCCAGTGCAACGCGTACCCCTACCAAACTCTTCCCGTACCCCTGGGGGTACAGGTACCACACTTTGGGAAACACTGCAGAATGAGTTTGATTTTTATAACCCTTTGAGATATGAAGGACAGATGGTCATGCAATTCTCATTGTTAGGAGAATGGACACTGAGATTCAAAGATACAAAGTAACTCTGCGAGGTATCACAGGGCACGAGTCAACAAACTTTTTCTGTAAAGGACCCCATAGTAAATCTATTGGCTTTGTGGGCCACGGGTCTCTGTTAAAACTACTCAACTCTGCCATTGTGGTGTGAAAGTAGCCATAGATGTCACATCAACTAATGATTGTGGCTGTGTATCAATAATACTTTATTTATAAGAACAGGTGGCGGCTGAATTTGGCTTGCAGGCCACAGTTGCCAGCCCTGACATAGCTGAGTTATGTCTTGCATCTGGGTCTTTTGGCTTCAAATTCTAGCCAGTCTCACTGTGACACAGCTTTCTCTACATGTGTATCAGGAGACGCTTGTCTGCCAACCAGGAGCCACACACCTGCCTCTGGAGCCGATTAGAAAAGGGAAGGCCTCATCTCCCAATTTGCCAGATGCCTTCAGGGATGTTTCCTCTGTGTCTTATGCCGCCTCCCTCTGCTGCTGGTCGACAGTCCAGCAGACACGAGTCTGATCAGCTCCAAGTCTTTGTCTGGGATGGCCAGCTCCTGACAGGCCCATCTCAGGCTATAGAGGGGGGCCAGCAGCCTCCCTCGTGCCCATGGCTACTTCACAGCAGCCGCCGACACCTCTGCCCAGGCAGTTGGACATCTACTCTGTGCTCCTGTGCAGCAATGCAATGGGAGGGACGGAGGAGTGAGACCCTCAGGAGATCAGGGAGCCCGCCATCCTCTGGCCATGCTGACTGCTGAGAGTCAGGGAGGAAGGAGGCCCCATCTTGGCAAGATAAGTCATTGAGATTTTCAGCTGTGACCTCTGCTCAAAGGAAAGAGGGAGAGAATCCAGTTACTGCTGCCATTGTGAGCTCTGGGCAGATGGGTGGGAGAGAGGCTTAGTGTTGGATTCAGCCAGCTCCGCAGCTCAGGTTGACCGGAGCAGGGTCAGGTGAGGACTTAACAATGACAAAACACTGCATGTTGCATTTATCACTGTTGACGGCAGCATTTGAAGAAGCTCAAGAGAATTCTCCAAGCTCATTTAAACCCGAAGGAATAGGCTTATTTTCCACAGGATAAGGCTGTTGGTGCTTTATAAATAATGAATAACGAAAAGATTAGGAGGTTACAAAAGGATATGTAAATGGACTCTGTTGAGTGGCCAGTTTGAAAGTTGCTAAGTTCTCCTCCTCTTAGCAATAAACAGCACATGTAAGAAGATTTTGTAGTTGGTGGTTTTGCTCTTTGGATTTTTAGGGGAGGAAAATGGTTCTATAAATTTAAAATATTGTTAATACTTTAAAAAAATATTGATTCTTTTGTTACTAAGGTAGGAGAGTTAATGCATAGCTTAGTGTCCTCTCTTGAGAGGCCCAACAAAATTTAATTATATTTCATTTACTGCTTAGGTAAGTTCTAAAAGGAGATTGTTAGGAGAATAATCATTTGGGGATTATTTTATTTTTAGGGTTGATGTTCAAGGATTATCTAAATTGTTACTAATCTACTAATGGGCTGCATTTTGCTTGTTGCCTCTGTTACAGATTTGCAGCAGGCATTGGCCCCGTTAGAAGTGGGTCACAGTTTGTGATGGATTCAGTTACGAACTCCCCAAATTTGCATGCTAAAACCCCAACTCCCATGTGACTGCCTTTGGAGATAGGGTCTTTAAGGAGGTCATTAAGGTTAAATGAGGTCCTAAGATTGGGGCCCTACTCCAGTGTGCCGGATGTTCTTACAAGAAGTGGGAACATGTGTACACAGAGGAGGGACCATGTGAGGACACAGAGAAAAGGCATTTACAAGCCAAGAGAGAGGCCTTAGAGAATTCAAACGTTCTACATTACAGTATTAGGTTTCTTGTTTCCAGGACTATGAGAAATTTCTATTGTTCAAGCCACTGTGATACAGTGGTATTTGGTTATGATAGCTCTAGGAGATGAATACACTATAACTAATGTCTCTTCTCCCAGCTTTGACAGGTGTAAGTTCAAATCCTGGGTCCAGTATTAGCTGTGAGTACTTGGGACAAGCCGATTAACCTTTCTGTGTCTCAGTTTCCTTTTCTGAAAAATAGGAATAGTGTATGCTCCAGAAATTGGGTATTATGTGTATATTGTGACGTTTTGGTGTGAAAGGGGTTGACTCCATGTCAGCCCTGCTGTGTAATTATAATTCACATGCTAATGTTCACGGTTCCTGCAGGATCCTGGTTTGTTATCAGCGACTCACATTTGTCATTGTTGAAGGCACATGTCTTACATAGGATTGGATTTGTGATCAAAGTGGTGTGGTGTGGGGGTAGATATGCTCAGGTTCTGGGACCAGGCTACTTGGGTTTTCATCTCAGCTTTGGCTCTCTGTTGGGTGTGGCCACTGGCTACCTGTCTTCCTAGTACTCACAGTCTCCGTTTGCTCAGCTGTAAAATGGGATAGGAATGGAGTTGGGCTGGATTTTCTTGGAAATGATACCAACTTGATTTTATGGCTCTGTTTTAGTAATCAAATGTGACTAGACTTCTCATGACTCTGTGGGTTTTCTAACTTAGTTTGTGCAGAGTCTTGATGAAAGCCATATTGGTCTTGAGAGGCAGACCTTGTTGGTTATTTTCTCATATCCCAGTGCTTTCCTCAGTGCCCAGTATACAGTAGATGCTCAATTACTTAATTGTTTTTATTCTTTAACAACTTTATTGGGGTACAGTTGCCACATCATTGTAATTTCACCCACCTAAAGAATCCAGGTTAGTGTTTTTTAGTAACTTACTGTGTTTAATTATTTCTCTGCCTTTGTGGAACTCACATTCTTGTCAGGAGAACACCGGGAGCCAAGACTTGGTAGTCTTGGCCTTCCTGCTCTGATGTAGCTCTCTCTAGTTATTGAACAGAGCTCCTCAGCGATGATCCACAGTCCCTTTATCTTAGACTCATTGCCCCTGCTGTTCCCAGGTTGCTAACATGGGCTCTGTGTCATTGTAGATTTCATCTGATGAGCTTTCTTTAAAAACAAAAACAAAAAAACCCAAAAAACTATTTTTTAAAATTGATTTTAGAGAGGTAGGGAGGAGAGAGAGAGAGAAACATCAGTGATGAGAGAGAATCATTGATTGGCTACCTCCTGAATGCCCCTCACTGGGGATGGAGCCCAAAACCTGACCATGTGCCATTGACCGGAATTGAACCCAGGACCTTTCAGTCTGCAGGCCAATGCTCTGTCCACTGAGCCAAACCGAGTAGGGCCATCTGATCAGCTTTTATCAGACATGGGAAGAGGACCACAGGCAGGAAATACAAGGCTGGAGGATACATAGGTCTGCGAGCTCCAGAGGAGGAGACATGAGGGGCCTCCCAGGAGTGAACATCTCCTGGTCATAGGGCACTGTGGAGTGGTGGGTGACTCCTCTGGTCTATTCTGACACTGTCCCTCCCTTTCCCATGATCTGTGGGAAGTTGCTGTGTTGGAAGAGGGCTGGTGTAAGCTGTTAATTGCTGTGTGAAGAGATGGGAGGCTTGAGTGATACTCATTTAAGAGTGAACCTAGAGACAATCATTGCCCTTGGTCCCAAGGGACACAGCCCTCAACCAGGACACCAATCAGATTGCAAGATTCCACAAACCATCCCAACTGTCTTCTGCCTTTAAATCAATTCAGGACCACAAAGAGCTAAACCTCTGAAGAAAGAGGCCTGTGGTCTAAAAACAAGGTGGAACCCTGCACAAAAAGGAAGTTCGTTTAAAAGGCATTTTTGTCTTTTTATTGTGGAGAGGATAACGGCAGGTACTCAGATTCACCAGGGACCCGTCAAAGCAGGACTATCCAGTGTACAGTTGATTCTTGAACAACATGGGGGTCGGGGCGTTGACCTGCTGAATGTTGAAAATCCTCCTGTAGCTACTGTAGGTGGGTTTGACCCTTGAACAACACATGAGTCAGTTGAAAGAAAACCACTTATAAGTTCAAACCCATGTTGTTCCTGGGCCAACTGTATACCATGGGGTCCTCTCCTTTACTTTGTGATCGGGGTTACCTGCCTTTATCGACCCTGAAATAACATCCAAGCCATAGGAAGGAATTTGCAAAGTTCAGACTAACTTGAATGGTGTTTAGTTTTCTTTGTAAAATTGTGTAATTTTTCATGTGTAACTTGGGTGGAACATATTTGCCCTTGCTCTCTATCTATATGGGCACACGGACTTCTTGAATCCCTACTCTTAACAGTATTGTTGGCATTCTGAGTCTGTTGTGTATACGCTGTGGTATACAGCACCTGAGTTTTTATGGTATATACTAATCATCCTGTATAATCTTACTGTTCTTCACATGAGGAGAAAAGCACATACAAATGTAATATAAAAGAGGCTAAATAAAGAGCTCTGCCATAATGAATTGGCAATAGCATTGCCAATAGTGACATTTTATCTTAAAAATGTGTTTTTATAGCCTGGTTAGCATGACTCAGTGGTTGAGTGTTGACCTGTGAATCAGGAGGTCCTGGTTCGATTCCCTTTGGGGGGCACATGCCTGGGTTGGGGACTTGAGCCCCAGTGTGGGATGGGCACCAAAGTACAAAACATCATTAATGTTTCTATCTTTCTCTCCTTCTCCCTTCCTTTCTGAAATCAATAAAAATATATTTTAAAAATGTTTGTGTGTATATCTATAGATGTTCCTATATGCAAATAATCTGTAGTCTCAGATAACACCAATCATACTGCAACAATATAATTGCTGAGGATAGTTACAAGTTTTCACATATGCTTTCCCCATTCTTTATGCTTGAAAAATATTCACTCTATCTACATGACCTGAGAATATAGCCCAAACAGACTTTATTTTTTCCCTTTAGTCTTGTTTATTTTTAGTTCTGTAAGTTTGATATAAATTATATAAGTTTTCCCACCAATTCTGTTGCTGTCTTGTTATCATTTTGACTACTTCAAGCTTATTTTTCTCTGATAGATTCTTTAGGGAGGGCTTATGGGAACATATTACCCAAGTTCTTACATGTTGTACTAGTTTGTGCTTTTCTTGAAAATCAATTTGGTGGTTCTAAAATCCTTAGCTCACATTTTCTTGAGTATCTTAAATATGTTACTGCATTTTGGGGAAGCATTGCTGTCAAAGTTGGATGATAATCATTTTCTCCCCCTTAGAAGTCATTTGCCCAAAGGAGTTCTTCTCTTTCTCTGAAGTTCAGGAATTCTGCTAGATTGAGTCTTGGTGGTAGTCCTTCAGCATTATTATTCTCAGGTACATGGAATGCTCTTTCAATATATAATTTCAGATTTATTTCAACACCATTTTTTCGAATCATGGTTTTATATCTGTTCCTTTCCTCTGGTTTTTCTCTCCAGGAGCTTCTGTTTTCTGATGTTGGATCTTATTTGCCTGTTTTTAATATTTGTCATTTTCTCTCAAGTCTTTTTTATCCCTTTTTTAATTTCCTTTTAGTCTTTTTTTATTTTTTTTATTTTTATTTTTTAAGCTTGTTCTTTTCACCTTCTAGGTGTTCTATCTCGGTTGGTCTTTATTTCTGAAATGTTTTCTTTAACTTTCCTGAGTTTTATCACCTCTTTATTGAGTTTTTCTAATTCTGGTTTATGTTGTTTCATATTTTGTATCATTTCCATATTGTCTTTTAGCTTGGTTTGAAATAGAAGGTTACAGTTACATGGGTATTTCTGGAATGCCCTCATTATCCGTAGATATATTCTACTTGTTATTCTCTTCTTCTTATAGCTTTGTCTGGGATTTTATCTGGATACATCCTTGTTTCAATGTAGTAAAAAAGCTAAACTTTAAAAAAAATTATTTTATTAATTTTTTTACAGAGAGGAAGAGAGAGGGATAGAGAGTTAGAAAGATCAATGAGAGAGAATCATCGATCAGCTGCCTCTTGCACACTCCCTACTGGGGATGTGCCTGCAACCAAGGTACATACCCTTGACTGGAATTGAACCTGGGACCTTTCAGTCCACAGGCAGACGCTCTATCCACTGAGCTAAACCGGTTTTGGCAAGAAGCTAAACTTTTAAAGGGAGATGAGTTGACGGCAGCTTTTACTAACTTCACAGAGCTTCCTTTCTGTTGTTTTTATGTAGTGATCAGGTTTATGGCAACTCGTTTGCTGAAACTTCCTGCCTCTGTTTTCCTCTTCTCCCTTTATCAATAACCTTTCTTTCCTTCACCTCTCGTGTCTCTGTACTTCGCAGCTATGATTCCACTCAAGCAGTTTTCTCTCTCTCACTGAAATAACTTTCAAATAGGATGGAAAATAGTCCTGGATGTCCTAGCGGGCTAGGTTTGAGAATAATGGAGGCCAGCTGTGTTAGTCCCTTCAATGTTACATATAGGACCCTTGCACTCATCAGTAGTCTGACTGTAGTTCTTCACTTGGCCCAGCATGTTTTCCTTTCAGGGAATACCTGTTGGTGATTTGGGCTTCTCTTCTCAAGATATCTCATCAGATGCCCTGTGGCTTCTGTATTCTCCTGCACAGATGGCAGTGCCATACAGACCGTGTGGCTATTGGTTTGTCCTTACTGGTTCTATTTTGGGGTTTGTGGGGATAACTTGTTACCTATTTTATGTAATATTATCTGTAGGCTTTTGGTTAATAGGAATTTAAAATAATGCTAATAAACTTCCCCATAATACCATCCCACCAGACAAAGTACAAAAGAAGAAAGCTATAGTGAGGGTGAACTTGAAGGTGAACTGTCAGCTGGTAATAGGCAGATTGGTTACTGTGGATCAGAGCTCATTTTGCTTCACAAAAGTGATTACGCTGATGGCTCCTAACAGCCTTCGTTCATTATGAGCAGAGCTTCCCAGCCAGACTGCTGGGAGGCGCGTGGGCCCTAGAGTGATTGCCTCAGCCCTCGGGGCTGCCAGAGGGCCGAGGCGGCAGGAGTCTCCAGCCAGTTGCCTCCAATCTGAGTGGCTTCATCTGTTCACCTTCAGTGGGGCATAGAAGTGTGATTTTGAGCTTTGCTTATGGATTTATTTATTCATCAAACATTTTATATTTTTAAAGAAATTTCCTAACTTTTTATTTTGAAACATTTCAAACCTACGCAAGACAATGACCTTGGGTACACGTACCCTTCACCAAGATTCACTTCATACTTTGCACACCTGCCTTTATTTCTAGTCTTTTATTATGAACACACACACACACACACACACACACACACACAACTAGGTATTTTTTTCTGTATTAACAAAGTTGTTTCAGGATTTGTGATTCTTCATCCCTAAATCTCCCTATTTATTTCCCAAGCATAAGTCTCCCACAGTATCACAATATTGTTATCATGCCCGAGAAAATCAACAATCATTCCCTAATATCTAACACACAGTCCATTTTCACAATTCCCTAATTGATCTAAGGTCTCTCTTTTAGTCATTCCCCCTACATTAAAGGTCCAGACAAGGTCTGAGAACTTCCTTTGATATGGCGTTGGACCATCCTTCAGACTGAACGCTGTGCCAGGCCCTCCCTCTGCAGGATTTGGGGAAAAGCAGACTGGGCAGGGCCAGGTTCCTGTTCTGGAGGAACTCATGGCCCAGTAGCCATGTTACAAATACAAGCAATCCCGACTCGGTCAGGCCTCCTAGACCTTCCTGCTTTATTCCTAGGAGTTTTATTCACCTTTGTAACAGCTGGCATCCAGCTCCCTCCCTCCCACACTCACCAAGCCCCGCCTGGTCAGTTTCCTGGAATCATAGGAACCCTTTCAGGTTTGGGCACTGACCTGATTTGCATAAAGGCAAGTGTGCTTTTTTGAGGAGGCCAGTGATAGTTTTGTCGTGGTTGCTGAACCATAAGCCACATAGATTTTTTGGCATGTCCTTGCATTGATCCTGAGGTCCTTATCCCATAAATGTCTCTGGAATTTGTCAGTGTGTCAGGGTTCATGTGCAGTAGTGGGTCTAAAACTGGAATTCCTTCAGGGGCCAGGTGGGCAGTGGAAGTGCATAAAGGAAGCACCTGTGCGAAAAGGGGGTGGGGTTCTTGGGGAACTGGACAGCACTTGTCCTCTAGTGGCAACTAGTCAGTGCCAGCTGCTGCGACCTCAAGGGCATGTTGTGTGGTTAGGCACTTGAAGTTTTGACAAGAAGTTGGAAAACTAGGCCTTTAAGGGGAATGTCTTGATTTTAATTATTGTCACCTAATTAAAAGCCACATCACATCCACATCCACACTCAAACACTTTGAGGATCAACAGAGCACGTCTGCAAGCCAGACACTCCTTGGGGCTTGGAGGAGCGGTATACCCCCTCCTGCAGTAGCCCACGTCTTGCTTTCACTCTGTTTATTGGCTTCCCTTGTTGTTACCTTTTTATTTTTGCTTCATTCACAGTCCACATTTTCTGCCTGTGGTCTCAGGAGGCTGGGATTTGATGAGACTATTGTGACTTGTTCCAGAGCTAAATTGAGTTTTCAACTTGGTATTCAGATGTGGGATGTCTCTCTCCAACGCTGTGTCTGTAACAATAGCTCCTCCACAGCAGATCAAGTCCCAGCAGCAGGCCGCCTCTTTGGAAGAAAGGGGCCATTCTAGGCCCACCCCCTTCCCTCCTGGGCAGGCGGCAGGTTATAATAGTGACTACACCCCTCACTCACAGACCCCAGTGGGGTGTTTTGGGCTCTGTCTCAGCGGTCCTGCTTCTCACAATGGAGGTGGGCAGGTTTCGTGAGCTGCATCCCTCTGACTCTGGTATTTATCAAAGTAATAGTAGTGGCTGGGCCTTGGTGTTCCTGGGCACTATTTTATATGCCGTGTTTATATTTACCAAACTCATTTTCTTAGCTTTTCAGTGCCAATTATGAGCTATTTGGCAACCCTTTCAATTTTCTCTGTGGGTTGTTATAAACCCATATTTTTGTTGAGTGGGAACCTTTCTTTCTAAAGAATTTATTTAAAAACTTTTTATTTTGAAATAATCTTAATTTTGCCGAAGAATTGTAATAGTAGTAAAAGAACTCCAATGTACCCTTTAGTCAGATTCATGAATTGTATTTTGCCACATTTAAGATGGATTTATCAACTTATATTTTTACCCATGTAAACCTTTATCCTATTCTATTTAAGAGTTGTAAACATCATGACTTTTTACCCCTAAGAACTTGTATTTCCTAAGAAGGGCACTTTCTCACATAGCTACAGTGTGATGGTAAAATTCAGAAAATTTAACACTGGTGCAGTATTATTATGTAGAGTAGAGCCCATACTCATATTTCACCAATTGGGCCAATTAAGCCTTTTATGGCCATTTTTTTTTGTCTGATCCAGGATCTGGGCCAGAACCAGGCACTGCATTGAACCATCCGGCTTTTTAATCTTTAATCTGCACCACTTCACAGCTTCTTTGGTTTTCAGGACCTTGACTCTTTTGCATTTCTCTTCTGGCCAAGTGTTTGTAGAACAGCCCAAATTTGGGTTTGCCAGCCATTTCCTCATGCTTAGGTTCAGGTTATGTGTTTTATTCAGGATCTTGAAGGTTTTACCTCTATTTCCTCTTGGCCTAATAAAGGGACACTAATAAGTAGACTTCTGTCTTACAGATGGCAAAGCTTGATACCAAGAAGTGAAGGTTAAGAGCAGAGGTGCCACTCGTGGCCCCAGGCAGAATTTGTCTCGCAGATGTGGTTTGTTAATCCGTGTTTTTAAGACCTCAACATTTCACAGAGAAACCCACATTTCCAGCTGGTCTTAAAGGATGTGAGAACGTGAGTCAGGGATGTCCCCTTCATATGGGCACCCACTCTCTGCTTCACCGTAACTTCCACTCTCACTTGATGCCCAGTGTGCATTTCCCGGCCTGCTTCAGTCCTTTGTTGCCTGGCTGGCTCCTGCAGCCTGTGGCTCTGAAACCGCCGGGTAGGCTTGCAGCTCTGCAGTCTGTATTCTGCTCCTGTACAGCGTCTGGTTCTTCGTGGGGCCCATCAGGAGTCAGTTTGCGTGTCACATCTGCTCCTCTTGCCTGTTCTTTCTTCTTGGGGAGGTGGCCGCTGGGAGTCACTCTCATCTCCCCTGCAGGGATACTGCTGCACGCACTCTCCCTAAGGGCAGGTGTCACTTGGAGGACCTCAAGGCGTTGCACACTGGCTCTCATGGAAGCCCAGTTTGGTGGGAGGCTCCTTCAACTCCCAGTTAATGTGGGAAATGCTACATCCCTGCACCAGTCTAGGGAAATCAGACGAGTAATTCCTGAAGAGTTGAGGTTGAATTCTGGGATGCATCGAGGTGGCTAGGAGACAGGTTGGGGGAAGAGGACTCGGTATTGGTGCCAACCTGAAAATACTTTCAGGGATCACTCCAGACCTTCCTAGTCCTTCCCTTACCTGCAGAAAACAGACCTCTTTGGGTTGGACTACAGTGGGATCCTAATTTATAATTTATGACTAATGATAGCAGTAGTAGTAATTATAAAAAATAATAGCTAATATTAGTACTTACTATAATATATGCCAGATACTTTACATGTATTTGTATTTATGTGCACTCACCAATATACACGTGTTTTAATTCTCCCTGTAATTTCTGAAGTAGGTATTTTTATCATCCAATTTTAAAGGTGATAAAACCAAGGCCCAGATAGGTTAAATGACTTGCCGAAGATCACAGAGGCAGAGCCAGCCTGTCTGACCTCAAAGCAAACACTCTTTTAAAAAATATATATATTTTTATTGATTTTAGAGAGGAAGGGAGAGGGGGAGAGAGATAGGAACATCAGTGATAAGAGAGAAACGTATGACAGAGAATCATTGATCGGCTGCCTCCTATACTTCCCTGCTGGGGACTGAGTGCACAACCCAGGCGTGTGATCTTGACCAGAATCACCCAGGACTCTTCAGTCCATAGGCCAATGCTCTATCTACTGAGCCAAACCTGCTAGGGCTCAGAGCAAACTGGGACCTTTTGGCACAAAGGACTGAAGTGAGCTGCCTTCTTCATATACAGATGCCCCAAGAAGTAACTTGAAGGAGCTTGGAGGAATGAAATGACAGTCAAGTATGCTTCCGCCTGTTATTACTTGGAGCCCTGCAATTTTCCTGTTGTGTTCGCATATTTTGGGTGTGTGTCATCTGCAATTAATTACTCTCCTGCATTACTGGAGTTGTTTGGGCTGTTTCCTTGGCTCTGGATATGAAATGTGGGGGCCAGCATGCCATTCTGAGTGGAATTTACCAGGTGGCTAATGAGATGGGGATTATTAAATAGTGAAATGATGGGAATGGGGAGTGAGCACTAAAAATCAAACAAGCTTTTCATGGTCTTCCTTTCCGTCTCCTCTGCTCCAGTTGGCTGATGAGACACCACACAGTTCAAGTCACCTCACATCCAACTTGCACTGATCATTTCTTTTGCAAAATGATTGAGTCCAAAGTGACTTGTTGCGTTTAGTTGTCACGTTTCTTCCGTCTGGAACTATTTCTTGCTTTCCTTGACTTTTGTGACCTTGACCTTTTTGAAGATTATGGGTCAATTAATTTTGCAGGATGGCCCCCAATTTGTTGGTTTACTATTTCCTTGTGGTTTGATTCTGCGTCTGCATCTTTGATAGGAATATCTGTCCTGGCGGCTGGTGCACAGTGGCTTCAGTTGTTTCATTACTCATCATGTTAACTGGTTAAGGTGGTGTCTGCCACCCTTCTCCACTGTGAACTTAATCTCTTCTCTTTTACAGTTAAGTATTGTGCGGGGAGGCGGTTGAAGCCTTTGTAAATATCCCATTCTGCATTAGACTTTCCATTGATTATTTATGGATTTGTTGATTTCTATTATATTCAGTAGCTCATAACCCATTGTTGTCACTATTTTGAAGTTCAGATCGTCCCAGTTTTGTCCAGGGGAGCTTTGTTGCTGGCATCTCTGTCCTTTTGAAATGTTCTATGAGTTTACACTGAACCTTGAACTCCAATCTAACACCATAGTGTTGACCTCTGGCTTTCTCACGTTATTCGATCACTCTCCCTGGCTTTGGATGGAACTATTCAGGAAGGGGAAGAGCAATGCTGGGGGGGAGGGGGACGACGACAACGGGATCTTTGAATGAGCCCCCAGGGGATTCCATTGTAGGAGATCCTCCATCCTCTGACCACATAGGAAGAACCCTGGCCTTGTACTGAAGGTGTGGACTTTGGGGTCACCCAGACACTAGTCCAAGGTCCACTTCAGTCAACCAGCCCCACTGAGCCCCCATTCCTCATTGGATCAAGTGTGATTGGATCAAGTGTGGATTATGGTAATATTTTATGGTTATGGACTAAAATGAGATAAGTAGGGCCTGAGACTTGGCATTTCTACCAAGTGCCCTAGGGATGCCAATTGTGCCAGACCTTGGACCACACTTTGAGTAGCAAGGTCTGGGCAAAGGAATGAGCCAGGGCAAAGGCCTAAGACCAGTCTGCGCCCTGGAACTAAGGGAAGTCGCTGATGCTGGAGCGGGGCAGGATGCTGGAGCAGGGAGCGGGTGCGGGAAATCCTGAGGAGCCTGAGGCTTGGAAATTAGTGTAAAGTTTAAGCCTGAAGGCAGTTGCAAGGGAATGACATACTATGTGGGAAAAACAAAGAGTGGGGGAAGCGTGGAAACAGGCAAGTGTGCAGGCCAGAAGGCAGCTACTGTAACTGAGCATCCACCCAGGCAAGAAATGAGGATGGCCAGACTGGGAGGGCGGGTACAGGGGAGACAGAAAGAAGTATTCACATGTTCATCTGAGGATTCCAGAAAGCCTTGCCAACTCCCACCCTCGACCCAAACACACCTGCTGGCCACCCTGCCATTTTCTTTAAAAGCATCAGGAAAGGAAGCAAATCATGTACCTCTCAAACAGCTTCCAGTGACTGCAGTAATTAATGTTTGTAAGTCAAAGCAATTATGCTTGCCCTAATGTCAGAACAAACAACCCTTAATCCCAGACAGCACCACTCAAAGGATAATTATTCAAAACCAGCGACCCTGTGAAGTGCGTTTGGTAATTCACAGCCATCAAAATATTACAGTTAATTCACTGGTTTGGACATTATATTTGCCAAGCAGTAACGTAAATTACAACTGGTTTTGATGATTCCAGGTGCATTGTTTTCTAATTTTTCATTAAGATTTAAACATTTAATAAAAGATGTTATGCTTGTGAAAGTTAAGGATAAGTTCTGAACTTGGGATCCTGTTACAGTGTAATAAAATTTGATATTATACACATATTTGCACATACATAAGTGACATTACTGAATGGTCATATACTGGTATAAATATGGAGGAATGTGTGAATATATAATTGAGTTGAACCTCAGTTAACCAAATTAAGGTTAAAAGTGAATTATTGTATAATCTTTCTAAGTAGTGTTATTTACAGAAAACTATCTTCTTTTTTGGCTCTTTAAACAGATCAGTTAAGTATAGAACCCCACTTTATGTTTTTTTTCTAGCTAGAACTCCCTCTCATTGTCCAGATGGGTGAAGTTCTACAGGGCACAGCAGTTATATACAAAAATTATAAGATTGGTACTTGGTCCATCTTTTATACATATTTCAAAAATTCATTGTCTATTGTGCCTTAGCTCCCCTTTCAGTCCCACAATATACTTATACTATCCTCAGGGTCCCGAATTATAAATACCATCTAATTTCCTAGTCAAAATTTTCCTTTTCCTCAATTTTTATCTGCCATTTTCCCTATATCAAACCATAATGACAAAACAAAATAGTACTATTTTCTTGTTTATGCAAATGAACCTGAAATCAAGAGAGCAAAAAATATATTCATCTGTAAAATAGGGATAACAACTAAACCTACTTCATAGGGCAGTTGTAAGGATTAACTAAATTAATATAAGTGTTTAGAAACAACACCCGGAATCTAACTATATATAACATTATCACCCCAAAATGGAATTATTTTCAAATGATGCTAAGTATAACGTTTTTTAGAGGGATGCAATCTAAGGACTAAAAGAACAGTAAAGAAATTCTAAACTTCAAAAACAAAACAGAAAACAAAAACAAAAAACATCACAGTAATATACAACTACAGGAATTTGCTTTCCCAACCCAGACTCTGGCGCGAGGGAGGCACTATCCATAACCGCACCTGACCACTGTCAGAGCACGGCTAAGTGACCAGGCTGTCTGTAAAAGTGACTGTCTGTCCCTCGCAGCCGCCAACAAAGGCAGGCAGGCAGGGAGGCATAAATCTCCTGGCTTTATGGTATGGACAGCAACTCCCAAATATTCAAGGTCATGATCACTGCAAAATACAACAACGTTGAAAAGTCATTTTTCCCCAGACTGCTTGTTCCCCTCCCACTTTTCTCAGGCCGCCAGCTCCGGCCCCATCACTATTTCTGAGGTGTTTCACCTCTCAGCCCCGTGCCAGGATGAACGCTGCACTGTCTCCCACAGAATGTATCTGCACTTGCAGCCTCATTCATCTTCACCACGACATGACACTCGCAGGAGCTGACTCTGTTCAGCGCTGACTGGAGAGAAGGGAGGGTCAGCCAGGTTTGTAGATACCCAAAGGGTCAGGGTCAGCCAGGTTTGTAGGTACCTACAGGGAGGCTCAGCAGTTCTCTTGGCAAATGACAAGGGTGACAAGTGGTTTTTTGGGAGCAGTTTTAGATTTACAGAAACATGACCAAAGCAGAGAGTTCCCTTATTCTCACTCCTTCATTGCCTTCTTTCCCAATTTTTCTTATTAACATCTTGCATTGGTAGGGCACATTTGTTACAACTGATGAACCAATTCTGATACATCATTATTAAAGTCCATAGTGTACATCAGGATTCACTCTTGGTGGTGTTCATTCTGTGGGTCTGGACAGATGTATAATGACTTGTGCCCACCATTATTGTCTCAGATTAATTTCACTGCCCTAAAAATCCCCCATGTTCCACCTATTCATTTCTCCCCACAACCCTTAGCAACCACTGACCTTTACACCGTCCCACGGTTTTGCCTTTTTCAGAATGTCATATAGTTGGATTCCAAGTATACAGTCTTTTCAAATTGAATTCTTTCATTTAGAAATATGCATTTTAGTCGCCCCCCTGTCTTTTCATGGCTATATAGATCATTACTTTTCACCATTGAATAATATTCCATTTTCTGGGTGCACCACAGTTTGTTTATCCATTCACCTATTGAAGGTCATCTTGGTTGCTTCCGAGTTTTGGCAATTATGAATAAAATTGCTAAATATTGTGTGCAAGGTTTTGTGTGGACTTAAGTTTTCAACTCCCCTGAGTAAATACCAAGCAGCCAGGTTGCTGGATCACATAGTCAGAGTGTGTTTGGTTTTGTAAGAACCCCCAGGCTGTTTTCCAAAGTGGCTGCACCATGTTGCCTTCCCACCAGCAGTGAATGAGTTCCTGTGGCTCCACATCCTCGGCAGCTTTAACAGGTGTGGCTTTAGCTTTTGTGGTCATCCTGTGAGGCAGATGAGTGATTTGCAGCTGAAAGACGAAATCTATGGGGACAGCCATTGACAGATGTGGGCCCCCGACTGGCCACAGAGCAGAGCGTGGGAAGTACACCAGCTGTCCCTGTGGCACTAGTGATGACTCAGGATGGAGGTGGAGAAACGGGTTGAACCCTCAGGACTCCCAGGAAGCCCATTTTGGAAGGTCAGCACTGATGGTTCCTTGCAGTGTTTCCCAAACTTTTGACATATGTGTACCCCTTCTATAATTTTCATAATGCTGAGTACCCCTCGTACTCACGAGAACGTAGAATTAGGCGCAGCTAAGCACGATGCAGTGCATATCCCCACCAAATTCCGGCGCAACATGTACCCCCACCAAACTCTTCCCGTACCCCTGGGGGTACGCGTACCTCACTTTGGGAAACACTGCCAGTAACAGCGCCCCTTCCCCCAACTTTTCTAGATGGTTTTTCAGATGGACTCTTAATGAAATCACTCAGTTAGTTGCAAAAAGAGCCAGGTGTTGTTGGTGATTTTCTGCTGAGCCGGCACACCTTAGGGCCAGAGAGGAGGCAAGTCCTATGAAATAGGAAGGAAAGTTGCCCTAAGATGTAGCTGCCCTAAGCCAGCCATCTGTGCTTCCTTGTTCAGAGGTCTTGTCCTCACAGGCTCACTCACTCCCCTGCCACCAGTGTAGACGGGTGTAGGTGGGGAGATGCCTCACCAGAGAAAGAGAAGACCAAGGGATGGCTGCACCCCAGTAGCTTCATCACCCGCCAGATGTATATAGCCTTCTGGGCTCTGTTGCTCTCACTCTCTCATACATGTGTACATGCATGTAAATATCCTCCCCCGACACATGTGCAACACAGTGTATAGTGAAGAGGTTAGGTGCCCAGGCTCTGAAGACAGACTGCTGGGCTAAGGTGGGTGCTGATGGCACCAGAGCCCTGGTCAGGTTTGGTCTTGTTGCTCACCTTGCCTCTCACCTATTTAGATTGACAGACTCCTGGCTCGTGACTTGTGATGGGTCGAAGGCCTCTGATGAGATGGGCCTCAGTCATTATTGTAATTCATAGGTAGAATGTGCTTAATTAATTGATCCATTCTGTTGTCTCATGAAGTATCAAATGAGAAGGCATTTTTATTTGATAATCACAACAGAGACCTGGGTAATGATAAGAATGATGAATTCTGTTCTTCTGTTTCCAAATTCAGTCTGGTTGCAGATTAGTTGTCTAGAGCCTAGGAATTATTTTCTTGGGGCTAAGATATCTCTTGATGGGGCTCTGTAGTTTGCCAAAGCCGCCCATCCCCTCTTCCCTCTTGTACTTGTACCTGGTTTGCTTTACTCATTGCTGGACCTGCAGTGGTCCTTTAAGCCTGTGTTCCATTGTATGGGTGTGCTGGGCAGAGGACTGTTATGCACTTGATAGGACCATGCACACACGTTTTCAGAGTTTGGTTTGCCATTGCCCCATAGTTACATAGGGTGTGACCATAAGGCCAACCTCTTGCTATTGTCTTAGCAATTTCATGTGAATCTAAAATTACTTAAAAAAAAAAAAAATGGGCCTCATCCTGCTGCAGGATGGGAATCAGGAGCCAGTTGCCTTTTTGGAGCAGCCAGTGTATCCTCCAGGTGTTTGAGTTTTATTCAGAAGCAGTTCCAGGCACCTGGAAGTGTTCATTTCCCCCAAAGGCAAACAAGTTCATTCATACAAACTGGACTGGGATGAGTTTATGGCTCTCAAAGATGTCTGACTCAGTGGTTTGATATATCCTACATGGTTCCTCCTCATTTTGATAGAAGTCAGATTTATATTAAAGATCTTGGCTTTTATCTGTTAGGTATGATATTCAGATAGTCTTAAGACTCTATTAAAAGATTGATCCAAACTGGAAGACAGCAGCCCTTTTTTATTTCAGTGCTGAGTCGAAGATGAATAAGGGAGCTGAGGGTCAGCCTGTGTGGTGTGAGCAAATGAGACAGAGCAGCCAGATGTAGATGTGACGCACCTGTCAGCCAACTGGAGTGAGCCTGCCCAGCCTGCCTCTTGGGGGTGCTCTGTCACAAACCATGTTAAATTATACCACATAGAAGTGCATATAAATGCCCTTTCCTTAGTTTTCAGGTCATATGTGACTTGAATTCGCATGAGGAGATTAGGGCTAGCCTGGGATGAGTGACAAGACTCTGGTTAAGGAACCCAAGGAAACAAGCTGTAAATCCGCATACATCAGGGAATATTTTTTTTCTCCCACAGGCCTTTTCAAGGCCTGTTAGTTGTTGAGTTTCATATGTTTGCTATTCATATCACAGACGGAGAAAGTGCAGATACCTGTAGGAACACCATGGCAGGCTGTCTAGGGGGAGGGAGCTAATGAAGGGGCTCCTCTGTACTTTTCCTCTAAAGCTTCTGAGATGAATGTGGAGTTCTCAGGGGACCCCTGAGTATATGGTAGTGTCTGCAGTTGGTGCAGATATTCTTTCTGCCAAAGTAGTGCAGAAAAGCAAAATGCAAATATAGCACTGTCTTTGCGGGCGAAGATGTCATCAAGTGCACTGAAAGCAGACGGCAGAGCCAGCAATGGGCGGTCTCAGGCTTTCCCCTGAGTAAACTGTGCTCTTAAATGAGGCAAACCCAGTTGTAGAAAAATTTATAATCCGGTTTTATAAAGTAAACTACCTGAGTATATCAGGTGTGTAGTTAGTGACTGTGAGCATGGAGGGCAGCATTAATATGTATATCAGGTTTTAAACATTGATTACTATGGGGAAGTGGTGAATGGAACAGTAAACAAGGGAATAACACTTCAAACAGAAAAAGATTAAAGGAGTGTGAAAGATGTTTCATCCACATAAAATTATATTTAGGAGTGTGTGTGTGTATGTATGTCTAGTGAGGGGTATGATAGAAAAATTATAAAAATGTTGGGTTTATTTTCAAGGCTGTGGATTTTCAGCTGATTTTCGCATTTCTTTTTTAAATGTGTTCTAAATTTTAAAGTGAGCATTTTTACTTTTAAATTTATTCTTATGAGCATAAAAGAAACCCAATCTTACAGCTATTTTGCTGTGAGGAAATGCTCTAGCTCATTCAAAAGCATTTGGGCATAGGGCTTTGAGGGGAGGAGCAGAACAAGAAATGGGGAGGAGGCACCTCTGTCTGGGGTAGCTGGTGAAGCAGCCAAGTCCAAGTCCTACAGGAGACAGAGAACAGCTCTCCTGAGCCTTAGGTGCCGACAGACCTGGGTTTGGATCTCTTTAGTGTGCCTTACTTGTGACTATGGTTGGAGACCTAATCCATACCCCAATTCCTCTGCTATAACATGGGGAGAATATGATAGTGTCATTATGCCTGGCATATCGTAGGCACTTAATAAACATTTTCCCACTGAATGAAGAATGAATAAATGAACGAGTGTGTGCTTGATTCATCAAGGTCATATATGTATAGTCTGAGCTATGTCATAAATACTCAACAAATGGTGGTTTTCTGTCCCTAATCCCCATATTCTTTTTCTTAGCCAGTGTACCTGGAGAGGAAATTGAGCAGAGTAGGGTCTTTTAGCCTGAATTCCATGCTTCACAGCATGATCTTACAAAGGGATAGACTTTGTCCACTGCTTCTCCTCTTTATGCCTCATCTCTAAAATTGATGTCCTGATAATACTTGGAAGGATTAAATGAGATACCTAAAGACTTCATATGATGCCTGGCAAATAATGAATATCTTTTTTATAATATAAAAAAAACATTTTATAGTTAATAAAAATATTAAGAGTATTCCCCAGGTTGAATATACAGTACTTAGTTTGTTCTTCTGTAAATGGAGAGTATATTACAGAGTGCCTGGCACAGAATAGTTACCTAACAGATTGATAGATTCAAATTACCTGAGCATAGCACATCAGCATCCTGATTTTATGTGCACTGGAACCAGTTAGCTCATTCCCATCATGAAAGAACAGTTCTTGAAGGCATTCTGCACATGTGCCTTTGTTAACTCATCTTTTCACACAGACCCCTCCCCCAACCCCGGCCTTCAGTCTAATTGCCAATTTTTAAAAATATTTTTTTAAACATTCTTCTACCTACAGGGAAAATGAGGTGCTCAAAGTCCAGCTGAAGAAGTATGTAGGAGCTGTCCAGATGCTGAAAAGAGAAGGTCAAACAGCTGAAGGTGAGGGGGAGACCAGCCTGGGTGGGAGGGGGCTAAGCCTTTGCATTTTATCACTCCTGTGCATGGCACATAGTAGACACTCAACAGGTAACCAGTGCATATGCGGATGAATTAGAAAAGCAGGATTCTGAAAAATTAATTAGATGGAAAACCCTGCTGTGTATTCTTGTTAAACTAATATTGTAAGACTTATTTGCTAGATTATTAACAGTCATATCAATTTGTGTACTTAGGGGATTTTAAGTCTAGAGTCTTGGGACACCACTTATAACCTAGCAGCATGATTACGTCGCGTTGGCTAGGGGTGGGAGCAGCAGAATGCCAACACAGCGGAGATCCAAGCTCTGGACTTAGGCTGATTAGCTTCCAGCCCAGCTCTGGTTAAGTTTCCTTATCTCTCTTCACCTCCATTTCTCATGTATAAAATAGGACTCATTGATAATGTCTATCTCATGAGGCAATCCATGTAGACACCTACCATAGAGGAAGTACTGAGTAAATGTTAGTCATTACTAATACGTATTATTAATCAGGAATACAAGTAGATAGAAAAGTGATTAGCCTTTCTCCAGATGGTCAGTTGCAATGGAGGAGTTGTCCATTCACTGAACCATACTTCTGCCCCAGCACTACTGCCCTAGCACTGTCCTCAGGAGGCCCCTCAGTAGCTGCAGTCATCACAGCTCTTGGAGAAGGGCCTCTATCCTGGGGCCATGTGCCTGTGAGGAGACCTCCACCACAGTAATGCCCTCAGCCTCATTCCCTACCTCCTACCTGATTGCTGAGATTCTCAATTGGGTAAAGTGATGCATTACAACAACATCCTGATTTTATGGGCACTGGAACTAGTTAGCTTACTTCTATCATGAAAGAACATTCTGCAAATGTGCCTTTGCTAACTGGTTGTAGTGGGCATCTGTGTCCTCTGTGGTACCCATCCCACTTGCTCTGGTTTTCATATGACCAGCATCCTCAATCAGTGTCATCCTCAATCAGTGTCAGAGGTGGGGCTCCACCCTCTGTCCTGCGCTTGATCTTAGCTGGTGCTCTCGCTGGGTCTCAGGCTCTGGTAGGCTCAGGAAGGGTTCTTCCTCTCTGTTGGCCTTGGAGGCTGTGGATGAGGCCATCACATACAGAGAGGAGCTGAACTGAGAGGCAGAGAGGAACCGAGTCTGATCAGGTCCTTTGAGGCCTTGAATTCAGCTGTATCTGATGTGATAGTTCAACTCTGAACTTCTTATTGATTGTAACTGATAGTTCAATTCTGAACTTCTTGTTGATTATAACTATAACTGCACCAATCCCCTGCCTCTGTTTTCCAGCTTGAGTTTCTTTTTGAAAGCTTATATGGTCCTGACCAACTGTTAGTTCCTTACTGGATATGGCATCCATTCTGTCCTCGGGGAGGGTGGTGTTTCTCCGGACTCTGTTTTTCCAAATGTGCAGTGTCTGCTGCTGCTGCTGCTATGTGAGGCTCATCCTCTCACCCTCCCTCTTGTTGGGTTCACTCCACTGTCATCTGTCCCAGCCATTACAGGCCCATCCCGTAGAGATGGATTTAAGGCTGCAAGCTCCTGTTGGCTTCCCCCTTTAATTAATCTGCCATAGGCTCAGGGATAGTGGGAGAAGAAATGGCCTGTTGCCAGTGGTGATCAGAGTAATTGGGAGATTTACTGGAAGGAACTTGACATTTCAAATGAGGGAGGCTTGGGAACAAATTCTTTAACAGTTTGCCACTGCACGTACTTCATGCTCTCACTTCAGGGTCTCGGTTTTCCTGGGCTTCAGAAAAGATGACTTGACAGTCAAGGAAATGGTTGATCATGGGTGAGAGGGTTCTGGGGACATTGTTTCAGCCTCAATTATGTAGGCCTTGGGCTGTCTCTTCTTGGTCAGCCTCATGTTCTTGCCCCCAGTGTGCACAAAGGCAAGGACATCTTTATTTGAGGCCAGCTTCTTGAGTCGTAAGGAAAGCTAGCTCATGACTGTGTGTGTTTGTGTCTGGTTCTAGAGGACTATTCAGCCTCAAGGGATGATGAATCAGATCCCATCACTCTGCTGCTTAGAACCCCATTGCACACTCTTTGATGGTGGCCTCAGGCTCTGTGTGATCTGGGGCTTCCCCATGCTCTGGCCCCATCTCTCTCCACCCTCCCCTTGCTGTCTCACCCCGTCATACTGGCCTTCAGGCTGATTCCTCCCTCAGGGCCTTTGTCCCTCCTCTGGGCTGCTCCTCCTTGTCTCTGCATGGCTGAGCCTGCCTTGGCCAACAGGTCTCTTTCAGATGCCACCTCCCCCCCCCCCCCCCCCCCCCCCCCGCTGTGCCTTCTCCTTCACTCTTTATTCCATCACTTCCTTTATTGTCATCACAGCACTTGTCAGCACCTCAGAGGCTCCTGGTTGTGGATTCCCTTCTTTGCTGTCTGTCCCACCCTGACAGTCCACAAGGGCAGGGGCCTTGCCTGTGTTCCTTGCTGTGTTCAGAGCGCCTTGCGTAAACTTAAACCCATTCATATTTATAATTCGATGAGTGGAAACCTAAGAGCAGCTGTAGTAGGACCTATCCGCCTGCATTCAGGTGCCTGAAGGTCCATGGTAGCTAGGAGAGCTCAGCAGTGCCACCCAGTGAAGTGCCATGATGTGCCCCTCATAACTACTGCTTTCTGCTGTGCCTTCGACCAGATTCTTCAGGTCCTTGTAACTACCCTTAGCACATGACTTGATTCCCCCATGGTTCCACTATTCTTTTGTGACAAGAATCATAAGATTCACTTTACCCCTGCTTAAACAAAACAGAAGTCTTGAAGTTCCCATATGCAGGGACGGCTTGATCCAGCGGCTCAAACAATACCAGTATATTTCTCCCCCATTACTCAGTGTCCTGCCTCCCTCCCTCCCTCCCTCCCTCCTTCCCTCTCCCTCTCTTCCCCCACTCCCTTATGTATTGGCTGTGTGTGCTGGTAAATGTTTAACATCTAGCCCTCCGGGAGGAAAGGGTGCTTGCAGGTTCCCATGGTGTGCATGCGCCCACTGTGCTAATTGCAGGCTCATGGCTGTGTCATGAGTGCAGAGTGGGAAGAGGTGTGTACACACACACACACACACACACACACACACACACACACAAGGTTCCTTGCACTGATGCCCAGGTCCGTGCCCCACTGTGTGTTGGCTCAGGCAGGTGATCTCATGCTGGCAAGAGGCTGCCAGCAGTTCTGGTTTAATCTTCTCAGCAACCTGGCAAGACAGGAGCTGCTCTTCCCACTAGTTTCCTTATAAACCATCTGCCCTCTCTCCCATGTAGAGCCCTGGTTCTTAATCTTGGCTTCACATTGAGTCATCTAGCTTCACATTGAGTCATTAAACATCCCAGTGCTTGGCCGTTGGAACCACAGCCTTGTAGGATATCATTTCCGAATTAATGGCCTTTAGGGTCAGCCAATATGTTGCAAATGTGCCAACATTCTCCAATTCTCCGCCAGCAGTAGCTGTCTCAAGTCAATCAAGGTTACTTTTTTTTTTCCTCTCTTCTTAAATTTAGATTTGGTCTTGGCTTGCTTCTCTAAATAGGTACCACCAATTAAGAGGACCGGGTAGGGAGGCAAGGAGTGCAGTGGAAGCTGTTCACCATCACTGTATGAGCTAATGCGGTGCGTTCCCTGGGCCCACCCACCATGGGATTCCATGGGATCCGAAGTGAGTGTTCACACATTTCGCCTCTTTACCTTCCACCAAAATGTGGCCTTTTCATCTCTGTCCAGCACCCTCTCCCTCCTCATCACGAGGCTCCATCGCAGTCACACTTGTCTCCCCACCCAACCACTTTCTGATCCTCTCTGCTCATCTGATTTCTTCTTCTGGAAATGCCACTCCCTTTAGCCTCATCAGCCCAGATGTTGCATCTATTGTGAGAGCCAGCTCTTCTCCTCACTTAATCTAATCACCCTAGACCTTTCAGTTTCCTAAGCTCCTGTTACTAATGATGAGTAGTAGCCAAGGTCTAGAATTCCACTGTTTGCTCTCACAAGGGAGTTTGCTGTCCTGTCTTGTGTATGTAGTCTGACCACACAGAGAGGATGAACTGTCTTAGTGTGTGTTGGTCAAGTATACAGCTGGTGTTTAATCAAAACTTGTTGCCAGATTCTATCCAAGACCTCTGAGGCATGATTTCAGAGTGATAGCAAGTTAATATAGATGGGAACAGCATTCTCTGAGAAGGAACAACATTTGGGGAAGTGATATGACAATACTAGATAGGAGGAAGAGGATGATAATTATTGTTACTCCCTCCTTCTACCAGAAGTGACCCACACACTCTGCTCATGATGCTTCAGTGAGGACTGGTCATATGGTCCCACCTAGAAGCAAAGGGGCATGGGGAGGGCTGTGTTGGCTGGAGCGCTGCTTTCCAGCAAGAATGTTAATGCCATGGTGGGCAGCCTGTTCATGCTGCTGTGCTGGGCACTCACTTCAATGCATGTGGTTTCTATCTTCTAAGCCAGTTGTGTGGCTCCTTAGAAAGGAACCTCATATCTACCCAGTACTCTTATTTTTGGATTTGTGCTCTAGGGTCTCAGAAGGAACACCCGGTAGTTTGTAAGGGTCTGCAGTAGAAAGAGTGTCCAAGGATGTGGCAAAGGTACGTCTGTCAAAAATAACCAATTTTATATCAGTCATTAACTGGGATGAAGAGACCATGTTGTCGCCAAAACCGGTTTGGCTCAGTGGATAGAGCATCGGTCTTCGGACTGAAGGTTCCCAGGCTCGAATCCGGTCAAGGGCATGTATAATACATTGGTTGCAGACACATCCCCAGTGGGGGGTATGCAGGAAGCAGCTGGTCCATGATTCTCTCTCATCAACATTTCTAGCTCTCTCTCTCTCTCCATTCCTCTCTGTAAAAAAATCAATAAAATATATTAAAAAAAAAGAGAGACCATGTTGTCCTTTTCCCTTTTCTGAAAGGCGTACACACATACAAACACCCCAATTCATACACACATACATACACACACGCATGTATATATATACACAAATATATGTATACACACATGTATATGTCTATCTATCTATTAATATCTATCTATCTATGTCTATCTATCATCTATCTATCTAGGGTTGATTGACTTTGAAGGAATTGGCTCAAGCTATTGTGGATGCTGGGAGCTCAAAAATCTGTGGAGTAGACTACAGACTGGAGTCCCAGGGAAGAGTTGATGTTGCGACTCAAGTATGGAGGAGACTTCCTTCTTCTGGGGACCTCAGTGTTTCTCTTAAGGCCTTCAGCCAATTGAATGAGGCCCACCCACATTATGGAGGGTAGTTTGCTTTACTCCAAGTGTACTGGTTTAAAAGTTACTCATATCTAAAAAGTACCTTCTTGGTGACATCTGGACTACTGAGTGACCAAACATCTGGGGTCTAAATATCTAGAAATGACCAGCCATATTGACACATGAAATTAACCATAGCAGTCATCCGCCTAGCCTAGAAGTCAAGCCAAAATCACCCCCTGATCTACATAGTACCTCAGAGGTGGTGTGTGACGGCTACCCAAGGGATGCCTGCCTGGGTGGGCGGACTCTGCCTGGGCCAGGTGACTTGACTGCCTACCATCTGCTCCTTGACCTGGTCTCAGGCAAAATCCATTCCCCTCTTCTCTTTGGGCAACTGAAATCTAATCATGTGCCAGAGCCACACGGGGGCAAGGACTGGGTCAGTGTGAGGGACTCGGAACTGGACATCAGATTGGGGACACACTTCCCAGTGGCAGTGTTGTATGTAGGCAAGTCATGCAGGTGACATTTTTTTCTTCTTCCATGAAGGCTCCTCCTTCCACAGTAAATGCGAGGAGGTGCCCGAGGAAGGGGCAGTAGAGCGTGGAGGCAAAGGCAGGCCCAGGTTTTCCAGTGGGTGAGCTGGTGGAATCTCAGCTCTGCATGCACTGCCTCCCAACTCTGGAATCAGTTTTTATCTCGGAGCTCCAAAAGTTTCATTTTGCTGACTTGATAGAATTATTTGAAGTTTCAAAGGGATGACAGGCAAACGTCATTTTGGATTGGCGGTGCATTTTGAAGGGTGTCTAGGCCGTGGAAGGTTAAAGCACATTAACCGAACACCTGTACATCAGTTTCTGAAAGTGAGTGAATAATTATGGTGGTAATTATAGAGTAAACCTCTTTGCAACTTGCAGTCTATTATCCTGGTGAAACAATATTTGTGTGATTAATTAGTTTCCTGATCTTTTAATATCTGAACAGGTTGCCTCAGTTCCTGGCTCTTATTACTGCTCAGGAAGGCAAAGTAACCCATGCTCTGTATTTAAAAAAAAATTATAATTTACTGGAAAGGTCCAGGGAGTAATGTACTCAACACCCATAATGTGCTCACCACTAAATTTAACAGATAATTTTCCATATTTCTTTCAGATTAATAAAAAGTATTAAAAGTTATAAGTGCAGTTGAGGGTATCCTTACTCCTTGCACCCACTGGTGTTTCCAGATTAACTCTGATTGGCCCAGCTTGGGTGGCATATCTCACTTTTGCTAATCCTGGGATCAGAAGGGGGTGTAAGCCAGGCTCATGTGGCTTCTTCCTGGCAGGGGGTGATTGGGAGCAGCCCCATGCAGTCACACTGGACTGGAAATGGGAGAGGGGCAGGCCTCCAGAAATGGGATGGGTTCTGACACGAGAAAAGAGGATGTTGGGAGCAAAAACGCAGGTGACCTTGCAGCCGGAGTAGCAAGGGAAACAGCGGTGGCTCCAGCACTTTTATATACGAGATGTTTGGTTGTTGTGTTAGATAGGGGGTTGGGGGGCCTTTTCTTGACACTGCCTCTCATAGCATGCCTTTGTTTTTATTGAATTTGTAAGTTTATTCAGGCTTGTGTATCAGGTGGACTAGGTTTGGCTGCATTAAAAAGAAAACCCAAACAGCAGAAACAAGGTGTTTCTCTTCTCTAACGCTAGCCCAGAGGTAAGTACTTTAGTCCAGGGCTAGTGTGATTTTGTGATCATTGAGACTCAGGCTGCTTTTCCCTTTTTTGCTCTAGCACCCTTAGTGCATGGCTTGTTATCCTCATGATTCCCTCATGGTACCCAAGTAGTGGCTGGTGTTCCATCCATCCCGTCTGCATTTCAGGGAGGTAGAGGGGGAAGTAGAAGTCCATTTCACAGGTGGATTCTATAAGGCTTTAACACTTTAAGGATAATGAGCTGACTTTTAAGGAGCTTTTCGGGACCTCCACTTCGTCCCCTAATGACTTCTACTTACATATAGCTCTTGGGGCCCTCAGCAAGGATGCTGGGAAATGTTGCTTAATTGGCACATAAGGAATTGGCTGTTGGATAGGTGGGCTGCAGTCTCTGCCCCGGGTGGCTTTGGGGAAGGTGAGGCTGATGGAAATTTTGTGGGAAGGATCCCCCAGCCACCCCTTAGTGCCATCACTACTGGCTCCAGGGTCTTAATTGCCAGAGAATCCACTCCGTGGCCCTAGAGGTGATCCTCTCTCTCTGGAGACCCTGACAAGGGATGATGTTCTATTCGCTCAACTCGATTCTGTCCCCACAGAATGCTTTCCTCTCCTAAATCACTGCAAACGCCATTGTCTGGAAATGCCAACTGTCAATCCACGATTTCTGTTCGTTTCCTTTTTATTGTTCTATTGTTCGGTAGGAAACAAAGACCCAGACAGAACAGGAGCACCTGGGCGCTTCCCATTCTTCTTGGGGCCTGGGCCAGACACGTATTTATTATCATCATCCTCACTTTAGAGCTGTCTCGGCTTTGTGCTGACTGTCGGGCGTTTGTCAGTCAGCGTCCTGTTTGGTGTTCAGCTTCCTTCCTTCCTGGGAGCAGACAGGTGGCCTGCTGTGTTAAATGCCACTTTAGTTCTGAAAATGGCTCAGTTTTAAGTTTTTAATTACAGCTTTCATAGGCGGCGGGTCGTTTTGCTTTGCTCAAGTGGGTAATGATGCTGGTTACCTCGGCTGACGGGGACTTGTCTAAGTTGTTTTCTTGGATTGAACTGAAAAGTAGACATCCTATACAGAGAGAAAGCCTGTCTCTTGGCCTGGGGTTAAGGCCTCACTTTCCTTCTTTGCTTTTTGGTAGAAACACACTGCCTCTCCCCCACTTTCTTCTGCTCACTCTGTCTGGAATCTCTGCTCGTCACACTCCTGTTCGCAGTTGCCACTGCCCCAGGAAGCTCTCTGTGGTTCCCACCATCATTTCCTAGGTGTCACTTACAGATCTATAGTGTTGTTTTTTTTTTGTTTGTTTTTTTTTAAATATTTCAGAGAGGCAGGGAGAGGGAGAGAGAGATAGAAACATCAATGATGAGAGAGAATCATTGATTGGTTGCCTCTTGCACGCCCCCTACTGGGGATTGAGCCTGCAATCTAGGCATGTGCCCTTGACCGGAATAGAACCTGGGTCCCTTCAGTCCCCAGGCCAATGCTCTATCCACTGAGCCAAACTGGCTAGAGCATGTTGCTGCTACTTTTGTATATGAAATGTTTATTTCCCCTGTAGTGACATATTTGATCAATATTGATCAGGATGTAAGCTCCATGAAAGTAGGGACTGACCTGGTTTTGATACTGTTGTGCACCCAGCTTCTGAAACTGATACCTGGCAGCCAGTAGGAGATTAGTAGATGGATGAGTCAATGAACAAATGAATTTGCTGAGTACTTTATAATAATAATAATTGATAATATGGATAATATGCCAGGCCCCGTGCTAGCTTCTTTGAATAGGCAACCTTCCTGTGAGGTCAGTATTATCATCATCCTCACTTTACAGTTGGGGGAATTGGAGCTTAGAAAGGTCAGTGAGAATGTGTAGTGGGGCCAAATGGTCTAGATTGCAGTCCCTGCCATCCACTGTGTGAGTGTCAGGTTGCTGTGGCTGTCATTGTCCAAGGCACACATGGTGAGTGGTGGGCTGGTGGATGGTGGATGCCCTGATGCAGAGGTGAGTGACACACAGTATCTACATCATAGAGCTTACAGACTGCATGTCGATAGGGACTGAAACCTGTGCTCCTGGAATGGGTGAGCAGAATAGGTGAGGATGTGGACTTGAGCCATGCAATCAATGTGCTGCAGGGTGCCCTTGACCTGGGCTGGGAGAAGAGGGACGGGCATTATAGGTACATACTGTACCTCACACTTCTCACCTTGACAGCCTTCCCCTTTACCTTCCTATTTCTCCCTTTTCTTTCCTCATAACCTCATCATTCAGGGTCCCAGTTCCTCCAAAAGAAGCCTCTCCTTCCTCCAGGTGGAGCCAGTTTGGCCAAACTCAACTCTACCTTTGATTACTCTTGCCGTCATTTGCATCTGGTTTGTCTCATTGTAATGCCATTAGCAGAGTGCAGGGGTCCCCTTGCTGGGCAACCCCCTTGAGGCCTTCTCCTGTGGTCTCGCCTTCTTTCTGAGTAAATGAAGGCTTGGAATTGACAATAACCAAACACACCCAGGGGCCAAAAGCAGTCTGCCTTGAAATTATTTTTCAGCATCTTCATTGTTGGGAAACAATTTGTGTTTACATTCCTTGTTAAAAAATGAAACCATATTCATTCTAGAGAATTAAAGATAGAGACAAACAGAAAAAGGGGGAAATATCATTTACACACCCTCCAGCATTATTAGAATTTAGCACTATATTCCCCAAATCAGTATAGATCTTTGCTCTGTGAACTCTGTTGGGATGAACACCCCCAGCCTGAAGGGCTTGGAGACCTCTTACCAGTCACTTGATACATACACTGCATGAGCTAAGAAGAAAGCTGATGGCATAAAAAAACCCACAAAAAATTGTTAAGATTTTTAATAAGAAAATCAGGTACAATGTGAATGTAAATTATGTCAAGTGCCTGCTGGCAACATGAGCCAAGATGACAGAAAGCGGGGTTTGATGGGATGTAAGGTAGCTGTTGCCTTTTGCCTCCTTCCTCACTTCTTTTCCAGAGGAGAAGGGTCAGCATTCGTGAAGGCAGCCTGTACTGGGAAGTGTTAGAGCATGAAGCTGTAAACTATGGTTTGGCTCTGTTCTTTGTCGTAAGTGTGACCTTGGGCAGGTTACCTAGTCTTTTTCTTTTCTCCCTTTTGGTATGTTTCATCTTGGATAGTTCTATTGCCAAGTCTTCAAGTTCACTAATCTTTTCTTCTGCAGTTTGCTTGTGACAGCTTTATGCAGCCACATCTAGTTGCAGGGGATTCTGGGGAGCACAGTCTTGGTTTTCAACCCAGACAACCATATGCCCAGCCAAAATCTGGCATTTTTCTTGTTAAGGAAGAAAGAATGGCTACTAGAGGACACTAGCTGTTTCTGCCACACTTCTCAATTAGCAGCTACTCTGCTTTTATTGAACAAGTGGGAGATGATGGTGCTGGCTTTGCTAGCAATGTTGGTAATAGAGTTCACTGGAGAAATGGGGAGAAGTAAAATGTGAACATTGGTGTCAATTCAACACGTTGAAGTTCTCTCCCTGTTTGGGTGATACAGTCATCCTTTTATTTTCAAGAGGTAAGGTAATCAGTTTTTTGTATGTCCCAAGCTTAATTTTCCATGTGAATCTGGGGTGGCCTTGCAGCATAAAGGATTGGATTTAACATGGGCCTGTATTCTGTTGATCAGCTACTGGTCAGTGCCCAGAGCATTTGATTAAACTAGATTCAGTCCCACGTCTACATCTCTGCTTTCCACTTCTCTGTCATGTTGTCTTGGGATGGCATGGACTCAGCCAGTCCACATGTAATGTGTGGACAGTAATGGAATGGCATGAACTCCACTAGTCTGTGTGTAAGGTGTGGGCAAGTAACTCGATGGTATGGACTCAGCCAGTCTCTGTGTAAGGTGTGGACAGTAACCAGATGGTGTGAACTCCACCAATCCATGTGTAAGATCCACACGGACAGTAACTAATTACCTGGTTCAATTAACAGTGGAGCCCAGGCTTACAAGCTTAAGCTTTAAGCTACTCTTTATATGTCATTTGGTCTCCCAGAGGAGAATACAAATTTTCTTGGTTTTTCATGACTTATTACTTTTCCTACTTTGGACCATTTTCTAGGTGTAAAATTTTCTTTTAAAAAATTTTTTATCTTTATTGTTGAAAGATTACACATATTTCTCCCCCCCCTCCCCCCTTACACACACACCAACCCTCTTTACCTCCTTGACCACCCCTCCTCAGGCCTTCACCACACTATTGTCTGTGTCCACGGGCTATGCATATATGCATAAAGTTACTCAGTTAATTCCCTTCCCCCCAGCCCCCACCTTTCTTCTGAGATTTGTCAGTCTTTTCCATGCTTCTATGTCTCTGGTTCTATTTTGTTCATTAGATTCCACATATGAATGAGTTACTTATCTTTAGCTGACTGGCTTATTTTTCTTAACATAATACTCTCTAGGTCCTTTCATACTGTCTCAAAGGGTAAGAGATCCTTCATTTTTTTTTAAAACAACACACACACACACACACACACACACACACACACACTCACACACACTGATTTCAGAGAAGAAGAGGGAGAAAGAGATAGAAACATCAATGATGAGAGAGAATCATTGATTTGGCTGCCTCCTACAATGCTCCCCACTGGAGATTGAGCCTGCAACCCAGGCATGTGCCCTTGACTGGAATCAAACCTGGGACTCTTCAGTTCACAGGCCAATGCTCTATCCACTAAGCTAAACCAGCTAGGGAAAGATTCTTCTTTTTTATAGTTGCATAGTATTCCATATATAGTTCTTTGTATGATAATTGGAATCCAATTAAATATAAATTATATAAAGTCTCTTCTGTTATTTGCATGGGCAGGAAAAAAAGGTTAAATAACTGGTTGGTATGGCTCAGTGGTTGAGCATCAACCCATGAACCAAGAGGTCACTGGTTTGATTCCCTGTCAGGGCATATGCCCAGGTTGCAGGCTTGAATCCCTAGTAGGGGGCATGCATGAGGCAGCTGCTGGATGATGTTTTTCTCTCATTGATGTTTCTATCTATCCCTCTCTTTCTCTAAAAGTCAATAAAAACATATTTAGAAAAAAGGTTAAATATATGAGAAAATTGATGTTAGTGAAAGCAATCACTAGTTAGCTTCTATTTTATGTATTTTCTATTTAATATTTTATTGGAATTTTAAAATAGTTATATCTATTCTTTATAACAAGCCCGGCCATACAGAGATGTATAAAGAAGTTAATTTACCTCCATTGCTACCCATTTTAGACAACCAGAGTTAATTGATATATGTAAACTTATGCAGATCTATATTTTATATACATATGTTTCCTTTCTTGTTCTACCTAATTCTCTCCCCACCCCCCAAAATGGAATTGCAGTTTCTATCAGAGTTGGCAAACTATAGCTCATGGGTGTGTCATCTGTGTTTGTAAATAAAGTTTTATTGGAACACAGTCATACCTATGGATGTATTGTCTATATGTGCTTTCTTGATACGAACAAAGAGTTGAGTACTAGTTCAATAGAGAACATGTAGCCTGAAAACTGAAAATAGATACCATCTAGCTCTTTAAAGAAAAACTTTGCTGGCCCCTGATCTATTTTGCCTTTTTCCAGTAATAGTGTATCACTTAATAGTCATGAATCTTCCTCCAGATCAATAGATACAGATCTAAATCAGTCTTTTTATTGTTATTTCATTTTTTTAATTTTTAAAAATTAGTCTTTATAATATCAGCATACTAGAGTCCATCATGGCTATGCTCTCATTAAAAAACCATTCTCCTATAGATCCCCTTTTGTTTGTTTCTACAATAGGTTTTTGCCACTATGAACAGCATTGCAATAAGCCCCGTATACCTGTGTCCTTATGTCCCGGGAGCTCCATTTTGGTGGGGAAAACGTTTGAAAGAATCATCATCACTGAGTGAAAGCATGGGCTCTGTGCCCATTTGTTGCCTTTTGGTTTGAAAACAACATGTCATATCATCAAATGTCCTCTCTGATCTGATGTATTTTCTTGTGGTCTGATGACACCTTTTATAAAAGTGGTTTTCAGTCCTTTTTGCCTGTGGCTCACAGTAGAAAATAAGCTTTTAAGCTCACACATTTGTGTATGTATCTAACTGGAACACAGTCTTCCTGGAATAACACTTAACCTTTATGACATGTAAACATTCTCAGGCTTTATATCTTGTTCCATTTTATCAAACATCTGTTGTGACTCACTGAGTTATTTTTGCCACCTTACGAAAAGGATACAACCTGTAGTTTGAAAAAAACACATCATTTTGTAGCAAGGGGTATTCTTCTGGAATCATGCGGTTTAGTTAGGAAGTTGGATCTTTTGTCTTTTGGTCAAGACCATTCCTCCCCTATTTAAGGTCTAAACATTATTTCTCTTTCTGAAGAATCTTTAATGCACAATGTTTTACAGTTTGCAAGCTGGGACACAGACCCGTTTCCTTTAACATTAGGAGTGGTATTTTGGTCATCGTGTTTTCCTGAAGAGAGTGCCCTTGGGGTTTTGCCAGGATGGACACATCTCACAGGTGTGTTTTCTCAGGTCTAGCCAATCGCTCATACACACATCCTGACTAGTGCAGGTATGGCTGGATGCAGGTGTGCGAACAGTTTATCAGGACGATGTGTCTCTCTCACTCTTGGTTCTGCTTCTAGAGTAGGTTTGTTTTATTATACTTTTCAGACAGGTTTACTCCGTCAGAGGGAGGAAGAGGGGAGAGACAAGCCTGGGAGACAGGCAGGGGTCAGATCAAGGAGCATCCATGGGACTTGCTAAGAGGCATGGGTTTATCCTTAGGCCTGGGGGGACCTGCCGAGAAACTTGGAGTGGGAAGTGATATGAGCCGATTTGCATGTTCCATCCCCTCACAAAAGATCTTCCCCTGTGTTGTGTTGTTTCTTGCACGTCAGAAGCTCCGCTCTGCCTTTAGAGGGATGGTTACTGTTCCATACCTAAAATATTTTTCTTTTCTTTTTTTTTTCTGAAATTTCTGACATTGTTTGAATTTAATGATTCATATTACGAATTATTCATGAAAATGATCTTTTAAGCTTCTTATAATAGCTGAAATTATCCTTCATTAGATACTGACAGTTCCTGTGATGGGTGTAATTATAAAAAACATTCTTAGGCTAGCTATATTCTGCAGTGTTAAAATTACGCAAATGAGCAAGGGATAAGAATAGAAGCTGAGTAGGATGGTCAGATTTTATGGGAAAAGGAGGGTAGCAGCATTGAAGATTTTCTAAAAATGAATAAATATGTGCTGTACACATTACATTTTTATTACAGTCTGCCTCGATGCTCACTCTCTCTTCATTGGCAAGTTGGCAAGGGAGCGAATTAATTTTAGCGCCCTGAATTGTTTGTAGCTCCTGCCCATATATGACTCTCATAAAAGGGATTTTTTTTCCCCTCTCCTCCTCCATTCCACTCAGCATTTTTCTGCCAGGAATGCTGTAGTAATTCCTAATAGTTCTGAGAATGGCAAGCTCATCACTAACACAGAGAAGGGCGATGGGAGGGCAGCAAGCTGTGGCCCCGTGGCAGGGCCGGTGTCTGGGTGACTGGGCCTCAGAAATCAGGGCCTCATCGCGTTCATGTCCAAAGGATGGACGTGAGGGATGTTCATGGCTTACAGAGGCCACATTTGCTAAGGTTAACCTCAGCAACATCATGGGGTAACACGGGTGAGAAGACTTGAGCAGCATCTGTTATAAAGCCACAGAGTCCTGGGTCCCCCACTTGGCCTGGCCCTGCCTGCTTCTCTAGGACCTCTATTAGTGGATGCCTCATTTCTACTGTTCACTCTGGGGGTCCTGTCCTTCCTTGGGGGCTCTAAGAAACCCTGAGAGAGAGGGTTGGTTAATGGAGCCATCACTGACCACAGAACTTACAAGCAAAGCCGATGGAGCGGACTCTCCCATCTCCCTGTCTGAGCTGAACCACGCAGCAGCATGTTCGGTGGACGGGGCGATAAAACAGCTAACGTTCATGGAGTGCTCACAGACTGTGCCAGGCACTATTTGAAGAACTGTCCACTTACTCATTCAATCCTCACGTCAATCTTATGTGGGAGGTGCTCCTATGAGCTCCCTCTGCCAATGAGGAAACCTTATCAGAGCTGACCATTCGTCCAAGATCCTATAGCATGTTAGGGAGGGGGGCTGCTGGTAAGTGTCCATTGATTGGTGGCCGCAGTGCTGGGAGAAAGGCCTGCTCTCCATCTGAGAGACTCTCAGTCAAGTGTGCATTTATTTGTGCAAACGTCTCTCCTTTCCCTGATACCTGTTTTGATCTTGCCCTCTTTCCCATCTAAGTTTCTGGGCACCACCTACTTCAATGCCCCAGTTTGGTGTGGACCCACCACTCTTTGCCTAGCATGTCACTGTAGCAGGTGATGGCTTGGTTTTTTCCTAACTTGGTATCCAGGCGGCCCTCTTGGTGTTTGGCTTTCTTCCAAAATGTGCACAAACCTCATTATGCCTTCAAATGACAAGAAGTAGATGTTGACCTTTTATTATATCTTAGAGCCAGAGGTTGGCAAACATTTTCTGTAGAAGTCCAATAGTAAATATTTTAGATCTTGAAGAGGGTCTCTGTCTTCTCATCTTTATTTCCTCCTCTTCCTCTGCTCTCTGCTTTCCCTTCACCATCACCATCACCACCATCACCTCTTCTTCCCAAAATACGCTGATTACAGTAAAATAAGGTTCCACTCACAGGGTATAGTTTGCCAATGCATTGCAGATATTTTTTGGTCTTAAACTCATCTTAAAACATGTAACTGCCCTTCCTGTGGGCTTGATTTTCAGTTCAGGTTGTCCTTCCCGCAGCAATGATGTCTGCTTACTTGGCTCTGGACGTGCGTAAATTTTGCAGTCGGTGTCTGGGTCAGCCCAGGTGCAGAATGCGGGGCAGAGGTAGCATGAAAGGTTACAGATCACTTTCTGAGTGTTTTGAATATCTGGAAAGCTGACATAGGGATCTGACCAGATTTCAGCAAAAAGTTGTCTTTTTCCTAGTTGTAAACTCAGTAAGCTGTCCTCGATCTATTAAAAAAAAAAAAAAAAAAGCATTAACTTTGGCACCCGCATTGTAGTTCCAGTGTCCTACAATAAGACACTGGAGTTAACGAAAAGGTCCCCTGGCTTTTAACTAACCCGTTAGACAGATGAAGCAATTGAGTTCAATATTTTACACTTGGAATCCAGCTGGCATCCAGCCCCCATCCCTTGGCATTCTAGCAAGAGGCAGATTCACCAAGATATGGAATCCCTTGCATACAAATGACTTCTTTGCTGTCCCACTCATTCCTAATAATTAATCCTGGTGATGATTAATCTTTTAGCTCTCACGTTATCTAAAGAACAGTCATGTTCAACATTCTGTGACCTGAAAAGCGCTGTATGTGTTTAATGTTAATAGGCAGTCACTCGGAAAGGTGCAGAATAAATTGAATTAATATTGTCTGGGAGTCTGGGATGCTGTAACCAGCAGAGGCCCACAAGTGAGGTGTGTGCTGGGGGGAGCATGAATCACTACTCGGCAACAGGAGGGTTCTCATGATTTTTTAATGGACCCCTGAAAATGAATGTGCACTATTAAGGTAAGCTCTTTAAAAATTAAGGCTTTGGTAATTCTGTGAGTTTAAAAGTGAGAGAGAGCGCGCGCGAGAGCGTGAAAAGAATTTGTAGCCTATGACTTCTAGGAGGCAGGCAGTTCTTGGGGTGACTGGGCCTGAATGCAGCCACTGCATGGGTCCCTGCTGACTTTAGAAAGGGGACCTTGGTGTCCAGTGATGCTGAATGCCTTGCACTGAGCCCTCAGGCTTTAGGCACATATATTTGACACGGAGCCCACTGTCCAGGTGATTCCATCTGCAGGCAGCCGGTCTGGCTGGGATCCTTGATTCCAAGCTGATTGGATCTGTCTTTTGGAGGGAAATTTGAATTTGGCTGCTGCTCATGTTTAGTTGGGATCATAGATCAGGACTGGGGTGAAGAACAAAAACAGGATGCAAACTCCCCTTTGGGGCTTTTGTAAGAGCCAGCATTGCTGTCATGATGCAGCTCAGTGGGGGCCCAGCAGGGGGCGCAGTGCCACTCTTCTGGGGACCTCACAGCAGCAACTCTTTCCTTACCTTATTTCCCATCATTCCTCAGAGCTTAACCCTGTCTTTAGTTCAGTCAGGATGAGGTTGAAACTCCACAGATGTACAACGCATACATGTGATGTTGGTCATATTCTACGGTGATGCTTTTTTATGGTCAGCCACCTGGGATTTTTGGAGTTCTTTTTATAGCAGTTGGTGCCTGAAAGTCACCCCCTCCAACCACCCCCAACCCCAGCACAGTTCATGAACATTTGCTGAGTATCTGTCTGTGTCAAGCCCGGGAGTGATGCCCATCCTGTGCAAATCTTTGGGGGGAAAAGAGTAAGTCCTCTAGATCCTTGCTGTCCACAGTGAGGTCTCTGGACCAGAGCATTGGTCTCAACCCTGGGAAAGTGTCAGCAGTGCAGACGCTCAGGCCAGCCCCACTCTTCCAGATTCTGCACTTTAACTCAAGGTCTCTGGGTGAGTTGCACAGATGATAGTGAGAGAAAGCATTGCTCGAAGTTCCTATAGACTAAGGACAGAGATTGACACACACTGCTGCTGTTCCTCTCCTGTTGCTGTGGCAGGCATCACTAATCAAACTGGATTCTTTCCTCCAGTGAGCCCTGTCTACACTTCATAATACATCTCAAACAGTGTTCTGGGTAATTGCTTAGAGCAGACACTTGAGATCAAGTTCAAGCACTTGACCGCACCTCCACCACAGCCCAAGATTCTTCCTACAGCAACATCCTGGTCTCCCTGCTTCCATTCTTGCCCCTGCTCTTCCCCATTCTCCACAACATAGCCATCTTTTATTTTATTTTATTGTTATTTTTAATTTTTGTTAATCCTGAGAATATGTGTTCCATGATTTTTCTTTCTTTTTTTTAGAGAGAGAATGGAGGGGAGAGGGAGGAAGGGAGTGAGGGAAGGAAATAGAGAGAGAAAGAAAGAAAGAGAGAGAGAGAGATGAGAGAGACACATTGGTTGGTTTCCTTCTGTACATGCCTTGACCAGAGCTGGGGATCAAACCTGCAGCCCAGATACCTGTCCTTGACTGGAAATTGAACACACCTACCTTTGTCTGCGGGCAGAAGCTCTAAACACTGAACAACCAGGCCAGGACCAGAGCCATCTTTTAAAAATACAGTTGTCCTTCCATATCCACAGTTTCTGCTGTGTACATCTGTCCATTCCCAGGCTCAACCAACCCCATAAAATATTTGGAAAAAAACAAACAAACCCCAAACAGACACACCAGTCTTATGTTGTTGACATGTACTAAGCAGTTAGGCCTTCCATAGTTCTTTGCCAAACATGCAGACTTTCTTTATCTTGTCGTTATCTACACTAATAAAAGAGAAAGATGTAAATTGACTGTACCTTCGTGATGACACCACCAAGCCAATCAGGAGTGAGTATGCAAATTAACACAACAAAAATGGCAGGTTAATTTGCATACACAGGTGCTGAGTGGCCAGCGGTGGGATGCAGGTGTTCCACTCTGCTCCGGGTCTCTGGGCAGCATGGGAAGGTGGAAAGGCGGCTCTGGGGCAGATTGAAGGTAATGTTGGCAGCCAGGGGAAGGAAGGCCCATTCTTGCATGAATCCTAGTGCATCGGGCCTCTAGTTCTGTAAATAATACAATATAACAATAGTTTATGTAGCAATTACATTATATTAGGTATTATCAGTAATCTATTGTAGATAGGATTTAAACTATAAGAGAGGATGTGTATAGAAATACTACACCATTTTACAAAAGGTACTTGAGCATCTTAGATTTTGGTATTAGCAGGGGGTCTTGGAACCAGTCCTTTGTGGGGTACAGAGGGATGATTCTACAAAACTTCCCTGCTTAAAACTCTTCAGTGTCTTCCCGTTGCAATGAAAATAAAATCTGAATTCCTTCCCATGACTTGTATAACATGTTTGAGTTGTTCCTGCTCACCTTCCACCTGTTTTGTGCCTCCCTTACCTCCTTGCCTCCTTACCAGCTATTCTCTGGCCTCTGGCCTCTTTAAAATTCCTGGAGCAGGCCAAGCTCTTCCCTCCTCAGAGCCAGGACAGACCAAACTCACAGTCTCCCTAAGTCTCTTCACTGTGCCATGAGAAAGCTGAGGAGCAAGAGGTCTGATCTGCCTGAGACGACATGGTCACTCAGAGCCAGAGCCAGTTCATTGCAAAGCCAGTGATAATCACATACATTACCAACCCCAGTGGACTACACCAGGGAGGCTCCAGTGAGTCCTGAGTCTTTCTGAATCTTCCTATGTTTAGAGTGCTCCGGGGGGGAGAGGGGGAGAGCACAGAGAGGGGACAGTACTAGCTTATACTCCTCCTTTCTTAGGACTGGCTTTGGGCCCATCACTTCTCTGGAGAGGCTCTCTCTGGCTGTCTTGCCCAAGCAGCCTCCTGTCTTCTCTGTCTCAGCATTCCAGTTAGGTTCCCCAGAGCACTTCACCTAATTTGCGATTATTTGTTGTTTGGCTTGTCTTCAGTCTCTCTGCTAATGCCTAAACTCCATGGTTGCAGGAATCCTATTTGTGTGCTATTGGCCGCACACCCAAAGAACCAGCACAGTGCCTGGCACATTGTAGATAATTTGGAGATGTGCATGAATGAATTATGGAATGGAGGACAGTTTGCAGGCTCTTGTTCTAAGATGTCTAAATTAAGAACCAAAACATTTTAAAAGTTAGATAGCTTTCGTTGTCCAAACTTGTTCACAAAGTGCTCCAAAAGATGGCTTTGAAGCTGCTCTTTAGACTCAGGAAGTGGTTCTTTGAAACATTGTCTTTGGCTTCCTTTTTGGGCAAAAAGTCAAACAATGATTTACCAGTTGCAAAAAATAGTTTTTATTTTTCAAATAAGCAATCACATTTTCTTCATTAGAAATCCATCTGCTCAGCCCTCTGCAGTACCAAGGAAGATTCCTTTGTAAACACAGCAGCAAGATTGCATAACTCAGACCAGCCCTCTTTCTGTAGTGATGTACCCCTTTTTCCGGCACTGGCCTGTTCTGTTACCGGTCCCTAATCTTTGCCCAGGTGCTGGGAGGGCCCGTTCCACATGAGTGGAAATGTCAGTATGCTTCAGCCGAATAAATTTGAAGATCTAAATAACTTTTTAAAAAAAAATATATTTTATTGATTTTTTTTGCCCCCCTCCCTCCCTTCCATACATACCCTCCCTCCCCAGAGTTTTATGTCCATTGGTTGTACTTATATGCATGTACACAAGTCTTTCGGTTGATCTATTATCTCCCCCAGAGACGATCTAAATAACTTTATTACAAGATTCATGAATTGGGCAGCATCCTATCTAGCAACTAGAAGGCACTCCTAGGATTCGTATAAAACAGAAAGATTTTATAGGAAGAAGGATGGGCAAGAGAGCTATTAGTGAAAGAAAAGGAAGGGTTATTTTGGGGCCTGAATTCCCTCCCATCCTCTTTCCTATCCTTCCTCACATAAAGATATGTCTTTCATTGATTTTAGAGAGAGAGAGAGGAAGGAAGAGAGAGAGAGAGAGAGTGAGAGAGAGAGAAACATGGATAGGTTGCCTTCCATATGCATCCTGACCTTCTGCTATTTCTCTCTTGCTACTTTTCTTGGAACCTGCAACCCAGGCATGTGCCCTGACCGGAATAAACTTGCAACCCTTCAGTGCACCGAATGACGCTCCAACCAGCTGAGCTTCTGACAGCTTTTCTTTGTGGAAAGAGAGAGAGAAACACCGGGAGTGGCTGTTCCTGAGTTCATGACCTGTAACCTTTGTGTTTGGTCTTTTTCATTAAGCTGATATTTTCAAGATTCATCCATACTGTAGCATGTATCAGCACTCCATTCCTTTTTAAGACTGAGTAATATTCCATTGTATGCACAGACCACATTGTATTTATCCATCAGTTGATGGACATTTGGGCTGTTTTCACTTTTTGGCTATTGATAACATTGTTACAAATGCTCATGTACAAGTTGTGTGGACACATTTTGCATTTCTCTTGGGTGGATACTTAGTCTACACTGTGGCCCAAAACCACACCTCCCAGCAGCAGTGATTCCACAGCCCGCCACGTTGTTACTCTGCCCTGTTGTGACAGGCACCCTAGTAGATGTGAAGGACACCTCACTGTGGTTTTAATTTGCATTTCCCTGATGACCATTTTGCATGTGCTTACTAGCCATTAGTATATCTTCTTTAAATACTCTGCCCATTGTAATTCCATTGTCTTTTTTATTGCTGAGTTGTGAGAGTTACTTGTGTATTCTGGACATTAGGTCCTATCACATATATGATGTGTGGATGTTTTCTCCACTCTGGGTTCTTTTTCCATTTTTTTTTTCTTTTTTCCACTTCTTTAAAAAAATATTTTTTATTGATTTCGGAGAGGAAGTGAGTGGAAGAGAGAGAAACATCAATGATGGAAATCATTGGCTGCCTCCTACGATGCCCCACAGTGGGGATAGAGCCTGCAACCTGGACATGTGCCCTGACTGGGAATCGAACTATGACCCCCTGGTTCACAGGTTGGTGCTCAACCACTGAGCTACGCTGGCTGGGCTTTTTGCACTTTCTTGATGGTGCCCTTGAAACATACGTGGTTTTAATTTTGATGAAATTCAATTCAGCTATATTTTTCTTCTGTCACTTGTATTTTTGGTGTCTTACCTGATTTGTTTTTAAATTAATGCTTTTGTCAAATTTATGCCACAAAAGGATTTGATATTTAGAGATTGAACACCCTTTGCTCCAGCCTAATGATTTTGGGTGTCTTTTGGATAAAGAGCTATCTATTCCTTCACTGGACTCAGCACTGTGCTGTACTGAGATAGCCCTTTATTGAAATCACTTAGGGGATGGCCTCCCTACTGAGCATCATAGTAGGTGCTCAGAAAATATCTGCTGAGTGGATGATTTTTAAAAAATCGTTTTTATTGATTTTTAGAGAGAGAAAGGGAGAGGAAAAAGAGATAGAGACACCTATGAGAGAGAAACATCACTGGTCAGCTGCCTCCTTCACAGCCCCTACTGGGGATTGAGCCGTAGCCCTGGCATGCGCCCTGACCAAGAATCTGCGCCCTCTTGGTACCTGGGTGGACGTTCAACCACTGAGATACACCTGCTGGGCTTGTTCTGATGCTTTATTTTCCATGATGCATGTGTCACTGGTTCTTTTGCTATTTCTCTGTTGCTACTTTTCTTCCCCTTCTCTCTTTGTCTCCCTGAGTGTGTATTTATATGCATCTCTCTCTTACTCCCCCCTTCTTCTCCTCCTTCTCCCCCTCCCTCCTTTTGGGTTCTCTTTCTGTGTCTCTCTCTCATTCTCTCTAGCCCCTCTGGCAGTCTCTGTATCTCTCTCTCCTGCTTTCTTTCTGTCTCTGTCTTTTCATTTTTCTTTAACTTTTTCTTCTGAGCAGCTTACCCTGTTAAAGGATCAGAATTAGCCAAAGTAAAACCAATGAATCACTTAGGCAGTATGAATAAAATTTACTATGCACACACCAGAAAGACAGTTTGCAAACCGGGAGCACTGACACCAAAACATGGACTGAGATTCGGGGCAGAGATGTTGTCCCAAAGCAGCTTGTATAGCGAGAAAGCATGACTGTTGGTTCTTACAGGGATTGACTACAATGTCAGAATTTTCAGAGGTTACCTCATAGTGACCTTGGGAAACAGTTCAAGTTCTACCATGCTTTCCAGAGGCATAAGCACAACACGACCAGGGTAAAGTTAGTCTTGTGAAATAAGTTCACTAAGCTTTGTATGACCAAACTGGTTTTTGCTCAAGGGACCTTCCAGGTTGGCCTCCATTGGTTATTGATCCTCGTGATCAGCAGAGGATCTTTGCAGGCGATTGGAAGCCAACCTGCACCCTCTCTGTGTCTTTTCTTTCTCTCTCTCTGGTTGTCTTTGGTGTTTAATAAGCTCAGGGAAGTTATAAACAAAATGTTAAATTCCGCTTCACCTATATGGTCCTGAGTTGGCAGACACCACCGGGGACAGCTGGCACTGAGCGTGTTGCGGCTTCATGTTTCCACCTTGCTGGGTAGGAGCCTGCCCCTCCCTGCAGGATTCAGTTTGAATTTGGCTAGGAAGCCACAAAAAAGCATTTTCACATTCTGAGGTACATTGTTGGCCTGTCAGATTGGAGCATTGCAGCTAAAACGTTCTCTGTGCACTCCTGCCAGAGTTTGGCAGGAGTTTTATTATGGAAATCACTATTTCTGCCTTTCCATTTTCGCATTACTCTCCTATATTGATATATTTCACCTGCTGCACGTTGGAATATTCTTCAGGGTTCTTGCTTTCTGATTCAGTAGCAAGACTCAAAATAATGCGGAGGAAGGAGATGGAAAAACCTCTGGGTAAAAAATATTTGCACTCCACACTTTTTTTTATTGAAAGGAAAATTAATCAGCCTTTTGAATAGAAAACTGAAACACAATAAAAGGTGGATGAAAACATAGGTTATAAATTTGATCTGTGTGTATTTGTTTTTGGAGTGCAGATTCTGATTTATAATCACAGTTCTTTTTGACAGTGTCTGAACACCTCAGGGGACTGAATAGTAACAAGAAAGGATTCAGAAATAAATAACACTTTGGGGTTATTGGAAAGTACACTTTTCTGTTTCCGTGGGACTCGTTGCTGCCTGGAGAGGGGAGGTATGCGACATAAAACCCGGCCTCTCTGTGTTTAGTATATGCAGCCTCTGGTTGCACAGAGAGCCCTGAACTGCTTTGCATGTATCTTTCCTAACACTGTAGTTTTGATGTTATATCTCTGGTTTCTTCATATCAATTTGACACAAATCTTGTTAAATAAATTTGCATTTCCTGGCCATTGTGGGTCAGTGGTTGGATATCAATCTATGAACCAGGAGGTCATGATTTGATTCCCAGTCAGGGCATATACCTGAGTTATGGGTTCGATTTCCAGTGTGAAGTGTGCAGGAGGCAGCCAGTCAATGATTCTCTCTCATCATTGATGTGTCTATCTCTCTGAAATTAATACAAATACATTAAAAAAAAATAAATGTCCATCAACTAACTGTTCCAAAAGTTAATAAATCCTGTTGGTTGAACCAAAAAGTTGGGTTGGAGAAGGTCAGTAGGTTGCAGTCTTCAGGGACATGTTCAAAAGCCTTCATGTGAGAGCAGGACAAAGCAGAAGGGATGGAAAGGGCTGCTGTCTGACCTTCAGTCAAAGAGTTTCCTGGAATTCTCATCTCACAACTTGAGTCTACATCAACTTGTCAAACTTGCTGCTGGCGGGCCGCATGCCTCATTTAAAGTATGTGGCCCATTGGCTATGAGTTTGACATGCTTAGTCTACATCTTACTGGTTAGATTTAGTGGTGCCACTTGAATATAAGGGGCATAGCCTTTCTGAATAAAACATGGCTTCTGGCATGGAGGAAGGAGGAGGGAGGGACGCCAGCAGGCTGCACCACCATGGTTACATGGTTAGTGCCGGCAGCAGCTGATGGTCATTGAGTGGTCTCTACATAGGAAGTGCACCGCTAGAATTACACCCAGCACAGTAGGTGTATTAGAGATGGCATGTGGGTAAGCGGTAGAGCTTACGTCACATCAGCTTTTAGTGTTTGGTTGGCTTGTAGATTTTTGAATCATTCAGCATCTTTCCTGGGCTGTATTTAGCTCACTGGGCTGGAAACTCTTTGAGTACTTGCTTTTGTCCCTCCAAGTACCTAGCTCAGTGCCATGTACCTAGGAGTTGTCCACCAAATGTTGACTTATGAAACCTAAGCTATTTCTAGTGAAAAGTGTGTGTGTACATCTCTCGCTCTGTGTATATGTATTTTCTGATTATAAAGGGCTATATATTTATTAGAGAAAATCTTTAAAATAAGGACTAGGACAAGGAAAGGGAGGGAAGTCACCTTTAATCTTATCAATTAGAAATTGCCACTGTTATGCTTTTTGAAGAATCTATTTTCCTTCTTTTCCCGTTGCATTTGAATGTGTCTGTGTAAAACAAGTTTGGATCATTCTGTGCATATTATTTTCTATTCTCTCATTCCACTTGGGATTATGCCAGGAACGGTTTACATGGTAAGTATTTTTTATTAGCAGCATTAAGGGCTTTGTAATCCTTCATACTTGGCTATGGCTGGGCACTGAGTTGTTTTTATTGCTATGCAGTGTTTTAGTCTGTGATTCTAATGACTTCTCTGGGACTCATTCCTATTCAGAGAAACATTAGGCCATTTAAGGCTCTTGACCAAGAGCACACATGTGCCCCTTTTTCTTCACCCTCGCTGGTTTTGAATATTGCTATTTTAACTTTTTGCTAATTGGAGAGCAAGTTTTGTTTTATATTTCTACAATGGCTGGATTTTTCCAGATGTCTTGATAATTTGTTGTTTTGTTTGTTTTTTACTATGAAGAGTTCGTTTATTGTCAATCTTGATTTAATTCTTCTCAGAATTTTATCGTTTTCTATTTTTGATGTGGTTGTGCCTCTTATTTATAAGACCAGCAACAGTTGGCCATTTTGGTGGCAAATAATTTGTTTTTCTTTAATTTTTCTGTGTAATGTTTTTAGACCTATAACCGTCTTTAATTTCCACCAAATCAAATCTATTGACTCCTCATTGTGATTTCTTCCATTGATTTGGAAACTTCTTACCTGTCCTGAGGACTAGTGTTTTCTGATTTGAATTATGTTAAATGCTTACGTCGCTGTAGTACATTTAGAGTTTATTGTCGTGTAACATAAAGAGAGGTCTGACTTGTCCCCACATCCCCTCCACTCACAAATTAGTCGATTATGTTGTTGGACCTCCTTTAGTAACAGCTCTTCTCCCTCCGTAGTTTGTGACACTGGTCTTCTGTTTTTGCCATGACATAACTCTTCTCCCCTTACTCCCCACCCCAGCATTTTAGGACCTCTCTCTGCTTGTCTCTTCTGTTGCATTGAATCTGTTGGAAGACAGTTGTATCAGACTGTTAGTTATTACAACTTTGTAGTTGAAGTATTGTGACAAGTCTCAATCTCCCCCCCCCCCCTGTAAAAATGTTACTTTTTATTTGCTCATTTTCTAGAGAAGATTTTAAATTGGGTCAAATTAGAAACAGTTAACTAGGATTCCAATTGTAACCTCATAAAAATGCCTCGTGGCTTGTAAGAGGATTAATGATTATTGAGTAAAATTCTTATCTGACTTGGCCTAGTGGTCCCTTTAAAGTTATTGTTGTAAACACAGGGACACAACAAGTTAATAGTGAGGCAAGGAATCCTAAAAATTAGCAATCCTATTTTACATCAAAAGGGAATTTGTTGATTAATGTGGCAAAAGTTTCTAGGTTCAGGCAGTGCTTGATCAAGGTAACACCAAAACCTAATCTGTCTCTAGGTCTGCCCATCTGTCTCTGCCTGTGTGTACTTAGATGCCTGTTAGTTTCTCTTGGTCTCTGTTTCTCTCCTTTATGTCCCTGTCTCTTTTTTGCGCTCCTTGATTTGGCTCCATCATCAGACAGGTCAGTCTCCCTGCATGACTGCCTGTAGGATGGTCGCAGCAGCTCTAGGAATTGGATTTTGTATAGTTCAAGTCCAGTGTGGAAGGGGAGGAGCCCTGCACAGGGTTCCTGGAGTGGCACTGACTCCAGCATGCCTGTCTCAGAGCCAATGGCTGGCCAGGGAAATTGCAAGGCTCTCTCTGATTGGCCGGGCTCGGGTCAGATGCTACCCTGGAGCTGGGCTGGAGTCAATCCTGGGGTAGAGTTAGTGGTGTTGGAAATTCGGGAGAACTTCCTTAACGGAAGTTGGGTGAATAGAGTTCAGGCTTCTAATATATAGCAAATGTCTACAATAATTTCTTACGAGCGGTGGAGGGCTCACAAGAAAGGCACCATGGGAGAGTGAGGGGCGGGAAGGGGCCCTGTGGGAGGAAGCCACCAGTGTCCTGACTTTTTCAGGAAGGGTTACATTTAGTCTTGATCTTGAGTCCTGTGAGTGTTGCTGTCTACAGGCCTTTGTGTGTGAGTGGTGAGCTCTGTCTCTATCTGTGGTTGGAGGAGCACGAAGCTGTAAGTTTCACAGTGAATCACACCAGGAAATGAAGGTCCTCTTGCCACGTTTGTAGCTAGCTCTTCAGCGGCTGACTTCGTGGAGGGTGAAGCAGAGCAGACAGTAGTTATCAGAATGTGGGTGGTCAGCAGGAAGTTACACTGGCACCTGTGTGGGGAAGGACATATGCAGGGCTAGGAAAAGCAGGCACTTTGAAGAAGATGGTAAATACATATTAAAGCAGTAGGTTTAGTGGAAATATGTTCTGTTGTCAAAAAGCACTGCTTATCTTATTTTCTTATTGTTTGTCTTTCTCCCACACATCGTTCTGTGGCCTGGGTGGCATTTTGTCTTCCGTGAGAGATCTTGCCGAGCTTGGAGTAAGTGGCCCTGGGATGGAGTCATCAGTGGGCCCCAGAGATGCCTCTTGTCTGTTCCAGAATGCTGCTGGCCTTTTGGGGCTTTCATCCCGGCCTGGACATCTGTGGGGCATTTAATGAGTTGAGTAGTTTGGTTGGGTTTCAGGGCCATCCATTTAGAAAGCCTTCAAAGGCTTTGATTGTGGGCTGGGTTCTGCGCACATGGTATCTCAGGGGGGTCTTCAGCACCCTGAGTACCAGGCCGTTCCTCTGCTCACATGTAAGAGGCCTGGTCACACCTGCATCAGTGTGCCATGTGTCTGTGAAGACTTCGCGTCACTACGTAAGTGCGTTCCACACACCAGTCAGTGCTCAGTGTCCAGCGTCAGGTCCTCGGCTGCTCTCATAAAGGCAAGGATGGGGAATTACTCTGGGAAACCCTTCAGGAAGGCACAATTCTGTAGAGGCTTCTTCCTCCAGCAATGCTGTTTCTGAAGTCAAACACCAGATGAAGTGGCTGTGGGTATTGAAGAAGGTTGTTTTCATTCTCTTTTCTCTCTCTTCCCCTTTTCCTCTCTCCTATAACCTCTAAGGTCAGCCATGGCTTCATGCTGGGAGAAGCCCTTGGCTGCTGGGACTCCCTGAGGTGAAGCTGCAGCTCCCACGTCTGCCTCCCCATGTCCGGGCACCAGGCTCCATGAACAGGGCTGTGGGCGGAACACAGTATTGGTGTTTTTCTCTCTCCTTCCCACCTCTTCCTGTATGTTTTGATGTAGGTCTGCTGTCTCTCATGCACACTCATGTGCATAGTTGAACATGAATAAACTAAATGTGCACTGATGTCATTGTAAGGCATGTGCCGGATGTGGCCGGGCTTCATGCACTGCACGTGCCTGAGCCCCCGTGCCCGAGCCTGCGCTGTCACCCGCTTGTAGAGGGAGTATCATCTGATGCCTTGGGATGAGTTTAACGCCTACAAGCACATTGGGCTGAGGGGCTCCGCGGGGTGAGGTTGCAGGATAACTGTCACTAGATCCTGGCCACTCCTGTCCCCTCGGGATGGAGAAGGGAGGGCTCATGAACCTCATGTGCTGAATGGAGGGTTCTTGTGCTCCTAGATGCAAAATCATCTTTTCAGCGTTGATCTGGGCCTGGTGTTCCCTAAAAGGAAGAAGGTTACCATCTTTGAAAGACCGTTCCCCTCTCTGAGAGCCGTCTTCCTCGGGTGGTTAAAGGGAGGATTGCTGGCTAGCACTCAAGCACAGATGTGTGCTGCTCCCAGAGTCACATTTCTCACCATTTGTTACTGTTACCTAATTTGAAATGACAGTTTTGTGTTCTCAAAAGAACAGTCACGTTCCTGCTTCCAGATTTGTTGTGGCAATTTATTAGTGGATCTAATTATAATGCTTGTTCAGTGAGGCCTCAGGTAGGACCCACCTAAGTGGTAATAACACTGCTTTAAAAATAAGACTGAAAGGGCATGTTTTTCTTATAATGACAGAGAACATTGATTTATTTTTTTTCCTACAAAAATTGTTCCTCAGTGATAAATTGAAAAATGATGTTTCCCTTTTTGTTGGATTGGTTATGTGGTGGGTGTGAGCCTGGGCTCTGGATTGGTCATCCTTACGGCAGAATCCTAGCACTGCTTCTTCTCAGCTGTGTGACTTTAGCCGAGTGGTGAGACATGGTCCAGTCACCAACTGTCAAATAGTGTAGAACGGGGAGCTCTTCACAGGGTTGATGGGATGCTTGCATGCATGTGGTGTGCTGTGACATACCCGATTCTCCCATGCTGTCGCAAATATTCTTTCTTTCTTTCTTTCTTTCTTTCTTTCTTTCTTTCTTTCTTTCTTTCTTTCTTTCTTTCTTTCTTTCTTTCTTTCTTTCTTTCTTTCTTCTTTCTTTCCTCCCTCCCTCCCTCCCTCCCTCCCTCCCTCCCTCCCTCCCTCTCTCTCTCTCTCTCTTTCTTTCTTTCTTTCTTTCTTTCTTTCTTTCTCCCTTTCTTCCCTCCCTCTCTTCCTCCCTCTCTCCCGCATAATAACCCATTGTGCAAATGTGCCATAGTTAAAAATAAATAAATAAATAAAAAAATATATATCAATATCAATATATATATCAATATATATCAATATATATATAAATTTATTTTTTCGATTTCAGAGGGGAAGGAAGAGGTAGAGAAAAATAGAAACATCAATGATGAGAGAGAATCATTGATTGGCTGCCTCCTGCTTGTGCTGCCCCCCCCCCCCCCCCCCCGCCACTGGGACCGAGCCCGCAACCCGGAATTGAACCCCAGACCCTTCAGTCTGTAGGCAGACGCTCTATCCACTGAGCTAAATATGCCTTAATTTTCTAATCCACTCATCTGCTGATCGGCACTTAGGCTGTTTCCAAATCTCAGTTGTTGTAAATTGTGCTGCTATTAATATAAACATAGGGGTGCATATATTCTTTCTGATTGATTTGTCTGATTTCTTTTAGGGCAGTGGTTCTAAACCTTTTTAATGCTGCCACCCTTTAATACAGTTACTCATGCTGTGGTGACCCCCAACCATAAAATTATTTTTGTTGCTACTTCATAACTGTAATTTTGCTGCTGTTATGAATTGTAATGTAAATACCTGTGTTTTCCCTGCCTGAGAGCCTCCCCTCCTTCCTCCCGAGCATCTTTCTGTCTCAAAGCCCTTGCTTTTGCTGCCCCTTCACCTGGAAGGTTCTATTTCCAGACCTTTGTATGGTTTTCTTCTCCTCTTTCTTTAGACCTTTGCTTCATAGCACTTTATCAAGAGGCCATCCTATCTATTGTAGAATGGCACCCCTGACATGACTTTGTTTTCCATGTACCTCATAGCCCTTGACATAAAATTAACTTATTTGTTGGGTTGTCTGACTCCAATGTCAACTCCTGGAGGGCCAGGCTTTGTCTCTTCCGTTCTCTGCCAGATCCTGGGCTCAGACAGTAACCAGTGTGCATGTTCTCTGTGTGTCAGTTGATGAATGAGAAGCACCTCAGTCCTCCCAACATTGTCAGTAGGCTCTGTGACTTTTAGCAAAACAAGGTGTGATGAATAGACTAATGGATATGATAAACAGGAGTTAGGTTCTGTGGTATCAATGTTGTAATGAAACCACGATGAAATAAATGCCATTATTTGAGGCGCTGCTTCTGTGCCAGAGATAAAAAGCAGATGGGTCTGTGCACAGGCAGTTGAAGCCTTGGACTGAAGCTGCTCCAGCTGCAGGACGTGAAAGTGGAGCAGGCAGAGAGGTGGGCTGTTGTGAGTAGTTCAGGGCAGGCTTCCCGGAGGAGGTGACATCTGAACTCAGTGGGGAGAGACAAGCAATGATTTTCTGAAAGCATCCTGTCTGCTCCCAGAGACACTGCCGGTGGTGTGGCTTTCCTCCAGGAGAAGTCAGGGTCTCACAGTCAGCCTTAGGTGGGTGGACTGTCCCAGGAGACTGGTTACACCAGAGACCTGGGGGTGCTGGGCGGATGGCACAAGAGAGAGCCACCTGCGGCTCCTCCTCAGAGTTTCCTGCCTGACGTCCAGGGTGCTGCCTGATGACCTGCTCGAATCTCCCCAGAACTCAGCCACAGTCCCCTTCATCACCAGCTGGCTTCTTGGCCTCTTGGGAATGTACTGTTCTTATCTCCAAAATGGGGAGTATATGTACTAAATGGGAGTAATGAGAGAATTAAGTGAGAGCTAATGTGCCCTACTTTGGTCATAAGTGTTCAATAGATGGTTGTGGAAACAATCCAATAATCCAATAATCAATAGTAACTATTTTTTATGATTATTAACTCTCTCTGTGAACATGTGCTCATTTCCTGGTTCAGGATCCTTTGTTCTCACTCCTGTTCCCAAGGGCCACCTCCCTGCACCTGCCTTAGCGCTGCCACCTCCTGGTGCTGGCAGCCCGGCCTCAGTGCTGCGGGGTCTCATTGCAGGGGATTCTCCGCTTCTCTGCTCACACCCCTGAGAGGCAGTCACCAATGAGGGGCGCTCGGTGCTCAGCCATGCAGAGCCTTTGGTGGGCCACCAGCTGCCTCTTCATGTGGCGCAGTGCCCCCGGCGAGGGAGCAGCTGCCTCGTCCAGCTGTCTAATTATTCACCAGATCCCCTTGAGCACCAGCTCAGCACATTCCTTCCTCCCAAGCCACCTTCCTCATGATCTGGGCCACCAAGCCTGGGTCAGGATGGAGGGTTTGTGTGTTGGGTTTGAGGAATTTTCAGACCCAGAAGGAGAAGCTGGTGGTGTTTGGGTCTTTGGGTCATCGTTGTGGGCCTGGTGGTCCCAAAGGAATGGTCATTTGTTTTCTTATTCAACAGATGTCTTCTAACTCCCACCCTGTGCCGGACAGATGTTGAGATGAGAGATAAAAAGATGCAGCACACAGTGATTTGGCCATAACCCATTGATAATGGGCATTCACCTTGAAGTATTTCATTAAGCACCATATCATGGGCCGGACACTATGCTAGGCATTTGGGCTAATAGTGAATAAGACAGATAAAGATCTCTGCCCTGGTGGAGTAACATTCTAGTTAGGGGCAGACACATGATAATCAACAAACATGATAAATAAGTAATGCATAGTATGTTCCAGGGTGGTAGTTGCTATGATGAAAAGTACAAACAGAGCAGGATCGTGGGGGAGATTATGACTCGAAACAAGTGAGTATGGGTTTCACCGAGAAGGTGATGTTTGAGCACAGACTGGAAGGAAGGAGGGCGTGGCCTCCAGGGGGAAGAATGTTCCAGGCAGAGGAACCAGCTTATAAAGAGCTAGGTGGGCATGTGCCTGGCATGTCCTGGGAACACCCAGGAGGCAGGGAGGGGGAGAGGAGGAGGAGGAGAAGTCACAGGCGCTCCACGGGTCAGATCCACTGTTAGGTGCTTGGGGATCTGTTTCTGTGTCCTGGGTGGAGTGGGTCATCACACGGATTGTGAGAGAGAAGGGATACCATCTGACTTAGATTTCCAAGCGTGGCTTTGACTACTCTGTGGAGACTAGAGTGTCAGGGGGCAGGGCTAGAAACAGGGAGGAGAGTTAGGAGGTTATTCAGCCAAGAGATGGTGGCTGAGACCAGGGTGGGGCAGTGAAAGTGGTGAGAGGTGGCTGGGCCCTGGACTAATGTTGAAGCTGGAGCTGAAAGGATTTCCTGGAACATGGGTTGTGAGGTAAGAGTGGGAGCAGTAAAAGATGACTGAAAAGTATTTGGCCTGCACATTTAGAAGGATGGAATTGCCACCAAGCAGGATGGGTACTGCCTTGGGCAGAGTAGGCTTGGGGGTGTCGAGTGGGAATTCTGGTGTGAATGTGTGGAGTTTGAGATATCTGGGTATCTGAGAGGAGATGGAAAGGAGAAGTGTGAGTCCTGGGCTGGAAATACGGACTTGGAAGGTGTGGACATATCAAGGTATTTAACACCCAGGGCTGGGTGAGATCCTTAAGAGAGCAAGTATAGATGGACTGGGACTGAGCCCAGGACCTCCCACATCAAGAGGATTTAGAGTGAAGGAAGAGGTGCCAGCAGAGGAGATGGAGAAAGAGTGTGTGAAGAGAGAGGAGAAACTGACAGGATGTGGGGTGGGTCCTGGAAGCCAAGTGAAGAACATGCTTACACGAGAGAGTAACAACTGTGTTAGTGCTGCTGATGGCTCCAGTGAGATAGCAACCCTTGTGGCAATGACCAGAATAGGCCAGTGGTGGGATGAAAGCCCGATTGGAGAGCACTGAAGAGAGAACAGGGGCCGAAACTGGTTTGGCTCTGTGGATAGAGCGTCGGCCTGTGGACTGGAAGGTCCTGGGTTCGATTCCGGTCAAGGGCATGTACCTTGGTTGCGAGCACATCCCCAGTGGGGGGTGTGCAGGAGGCAGCTGATGGATGATTCTCTCTCATTGATGTTTCTAACTCTCTATCCCTCTCCCTTCCTCTCTGTGAAAAATCAATAAAATATATTTAAAAAAAAAGAGAGAGAGAACAGGGGAAGAGGAACTGAGTGTAGACAGCTATTTGGAGCAGGCTGGCTGCAAATGAGAGCAAGGAAATGTAGCAATGAACAACGGGGGGACATGGAGTGAGAATTTTTTTTTTTTTTTGAAAGAGAGGATAATCAACATTCCTTCAATGGTTGTTTATGGAGCATCAGCTTGTATGCCAGGTACTGTGCAGTGGGGACACAACATAGTTCCTGAGGACATGGAATTTATATCTACTGGAGTTCATGGTTGGGAAGGCAGGTGTGACCACTGACCTTCCCACTTAGTTCCAGATGTGCATGACCACTTGGGTTTATGAAACAGAATACTTGCTCTTTCCTCCTGACCTGCAATCCCTCATTCTTCCAGTTGCTACAGTAGCACAAGGTCAGAACCTTGGTTTAAAACAACACAGTGTTATTGTTTTTAGTTCTGGAGGTCAGAAGTCCAAAATGGATTTCTCAGGGCTGAAGTTGAGGTTTGGCAGGATTGTGTTCCTTTCTGGAAGCTCTAAGGGAGAATCCATTTCCTTGCTCATTCAGTTATTGCAGAATTCAGTCCCAAGAAGTTGTAGAACTGAGTTCCTCGTTTCTTTGCTCCTCCCAGCCTCTCTTCGGTCCCTGCACCTGGTCCCTCTCAGGACCAACCATGTCACATCTATCCCTTTTCCCTTTGGAATCTGACTCCTCTTCTGCTGCATCCTGGCTGTCTTCCTTCTCTTCTGCTTCCAGCCAGAGAAAGTTCCCTTTTTGCAATGGTTCAATGGATTAGATAGACCTACACAGGTAATCCAAGATAATCTCCCCATCTCAAATTCCCAGTCACATTTTTAGGGTCCCCTTTTCTGTGCAAAGTAACAGTCAGAGCTTCTGCTTACCCATCTCAGAATGTGCCACCAGCTGGTAGCTCACACTAGAAATCTAGGACTCATCCTTGGTTTCTGTGTGTACCTCACCTCCCATTTCCAATCCATCAGGAAGTCCTATCAGTTCCAAAATACATCCCCAAAATGATCGACTTTTTCTGAGCTTCTCACTGCTACCAGCCTGGGTTGGGCCACAGCCATCTCTTGTCTAGAGTGTTGTAGATGCTCCTAACTGGTCTCCTGCTTCTGCTGTTCCTCCTTTGCAGTCCTTTTATCTCACAGCAACTAGTGAGTTAAAAAGAAGCAAACAAATCACGTTGCATATCTCCCCTGCTGAAAGCCCTCCAGTGGCGTTGCCTGCTTATGAGAATGAGATGGAAAATCCTCCCATGGCCCGAGAAGCCTTGTGGGATCTGGCTGCCACCTGCCTTACCATTCTCATCTCTCACCACCCTCTTCATCATGCTTCCACAATCCTATGTCATAACATTCTCCAGCCCCCTTGCTAGAATATTCTCCCCTCTGATATTTCCATGACTGACCTCTCCTCAGAGAGGCCTAATCTCTTTTCTAAAGGAGCTCCCCAAGGCACTTCCTCCAGGGTATATTTTACATAGCTGTTGTTTCTATCAGAGGTTATCTTCTTGATTCATTTGCTCATGTGCCACAAACCAGCTGTAAGTGCTTGGAAGGCAGCAGCCTAGTGTGTCCTGCTCCCCTTGGGATCCAGATGTCTGAGCCCTAGCACTACTTACCGTGTATGCTCTGGGTAAAAAAGCAAAAGTGTGGCATCAGGATTCTAGAGCCTTTTTGGAAGGTGAGTTGTATTTCTAAAATAAAATTAAAAAAAAAAACACCTTCTTTTACTCTGCTCACACTTCTGACACCAAGTGTGTGGAAATACTTCCCCACACCAACCAGTTTTCCAAACTTATGGATGCCAATCAGGTGCCCTACAGTCCAGCTCCATTCTAATACTGACTGGGGTCATGCAGATCCCGCAGGTTAAGAGCACAGCCCCACAGGCCTGCTCCCACTTGGACACCATTGCAAGTTCTAGGTTACAGTTTGAATTTCTGACCAACCGGCTGTAAATCAGGGATTTCCACAACCTTTTTCTTAGACTCAGCAATGTGCTGGAACTGATCATGGAACTCAGAGAAACACTGACTTCCATTTACTAATTTATTACAAAGAAGGTCCCAGATGAACAGTCAGGTGTGGAGGTACATGGGGGTGAGGTCCAGAGGGGCCCTGAGCCCAGGAGTGGCTTTTCTGTGGAGTTGGGCTGCTTTGTCCTCCCAGCATGAAGCTGTGCTCACCAGCATGGAAATTCTCTGCCCTGTACGTGAGGGATTTTGTGGAGGCTTCCTCGCAGGCATAATGGATCATTAACTCAATTTCCAGCCCCTCTCTCCTTCTAGGGTGGGGTGGGCTGGAAGTTCCAAGTTTCTAGTCATGGCTGGGTCTTTCTGGTGACCAGCCCCCTCCCAGGAACCTACCCAGGCTCCTGGTTGGAACAATAGGCTCTCCTGTCATCCAGGAAATCCCAAAGGATTTAGGGGCTCTGGGTCAGGAACCAGACGTGCACACACGTGTACATACATGTAAATACACATACATGGATATATGTTTATTGTATATACAATATATTCCTTATTTTACAATTTTAGCTGGGAGAGAGAAATGCTTTCCATCTGCCCATGTCTCATGGGATTTGTAAAGTTTTGGGACTTAGATGTCTTCTCAGAGGTGCCACATGTGGAGAGAGTGGTTATTTTTAATCTCATTTACAGTCAGACACCTGAGAGGATGTCCAGCCTCCTGTGGGAAATGTCCTTGACTCTCAGGAGGAGGGGCCTTCTGTCTCCCGTTGTTATCTGGCTGTAGTAGTCAAGTGCAAAGACCATGTGAGCAGACAAGAGACAGCCCATCAGCGCGGAGATGGAGAGGTGGACCCAATCCCCGTTCGAGGCTCCACTTCCTTCCAGATTCCTCCTGCTCTGCGCCCTCCGCTCTTCCTTGCGTTGGCTTCTTAGATATAATTAAGATTTTTCTGGGGAGTTGTCAGAGCTGCCGAGTATCTCTGGGCTGTTTGAAACAGCCTGTGGTTAGTCATTTGTTATCATGTTGTTCCACATATGTCAAGGTCCCTTTCTCACGTGGGAAGGAAGCACACTCAGCTTCCAGGTGCTCAGGGACTCGGTCAGAACACACCGTGGTCATGGCTGGCCTGCCTGGTTCTTCTACCCCCTCTTTGGGAGGGGGCAGTGTGGGCTTGGTGGGGTTGGTTAGTTCCCGGGCTGACATGGCGTCCTTCCTCCTGCAGCTTGGACAGGCCCTGGTGGCGCTGGGTGTGGGTGTGCCAGCAGCCTTGGTAAGAGCTGTGAGGGAGGGTGCCTCCTGGGAGGCTGTGGAGTGCCAGGGTGGGGAGGGGGCCACGCTGGAGGGCCTCCTGTGGGCTAGAGGAGGGTCCTTGGTGAGGTTGGCCTCCCATTTCCCAGTTTCTTTGTTTTAGGGTATTTTCTCTTTTCCTGATGCACGTCTGGTGTATGCATTGAAACCATGCCAGATATGTATTAAAATGCAGATTCCCACCCCCTCACGCCCACTGGAGTAATTTCTGGGACAGAGGCCCAGGAACCTGCATTCCAACACTTCCCACTCCTACCCATCCTTCTCCAAGTGATTCTGATGAGGGTGGTCTCTCTCTTAGAACCATGATGATCTAATGGGCCTCTCTGCCAGACTCACCACCAGGCCCACGAGCCCTGTCCTCCATCCTGGCCAGCAGCCTTCTCTTTCCTGCCCCCTGCACTTGCCTCTGGCCTGGTGAATGCAGCCACTCCGACTTCTGCTCCTCCCCACCAGCACCCACTTTCCTTGTTCTTCTCTCCTGTCTCCTCTCCTGTGCTTCCATGTGGCCCCGTTTTTCTTTCCTTTAAGACCTGACCCTGTGGCGTTCTTTAGAATTCATAATTGTTGTGGGCTTTGAGCTTGATTTCTTTTCTAACCCAATCTCTTCTCGCCCCTCTGTACCTTAAACGTCACCATGACCTTGGCTTCAGGGATGGTGATTTTTCTTTCCCTGCCTGGTCCTGGGGGCTTCGTTTCAGCCTTGTCAGTGCTTACCTGTGGGTCCCAGGAGCAGAACAAATTTCCAGTTTTCAACACGAATCGTGTGACCTTTATTTTAACCCCTCCTCTTGACAAAAATCACCCTTTTTAATCTTAATCTCTCTGATGGCTGGTTTTCATTTACTGCCTTTGTGCTGTCTGGCCTGGTGCAGACAGATATGGGCGTCAGGTGGTGGCTGTCCTTGCACTCGGCCCCACATACTTGTTGGATAAGCCACTTTTCAGGGCCCAGTCCCCTCATAGGAGGGGCGGGGGGGGGGGCATGTCTCTGCATGCAGCTTGCAAATCCCGTGGCTTGCCATCCTATGTTGTTGAGGGATTTTCGGCCTTCTGGTGTCTTTCTCCTGCTGGCTGAGCTCTCGCAGCCACATACCCTGTGCAGCGCAGTCCTGTGAGGTTTGTATATTTTCTCCAGCTCCCTGCGACCCATTGCCAGGTATCCTCTCAATCTTGTGGTTTACAAAATGAACGTTAGAACTGAAGTCCCCTTAGAAATCTTTGTCTGGGTTTCATCAGCGAGGATGCTCAGGCCTGTGGAAATGAGGTGGCTGTTCAGGTCATAGGACATCCTGGGGGAATTTGGGGCTGGGGATCATTTCTTAGCTATCCATATTTAAACATAGCAAGAGCGGCAGGTAGGAGCTGCAGGTGTTGTTGGGCTGCGGGTTTTGGCCCAATCCATGCAGGCCACCCAGAGAGACCCTACCCGTGCACAAATTCATGCACTGGGCCTCTAGTATATATAAAAGGCTAAGTGTCTGTCCGTCTGACTGTAGCAATGATGTGCACTGCCCACCAGGCGTCAGACGCTCAACACAGGAGCTGCCATAACGCCTACTGGTCACTTAAAAATAAACGGCACCACAAACTTGTTCCCTACAAACAACACTCGGCTTGTGGGACACAGGCCCTGCCACTGCCCCATAGTAACACCCCACCAATGCTGCCAAGACCCTATGCTACAAAATGTGGCCCACAGCTCAGCCCAGCCTGGAAACGGTTGCTGTGGGCACTGGGTAATGACATGATGTAGCAACGCCTGGCTTCATTTCCCTAGGGACTAGCTTCCTTGGAGATTCTTTAGCCCAGGAACCAAATTTGCTTTATAGCCAGGTGGAAACATTTTACACTGTAACCAAATGCTGTGAAGCATTTTCCCATGCCTAATCTCATTTGATCCTCACAGAAGTCCTGGAATATGTAGATAGGAGACTTGGTAGAATCCTATATTCTTTAGCCAGAAAACAAGAGATTTAGAAAGCTTAGAAACTGACCTGACTGAAAAGAAGTAAGGAATGGTGGGTTTTGAAAATGATTTCAGATTTTCTCACTGCATAGAATAGAGTCAAACACTGCTGCAGTTAAATATTTTACCCTTTGTTCTCACTGTCTGATGTACAATAATTATCTGCTTTGTGTTGATATTTACTGCTGTGTTGCTGACAATTACCTGAAAGAGAAGTTGGGGTGCTTCACTGGGCTGGAAAAAGTTTAGCTACATCAGAAAGCAGGTCTAATTAAGAAAGTGTATTCTATAGCTATAAAAGGCTAAGTTGACTTATGCATGCACGATACATATAAATCTCCTATTGGCGCCAATTGCGTGTGTGTTTTAATCTGTCATTGTCCTTCGTGAATTTGGTTGACACTTCTATTATAGAGAAGGAGTGAATAGCGATATTACAATATTTCTTCTAATTTCCTTTCAATGTGCACAAATCTGTGCATGGACACTAGTAAAAATATAAAAATGGATTTGTCCTTTCTGCATTGAGCATGTATTTTATTTCTTGTTAAAGAAATGAAGGAAACATAACAAGTCCCTTGAGCCCTGCTAGCCATGCCCTGCCAGTTAGATGGCCTCTCCAGTGAGACAGCACGTCTTTATTGACCAGTGTTCTCAATAAGTTGATTCATTTCAGACTCAAAGAGGTATTGGTCAGTCAGGAAGTATAGAGAATCTAATTTGTGCCCATTTTGATTCTAAACATTTTGTGGATTCAGAGAAACAAGAGGGAGCCTTTGACTTTAAGGTCCTGATAGTCTAGGTAGATAAGGTCGAGATTTTATGTTTCATTTGTTACCCCAACAGCCAGTACCACCAGTGCCATGTACAGAGCATGCTTTCTGCAGAAGGCCTCTGCTACTGCCACTCTGTTCCTTGTCGAATTATCTGTCCTGTAAGACAGTTGCAATTATCCCTTCTGTATCCAGCAGAAATCCTTGCAGAAGGTGGTGGAGCTGGGATTTGAACCCTTAGGCATTGTGGTGTCCCTTTCATTCTACTGATGCATTTCCTGCTTGAACCTTACCATATCCAGCTGCCTATGGTATGGCGCAGCCCTAGGATTGAGGCAGTTGAAAGAAATCCTTCTCCCGGGCGTTTGAAATTCCAGAGCATCTTCTTATGTGCAGGCTGAACAGTGATTTCCAAGATGGGTTTAGATTCCCATGAACCCAGGGTTTACAGATGACAATTTCTGCCTCTGATCTGGGCAGCTCTGCTGCTTTAGGAATGAATTGCAAAAGTCGCCCATGCCTATTGTTTCGAACAAAATGATCCAAAGGTTTAGAATGAAAGCAGTGCTTGTTATTTGGTGCTCTACACACCCAGGTTACCAAGGCCAACAGCTGGGGGTGCCCTTTGTCCTTGCTCAGACCTCCAGATACACATCTGGATGGTGTCCTTCTTCCTCCCTCCTTCCCCTACTGCCTCTCCCCCCCCCAAAAAATAGAACCACATCACACACATTTCTGGTAGTAATTTCAATCTCGAACATGAGCACATCTGCAGTTTGGAATGAGCAGTTTTACAAGCAGCATTTGGAACTGCCCATGCCGCCTTGCCCCATTGTGGGTAAACTGCCCTTCCTGGGCTCAGAGGTTTGCTCAGGAAGCACTTTCCACAGGAGCAGGAGAAACGTGCCTGTGAAGGGAGTGATGACAGCTCTGGTTTTATGCAGCAGCCCTTCCCAGCTGTCCCTGTGTGTGTGTGTGTGTGTGTGTGTGTGTGTGACATATTTAGCTGATCTCTTGGAAGAGAGAAACGGATAAAAACAGGTAAATGCTTTTCTCTGGAAGAACCGGAGGAGACAGAAACTTCTAATGAAGAGGCTTTCTGATTTGAAAAAGAAGGTGGACCGTCACTTTGCATTTGTCTTTTAAAAATGATATATTTGAAGCTTGAGTGAGAATACAAAGTAGTTTATATTCTCCTTGTATAGTCCTTACACGAAGGCCTATCACCCCCATTTTATAGATGAGGAAACTGAGTGTCAGAGAAGTAAAGTAATGTGCTAAGTTCTCACTTCTGTTAGTGACAGAGCCAGGGTTTGACCCAAGGATGCCTGTGTCTCGGCCATACTTTTCATACCTGCGTCCTCATCAGTTATTAAAAACGGTCCCCTCTCGATCCCGGGTTCCTGGTTCTGTTTTGTTTTTGTTTTTTAAATATATTTTATTGATTTTTCACAGAGAGGAAGAGAGAGGGATAGAGAGTTAGAAACATCGATGAGAGAGAATCATCCATCAGCTGCCTCTTGCACACCCCCCTAACTGGGTATGTGCCCGCAACGAACATACATGTTCTTTAGGAATTGAACCTGGGACCTTTCAGTCCGCAGGCCAATGCTCTATCCACTGAGTCAAACCGGGTTCGGCCTTGGTTCTGTTGAGGTTTCGGCCCTGGTTCTGTTCTTGAGGGATGCAAGTGAGCCTGCAACTGTGGATAGGTTGGTGACTATCACCTGTTGGGACATCCTTCCGGTAACGTTTTCTTAGCTTGGCTACCACATGGCCCTTCTGGTAAAAACCCAGAGAACTGTCTCCCTGTGAGATGGGTGGGTTTATATCCAGTGTTTAAAGAACTTGGTTTTCACTTTCTGGAGCGTTTGACATTTATGATGTTCTTATACTGTGCGTAGGCAACCCAAGCTGTAAGGGTCTGTGTGTGTGTGTGTGTGTTCGATGCATGTAGGGAAGTGCCTTTCCTTTGGGGTCTTCACTTGTGCCCCCTGGCAGCCTGTCATAAGTGAACATCGGGACCACATTGGGGAGTGGGCTTCAGACGGAAGGAAGGCAGTGTGGTGAGTTGGGAAGAGTGTGGCATTTTGAGGTCAGGCAGACTGGGGCTAGTATTACTGGGTCCAAAATTTACAGTGTTAAAAAAATAGTTCAAACCTCTATTTTCTGCTCCCTGCAGTGGCGACATGGAGCCTTAAATAACATGTTCTGAATCCTAGGGCTCAGTGAGCAATAGCTTGCTTGCCTCTTCATTGCTGCCCAGAGATGTGTGGTGCAGGAGTGTGAGACGTGGGCAGGGAGCTGCCGCCCTTGTTCCATGCCACAGTCTCTTGTGCGTTCTATCCACCTTATTCCCCAAGTACGATGTCCTGGCTTCTCCTGAGAACTCTAGGTTGAATGAAGGTGTCTCAGCTTTGGGGGACTCCCTTCCCCAAGGTCGAAGTTAGCTGAGGAGCAGCCAGATTTCATCTGTTGCCCCTTCCCTACAAAGCCATACATGCTCAGTGCTAAGTCACAGGTGACACCAATTGGGCAGGTGGCATGGTGTTCCCTCCTGGGGCTCTTTGGAGTGAGGGCTGTCATTCTTATTTTGTGACAGGAGGAAACTCAGCTTCCAAAGGTTGGTGATCTCACTTAGTCCTGTGATTCTTCTCCTCTGGAGCTATTATTAACTTCTGGTTCCATACATCCAGTCCTAACTTCCAGACTCACAGGCTCCAGCATTTGTGCTATCTTTCTCAGATGACTGATGGTTGTACCAAACAAAACTTGTCTGAAAGCCATACTTCTCGTGGTCATCACTCTTCTCCACCACACCTGGTCCTTCCCCAGGCTGCCCAGCCCATGGAATGATAGCTCCATCCTTTCAGGTTCCTGAAGCCAAGAATCTTGGTGTTACCCAGATCCCTGTCAAACCTCTGGCTTTCTCTTCTTGCCTTTCACTCCTTCTCACACCATTGCTGTCACCAGGATCCAGGCCAGCACCATCGCCTCTGGCCTGGACACTGCTAAAGGGGCCTAACCAGCTGAGTATGAGGAATCCTCTAGGAAGCAATGCCAAGACAAAGGTAGGCAAAAGCTGTATTGGGGGTAGTGCCTGTGAGAGATGAAGGAGACATGTGGCTGTGGGCAGGGAAAGCCTCAGACTTTGTTGCAGATCCAACAGTTTCGCTCACCTGGCCCAGTGGGGAGATCTGGGCAAAGAGTGCCCATCAGCGGGGGCCCACATTGGGCAGAATTACCTTTCTGTGCTCAGGCATTGGCAAGGATGGCCCAGGAGGGCCCTGCACCTGGAGGTTGCCAACTACCTGCACTGTTTGTACAGAATGGCAAGTCCTTCCTTGCAGGGAGGCCTGAGCTGTGTGCCTCCCCTCCTAACCCCTGTACCTTCTCTCCCAGCCTCCTACTTTCCCTTTCATATAGCTGGTAGAATGATCTTTAAGAAAATATGTCTGATCAGACTCTTCCAGGGGCTTCCTATTTTGCTCAGAATAAAATACCATAGTCTGAAAACCCATGCCATTTTCTCTAAGGTCTCATTTCTTGTCCATCTCTCTCATCCGTTATCCTTTAGCCACACTGGCCTCCTTGCTGTTCCAGGAATACATTAGGCCTGTGCATACCTCAGGGCTTGGCACTTGCATTTCCCAGGAATGCTCTCTTCCTGGGCTTCGCATGGCTCATGTCCCCACTTCATTCTGGTCCCTGCTCAGATGGTATCTCTCTAGTGCGGCCTTTCCTTGCGTTTTATTTAATTAGTATTCTTCTGCCATCATTTTCTCATGCTTTCACCTTCCCTGAGCACTTCTCACAGCCTGACAGGGTGAGTAGTTAGTTCTTTATTTTAAATTCCCCTACTTGAGTGTAAGCTTCATACTGGCATTCACTTTTTCCACCCCTGTCTCTAGCATCTAGTGCCTGGCATGTGATGATTCTTCAGCAGCAAGGTGTTGAGGCAATGAGAGACTTTTCAAGTCTCTGCCCTGGTGAGTGGTGGGCAGACTTTGGCCCAGTATCTGTCTGAGAGCAGAGCACACACTGTCTTGTTTGCCATGCCCATGGAAAATGAGGGCTGCTGTTATTGTGGAGACAGGGCTCTTTGCTGGAACAGCTGTGGGTGCCTGCTGTCCTGTAGGGTCCCTTGTCATCTCACCAGGGGGAGCCTTTCTCCTTTGGAACCTGAAACTGCCCTAGATTTCCCACCACACCGAGCCTGGCCTGCTGTCACAGGACCATTAGGATATTCAAGGGAACTGTCTCTGAATTAAAAACGGTTCTTTATTCTCTTTCGCCATCAGCACCTCCCACTGTGTGCATCTGGGGTCATGCTAAGCTTGTTCAAATGGAAAGCAAAACAGTAACCTTATCATACTGTTTGCCATGCTGCTCTCCATGGTATTTGAAGTTTTGTTTAAAAGAATTTAGGCAGAAAACTCCATGTATTCTCTGTGCCTGCAAGTGAGACCCGCACAGTGTCTACTTATTTTAGATGACTTATCGCAAACACCTCCAAACTGTAATGGCGACTGCAAGGAGCTGAACAACTGTGTCATGTTCTGAGTTTCAATGACCTGCTCATGGTGCTGACAAATCCAGAGAACGTGAGAAATGGTTCTGATTTAAAGTCAGTGTTTGTGCTGCTGCCGACCCAGTTTTAGTGTCTATTTGGATTTAAAAAGAGAAAGCTTATTACTTCTGCCAGATTTTTCCATTTGGAGTCTAACTTCTGGACTCTAAATGGAAACACAGGAGAAGATAGCTGACTAGTCAGAGTGTTTGCAAGTTAACAAAGTGCAGATTTTCCAGCGAGTTATGTGGATGTTAACCAGATGGGTTGGGTTAATGGAGCATCCTGTGTCAGACACGTAAGGTGGACATATTCACCTTGGATAGAAGCTTATGATGGCCAGGCTGAGTTCAGCCCGCCAGATTCCTTGTGATGGAAACTCAGAGGCACGTTAAGGTTCCATTGGAGAAGGTTCCTCCTGGGTCAGCGGACACTGATGCCTACAAGACAGCAGTTCACCAACAAAACAGGCAGTGTTCGTAACAATGCTCCAGTGAGCTGGTGCGTTTGAAGATGCTTTGTAAACTCTGAAGCGCTATATAAGCTGAAGCAATGTCATTTTGCTTATGTTAAAAAATGTTTTTATTGATCTTAGAGAGTAAGGGAGAGGGAGAGAGAAACATCCATCAGCTGCCTCCTGCATGCGCCTTACTAGGGATGTGCCCTGGACCTTTCCCTGACCAAGAATTGAACCAGTGGCCCTTTGGTGCATGGGATGACCCCCAACCAGCTGAGCCACATTGGCCAGGGCCAATGTGAGGACCATTGCATATGGATGCAAGCCTCAAACTTTGGTTAGCACATGAAATACACCCCTTACTTCATTTTGCTTTTGGACAGATCTTTGGCCTTTTCAGTAAGTTTCTTACCCAGAACTGAAATGCCTAAAATGTAGATGAAAGACTCTTTGTCTTGTTGCATGTGGCAGCTGCATGCCTCTTGTCCTCCTTCAGGACAGAATGTCCAGTTATGAGCATAAAGTCACTCAAAATATGGACTGGAATTAGTGATGATTAAGTTTTAGGATTGAGATTGCAGTGCTAACCAATGTTTCAAGCCTGTGTTCTTGAATACCTGTGTTCTTGAATTCAGGGTGAGCTATAACTGACATAATAGGTAGAAGTATGCTTTTCTCCTGGGCTATTCGATTGTTTTTCTAAAACTCACAGATTACTCTCAGAAACCATGCATCTGTAAAAACCAAACTTTTAGTTTGATCCATTGCAAACATCTGTATTTATTGTTAGATTTGGCTTTCAGAATTTAATCACAATTGATCTACTAGAGGTTGACTGGCTCATTGGGGCCATCATGTGCATCCTGTCCTTTTGGGTTCCCAAATGACGAGCTGTTACTCAGCCTTTTATTGTGCTGCCTTCCTTAAACACCCAGTGTCTTCTTGTTCCCCAGGCTGATTAAATCTTCTTTACTTGAAAATTAAAAGGTCCGATGTACTTCTTTCATCTTAAACTAATGGGACGAGTAGATTTCATGTACCTCACTCCATATTGACCTTGCCAGTAGAGCAGTTATTGGCTGGTTAAATGGCTTTCTTCATTTTCCTGATATTAATCCTTAAGCTATCGAGCTATATTGGCCAAGTCCTCCTTTAGTGTTCCTTTTTATGAGTAAATGTCATCCATGTGGAGCCATGTCACCATCATTGTAACTTCATGGTCTAACTCAGTATCATTCAGAGTTAGTGTCTAAAGAAGTCCCTGTTAAATAATCAAAGGCACTGTATTAGTTACCCATAACAAATTACCCCAAAATTTAGCAGCTGAAAGCAACAAATGTATATGTTTCAGTTTGTATATGAAGGAATCCAGGCACAGCTAAGCCACGTGCTCCGGCTCCTGGTGTCTCACAGGGCTGCTGTGGAATCTCAGGGCTCGACTGGGTGAGGAGCCATCTCTGCTCCTTGACTGGTGGCTGACCCCAGGTTCTTGCTGACTGGTAGCTGGATACATATTTCCCGATCACCTGGGTCTTCATATGAGATGGCAGCTGGCTTTCCTCAAAGTGACTGAGTGAGGGTACCCAGGATAGAAGCCATAGTTTTTTTTTTTAATAATTTAATCTTAGAAGTGACATCCATCATTTCTTCCACATTCTATTCATTAGAAGTGAGTCAATAAGCCCAGCCCACACTCAAGGGTAGAGGTTATATAAAAATGAGAATACCAGGGGCCATCTTAGAGGCTGCCTACTGAGGAGCAAAAAATGATATAGTTGGGGGTCAGTGTTTTATTACATTACTAGAGGCCCAGTGCATGAATTTGGTTGGGCTGGCCCAGCCCCAAGTGAGGCTGGGCCTTTTGGGAGGAGGAGATAACAGGAGGTTGGCTGTCCAGCCTGCCCCCTGCCCGGATGGGCCTGATCAGGGCCAGGCCGGCTGGAGGGAGGGGCCATGGGTGATTGGCTGGTTGGGGTGTGGGGAGCCCATCGGGGGTCAGGGGCCATAGGAGGTTTGGTCCAGCCAGCCCCACACCTGATAGGCTGCAGTGGGCGTCATAGCGCGATCAGTTGTTCTGGTCATTACAGCGTTCTGGTTGCTGTTTTTTTGTTTTGTTTTGTTTTTTTATTATATATACATAGATGTTAAATATGGACTAGAAGTTTCTGATATGCTCATTAAGGCTTCAGAAGCCTGAACCAAGGCAGTGAGAAGTAGGGGAAGGTTGACTGGCTAATTTTTAAGAGATCTGCTATAAATTCCTGACTGTCCAGGTCTGTCCCCAGTTGTGAGGTTAAAATCTGATCTATATATCTACCTTCTTCCGTGCAGAAGATCGTGCATTTCTCTTACCTGTACCCACTGAAGCCTGGGGCCTCAGGGCAGAGGCCAGTGGCTTGATTTCCAAAGACATGTGCAGACATCCCGCATGGCTATCTCTTTCTGCCCCGCAGAACTGTGGTGGAGGAAGCAAGCCTCGGTCAGGCAGGATCAGAAGGTCTGGTGGGCAGCATACTCGCATGTGCTGTGTGTTACACACCAGTTACTCCTTCGATGGGCCTTAGCACCAGGCTCTGCTCACCGACTGCATCCAGCTTCATGGTGGGGCGCTCTGAAGGGCACTACTGTTATCTTAATGAACTTTGTAAATCTCATTTCTTTGTGCCGCCTCCTCTCAAATTCTGTTTTCTACTTGATGCCAAATTTAGTTAGCTCATTAAAAATCAAACCTTTGTACATAACTTATTGTAAAAGACTTGTTGCTTCTAGCCATCACCCTTTCCCATTTCCCACTCCCACAAGCAACTGCTATAAACTCTTTTTTTTTTGGTTCTGTTTTGTTAATCCTCACCTGAGGATATTTTTTCCATTGTTTTTTTAGAGAGTGGAAGGAGGTGGGGAAAAGAAAACAAAACATATATGTGATAGAGACACATACTAATTGATCGCCTCCCACATGGGCCCCCACTTGGGTCTGGGATCGAACCAGCAACCCAGGTACATTCCCTTGACTAGAAATCGAGCCCACCACCCTTCAATGTGTGGGCTGAAACTCAGTATGCTCACACTGAGTCATACCGCCAGGGCACTGCTTTAAACCTTTCAACCAATTCTTTTGGTAGTTACTTTGATATCTCTGAATAACATGTCTGTGGCCACTTGTTGATTTCTCCACTGTAGGTGCTGTTTATCGAGTTCTCTCTGTGGAAGATGATGATTAGCTTTCTTTGATCTTTCCGCCCCCACAAAACACATACACACACACACATTCTCCAGCACAGACATATAATCTTTTCGGTTCGATCCCTGGTCCATGATTACATTATTATGACTCTGAAAATGCCATCCAGCTGAGCCGTGAGGTACATAATCATTATTTTTGCACAGCTTTTTATTGCTTTTGAGTTAATACTTATCATTTTACTTTAACTTGGTTGATGTTCTATGTACTTAAAACTAATTCATCTCCAAATGCTCTCTTAGTTATGTAGATTTCCTCAGTATGCTCACACTGAGGCAGCTGTCACACCTGGAGTCCTCTGGCCTCCGTGGCTGGAAGCCTGGCCCCTCTGTAATCCTGCTCCCCCCACTTCACCGCTGCCATTGCCACAGGGGCTGCTGCTCCTCCTCCCCTATATTCGGATACAATTCATATACCATGCAAGTACCCAATTCAGGGGGTTTTGGTATATTCACAAGATTGTGCAGCCATCATCACTCTCAAATTTCAAAACATTTTATCAGTCCTATGGTACTCATTAGCAATCATTCCCCAGCCCTTCTTCACATCCCTGGAAGCCAATATTTTTTTTTCTCTTTTTAAACATTTTGTATAAATGGGATCATGAAATAGAAGCTTTTTTTAATCTGGCTTCTTTCACTTAGCATGATTGTTTTTAAGGTTCATTTGTGTTGTAGCATGTATTAATACTTCATTCTTTTTCATGGCTGAATACTATTCCACCATGTGGCTAGCCCCCATTTTCTATATCCATCAGTCACCTGTGATGGCTGTATATGTTGTTTTTACTTTTTGGTGGTTACGAATGATTTTCTCACTTATGTTAGTGTTGGGTCCCCAGTTTCTTGGAATCTCAGATTTCCTGTAACTGGATTTCTTCTCTTTTCAAGTTTTTGAGAGGTTGTATATCTGCAAGTGGGTTGACCTGCTTCTCATGTGGTTTGGCTTGGGCATCCTCCTTGCTCAGAAAGTCTTCCCTGGAGGATGGCAACGTATCACTCGTTGCTTTTCGGCCCACGCCTGCTGTTAAGAAACCCTGTGCCATTTCTCCTTTCTCTCCACTGCATAATTCTGCTTTCACACTGGGCTCTGTGCCCTCTCTTTGTCCAGGCTGAGACTTCATCGAGAGGCATGAGAGTGCGGTGTGTCCTGCTGGCCGCCCTCAGAGCTCTCCCAGCTCAGCTCTCCTGTCTCCTGGTTCCGGGGCTTTTCTGGAATTATTATATCTTTGTTTTCGTCCTCTCTGTGTTATGTCCTCCCCACCCCCACTTTTTATTAACTCTTCTCATGTGGTAACTCTTCATTTCTTGTTTTCCTTTTTGTACCCTTTGGCTGTATTTTCTGGACGTTTTCTTACCTCCCTGTCTTTATGTCTAGTGTTCCTTTTGGATATCACAGTTTTGCTCTCCGGAAGAGCTTTTTCGCTCTCTTAATTTTTTTTCTCCTTTTAAAATAAATGTCTATTATTGTTTCTCAGCTACACCATCTCCTCTCTCTCCGGGAATATTACCGATAGCTTGCTCTTGAAGTGTACTTCTCCCTAAATTGTGTCTTTCTCCAATGAGTTATTTTTCTCTGTCTGGTTATTCTGGTCCCTGTCTTTCCACCTTAGGCGCTCGTCTCAAGTAGAAGGTGATTCTGGCTGGCTGTCAGAGGCAGGTGTGGGGACTGAAACACTGATTTAGAATCTTTCATCATTTCCTGGGGGGTGATCTGGCTCTGCTCTTTCACAGGAGAGGAACCCGCCCCCCAAATTGGTCTCCTCAGATCTTTTCCCTCCAGTTAGTTAGATTTACAGGAAAATACTTTTCTCTTCCTTTACTTACAAGTATAGGTTGTCTGCCAGCTATTCTGGGAATGGGAAGCTGGGTAAGGGGGGAGGGGGGGGAGAAGGTGGTTGAATCTTGAAATCTGTGTGTTTCATTTATATCCCTGTTTCCATAAGCTACCTTTGCCTTTAACTGGGTCCAAACCTATGGTTTTACCTTTCCTGGAGCGGGAACCCTTAGTCTCGGGTTACATTCCTCTGAGCCCATGCTCCTTCCAGCTCCCAGAAGAGCCTGGTGCTAGCGATCGATCGCTCGGCCTTTTGCGGGTTTTTCCGTTTTTATCAGAGGGTGTTTGGTGTTGCCCACTCTCAGTTAAGAAGGACATTTTCTCCGTTTCGTCAGGTTACTCACAGGTTATCTACTTGCCTCTTAGCTTCTAAAATTCAATAGTCTTATTTCCTCTCTCATTCTCTTTCTCCTTAAGGGCGAGGCTTTTAGAAAGGACTTTTAAATTGGTATTTTAGTGGGATTCTGAGAAGATGTGAATGTAAGTTAGTGTGTCAGTCTGGCAACTTGACCTGGAAGTCCTTTTTAGTTTTTTAAAGCACCTATTTCAGGCCTCAGGTTGTGGTTTGGTCACTCCCTATGGTAGGGGTGGAACTGTAGTCACCACCCGGCGGGAACAACTTAGGACTTCATGCTTGTGTGCTCCCTACTGCCACTCAGGAACTTGCCGCCTCTGTGGGCTCTAACCAGCTGAGGTCCGGTGGAGGCTTAGCCAGGGGCTGGGGCGGAGCCACTGGGCAGTTCAGGCTCAGTGACCCCCATTGATTTTTTTTTTAAATATATTTTATTGATTTTTTACAGAGAGGAAGAGAGAGGGATAGAGAGTTAGAAACATCAATGAGAGAGAAACATCGATCAGCTGCCTCTTGCATACTCCCTACTGGGAATGTGCCCACAACCAAGGTACATGCCCTTGACTGGAATCAAACCCGGGACCTTCCAGTCCACTGCAGGCCGACGCTCTATCCACTGAGCCAAACCAGTTTCGGCAGTGACCCCCATTGTTGTTCAGCCTTTGCCCACTTTCACTGTCTCACTCCCTTGGTGCCACTGCCTTTCACCCATCCCCTTGTCTCTCAGATCCCAGTCACTGCAGGGCTGGCCTTAGGATCTCCTTTTGCCTCACGGCCCCCTCATCACACTGTGTTGGGCTGCCGGGGGCTTCACTCGCAGACACCTGGAAGCTGGATCTGCACAGTCATTGCTGGTTTCCGACTTGGGCTGGTCCATGTTCTTACTGCCGCCACTGCATCTTTTGTTCTACTTTCATTGCAGTTATCTGGCTCATTCCCAGCTTTCGTTTATTTACTCTTCTCTATAGAGTAAACATATATGGGTACATACCAAAAAGTAGAAATACCTTTTGGTGTCAGCTGTGTTATTTTAATGGAAGTTTTTCTTTTAATTTTTAAATTTTATACAGTAAAGCCCTCCGGGTTGATCCAGGCTGTTCAGTTGGCTGTTTAGAGAGCACGGAGCATGCTGTGCTCAAGAGCATTTACTGAATTACTTTGTTTTGACTTAGTCTGCGCCCAAGTCAAATCCTCCCTTGAATCCTTTGACAGTCTTCCCTGCTTTCAATGTCCAACCTCTGCAAAGGCCTAATTTTAGTCTCTATTGTATCTTACTAATGCCACATAGTATTTTCTTCTTACCCCTCCATCTGTCCTCTGTCTAGTCATCGCACACATCAAATATTTACTGAAAACGTACGTACCACCCCCTACATTACCTTAAGACAGACCCAAGTTTCACCTCTCCGTCATTCAGTCTTCCTGAAACATCACTGCACATGCATAGCCTTCAGTGCCTATTCATTAAAGCCACAGCTTCTTAACCTGACCTCCATGTCTTTTCCTCTTCTCTCAGCCTCACCCACCAGTACCCTGCCGGCTCCTGTGCTCACCTGGGAGCCAGTCCCCCTAAGACAGTGGTCAGCAAACTCATTAGTCAACAGAGCCAAATATCAACAGTACAATGATTGAAATTTCTTTTGTGAGCCAAATTTTTTAAATGTAAACTTCTTCTAATGCCACTTCCTTAAAATGGACTCCCTCAGGCCATGGTATTTTGTGGAAGAGCCACTCTCAAGGGGCCAAAGAGCCGCATGTGGCTCGTGAGCCGCAGTTTGCCCACCATGGCTCTAAGATGTCTATTCATTCTAAGTACAGTTTATCAGTGCCAACTCGTATTGGTTCCACATGCACTCTGACCCCCACTGCCAGTTCACTTGGCTGTAGGCAGGCACAGCCTCAGTGGAAAACTTGTTATTAGAAAAAAAGACATTTGACTAATGTAAAGAATTTAGGTATAGGCTTTTCCGTCTTCCAGCCCCTGGGATATGCATTTGTCTCTAGGAAAGTTCTTCCATTTTTAAATATGTGTTATCATTCACTTTATTACACTGTTCCATTGGGTGGAAATGTTGTAATGTTGAAGTAACTAGTAATTGTGATTCTTTTTCCCTCTTAAAAAGAGAATTCTCCCTGGAGAAGCTACTTGGAAAACATATATATATATATATATATATATATATATATATATGTTTTCCATATATATATATATATATATATATATATATATATATATGCGCGCGCGCACACACACACACATATGTGTGTGTGTATGCATATATATGTGTGTGCTATATATATATATATATATATATATATATCCATCCATCCATATCCCCTGGAAGAATAATGTTTGATTACTGTTAAAATATTTATTGAATGTCTTTCTTTCCCTAAAGTGGTACCCAACCTTTGGAATGTCGATGGAGAAGTCACTGTTGCCGAGCAGAGGCCGGGAGAAGTTGCTGAGGATCTAGCGAGCTCCTATGAAAGGAAGCTCATCGAGGTAAGGCTTGGAGTCTGTGCCTTTATTGCTGATGCTGACTGCCGTGGGACTTCCCAGGCATAGGCCCAGCCTGCTACACAGATGTTAGCAGAACAGTCACAGCACTGCACTTGGTAAAGGCAGGTAAGAGCTGGTTCTTTGAAACATATTATTTACTTGAAAATGTGGTACTTTTGGCCAGGAAATAAGAGAGAAGACATAAATATGTAATGTTAAAAATAAGAAAATATATCTACCCTGAGTTTGGAGAAGATTAAAAACAGGAGAGAATGTCACATACAACTTTGGGCTGATAAATGTGAAAATATGGACTATTTTATTTTCTAAGATAACATTTCTAAGATAACAAAATTTATTGATGATGAGGCAAATTGCCGAAGGGTACCAAAAAACTGGTATAAGAAAGTTATAAAAGTAATTAAACAACTGTTTCCCTGGAAGGTAGCAAGCCTGGGTGGTTTTATGGTGGTTTCTAGGAAGCCCTCTAAGTCTGCCAAAAAGCCCTTTGCTGTTTATATTTCCTTAAGGCGTAATCCATAGGTCTATAAATCATATCTCTGTATCTTGGTTCAAGTGCGCTTTACTTTGATATAAAAATCCTACAAAGATAGTCTAAGAATTCTATAGATCTATAAATCATATCTCTGTATCTTGGTTCAAGTGTGCTTTACTTTGATATAAAAATCCTACAAAGATAGTCTAAGAAACAATACTATAGACTCACCTCATTTGTACACAAATGCATAAAAATTCTAGAAAGATATTACCCAATCAAATTCAGTCACACATTAAAGGAACAATCCATATGAAAGTAGGATTTATTGATATATAGGATTTCAAGGATGGCTTAATATGTTAGGAAATTCATCAGGTCAGCTCATTTGAAAGGTCAAAAGAAAAAAAGCAGATATTGATCTTGATGGGTGCTGAAAAGCCATTTGATAATATTGATTGTTGATATCTGATAAAAAATATTCTTTATAAATGAAGATTAAAGGTACTTCTTTGATATGATAAAGTTGTTTATTTTTAAAAATCAGAGACCATTAATTATTCCCATATTCAGTGGGAAAGCTGGGAGGCTAGTTTCTGATTACATAACTGGTATATGAAATACACAGAGGTGTGTGTATATGGTGGTCACGTGGTTGTGTTTATTACAAGTCACTTATTTTTGCATGTGTACACACATCTGAGAATATAGTCGTATCTTCCAGTTACTGTCAGATCCACTTGCATGTGGCTCCTGTTAGCTGCCAGAGAGTGAAATGCTGAATTCCACTGCAGAAGGAGCAGTGGGTGGGTGTAGAGCAAGCATGTCAAACTCAGAGACTAACACAGGCCAAACAAATGAGGCATGTGGCCCGTGGGCCTCAAGTTTGACATTCTTGGTGTAGAGATTTCTGTGTTTCTGTGACTCCCTAATGCCAGGAGCAGTAGAGTTGATGATTATCATTAATGAGCTGAGATGTTGAGGCTGAAGCACAGCTGTTCCTTTAGTGGAATATACTATTCTAGATTGATTTTTCTTTATTTTGGTTGCAAAGTGTGGTTCTGTCAGTGATCTTTCACGTATGAATATTAGCATTTCATTGCAACAAGACTTTTGTGGGACCCTCTCTGTTAATATTAATTGAGCTCTTTATAGTGTTTTGTGTGATGCTTGTCTTGTCATTCTATTAATGAGTTGGCTTTTGCCAAAAAAGGGTTGTAAACACGTGTTGGAGTGGAGTGATGAAAGAGTGTGGGAGAGAAGTTGATGCAATTTTCTTTCCATTTCAGAAGAAGAAACATCTCAATGTAAATAGCATGACTATTTGAAGTACCACAACCTTTTAATTACTTTTTTGTGATTCATCCCAATCAAAAGGCAGTTCCTGAACATTCTTTTCTAGGTGTCTCTCAAAGCATTAAAACCACCTTACTCGCCTGGCCAGCATGGCTCAGTGGTTGAGTGTTGACCTAGGAGGTCACAGTTCTATTCTTGGTCAGGACATATGCTTGATCCCCAGAGTGGTGCTTGTAGGAGGTGGCCAATCAGTGATTCTCTCTCATTGTTCCCCTCTCCCTCTCCCTCCAAAATCAATAAAAAATATATTTAAAAAAGCTTACCTCACCCATTTGCACACAAGCCCTGAACACTACACATTCATGCTCAGTGACCAGGCGTCTCGCATCCGGTCAGCTCAGAGCCCAAAGTCAACATGAAGCCATTGTTTATTAGCTGGTGTGTGTGTGTGTGTCAGGAGCCAAGGACTGGAGGTAGAAAGATTGTTCTTGACACCCTGTGATGGTTAACTTTTGGAAACAAGTGGCAGGGGAGAAACGTTAGTATAAACACACTAATTATAAGCCAGCTACTGTAGTGCCAGTGGCCAGCTGTGGGGTGCACACTTTTATTTCCAGGCACCATGCACCATGCTAAGGCTTTTACAGAGATGGACTGCTGCAGTCGTCAGCAGCTTCCTGAGAGGAAGATTCTGCTCACAGATAGCGTTTTGGGAAGTTAAGTAACTTGCCCCAGAGTTTCCAGCTGGTCAGAAGCAGAGCTGGATTCAAATCAGCCAGGCCATCCAGCACTGGAGCCCAGACTCATAACCCTGCTCTGCTCCGGAAGTGAGCTCATCGAGGAACCGAAAGATAGACTGGACAGCAGAGAAGGCTCATCACCGTTAAGAGAATGGAAGGAGCCGAAACCAGTTTGACTCAGTGGATAGAGCGTCAGTCTGTGGACTGAAATGTCCCAGGTTCGATTCTGGTCAAGGACATGTACATTGGTTGCAGGCATATCCCCGGTAGGGGGTATGCAGGAGGCAGCTGGTTGATGGTTCTCTCTCATCGATGTTTCTAGCTCTCTATCCCTCTCCCTTCCTCTCTGTGGAAAATCAATAAAATATATTTAAAAAAAGAGAGAGAGAGAGAGAGAGAGAGAGAGAGAGAGAGAGAGAGAGAGAGAGAGAGAGAGAGAGAGAGAGGGGAGCCGAGGGGAAAGCCAGCCCTTGATAACAGATTTGAAACGGGACCCTCATACCCTTAGTTATTACAGAAGAAGGGAATGGAGATGTCTCATATGGTTGGAATTACCTGCTTCTGAAGCAAATTGTGGTAGAACACTAGCTGGGAGCTCCTTGGGGACTGGGAGCATTATCTTTTTAATTGCATATTCATTGACTGACACAGCTCCTGCATATGGTGGGAGCCCCATAAATATTGAGGGGAGTGGCAGTTTATTGAATGGATTCAGCTGTTCAGAGTAATGGTTGAAGAGTGACAGATCTGACTCTGGAACCCCAGATTAAAGGTGAATTGTGCTATGGCCTTACCAGGGCTCGGAGCATCCTGGTGGGAGGGACAGGTATCTAATAGGAGGAAACATAGTTCTTTAGAGGAGGCAGACCTTTCCTGGCTCTCAGTGTTAGGAGAAAGTTTAGTTTGCAGAGTCTGGAGATGACATTGAGTAACAGACAGACGGATGCTACCAGCTCATTTAGTGCGTAGTTATTTAGTACCTTCCAGGTGCCCAGCCTTTAGCTTCCTTTCTCCACCTGCAGTGGCTTTCTATCCTGGGAGATGGTTCTGGGGTATGAGCCACAAAATGTGTGAGGTCATAGGAGATGCCCCTCAAATGGCATTTACTTTCCTAGGTGGAGTTCTTTCTTTGACTGCAAAGGCATTGATGGTTCATCTATGAATAGCGTTTGCTCTTTGTTACCCAAGTCTGGTCCTGGGTCATAAGGATGAACCACACACCATAACTTCAGGGAGCTCTCAGCTCTCAGGGGTTAAGTAGATGTGTCTGCCATGATCCTTAGGAAGCAGGGTGAGGTGCAGACACCTCCTTGGGTCCTAGCGCCATGTCTGTAACAGCAGTTCTGCAGAGCTAGTGCACTTAGCTGGAGCTTCTAGAATGTTCCTCCCTTTTTCTTTGGGATTGTTAGTAATGATACCTGGAATTTCCTTTGTAAAGTTCTCCTCCCTCTTGTAGCTCTAGGCATCAGAGAAAATGGGTTTGTTGTTACCGTGGGTTTTGAAGATAAAAGTTATTGGGCACTTCAGGATAGATCTGTTCTAAGATTTTCTTTACCTTTTGAAGCACAGTTCCTTTGGTTTAGACTCATCACCAGAGATTTTCTATTCTTTCCTAGCAGTAGTGGTCAAGAAGAATGTAAAATGTGGGCAGCCTTTTGCCTGCCATCCTGCATCTCTTTGTTGCCGCCTTCTGCAGCTGGGTGGCTTAGAGGGCACACGATACCCTGCATCAGGCAGACCAAGCTCAGTTCATCACTTACTGCCTCGTGTTCCTGGGCAGGCCACGTGACCTCTCTATGCTTCAGTTTTCCCACCAGTAAAAGGTAGCCAATAGTACAAACTCGTAGGGTGGCTGTGAGAATTAAGTAGAGAGCATCTGGCTCAGTACTTGTGGTAGACAGGAGGTGCCTCGTACCTTCCTGCCTCCCTTCTGATCTCCTTGGGAGGAAGGCCTTCCCCACCATTGCTTGCTCTCTTGGTGAAGGAGTGAATCTGAGTCCCCTGCCCTCCTTTGGCCCAGGGGTGACTATGTGGCCTGTGCAGGGGACTTCTATAAGAAAAGCAGAAATGCGTGGGAGCCTCCTGGGCTCAGCCGGTTCCTGTGCTGAACCTGCCGGAGCTGCTCAGGATGCAGTCCTTCTCTGTGCCTGATGCTCCCACTTTCCTGACTGGCACAGCGATTCCTTTTTAGCTTAGGAGAGAAGTGTGTGTGTTACCTCCAAAGCCCCTGGCTCATCTGTGGCTTGTACATGCGTGTGATTGGTAGATGTCATTTTCCTCAGCCCCTTTCCACCCTTGCTTACCAGGGCTGCTTTGTCCTGCCTTCTTCATTGCCATCCCCCCATGCCACCCCCTCTCCCCCCATCCATCCTGCTTTGCCCCTGCTGTGTGCTCACCTTGGGCCTCTCTTCCATGCAGCCAGTTCATCCTTTGCAGACAGATCTTGACTTTCTCCCAGGTGGTGGGACTCAGCTAATTTATTGATTGATTTTTCAAATTTTAGATACTTATCATTTACCCTGTGAGTGTATTTAGTCCCTGAATTTTTGCTCAGGGGTGACATAAATGGTATATTAGCAATGTTTATTCTCATTATGATGGCAGAGTTACTATTAATGGAAAAGTAAGCTTCAACATCAAGCTCATAAAAAATACATTCATAATCACACTGTAGATAACGCAATGTGATCATCATTTTAATAAAATGTGAAAGTTTTAAAGCAGCCGGGGCCTTGGGAGCAGTTACACCGCCAGCACTTGCTTTGTAATTGGCACCAGTGGGTTCCAACACTCTTGATGCATCTGAGAGTCATTTTTGTGCAAAAGGAGATGGGCTTTAAATAAAATACCAGATTCAGGATGAAGGCTCTGAGCTGAGAACAAATTGAACTGATACTCAAAAGTGAGATGTGAGCTTGTTTTTATTTGTTCCTTTAATCGCATCATGCTGAGTGATTGAAGCCAGGCTCTGACCTCGTGTCAGGGGAGAAAGGTCTTCTCGCTGGGCAAACAGCGTCTACGTGCTTGCTAGGATGAGTGAAAACTGGTGAGGAGTTCTCTTTTCTAGAGGGCTAGTTGTAATTCTCACTGAAGCATGAGTAACAAACAAGGCTAACCCTCCAAGTAATTCTTAGACTCTTTTTATTATGGAAAAGTAAAAAATGTAGAAAAATAGAGGAGTGATAGATGTGGCTTCCGGAACCCCATATTGAAATTGAATTGTACCACCACGGCTCAGAGCATCCTGCTGGGAGGGATTAGACTTCTGATAGGAGGGAACGGGCGCTTTAGAGGAGGGAAACGTTATGATGTGCATTAAACTCAAGGGTCAGTGATAAGGGCCCTAAAATTTGAAAAGCCAATCAACAGCTGGCTGAGTCCTTCCTGCCACCTGAGAGGAAGTCACGATCTGTCGCAGAGGGAGGACTGGCAGTATGAAAGCACAGGCCCAAGGAGAGCACACAGCAGGGGTAGAGCAAGACATGGGGCAGAATAAGAAGGCAGGAGCAGTGAGCCTCCACTGGCCCATGTCTGGGCCAGTCTTGCTTCATCTTGGTCCTGGCCCACTGCTCAGTCTCTCGTGGTATTTTGAAACAAATCCAAGATTTCACCTTGTTCCATTTCTAAATATTTCAGGATATCTCTGTAAAATGTAAGAGCTCTTTGAAAACAAAACAGAACAAAAAAACACCCCACATTAAATATCATTAAAAAGCTTTTCAAGGAGGCCCATTCCTGTTCCAGTGAATCTCAGATAGAATGTCAGTGAGGGTCACCTTCTTTCAGGGGCCCTTGCTCACCGCTCGTCGTCTTCACCGCTCTAGCCTTAGCATCTAATTCATGAAAGGTGAACAGGCCCAGGTTTTGTGGTTGTTTTTTTGTTTTTGTTTTTGCCTCTCAGTTCGGCTCTTTGCTGGACTTTATACATCGACTCAACCATATCCATACTGGCCTTTGGGAGTTTGGCTAAAAGGAGGTGTGACCACAGCCTGCAGGCCTCCCCCAGCGTGGAGGGTGCTAGGCCTCCTGTGGGCCCTTGTTCAGAGATGAACTAGTTCCCTAATGACAGCTTCCCATGGAGAAGAGCAGGCTGTCTTCACGGGAACTCCATCAGTGTTTTAAGAAACATTTATATTACGCATACCTCAAATATATGTACCATAGACAGAGGAATGTGATGAGCTTCCGTGTAATCCCCACCCAACGGCAGCAGCTGTCTGCTCAGGGCTGGGCTTACTCCGTCCGTGCATCCTCCTACCTTCCCAGCTTCTTACAGCATTTTGAAAACATTGATTTTATCCCCAGGTATTTTGGAATATCTCTCTAATAATGTCTAAGAACCCCATTTTCTAAAAAGAAAAAGCCTTAAAATATCAGTATCATTATCTCTCTCAAAAAAAAAAAAATCAGTATCATACCTAAAAATTAGCATTAATTCCTTAATATCATCAAATATCTGGTGAGTGTTTGAATTTTCACTTCAAACAAGTGTTTGAATATGTTTCTAAATGGGGTCTATCTGCATGTTGTGATTGGTCAACTGACCTCCCAAGTCTCCTAATTCTTAATCTCCCATTGAAGTCTCCAGGTTCTCTCATTAAAATGTCTTCTGCTCCCTTTCTTCTTTACTATAATCCATTAGTTGAAGAAACTGGGTTGCTGGTTCTAGAGAATTTCCCACCAGTGTTTTTTGTGGATCTCCTTTGTGCGTGGTACTCTGTGACCCACAGGGCTTTTGGTGACGTCTATTTAAAAACAAGCAACCATCAGACCCTGACGATGGTGATGATGAAGGTAGTTAGTGTAAGTTGAGGGCTTACTCTGTTTCTAGGTCCTGCACTAATTGTGTTACATGGGCTTGTCTAATGTAACATTGCTGCATCCTTTCGGATGTTAAGTCACCTGCTCAGGGTCACAGGGCTCGCATGGGGAACCAGGATGGCACCTGGCTGGCTGGATTGGCTCTGGAGTCAGCACTCTTTCTTTATGGTTCTTCCTGGCTGGCTGGAAGCAGGAGTCAGGCCTTCCTGGCTGGCTTTAACTTTCAACTCGAAGAGGAACCAGGACAATGAAAGCAGTGAAACACATACTAGCTATGAGCTTGTCAAATCCAAGGGAATTATCACAGGGATAATAGAAATAAATTCTAGCTGACAAACCCAGTACCAGGCATAAGCCATATGGATGTAAACACACCTGAGTGCTTGCTCAGTGGCAGGCCTGTGCCCATGGGATGCCCCCACTCTGTTCCTGCGTGCTCAGGTGACCCACCCGGTGCAGCAGAGGAGAAGGTGCCACCAGTGGCAGCTCTCCCTTATGCACGAGGCAGGGCAGGCACAGCTGCAGGTGAGCCCTGCTCCTGTGAGGGACCTGTTAACGTTTGCCCCTGCCCACCCTCTGATTTGTATTGTGAACCTGGGGCCTCTTGTTTTCTAGGTCACAGTGGGCTGCACTCTTTGTTGATGGTGTTGTTTGCTCAGTGTCACCAGCCTTGTTTTGCTCTGCCTCTCTCTCTATTACAGCCTCGTTTCCAGTTGTGTGTCTGAACTGAGAATCAGAACCAGCAGATGGCCTTCCTGGGAGAGACCCTGGAAAAAGGGCCCAGGCCATGTTTAGGGCGATAGATAAAAACCTTTGTAATTATGGTGGCTGGTTCTCAGTGTCTCAGTCTCACATTATTTGGGGCCTGTTTTATATTTGCTATCCTCATAAAGGTAGGAAGTGGCTTCTTGAAGCTAGCTCTGGGCCTGTAGAAGGAGTTTCCTGATCTTGATGGGAGTGGGTACGGGAGCCTGTTCTCGTGAGGTTAGAGGCGCAGCATTCAGGATGCGACAGGTGAAGGGACAGGGTGCCGTGTGCCACATGAGCCCACCCCACCAGGCACATCTAGCAGACGTCACTAGAAATTCAGGTCAGGGAAAATTCAAACACTCACCAGATATTTGATGATATATTCGAAGACCCAGTCAACTTGGGCCATTTTTCTTCTCAACATTCTTTAGGGACTCACCTTGCTCTTGGGTTCATTCAAACAGCACACATTTTTTTTTTTTTTTAAATATGTTAACATCAGACCCTGTATGTTCTGGCTCTTGCCTTCTCAGTCATACTTTCCAGCACAGGTGGAGGGCCGGATCACGGTCCCTCAGAGAGCTGGAGGGCCGGACTGTATGAACTACTAATTCCTACTGTAACACCTCGGCTACGCTCACTGCCCAAAAAACCTGGCGGGCCGGATCAGACTCCTCTGCGGGCCGCATGTGGCCCGCGGGCCGTAGTTTGAAGACCCCTGTTAGAGCCTTTCTTCTTTCAGGTGCCTTGGTCAGCATTTCCTTTCCTGCTGTGGTACAGTTGGAAAGGTTCCTCGTTCCTCTGCCCTTCCTCTCTGAGTGTCCCTGACAGGCACCCGTGGGCGGCCACACCTCCCACCCCCTCACTCTCGGCCATCTGACAGTCAGTTCTGACCTGTTCACGAAGACACGGCTTTGTAGGTCAAGTCAGCGCTGCCAGGAGACTTCTGTTTCCCCCACAGACTCTGCAGCTGGGTCCTGAGGGACACCCCTGGGGACCTCCAGTGGGAATGCTTGGTGGCAGCTCGCTGGCTGTAATTGGGAAACACCTCGTGAAGAGCATTGCCTGAGGGTGCGCTGTCATCTCAGAAATGGCCCTTGATATGTGATAGTCAGGCTTGGGATTTTGCTTCTCTTAGCTCAGTAGTTGGCAAACCGCAGCTTGAGAGACACATGCGGCTCTTTGGCCCTTTGCGTGTGGCTCTTCCACAAAATACCATGAGCTGGGTGAGTATTTTGAAGAAGTGGCATTAGAAGAAGTTTAAGTTTAAAAAATTTGGCTCTCAAAAAAAATTTCAATCATTGTACTGTTGATATTTGGCTCTGTTGACTAATGAGTTTGCCGACCACTGTGTTATTTGTTTTATCTAAAGGGGCCACACCTTCCATCGCCTGCCTGTTCTCCTGCATTGAGAGGCTGGCACAAAGCACAGTGCTCTGCTGATAGGCTTGCAAAAGCCAGAGGTGCTCTGACCTGGTCCAAGCTCGTGAAAGAATCACGCTAATATCCACCCGAACATCTTTCTTGAGTGGAATAAGTTGAAATTTTCCCCACAGTGTCTCACCTAGAAACAAATGAGTGAATTATGAAATACAAATTATGCAGCTGATACCATCCAATAAGCACTTACTGAGTGCCACAATCCAGACTTGGGCATCCTGTGCATTCTCTCACTTAATCCTCACAGCAGCAGGCCGGGAGCCTGGAGCTCAGAAAGACTGGGCAGGATACATCCCAGACACCCATGGGGAAGCGGGAGAGTGCTGTTGGCCGGCTCTGGCGCAGCTGTGGCTGGGGTCCTGCACCTTCTGTGCAGACAGTGCCTTCGTTTGCAAAGATGTCACCGAGATTTGATGGCCCTCCTTGGAGGTTAAGCTCACCATTTCTGTTTCCTGACACTGTGACTCTCGCTGCGGGATACTTTTCTAGTGCTTGAAATAGAGGAGAGATTGGGCTTGGAGCAGCACTGAGGTTTTGTCGCGTCTCCTGGCTTATTACAGTACAAATTAATCAAATGAATTACGTAGCTCAGCGAATAACTTGCTTTGGTCCAACAGCTCTGTAGAAAGAAGTTGAACATTTTTATTAATCCCCTCTGAATGCATGTTTGAATGGATTAAAAAAATAAAAAGCAAGAAGAATCCTTTTTAATAATTAATTTGGAGCCATTCCGTTCTTTTGGGCAGGTATCTCTCAGTAATGTTAACCTCCTTGTCAGGCTGGCTAGCTTGGTTTTGTTCAGCTTGGTTTGGGCCAGGCATTTCTCTGAGCCCTCAATTGATCTTCCTTGATCCTTATAGTCATTCGATGTGGTGGTACCTCTCTCAGCCCTGTTGTGTAGGGACACTAAGGCACAGTGAGGGGATGATGTGTAGGGTCACGTAAATAATTGGTGGCAGAGCTGGGTGGGAAACTCCAGACCTGACCTCATAGCCACTCTCTGTGGAAAGAACCTTAAATTTAAACTACAGGAGAGGGCGGGTATGAGGGAGGGTATGAGGGCTTCAGTCTCGGCCTGAGGTGTGTGCCCTGGCCCCATGACCTAGCCTCTGCAAGCCTCAGTTGTCCTCAGCTGTAGCCTGGGAATAGTCATTTCAGGTGTCATTCAGGCTGAATGAATTGCTTCCTGCCACAGTCTCTCCTTCTTGGTGGTGTGTGGGCTCTGGAGAAGGGCTCTCTTGTCTTACTTACCCGCTGGGGACAGACATGTGCCTCCTGAGCTGAACAGCCTGGAGCCCCACCCGGCAGGGTGTAGCTACAAGACTGGTCTCCTCGTGGGCCTTGGCCTCTGATGGGCTGAGAGCGGCCTGTTGGGCTCACTCAGGGAGAGGGGGTCATTCTGGTTTCTGAAGGCGCCTCTTCCCCCCGAGGCCACGGAAGTCCAGATCCCACCCTCTGTGCAGGGTCTGGACAGCTTCGGGTTCATGCCACGCAGTACCACCGCGAAAGTGTCATCTCTGCTCCCCCGCCTCCGCCACCCCACTTGGTCCTGGCTCCCTGCCCTGATCCTCATCTAAGGGGTGAGGACACACCTCCTCATGGGGGGATTCAGGCCCGTTCTGTCACTGCCCGGCCCAGCCTTCCCCTCACCTCCCTCCTGGCTTGTCTGAGGGCAGCTTGTTCGCCGCCAGAACTGCTCTGGCCTCTGGGTCCTCGAATCCAGGCCCAGAGCAGGCAGGGCCCAGAGGAGAAAAGTCTCTCCATTCTCTCCTCCTTGATTATTCATCTCTGCCTGTCCTGGGGTCGACTTTACCAGAATGACCCATGGGCTCTCTTTAGTGAGGACCCCAGCCCAGACGGTGAGGTCCACCTTCTCACGAGGAATCCACTGTTACCATTTGCACGCGCCTGTGGTTTTCAGCTCCGTCACAGGGTAGTTCGGAGAGGCAGCCAGAGTCCCTGGCCTTCCTCCTCTTCCACCAGCCTGAGAAGTTTAGTTTGCCAAGTTGCCCACAGCTTTCGTAGTTTTATTTCTCAGAAAACAACTCTGTCTCACAGCTCCTTTGTGACTAATTTCCCCAGCAGCAGCCTGCTTTTCTGGAGCTTCCGTTGGCGAAGGTAAGTTCTACCTCTGGAACGGGAAGCGAGGAGCCGAAAGCGCTCTGCTCCTTCCTGTGACTCACAGGCTCCGTATTCAGTACCCAGACCCAGCTTTGCCAGGCAAACTGTCAGCCTCTTTCTTCGCAGTGACAAGCACCTTTTAAAAGTTTATTTTCCCCTTCACGGAACTTAAAATGCCCGATTCACCTACTTTTCTAGGTCATGTAGGCAACTCTGCGGCCTGCTTGGGGCACATAATGATATTTCTGTAGCAAAGGAGATTGAAATTGGGTTCTGTTGATTCTCCAACCCCCCCCCCCCCTCCCATAAGACACCTCCAGGTGGTTGAAAAGAAAGATCCGTCATGCATCTTTAACAATGTAAAGGTTGGGTAGGGAGAGCAATGTTACAAAAACCTGAAAACTTCTTTCTACAAAGACCAACTTCTGTGCGCCAGCGCTGTCATTTCCAAGTGCTGGGATTGCTGCTTCTGAAAATGAGCCTTTTAAGCTCAGTCCTTCTCCCCTCAACGAAATGTGTTCTGTGGTAACAACCCAATTCAAACTATGTTGTACGTAGAAATTATTTTTCCTTTGTGACAAAAACTGGATTTAAATGCTAAAATATCCCCTTTTTTGTCTTCTTGAAAAATCTGCCTTTGGTCATGAAAGCTTTTGAAGCTAATGGGAAATTCTCCGATCCCCTTTGCCATGGCTCAGAGGGAGAGCAGGATATCGGTTTCTCTGTAAATAGCATAACTGCTGCCTTCCCGGTGTTTGAGGTTTGAACTGCTTTGATGGGATATATTTTCAAGCAAAAGTGGTGGTCAATTTGGATGAAAAGTGATAAAATTGAGTGGATTAAATTGGCTGTCAGCCGTTGAAATGCTGTTTTTGATCTGAAACTTGGTGCTAGCAGCCTTTATGTATGTAGGGAATGAAATGTAAATTTCCTACAATTTTTTCTTCTGACACATCAGTATTATAACAATTCTTTTGTATAGCACTTTACACTTTCTAGATCATGGGTCAAACTTTTTTCTGTAAAGGACCACATCGTAAGTATTTTAGGTGTTGCAGGGCACAAAATGGAGCTCCTCGCCTGCATGGCGGCACTAAAGCCGCCCTGGGCAGTTTGTAAGAAAGAGGCCTGGCTGTGTTTTAGTAAACCTTTATTTACCATTCAGGCAGCTGGCTGTGTAGGTACTAGTGTGCCAGTCTCTGATCCAGATAGTCCTCCTCCTCCATGATGGTGGTGGTGGTGGTGGTGGTGGTGGTGGTGGTGGGGTCATGCTGTCAGCCAGCCAGGGTTGTGAGTGCCTGTCTGGTCCAGGCAGTCTGCATTGTTAATGCGCACAAATCCCTGAACAAAGGGTATAGGTGATTAGTGCCACTTCACAGAGCAATGAAGTGAGGCTCAGCTGTGTCCTTTATGAAACCTCATTTTCATAAAATGAAAATAAAATCACCTTCTACAGTTGAGGCATGCTTCTAACATTTTTTTTTTTTTTTTTTTTTTTTTTTTTTTGTACGGACCCTGTGATTTTCTGTGTGTTATTAATGATCTGCCCTTCCGTCACTTTGGGAACTTTCTGGTAGGCCATGCCTTTTACAAAGCACAGGGGACTGTCTCGGAGCCATGTGTAGGGGGAGTGCATTTTGAAAGAAGTCTATCACTTTTTAAAAGCATTCCTAGTTCAAGAGGAGCCTCTCTCAAGAGAGCAGCCATTGCAAACCAGAGGTAACTGGGTTACTTAACATCCTCATGGCACAAGGAATAAAAGCAACAAGATTTCTGGGAAAAAATACACGTAAGTAGAACTTTAAAAAAAGAAAATCCACTTGCCTTTCACCCCAAAGATAATCACTGTAGACACTGGGGTCTATTCTGACATTTTGTTTCCATGTAATTATCATATAAACTAGAGGTCCCCTCAGCCCAGCCTGCACCCTCTCCAATCCGGGTCCCCTCAGGGGATGTCTGACTGCCGGTTAGGCCAATACCTGGATTTGGGCCTAAACCGGCAGTTGGACATCTCTCTCACAATCCTGGACTGCTAGCTCCTAATCGCTCACCTGCCTGCCTATCTGGTCACCCCTAACTGCCCCCCCCCCCCAAGTGGTCTGATCACCTCTCTCTGCCTCTGCATGCCAGCCTGATTGCCCCTAACTGTCCCCGTTGCTGGCCTGGTGACTCCAAACCGCCCTCCACTGCCAACCAGGTCATCCCAATTGGTCCCCCCCACCCCTTTTGGCCTGCTTGCTCCACACAGCCTGTTGTTCAGTCATCCCTCACCCCCTTGCCATCCTGGTCGTGCCATGCAGCCTGGTGTTCAGTTGTTTGGTCGTCCCTCATTAACCCCCTTGCTGGCCTGGTCATAGGCATCCATCTTGTGAGGGCATGAGGGTTAATTTGCATATTACCCCTTTATTATATAGGATATGTCTTCCCTCTGGGCTTGTGTAGGTGTGAGGTAAAACTTTATGCCATCCAAAAGTCTGCAGAACTCATTTTTTAAGAAATGATATTCATGAATACTTGTCTGAAGGTCATGTGGTCTGTCCACGAAGGACCCTTTTGTCTTGAATTAAGCTAGGTCCTGGGAGAGCCAATGCAGCATGAATTGTTTTATGCTGGTAGAATCATTCTTTTGCAGTTCACTATGAAGCTGCTGATAGAATTATTCTTTTGTAGTCAGCCTATGTTGCTTCAGAAGATCAGCAGCCAATAGCATCCAGCTCTTACTGTGTTTTTCTTCCACATAGAGTTGGTCCACATAATGCTCTCTTTAAAAAGTATATTTTTATTGATTTCAGAGAGGAAGGGAAAGGGAGAGAGATAGGGAAACATCAATGATGAGAGAAAATCATTGTTCGGCTGCCTCCTGCACGCTCCCTACTGGGGATTGAGCCCACAAACCAGGTATTTGCCCTTGATTGGAATTGAACTTGGGACCCTTCAGTCTGTAGGCCCAATGCTCTATCCACTGAGCCAAACCAGGCAAGGTGATGCTCTTTTTAGCCCCACCCTAGAGAAACACTTGCCCCATAGACCAAGAGAGACTCATACAGACAGCTCTGTCCATCACATTGATCATAGTGGCAAACATTCAATACAACACACAAATATCAGTCAACAAGAGAGCAGATAAAAAAGCATAGTATAGAAATCAATACAGCAATGAATAAATATCCATAAAATGTAGACTGGAACTGAAGATAGGCAAGGAATTCACACATGGGATAAACTATTCGGAATAGCAAGGGGATTGTAAACATAAAAATCAGGGTAATGATAATGGAGAGATTCTCAAAAGTACTAGAAGATTTATGTCTTAAGGGATACACAGGAATTTGTTTTATTACTGTTATTCATTTCCTACACGTATGTATGTGTTACATACTTTTTTTGTATGCTTGAAATAGTTCACAATTTAAAACCTTGGGTTATGTGAAAGTGTTAGGCCCATGTTCCTCTAGAAGCTATGCAAACTTCAGTTTATTACAGTCCTTCGCTACCTACTGGCCCGCCTATCTCATTTAGTTTTAGTGCACTTGAGCTTTTGACCCCTGGCCTAAAATCACCCTTGTGCCCTGGCCGGTTGGTCTCAGTGTTTGGAGCATTGGCCTGCGGACTGAAGGATCACAGGTTCAATTCTGGACAAGGGCACATACCTCAGTTTCTGTCCCCAGCCCCTGTCTGATGCGTGCAGGAGGCAACCAATCAATGTATCTCTTTTACATCAATGTTTCTCTCTCTCCCTCCTTTCCACTCTTTCTCTCTAAAAAGATAAAATCAATAAATAAATAAATAAAAATAAAAAAAGGTCAAAGGAAAAAAATATCTTCGGGTGAGGATTAACAAGAAAATCAATTTAAAAAATCTACCCTTGTATTTTCTAAGTCATGTAGATATGGATATTGTTGACTACACATGTTGTGTGTCATGTGAGTAATTTCTATGTGAGAGAAATTTCTCTCAGGTGTAAGTACCAGAAATGGTGTTCTTGACTAGCCAGGTCTTTTGGATGCTGTGAATGCTGTCACTGATCTTCTTTCCTTGGCTGCTAGGAAGCTCAGAGGCAAATGAAGGCTCATCTTTAGCTAAAATGCTGATATTGTGGCATATATTTTCAATATTTCAGGATTCATCTGTTCTCCTGACTCTCTTCTTTTGTAATTTAAAATACTACTCCTTATAACAATTATTACTATTCTTTTTTTTTGGAGAAAGAGATTATATAAATTAAAACGCTTCATGCTAGGGTTTGTGAGAACATTTTGGAAATCTGAGCTTTTTCCAGAATATTTTATTCATAAAGCTGCTTTGTTCATCTATTTCAGCCATGTGAGTTACTGATTTTCCAAGAATGAGAATATAATTAAAATACACTTAACGCTAAAATGCAACTGCACATAATTTGATCTTCGATAATTTAGAAAGCAGTTAAGGAACTTGCCGTTCCTCATGGCCATAATTATGAACATCAATTATCATAGTGTGACACTATAAAAAACCTGGTTGTTTCAGCTTCCTGATTATTTGAAGTCTGTGGGAACTAGGATTTAGAGTCTCTGCAAGCAGTGTGTATATAGGTCTTTCAAGCCCCCACATATGAAGAGTTCATATATGAGTATCAAAAGGAGAGGCAGGTAGGTCTCAGTGGAAAGGGCTGTTTTCTCCATTTATCCGGTAGCGCCTACTATGTGCTAAGCGCTGGAAAGGTTGTTGCCTTTTGGTTCAGTGCAAAAGACAGGGATGTAAATAATATAGTTGTTAAAACTGGTGAATGAATGCCTTGGCCTCTTACCTCAGCCCAGAGGGAACAGTGAAGGGTCGCTGTGCCAGGAAAGAGCATGCCATGGGAGCCGCGTGTGGGTGGACTGGGTGTGGAAGGTCTAAGAAGGCCTACAACAGGGGCTTTTTGAAGGGGCTCATCTCTTCACATCCTTACTGTCCGGTGGTGGAGGAGATGATGTTCCTGTGGAGGTGATGGAGGAGGTGGGGACGCTGGTTTCAGCATTAATTGAGTATTTCTGTGCTGGGCACCATGCTAAGCACTTTACGACACTGTCTCATTTAATCATCATGGCATCTCTAGGAGGGTAGAAAAGTTTTTGTTTGCCACTTTATTATTGTTATTTTATTTAAATATATTAACACAATATGTTTAATAAAATATCATATTAGTTCTTTTAGTTCCAGGAATATAATGTAGTGATTTGACATCTTTATGCTTTATAGTGTGATCACCTCACTAATTCTAGTAATCAGCTGTTGAGGTGAGGACATTTGAGGTTTGCTCTCTTAACAACTTTCAAATGTATAGCATAGTACTGTTAATTATAGTCACCATGCTGTACACTAGGTCCTCAGAACATATTTGTCTTGTGACTGGAAGTTTGTGCCCTCTGACCAACTCCTCCCTGAGTCCCCCACGGCCCAGCCCCTGGCCACCACCACTCCGCTCTCTGCTGCTCTGAGTTTGGCTCTCCTAGACCCCACCTGTGAGTGCGAAGGGCCTCTCTCCTGGGTGTTTTGGTGACCAGTGGCAGGTGATGGTGGCAAACCACCTCCCTTTTCTGGGCATGTTTTACCGTCTTCAGAAAGAGCAGCAGTGCCCTGGCCAGTGTGTTCAGAGGTTAGAGGACCAGGTAGCAGATCAAAAGGTTCTCAGGTTCTATTCCTGGTCAAGGGCACACACCTGGGTTGCAGGTTTGATACCCACCCTGGTCAGGGCACATGCAGACAGGCAACCAATCGCTGTATCTCTCTCACATCAATAGTTCTCTTCCTTCCTCCCTCCCTCCCTCCCTTCCTTCCTCCCTTCTTTTTTCTCCCCCCGACCCCCCCTTCAACTCTCTCTGAAAATCAGTGGGAAAAATACTTGGGTGAGGATTAACAAAAAATAAAATGGGAAGAGCATCCCAGCCATATCAAAACCTGAGGCAAATAGAAAATCAGTTATACCGATCCTATCTATATTTAAAATGTTGCTGTTTTGTTCATTATAGGTGTTTTTTTGTGTGTGTTTTTTTGCATTAATTTTGATTTTTTCCCAATTTTTCATGAAAACATTACTTCGGATGGCTGAGTTTTTTTGGTACCCCCTTAAGTTTTCCAGCTGACTCCTGGTCACCCCAGCCCCACTCTGAAAAGCTGATTGCTCTGGACATGAGGCCTCATCCAGGCTCCGAAAGCCTGACACAGCGCAATTTACAGTTTCCCAATCACCGGTCTCTGGGCTTTGAATAGGAAAAGACAGGGTTTTCCTTCGGGTATTGGGTCAAGTCACTTGTCCTTTTCATGTGGAAAGACAGAGTACTGACAAGCTGTAACCTGTCCAATCCACCGCGGGCCTCCCAGTACACCTGGGGCTTTGTGGAGCTAGCAGAACCTTAGGCTGGGGATTAGTGTATCACAGAATCTTTGAAACCTCCGTCCTGTTCAGGCCAAGCCTGAGCGGCTGAAAGCCTGCGAATGCACATTTCATTACCTTCACAGCCGCCTGCCCTCCGGCCGAAATTGAAGGCCCCTTTGGCGTTTAATGATGATGGCTCCCGGTAAGCCCACTGCTGTCGGCAGTGCCCGCCACTGCAGCCCGGTCTTCGGGGAAAATGGCACCATATTTAATTTTGCTTCCTCAGCACTTCGGAGATTCTTCAAAAAAGTTATCAGGGATCTGACAGCAAGGGACAGGTTTGTCGCTGAGCTGTCCTGTTGAACTAACTCACTGGCTCACCAGCAGCCAGTGGAGGTGGGGGGAGGGTAGGCAGGCAGAATCATCGTTTTTCACAGCTTTGTCCGAAGACCAGGCTTTGGGGGTTGTGGGAACAGGCACGTTCCCGGAATGTGGCCACCTGGGAATGCGGCTTGTGAAGGAAGGGGCCTGAGAGAGCACAGTGTCTGCAGGACCCAGGCTGGGCTCTGAGCCCTGGCCCTCTGTTGGGGGGGGGGTGGGGGGTGGGGGGGGAAGGGTTGTGTGTGAGTCAGGCCCCTCCTTGTCTCTGCACGTCAGCTTTTCTGAGTTTAAACTGCTGATGAACAGGCTGCTCTGAGGATGGGCTTCAGAGCAAGCTCAGCAAACCATAATGGCTGTAATCTCAGAGATTTAGGTTCAGTTTCTGGTTGCTCTGCCCACTCCAAGTCTGCGTTTTCTCCTCCATCAAACAGAATAGTGATGCCAACTGGGTATTGTCCTGAGGATGGATGGTTACATAGACCAGTGCCTGGCAGGCAGAGGCTGTGGGTAAACGGTGTATTCTATGGTTAAGGAGACGGAGACATTTGTCTGCTCTATGATGTGAGGAGGATATAGATCCTGTCCAAAATGAGGTGATGTCAGGAGCGGCGTGAGGAGCAGTCCCTGGCACGTGGGGTTGTCACCCATCTCGTGCTTTGGGAATGTTGAGCAGGATGGGTGTCTTCCAGGGCTGCTCTGAGCCTGTTCCTCACCATTTTATTCGCATTTCCTGGCTGTCGGCATCTCTGTAGGTATAGACGTTTGGTGGATGCACGTATAAGCCAAGAAGAGGCAAGAAGCCGTCCATGGTAGAATCCATGAGATCCCTGGGATCCCCTGGGGTCCATGTGTGTCGGAGCTCTGAGTGGCTCGGGTTGTCCCGGAGCCCTGTCTGCACTGTGGTCGCTGCCCGACTGCCGCTGCCCGGGCTTGGCTTGAGCCCTGGCATGGCAGTGCTGGTTGTTGAAGTGGTGAAATATGCTCCCACCTGTCAGCAGTGCTGCCACCAGCAACCTGGGTTCATACTGTCCTTAGTCCTCAGGCACTCCTGCTAGGTGGGTACTGTCATTATCTCTACTTTGTTGACATTCCACAAATACTCTTAGAGTACCTACTATGTGCCAGTCACTGCCTGGGTGCCAGAGTTCAACAGTGAACAAAACAGAACTCCTGGGCTCTGTGGTGCCATGGCAGATCGCTGCAGTGCAGGGCTTATATTCAGTATCCCTGCTTCCACAGAAATAATGTTCATACAAGGGCACAAGTTAAAGACTGCCCCACCAGTTTATCATCCAGAAGTCTTCACAGCATGCAAGGATTTACTTAGCTAACGAGCAGAGGCAGTAAGAACGCTGATGAGGCACAGTGATTGGTACATGCAATACCGTGGACGAATCTCAAAATCATTATGCTAAGTGAAAAAAAATCAGATCAGAAGAGTATTACTGCCCTAATCGGTTTGACTCAGTGGATAGAGTGTCAGCCTGCAGACTGAAGGGTCCCAGGTTGGATTCCGGTCAAGGGCATGTACCTTGGTTGCGGGCACATCCCCAGTGAGAGGTGTGCAGGAGGCAGCTGACGATGTTTCTCTCTCATCCATGTTTCTAACTTTCTACCCCTCTCCCTTCCTCTTTGTTAAAAAAAAAAAAAAAATCAATAAAATACATTTAAAAAAAGTATTACTGTATGATCCATTTATAGGAAACTCTAGGAAACATAAATTAATCTCTGTAGACAGACGCACACTTGCTTGAAGATGGGGCATAGGAGTGTCAGGAGGGAGAGGTTACTAAAGGCCAAGGAAATTGGGAGGCAATGGCTGTGTTTACTAGCTGATGGTGGTGATAATTTTGTGTGTAACCAAATGTCAAAACTTACCAGTTACATACCTTAACTGTGTGCAATTTTATTGTATGTCATGTATACCCCAGTAAAGCTGCTTTACGAAATGGTGAGGTGGCGTGCTTAGGGCTTCCTGGCACATTTGGGGGCAGTGCCCCACTCCTGCAGGAGAGACCAAAAATCCACCTATGCATTTGGGGAAAAATAATTGTAGGTAGCCTTTCCCCATCAGGGAAGTTTGTTATCCTTAAATAACCACTGTGAAAGGAGGGACGGGGTGGAATGAGCTGGGGCTTCCTGGGAGGATCATAACCTCATAAATTGTAGTAAAAAGTGAGTAAATTCCGCTTCCTTTAAAAAGAAAGCTATAAGCGAGAGCTGGTCATTTATAATCAACTCTTCAGGGCAAAATGCCTTGCTAAAACCCCTGGCTTTTCATTTGAAATCCTGTCAGGGACTCAGGAAGTCACTTTCTGGTTCTGAAATCTCTGTGCAAGGGTACTTTTTCCTCAGTGCTGCTCTTCCCACAGGTTGCTGGACATGTGTCAGGGTGTCTTCCTCCAAGTTCCATTACAAAGGGGTCAGGCATGGAAGGCCCAGGGGACGTCTCTGATTGCCTTCACTTGTGCAGTTCCCCCATTTGAAGCATATCCTTCCACCCCTAGACATCATTTGAGACCCTGCCCAGGCATTGCTTCCTCCAGGCAGCCCTCCTGGACCACCCAGGCTGGGGCCGGTGCCTCCCTCAGTCCTCATTGCCAGTCTCGTTCTCCTCTTTGCTCGCTGGACTACCCTGCAGGGCATCTCTGATTTATCTCAGATGCCATTGTACTTGCAGTTCCTATGCCTTGGAATGTTCTTCCTAAATCTAGCAGCTCTTTATCCTTCAGCTCTGAGCACCCTCTCTCATTCCCCCCCCCTCCCGCCCCCCAATTCCAGTGCTGGCCTCTCTTGCTCGTGGAGCTTAATCTTACACCCTCCATCTTCCTTCCTTCAGAACAACACAGTCTGAGTCGCCGTTCCCTTGTTCCCTGCCTGTCTCTCATTGGAAAACGAGCCCCGTGGAACAGAGACTTTGGCTGTCACTGCTGTGCCCTGGTGCCGGGGCCGACGGGCAGCATAGGTGGGGGTGGTTTTAATGAGGGCACTGATTAAAGGAGTTACCTGAGATGAAGAGGTTACAACAGGGCCTGGCTGGCATTCAGGAAGCACCAGTAAAGCCTTTGTTTAAAACAACTAAAATTGGGTCTCAGTGTCTTCTTCCCTGTGAGCTTTTGAAATCAAGGTTTGTTTTTTTTTAAACTCTAATTGAAGTCATGATTGAGCAGGAAGAAAACCGCTATAAGAGGAACAGAAGCCAGTCATGTCTCTGGCCAGTGATAGATCTTGGTGGATAAAAAGTGACACATACGGCGCCACTTTGCTTCATACCAGACGGCCTGGGACTCCAGATTTCCCTGTCTTCTGAGCAGTCTGTGGGTGGTTTTGGAATTACAGTGGAAGGGGTGGCAGCAAACCATGTGTTCTACCAATCACTGTGGGGCTGTCAAATTCGGTTCCCTAATTTCCTGGGCATATCTTAATTATGACTCATGGGCTTGCGTTTTTCATTTTTTTAATCCTCACTCAAAGATATGGTTTTTTAAAATTAATTTTAGGGAGAGAGCAAGGGAGAGGTGGAGAAGGAGGAGGAAGAGAAACATTGATCAGTTGTCTCCCATAAGCACTGTGGCGGGAGATTGAACCTGCAATCTGGGTACGTGCCCTGACCCGGAATAGAACCCACAACCTTTTGGCTGGGATGATGCTCCAGCCAACTGAGCCACACCGGCCAGGGCTCATGAGCTTGCACTTTAAATTTCTAGTTTTATAATCCAGAATCTTGGGAGGCCATTCTAGCTAACTCAGGGGAGTGACAAAGCCACTGATAATTATGAAGCAAAATGAAAGATTCTGAACCCTTTGGGCTGGACTTCAGTGGGTATTCTAATGGAGAGTCATGGGGAAACAAGGTCACTGTGACACCTTAACTCTATGCAAACTTACAAGGAAGGGCCAGAGAGTAAATGTCCATGCTTGGCTGATTGGGTGGTCTGGGTTGTAGGTAGTCAGCCCTGCCGTTGTGTAATGAAAGCCATCAGAAACCATGTGAAACACAAGTGTGGCTGTGTTCTGTAACACTCTGAATCATGTTCCCCTTCCCCAAGTCCCCATGTTGAAGCCCCAGCCCCCTCAATGACTATGTATGACCTTTAAGGAGACAAATAAGGTTAAATGAGGTCAGAAGGATAGGCCAGTGGATAGGTCTGATATCCTTATAAAGAGAGGAAATATGGGTTCATAAAGAAACACCTGGGTTGTGTGCCGAGAGGAGAAAGGCCACATGAGGACACCACAAGAAGGTGCACGTGGGGCCTTCGGAGAAACTCATCTTACCAGCACCTTGAACTGTAAGCAATTAATTTATGTTGTTTAAGACTCCCCCATCCCTGTCTGTAGGATTTTGGCAGCTCTAGGAGATGTATATAGTTCCAATAAAACATTATTTACAGAAACAGGTGTCTGGCAGTCTTTGGGCCATGCCTTGTAGTTCATTGACCTTGCTGTAGGGGACTGTCTACACTGAATAACCAATAGGAAGTTTTAGCACAGGCATTCTGGGTTGGGTACTAGGGGTCTAAGAGAATAAACTAGGCATAAGCTCTTTGCTGGGGTGGAGGTCACCAGCTCATGAGGGAGATAGTCAACAAATGGTCAAATATACAGTCAAGCTGATTTCAGATAGAGAGCCAAATGTTCTGAAGAAAACGCTGAATGATGTGAGCAGGGACTGTTGGGGGGCGGGGAGGGTCTGGGAAATGGTCTGTTGGGTCCCCTGATGAGGTGATGCTTAAAATTCAAAGGTTGAGTTGTGGAGTGTCCAGGGCAGAGAGCCAGCAAAGGTCAAATGTCAGAGGCAGGGGCAGGCTTAATAGTTTCGAGGAACTGGCAGTAGCCTCAGAGGTAGGAGAGTTTGGAGCAGATTCACCAGGGGCCAGCCTGAGTGGTATCTAGGTTAGTGTTATGTACAAAAGCCCCTTTTACTGGAGTCAGGGTCTTGCTCTCTGCCAGTCAGGGACCGTCCCTGCCCACCTGTCACTCCTTCCACACCCCAAGCTCCCCACTGCTGCACTACCCTGGCCATACAAAGTCCCGCCCCCTTTGGGCGCCTCCTCCTGACTCCTCTGCACACTTTCCCTCCTGGCACTTCCCTGCGGCCTCCTGTGTATCCATAGGGTGACCAGGCAGGCGGGTGCACAGTGACTTGGGACAATGGCAGAAAGTGAGATCTTCCGAGGCCCTGTGGGTAGTCTTTGGAGGGCTTTGAACAGAGGCAGGTTTTTAAAGGCTCATTCTGGCTGTTGGGTTGAAAAATAGAGCATGAAGTGGTGGCCCCATGTCCCTGGGGGTTAGAAACATCACATTTTATTGTGGTTTTTGTTTGTTTGTTTTTATTAGATGAAACTTGACTTATACTGTTCATGCCAAGCTTGCTTCCTACCTGCTCTGTTTGGAGGAAATTGAATCATAGTGGTTTTTCCCCCTCTCCCCCCAGAAGTTTCTCTTTGTACATGAGCTTTCTGCAAGAACTAAGGCTTCTCCTGGGAAGTCTGGTCTGCAGTGCATGGGGGTGGCTCCTCCTACTGCTTTATAACAGGCCGGTGCAGGCGGGGGACTCTGCTGGGCTGCCCTTCCCTCCGAACACAGGCCCCAATACAAGAGGCAGAATCTCAAATATTGTCTTTATCACTTCACTCCAGTGCCTCAGTTTTTCCATCTGTAATATGGGCCTACTGCACAGGGTTGTTGGGGTGAAACAGAATCATATTTTCCAGTCTCTTCACATGAAATATGAAATTGATAAAATGCAAGCCTTTGTTATTACTGGTTTGAGTTGTTATTTGGACTGTCCTGTGCCTTTTAGCAAATGCTTTTAGTTTAAAAACATGAAAATAGAAAAAGATTTTAAGTGTTTACTTTTTTTTTTAAGCAAATTGACTCCACAGTTTTTCCGTGGGACCTGAGATCCCATTGATCTGCAGAGACCCCAGTTGAGCCATCACAGGGTTATTTACGTTTTCTCCATGTGAGTGTAACTTCCTCACGAGTTTGTTTTCTTTCTCTGCTATCCTCAGAGCAGCCCACCCCACTGGTCCCTGGTTGCTGCGTTGGCAGGGCTCACCAAGTCAGATGCCAGAGTCTAGCCTCATGGCGTTTGCCAGGAATGGAGCACCTGGGCAGGAGTGTCCGGAGGATGCCTCACTCTGCTCCGCTGTCTCTGGCTATTGCTTGTCGGTTACATGGGGTGAGCAAAGCCTGTTTGCAGTCTCAACCCTGAGCCCTTCTGTTAATTGGTTCTGTTCCCCTCCTTTCACCCACATTCTTGACCTTGAAACTCCAGGCTTGGCTCTTCATTTATCTCATATCCTCTTTGATGATAGTCATTGCCAGGGACACAGCTCTGAGCTGACAGACAGTCCTTCCTACCCAGAAACCCATTATTGGGAAATTCCTGAAACCTCCCAAGCTACCTAAACATCTGTTTCTAACCTCCCCCCCCCAAAACAAACAAACAAACAAACAAAAACAACCACCACAAAAAACAAAACCTCTGTCGATAATGAAAGATACCGAGGGAAATTAGAGCTGCAGGAACAATAGTGGGAAAATTTCAACCAGGACGTAGCTCTGAGTGACTTCACTCAGGAAGCCTTGTCTCTCTCCCTTTGGCCTTGTCTGCAGTCCCCGTAGCAGAAGGTGCATTACAGCAACATGGCTGCTGGTGGAAGGCACCGAAAACCTGTCGCTATTCCAAACTGTTAACTGACTATCCTTTGCACAATTTTGCCCTTCACTAGCAATTTATCCCATTTCTGCAGTTCTGTGGGCCTTTCCCTGACGAGAAGAGAGAATAAAACTCTAAAACGTCTACAATGTGTTTAAACTCTGTGCCATTCCAGTCTGCTTCCTCTGAAAGGCATTTGTAAGGAGGTGAACGGCATTGGTAGAGTGTCACAAGGCATTTATTTGCAAGGTATTGAGCAGGTTTTAATTTGACAAGGAAACTGCCCAGGAAGGATTGGAAAGGTGATTTGGAAAAGGTTTGCTTTGTAAAAATTAGTTAAATGCATTTGGCAGCTCTACTTTGAAGGTTAATTGTGATACTGACTGTTAGGGAAAACCCAATTAATAATAACAGGGGGAAAAACTGCATTTCAGTAATTCTAGGTTGTGACAAGCACTTTATGAAGCCAAGAATTCAACATTAAGGCTTAGCGTTGATCTTCAGCCTGTGGCCCATTGTTCCCAGGTAGTGACACAGATAAAATGCATTAATTAAATATTTGGGAAGCACCTTGCTGCTGCTTCTTATTTATTATCTTGTATGAGGTTGACATCGTGGCAATTTCAAAGAATAAAAGATTTGCAGAGAATTAGGTTTGTTCTTTATCAGTCGGATTACTATTTAAATATATTTTTTAACTTGCATTTCCTCTGTTGGGGTGCAAGGGGCAGTCCGGGTTGGGGATTGTCCCGGAAAGGTCAAACTGGGTGGGCATGTGTGGGGGTCAAGAATCTAGAGCAAGGTCCTCAAACTTTTTTTCTGAGAAGGGCCAGATAATAAATAACTAAGTTCAGCTTTGGGGACACAGGGTCTCTCTTCCAATAAAACTTTATAAACACACAGAGCTAGATTTGGCACACAGGCTGGAGTTGGCCAACCCCAGCTGGAGCTGGAGCCAAGCAGCCAGGGTTTGAGTCTAGGCCACTTCCGAGTCTGCCACTCCAGACAACAGTCTTTGTAGGTGTCTCAGAGTAAAATGGGCCAATCATAGTGCCTGGCCTCCTGGCGGGTCAGGTCAGTGAGGGAGGCACCGAGGCCCAAGAGTGGAGAGCATGAACGGATGATCACTCCTGGTGATGGGTCAGTGGAGGCAGCCCCGCTTGGTTGGAGGACGGTGTGGTGATGACTGGGCCATTGTCAAAGACATTTGAGAAATCCCAGCTGCTAAGGGTAGGGAGAAATACCTGAGCCTTCCTGTTGGGCTGATGGGACTGTGAGCTCTTCCATTAGAGTCTGGAGGGGGATCTTGTAGGACCCTATGAGCAGCTCCTTGTGGTCATGCCCATGGGACACCTCTCCTTTCCCCTGGGGCCAGGAAAGCAGCCCCCCTCACTCAGGGTCTCAAATCTCTCATGCCAGTCACACTCATCTCTTGGTCAGTGATGACAAAATAACCCAGACAGCTTTCTTTGCAGATGATTGGGGTCCTTTAAGCTTCTGAGCAGCTTTCAGCTTTTGCAGCAGGATGGGAGTTTCTGTAATCTGAGATCCCTGTCCACACCACTCCTGCCATCCTGTTTGCCTTTTCTACCAAAGGATTCCTTAGCCACTTCTACATACTGGGAATGGCTCACTGCCTCATCTTTTTCAGTCCTGTGATGCCAACTGCAGCTCCTCCTTGGTTTCCAGCTTGTGCCTCTGTTTAGCAGGGTGCTGTGGCTGCCTCCCTGTGCTTGTGGGAGCTGGCAAGGTCAAGCCCAGAGGCCCAGGTCTTCTGAATGTGGAATAGAACCTTTAATTTTACCTGTAGCTATTGCTGCGTGGAGCATAAGAATTCATTTCACACACACACACACACACACACACACAAAAGCTCTAAGCAGAGATGGTCAGTAGTAATAAGGATAGCAGCAGCTAATGCTATTTGCATTCTTACTGTGTACTAGGCAGCATGCTAAGTGCCCAGTCCAGATCGTTTCAATTATTTCTTGAAGTAACCCCATAAGTTGGGCACCGTGATTATCTGTATTTTCCTAATGATGTCAGGGCCCAGCAATGGTCAGTATATGCTCAAGGTCATACTCTTCACAACTGGCAGGATTCGGATTTGAACCTGCAGTCTGACTCGACACCTCCATGCCCTCCTGCCTCTCTCGTAGGTTGCGGTACACCCGTGAGACAGTCTTTGTGGGTCTGTGTGTATAACAGTGGTCAGGACACTATGTCTTTGTTAAACCATTATCATATTTGAAGAAGAACCAGCTGTTATTTAGGGAGGTAGAAAACATATTTCCATTTTAATTCAAATTAAATCAGACCCTAGTCAGAGACCCAGAGGCAGGGACTGTTCCCAGAGTGGCTAACAAGGTTGAACTCTAATGTTGCTGTCTTTCAGCTCCTAGGGAGAAAGTTTTGGATGTAACACGGTAGGGTCGGGGTATTCAAAATAGACTCTCAGTCAGCATCCTGCAGCGGCATAAGAGCCATAAATAAATGTGACTGCAGAGCAGTTCTTGGCAGGAATTTAAAAAAAGAGCAAGCTTTCAGCAGGTGACGTGAAACTGCTCGCACTGCCCTGTATCTGTAGGATGCTGCCGCTGCGCAGGACGGCCTGAGCAGGTCGGCACGCATCACTGGCTGCGCCTTTTGTTGTGGTGACTCTGATACCTTAAGATCCTACCCTCTCAGGGAAAACTGTGTTCTCTCTTTGCCCAAGGGTTTTCATTTAGACGGGAGACGTGTGCTCTTCTTCTGTATCTGAAGGGAAGGCAGTGACAGGTGGTTTGCTCTCCCATTTTAGAGCTCGAAGACCGAGGTCCGAGGAAGTCATGTGTTACCTTACTTGTCCCCTGAGTCTGGCACCACAGGAAGTGATAGAAGGCCAAGGGACTCAGCGTGAATTGAGCACACCATTGAGGATTTTTACTTGATTTTACCTTCTTAACCATCCTAGGTAGCAGGTAGCAGAGGGTGCTTTCATAGACAAGGACACTGAGCATAAATTATGTTACCTGTTCAAGGTCACCTGGCTAGTAGGTGATAGAGCTGGGAACAAAACTAGACTTGTCTTCCTTCTAAAAGCTCTGTTTCTGTCACAGAGCCACCCCACCCCAAAGCTGTCTGATGGAGAAATGTGAAAGTGCCCAGGAGGTCCCATCTGCTGTGGCCATCCCTGAACCAGAAACTCGGGATGGGGTGGCGTCACACTTGCCCCTGGTGAAGAATGGGAGAGGGACCCGTTCACTTGGTAATTTGTAAGAGCTGTGTCATCCATATTACAGAAATATGTTCCTTAGATTGCCATTTGCTTGCGGCAGGGCTGGCTACATAATTTGCAGGGCCCAGTGCAAAATGAAAACACTGGTCTTTGTTCAAAAGTTAGTATAAAAACACCTTCCTTCTTTCTGCAGTCAGGGTGTTTTTCAGAATTTTCTTTACTATTTGAAGTCATACTCCCTGGAGCATGGAGATACTTGCAGGGCAAGTGCACACTCTGGCAGGAGCTGCCCTGTGACCTGATGCATGGGGCCCTGTCATGGGTAGAACATTACAGCACTGCTAGATGGAGACAGGGAAGCCGCAGCCCAGAGCCTGTGGCCGATACTCAGGCACATGCGCCGTTGCCCCATCAAACTTCTTTTACAAAGCACACATTGAGAGAGAAAATTGTTACGAATCTCAAGATCAAGAACACAGAGCATTAAGCCTCAAGTGCAAGACCTACCCCTTCTGAGCTCGGGCCCTGTGTGACTGCATGGGTCATGTGCCCAGGAGGCTGAACTGAGACCATTGACTTTACTTAAGGTCATTTTCTTACTAAAGCTTTGACTTTTTTATATTGCTAAGCTTGACCATCATTTATTTTAGTTTCTGGGTTTTCAGGTTTTGCAAAGGCAAGTATAGATTCTATTGCAAGAAGGAGGAATACGAGGAGGGCAGTAAGTAGCTCACACCCATTACTAGGAGTTGCTTATGGCAGGTTAGAGTGTGTGTGTGTGTGTGTGTGTGTGTGTGTGTGTGTGTGTGTGTGTGTGTTGGTGTTATCAAGGAGTCAAATGAGACAGGAATATTGGGTGACCTTCAAGTTATTTTTTGATGTGATAAATCTGGGAAATTACTTCCTGGGAGAGCCCCTTGGGAGGTTCTACAGTGGGGCTCCCCACCGGGGGGAGAACGCTCATGAGTTATGGGCCAGTAAGAACAGCTGACATTTGTTGAAATGTGCCAAACACCATCCATGAGCTGTTTAACCAAATCCGCCAGGCATCAGTGTCCCTCATTTCACCATATTAAGCCGCCACCATATTAGCTCAGAAATTCCTGTTTTCACTTGAGCAGTATCTCCCAAGGGCACGGCCCTTGGCACCTGCGATATTTTCTTCACCTCAGTTAGCTCCTTTCAGGCTTCCATCCTAACAGTTGAGAGAAGTTCACATCTCCTTTAGCAGATGAGAAAATGGGCAGTTGGTCCAGCCCTGGTAGTAAAACACCTTCCCTCAGGCAAAGGCCCTGTGGAGAGTGGAGAGCCACGTGTCCCGTGCCTCCTCCCTCACCAGTCAGCCCATCCCAGCACCCAGGCTGTGGGGGTCAAAGTGAGAGCTTCCCCACCCCGTCTCCTTTTTAACCGCTGAAACCCATGAAAGTGTGTGTGCTCACACTCTTTGTAGAACAGCAAGGTTTTATAGACCTGCTTTATGTTGGTTTCTGGATAAAGTTACAAGGCCACACATGTATGTGTTAGTTTGTGGATACTGAAACCACGTGCCAGTTTCTTCCCCGAATAGCCTGCTCAGAGGGAACATCTGTGAAGTGGCCCCCACTTGTCCAGACTAGTTTTCCCAAAGCAGTGATTTGAGGCTCAGGCTTGTGTGGAGGGAAGCAGACAGACCTGGCCCAGAATCTGACTAGCAGGTGGTGCTGGCCTGGCACTTCAGCTCAGTGCCCTCATCTGTGGAGTGAGGGAGACTGATGGCTGGCTGGTGGTGAGGGGATTCGGTGCTACAGCTCATGGATGGTGCTTGGCACTTTAACAAATGCCAGCTATTCTTATAGCCCATAGCTCATGAGCATTCTCCTCGAGGTGGGGGATCCCACTGCAAACCTCCCAGGGGGCTCTTCCAGAAAGTAATTTCCAAGCATGGCTGGTATTAGGACATTCTAACACTGGATGGGTGGGATCCAAACATTCTGAGTAACCTGTTAACTGATGTAGAAATTTTGTTGATTTTTTTTGTCTTGTCACAAATATTGAGTGCCTTTGCCAGGCACTGGTCTGTGTGTGTGTATGTACTTATGTGTGTACATGTGTATGTATGTGAACACATGAAGCAGATTTGGTCCTGCTTTTATGGAGCGTCTGTCTAGCAAAGGGAAGAGACTGTAAATAAGCCATCAACAACCAACTCTAGGTGCATTCGTTACCTATTTCTGTGCAACCAATTACTCCAAAACTTGTAGGAGAACATTTTATAATACTTCTTGTTGATTTGTGGCCAAAGTTCCCCTCCAACCTGACGCAGGAGTTCCCTTCTGGACTCCATCTTTGGGCATGGCCTGTCCACTAACTTTGGGAAGCTGGCATCATCAGGAGGAGTCGGGCAGAAGCAGAGCTAATGCAAGACAGGCACTGGCCCACTTGTGAGGGCTCCATGCCCATGGCCTCATCACTTCCCTAAGGCCTCATGCCCTAACACTGTCCCATTGGGTTAAATTTCAACACATGATTTGGTCGGGGGACCTAGCATTCAGTCCATAGCATAACTTACATATAAACCTTAAGTGTTCACTCGGGTTCGTGTGACCTCAGGCCCTGCAGCATCTAGGGGTCAAATGATGTAAGGTGGGTGTTCTCTTCCTGCTGCTTGTCTCTGCTTTCTTCTCTGTGGTCTTTTCTCAGACAGGGTCTCATGATGGTTCCCAGCAGCCCCAGACTTCCAGCCTATGAGCTTAGCAATTCCAGTGGCAAGAGGGTTCTTTGCTGTTAGCTCCAACCAGGCTCTTGGAACTGAGTTGCACTGGCTTGAGTCTCCTGCCATCTCTGGACCAATCACTGTGGCGGGGATGACATATGCTGGTTGGTAGGGCCAAGGTACATGCCCACTGGGCATTGTGAAGGGGGAGTGCAGTCAGACCCCCCAGATTGTTTGAGCTCAGAGTGACGGAGGTGTTTCCCTAAGAAAAAGCAGGGTGCCACTAGCTAAAGAAAAGGGAAATTGATTCTGGGCAGGGAGAAACAAGAGCTGTTCGACCTGAGGACCACTGATAAGGGGTCTTTGAGCATTAAATGAGGAATTAAAAATCCCTCTGTTAAAGTTCTTCTAATTTAAACTGTAATGAGCAGGGCGAATTCTTAGCCAGAAGTGTCTTCATCTTGTCTTCATCTCCTCCACTTTCCTGGGATAACTAACTACTGGAATGGAGTCTGGCTGCATGGAGGCCCAGGTCGTTTCCAGATGCACAGTGGGATGCTGCAGAGGAAGCAGAGTTTTGTGGAAACCTGACCTTCCTTTGAAGCCCATTCCCTGTGACTGGGCACATGCATCCTGTCTTTTGGTCAATAAGCACTTATGACTTTGACCTTGGGCACTGCAATGAGACTCAAGTGAGGAGGAGATTTTTGTCTGTTCACTACTGTATCCCCAGTGTCTAGACAGTGCTTAGCACATAGTAGATGCGCAGTAAATGTTTCCGTGTTATATGGATAGATGGACGGGTGGGTGGGTGTGGGAGGCAGAGTGGGACGAGCATGATTTTGAGCTCAACAGACCTGGGTTTGAAGCTGGAGTTGTGGAGCAATTGATCTTTGATTCACCTGATAAAGAGTGGCCACTCAGGGACCTTGGTGGTCATTATCAGTCACTTGTTCCTGGTTGCCAGGTAGACAAGAGATACTCCCCACCCCGCCCCCCTCCCACACATGGCAGGAAGGAGCTGTTCCTGAATCTCCCACCCTATAGCTATTTGTGTATAATAACTTCCTTTACCTCTATCAAAGGAACTTATACCCTTTGCTCATCTCTGCCAGCATCTTTCCTTTATTTATATCATCATCACATTGAGAACTGTGCCCATAGTCTCTTTAAGCCTCTATTTCCTTACCAATAAAATGGGGGAAATGCCTTAAAGAGATGTGAATATTTTAGTGCAGGAATGTTGATGAAGGACCTAGGACAGTGTCTGGCACACAGAAAGCATCTAATCTATGGTTATTATTATTATCATTGGAGCCCAATGAGAGAGCTGTTTTACATTTGGGACCCTCACAGGTGTGAAATACATTAGAAAGTGCTATTTGGGCCCATGTAGTAGACGGACTATAAACTTTGGGATGGACAGATCTGGATTCAAATTTTGGTTTCATAACTTGTTAGCTGTATAACCTTGAACAAATAATTTAATTTGTCTGAGTCCAGTTTCTTCTTCAGTGAAAGGGGGAAGAAATATGACATGGTGTTTAAAGGCAGCCTCACACAAAGATGCCAAAGATGCCTGTGCCATTCTGCATACTTTCATGTCCACTGTTGGAGAGTCAGGGTGATACAGAGTTGCAAAGCTGAAGGATTGTTTTAGCTAGGATAGGCTTGGTTCTGCTGCAGTAACAAACAACCCTTCATCTCAGTTAACTTCCCAGTCATGCTATGTGTCTAACGTGGGCTGTCCTAGGCCAAGGGTGGGATGTTCTGCTCCATGTAGTCACTCAGGAATCTGGCCTAATGGAAGCCGCCCATTTTTCAGCCACATCATCTGAGAACCTGGCTTTCTCTGTGATGTGGTGAGAGAGGGACAGCTGCAAGGCCCCCCAGCAGCAGCCCTGTGCTGAGACTCAGAAGTGACACATATAACTTCTGCCTGGAACCCTCTCTGGCCAGAATATTCAAAAGCCTGTGGCCAGTGTGCATAGGGGGCTGGGAGACGTGGAGGGCAGATGGAATGCTTGTCAAGCATTAGTGTCTCTGCTGCGAGGCCCCATTTGTTGTCTCTGTAATTTCCTGTTTAGGGCCAGAGCAACTGTGGGCTCCGGACTTCACAGCCAGCCAGGTCGCTCCCAGGCCGGAAGGGAAAGAAATGTAGGCCTAATCTCCCGAGCTTGATGGATGCGGCTGAAAATGTGAACTCCCTTTGACCTCTACCAGATGCTGGGAGATGGGTATGGTCTTATTGGGTAACTGAGTGCTCAAATACTATTGGGTAGAAAGTAGAGGAGAGTCACATCTGATAAGCCACTCTTTGGGGGCCAGTTGAGGGGGTGTGGAGCACTGTGATATTTATCTTCACTAAATATGCCACAAGGCCTTGAATGGCCCAGAGAAAAGTTGTATTTCCTGGGGCCCTCTGGGGCAGGAAGAAAGGTGACTGCTGTTTGCCGAGGGCCAGGCCGCACTCTTTGTTGCTGAAATGTTTGATTTCAGTTACATCCCGCAGCACCCCTTTGAGAGAGCAGGTTATGATCTCCATTTTTCCGGTGAAACAGGCTTAGAAATGCTCAGAATTGTAGAGAGATAATAGCTTTTCCCATTTATGGGACATCACCAGCTAAGTGTGGTCCCAGGTTCAAACCCAGTCTGTCTGCCTTTAACATCCATATTCTTATTTTATTTTTTTACCATCTCACACTGTTTTTCCATTGTGAAGCCCATGGAGGCTCAAAGCAATCGAAGAGATGCACATGTTTTTGTTTGTTAATAGAAGCTGTAAGAATCCAAATCATAATGGCAGTATTGTTTTTTGAGCCCTAGTTTTGTATCAACTCATTTAATCCTCAGAGCAACCCTATGATGTATGTGATTCTGCTGCTACCATCTTTAGATGCAGAAACTGAGGACTAGAGAGATTGAATGACTTGCCCAAGGTTACCCTGCAACTTAATGGTAGATCGGGATCCACTTCTAGCCTCCTGCCTCCAAGTGCATTCTCCACACCACGCCCCACACTGCCCTCATACATCCTCCGCACCACACCCCACACTGCCCTCATACATCCTCCACACCACGCCCCACACTGCCCTCATACATCCTCCCACCACGCCCCACACTGCCCTCATACATCCTCCACACCACGCCCCACACTGCCCTCATACATCCTCCCACCACGCCCCACACTGCCCTCATACGTCCTCCACACCACGCCCCACACTGCCTCTTAGGCATCTTCCACACCACGCCCCACACTGCCCTCATACATCCTCCACACCACGCCCCACACTGCCCTCATACATCCTCCCACCACGTCCCACACTGCCCTCATACATCCTCCCACCACGTCCCACACTGCCCTCATACATCCTCCACACACTCCCCACACTGCCCTCATACATCCTCCACACCACGCCCCACACTGCCCTCATACGTCCTCCCACCACGCCCCACACTGCCCTCATACATCCTCCACACACTCCCCACACTGCCCTCATACATCCTCCACACCACGCCCCACACTGCCCTCATACATCCTCCCACCACGCCCCACACTGCCCTCATACGTCCTCCACACCACGCCCCACACTGCCTCTTAGGCATCTTCCACACCACGCCCCACACTGCCCTCATACATCCTCCACACCACGCCCCACACTGCCCTCATACATCCTCCCACCACGTCCCACACTGCCCTCATACATCCTCCCACCACGTCCCACACTGCCCTCATACATCCTCCACACACTCCCCACACTGCCCCTCATACATCCTCCACACACTCCCCACACTGCCCTCATACATCCTCCACACACTCCCCACACTGCCCCTCAAACATCCTCCACACACTCCCCACACTGCCCTCATACATCCTCCACACCACGCCCCACACTGCCCTCATACATCCTCCACACCACGCCCCACACTGCCCTCATACATCCTCCACACCACACCCCACACTGCCCTCATACATCCTCCCACCACGCCCCACACTGCCCCTCATACATCCTCCACACCACGCCCCACACTGCCTCTTAGGCATCTTCCACACCACGCCCCACACCACTGCTCACACCATGCCCCCACCAGCACTCGCTCTAAGCACTGCCTTTCTTCTGAGCAGGTTTTGGTGTCCACACTCATCTCGGATGAGTCAGGACCATGTGCATCCTGGGGAGCAAGGCGGTGCTTACTGAAGGGGTCTCTTTAAGTAATGCTGTTTGATATGAGAGACAGACTCTGTGGCAGAAAAACATTTTTTGATGCTCATAAAATTTAATGTTTTTCACTACTGTCTTTCTTTTGAAATGTGGGCATAATTTATTGAGCTGTGTTTAAAATATTCAGGAGGTCTCTATGTATTCCTTCTGCGGAAATGTGATTAAAAATGTACACTTGGCCTCCCCTGATTTCTGGAAGACATTAGAATATGACAGAGGGCCACATAACTTCAGAATTTACATCTTTATATGCGATTCTGTGTTCTCCAGCATGCAACACAATAAATATATAAGCAACACTTCAGGGTGAAATATTTTCTGGAGAAAATGGAATTGGGGCATCAGTGTGATATTATAACACTTCCTTGTGCAGCAGCCAGTTCTCAGGAGTAAGCAGCAGCTGCAGCAGGGTGAGCCCCACTGTGTGCCAGCCAGGGGCTCCGCGGTCAGCACCAGTCCCATGTGGTTTTCCACCAGCCTGCCTGCTCTACATGATGGATTCCCACTTTGTAGATGAGGAGACAAAGCAGAGGAGTGTGGGCTTGGAAGGGGCGGGCCTGGGTTTAAACTTGCTCTCCAGTCTCCTGCTGGCTCATCTCCTTCCACCTGCAAGTCAGCTCCCAGCCACCCCTGGAGCTCTCCCCTGGCCCTGGGTTCCCCTGGCTTTGGTGCTCCTGTGCCACTGGCACCCTGCGTGGGAACTGTCAGGTTCTGATCCCCAGAGACAGGGTGCTCCTTAGGCATCACCACGATGCCCAGCCCAGGGCAGGGCCTGACCCCTGGGTGAAGGAAGAAGTGTGCAGAGATGCAAGTGCCATAGATAGGAGGGGCTTTGTAAAGTAATGGCCCCGGAGCCGAGAGCGAATGCGTGGGAGGCGTGAACATGGCTCAGGGTTCAGATCCCAAGCTCTCTGTTTATCAGTCTTGATCAGGACTAAAGCTGTGCAAGGACCCAGCCCTCTTCTGCGAATGGGGTCGATAGCTGGAACATGGAAACCACAGGGTAGAGATGCTTCTCTCTAGTTTGCCATTACATCCACGGTGCTTAAAGCAGGGCCCGGGAGATGGCAATTGCTCAATAGGAATTTGTCGAATGAATGGATCTGAGAATGTTCAGATACTGAAGATGGGTTTCTAAAGAAAAGAATATGGTGTGGACAGGTCTTATAAGGTTGCTTGAGCATGGGCTAATGTAGGGACAATGCAGAGACTGGGGCCAGCACAGAGTATGTGCTCAGTAAATGTTCTTAATGATGGCCCTGTGCCCTCCTCCCTCCTGTGTCCATCCCTGCCCCCTCCTTTCCCTCCCTCCCTCCCCAGCTGCCTTCCCAGCAGGCTAAAGAAGTCTGCTGTGCTGGGGAGGCAGAAGGCCATCGTAGGATCCTGGAGATCGATAGTCATTTCTGGGAGCAAGCCTATAACCGCAGTGCTTCAGAAAGGAGAGGCCAGTAGGGCCCTTTAAAGTAATTCTTGACCCATTTTCACAAGCCCAGCCAGGCACAGTGCTTTGTACTTGTAGTGGAGTATAATTACAGCCATTGTGTGATGCCAGGTAAACCACCTTGTCTGCTGTGTTAACAGAGGAGAATCTTTGCCCTCGCACCCCCACCCCTCGCGCTCCATTGATCCAGCAGAAGTAATTAGCCCCAGAGTGTCCTGGCTTGTCACTGGCTTTGGCAGCCATCCACGTGAGACGAGTGGAGTCGGAGAGACCTGTGCTCGAGCCAGGACTGTGAGCTGCCTGGGACAGCGTTGTCTGCCGGGTGCACAGCGCTCCCACGGGTGTGTGTCTGCTGTCGCCTACTGTAATCATCTCTGTGTGACTGTAGGCAAGCGTTATGGCCTCTTTGGACCCATTTCCTCCCCTGTAAAATGGGACAACAGTAGTGCCCCGCAGTGTGTAAGCCGTGGGTGTGGACTGTATACCGCACAGGGGCATGTGCATCAGCCTGGGGGTTGGGTGGAGGTCAGAGGGGCAGCAGATGGCAGGGCAGGCTGTGGGAGTGGGAGTGCTTCAGAACCAAGGCTGTGTGACAGGGATGGGGAAGAGGGAACAGATCTGAGAGATCAGGTCGCCTGTCAGGAGGAACGAGGACCAGCCCGTGTGGGAGCTGTAACTGTTCCCTAACATCTGTTTCTCAGAGGCGCCCCATTATTAATTGAGCTGTTGTTAGCTCAGGGTGTTTCTTTCTTCCCACCAAAGTGTAATCCAGCCCAGTGTTTTTAAGTAGCTCTTCTCTCAAGCTTGGCGTTCTGAGCACAGAGGGGCTTGTTACAGAGGCGATGAAGGGTCTCTTTTGCATGGGAACGTATTGCTGGGGCTTCCGTACAAGCACCCACTCAGCTCAGCACTGTAGATGGAGCCCGCACAGCACCGTCTCGGTGGCACTTCAGGATGGGTCGGCCTCAGGCTTCTCATGAGTGTCACTTGGCGGCTCTACCAGGTGATGTTGAGGAGGATCAGGCCTGAGATACCAGGGCTTCTGCCTCAGCAGGACGAGCCTGAGCATCCACCGGGGTCAGTCCCACGTGCAGCTTAATCTAAGCCGAAGGCAGACAGACTGCAGGAGCAAAGAAACCTGACGCCGGGAGGTACAGGGCTGTGAGCTCCCAAGGCAGACGGACCCCAACTGCAACTGCTGACTGGGACAATTGCTTTACCTTTCACAGCCTTGCCTTCCTCATCATAAAACGGGCATACAGCTCTACCTCCAGGTTGCTGTGTGTGCTGATGTTTAAAGCACCCCGAATGTTGCCCAACCCCAGGAGTGCTCGCTATGATTTTTTTGGGATCATTGTCTGTGGCAAGCACTGGGTAGCTACCCAAACTCTATTATTTTTTTTTGTTGTTGTTCCTAACGGCAAACCTGTGCAATAGAGGACAGTATCCTCGTGTGACAAAGAAGATAGAAAAATCGGCAACTGAGATTATTTACTCAAGGTCACACAGCACTGAGTAGATAGGACCTGGGATTGACCTTCACGTTCCTCCTTTTTCTGTACCTCAGCTGAGGCCCCCCACGGAGATGGCTCCTGATGCTGAGCATCCAAAGTAGTACCTGTCAGTCCCCTGGAACGTCTTCATGTTGGAGTTGCCATTTAGAAACTGGTTTCCAAAACGCCTTCACTTGGAACAAAACCATTTTGAAGAAGGTTCCTCTTTGGCTGCCGGAGTTCCCAGTCTTCCCTGGTTTCTCCTTTGGCCCCTCATCCACAGGAGGCCCGGCTATGCTGGGTGCTCCCCCCTACTGGCAGCGTGCTCCTGAGGAACATGCTTGCAAACTGGCCTGCACCAAGCCACTGGGCCCCCGGTGTCTCAGAGGGCAGAGGGGGCAGCCCAAGACGGTGCCTTTTCCGTGTGTGTGTGTGTGTGTGTGTGTGTGTGTGTGTGTGAGAGAGAGAGAGAGAGAGAGAGAGAGAGAGAGAGAGAGAGAACGAACACACATGCTAGAGCCCCTTGCCTTGGGTCATGCTCTCAGCCAGTCTTTGGTCCCAGGTTCCTCATCTCCTTCAGGTCCTAGGCTGGTATCTCGAGATGCCCGCCCAGCATCAGCATGCTGGTGAAAGGTGTATGCTGAGAGGCAGTGTAGTGGACCTAGACATTAGAATCCCAGTTCTGCCGCTAGCTTGTGGCCTTGGGCAAGGTGTATACCTGTTCTGTGCCTCAGTTTCTTCAGCTGTAAAACTAGAAACAGCACTTAGCTCCAGGGAGCTGGAGGGTGCCAATGAGGAGCTTCGTGGAAAAGGCAGAGCAGCCCCCAGGCAGAGTGATCCTCTCCGAGCCTGACTTCCCTCCCACTGCTGCTGGACAGACATGTTCCCATTTCTCTCCTTTTTTGAGAGTCTTATGGTCCCCCAGTGGAGGAGCAAATTAGATTTGAAAGCACGAGACCTGGTCTGCAGCCCTGGCTCTGTGAGGGAATAAACTGTGTAGCCTTAGACCAGTTACTTAGCCTCTCTGAGCCTCAGTTTCTTCTACCCCCAAATGGGCAGTGTTTCTCGTCCTGGGTTATTTATTTGTTGTCTGATGGGTCAAATGATATAAAAGACACATGCTGTGGAGACATGAAAACTAGAGTTTGGATTTCAGCTGCCACTTGTGAGCTTTGTAAATTGGAGCAGTTTGTTACCTCACTTGCTCCTCTGGGAAATGGGTATGATCAGGCAACTATTGGGGCCAAAGAGAGTGATGGTAACTATACTTCTCCAAGACTTCTGTGACCTGTGTCTCTGTTTAGGACTGGACCTGTACTATTTCACTGATCGTTTTTAACTTTCTTAGTCTTTAAGACTAAGTGACATTCTACAAGGAACCAATGTAGCATTGGTTCTATCTTCTTTTTCAATTATCTTATATTTTATCCAAAATAGTCATATTCGGGCTTTCTTTTTTCATCATTGTTTACCATTGCTTCTAATAATGAATGCAAAACATTACTTCAGAAATAGCATATGCATTGTGTATAGTTACTTCTCAAACGATCTATGGTGAAAAACCAACTTTAAAAAAATTACAATTCATTACAACTAAAACTTTTGTAAAATAATTTTAAAAATCTAGAAAAATTAAGGACTTTCACAGCATCTTGAAATTGCTTTCGGTGTTTCTAAGTGCTTCAGGTCACTGTCAGTGCTTGTCCCAGACTGGAGCCAACAGCATGCATCCCAGCCTCAGTTCCCGGGCCCACTGTGGGCAGCTCTGAGCTCTGACTTCTGGGCTGTGTGAGAGGAAGGTCGCACATGGCTCAATTGTCAAGGCTGCTGGAGGGGCAGGCCTGCACAGTGTCCTCTGGCTGGTGGCTTGTTCAGCTCAGTGAGAACTCCTTAGTTAAGAACTGACTAATAGAAGCACTTCTGTGACATCCCTGGTTTACAGATGAAGAACTGAAAAACTGGCTTCTAAAACTGGGAATGGCCCCATGCATTCAGGCCTAAATGTGTGAAGTCCTTCCCCGTGGTCTTCACCAGTGGGTCCTGAAGCTGATGCATCATCACAGCCACTGAGCCTCTGAGTCAGAGTTTCTGGGAGTGGGGCCCGAAAACCTGCATTTCTCAGAAACCCTCCCAGTGACTGATGATCAGCTTGCTCAGGGCACCCTGGGCCACACTGCTCTGCTTTCCTCCTGAAGCCCTGAACCCCTGAAGGGCTGCCTTTCTCCCCACCCTGAGATGGGGATTGAAGAGCACAGACAGGACCATCCCCATCCTGCTACTTCCTGATTCTGAGCCTCTGGCCTCTCCTTAGGAAGGCAGGCCCACCTTGCAGGAGGGTCCCAAGGCTCACATGAGCTGCTGGATGTGATGCCTGGAAAAGTTCTGGCACGTGGTTGGTGCCCCCCCGTGTGTGAAGGCACGTGGGCATTGGTGAGGTCTAGTCTTCACCGAGGCAGGTGCAGTGTTGCCATCCCAGGAGGAGGTACCCGGTCCCTCCACAGCCGGGTAAATGGGCCCAGCCCAGGTGTGTGTTCTGTCAAAGGGGGTTGATTTTGAGGCATCTAAGTGTGAACATTCTGGAAGAGTTGGGTACATCACCAAGAAGAGCTTTCATTGCTCTTAAAATTGGGGAGTGGGAGTGTCTTGATCTAATTAATCTGGAAGTGTCTAATTAGGAACTGAAGGAGGGCCATGCATGCTTTGCTGGGATGTGATTAGATAGAACATTCTATATGAAAGGAAATGCCAGAGGCATTCTTTTTAAAATTTATAATCCTTTCATGATTTGGCAGGTAATTATGATAATTCTGGGGTTTTCACAGACTTAAAAGCTTTTTCACAGCCACATGATTTTTAGAGATCGTCTTCCCTGATGCTCCAGCTGGAATGATTGCTCAGTCACTGAAGCTCCAAAGGCCTTATTTTTCTAAGCCCAATTCAGATGCCGCCGTCTTGGTGACGCCTTCCCTCCATCCCTTATGCCAGGGACACCAAATGGTGTTGTCATCTGAGCCAGCACACGGGGGCTACCTGGGCGTCTTCCTGAGGAATGAGTGCTGCGGTTGACTAGTGATGTCTGCCTGGGCCAGACCTTGGACAAGGGAGCTGAACCTCATCTATTTCATCCCTCCCCAGTGGCTGGGCATTTGGGTAGGTTCCAGCATTTGGAACTAAACTCCTGCTCTGAACACGTGTAATAAATACAGGGGCAGGATAACTGCCCAGCAGAAACTTCCCAAGTCACAGATGAGGGATTTTAAAAGTTTGATAGATGTTGCTAAACAGCCCTGTGACTTAAACTTCTTAAAAATTTTTTTTCCATCTTCTCGCCAACCTAAAGCATGAAACCCAGGTGGTGAGTGGTAAGCATTTACACTGTATTAATTATGGGGTGTGCACTTGCCAAGCACAACTCGGGAGCATGCCTTCTGCCAGCCAGGTGGTCTCCGTGGGCCGTTCGGAGAATCAGGGCTCCGTGCTTAGCCCTTTGGCACATGCTGGTCGGGGTTTGAATCTGCGTCAGCGGAGATTAGTATATCTCCCCTTGGTATTTGCTTTTGATTTGTCATTGCCACTGGTGTTGCCAAATGGCACCTCTGCCTAACTGCTTTCAGATTAGTTTTCAAGGGAATAAAAGTGCTGAGAGTAGGAAGAAATATGGCGGACTCTCAAAATGGCCCTGAGCATCGGTGGTGTGGAGCACAGTGAGTGCCTAAAGTGAGTTAGGGTACAGAGTGGCCAGGGAGGCTGCCTGGCATGTGCCAAGGCCGACTGGAGAAGTGGCTGCTCAGTGGTTCCTCCAGGGAGGCCTTCCCGACCCCCGTCTTCCTTCCACGTTTCCCTCTCTCCCTGAGCTTTACCTGATATGACCTTCAGGATGTGAAACTGACTTTCTTCTCCAGCACCAAGAGCAACGCCTGGCATGTGGCTCACAGTCCTGTTGGTGGCATTTGCACTTTGGGGACAGTGAGTCTGCAGAGCTGCCCCAGCTCCTTGGTGCAGCACATATGGTCCTGTCCCTCTGGCTCGGGGAGCCCTGCTGTCCTTCTCCATTTCCCTTTATGTGATCACCCAGTGTGCAAACCAACTCTCATTCACGGGCATTTGCCAGGCCCAGACATGGTGCTAGGCCTGCTGGTAGCTCATTTCCACCACACAGTGGCCTAGGGAGTTGGGATGGCTTTATAGTGAATAGCATGGGCTCCGAGGTTGGTGACTGGTACCAAGCACATGGTGCTGTGATCAAGCACAGCTTTGTCTTGCACCAGAGTCTGAATCCTTAACCACCTCTGTCAACTACCCCCCTATCAGCCTCAGAGCCTGGGCACCGATCTTTCCTCTGCTGGGTGCGCCTTTCTCCTCTATCTCCTGGGTGACCTGCCGCTCAGTGTGGATATGGAAGATAGGAGACTGAGTGGAAGTCAGTGAGACACAGAGGGAGGGGGCAGAGGGAAGGTCAGAGAGGATGGTATGTATCTCGCAGGCCTCTTATGGCCTTAGGACAGTGGGAAGCACTGAAGGTTTTAAACAGCAGGGACAGTATCCGACCTTGTTTGGGAAAATTGCTCTGCCTGCTTGGCAGAGAATGAATCTGAGGGCACCTATTGCCTCTGTCTGTTCCCTGTGATTCTCTGTAGCTGTTGAAAATAAGGAATGAGGTCAGATGACACCTGTACTTGCCCTCAGAACCGAGTAGAAATTACAGCCAGCAGTAGTGGTGTAGCCTGTCTTTATTTTTGTGACAATAGGAGCTATTTGTGATCTCAGATTCCTCTTCCAAGGCTCACTCTGAGTTTTGAACTCATTTCTAGTTATTCCAGAATTTGGAAAGCGTTATTTGAGGACAGTGAAGTTCAGTACAGTTTTCTAAGATGAAAGCTGTTTATGTCAATGGGTGTATGTAGGGATATGTGGTATGAAAATTCAGAATCTCAGAGCTGAGCTTAGTAACAACGAGCACTGAAGGCAATGGCTGCTGGAAATGATTTCATCTTTGTGTCTGCAGTGCCATCGGTCCAGCCCATTCCCTAGCGGAATGAAAGCCCTCCCTGACGTGGTCAACCCACTTTTCCACCTGCAAACGAGAAGCAGGGTTTTGGCAGTTCGCCATAAACACCACGGGAGGCTGGGATATTCTGATGTTTTATGCATTTAGGGGAAATTGTTTTAATACACTGGCTCCCACTGAAAAGCAAAGTAAAAACAAAGCAGAAGCCTGCTTTGCATTGGAAGTGAAAGTGGCATTTATTTAAAGCTTGAATTTGGGGGGCATAGTAGCAGGTAGTCAGCATTAATAACGCCAATCGTGTGTTTCCTGCTAACAGGGAGATAACTGGATGCTCAGCCCGAGGAGGGTTATGCGGTTAGCGCGTGGAGAACCACACGGGCATTGTTAGTGATACTATATTTATTTGTGAAAAGCCCAAACAGGTCTTGTTCAGCTGCTTTTATACAGAAGGAAGAAGGCAGCGGAGAATATTAACGTTAGGTCTGTGCAGTGAAGAAGGCTGTGAGCAGGCTCAGCGGCTTGCTCTCCCTTGCTCATCGCACAGTCTTGCAGTGCCTTTTGTGCATTTCACAGGGATTTGATAGGGGGCGCCTGAGGGGCAGCAGGTGCCTTCCCAGAGAGGGGCTCCCAGAGCAAGTGTGGCCGCCCCAGGCTTACAGCCGGAGCCTCACACATTTCACGCTGGTTGCACGGTGGCTCCCTTTGGTTCCATGTGAAGAGTTTTAATTCTTTCTAAGAGTCTAAGTCAGGCGTCTTCAAACTACGGCCCGCGGGCCACATGCGGCCCCCAGAGGAGTCTGATCCGGCCCGCCAGGTTTTTTGGGCAGTGAGCGCAGCCGAGGTGTTACAGTAGGAATTAGTAGTTCATATAGTCCGGCCCTCCAGCTCTCTGAGGGACCGTGATCTGGCCCCCACTTTAAAAAGTTTGAGGACGCCTGGAAGTGGTAATTCTGCTGATTAATGAAAGAGTGAACATTATTAGCAAACTAAAAAGTAAGGAGGAATAGAAAGAATGCACTTTGACGAATGTTAATATTCTGATGTTTCCTTTTTTGCCTTTTATCCTTTATATATCAACCTATCAAAAAAAAAGGAGAGCTCCCTTTATTCCTCCTGAGGCATTAATACTCAGGTTAACAATCCCTTTTTTAAAAAAATACATTTTTATTGATTTCAGAGAGAAAGGGAGAGAGAGAGAGAAATTTCAGTGATGAGTGAGAATCATTGATCAGCTGCCTTCTGTACGCTCCCTACAGGCAATTGTGCCTGCAACCTGGCATGTTCTGTGACCGGGAATGGAACCATGACTTCCTGTTTCATAGGTCCACCCTTGAGCTATGCCAGTCAGGCAGCAAGCCTTTATTTTAAAGAGCTTATTCTAAAATTCCTTCTTAAGTCTGATATTACATTTTCTATGTTATATAAAGTACTTGTTGCAAATGGTTTGATATTTACTAGTATGCATTATTTAGAGTATCTATTGTAAGTGCCTTGACCATGTAGGATATCTTTGTGCTTTTTGTAAGTCACTGCTGGAAAGATCTGTTGTTCATTTTGTACATCAGTCATAGGTTATCTTATGGCTGTCCCCATTTAAAAAACATTTGGGATCAGCTAAGAGTATTGCATGAATGTGGAAAAATTTGAGTGCTCACAGCAGACCTGGTTGGGTTACCTCTGGGCATAGTGAATGGCAGGATGTGGCAAGTCGCCCAGTGGTCAGGAGCCCAGGCTCCAGAGTCAGCCCTTTATTAGCTATCTGACCTTGGCCCAGTGCCTTAAACTCAACACATTTCTCTTCCTAAGGCGGGAATAGCAATCCCCGCCCTGCAGAGCTGGTGTGAGGAAGAACATGCAGTGCATAGCATGCAATTTCCTGGCTTAGAAGCAGTGAGCAAAGGGTAGCTGAGCTGCCACATTGTGTCTGTCACCTGCACCTGCACCTACACCCTCTCCCTCACCCGCACCATCTCAATAAGGCTCTGGTTCTGTTTTCTTGGTTTTCAGAACCTAGGCCCCGATGGTCAGTTATTCTAATTGTGCCACTAGTGGGACATAACTCAGATTAGAAAGAAAACCTTGGCTAGAAAAGTGTTCATACTATCTAATAAAAGAGTAATATGCAAATTGACCATCACTCCAATACACAAGATGGCTGCTCCCATGTGGTCAAAGATGGCTGCCCCATGTGGACACAAGATGGCCACCACAAGATGGCCAGCAGGCAAAAGCAGTTGTGCGCAATCAGGCCAGAAGGGGAGGGCACTTGGGAGGGACCAGGCCTGCAAAGGAGGGCAGTTGGGGGCAACCAAGCCTGCAGGGGAGGGCAATTGGGGGCGACCAAGCCTGTAGGGGAGGGCAGTTGGGGGGGGGGGCAGGCCTGCAGGGGAGGACAGTTAGGGGTGACCAGGCTGGCAAGGAAGGAAAATTAGGGGCAATCAGGCTGGCAGGGGAGCAGTTAGGGTGTGATTAGGCTGGCAGGCAGAAGCAGTTAGGGGCAATCAGGCAGGCGGGCAGGCGGGCAGGCGAGTGGTTGAAAGCCAGCAGTCCTGGATTGTGAGAGGGATGCCACTGGGATCGGGCCTAAACTCAGGCAGTTGGGCATCCCTTGAAGTGTCCCAAATTGGAAAGGGTGCAGTCTGGGCTGAGGGACACACCCCCTGTGAACAAATTTTGTGCACTGAACCTCTAGTTAATAATAAAAGCCTAAGGTGCAAAAATGACTTGATACAACAGTGTTCTGATCATAAATTGTAGACTGTCAATTCCATGGTGTTTAAATCAACCAAGAAAATAAATGTGTTCACACACAGTTGGATTGTGTAGCCCATGGTCGGCAAACTGCGGGTTTGCTCTCTGTTGACTAATGAGTTTGCCAACCACTGGTGTAGCCCAGAGGTGACCAGTGTTACTCTCCAGCCCAAAGACCTCCTGATGCCTTGCTGACATATGTGGGCCCAGAGGAGCTGTGTGATTCCTGGGGAGGCCCTGCCCTCGGAGCCTCACTGTCTGGGCTTGTGTGTTCCAGGTGGCGGAGATGCACGGAGAGCTGATCGAGTTCAACGAGCGCCTGCACCGGGCCCTGGTGGCCAAGGAAGCCCTCGTGTCCCAGATGAGGCAGGAGCTCATCGACCTCCGGGGGCCGGTGAGTGACCTCAGATGCCCCAGCCACGCCACTCTGCCCCATCTCTGTCTGACCACCCCGCCCTTCCTGTCCACAGCCCCGCTGCTTAGTCTGTTCATTGTTAGCGACGTGAAGGGAAAGAGACTAAAGAGTGAGCTCTCACGTGCCCAACATCCAGCTTTTCTGTGCATTAACCTTTAACACTTGCTTTTTCTTTTTTTAGGTAAGATAAAGTAAATAAAATAAATGCTACAAATTCTGTTGAAGCCCCTTTGCAGTATATCATGCCCCTGCCCTTGATGTCAATGATCTGAGGCTGACATATAGCCTTTCCTTCCATATTTTTATACTTTACTACATAGATAAATTCCCATGAGCAATAAATAGTCTTGGTTTTGTGTAACTTTCACCTACATGCTATTACTTGTACATATCTCTTTTTGCCCCTTGTTTTTGTTTGTTTTTAATTCAGTACTATGGTCTGAGGAGTATATAGATCTGATATAGAGATTTTAAACTGTGCCTCTCTGGATTGTTTGGGCGGTGTGCTTTTTTGAAGGGGGTGAGGAGAGGGGTGTTCTGTGTATTGTGGGATGTTTAGCTGTATCCCCGATCCCTACCCACTAGAGGCCAGTAGCACCCCACCCCGACATGGCAACCAAAGATGTCTCCAGACATGGCCAGCTGTCCTCTGGGGGGCAGAGTCACCCTCGTTGAGAACTCCTGATCGGGTTCATTCACTTTCTTGACTCTAGTTCTCTGCTGAATGAAATACCACATTATTTTTAATCCAGTCTCATGTCCGCTGACATTGAGATTCTTGCCAGTACTTAGCTATTACAAACCATGCTGTTGAGAGCATTTTGTCCTTTCAAACCCATTTATAATAGTTTTTCATCTGGAAACTTTTTGTTAATGTCAAATGTTAAATGCCCAGAGGTAGGAGATTGGTATAATGCCTTTTACATATCCATTGTATGTACTCATTTATAATAAGTTGAATTATTATTAATCTGGCCAGTCTTTTTGAAGCTACCCATGCCTGCTTCCCCTTTCTGTATTATTTTGAATTAAATACTGGATATTTCACCTATAGACTTCTCTACTTTTCCCTCCCTTCCTCCCTCGGCCCCCCGCCCCCCAAATATAACCATGATATCACTTTTTCCTACGTTACCAATAATTCCCTTATTCCCTCAAATATCACGCTGGCTGGTGTACTCAGAGATTAGAGCACACCTTGCCCTCAGGCCCACTCTGCTCATCTTCCCCATCAGACAGCTGGGGCAGAAGGAAGGAAAAAAATTCAAGTTCCGTTACAGATCTGGAGCCTATCTTCCTTTTAATTGTGAGAGGCACTTGTCCTGGGAGTCTCAGCCTCTCCTCCCTCTGTTTCCACTTGGCCTGGCTCTCCGCAGACCCTGGATTAGACTCCCTCCCAGAACGACAGTGTTTGAGCGCCTCAAGGGCAGAACTGTGTCTCTTTATTTGGAAACCCCAGTTTCCTCTTTGATCAATGGGGAGTCACGTGGCTGCAGCCTCATTGGGCAGCTTGTTGAGATGCTGCCAATAAAACAACTCTGTGGTGGCCACGGGTCAGCCCCGCCCTGCTTTCATCTGTGAATCCCCAGTGCCTAGCACTGTGTGGGTGCTCACTTAATGTTTGCTAAGTGGAACTTTATCTCATAGAGCAGAAAAGGATGGTGTGGACCACATAATAGTCTTCCTTAAAGATGGGAAGAGGGAAAGTTCCTTCTCATAAACTTTTAAGCTAAAGAACTTATTTTCAAGGAGTTTGCGACTTCGGATTGAATTTTTTCCTTTTCTTTCTCTGAATATATTTTTAGAACTCTCGCCTCATTATTTTCTCTCTCCCTCCCGCCCCCTGTAAGATGTGAATGAGTGTGGAGTTTTTGTTTTTATGTTTTTTTGTTACCTTTTTAACAAGATTTGATTACAGCCCTGAAAATTCTCTGGGACAAGAGCTCCTATTTTGCATAATAAATGGAGACAGGGTAATAGAACCTGTAAGACATAGAAGTCAATTAAGGTCACAGCACAGGGAGAGTGGACAACTAAACAATTCCCAAATGGAGGTTGTTCTCATGGGGGGAGCAAAATATAATTGCAGTGCATTCCTGTTTTCTCTGGTGGGTCTCTGTTCCCACTACCTTCAAGTGGCTCACTCCACTTACTCGAAGAGATGGCCGATGTGGTCTGATCTGAGGTTTCTTTGATCGCTGCCCTGACTCAAAGCATCAGTCCATCAGTCACTGCTCTCCCCTCTCCCCTCCCATGCTTGTTTGGGGAGGGAACCACCTTTGTTAGCCACTTAACATGTGCTTGGGCTTGGATGCATTTTTATCCTCTCCTCCTCAGAATAACGCTGTGTTAGTTATTAGATCCATTTTTCAGCTGAGCAAACTGAGGTGCAGGTTGATTTCAAGACATGACTTGCCTACCCCAAGGCATGCAGCCTCCTGGTGGCACCAGAATGCTTTAACACCATGATGCTTAATCCCTCTCCCCCTTCCCCCCCTCAATTTCAAGGAAAACTTAGTGTCTATTTTGCTCTAGGCACGACACTCTGGGTGGTTTTAAAGATTCAGATCCCTCACGGAACAAGATTGAACATTCTGGATTGAATGGTGTTGAATAGGTTTCTCTGCTGTGGGACTTCCCCCCGAGAGTGCCTCATGGCTCTCTGAAGGGGTAGATACAGCATACATTGTATGTGTCATTCCCCACAATTACTTCCCCAAGGAGCATCATTCCTAAGATGCTCTCCAAGGTGTGCATGTGGGAAAGGTAGGGCTGTGTTGCGTATCATGTCAGTTCCCCATGCACCGGCTGGCAAGGAGGTCATGGAAGCCTGCTTTGTCTCAGGAGCCTGCCTGGTATGGGATCCGCAGGACTTGGAAGAGAGGGGGTGACATTGTGTGGCTGTGGGGTGCAGTGAGCATGCCCTCCCTCCACTGGAGGTGACAGGCTACCTTCAGTTGGGGTCCAGCTGGCCTGGGTCTCAGTCATGTTTGCAGCACCGCACCCCGGGCACTTGGGGCCTCTCAAAGGTCAGGTGCTTCTGCGTTTCTCCATTGTGCCCTGTTCTCCTTCTTGCTCTGTTTCTCTCTGTGTGTTATCTGCCTTTTAGTTTCTTCTATTGCCTCTGTGTGCTTTTCTCTTTCTAGTCCCCTCTCGCTACCTACCCCTCTCTCTGCTTTTCTTTCTTGGCCTGCCTCTGTCTGACTTCATTTCCGGCTCTGCCTCTCCCTTCCTGTGTGTGTGCTGGCCTCTGTCTGTTTCTCCCCTCTGCCTGAATCTTTCTCTGCACCTGTTTCACTGTCTTTTCCCTTCCCATTGTCTAGAGTTCCATAAACTTACATCACTCTGACAGGATGATAGCTGCTGTTCATTGCAGTGACTTGGAGAAACCACACATCCTTTCATTTCTTCATTGCCCAAGACTTTGCGTTTTGCACGCGGTCCTGTGATGGGGCTTTCAGTGGAATCCACTTCCACGAGCAAATGCTTTTACAGACCTCCCCTCCCAGCACCTGGCTGGCCCGCACCCGTGTTCCGTGCACTTTGCACCCCAGCATTTGTCGCTCTGTATAACCATGTTGTATTGAATTTCCTGTGGGCTGAGGACAGCTTCCCTGAGACAGCGACTGTGTTCACTCCCCTCCTCTCAGGCTGGCACACGGTCACATGCAGCTTTGATGTATGAGCCTGGCCAGCACCTGTAGAGACTGTGATGACACTGTTGGCCACACATTTGCTGACCCAGAAAGGTGCCTTCCTGGATCCTGCTGGAGAGGAGACTTGGCGTTTCCATGGGTCTCCTTCCCGCCACGGGTGAAATGATTGAGCTGGTGGGAGAAAAAGACAAATGATTAAAAATTCAGGAGTAAGCTTGGTGAAAAAACTCATCCCAATTCTGTGAGAAGGTTCATTTGGGAAAAAAAATGTTTCCTGGGACTTTCTTGGTATCTTTAAAACCTTCAGAGGTAGCTGATGCTGTTAAGTCGGGATGATAAGAGATTTAATAAGAGAAGTATTGTTCAGCTTGTGGACTATCTGGCGATCAAGTACCAAACTGGCTGTGGTCCCACCGCAGCTCAGCACCATGTTCCAAATAACCAGGTGGCTTTGTAACACGGCCCCTGACACTGTGTTCCGATTGCTTGCTGTCTTGGAGGAGATCATTTTCAAAAGTGTCATTAAAGAGCGGCTACTAAAACTATGTCTCACATAGAGGCTTAGCTCAGAAATTATCATTTTTGACACAAATCACCTGGAAAGGTTCTGGCAGAACGCATTTGGGCCCACCCAGGGTTTTCTATCCACAGGCAAATACCCCGCATGACCACATACCCCTGGACGGTAAAGCAGATACGTCCTGTACCTCGGAGGGCTCCTGGGTCACAGATCTTTCCTCCCACATGTGCTTGGGATGCACTCTCGTACCATTTATACCTGGCTTGCTTGTCACCATGGGTAGCTGGGCTCCACTGGGGAGCTCTGGGGGCTACAGTGTAGAGTTTGGGTGGGCAGAGCCTGGCTCCCCAAGGCTTATGGGTATGGGACTTTAAAATAATATTTCCATTAAAATGAGAGTTGTGTGCCTATTGGCGAGTGCAGCGTGTTCTAGCTGCTCACAGCCGGTCCCCCACATTGCTGCAAATAGGAAGCACTGGCAGGGGACAGAGTTATCAGGGTTTATACACTCTATGCTCCGTGCAGACCAGCTGTGGGGCGAGGGAGTAATTTCTGCATTGGCTTAGTCTGCCTGCTGGCCACTTGTGTTTCTTGTGGTGACAGATACAAAGTGTGGGATACTCAGTAGGGATGTGGCAGATGTGGAGAATGTGGACTCTACCCTTGACTAAATCAAAGACCAGAATAAACTTGGTGTGATTTGCGTTTCTTCGCTTTGATTGCATGTGACTAGGCTTGGAGACTGAGGTCTGGAAAAGATACCCCTGAGACCTATCCTGTCACAGATTCTGAAGAAGCAGAGGCTGGGGCTATGAGACCACCCCTGGAGCCCCACCAGAGGAGAGATGACAGGCGGTAGCAACCAGGATGCTCGGGGGAATCACAGCCCTGTGCTCCCCTTTACTTACCACCAAGTCCTTCCAAGATGCACTTGCCTTTCCTCCTTTTGTTTTCACCTAACCCAGGTGCTCAGATTCGGATGATTCTAAATCGTGATCTCATGGCACACGGTCATTATTGGTGTGAGCAGGGTCTGCTTTTACTCATTTGATAAGTTAGCTTTGATCTCTCTCTTTGCCTTCATGGAAGATGCCCCCAGACCTCCCCTCACCCCATACCCCGCCTCTCCTCAGGTAGTGACCTCAACATCCTCTAGGTAGCAACCTGAAGACCTGGGTTGCTTGGCTCCTGACCCTGTATATTTGATTGGCATGTAGGTTTCTCAGTAGGAAGTTATTAGCATGGAAAAGTGGTTCCTGTGACTGGGGCAAGCACGTGTGATCCTGTGTAGGTTGGTCTGGGACTGGACCTCTCTCGGTCTCTGTGGTCAGACTGCAGCACTGTCCTTGACTCTTGTCCGTTTGTCATCATCTGAATGTAGGCTCTCCCAGCCCCTTCATTCTGTCTCCACCTTGACTTGTAAGTCTGACGACCAAGACTATTCATCTAAATCCTAATCTAACTTATTCTACTAAATTAGCACACAGTATTTCTAGGGATCCATAATAACCACATGATTATACTTATAAAAGCCTTCTAACCTAACTAAATATATTTTTTACTTTATTTATTAATGATAATTTCTACATGACAATAGAGTTCCATTCTGTTTAGTTTTACCTTCTCCACCAATTGCAGGTGACTTTTTACATTCTTTTTTAGATTTCTTCTTCTTTTTAAATAGCTCATCTCTACTTCCTTCTCTTCTGACCCATCATTACCTTAGGACCCATCATTACCTTAGGGCCCATCATTATCTTGGGAAGTGAGTGATTTTAGTTGAGTGACATTTGCACATCAAAAGGATCATACAATTTATTCTGAAAGCTATCCTCAACTCCGTGACATGGGTTTAAATATCTTCAGTAAAAAAAAAAAAAAAAAAAAAAAAAAAAAAAAAAGATGTTTTTGCTGTGTTTGATGACAGTTGTGTCTCTTTCCAGCTGGTTTATGGAATCCAGAACACGTCATGTATACGTTATGTTGCTGTCTCTTCCAGGAGACCAGCCGGTCACATGGTTGCATTGGAACAGGTGCATTTTAGTAAAGAGATACCCGCTTAAGGGACAAAAAGCCAAACTGTTGGCTCCCCTTTTGTGTTCTTTTAGAAATGCCCTCTTCTGGAGGGATGAGTACCATTGCCCGTGAGGTTCCTAAGCCTTCTTGCCCTGGGGTCTACAAAGCTGCTGCTCTGGTTTTGAGGACAAGGATTTTGTTGACGAGGGTTTGGATGGTATTCTCCTAGCCACTGAAAATCTAAGGGTCTTGTCCATGCCCAGGTGGGTAGTTGTAGCTTGCTTTGTGACTGATGTGACCAGGAAGGCATCTGAGGTCTGACTTGGCCAGAAAAGCCTCAGGCCCCCTTAGATTTTATTTCTGGAAAAGTGGCTTTTTTTTTTTTGGCGGTCCAGGAGTATCATCGCCTTTGCCAGCATGAGTGTGTGTGTGCATGTGTGTGTGTTTTCTTCAATGGGACTCGTCTCTCACTCTGTTATGCAGGGCTCACAGCCAGCTGGTGCTCCCAGTGCCTCGATGCAGTGCAGAAATGTTTCGGCTGCGTTTTAAAAATAATCTTGCAGATGCTGGAGCAGAACCTGACACGCCCCTTCCTCACCTCTTGCTATTGCTTCTTTGGCCATGGAGTCCAATCCCTTACCATTGCTTTTCCTTCTACCTTTGGTATTTTGTTTCTCTTCCTTTTGTCTTTCAGAAGATGTGCTTTAATTTTTTTTTCTAAATTACATAATCTATTTTTGAAAGAAATAATGTGCAACTGAATAGAGTACAAAACATGTGTCCCTTTCCCAGAGAACCCTATAATGAAGACTTTGGTATATGTCTTAGATATTTGTTATGCATTTACATACAGAGAGGCATGCATCTTCTTTATTCATGCACCATTTATACTGTTCATGTTGTTGAGCTTGGCTTTCTCCATATGCTGGCTTCTACTCTCCACTCTTCCCTGTCCTGCAAAGTCTAGCTCCGTGGTCGGCAAACTACGGCTCTCAAGCCACATGCGGGTCTTTGGCCCCTCAGTTGAGTGTGGCTCTTCCACAAAATACCACGGCCTGGGCAAGTCTATTTTGAAGAAGTGGAGTTAGGAGAAGTTTAAGTTTAAAAAATTTGGTTCTCAAAAGAAATTTCAATCATTGTACTTTTGATATTTGGCTCTGTTGACTAATGAGTTTGCCAACCACTGGCTCTAGCTCATTCTTTAAGAAAGTCCTTAGGGCTCTGTCAATGCTAAGTTGTTGTTGTGGTTTTTTTGTGTGTGGTTTTTTTGTTTTGTTTTTTTTTTAGATATATTTTACTGATTTTTTACATAGAGGAAGAGAGAGGGATAGAGAGCTAGAAACATCGATGAGCTGCCTCCTGAACATCCCCTACCAAGGAAGTGCCCGCAACCAATGTACATGCCTTTGACCAAAATCGAACCTGGGACCTTTCAGTCCACAGATCGACTAAGCCAAACCGGTTTCAGCAATACTAAGTTGTTTTTATTTTGAATTTCCTCTAAAACCCCCTAAAATCTTTTTTCCTCTGGACTACCCATTTTACCTACTTTCTAAATGTGGCCCTTAGGTACTAATTAATTTGCTCTGTTGAACTATACCCAGTTAATTTTCTCCATCCCCAAGAAGTTTGTTGTCCTGTGGGGGACACAGACAAAGTTAACACATGTTTGCCATGGGGTCTGATGTGGGTCTGCCTTTTGAAACATATTTGTTGAATGAATGAATGAGTGAGTGAGTGAGTGAATGAATGAATGAATGAATGAATAAAGAAATAGAGCTATGTCAGTTATCGGGTGGAATGGTGACACCATGGTGTCTTAAGGAACTGCTGGGATTGGTCATGGAAGGTTTCAAAGAGGAGATGGGGACTTGGGTCTTCAAGGATGGGCCTGTTTGGCAGTGGGATGATGTTATAAATCGGCATGGTTTGTCATGGGTGTTATCAGCCACTAGTTTTATGGGTGTATCTTTTGGCTTCTCCCTCAGATAATGAAGTCCTTAAAAGTGGGAGTGGCATTTACGCTCCAACCTGCAGCAGTAGGTAACATTAATTGCATGCCTATTACATACCAAATGCTTTCCCAGGGGTTTTATATGGAGTAGCAAGCCCATGAGTCACGTACTCCTGTCGCCATGCAGAGATGAGGAACTTAAGGCCCAGTAAGATAATGCCCCCAAGTCTTCCCACCTAGTAAGTGCTGGAGTTGGCAAGTCTCTTACTTTTTCAGAGTTTCGTGCCCTCATCTTTAAAGGGAACTGGTGATGCTCACCAGAGTGAATTGTGTGAAGTTTGAATTAAACGAGAAAATGCCTCTAAACCATCCAAAGTAGGAAGTCAAATACCACCTTACCAAACCCCTGAATAAAATAGCCCCTGCTTTATTTTTGCTCAGAGCACTTATCACTACTTAGTATAGAGTTGTTTATTCATTGTCTTCATCTTGGTCCACTTTTATACTTGGCTGTGTCCTCCGGGCCTGGTAAAGAGTTTAAATTTTTTGTGGAATGAATGAATATTAGTACCTACTTCTCACCATAGCATTCAGACTATGGATGCCCAGAAAATACTTGGTGAATTTCACTGAAACAAAATATTCTGTGTCAATTCCACACAGGACAAGGGACCATGAATTTATTTGTCACAAGATAATCAACTTTGCTGTTTTCATTTTTTATTTGCTGTCATGTGCAAGGAGCTATCATATGTCTCCCACCCTGGTTTTCCTGATGTCTCCATTTAAATGCTTTCCAATTTGGGTATGAAATTACCTGTCAGTCACAGAGAGGCTGTGGCTGTCGGAACAAGCCCGAGCTTATTTAGAGAAGTTGTTGGTGGAAGAGCTACTAGAGAAGACTTTCCCCGTGCCCAGCCCCTGTGGAATATCACTTCTGTTCTGGACAGTGGTCTGAATCTTACCCACACCCTAAGACCCAGTGCTTTGGCACCTCATTTATGTATTCACTGGATGCAGACTTAGCATCCTCTTTGTTCAGATGCTGACCTGCACCCTGGCAGCCAGAGAACAAACCTTGGACTGTCCCCTGGGCCCTCACAGTCTGCATTGTGGGGGAGGGGGCACCCACCTGAGCCCCTGCCTGAGCCATAACCTACGAGTCCCTACTGTCAGCATCTCTGCGTTCTGAGAGATCACACAGGCGGGTTTCCCAGGGAGATGGTCCTGCTGCGTCAGGTCTGTGTTTCCTGAGGTTTTTAGGCATGGAGCCTCGGTTGGGAGGGAGCTGGATGGTTGCAGGCGGTATGAGAGTCAGATGTGAATACATGGACTCTGGTAGCGAGGAGAGGACGCTCTCCCTTCAGTTTCCGATCAGCAGTGCTGGTGCAGTCTCAGGCAGCACAGATGCCCTGACAAGCAAGTATGGGCTCAGAGTCAGGGTGCCAACCCATTAGGATGATGATGTATCTGAAATGTGTAACATGGCCTGGCACCAAGTAAGAGGCAAAGAACTGTAACAAAGCAACAAATACGTGCTCTCTAACAGTCTGGAGACTAGAACTCTGAAATCAAGGGGTTAGGAGGGCCATGCTCCATGTGGAGGCTCTGGGAGGATCCTTCCTTACCTCTTCTAGCTTCTGGTGGCACCCGGCATTCCTTGGCTTGTGACCACATCATTCCAATTTCTGTCTCTGTCTTCTCTGCCTTTTTCTCTCTGTGTGTCTCCCTTCTGTATGTCTTCATAAGAACACTTTTCTTTGGACTTAGGGCCCATCTGGATAATTCAGGATGATCTCATCTCGAGATCCTTAACTTAAGTACATCTGCAAATATTGTTTTTACAAGTAAGCCACATTTACAGGTTTTAAAACTTGAGCTGTGGATATAGCCATTTGGGGGCCACCATTTAATCTACTATAACTGCTATTAAAAACATGTTTGAAAGGCACAAGTCATATCTGAATACATTCTTAGTGCCAACATTCGGATGCTAAAATCCCCTTGCCGTCACCCTCAATTCCATTCCCACCCTAGAGGGAACCATCCTGATGTTTTGGGTGCTTACCCTTCCAGATATTTCTGTTCAGAAAGAAAGATAAATGTCATCATGGATTACTACCCTGTTGCCAGGCACCAGGACAGGCCCTGGGCATTGTGCAGTGAGTTAGGGCACAGCCGGGCCCAGTGAGCTGCAGCCCTGGAGGGAGTAGGAAGTAAGCTGACGCCTCCATGCAGACAGGCGGTGCTGGGGTGGACACCACGCTCAGTGCAGTGGCAGCGTTCAGCTCCTTCTGTGAGAGGGGATGTGAGGGTCAAGTGGGGGCACCTTGTAAACTGTGAAAGGTGCATGTGTGGGGAACTGTGTAAGGAAGGAACCGGGAGTGGGCTTAGCCACACCAGCTGCAGGAAGCGAACCTGGATGTGTATTTCCTGAAGAGTGTTCCTGAGGATTGTCATTCTGAGGATTGTCATTCTGCGGAACTGGATCCGTAGTTACCGGCCCCTGATAGGGAAATATGGGAAGGTACTGGGTTCAGGGACTGGAAGTGCAAAAGTGAATGAGCCACAGTCTCTGTCCTGGAGGGGTTTTCCCAGTGACGCATATGCCCGTGGGAGCTCAGGAGGGGTGTTTGCAAGAAGACAGCATTTGAGGTGATGGACATGGCGATACCTTCTGTTGTCCTTGCAGTCTGAAATCTCCTGCAGATCAGCCCAGATAAGCCAGAGCCACTGCTGTCTGTAATAACAGGTTCCTCAGACCCGCTGCCTAAACATCTTTGACACCTTAATGCTCTTACACACTGCTCCCTGCTGATTTCTAAGTGACAGTTCCAGTTGTGTGGGCAGTGTTTTGAAGGAACTCCTGCATTTACTCTATAGTTACACCACAGGACTAGTGAGAGCGGGTTTGGATTCTTGAATTTGCACAGCTATTTTTTTTGGCATGTTTGGTTGCTCGGTGCCTCAGTTTCTCTGGTTATTCTATGGGACTTAAGGGTGAAATGAGAGTGAATGAGGCAGCTTAGTGTTTTCTAAACTTTTCCCCCCTTTAAATAAATCATGCTTGTGTAACCCTTAAGAGTAGCTCTTCTCAGATTGATATAGGGTCAGAGTAGAGTCAGAACCTGTTGAAGCCAGGCATTAAGGGGACAGGGCACTGAGCCAATGGGTAGGTCCTAGTGTCCCTGGGGGTCTGTCAAGAGCAGGTAAGAAACCCCTTCCTCATGGGACGAGAAGTCTGCAGCCAGGAGACCCGACCACTGTGAGGTTGCTACTTCATCCTCCGGCCTTGGTTTCATCATCTGTGGCAGAGCAGGCATGGATTAGTTAAATGCTCTCAACTCGTCCTTATAGGCCCAAGTCTTTCACTAGAGATTGGCTGAAAATTCATAACTTAAGAATAACTTTATATTAGCAACTTAAGCCTAGTGAAACTGTAGACAGTTGTTAATTAGCACTTTTCTTACAAGTAAGCTTTAGAAAATCTGTTGATGAAAGGTGATGGGCAGGGAGGTTGGCATATTATCTCATGTGCATAGTCTAGATGGTGTGTGTGTGTGTGTGTGTGTGTGTGTAGCAGCCTCCTGGCTTGTCCCTGTTGCCTGGCTCCCAGTGGCTTTCTGAAACATGAGCTTGCGAATTCCCTGCAGTGGCTCCCCTGGATTTGAGCGGAGGTGAGGGACTGGCTGTTTTCCCCATGCTCCAGCCTCAGCCCTGCCACCTTCCCTCCAGGCCGAGTTCCCTTATCCCCTTGGCAGCCCCTGTTATCCCAACTCTTCTCTGAGACTTTCCCACGGTGACATGAAATTAATTGTGTGGATCCGGCACTGAAAGGCACCTCTCCTGGGGGATTGAGTGCTTGTGAGCCCGGCTTTGTCTCCATTCCCTGAGGCCGCCCTGGTGCTCGGTGCGAGTCTGTGAGGAAGCACCCGAACACCGGGAGAGCCTGTGCATGTGGGGGATGGAGCGGTGGCCCCCACTCATGGGTGAGGGCTGCGGGGGCCGCCCATGCCGGTCTGTTCTGTCCAATACCCTTGAGAGCAGCTGCCACTCACCAAACAGCTGCTTCTGCCTGGCACTGGGCAGGGGATGGTCTTCGCAGGATCGTGTGGAAGCCTCACAGCAACCCCACAGGGGCTGTTTCACAGGGGGACGGGCCCAGAGAAGGGTGGCGGCTTGTTCTAGGCCACACAGCCACTTCCGAGCTCAGGCCCAGCCGGCCCGAGCCCCTTTTCTACAAAATGGAAGCACTTAGTTAGAATGGGGAAAGAAATCAGAATACATTACCATTTTTAAAGAGCTGATAAGTACCACCAATATCTCAGAATCCAGATAAATATGACAGCCATATATATATATATATAATTGATTTTTTACAGAGGAAGGGTGAGGGACGGAGAGCTAGAAACATCGATGAGAGAGAAACATCGACCAGCTGCCAATGTACATGCCCTTGACTGGAATCGAACCCGGGACCTTTCAGTCCACAGACCGACACTCTATTCACTGAGCCAAACCGGTTTCGGCAGTATGACAGTTTTATTAATTAACCATCTGACACATATCCACTGCTTCCCCCATGTTGAAAACTGATAACCTTAAATACAGAGGCTGTGCTCTGCTAGCCCTGTAATAGGACACTGATATTATAATATCATTTTCTATGCAGAGACTAGAAAGACATTTCTGTTGTTTTCTGCATGGTTGATCAAAACATATTTTTCCATTTTATCTGGAAAAATTTGAAATAGTTCTATGGACGGCTTTCATGGCGAGCTCCGCGTCCCTATCCCCTGGGTGCCGCCACTGACATTTGACGGCCCAGACACACACACCCCCCCTCCCCCCTCCCCCCGCCCACTCCCACCAAGTCATCTTCTTTTTCTGATGCAAAGTAAGCTGCACATTTTAGTTTTCATTTCGTCCAAAATACTAAAGTGTGCATTCTGGAGTTTAATATTTTTGTTTGTAGTTTTTCCTTCGTTTGAGATAACATTTATATACGTTGAAATGTACATGTTTTAATTGTGTGGCCACTGAATGTTGACAAGGGCACAAGTTTGTGTGGCCCGCATTCCTCTCAAGGCCTCATCCCAGAACGGTCCCTTCTCCACTGTCCCCACCCCTCTCTCAGAGGCAGTCACTGGGTGTTTTTCCCCGTCTTAGACATAACACTTCTTCTTTTAATTTAAAATGTCAAGGTTGTTACACTTGTTTTTCAGAAGGGTAACAGCTCAGTACATGGTAAAAATGTAGAAGGTATGACGTTTTACAGTAAAAAAATGAACCTTCCTCTTGCCCCTGTGCCTTACTTCTCACTGTCCTTTGCTCACAGCAGCCACAGTTGGCAGTTTCCGTGTCTCTAGAAATGCTTACTGCGCATCCAGTCGCGTGAGTACCCACCTCCCAGCTGCTTCAGGAAAATAGGTGCTCATCTGACACGCTGTTTTGTGTCTGGCTTTTGCCGTTTGACAATAAACCTTAGAGAACACCCCCAGTCAGCAGCGATCTGTGCTCTCCCTGCAGTGGCTGTGCAGGCTGGCTCGCACTGGAGCCGTATCTTAGGTAACCATTCATTGTTGTTCCCAGGCTGTTATTGCCACGAATGATGTTGCAGTAAATGCCCTTGTATAGGCGTCCTTGTTCGTATGTTGTTCGTGTATCTTGACTACCTGGGAAGAAATGACATGTCCATCTTAGTAAATGAGGTGATTTTCTCACATTCCTTCCCTCTCATTCTCCTCCCATTCATTCATCCACCTGTTCATCTGTCTGTCCATCCACTGGCAACATTCTTTCAGCGATCAGTATGTCCCTAGTATATCTTGGGCTCTGAGAATATTGTTCTCAAAGACTGTCTTTTGAGAAAAACAGACACATGAAAACAAAGTTAAGGGGTGTGATAGCCTGCCTTTGTGCAGGCTTCCAGGGCTGCCCAGAGGTAGAATAAAAACTTTAAAACTCCTATTTGCCAATTCTTTATGCCCAGCAGAAAATCTTAGATCTCAGCTGACTTTTAAACCCCACATGACTCTGATACCTCTAGTTGTACATCTGTAAAACAAAAGAACAAGTGAACAGACATACACATGGAACCCTGGAAGTGGTCCAGACCCAGGCCGGCAGCCTCCAGAGGCAAGGGAAGCCCAGGCTACTTGATGCTCACAGCAGCCACACTGGACCGCAGAGCCATGCCATTCACAGTTTGCTCCTTATTGAAACATGAGATGAGAAAGCAGGGGTGTTGGCGGGATGGGAGGTAGATTTTTGCAGTGCAAGTGCAAAATGAGAGCTAATTGCTTAAGGCAGTGGTTGGCAAACTGCAGCTCGCGAGCCACGTGTGGGCTCTTTGGCCCCCTGAGTGTAACTTTTCAAAGTACCACGGCCTGGGAGAGTCTATTTTGAAGAAGTGGCGTTAGAAGAAGTTTAAGTTAAAAAAATTTGGCTTTGGCTCTCAAGAGAAATTTCAATAGTTGTACTGTTGATATTGGCTCTGTTGACTAATGAGTTTGCCGACCACTGGCATAAGGGAAGGCTAGTTGAAAAGGGGTGAGTGAGAAAGTGCCTCTGGAAACGTAGATTGGGGTGTGATTTCACAACTGGGACAAAGGGTCGCTGCTTTCACGCCTGCCTGTTGCCTTTCCTTTGAACAGTGAGCCCTGTAGTTAGAAGAGGTACTACGATTCACTTTCTGGTTATTCTGGTCTCCAAACTAATGTATCCTTATCGTGCATGGAGATTGGGGAAGTACTACAGAGCAGTGTACGAGTGGATGACATTTCTGTGTGGAAACATAGCTCCCATTTTATCATTCGTTCCTTTAACCAGCCGCACATGCTCATTCCATGCCCATGGTGTGCCAGGTGCTAGGCAAGGATGGCATGTGTCATGGTGAGAACAGACGTGGGAGTTCCCAGGAGGACCAGTGTGCCGATAAACCGGAATGGAGTCGTTGCCAGCTGAATGGTGTGAGCCATGAAGGTGGCAGTGTTTAGTTTTGTTGGTCAGGGAAGGCATCTCAGGAATTCAGTTTCAGCTGGGACTGGGAAGATGAGAGAGGCTGGGGTCAGAGGGGAAGGAGCTGTGACTTGCGATCATACTTGCTTCATAGTATCTGAGGATTAAATGCACGAATACTTCGGCACATTGTTGGTGTTTGACACATGTTGGTCCCTTTGTTATTCTGTCTAGTAGGGCAGTCAGGCTGGTTGCCATGGGGTAGGCGAGGATGACACTGAGGTTTACTGGAGCCCGGTGACTTCTCTGACTAACGATGGGAGCCTGGATTAGAATTCAAAATGTATGAGCCTCCATTTGTTCCCTCAGGATTCAGCTCAGAGCCTGGAAGGTGACCTGTGTATTTGGAAATGGGGAAGGAACCAGGCTTCCAAGGGGAAACCAGCTGCTTTAGACTGGGCCAGGTCTGCACCTTGGCTTCCAGGCCCGGTGCCTATCAGAGTCACTCTGGTGACAAAAACAGATTGTGAGATAGGCGTAAGCTGAGACCCACTTGTACACTGTGCACGTCTGCTCCTGAGCGCTTGCCCTCGACACCAGCTGAGGCTCTGCAGTAGGATCTGGGTAACTCCATCTCTGAGCTTCCTAGTGTGCAGGTGCAGAGCACGGGGCTTCCTACTGTGCAGGTGCAGACACAGAGCACGGGGCCTCCTAGTGTGCAGGTGCAGACACAGAGCACGGGGGCTCCTAGTGTGCAGGTGCAGAGCACGGGGCTTCCTAGTGTGCAGACGCAGACACAGAGCACGGGGCTTCCTAGTGTGCAGACGCAGACACAGAGCACGGGGCCTCCTAGTGTGCAGGTGCAGAGCACGGGGCTTTTTAGTGTGCAGACGCAGACACAGAGCACGGGGCCTCCTAGTGTGCAGGTGCAGACACAGAGCACGGGGCTTCCTAGTGTGCAGGTGCAGACACAGAGCACGGGGCCTCCTAGTGTGCAGGTTCAGACACAGAGCACGGGGCTTCCTAGTGTGCAGGTGCAGTCACAGAGCACGGGGGCTTCTTAGTGTGCAGGTGCAGACACAGAGCACGGGGCTTCCTAGTGTGCAGGTGCAGACATAGAGCATGGGGCTTCCTAGTGTGCAGGTGCAGACATAGAGCATGGGGCTTCCTAGTGTGCAGGTGCAGACATAGAGCATGGGGCTTCCTAGTGTGCAGGTGCAGACATAGAGCATGGGGCTTCCTAGTGTGCAGGTGCAGATGCAGAGCACGGAGGCTTCCTGTGGGAGGCAGCACAGCTCAGTGTGCAAAGTGCAGACTCTGGAGCCAGAACACAATCATTGGGAGCCCACCTCTGTCACTGACTAGTTGAATGACCTTGGACAAGTTACTTTTTTGTTTCTCTATTGCTATATGTCAAACCACTCCAAAACTCAGTGACTTAAAAAACATATCCACTTTCTTATCTCATGATAGTTTGGGTTGACTGGGCTCAGCTGGGTGGTTATGCTATATCATAAGCTTGTGCATGTGGCTGTTGGCGCTGGCTGTCCTCTGGGTCTCAGGTGAGGTTGGTTGGCTTCACCACCTGGAGTCTCTGAGGCTGAGGCCCTGTTTCCTGGGGCTTCAGGAGGCCACCAGGGATGTTGGTGGGCAGTATCAATATAGAAAGTTATCGTATGTTTCTGATAAAGCACCCTCTGCTCCACACTGAAGTGAAGTATGGAGCAGAGGGTGCTTTTTGGACAATTGTTGTTCCTGGACAATTACTGTAAACCCAGATCATGGCTAGTACCCAGCCAGGTGGACAGCATTTCTAGACAGAGAAGGGTATAGTGATACAGCCAGTGTCTTCAGGGTCCCTTCTCCGATCTGTGTTCTCCATCCCATCCTCTCATTACGCCAGGAGAGACACAGGTGCTGAGGAGAAGCTTGGAGGACATGAGAGGCCGAGAGCCACCAGAGAAGGCTCAAGAGTCCCAGCCTTTCCTATTGGTCTCCCTCCGTCAAGAGGAGAGAGTGCCTAGAAGGTGGTGAGCCTTCAGAGCCTTCCTTTGCCCTCCCTTTTCCATTCCTGATGTATCAAAGAGTTTGAAGGCAAAGTTCCTTCCATCTGGCTTTCTGCATTCTAGCAAAATGCATTGGGGGAAGGAGTTGGAAAAAATATAATTTATGAAGCACACTTAATACACAATGTGGCTACACAATTAATGCATCCTCATTGTGGAAAGTACAGAAAAGTTCAAATATATAAACAAACTCATCTGGCCTCTCAGCCAGCTCCCACTGTCATCTTTCAGGTCTGTTTCATTCTGACTTTGCCGACACACATGCACTGTGAGTTATTTTGGGAATCACAGGGCATTTGCAGTCCTTAGCAGCTTTTTATTAAGCAGAGAGCAGCAGCTTTTTTCTGAGACATTAAAAATTGATCAAAAGCACTCTATTGGTGGGGTTATACTTTTTAATTTAAATCTTGGGGTGGTAGTACGTTATAATATTTCAAAACTCAAACGATATAAAAGGCTGTACACCAGCTTCCTGAATCTCCACCCCCAGTGCCCAGAGGTGTTCTTTGGAGTCTTAAATTTCACCGCTACAGCTTCTCAATGCAAAAAACAGACCCAAACAACCAAATGCAGCTTGATAGTCTCATCTTACTTTTTGCACATGGTAGTGAGTAAGACCCACTGACTACCCCTGCTTTTGCTGCCACTCGATCATCAGTCTTGGAGCTCTTTTCCATACAGCACGTGGAATGCTATCATTTTCTTTAAAAGTGTGTTTAAACTTTTTAAAAAGCAGTTCATTAAAAATATACTCTCTCTTTTTTTTTTTAATCTTATAGAAAGGTAACAAATGAAAAATATGCCCTTTTCTCCCCAACCCCACTCTTAATCTACCATCAATGATAGCCACGGTCACTATGCTCTTAATATACTTTTCTAGAATTATGTTATGCTTGCACCCTCGGGAATGTGTGTACCTCATCCTTAGCTTGGCCATCTCATGTGGAGATGCCACAAGTTCTTGAATCATTCCTCTGTGATTGGACCTTTATGTTGTTTGCTTCCCCCTCCCCCCTCCCCCCCCACTTGTCTAAGCAATGGAAAGGGAATGATGTGAATGTTGGTCTTTGGTTGTTTCTTCTAGAAAAGCTCTTGGAGTGAGATTTCTGAGGCAAAGGATGTAGATGTTTTGGGGATCTTGGGACATGGAGCCTCGTGGCTTCCCTGGTAGATTATACCATTCTCCTCCCAGCCACCCACATGAAAATGACAGTCGCTCCAGCAGCAAGGCCACTGAGAAGTTCCTGATCATTTGAAAATGAAGTGTTTTCCAGTGGCTTGCTCAGCAGGTTTCCTCCTTGTTGGGCTTGAAGGAATTTCTCAAAAGCAGCTTCTTAGCAAAGTCTGCTGTCTAGAGCCCTGTCTCACTGCATAGCTCACACCTGAGGGCTCCAGCTGAGTCACTCTCTGCCTGGGCTGCCATATATAGGTGAGGTGAGAGACACCCCTTGGGCCGGCAGGACAGATTCCTGTCTAGTGTCAAGGATAGCAGAACATACTGCTCTTCCTTCTCAGTAACTGTCTTATTGTTATTATAGCATACAAGTCAGTTATTGAGGCCTTTCTAATTGCTAGGCACTGTTTTGCATACTCTATAGGTGTTGAATCTCTTTATCCTCAGAATAACCTATGAATATTACTACTGTTATATCCATTCAGATTAAGTCAGTGGGACACAGAGAAATTGGGTGATTTGCTCATGACTCTACAGTCAGGAAGAGGGGGAGCTGGGATTGGATCCGGAGCCATGAGGCCCCAGAGCACAGGCTCCGTAATCACTGGGTTCTCCTGCCTCTGAAGGAAACCTACTGTTTCTTTAAGGGGGACCTTCTGAATGCTCTAAGGGCAGAGCTTCTGGCTACGTCTCACCTTCTCCTTTCACCTGTTCACTGGTGTTTCCTCTGTCTGGGGAATTTGTAGCAGAAAAGCCTTTGAAGTTGGACAGACCTGGACTCATGTCTGGTTTGTGTATGTGTGACTGGGGGCACTCCTGTGGCCTCCCTGAGCCTCAGTCCATCTGTAGAGTAGTAGGGGGCGGGAGGGGGAGGGCAAGGGTGAATCCACCCCTGGGACTGTTAACCAGACTGAAGGTGGTCGTATAATATGAAATCTCTGACAGGTGTGCAGTGTGAAGTACAAGTTCTCTTTCCCTAACTATCCCACATCCATCTCTGTTCCACTTGATTCCTCTTAGTTCTGATCTTCATTCTTTTAAAAAATATATTTTTATTGATTTCAGAGAGAAGAAGGGAGAGGGAGAGAAAGAGATAGAAATATCAGTGATGAGAGGAAATTATTCATCGGCTGCCTCCTGCACACCCCACACTGGGGGTCAAGCTCACAACCCGGGAAAATGCCCGGACCGGGATTTGAACCATGACCTTCTCTGGTTCATAGGTTGATGCTCAACTACTGAGCTACACCAGCCAGATTGATCCACATTCTTAAGCTCTAACCAGTTCAGATTTGATCAGCTTACAATAGGAAATGTATCCCCAGGTGTGATGATGTGAGCACCATTTATTGAGCAGCCACCAGTGCTGACCGTTGTGCTGTCTGCTTTACATAGTGGCTGCCATCACGCAGGCAGGCTCGCCTCACACTCAGCCATGTCGTCCCCTGTCCTGCTGCCTGGGGTTTTCCTATGAGGGGAAGGATGGGGCCACAGAAGGCAGGCATGGGCTGGGTGTGTTTATGCTTCGGTTGTGTCTGTGGTGTGATGTTCATCATGGCAACAATGGATAATTTTTTCTACTGCGCATTTGATATCTTGCATCTCAGATTTTAACTAGGCCTTGATAGCTCCCCAATTGCACGCTTTTATGTGCCTGTGATTATCTCGGCAGGATGATTAGCCCCTTTTCTGTAAAAATGATTGAGATCGCTCGTGGCATATTTTTGTTCCTGTAACATCATCTCTAGCCATCCTTGCACAGAACCTCATTGTGTTCCAGCCCTGCTTTTCCACCTCCATCTGAACAGGGGGTGCTCAGGGATCACGAGAGGCAGGGTTCTGTTGTGATGATGCAAGCCATGGTAACCACGATGCATTCTCTCTCCCTTCTCCTCTCCTAACGACAGGTGCCTGGAGATCTGAGTCAAACATCCGAAGATCAAAGTTTGTCGGATTTCGAAATGTAAGTCCACTGCATCTGCTTGGGGGCCCTTTAGAAATAGGATTCTGTGGTTTGGCTTGAGTCCCAGAAGGACCGCACGGGAAAACAGAAATCACTGTTTAAGTCTGCACAGGCTGGCCTGGTTCTGGTAGAGGTGGGGAGGTGTTCGCCTGCAGCCCGAGTCTGGCCTTCAGCTGTGTTTTATGTTTCCCCTTCAGTATTGAAAAACAATTTATTTTTTATTTTTTGCCTGACATTTAAGAGTTGGAATATACCACATAAAAGTGTGTAAATTTCTCTATTTTTTTTTTCCAAAGAAGAAAATCCTTGCAAAGCCATAGTCTGAGCTGAGCAGCAGCTTCCTCCTTCAAAAGGGCAAGTGCTCATCAGTGGACCGCAGTCCGCACTCCTCCCTGTTGCCTGACTCTGGCTCACCATTCATTCCATTGACTGGGTGTCTCCGTGGGGATTTGAATCTATAATCCCTGGTTGTTGGAAAGAACAATAGCTCAGTGCGTTGCTCTGATTTTTTATTAGACTCAGTTCTGTCTGGTGTCTTTGCTGATAACTCCTAAGGAATTTGGTTGGCCTTTAGACTGAATATTTCTGATCAGGTTGTCTTGGTTTTTGGACTGATAATCCCCTTGGATTATCAGTAAAGAGTGGAGTGGGCCCTGGATTAAGGCAGCAGAAATCCCCTCTTGTCTCATTCACTTGCCTGTGGGAAGAAGGTTTGGCCTCTGAGAAAAGGTGTCATCTGGGGAGAGTCCACCTCTGGAGAGAGGGCCGGGCGGGGCAGGGAAAGAGCATCTTGTCAGAGCCATGCTGGCCTGTGCTGACATCTCAGCTACAGGACTCACATTGGTGTGACCTCGGGCAGGCACTTAACCTCGCTGGCCTGAGCTTTCCATCCATAAGAGGAAGGTTATGATACCAGCCTCGCAGGGTTATGGGGGCGATTGAGTGGGATTATGAAAATCCTGGAGGACATCAGGAGCCTCTCGGAGCCTGGGTGGCTGCAGCAGAGGCGCAGGTGGCAGCCAGATTGGTAGGATAAGGAGGTCTCCGTGGATAAAGAGGTGAAGCATGAAAACTGAAGGTGAGTTGCTTCCCAGGGGTGGGGCGAATCCAGCATGAGGAGGATAATGGGATAGACGCCTGGCAGAGGGCCAGGGGAGCCAAGCTGGGAAGGCAGGAGAGAGCTGGACAGGAGCATCCCCGAGACGTGTCAGTTGTGACCGGAAGGAAGTCCTTATTAAAGTAAAAACTTAGCGGGCACCTGCTGCAGGGTAGTGTCATGTCATGCCCTTGGTGGGGGGGATGAGTCGCAGTCCCTGCCTTAAGCCGCCTCTGCCGGGTCCAGTCAGCTCATCTCCCCGGAGGTGTGCAGCCTCCTCCGCAGGTGTGCTTATCTCCACTCATGCCAGAGGGATGCGCTGCTTCTCTTTCTCATGTTGGAGACCCAAATCTTCCCTGTGGTGTGCCCAGAAGGCCCTTGCTGACCCTGGTTCCTTTCCTCGCCTGCTCTCATCCCCTCCTGCACACAGCCATCCCACCCCGGCCAACAGCACCGCTAACTCACTCTGTCTTCCCTGCTCAGGACGATCAACTTATTTCCTGAGCCCATGCAGACACAGTGTTTTCTCTGCGCTGTTCTAACTCCTTCCCTCAACAACCCCCTGACATGGCTGCTGGCTACAGAGGACAGATTTGAGCAGGATTCAGATCTGGGCAGTCTTGATCTAGACATCATGCCCTTCACGAACTTTAATTCCTTGCCTGAAATAACCTTTCCTATTTTCAGCCTCTCCTCCCCCACTCGGCTAACTCTCAGTGTTCCCCAAAGCCCTGCCCAAACCTTGCTTCCTGAAAGAAGCAGGACCCCCCCGATGTCCACTCTCCTTAGAGCCGGTGTTCCTCGGGGCCCCGCAGCATGGATACTAAATAATGTTTGTGTAAAAGGTTCAGACATAAATGCACCTAACAGCAGAGTTGCAAAACATTTCATGTAAAACACGGACAGAAATGAAAGGAAATGGTTTTATCGTGATAGTTGGAGACTTCAATACCCCACCCTCAATGATGGGAAGAACTAGAGGACTAATAAGGAAACAGGACACTGGACTCACACTGAGGAAGGAAGGCCTAACAAACGCGCACAGATACCACCAAGCAGCAGCATTCGCACATGGCACATTCTCCAGGATAGACCACAGGCGAGGCCACACAGCAGTCTCAGTAAATCTAAACAGAGGGAAGTTCATACAAAGTATCTTCTCCGACCACAGCCCAGTGATTTTTATGGGGATTTGCCTCTCCCCCATTAAAGTGCACACTCCATGAGGGCTGGGCCTGTGTCTGCTTTCTTTATTGCTCGCGCTCTCATGCCTGGGATAGTATCTGGCACATAGTAGGTTCTCAATAGCTACTTGTTTCATGCATGAGTGAAAAACAAAAGGATGAGCAAATGAACTAATATTTAGGAGGGAGAGGGCCGTTCAAACAGGCAGTTCAGTGCAGTGTGGTATGTGCTCTGAAAGGGAGAAATGCCGGGAGGTTATCTGGCCTTAGCAATGCAGGAAGGCTAATGGAAATCAGGGTGTTAGCTGCACTTCTGCACCCCCCTCCCCATACACACACACAAACACCCTCCCACCTCGACATAAATGAAAGGGGAACACTTTGGGCACAAGTACAATTTGGGGGACCTTTACAAGAAGACTATCATTAGATATACAAACCAATTTTGTGGCTTAGAATTGCAGTTTGTACTTGGAGCCCTGGGGAAATGATCAATATTTTGCTCAATGAACTAGGTCAGCACCTCATTGCTTAGAAGAAATGCTGCTTAGGAGAGGACCATTTCTGTGTGGAAATAAAGTGCACTTTATTCTAGAGGTTGTGAGACATCCTGAGTCATGGCACTTTATTCTAGAGGTTGTGAGACATCCTGAGTCATGGACTCTTCCATGATCAACATCTCAAATTCCCAGACAGGAGAGAGCAGCTTTGTAGGAGCTCTTTGGCAAGAAGGAGGGCTGGTGGGGAGGGGGGTAGGAGGGACGTGGAGTAGCTCTGGAGTAGCCCTGGGGTAGCTCTAGTGGGGGAAGGCCAGAACCTCCCAGCCCTTTCAGGCATTCACAGTGCTGGTTGGATAGCTCTTATGATTGGTCTTGATGTTTCAGCAACAGTTAGCTTATCAGCTCCTCATGGCCTGGATCCAGCCTGGTGGGAGTGGGGTGGTGGGCTGGATGGTGAAAGAGGGGGTGTGTATACCCAGTGACTCATAACTTGAGTTGAAAGCCTTCAAGGAGGCAAGACTGTCACATGACCAAAATAATAACCCTTGAAAGTTCCTTAAATAGCCTATGAGGATTAGCTAAGATAATATGTATAAAAGCATGGAGGCATAAGTTGTTGGGTACTTGGTAAGTGATTTTGTATTTGACTTTAAGTCTGGTTTTATGTGAGCCATGCACAAAGTTTTTGTTCCTGGCTCCCTGGTATTCTACCTCGTCGTTCTTTGTTTTCCCTCCCCCACAGCTGTTGCTCTCATAGTCATGGCTGCTTATCTCCTGAGCTCTCTTCTCATGGGTTCTCCTCTCAAAACAGGGAGAGGGTCTAGAGTGAGCACAGTGAGGAGGCAGCATGACTCCCCCCGGTGCTCCAGAGACCCTGGGGCCATTACCGCACGACCCTCCGCAGTATCCTCAGGGGCTTCTGGTTATCCTCCTCTTCAGAGGCTCATATACATTATGAATGTGATACTCAGAACTGAGGGGCAGCTTGTTCACATTCCAGAAGACAAACTGAAAATGTAAATTATATATATATATATATTTAAACTAAGCCCTTTAAGAATAATCTTTGGGGACCAAGTAATGCAACTTAAAACTGGCCCTTTACTGTTAAGTTGTTAGAGTCGTTGCCATAAACGTTTTGCATCTTAGAGGAAAAGATTTTTGGTAAATTGAAATGACCCATTTTGATCTTTTCTTTGATCAGATCAAACCGGGCGCTGATCAACGTCTGGATCCCATCCGTGTTTCTCCGGGGCAAAGCAGCGAATGCATTCCACGTATATCAGGTAAGCTCCTGGCTGCCAGGTTGGCAGCTCTGGGGGAGATCTGACTCGTTTATTGCTCTGGTCTTGGCCTCTTGGCAGTAGCGTGCTGTGCTGTTCTGCGAGGCCACAGCTGCAGCCATTGCACTCTGCAGCCAGCTCCCGGGGAACTGGTCCTCCGTCCACAGGAGGGGGCCAGGTGGCTTCTCACACTGTTAGCCTCTCAGTGTGGCCATGGGCCCTCGGTTCACACAGCGTGTGAGGGGCGTTCTGTGGCTTCTGTGGGAACTGAGGAGGCCGGGCGTGGCTCTGGCCTCAGGAGCGCCTGTCCTGTGTGTCTAAAAATCTGACCCCCCGTGGTGCTCTAATGAGGCCCCCTTTCCGGCTGTTCTCTGATGAGTGATGAGATGGCTCCCAGCAACGCTGACTCTGGCCTCCGGGGAGTCTCAGTCATGTCCCCAGCATTTCTCTTGGGTCTGTCTTGTATCTCAAGCCTATTCCTTCACCTTGGGATTGGGTGATGGGCTTCTGTGATTGGCCAGGTTTGGACCATGTGACCACTGCTGTCACTGGGGCTAGGGTAGATGTTATCTGACCATGTGTCTGAGAGGGGAGACGTGGCTCCCACATGTAAACTCGGGTTCTCTTTCCAAAGAAGGGGCAACAGGTGGTTAACAAACAAAAACTATAGATGTCTCCTCTTTTTCTTTGGGGTAGAGCAGGCCACCCACTGGCTCAGGTTGAGTGTCTGGGACCCTGAAACGTTTGTCTGTTTTGGAGGTAATTTTGCCTCAACAACTGGGACCCCAATTTTCCATCTTTTCTCTGATTTTCTGATGCCTCTTCCAGCCCTGCCTCCTTATCCTCTCTCTATCTTTCTTGTCTCCCTGGATCCCAATGTCCAGCCATCGGTGTTCACCTGTCCTGGCACTGTTTTGTTCTCAGCTCTGACTTGTAGCTGTTTCCGGTTCTGCTGGCTTCTGGTATCACAACAATGTCCACTGAGTTTTGTTTTTATTCCCCTGAGCTCTGTGAAAAGCCTTGCGTTTTGTTGCCATTTTTCTTGGTGGGGAATTGACCCATTGAAGAGTCATCTCAGATATTAAGATACTAGAGGCCCAGTGCATGAAATTCATGCACGAGGGTTGTCCCCTCAGCCCAGCCTGCACCCTCTCCAATATGGAACCTCTTGAAGGATATCCAACTGCTGGTTTAGGCCAGTTCCGGTAATCAGACATCCATCTCACAATCCAGGACCATTGGCTCCTAACTGTTTACCTGCCTGCCTGCCTGATTGCCCCTAACTGCCCCCCCCCCCCATTGGCCTGGTCACTCCCAACTGCCCCTCTGCCAGTGTAGTCATCCCCAACTACCCCCTCCTCCGCCGGCCTGGTTGCCCCTTACTACCCCCCCTGCCAGTGTGGTCACCCCCAACTGCCACCCTCCCCACCAACCTGGTTGCCCCTTACTAACCTCCTATGGGCCTAGTTGCCCCACACAGCCTATTGTTCGGTCGTCCGTTTGGTTGCAATGGTTGTTTTTAGATAGCCTTTTATATATATAGATTTCCTCCAAAGGAATTTTTTTACCTTCATATATATATATTTTGAACTTGAAAATAAAACTCTGGCTTCAATTTTATGGCCTTAAATAAACCTCAGCTTTCCTTTGTGAAATGCAAACAGTAACTTAACTTTGAATGTTCTTACCCGCATTAGGATTACATGGTGCCCAAAGGACAGATAGTTTCTTTCTGGTCTTCAGACATGATTGTGTGTTTGGGCTCCGGGGAAGGTCTGCTGGTGGACATCTGGTACAGAGGTTGGAGCATGAGCAGGGCACACACATCTCACCTAAAATCTCAGGGACCGGTGATTTCACAAGGACACTCGCATCCGAGAGTCATTTTTGCTCCCCATTTAGCTGGGCAGCACCAGCACTCAAAGTGTCAGAGACTCTGGGTGTACATGTTGCTCTCAGCTCTGACTTAAAAAAGGGGATTAGATAGGACAGATTTCTCAATATCTCCTCTTTCTTTCTCTTTGTATCCCAAACCCCAATAAACACACTCCCTTCAAGTCCTGCCTCCAAGTTGTGGTCATCAGAAAGCCGGGGTGTTGCCCTGGAGGATGAAGAGTGAAGCGATAGCTTTTATTCCTAGCGAAATGAAAAGGTGATGTCCCTGGAGAGGTGTCCTTGACCTTCCATTTTAGATTCTTTCCCCAAGCTCACCCTGTGGCAGGTTCCAGCTTCTGAAAGCCAGTTATGAAATGAGAGGGACACAGCAGCTATGTCGTTGCCTGGGAGATTGTTGCCACAGCGGTCACAGTGGCGTTCCAGCCTCCCTCTCCCCATACACTGTTACAAGAGCTTCCCAAGGGGTGGTCCAGCCAGTGCAGGGGAGGGGGCGCAGCCCAGAGTTCATCTAGCCACCGTTTGGCAGCTCCCAGCACCCGGGCAGCTGCAGCCCTCACCGTGGGCCCTGAAACCTCTCTTGATGTTGGAACGGGGGAAGCAGCACCTCTTGAATGCATTGTTTTCTCCTTTTTGCTAATGATGCTTCTACTTGGTACCTCCAGAACAAAAGCTGAGCCACGTATGACGCTGGACCATTTCCTACAGTGATAATAGCAACATGTCTAGGAAGCAGCTGCTGCTGCCTCTCACTGGTCTGTGTGAGTTACATATAATAAATAGCTCACTCAGTCCTCACAAACTCTTATCTCCATTTTATGGGTGGGAAAACAGAGGCACAGAGAAGCATCTCATCCTATAACATGTTTTTCAGTCCAAATAGCATTTTCTGACAAGATATCAGTTTGCAGATTCTATGAATGAGGGAAGGTGCAGTCTAGCTCTTTAAGAATCGAAGAAAGAGATGAGGCAATTGCTTCATTCTGAAAGGCCAGGCCCACCCTGACCAGGATCCTGCATCCCTGAGACCGTGAGCCAAGGGCATGCGCGGGGCCGAGCCAGGCACTTTCTGAGTCCCCTGCAGACACATTGCCACCAACCACTGCCAATCCCAGCACCGCCCTGGAAGGGCTCAGGGACATTCCCTGAGAGCCTTTCATTTGAGCGACATCAGGAGGCTTTGCGGAGAATCTGCCTGGGAGATGCCCTGGTAAATGCCAGAGGAATATGATCTGTAGGCGCAGGGATTGGCCAGAAGTGCTGTCCCTTTGCAGGACTGCAGGTCGGGTATTAACAAAGGTCCACACCTCTGAATACAGGCTCCCATGCTCCTCGCCTGTAAATTGACCAATTTTCAGAACAAGGAAAATTGATACCCAGAACTTTCTAATTCAAGTTTTTTGTCCATAAGTATTTCTTACACTTCTAGCCCCTGCTAGTGCTTGGCTGCTGGCAGACACTAGCCAGAGAGAGAATGATTAAGCAGCAACAAATAAAATGTCAGGAACAAGACTCAATCTATTAACTGGTCTTACTTATTTCTTTTTCGCTTCCTCTCTCTGTGCAAACACAGATGTGCTTGCAGGTTTGATCTCCATCACTTCCCTCTGATATAGTTACATCCATGTTAATCAACTAGTTTCTGGTTTCTATCTTTGTAATTGTTTGATGTTATTCCCCGACTGCCCTGACTTCCAAACAGGTCTGCGGTCCACTGAATTTGTGTCCTAGTGCAGTGTTTGCAAAGGCCGCTAGACCTTAAAGCAACCTGCCTGTTTTTATCTTAAGCAAACATCGTAGCCACTAAGTTGGCCTGAGCCATTCTCTGTGTGTACAGCAGGAATGGGGCCTTGGAGTGGGTTAATAGCAGCCTTGGCATTCAGCCACTGGAACCACTGGCTGCTTACAGTATCCCATTTGCACAGCACAAGTAATTAGGGCTCCTTTGTGGAGAGGTTGCATTGTTTTAGCAAAGATTTTTTCTTCTAGAATGAGTCCCCTTTGATGAAGAGCCCTGCTTGGCTGGAGGAGAGGTGGTGCCCCAGGAAGACCCACTGCGTGTAGGAGGTCTCTCTCCCCCAGTAGGGAATCCTGGAGCCTGAGCCACCCCCTCCCCGGTGCGTTCTGGAGCAGGGTATTCACCCGTGAGATGCAGGGAACGCCATTGTTCTGTTAATCATAGACCACAGGGCCCAGGTGGGCTGAGGGTGGTTTGGGACTTTGGAGATGTTTTTTGCTCTTTGCACTTTGGGTTTCTCGGCTCTTCCTTTTCATCTTCTCTTCTACTCCGCAGTGCAGTAGAGAGAGCCTCACCCCCCACCCCCCTGCCCCCCCTTCCCTCTGAGTTATTGGCGGGCAGCAGGCTCTAAGGGACACCAATGCTGGATGGGCCTCAGGCCTGGCACCACGACCCTGCCCTTCTTAGTGAGCTGTGGCTGTGAGAGCTGCCTCCTGGCAGTTGACTTCCTCACATACTGTTTTTAAGGGTGGTGTCAAGTGAGGCCGGAGGTGGGTGATGACATGGGAAGGTAAGAGGGGTGTTTGGGAGGCACTCAGTGCAGTGCATGAAGCTCGGCTCAGAGCCCTCGTCAGCATGGTCGCCGTGGCCCACCCTCCCTCCGCCACTGGAGCCGCAGAGGCTTGGTGGAGGTCATCACCTGGGCCCCGTCAGAGGCAGCTGGCCCTTTCCTGACACCTTGTCTGCCAGGAGATTTCTGGGGAAAGTACAAGTCCCAACAAAGACATCTTCCTGCCTGGCTACTGTTTTTTTAAAAGCCTGAAGTTTTTATTTTTTTTAAAAAGAGACTTCTTTGTGTTTTTGTTGGCCGGAGGCGACAGGTGGGGGCGGGGAAAAGGACTGAAGTGCCAGGTGGCAGGGCACCAGGACGGAGGCCTCGGAGTCTGGGCCCCAGGCTGGGCAGAGCTCTAGCCTGCCTTGGGTGGTGTGGGGCAGAGAACCCGGCAGGACTCGCAGACTGGCAGCAAGCGCGCCAGCGTCTGCAGGTTGGAGGCCCTCTCTGGGCTGTCTAGGCACCATGCACTGTCCTGAGGGCTGGGGATGGGAGTGGGACCCTGTGGTGGCCGAGACGGACTTCCCCACCAACTCGGCAGGACCATCTTAGAGTCCTGATTGGAATGCAATCAACACGCACTTCTGGAAGCCTTGGCTTTGACACCTGCCCCCAGCACCAAGTGACATGTTTCAATGAGCCTTGTAATTACACAGGAAGCCAGGCAGCACTTCTATCCCCTCACCTGCATAAAATATAAAAATAAAATAAAAATCAAGATAAATAGTTCAGCCGTGAAGGTCTCCTCCCAGGAGAGGAGGGTTGCTGTAGGTTCTCAGGATGCTGCACAATTGGAGGCCCAGTGTCTGCATCCATCAGACCTTCCCTTTGCCAGTGACAGGCCCACCTGTCATCATCTGAGCAGGAAGGATGCGGCAGCCTCCCAGGACATTATCTTGGTCCGTCAGAGGATGAAATAGGCTAGGACCAGGGACCTGGTCAGGGCTGACAGGTAGATGGATTCTTCTCCCCATCCAGTCCCCATGGAGAAAAGATGGCACATTCTATAAAGTACCACGTGGGCCCTTATGCTTCCCAACCCAGGCCAGAAAGGCCCAGTTTTTCTTCCCTTTACTATGTCCTGAGTGGTTGGGTTGTTAGATGGGGTAGTGAAAGCGAAGGCCATGAACCTCACATCTCCCCTGGGAGGAGCTCTGGTCAGAAGCCAGGACAGGATAGGAAACTCCTGGGAACTTTGTCTGGGAGCCTTAGTGATGGAGTATCTCTGCGTTTCTAAACGTTTCCCCCCAGAGGCCAGCAGAGGGAAGCCCAGGAGCAGGGGTCCCAGCCCAGTCATTTATTCACTCATCGAACACTTGCTGAGTCCTTCTGCGTGTGGGTGGGTACTCAGATCAGACCAGAGGTAGCATGGGCCCTCACTTGGGAGAGTGCCAGCCCAGTGCTGCCTTGAGTGCTGGAGCCTCCTGTTCCCCATAAGACAACCCTGGGCACTGCTCTCTGCGCCAAGATCCAGTCGCATCTCCTTTAAGGCGGCTGCCTTCCTCCAGCTGGTCTGTAGTGCAAGTGCTCTGGGTTCATGTGTTGAGCCAGTCCGTGCCCCTCAGCACACCTCTCACATTTAGAGTCCAGAGGGCCCCTTACTTGCTTCCTTTGAGCTGTCTGGCTGTGTCTGAGGGCCAGCAGGTGGCGCTCTCCCTCTGGGACGTTGGGCAGGAAGATGGACTGGGAGAGCAGAGTGGGGGCAGGGGTCTTCTCATTTTCTTCTTTGCTCTACAATTCTTTTCTCATCGTTCTCCCCTTCTTTCCTAGTATTTTCCTTTCTGTCATTCTGCTTTCCTCTTCCTTCTCCTTTCCTCCTCCACCTTCCTCTTACCTCACCTTCCCCTCCCCTCTCTGTTTTGTGTCTCCTTTCTCTCCTCCTCACTTCTTGCCCTCCCACCCTTCTTCCCCCCCTTTCCCTCTGACTTCTGCCCATTCTCCATCCTCCCTTCAGAGAGGAAGCGGGGAACCCTCGTTATCTGCCCATCTGTCTCATGCCTGGAAGGAGATGTTTTCTGCCTTCACTCATCAGATGGCTCTTGGATTTGTCTTTGTCCTGTTGGACTGCAGGCTTTCTTAGAGCTTTTGGGAAGTGGAGGTGGGAGGGATTAGGTAAAGTGTTGGCGGGAGGGGGGGGGGGTGGAGCATCTTTTTCTCCTGGAGCCCGAGTCAGCCTGCTGATTGACAGCCCAAGCTGCCTGCTCTTGGGGGTCACTTGACAGCAGAGGACCCAGGGTGCTGGAAGGGGGTCCCTGGCACTGTTACTTGCTCACTCCTAATGATATTTGCCTGCAGCTTTTTAATGACCAGTTAACATTCTCATGCAGACTTGAAACAAGTGTTAATTGGTCGGTGATGTTTTTGTTCTTAAAATGGGAGGGACTTTATTGCTTTTCATCATATGCTCTAAAGCAGTGGTTGCCAACCTTTCGGACCTCACGGACCACCAGTGGTCCGTGGGCCACCCACCAGTTGGTGACCACTGCTCAGCAGCCATATGCCATTGCCCACTAAATTTACCTGATCAGCAAAGAAAACAGATCTCCACTCATAACAGGAATCAGATGTAGAATATTTTTATTGACGATGATCCTTTTATCAAAAAATTGTTTTCCAAGTAGAGTGGGTAGGAAGAGGAAGGGGGCCTGTTTTGTCTGGCTGTAGTCCTGGAGTTTCCTGGTATGGCTTGGTCATCTGCACTGGTTTCTGGGGTTTTCTCTGGGTATCTGGGGGTTTCTCCGTACACCGGATAATGATTTTGGTTCTGAAACTTTGGCGTCTCCTGCTCAGTGTGTTCAGATGTCCCTTCTCCAGGACACTTGCCTTCCATCACCTGGAGCAGCCCTTGTAAACTGCCTAGACTTGTGCCATGTCTCTTACAGGACCCAGGCCAGAGGGTGGGGTGGATGGGGGATGCGAGAGGGCTGCTTGACATCCTCTGCCGCACAGACAGCCCCAGCAGCGTCCTGGCCCCGCGTACCAGCAGTCCCGCAGGCAGGAAGCCCTGCTCAGTCGTGAGTGATGAAGCGATGTTTCCTCCTAATGCTTCTGTCCTTGTGCTTTTCCCGGGGGGCAGGTTTGCTCAGGGAGCTGTGTGTTGGTCAAAGGGCTGGTGTAGCAGTGGAATCTGTGCAGTCCTGGACACATGGACAGTCAGGGCCCTCTGGATGCAGCATCTCTGGCAGGTCCCAGCCTGCTCCTGTGATGTGATCCCGGTTCACATCCAGCCAGGGCTCCTCACATAGGGGCAGGGTGGGGACTAGCTGACCACCGATTCTGACCGAGATACTAATTCTGACCTACACCCGTTTTATTGTTATGCATCTCTGCACCAGGGTTATGCATCGCATGGGTGAAGGAGAAATCAACCTGGGTTAAACTGGCATAAGAAAAAAGGACCCTCATTAGCTGCCTAATGGAAACTTGGTGGCATGAGGACTGTCTCCCAGCTTTGGAGAGAGCTGCTTGGCGCTCTGGGATGGCTCTGTTTCTAGCCAGGCTGCAGGCAGGACGGCGCAGGCAGCTCTGGCGGATATCCCCTCCGCTCAGCTGCCTCGTGGAAAAGGCCTCTGTTTCTCCCAGTGTGGACAGCAGTCCTGGAGTGGATTCTCATGGCCTTTCTCTCGCATGGGCCATGCCCTTGTCTACACTAATCACTGTGTCCGGACGAGTGCTGTGCTTGCAAGTCATATACCTACTCCCCAAGCAGAGGTCATCGGGAGAGGAAAGTGAGGATGAGCTCGCCTGCAGGAGGGGGACTGGTGTCAGGTGGGCCCAAGCAGCACGTGTCCACGGAAGCCCCCAGGCGCATATAGCCCGGCTTGGCTTGGAGCCGCCTGGTGACAGTTATGTATCTCTGCACCAGGGTTTCTCGGCTGCAGCACAGTTGGCATTTGGGGCTGGACAGTTCTTCGTGGTGGGGCTCACATTTGCACTGTAGGATGTTGAGCAGCATCCCTGGCTTCTACCCAGTTACTTCCACACTCCCCTTAGTGGTGACGACCCAGGGTGTCTCAAACATGGTCAAATGTCTCTTCAGAGCACAGTCACTCCAAGTTGAGAACTGCTGCTTTATATGGGAACCCTGAATGCTGGTGCGGTTCTTGTTTATTCTCTTGGACATAAATGGGATCACAGAATACATGCCTTCCTCCTCAGTATATTGACCTCTCCTCCTTGCTTTCTTGAGTTTCTACAGAGGGTTCCTTCCTGTTATGAGAGAAGCATCATGTATGCAGCAATTCTGATGATGGATGCTTAGATTGCTTTATTTCTGACAACTGCAAACTGAGAGCTGCCAGAGTTATCCTTGTAGATACCTCTTTGCACACATTGCAGGCATTTCCTAAGATAACTAGAAGGGGGCTTGCTGAGGGGAGGAGTATCTGTGCTTCTTATTTTAATAGGCCCAGCCACATTGCTCTCCCAAATTGCTGATATTGGCCATTACCAATCTTTTAAACATTACCAATTTGAAAGAGGAAAAAAATATTTCATTGGTGTTTGAATTTTCCTGATTATTTGTGAGATTGAGCATACATCTGTACTTTAATTTGTCATTAGCGTTTTTTTATTTGGTGAATTGCCTACTTGTGTCCTTGTCCGATTGTTTTACATATTGTTTGTTATTTTCTCATCAATTACTGTCCTTTCTTGTCAATTATTCTATTTCAGTCTCCTGCTTGTCATTAATTTCCCTTATTATTGAGTGTTCTTTTGTTTCCTGGTCTCCAAATCTTGGGGAGCAAGGAGTTTTGTGACTGACCTGCTGAAGAACCGTGTCTTATTTCATTTCATTGCTGCAGTAGACCTGAGCTTTTGTAGACATTCTTTCCATTTTAGAGGTGGAGAAAGAAATGCTCAGAATGGTCAGTAAATAACTTGTCCAAGGTCATACAGTTCAAAGGCGTCAGAGCCAGAGTCACTGCTGGTCTCCTCACCCCAAGGGCAGAGTTTTTCGCTGGTCTCCCAGGGCCTCCAGAGGACGGAATGGAGACCAGCAGGTGGGAGTCAGAAAGCATGTTTTGGCTCATCTGTCTCTCTCTTATATCCAGTCATCCTGCAGCGGGCTAGATGGGGTGTCGTTGCGAGGATAGACACATTCTCGGTTATCGACTTATTTGATTTAAGAAAAATTGAGCGTGGAAAGCTGTTCAAAGGCAGGTGGTCTTACCATGTACTGATCTTGCCCTCAGCCACATATGACCTGAGCTGTGGTCTGGCGCTCTGAGCTGGTGCTGCCGAGCGGAGGTTCCTCTTCTGAGCAGGGCGCTGCTGCTCACCCAATGCTCACCCTCAGGCTGGGGGAGGCAGCAGGTAGAAACAGTTTGCAAGCAATTAGGCAGCTGTTCAAATGTCAGCTATTATGATTTATGTTTACGTGATGAATGTTTTCCCAAGGCCTGTGGCATGGGAATAGTAATTACTTCATTTCTGTGTATAAAAACAACGGCCCTGTGCATGGGTGGGTAAGGGTCTCTCCTCGCTGGGTGAGCTCCATTACGATCTTCAGAACCTGGATGGTGCTGGCCCGAGAGGGCTCTCATCTGAACAGGGGTGCACACCGCTAGTGCTTTGGTGGGGGTTTTGTCCCCAGTTCTGGCTTTGAGGACTCATAATAAGGTAGAATGGGAGGGACTGTTGCTTTACGCTTTGAGAACTTTTTACCCACCCTTCCAGATACAGCATTTTGAGTCCAACCTTTAAAGGTTCTCTCCTTGTGCTGTCAGTAGACTCATCTGAGACTGTGAATTCCAGCTCCGTGCCAGACTTCCCAGTGAGCGACTCTGTCAGACTCTCTGGCTGTGTGAGCTGAGGAAGCTGCTCCAGCTGGCGGTGTGCAGAGGCTGCTTTGCAGGGCCCAGTGGAGAGGAGAATGTGAAAGGTGTGTGGTTGCTCTCAGGTCCAGGAAGTCTAGGGAAGCCGCTGTTCCTACTGCCACACAGGACATAGAGCTAGGCAAGAGGCACCTCGCTTCTGGACTTGGCGCTGTTACTGGTCAGCTGTGGCCCAGATAGCAGGAGGCAGGTTGGAGGCAGAGAGCCAGACTTGGAGGGAATCAGGGTTTGAACAACTCAGTTACCAGATGATGAGGAAAGGAAAACAAGCTGCATTTTGCAACATGTGATTTAGAAGAAGCTTCAGGCTGGGCTATGGAAGTAACTGAGTCATGTTACCCAGTCTGCCCCTCCCCTGCACATTTTCACATGAATCTATTTATGAACAAAGGAATTGGGATACATGCACTGGGATACATACATTTATTGAGGCTTTCATATACATAAGTTTGATTCCTTGCTACCACCCTGTAAGGGGAAGTATTTTTATCTCTATTTACAGATGAGTAAACTGAGATCCACTGTAACACAGCTAGTGAGTAGCAGGGCTAAGCTACAAAACTAGGGCTAGATGACCTTCTAGTTCTATAATCTTTAAGAGAACAATGTGCCTTGTTCGTACCCAAGTTTCCCTAAGAAGGAAAGGAGAGAGAATGTGAAATAAATATAAGGATATTGGATGATTGGTTAGGGAGGAGGATGGTGATGGTTGAGGTTGATGAAATAATGATGGTAATGGTAATGATGGCTGTGGTTGACAGTTGATGGTGATGCTTAAGGATGAGAATGATGGGTGAGGATGGTAGATGATGATGATGACAGTGATAGTAGATGATGATGGTTGATGATGACAAGGATGATGGATGGAGATGGTGGATGGTTTTATCCCCTTAACCTCTCACAATGCTCTGATGGAAGAGTTCTAGTTACAGTTGTAGGAATAAGAGGAGGCTCATGTTTTCCTTAACTATCCCATCTGTTTTAAGGAAAAACAGATTTAAAAAGATCTAGGATTCCTTCCACCATTGAGAGAAAATTTTCTACACATCACAGTGGGGTTTTAGGTATTCGTGATTAAGGGCTTAGCAGGCCCTGGGAACTGAAAGGCCTGATTAGACCCCCAAACCTCCTTTGGGACCTCAGTTTGTACTCTCTCCCTGACCTGATTTTAGCTTGGATTTGTTAAAGCACAAAGTGGGCTTGTCTTTTAGGAGTAGCACCCATCACTTTGGACTTCTAGGTCTTTTTATGAAAAATAAAGGCACCGTGGCTGGCTTGGCTTCTCTTAGTCTGGTTTTTAAATACCTTGGGCTTTGGAGCCTTAAGAATCAGGATGCAGGACCCATCTCTATTACTTACCAACTGTGTGACCTTAGGCAAGGTGAGAATTTTCTGTCTCATTTTCTTTGTTTGTAAAATGTTAGCTGCTGACTACCTCATGTCTAGGGTTGACATGAGAATCAAGTGAGATATACAGGAAAAACGTCAAGCACAGTAACTGGCACATAGTAGATACTTAATACACATGTGTACCTCCGTGTTTCCGTCTTGTTAATTGGCAGCACTGCTGTTTATGTGCTTGCTTGTTTATCATCTCTCACACCCTCTCCATGAGAGCTGTATTATTTTTCTGCTGTGTCCTGGTACCTAGGTCAGTGCCTGTTGCTAAATAGTTATTAAATGACAGGACAGGCAAACATGTGTATACATGCATTAGGGAAGCAAGAATCTTCACTAGGAGCCAGTGGATCTGGGCAAAAGATGAAGCTAAGTAGGCAGGGCCTTGTGTCTGGGCTATTCATAATTTCCCCATAGAGCGTGAGCTCCACAGAGGGAAGTATCAGGTCAAGTACTCTTCTGAACTGGTAGGTCAGAGGTAAGCAGGACCACCAGTAGCTCGGCTTTGCATGTGTTTGGGTTAAAGTCTCACAGGTGTGTGTTTCAGGTGCCAGAAGCCAACTTCTGTTTCCACATGGCAATGTGGTGACTTCATCTGGTCAACCTCCATCGACGGTAAAGGGAAGAATCCTTCAGGAGTGGAGTGTGGGGTCTGTCTAGGGTCTAACCACTGCTCAAGGGTTGAACCCTTGCCAGATGGCCCTGTGATCACTTTCTGTTCTCTGTCTTGTGCAGGAGCATGTGTGTGTTGTGTGTGTGTGTGTGTGTGTGTGTGTGTGTACACGCATGTGAGAGAGCCCACCCTCCTCTTGCTGATATGTGGTTTTTGGTTTTTTGCAGTTTTACAAAGAAAGTTGAAAAGATAATTAAATTTTACAAAGAAAGTTGAATAGATAAATTGTGAATGGTTTTATCTCTTAGATGTATTGATAATATAAAGACAATAATGTTCTGTCTTAGGGCATCTCCTAGAGCAACTAGAATCTTGTAAGCAGCCTACCTTGAAAGCCAGAAACTTCTGGTATCTGCAAATTATTACTAATAACAGCTAAATATCTTTTTTGGCAATAAGAGATAGGAATTGTATAAGAACCTAAGGGCATAATTTAATGTGAATATGCAGAGAGAGGGGCTTATAGCAAGCAGGAATTGGGATATTCTTTAACCTGATAGTTGAAGCAGACCTTGTATTTTATTTTCTTTTTTAAAAAATGGTATTGATTTCAGAGATGAAGGGAGAGGGAAAGATAGAAACATCAATGATGAGAATGTATCACTGAGCAACTGCCTCCTGCACAACCCCGACTGGGGATCGAGTCCACAACCCAGGCATGTGCCCTGACTGGGAATCAATCCGTGACCTCCTGGTTTATAGGTCAATGCTCAGCCATCGACCACACTCGCTGCACCAGTCCTTGTATTTTAGGCTGTCGTACTATCTTTGGGTACACTTGTAACATGTATTCCTTCCATTCTTCCCCCTTCTTTCCTTACTCCACTCTCCTTCTGTCTTCTGTTATGGATCAGGTGCTGTGTGAAAGATTGGATTACATCATGGGGACATGTAGACTAGATTCTAGTCATCATGAAGTTACAGTCTAGTGAGGGGAAAACAAATATTAACCACATGAATAGGTGCAAAATAACAGACATGGCATGCGCATTGATAGAAGAGTGTATAAACCAACTATGGGATGTATGTTCACACAGTAGAACACTAGACAGCAAGGAGAATGAAGATCTGTAACTGCATGCTGTGATATGGGTGAATGAAAAAAGCTAGATGGAAAAAAGAAATACCAGGGGATTGCATTTATCTAAATGCAAATGTAGGCAGGACTGATCCATGCCATTAGAGGTGCTGATTGTGGTTAACAGGAGAAACAAACTATACCACTGTGCCATTCTGAAGTTCCCCTGACTACCGAGTCAGCCATAGAGAAGATAGAAAACAACAGTACACTGTGCTCACTGTGGATGTCAAGGCCAACAAGCACCAGACCAAACTGGCTGTAAAGAAGCTCTATGACATTTCCATGGCCAAGGTCACACCCTGATTAGGCCTCATCAGGAGAAGAAGGCATATGTTGGACTGGCTCCTTACTCTGGTGCTTTGGATGTTGCCAACAAAATTAGGATAATCTAAACTGAGTCCAGCTGGTTAATTCTAAATATAATGTGGGTTGCTTAGGTTGGTAGAGGGGCCAGGAGAGCGGAGAAAGCTGGATCACCAAGCACATGTTGAGAAACCAAGATTAAAGCCCCGAGTGGCAGATGGATTTCAAGGAGGTCAGACAGAGTGAAACTGTTGCTAGTCATTAGCTCCACAGATGTCCTAGGCCACAGTGTCCCCTCGGGGACTCCGTCCTCTGCATTATCACCCATGCATTTTTGATAGGGGAGCAGCAAACCATTTTGGCTCTGAGACCACAGGTCCCACGAAGGAGAAGGACCAGGAGCCTTGGTGCACACTTTCAGTTCAAATCGAGTCCACTCTACTTCATCACCCAGTGGAGACAGGCAGACAGAGACAGGGTAAGAGAGAGACACCTGGCCGGGTTTGCATCCTGGGGAGGCCTGGCCTGGTTCTTCCAGGGCACGTGCTCTGGAGTGTCCATGAGCGGCCTGCGCGGCAGGGACAAACTATACCACTGTGCCATTCTGAAGTTCCCCTGACTACCGAGGGGGAGCGCCTCCCTGGTCAGGCTTCCTTCCTAAGTGCCCTGCATATTGTGAACATCTGGCTGCTTACAGCTACGTGTTTTGGGAGACTGATTTCCTCCCCTCCTGGGCACCACTGACACCAAGAACTATCTGTGTCTCAGCCACAGAACCTGGTATGTTTCTGCAGTGCCAGTCTGGACCTCCTGTACGGGAGCCAGTGGGCACCCAGAGCCACTGCCCCTGCACATCCTGCCTAGACCTCCAGGGCCAGGCGTGAGCACTGGTGAAAGACCTTTTCAAAAGGTCTTTCTAGTTATCTAAAAAGTGCTTTAACCCTTTAATATATCAGTCAGCTGAGGCTAAGTTTTGCCTTTGTGACCATCTCCAAATCTGTGCACCTTCCAACACTGTGTATTACATGTCTATTCCCCGCCCATGCTGCACGTCCACCCTGGGTTGGTTTTGGTTTTGCTCCACGTGGTCTCTGCCAGGATCCAGGAGAAAGACGCTGCCCCACACTGAGGCCTCCTGCTCTCTGTGGCAGAGGGAGAAGAGGAGATGGCAGACCGTGCTTGGTTCTGAGGGCTTTTGCTCAGAAGGGACACTCGGTGTGGGCCAGGAGGCCTTGTCCTCCCCTGAGGAGGGGCCCTGCTGAGAGGGCACCTGGAATATCTGGTTGAGTAGGAATCCATGTGCCTCAAAGTGACACATTATAGAAAAGTCAGGAAAGATAGGGCAGTATTATGGAGCCATGATGTTGATGTAGATCCTTTATGTCAGCTTGGAAGGTTACTTCTCTATATGATAAAATAAGAAAAAACAGGTATTAACTAGGATATGTAGGTTAGTCCTGTCAAAGCAGTAATCCCCAGCATTTAAAATGTGTTTGATATCTGCAGAGTGCAGGCGAGAGACAAATCAGGTCAGCTACTTCTCAGTGCCAGCTGGTTGTCACTGAGCAGGAATTTGGGCTCTTTGTCCCCGGATACTTCAGGCTTTTAAAAAAATGGAAACCTGGATTTAAATATTAAAACCCCTTATTTTTAAAAGTTGGCAAATAATTAAAATTTTTAATCTGCACGGACTGACATTTTTGCAGCTTCCGATATGAACCCAAAATGATTTTCTCTGGGTATTGAGATTTTGTATGTATATGTGTTTTTTACCCTTTTATATTAATATATTTTCTAATTTACACACACAAAAAAAACTGGGAATTTCTTTGTGACAAAGAATGATGGAGACAAAGAGGAAAATCATTAAAAGGAAAAATATGTTTAAGCTACAGGAATCACTCGACTTGTAACTCACTATTTAGTTGGCGGTTAATTTTTTAAAAAGTGACTTAAAGCATTGGCTGTACTTGAAACTGCTTCATGTTAATAAAACTGCCAAGGCCCCATGCCTGTGATCAGGTGGTCAGGGAAGGCTGAACCCCAGGAGTCGCTGGGAAGAAGGCTCAGGAGTCCTCCTTGTTGGCTTCCTTATCTCAGCTTATGGACTCTCTGGGCCGGCTTCCCTTGCCACAGAGCCTGATGATGTGTCCTACTAGAAATGACGCCAAGCCTGGGAGACCAGAGAGAGGCCAGCTATTTCAGTGGGAGAAAGGAGAATGCTCTGAGGGCAGAGCTGCTAAGGAAATCCAGTGAAACTTGGACTGCCATTGAGCAGTTATTTAAAGTGCAAGAATGGATTGAAAAGCTGTGGTACATGGAATATTATGCAGCTGTAAAAAAAAAAAAAAAAAAAAAAAAGGATCGATTATCTTTTGAGGCAGCATGGAGGGACCTGGAGAGTACGTATTATGCTAAGAGAAATAAGCCAGTCAGAGAAAGTCAAAATATCACGTGATCTCACTTATGACACAGTAAACTGATGAATAAAATAGAACTAGAGACATGGAAACATGGAGCAGACTGAGAAATCTGAGGGAATTTGGCGGGGGGGGGGGGGGGGTAAATAAAGAACTTATATGCACATATGCATTGTTCTTGAACACAGACCATAGAGTGATGAAGGCTGCCTGGGGTGGGGGCAGGAACCTGATGGTGGGGGACAAGGGGGAAAGGGAACATCTGTAATACTCTCAATAATAAAAGATAAAAAAATATAAATGTACACTATAAAAAGTAATACTTGAATAAAATATCAAAAGGAAAAATAAAGTGCAACTGTTTGCAGTCGCTCTGTTTACCAAATTGCCGTAAAGGATGCAGGAGATGGCTTAGCGTGGGAAAGAAGAGTTGTTGGATGTGGAAGAGAATGTGAGCTTTAGGTTCAGTGCAGGCTATTGAATATTCAGGGTTTGCTGGTTTTTTTCATTTCTTTTTCCCTAACTGTAATTCCCTGCTTCATCACCCATCATGCAAATGGGATTCTTATGCATTTTCTAATGTGACTCTTTCCCTAAACAAGTAATCAAAATAAGGTTTTGAGCTGCAGTTTGAGCTGCAAATAAGTTTAGTATAAAATGCAATTATTCGCCTCAAAAAACCAACAGGGACAATTTGGACACTTGAAAGGCTTGAATTACCCTTAATTAGAACTCAGAATGGTGTCCATTCCAAGGATTAAAATAAGCTAGGACTCAGCGCTACTTGATAATAGCCAGTTTTTTTTTGTTGTTGTTGTTTTTCGTTTGTTTGTTTTTAAAGACAACTTGAAAAATGCTAAAAGTAGTACATATTGATTATAAAAAATTTGGAAAATAAAGGAAGTTAGAAAGAAGGAAAACAATGACTCATCATCCCACTACATAGATATAATCACAGTGAATAGCTTTATCTAATCTTTTCTCTCTGCATTTAAATCTCTTCTCATTTAGTTTTTGCTTTAGATGGAATTATCCCACATATGAACTTTTGTGTTTTCCTTTTTAATTTGATATAATTTTCCCATGTTACTCTACAGTTTACATCACAATCATCTTTCATAGCTATACACTATCCCACCATAGTGATGTAATATAATTTCTTTGGTTATTCTGTTAAAGCATAAAGGCATATTAACATTTTTCAGAGTTTATTTGACTGACCATTGGTTCACATTGGGCAATACAAGCAGAAGTGGTTAAAGCGCACCACTGACCAGAGCCAGGGGCAAGGATTTTAGAGCAGAGATGCAGAAATTGAATTCAGTTCCTATAGCTTAAGTGATTGTATTATTTGAGAAAGCCTCGTTGGCTGTTTGTGATTGGTTCTTCTTTTTGATTAAATTCATTGGTGTAGCATTGGTTAGTAATATTATATAAACTTAAGGTGAATAACTTTATGATATGACATCTATATACTCTATTGTGTGCTCACCGCCGCAAGTCTAGTCTCTTGTCACCACGTGTTGGACTCACTTTACCCTCTTCCTCCTCCTCCCACTCTCTCCCTCTCCAGTAACCACCATTCTGTTGTCTCTAACTATGAGGCTGTTTTATTGCTTGTTTGTTTATTTGTTGCTTCAGGCTTTATATCCACATGAGTGGAATCATATGGTTCTTGGCCTTTTCCACCTGCCTTGTTACACTTAGCATGATACTATCAAGATCCATCCATCATAGATGGCAGTGTTTCATCATTTTTTATGGCCGAGTAGTAGTCTGTTGTTTATATGTACCATATCTTCTTTATCCAGTCACCATCGGAGAACACTTAGGTTGTTTCCATGCCTTGACTATTGTGATTAATGCTGCAGTGAACATGGGATTATTATCAATAAGGCAAAAAATGTGTTGGAGAGTATTTGGAGAAAAGGAAACCCTTGTGCACTGCTGATGGATATGTAAATTGGTGTGGCCACTGTGGAAAACAGTACAGAGGTTCCTCAAAAGATTAAGAATGAGAACTACCATCTGACCCAGCCACCTGTCTTCTGGGTATCTACCTGAAAAATTTGCAAATACTTATTGGTAAAGACATATGGTTGTTTTTCCTAACCATGAAGCGTTGACAGGGTTCACTCTGGCTTAGGTTTCGGTTTGCTTCTGTAGGTGACCAAGGCATTAGAGCACCTCAGTCTAATGGCTTCCATGACTGATTAATTTAACAATTCTTCTTAATCAGCAGTTAGGTTTCTTTCATTTTCTCAGTGTCCTAAACAATCACAGTGAACCACATTATTCTTCAGGCCTAATCTGTATTTTAGATTCTTTTCCCAAATAGGTCTGTGGCTGGAGGAGGAGTGACTCTGTGATCTAGTAGAATGAGCATGGACTTCTGAAAGGACTCATGTTCCGACCCTACCATGACCCTGCCATTTTCATGCTTTGTGACCACAGGCAACTTATCCAGTTGCCTGTGCCTTACCCTCTTCATCTGCACATGGGGAAAGATCACCCCAACCTGCAGGTTCATTCTGAAATTTAAAGTAAGGGCTGGGAAGTACCTGGCCTCTAGGGAGCATTAGATAACTTGATGTGCTGGGGGCTGTAAGAACGGATGGCCTGATATGCAGTGACCTTGAAATCAGACACCCTGGCTCTGGAATGGGATCATCCCTAAGTTTACATCTCAGCCAAGCCCTGAGAGAGCTGGAACCCTGGGCAAGTTACATAACAGCCCCGAGCCTCAGTTTATTCACTTGTGTGAAGCTTACAAAGGGATTATGAAGATTAAATGATATTAATAAAATGAGATTATTCAGCACCTCATATAGTACCCAGACAGTAATTCATACTTAGTTCATGAGAATGATGATAATGATGATTATGAATATGATGATGATAAGTGCTATAAGTGAGCTTTACAAGAGCTGCTATGGGAGAATAAGGAGAGCAGAGGGACCTGTGTGCTCCCAAGCCCAGAGATGGGAACAAACTAGGGATGGCTGGGAGAAGGGGTGGTCAGAGGAAAGGCCAGGACCCCAATCAAGTGCCAAGGCAGAGTAGACTTCTGAGAATAGCACCCTAACTAACTAACTAACTGAGCCATGGAGGTTTGGAGGAGGAGAGGAGGCGATATTTAATTCTTCTTGCTGTCTCAGTCGTGGGGGATGGAGCCTTCATTTATTTTCCTACATTGCCGTTATTGATCCGCAGTGTCTGAGTGATGCCCTCTAGCTCTGCGGTGAAATGAAAAAAACTCAGCTTTGATGGAACGCATTGGAAAGTGAAATACTCGTTCCCCCTTAAAAAATTGAACTTTTAAAAGAAAGTTTAAAAAAAAAAAAGTTTCAAAAAATGGGTCTGTGTGTGATGTGACGTGCCCCTATTGTTTTTTCTCTGCGTTGAACAAAGTCAAGAGATAGTGAAGTGAATATTTTATGCTTCTGGCAGGAACTCAGCAGTGCTGCTCCTGTGCCTGTGTCTTCCAAGCTATTAAAAACTCGGCTGGCACAGTGAGATCCAGGAACGCTCACACGTAAGGGTAGCTCACGTGTGCCTTCCTGGAAGTTTGGTCACTCATTAATTCATTTTTCCAACCAACCAACCAACCAACCAACCAAAGAGCCTACCAAAAATTAAGTATTGAGCACCTTCTTGTGTCAGAATTTCTTCTTTACCATGGGGATGAACTCATGAGCCAGAAGGATACGATCCCTATTCCCATGGAGCAGATAGTCTAGAGCAGAGGTTTAGTAAACAAAGAAGCAAACACTGAAATTTCACTTAGTAGTTAGTGCTTGGAAGGAAATAAAATGTGTGATGTGGTGGAGGGGACTGGGGATATTCAGGTAGAAGCTGCTTCAGATACGGAGTGAATTGGTCCTCCCCATTTACAAATTCACCCAGCAGTTATTGTTACTTATACCTCTTTGTATGTCTTTGTTTTCTAAGACTTGACCCTTGTCCTCAAGAGAGCTTTATGGCCTGGTAGAGGAAACAGGTGCATTTTGGGTAAATGCTGTCATTGTAATGTCCCGTAGTAAGTGAGGAGGGAAGAACAGGATTATAGAAGTTCAAGGATAGGGCATTACGCTCAGATAGGGTGGGGAGTATTCAGTCAAGACACGTCTTTGGCAGAGAGATACTTGGCCAGGGGGAGGATGATCAGGCCAAGAGGGGTGGGCAGGACCTGGTGTGGAGAGAATGGCCCCAAAGTAGGAGCTAGGAAGCAACACTGTCAGGAGCAGCGTTGCTGTCCCCACGACTGCAGCTCACAAGTTCCAGGCCCGAGTCAGACCCTCAGTTCACTGTGAAGTCAAGTTCAGGGCAGCCTTAGTCTGGATCCTGTGCTGGCCAATCACAAGATGTTGGTCAGTTTAAATGTTGTTTTTGTTTGTTTGTTTGTTTTTTAAAGATGGTCTATTAGTTTATGCATCTGGGAAAATACAATAGAAGTTTAGTAGTCTAATCCTTGAGCCTAGAAAGCTGGACCCACCTCCACTACTCACTGTCTCTCTCCTCATGCTTCTTCCTGGGTTAGCAAGGCCAGAGGGCAGAGAACTTTCTCCAAGGTCCTGACTGTGTCTCCCTCTTAGGGGAGGGCTTTGGGTGGATATGGCCAACCCATGGACATGGGACATGAGACATGTGGCATGGGATGGTAGAATTGGCCAGGCCTAGGGCCATGTCATGGGGCCGAGGGTGTGGGTCAAGGCAGTTTCTGTGGCAGTGTCTTCATACTGACACGGAACCTGACCTGAGGAAGGGCCCCCAAGGGGACAGAACCAGACACACTCTTCTGAAAAGTGTGTTTGCCCCATTCCTTTCCGACCACTGCAGGGGCCTGCTCCCACACGGTGATTACGTCTTGGTTAGCTACAGTTTGGGGAGCTTTGGTCAATTAGGAAAGGAAAGGGGGAGAAGACAGAGTCTACAGAATAAGCCTCCTTCCTTCATGTTGTTGTTTTTTATTTAAATATATTTTTACTGATCTCAGAGAGGGAAGGAAAGGGAGAGATAGAAACATCAATGATGAGAGAGAATCATTGATCGGCTGCCCCCTGTACACCCCCCACTGAGGACTGAGCTTACCACTCAGGCATGTGCTTTGGGAAGTGAACCATGACCTCCTGGTTCATAGGTTGATGCTCAACCACTGAGCCACGTCGACCAGGCCTTCCTCTGTTTTAATATCCACTAACTGGAATATGCCCTTTAGTAAGTCTTCTAATAGGAAAATAATGAGGATTGCAGAGGTCACAGACCCCATTCTCTTCTCTGGTGTGTATGTGTGTGTGTAACCATTTCCAGACTCCAGAACTATGGCAGAACTGGGATTTAGCAACCCCACCCACTCTCTCTGGACTCTTATTCCAACCATATTGTTTTCCTCCTGTTTCACTCGCCTGCCCCTTATTTTGAGGTCCTCATACTGGGCATCCTTTTTCATATCCCCCCAACTCATTCCATAGGTCAAAGGTGATGGGCCAATTTACAGGGCACCATTTATTTCATGTCCTTTGAGATGCTGGGCTCTGTATCAAACGCAGTTTCACAGAGTGGATTCCTGTGTGTGACCTTGGGCAGCTTATTTGAGTTCTCCAAGCCTCAGTTTCCCTTTCCATAAAATGGGGACAGCTTTGTAAGAGAATGTAGTGTTAAAAACGGAGTGTCTGCAACATGGTGTTCGTTTTTCTGTTTGGTCCAAATAGGACCCCCAATATCAGGGCCCTGAGCACAGCCCTGTACCCTGAGAATAGTGGGGCAGGGTGTTTGGTTGTAGGAGGGTGGGTTTGAACAGAGGAGGAGGGGGCACTGTTGCCTTTATTTATTCACTAGAGGCCTGGTGCACAAAATTCATGCATGGGTGTGGCCCCTAGGCCTGGCCTGCAATCAAAGCATGAGTGTCTGGCATGGAAGGGACCCCAGAGAGTACCAGGGCCCCTGAGCACACTCCCCTCTACCTGAGTCATCAGTCCCCTGCCTGCCTCCCTCAGTGCCTAGAAGCCAGGTGGTGGCCCTGTGTCTCCCTCTTCCCCCCGCCCACCACCACTGGTTGTTGTCTGTGGGGCAATTGGGCCTGGCTCATACCCGTCTTGGCCTGGTGCTGCCCGCTCACCTACTTTACCATCCTGCCGTGGTCCTGCTCTCCTTGGGGCCCATCAGGGCTGGCAGAGCCTCCACTGCTGCCCACTGCCAGCATTGCATCGCTGATGCCGCCATGTTTCATGCTGCCCCCTGTTTGTCAGTGCACATCATAGTGAGCAGTTGAACTCCCAGTGAAGGGGACAATTTGCATATTAGGCTTTTTTTTTTTTTTTTTTTTTTATAGGATTCTTCTTTTTGTGCTCGATTTCACAACTAGAGCCATAAGTCCAGAAGTGCTCCTGAACCCCAAAAGCCAGTCCCTCTGAGTTCTGGAGACCTTTGGCTAGCCGCCCAAAGTGCTAGGGGCTTCCTTGGCCTTTCACCCTGTGACATGTGGCCTGTGCCTGGCACCATGGGGCAGGGGAGCTGGTCTGCTCCAGGCCATGATAATGCTGATGTTAACTATGAGCAGGGCTGGAACAGGACGCCCAGGCTTGACATTTCTGCTGTGGCAGGGACATTCCTCCATGCTGCCACTTAGTGGCTTCCGTTGGAGAGAAGGAAACCATCCCCCGTGTTTTTGCTGTCAGTCCTCCTGAGGATTAAAAGTGGGTGAGGCGACCCATTCCAGGAGGGGGCTGTGACCAGGCAGCATTCCCAGGCCCTGGGCAGGTGGAAGGAATCTGTCTGCCCTGGGGCCTTGCAAGCGTTCCTTAGTTAAAGAGCACATGGCCTCTGGAGAGAGATCTGCTCAGGTAACACCTGCTGGCAGCCATGTCTGTAACATGGGGACTTTGTAGGAAAATGGTCTGCCTTACATCTGTTTGTTAAAATTCTAAGGTGTTCTTTCTCTAGCTTAGAGAAAGATCCCATTTATTAAACCAAGAAGCACAAGGTGGTCAAGTAATTGAGCAGGTCAAGAAAATTAGGAAGACATGCTGCAGGAGGATCTGCCGGAAACACCATCTGTAAGAATGGGCCCTCCATGAATACCCATGGAGCCATTTAGGACACAGTTTAGAAAGCATTGGTTCAAGCACATATTACCTTCTTGATGAACACAGTTCCTCCAGGGGCTCCACTTAGCACCGCCTGGGTCCTCTGCGTGGCTTTCCTTCCCTCGGCTCCTGGAGGTCCTGGCTGGGATGGTGGCTGGTGGGGCCACCTGATCATAGCACTTCGTGCTGGAGATGGTCACTGCGTATTGTGGACCCTCCTGCTCAGTGCCCAGAGCCAGTTTCTGGGTCTCAGACCCCCCTTGCACACAGCAGCTGCTAGGATCAGTGAGAAGTGGGTTCATGAGCTCAGTCAGGGGCCATGCATGAGCCAGGAGTTTTATACTGATTGCAGCCATTTCTTAAGCTAGTTTTTCAGAGGGTTGAGGCTGTTTTCTGGGAAAGCCCTGGTGCCCTGCGCTGCCCTGCGCCGCCCTGCGCCAGCCCCTTAGCGAGTGGCACCGGCACAGGTAAGGGCCACGCCCCCCGCTTGGGCCCAGGCTGTGCTCTGAAGGCAGCAGGGTAGGAGCTCACAGACAAGTTTCTATTTGGAGAGAAGGAAGGAATGAAGGCAGGAACATGGCACCATTTTTAGTACAAGGAGACGTGACAGCTTGTGGTAAGTGTGATACGCGCCACCTCTGTGTGGAAGGTGTTCTGCCGCCGGTGGAGTGGGGAGCGGGCACCTGCTGCTTCCTCCCACCAGATGCCATTTCAGGACGATGCCAGTGTTGCTCAGACAGGCTTTGCCTCTCCGACTGCTCGAGTGCCGCCTGGCTCAGGATGCGGATGGCTGAGGGGCCTCTCTGAACTCCAGTTGTACCTGGCACATCTCAGGTGAGCCACTGGCCTGGAGTGACATGGTCATCACCCCGGGGAGCCTTCTGCCTGGGTGACCTTGGCTGTGCCTTTCACTTCTCTGGGCCTCCCTTCCCTTGTCTGTGAACTTGAGGGCTAGGTCGAGGCCACACCTCAGAGTATTTGAAAGGAGTGCAGTTACTTTACCTCTCAGAGCCTCAGTTTCCCCCTTTGGCACAGCAGCAGTGATGCCCCTTCACCACCACAAGGGGGCAAGAGCCCTGGGACGGCTAGTGCACAGTAGGCGCTCCCAGACACCTGGTCCTGGCTTCCCAGTCCCTCCCCGTGCCGCAGGCAGGCTGCTGAGAGCACTGGGGACAGGCCGCTGGCTGGCTGGCACGGCCCGCTTGTGTGGGTGCAGTGGGCATGGGCCAACATCCCCTCTACCTCCTGCGGTCTCATGGCACTGCAGCCTTGCCTCTCAGAGACTCATGGGCATGAAGGCTATGCCATCACCTCACCCAATTGTTTTGAGGCTAAATAAGCTGATGTCTTGAGTGCTTACGCCAGAACACGGCACAGAGCAGGCTCAGCAGCTGTTATCTCTCCTTCCAGCTGACCATTTCTCTTCTCTCACTTATAAAAAAATTGAGATGTAATTCACATATAATAAAATTTACCCTTTTAAAGTATACAGTTGAGTTACTTTTTAGTGGATTCACAAGATGGTGCAAAACCATCACCACTTCCTAATTCCAGAACATTTTCATCGCCCTAAAAAGAAACCGTGTATCCATTAGTAGTCAAATCTGCATTTGCCAGGAATCAACTTTCTTTCTCTACGGGCTCTCTAGAGGTTTGTCTTTTCATGACCATTCATGTAAGGGGAATCTTACAATCACACAACCCGTGCCTTTTCTATCTGGCTTCTTTCACTTCACATGTGATTGAGGGTCATCAGATTGCAGCAGGTGTCAGTGCTTCAATCCTCTTTATGGCTGGACTGCATTTTGTTTATCCACTCATCCATTGATGGGCATTTGGCTTCTTTCTACTTTTTGGCTGTTATGAATAATGCTACTGTGAGTATTCATGTACAAGTTTTGTGTGGATATTTTCTAGTATCTTGGGAATACATATGGAAGAGTTTTATATATACTGTTTTAGCTCTTATATTTAGGTATTTTTGTTCCTTTTTTAACTTTTGTATATTGTATGAGGAAAGAATTCAATCTCATTCTTATATTTGTGGATTCAGTCATACCAGCACCATTTGTTAAAAACACTATTCTTCCCTTCATTGGATGGTCTTGACACTCTTGTCAAAAACCAATTTAGCATAGATGAATGGGTTTATTTCTGGGCTCTCTGTTCTTTTTTTTTTTTTTTTAACTTAAATTTTTTTTTTTCAATTACGGTTTATATTCAATATTATTTTGACTTAGTTATAGATGTACAGCATAGTAGTAAGACAGTCATACTCTTTACAAAGCATCTTCCTAATATTTTCAGCACCCACCTGGCACCATACATAGTTATTACAATATTATTACAATATTATATTTCATATATATATATATATATATATATATGCATAACCCATGGACACAGACACAGACAATAGTGTGGGGAAGGCTTGGGTGGTGGTGGGAAACGGGAATATCTGTAATACTTTCAACAAAAAAGAAACATTTTTTAAAAGTCATTTTTTATTTTTTATTGATTAAGGTATTACAGGTGTACGTATCTTTCCATTGCCCCAACTCCCTCTCATACATGCCCTCACCCCCCAGTGTCTCGCGTCCATTGGTTATGCTTATATGTATGCATACAAGTCCTTCAGTTGATCTTTCATCTCCCCACCCCTCCCCAACCTTCCCGCTGTAATTTGACAGTCTGTTTAGTGCTTTACTGCCTCTGTTATCTATCTTTTTGTTCATTGGTTTATAATGTTCTCTATTATCCATAAATGAGTGAGATCATGTGGTATTTTTCTTTCATTGACTGGCTGAAAGAGGAAGTGAGCTGTCCCTCAGGGTAGACACAGCCTACATATATGCTTGGTTTGGTCTGTGGTTTTGGCCTGGACAATGTTTTACATTAAAATTAGTTATCAAATAAACACAATGAAATTTTAAATATATATGGTTGACTTAATTTTTATATCTTAATTTATATATATTTAAAGTTTATATACCATTGTTAGTCTGTAGACCATACACAAACAGGCAGCAGGAATGTCAGTCCCTGTTTGAGAGGCATGAGTCTTGAGGGGGGTGTTTCAGAGAAAGGCGGTGAGTCCCCCTTAGTCACGGTGGCCCCGGGCCTGTGGGTTTTCTCTACTAGCACCCTCCTCACAGACTCCACCCTTCCCTGTGGAAGCTGCTCGGCAGACCCTGCTAAGGACAGTAGCTCTGCCCCGAGACCCCAGAGCGAGGGACGTGTGTGGATCCCGGGAGCTGCCCTGCCGGACAGTCCCTGCCTCCTGGCTCCTCCTCCAGGCCCTGCCCCCGGGAAGCAGAGAGCCCTCCCGCAGGCACTCATACCAAGACTGATGGGAGCCAGCCGCAGATCTCCCTTCCCTCTGGGAACACACAGGCCTCCTCGCACCCCAGCTGACCGGCTCTGAATCTACTCAGGAACATGAATTTCAGAGCCCGTATGACTCTGCCAGATGCTGTCTGGGGGGGAGTTAGGTCAGGCTAGCTATCCTGTTGTTTCCTCGCTTGTAAAAGGAGGTAGTCATGCACATTCAGTTCCTCACCCAGTACCTGCTGCCGTTACCACTGTGTCCCTGTCCCTCGTGGTGAGGGTGGTGAGGGGCGTGAAGGTGGCTGTTTGCAGCAGGCGGCAGTCCCCTGAACTGTCTCCTCATCTCTAACGTGCATAGGCCCAGATGTTCAAGCTCTGGCCATGGATCCAGGTGAGGGAGCGGGTGCTCGCTCCTCTTTCCTGACCTGAGCCGGAGCAGGAGGGTCGGGGGGAATTCTTATTCTATCCAGGGGCCTCCTCTGACTCTGCCTGTATCGTTTTCCTGGACTTTTTGAGTGAGGGCGGACATGGTTTCTCCCCGGCGCTGAACCTGACTCCCAGGCCCCAGTGCCTTCCTTTGTGCCTTCTGGGCAGCCCGGGCTCCAGCCTGCATATCTTCCCAGAAGCTCATTTTAGATCAAGAGTTGGCGGACTATGGCCCATGACCACACTGGCTCCTGACAGTTTCTGTAAGTCACGTTTGATTAGAAGGCAGCTGTAGCCACTCATTTACGTCTGTGGCTGCTTTTTGCCACAGTGGCGGAGCTGAGTCCGTGACCGAGCCTGCGACGTTCACCACCTGGCCTTTCACAGAAAGCGCTGGCCGCCCTGCTCTGGTGCCTCCCTCCTGGGCTCTCACTGTCGGGACGTCCTCGTTTCCCACTGGTCCTGCTGTGCGTGACCATCTGTCTATTCCTGTGTATGTCCCTCTATCAGATTCATGCACTGAATCTGGGGTTCTTTCATCCCCAGTCCCTGTCTCTCTCGCAGCACAGACACACAGTAGGTGCTCTGTAACTATGAGACAGATAGCTGACTGGCTGGCCTAATGAATGAAACAAGCAGGAAATAGTGGACTAAGGTGGAATTCTTCCTGGATGAACCCCAGCTCAGCCCTCTCACCTGCAGAAATAGGATCTCAGTGCACATTCGGTCCAGAGATTCGCTGTCCCTCTCCGATCCTCACAATGAATATGTATCACAGATAAAGTGGCTGACACTCAACAACACCTACTGTGTGCCAGGCTTTCCTACTCAGTGCTTTTGGGATGTTAACCAATTCCAGCCTAGGATAACCCAAGGAAAGAGGTACAGTTACTATTTCCTCTTTCTGTAGATGAGGGAATCCAACATTGGAGGGGCTGAAAGCTTCCCCAGGATACCCAGCAAGTAAATTCATGTGAGAGGGGAGGGGCCACTTTCAGACCCATCTGTCGAGCCCTAGACTCTGTGCTCCTTGTGATACACATCCTGCCTGGTGCAGCCCTGGACATGCTGTTGAAGCAGTAGCTTCTCATTCTACTTGTTTTAAGAAATTTCTTTCAGCTCCTCCATTTCAAATCTTAAAAGCACAACGCAGGCAGTAATTATTCTTTATCATCTGGTGCCGTACTTACCACATTCACCTCCTTTAATTGAATGGGTAATTCAAGATTGATAAGGCACTCCAGCAGCACCATTGTGTGCTCGGTGAGCAGAGAAGAGAGTGGAAAGCTTGTCAAGAGCGTTTCTGAAAACAGGAGTTGCAGGAGCTGTTCTGTTGGAAAGAACCGGCGCTATGAAGGGGACTCCTCCCAGGTTTCCTGGCAGCAGTGCTCCCACAACTTCTCAAAGAGCCCAAAGGTTCTCTTTCTGGAGGTCTAGGGACAGGACCCTGAAAGCAAAATTGGGCTGCTTTAGCCATAGAAAGCAGGAGTGGACTGACAGGTGAGGAGGGGTGGGATATAACAACAGGAGTGGACAGATGGGAGTGGTGGATGTAATAACAGGAAATATAAGAAAAATTTCTCCTGCTATTATTGCCCCAGGACCTGAAATTCTGTGAGTCGGTATGTGTGCACGCACACAATCAATGCATTTCTTACTCTTTTTAAAAGGTTTTTAAAATTGATTTTAGAGGGGAAGGGACTGGGAAGAGAGATAGAAACATCAGTGATGAGAGAGAATCATTGATTGGATGCCTCCTGCAATCCCCATACTGAAGATTGAGCCCACAAACTGGACATGCGCCTTGACTGGGAATTAATCTTTGACTCCTGTTTCATAGGTCAATGCTCAACCACTGAGCCTCACCCACTAGGCCTCATTTGTTCTTTTGTCCCTTTATTTATTCGGTCAATATGCTGATTACTGTGCTAGGTGCTGAGTATATGCCAGTGGGCAAAAGACTCATTCTTTGCCTGCATGGAAACTCTGGCAGAGCACCCCGGGAAGTTAGATCCTAGTGAGAAGGATGCTATGGATTGAAACTCGAGGCACCATTAGATGGATGGCATGCCATTGATACCAGGCTAAGATAGCTGATGTTTCATCTCACAATAGGGAGGGCTTGCCAGTGCAATCCAAACAGCCCAAAATCTGTTGGCAGAAACTCTGTCTACCAGGACGATGCAGGGATGGGCCACACCAGTGTTGGTCCTTCTTAGGTAAGTGTTGGGTTGAACTATATGAAAGTGCCGTTTTTGCAGGTCAGAAGGAGCAGATGTCGGCCTTCCTTGTGGGCCACCTAACTTATGCCTTTACTTGTGGACTAGGCTGGTCTCACAGGCAGGCAGCACCTCTCTTTCTTGCAGGAGGCATGCTGAGCTCTGCTTACACCCGTCTGGGTGGCTTGCACTCTTGAACTTCCTGTGGGCAGCCTCCTCTCCCAACTTCTCATATACTTATATTCCCTCATGCTTCTGTGGTCTCTTTAGAATTCAGATTCTCCCTGCCTGGATTGTCTTCCCCGCTCCTCCCTCCCCACCTGTCCTCCAAAATACAACTAGCATCTTCTAGCCTGGCTAGATGTCATCTCACCCACTTCCTGTCCCCATGACATTGTTTGGACTAGCACTATCCATGCTTAGTCTTAAGTGGCACTGATTTGAGCTTGTGCCAGGCAAGCAAGCAGGCTCACCAAATCATGGCAAGTCAAATCCAGTGTGCTATGGCCAAGGAGTGAGGGAATGAGCTGATGGGCTTAGGCCTGGGCCATAGAGGCCATTCTGAGTGCAAGTGTGAGACATAGGAAGACGGTGGCTCCTCAGAACAGTAGGCCACAATAGCCAAGGAGTGTGCCACATACGCCAGGTGACTCGAAGCCACCAAGGTCCAGCACAGGCCGGCGAGCAGGCTTTGTGTGCTGTACCGGGAGCCTGGGCATTTCCCAGAACATGATGAGGAGCTTGCAAAACCTTTCACAGAAGTGACACATGTGATCAGTGATTTAGGTCAGTCGTTCTGGCAATAGGGAAGGTCAAGTTGATTAGAAGCTCCTTGAGGATCTGGCTCTTTCCAACAGAACAGCTCCTGCAGCTCCTGTTTTCAGAAATGCTCTTGAGGACAACTGGAGTTGAGGAAGGACTGAGCTCAGGAGTGGAAAAGAGGGAACTGGTCCAGAACCCAAGAGGAGGTAGAGTTGCTTGGTCTGATAGGCCTATGGCCTGGGGAGAAAACTGAGTGGGGCCGTACTGAGCAGCCCCACCGGGGCCTTGTCCTGGGACATAACAAGGCCTTTCATCATGATTTCAAACTGAATAATTACCTTCCACAGACCAGAGAGAAAGTTTACCCACTGCCAAAGCAGTAGCTCTCCCAGAGTACTCAATGCTATTTTTATTTCTTCATCAGCCCACTAGTGGCCCCCAAACTTTTGAGATTGCTTTCCTCCTTATTCTTCACCTCACTCCCCTCAAGTGCACGTTAAGTTCATAAACGCCATTTCAGGGCTGGGAGAAAGCGGAGATGGACTGTGGTAGAAAATTAGCTCCCCTCAGTCCCCTGGGTCTAGATTTCATTGCCTTTGACAGCAGTGTTCTTGGTGGGGGCCTCGAGCCTCAGGTTAGGCATGTTGATAACTAACTAATCATCGCTTGGCAACTGCCTCCTATGGCCCATCATTTAATGATCTGGGGTGGCCCAGTGTGCTTGGTGACCTGTGACCCTCTCTGTCAACAGAAGAGATTCTATGGCGCAGCCTTTCAGAACCTCCACAAATAGGAAAGATCCCCAGGCAGGATTGCATTGTTCCAAGAACAGATGGTTTCAGATCACCTGGCTTTGCTGATACCTCACTCTTCCTGTCCTAAACAAGGGGAAATGCACCTGACCATGACCATGCACCAGCGGCGTTAGCCATACTGGTCCTTTGGATTCTGTTCTGGAAAAGGCCAGTTCCAGCTGTCTGGCTTTGGGCCAATTATTGAGCCTCTCTCTCTGAATATCAGTTTTATTCAATGGGCATGTTAGCACCCACTTCATCAAAGGTTGTGAGGCTTAAATGAGATACAGCTTTAAGGTGGGTTGCTGAATAAATAACAACTTTAAGGTGCCTTAGTGCAATTCTAGTCATGTGACCCTCAAAATCTCAAGACTTATTGAGAATTATTGGGTTGTTGAGTAAATAAAACTTTAAGGTACTTGGTGCAAGTTCTAATCATGTGGCCCTGGACTTCCCTGATTCCCAGTGACCTACCCAGGAGTAAAGTTGCCCCTGAAGGAACAATTGGCAGCACCTGGAGGTGGTTTTGTTTGTCACAACTGGAATCTGGGGGTAGAGGCCAAAGATGCTGTTAAATGTCCTGCCGTGCACAGCACGGCCCCGCAACAGAGCTATCTGGCCCCAAATGTCAGTCCGGCCGAAGTTGAGAAGCTCTGATGTACAAAATGCTGCTGGAATGTGGGAGCTCTGTGCCAGGGACTGTGCTGAAGTTAGAGAGAGAGAGATCCAAGACCACCTATTCCCCTGCTGGTGGAGATAACGTGTCAGAGCTCAGCGGAGAGCCCCTACCCAAGCCTGGAGGTGGGAGTGGAGTAAGGGGGTGCGAAAGGGCTGCAGGATCACAGCATGGAGGAACTGAGTCTTGAACTTCCCATGAATCCTTTTCATGCCTCCATTTGGTCTGGTTGATGTCAGAGCTGGGGCCCCAGCCCCAGAGACGGGTGCAGAGTAGAGACAAGGTGGCCTGCCCCTGTGACTCCTGGGCCCCTCAGATGTGAGTCATGTGGACCTGTGGGAATGAGGAGAGGGGCCGGGTGGTGGGCTGTGAGCAGACATGGAGCTCCAGGGTGGGAACTATCACCTCTGCTCCTATCTGCGATCGATCGCAGCTCTGTCTTTTCAGAGTTGGGGTTTAAAATAAAACTGCACCTTGTCCTGACTGTAGCTGTCACTTCTTTTGTTACTTTTGAGCTCTTTGTTAGTAAGATGCATAATTTAGGGCTTGGAGGTGGCCTTCATTTTGGCAGGTTGCTAAGCACCCACTTTCTCGAGGCACAGGGACTCTAGATGCAGACAAGAATCTTAGCGAGACCTGGGGCCATCTCATCTACTGGCAGCACGTGTCTCCTCCCACCCTCCACCTCCCACCTCCTGGGCAGGCGTAGACACCAGAGTGCAAATGCAGCATCTCCACAGTCCAACGACCACAGTCTCTTAAACATGCATATTAAGCACATGGCTCTCCCCTGACCAGATTCATGGCAGACATAGCTAATCAATCACACCTTTCCTCAGTGAGCCCACACCCATTCTCAGAATCCTGCTCCACACCCACCACCTTCCCCTGCCCCACACACCCACCACCTTCTCCTGATCCATACCCATCACCTTCCCCTGAGCCACCAGTAGTGGACTAGAGTGGACAAGTGACACTAGATCTGCAGGTCAACCATCCTTTCTGAATCTTTACTGGCTCTGTGGCCCTGGGCACATCATATGACCCTTCCAAGTTTGTTTCCTCTTCTGCAGAATGGGGATAAAAATACCTACTTGGCATGTTATGAACATTAGAGAGGTAAAAATATATAAAGTGCCTCGCAGAGCCGAGTGTATAGTGAGTGCTCAATAATTTTTAATTGCCTTCCTATTTGCATATGACTTATCCTTCAAAGACTGCAATGAACTTGTGGTTCATTTTATTTGCACTTGATATTGTCGTTTATCTTTTCAGCCTCATTTTTCTTAATCCTCAATTGGATTGTGGGCATTGAGAGAACAGGAATGAGGTTGTAGGATTCTTTTAGTCCACTGGCCTTCTGTTAAGATATGGTAGTTGGATATATAGGAATGCAGCAATGGTTGCTAGTTGGCTTACCCAGAATATTCATTTCTGACTATGTCTTAGTTACAGAACCCGGGGCAGTGCGCCTAAGTGGAAAACACCAAATCTCCCCGCTTCCCTTGCAGCTACATGTGGCCATGTGACTAAAATCGGGCCAGTGAGATAAGGTCAGATATGTTGGGTATGGCTTGTCCTATTGCCTAAAATTTAGACATGATAGCTAAAACGCCAGCAGCCATCTTGGTCCTTGGGGTGGCTTTGAGGAAGACCGTTGTGCAGTGAGATTGGTAATATAGAAAGATGGAAGGCCCTTGGTCCCTGTTGACTTTGGAGTAGCCATACCAGTCCTGGACTGCCTCCTTCCAAACCGCTGCACATGAGACAGTAAACCCCAGATGACTGGGCCACTGGTGTTCTGGAACCAAGTGCACTTCCTAACTGCTGCCAACAGGCCTCTGAAAGAGGTTGAGAGAACTGCATGCCCAGAACCCTAGAGCCAGTTGTAGTACATGGGATTTAGGGATCTGAAGTTCTTCATTTAGTCAACAGCTGTTTATGAATTTCCATAAGCACTGGTTCTGCTCAGTGGTATGGCTCATTGCTGAGTTAAAGGGAAAGTAGCCAGAGAAGATTAGTTTTTAATCCTCACCCGAGGACATACTTACCTGAGAGGAAGGGAGAGGAAAAGAAACAATGACTGATTGCCTCCGTATGTGTCTCAGCTGGGGATTGAACCCTCAACCCTTCCAGGAATTGGACTGGCAACTTTCCAGTGCATAGGATTACACTTACCCAATTGAGCCATACCAGCGGGTTCAGAGAAGAATATGAGGAGACAGATAAGCAAGAAAAGAATCTTTCTATGCCCTTTAAGCCGTGTCCGGGAATTTAGACTTAAACTTGAGTGTCCATCAAAGGACACCAGTTTGTGCTTTGGAATTGCCTCTCTGGCTGTGGTATGGAGAAGGGAGAGAGCTGGTTTCATCCATGTTGACAAATGTTTCTTCTTTCTCCTGGAAGACCTGAGTCATCAGCCAGCTCTGAGACCCCTTTTCACACTAGAGCTCTGAGTCTTACTTGGTCGACCACCCACACCGGGGTATATTTTTGGTGTTTTCTATAACACCCACAGCCCTTGGCATTGTGGGCTGGGCCTTCTGGATTGTGGGTCTCTCTCAGTCTGAGGCCTTATCATTGAGAATTTCCTCTGTTCCTGGTCAGCCACAGGCCAAGCAAACAATGGAAGAGTTTGGCCAACATCCGCCTTGTCTGTAACTGACCTGTAGGTGGTGGTGGCTGCCTGCTGCACTGTGGCTGTCAGAGTGTTGGCGACCAAAAATCCTCTTCCCTTCACATTAGCCAGTGTTTCTATCTCTTCCCTCCCTGAGTTTTGGATCCAGGCCCCTATCTCTTTTTTATCTTACATGCTACCCTTTTGACTTCCCCAGTTCCACTGATGCGAATGTCCTATATCTTCTTTACAAAGTCTTGATTCACACAGTGGGCTGGTGGGGTTTCACACAGAAGTTTGTTTACCCAGAGATTGATCCTGCCTGTCAAAGGTAGCAGTCCATTGCTCCCTATCAGTCACCAACAAGAATATGTGTATTTATGAGTACACTAGAGGCCCAGTGCACAAAATTTGTGCACTGGTAGGGTCCCTAGCAGCTGCCAGCCGGGTACTCCCCCCCTTTTACTGGCCGCTGGCCCCCCATCCCCCCAACTCCCGGTTGAGGGGACAATTTGCATACTATGCTTTTATTATATAGCATAGGTGACTAGATGCAGTGGATGAGTAATGTGCTTGCCTGCCCTCCCTCCTGTGTGCCTTTTTCATTTCCTTCTCTTTCTTCTGTTAGTCCATTCATTCAAAGATCCAATCCTATCCTTCTACCTACCCACCCACCCAGTACCCACTGAGCACCTCTAGGCACTGGGGCTTCCCAGGAGCATCTCACCCATGGGTTCTTGCCTTCGGACATTTACCTCCCGGTACAGATAGAAAGACTTGTAAAAGGCTCCAATGCAGGTGAATATTCAGGTGTTATTATTCATTCACTGAGCATTGTTTACTGAGCATCTGTTATTTTCCAGGTGCTGGTCTGGGAACTGGAACATAGTGAATAAGAATTGTGGAGTTGACATACTAGCTGAGAGGAGACAGGGAGCAGTCAATAAATAAATATGTAAGAAATTTTCTGATTATACAAAATGCTAGGAAGAAACATAGGGGAATGTGGTAGAGGGCCATGTGGGGTTGGAGATATAACAAAGTTTCTACAGAGCCCAATAGGAAATCTTTGGGGAGGGTAGCAGGAGCTGAGTGAACTGTTTTGGGAAATGTGTGGGGTTTGGCCAGGCAGATGGATGAGGGAAAGGCATTGCAGGCAGAGGGCCTGGGCATAGAAAAGACCACACCCAGTGGAGCACTTGGGTGGGGGCAGGGACAGGGGAGCATTCAGGGGTCCCTGGGAATGTGGCCATGGCTACAAGGTGGAATGTGAGAGAAGCTGGGGCTGCCGAGGCAGGCAGGGAGGAAAAGGGGAGGGCCTTGTGTGCTCTGTCAAGGACTGTGGACCTGATCTTTCATCTGGGTGCTTTCAGGTTTGGGTTTGTGTTGCCCAGCGCTCCACTAAGGTTCCTCAGATCCACCTGGGTAGAGAGGGACAGTGGGGCCCTAACCCTCCTCGCTTTGACAGGAGCTGCTCAGCCTTCATCTCTATGTACATAAGATCTTCACATAGGATTTGGCCTGAAAAAGAGGTTTGGAAGTAAAAAGCGTTCTTGAAAGCTAAGAGTGGGAGTGGGGAGAGGTGTTGAAGATTCCTAAGTTATGTGTAGTTATTAACCATCTGGGATTTTTGCTCTCAGATCTGGTTCTCTGAGCCAGTTTATTGTAAAATAAGGAACACAATCGTCCCTGTCTCTTGGCATTTTTATTAGGATTAAATGTGGTGTACAGTGCTTAACACCAGAGCCTGTGACACTGTTGGTGCCAGGATGTGATAGTGTTGTTTCAGAGTTAGTGTTAATCCTCACATTTTTTTATCTTCCTACTTCCTCTCCAGTGTCAAACAGTCAATAAGTTAACATTAGTTGACATTTTTCATCTTCCAGCCCAGGATCCCATGGTAGTAAATAGAGATCATCTCTTTATTCCTCTTTCACGACCAACACAGTGGAGGCTAGAGGGAGGAGTATAGCACCGTGGCTAACACACCGAGGCTCAGGGTCAGATAGGCGATCTAGCTGTGTCCTGTAACCCCTCTGAGCCTTGGTTTCCCAGCACTTGGGATGGTTAAGTAAAATGCGTGGAAGGCCGTTAGTGCAGTGAAAACCAGGGACTATATCATAAGTGTTCAGTGGAGTGGCTTCATATGTGTTCAACTTATCCAGTTTCACCTATTCTAGCTATCACCACAGTAATCTGGTGTAACCAACAACCCCCAAATTTAGCAGCTTAACACAATTTATCCTTGCTCACACATCTGTGGATTGTTTGGAGGTTGGCTGGTCTAGGCTGGTGTGGTCCAAGGTTCAGTCAGTCTGCTCTCTGCATGTCTCTCATCCTTCCTGTCCAGCAGGCTAACTGGGGTGTGCCCTCCTGGTGCAGGCAGAGGTACAGGGACACACCCAGCCATTCAGTGTATGCCAAGCTCTGCCTGCGTTGCGTTTGCTTATTTTCTATTGGCCAAAGCAAGCAAGATGGTTAAGCCCAAAGTCAGAGAAGGTGCAGTCTGGCTCTAATGAGCGGGATCCCAAAGGCACATGCGAGTGGCATGGGTATGTGGAGGGGAGAGGAATTGGCCACTAATTCAATGTACCACAGGAGGCAAAGGGAAAACAATTTTATTTTATTTATTTTTAATATATTTTATTGATTTTGTACAGAGAGAAAGGGAGAGAGATAGTTAGAAACATCGATGAGAGTCATCGATCAGCTGCCTCTTGCACACCCCCTACTGGGAATATGCCCACAACCAAGGTACATGCCCTTGATAGGAATCGAACCCGGGACCCTTCAGCCCCCAAGCCGACGCTCTATCCATTGAGCCAAACTGATTTCGGCAGAAAACAGAATTTTAAATAGTCTAGCCATCCTACTCTTCTCTCATTAAGTACCCTCAAAGAAGCACACGATAGGAGACAGTCTGTGGGCCCTTTCCTTGGTATTAGATGTAAAGCTGCTCCCAGAGGATAGTGTTAAAAGATCTGTCGCTCAAGTAATTGCATTTTGCATATAGCCCTTATAAATTCTGTACTACTATGCGCATTATACATTTATATAGCCAAATTACTGTTGGTGGTACATACCAGACCAAGTTTTCTGTACTTTATGGGCAATTTAAGAGATTTCTAGGTTGTAATTTTGTCCTTTTGTTTCTGTGTGGATTTTCATAAAGTTCAATTTCATTTAAATGGACTCTTTTATTGAAGGTTCATGACCCCGTATTCAAAATTATTGAGGCTAAAATTTAAGATACATATTTTCATTTCTTTTCCTTTTGGCTTTTAGAAAAGAATACAGCCATAATAAGCAGGTCTGGGAGCACCCTATAATCAGACATTCAGTATTTCCACAGCCAAACAGGAGCGTTCACACCAAGTGGGCCGAGTTGGGTCTTAAGGGGCAGACCCTGTAATCAGAAGCTTCAATATTTCCATGGGCCATTCTGTAGCCCAGTCCTTTGGTCAGCTGGCCCCATGCTTTGGTTATCACACGCCTTCCTGCAGACAAGGCCGGTCTGTCTCTCCTGGCACTGTGTGTTGCTCAGACATGGATTGGGCAGGATCTCAGGAGGAAGCTGTGGGGAATGACCCCTGGTGCTCAGTTGCTGCATCACAGCAGGCTGCTGGGCCATCTGCTGGGTTTCCTGGCTGCCAAAAGCACAGGCTGTTCTTCGGCCTCAGCCTCTGTGCGGCTTGTCTGCCACCATCATGGGCAGGCTTGGGTACGCGTTAGGATCTGGGAGTGAGCAGTTCCTAGAAGCGGGCAGTGTCTGTGTATGGTGGGACCCTATTGCAGCCAGAAGTGCCCTGTCTCCTCTCAGGGGGTGTCTCCCTCTCTAAGGTGAGTGTGACACTGGCCCCTGGGTTTATAGCAAGGAGTCCAGGACAGTGGATGTGTGAATGCTGCAGAGTGCTGACCCACAGGGGGCGCGCTGCAGCTGCGGGTGTGCAGGGTGTGTGACTCAGGAACTCTACCGTAGTGCTTAGACCTGGACAGTCACCGCTTCCTCACATTCTCGAATGAGCTGAGCCGATCTGTGAATGTGTGTGCTGGTGGGTGCACGTGTGTGTGCATTCACCCGAGGGTGTGTGTGTGATGGCCTTTTTTCCAGGAGAGAAGCACTGGGCTTTCTGAATGTTTTCAGGGGCCCATACCCCAGGAAGGATTCCAAATATGGGGAGACAGGCCAGGGGAGACAGGAGCTGCTCAGGAGTTCCCCTGCACATGAACTCCTGGAAGACAGGCAAGTTCATCACCCTACCTGCCTCAGGTGTAGAGGGAAAATCCTTTGGGTGTCTCAGTGCTAACAGAGTGCTTGGATCAACTCCTCTGCCTCCATGCCATCCTTGTTAGTGGGCAGTAAGCTGATGAATCAGGTAAGGCCTTTTTTTCTTTCTTCCTCATACCACGTAGCGATACAGGCATAGAAAATCAAGTCACATCATGTATCCATCTAACTTAATAAGAACTCAGCCCCTCACAAATTACCACGGATAACATGGTAAGCATGTGTCATGCATGCATTGTGTCATTGGGCCGTGACAACAACCTGTGAGGTAGATGCTATTGTAGAAGTACCCTCATTGTACAGATGCTAAAACTGAGGCTCAGAAAAGTTAAGTAACTTGGCCAAGCTGGGGCTTAAAAGAGGCAGCAGATTCCACAGACTGGTGTTTTAACATTTTGTTGCCTGGAGTGGGTCCTCCCATGCTCGCTTTTCTGAGCATTCAGACACACAGTGGGTCTACAGGATGCCCACAAGCTGCTTTCTCTGGGGCTGGAGCTCCTTCCCTGCTGTGTGGGTGTTGAGGGAGGAGAAAGACAGATTGGGAGCTGGAAAAGACAAGAGTTCAAGTCACATCTCCATCACAGCTGGCTCCGGGTCTTTGGGAAAACCCCATTCGCATCATTAAACACGCACCCCAAAAAGATGCAGACAGGACCAGTGATATTTGTTAAGCACCTACCTTAGTGCCATGCATGTGTGAGAGGTGGAAGAATGTTCATCACAGCCCCATCTTGGGCATCCGGAACTGTTTTTAATGCTGTCCTGGGCAACATTAGGAGGGGAAATGGTTGCCGGGGGCGTATGAGCTGCATTCTGCATGTGGTCTGCCAGCAGGTGCAGTCCGGTTGTGTGGGGAGATAAAGGAGGGCTCTTCCTGATGACTAACCCGTCTCTCTGATCGTGCCTTAGAGAGGGAGCATGGAGTTCTCCTGTCACAGCTGAAATGTCCTATTGTTGTGTTTGTTTTTCATTACTCTGAAGTGATTACTGCAAAAATTCTTAAATTGGCTGCTTTTCCAAGAGGAGGACTGAAGACTGTGCACAGGCTTGCAGTTGTGTAGGCGAGAGCTGCATCTGCCTGGCTCTGGGTGCAGCTCCAGCCACTTCACCTTGGGCCCTGGATAGCGTGTGAAGGAGCGCCCAGACCCATCACGGGCACATCTGCCACGGTCCTTCCACAGGAACTAAGTTGGCATCTGGTAGCTTTTCTGCCCAAGCTCAGTGCTGTTTTCTTGGTGTTACTTAAGGCCTCCTGGATGCATTTTGATGGGGAAGAGTCCCCGTAATGCCAAGACAAGGCTGCCGAGGCATCCTGAGGGGACACAGAGACCTTGGAGGAGTGCAGGGGAGGAAGGGAAATCCGGTCCTGATGTGCCCGCCCAGTCCCTGCGCAGTCCTGCTTCAGTGTCTGCGGGGAATTGGAAGCCGTGTGATTACGGATCAGTTCTTGTTGGAAAGTCTAAATATATTACCCACATGCTGCTGCTGTTAGAAGTCAGCACTAGTCCTGTCTCCAGAATGGGGAGGAAGTGTCTGTGTCCTGGTGTTGGCTCCCAGGTTTCCAGCCCACAGTTGCCAGAGTCACTGCCAAGGGCGCCAGAGGAGCTTTGCTCTGTTGTGCAAATGAGTTAAAGGGTCCATTAAACCCAGAAGGAGCAATACCCTGGGCACCAAGGAGGAGGTGTCCTTTGGGTTATTTATCAGGCTACTCTGAATGTTTTATATTTGGATAGAAGGGGGTAGGTTATGTACCGTTTTTTCAGTGCCCACCAGAATTTCCACTCACTTGAAAAATACCTTTTACTTTTTCTGTCACTAAAGTAATTATTTAATAGACAAAAGAAATTTGGGAAACTTGGACAACCATAAGAAATCATAGCTCTAACCGGTTTGGGTCAATGGATAGAGTATCAGCTCATTGACTGAAGGGCTCTGGGTTCAGTTCTGGTCAAGGGCACATACCTTGGTTACAGGTTTCTTGGCCTTGGTCATAGTGCATGCAGGAGGTAACCAAATGCGTCTCTCTCATATTGGTGTTTCTGTCTCTCCCTCTCCCTTCCACTCTCTCTAAAAGTCAGTAGAAAAATATCCTCCAGTGAGGATTAACCAAAAACAAAAAACAAAAAAACAGCTTGGCTTAGAGCAGTGGCCAACAAACTCATTAGTCAGCAGAGCCAAATATCAATAGTACAACGATTGAAATTTCTTTTGAGAGCCAAATTTTTTAAACTTAAACTTTTTCTAATGCCACTTCTTCAAAATAGACTCACCCAGGCTGTGGTATTTTGTGGAAGAGCCATACTCAAGGAGCCAAAGAGCTGCATGTGGCTTGCGAATCGCCGTTTGCCGACCACTGGCTTACAGTAGAAGTTTTGTGGGGGAAATCATAAAGATAGTAAAAAAATCAACCAGCATTCGTAAATAACCACTGTAATCTTTGACTTGTCTTATTTTGGCAGATAATATTGCATACATACTCACATGTGATTGAAATCATACTTATCAAAATATTTATGGATATAAAAGCCTAAGCAACCAGCCAGTAGCAATGATGCACACTGACCACCAGGGGGCAGATGCTCAATGCAGGAGCGGAAACCACAGGCTTGGAAACATGGAATATACTGATGAATCTCAGAAGAAAGGAAGAAGGGGGAGTGGGAAGAGATTAACCAAAGATCTTATATGCATACTAGAGGCCTGGTGCACATACATTAACACAGACTGCACTGGTGGTATCTTTTGCCCTGACCTGCAGGGATCGGGTCAAAACTGGCTTTCTGACATCCCCCAAGGGGGCCCGGATTCTGGCCAGGATGAGGGACCTCACCGGTGCATAAATCCGTGCACTGGGTCTCAAGTATATCATTAGTATTCATCCCCCCACACTCAGAAGACTTGGCTGGTATTTATATCAGTGAAGAGGACTTTTCTACTTTCCAGTGGGTCTAAAACTCTGTCCATAATTTTGGTGCCACAAGCAGAATAACCAGCTTTTAGCAAATGAACGTCTGTTGCAGTGCACATGGCTAAGGGGGTAATGTGCATGACTCAGATATCCAGGCTGCAGCATGTGATGCAGGATGAAGTCATGTTTCCTTTTAAAATTCCCCAAATGTGACCATTGGATCCCCCAGCAGCTTGATTGCAGAAATGAACTCCCATCAAAGGCTCCACCTATTTCTGACGTGCACTCAGGGACCTTGTGATTTTCTCCGTGGCCGCTGATACTTCTGGCAGCCTACCTCTGGGCACAGATGCCCACTAGTTGTGGTTGTTGCTTTGGCTCAGGATGGGGGAGGGGTACAGTGCTTTCTCTGATTCGTCCCTTAAACCAAAGCATGACAGCTCTAGTGGATAGAGAGTTTCTCATATCTCCCAGCTCAGTTGAGAGAACCAGGCCCTATCTCTGTGGGAATGGTAGGTTCCTTTGTGTGTTATTTGCATTAGATCGGCTGTTTGGTTAGCAGGAGTCATGCCTGATTTTGTTCTCTTTGTCCCAGAGCCCAGCCCTGAGTTTGGCACATCAGAGGCACTGCTGGTTACAGGGGAGGGAGCACCCAGTTCTGCTTGGGTTGAGCAGGGTCTCGAATGAAGAGTAGAGGCCCCAGTCCCAGTCTCCAGCTCGTGTTGCCTCCCAACTCGCCCGGCGCAACCTGTGGGAAGGTGGCCGTGCACTCTCAGAGGAGCTGAGGTTGGCATCAGACATCGGGTGGCAGTTGCCCTTGGGCTGGACAGCAGTGAGTGTGGGGACTCCGGATCTTCCTGGAGGGAGGTACGGATGGGTGTAGCACCCCGTTCAGGGAGAGCTGACGGGGCTGCTCTGTCCACTTCTAAATCACACATCTGTACGCTCCTTTCAAAGGTGTGGGCTGGGGCTGGCAGTTCTTACCCAGTCTGCTCATTTCCGTGACCCCGTGAATGGAAAGGTCCTTCACTGGCTAAGTTCTTCATCTTGTGCTGGGCATTGCTGCAATGCCTCCCCTCCCTTGGCATTCCTACATTAAGTCAGGCAGTTTGTTCTAGCAGTGAGGACACTTAGAGTTAATAACACGTGAAGCCATTTCATTAAGAGCAAAGTTCTGTTAGGATACATTAACACAGGCTGCCAACCAAACACAAATCATTTCATTCCTTGGGTACGAAGGAAGCTAAACACATTAGGGACCTACAGCATGTTTAAAGAATCCTTGTTGTCCTGACTTCATCTGACCATATGAGTCCATTTGCAGGGCGTCGGAGTTTGGAGTGTTTTCCTGAGGTGGGCGGTGCCACGTGTGTCCCGGCAGCACTACACGGGCCGGTTCTGGTTCTCCTCACTGCCCAGTGCACATGTCTCCCCATTGTTCCAGTCTCTGGCTTAAGGCATGTGAAATCGCAGGGCTTTTGTTAGAATCATAGGTGAAATGTCTGGCATGTGAGAGGTGTTGCTAAAGGGCACGTCACCTCCGTAAGTCCCAGGGTGTCATGGAGGTGACTGCCAGCTCTCACCCCAGGCTGTCACAACAAGCATAACGTGCTCGCTGCCGAGGTGGAAGGGTTTGGGTCTTCAAAAAGTGGTCTGCTTTTTGAAGTGGAGAAGGATGAATTTGTTCTATGCTGCAGGAAGCAGGGGCAGCCCAAAGTTTTGTGTCCAGGCCAGGTTTGTAAATGAGCATCTATCCAGCGCTCCTGTGCATTCAGTCAGCAGGGCACTCTGAAGGGTCTGGTTCTCGCAGAGTTTACAGCATCCATCGAGTGTCTGCTGTGAGGTCCCTCCTGAAACAGTGCTCCTGTCGGAGAGCCCTGGTGCCCGTGTCACAGGGCAGTATGAACACCAGACCAGCCTACAGCGGATCGAGGTGCACCGAGCTTGCTCCGAGTCCCAGGTTTTGTTTTAGTTCTTGAGCATCCACCCAAGGAGGTCATTTATGAACTCTGCTGGTTCTGTTGGCAGTTTTTTGGAAGAAAGGGATGTTTAACTGCCCAGCCCACAGACTGTGAATTCTGTTTGTGTTTCCTCGCCTGCCTAGCATTTGACAATTAATTAGGCATGGTAATTACCTGCTTTAATTTTGTGATTGCACATCCTATAATTACCCCTAATTCTGTAATAGGGAAGTTCATGTACACAAGGCAGATGACGACGAAGGTGAGGGGCTTACAATATGAGCAGCTGCCTACTGCCTGCCAAGCAGGGCCGCTCATAACCACCCAATCAGTTGGTGTTTGTCCCCATTTTACAGATTGAAATGCTGAGTCTTGAGATGGACGGAATATCATCCCCAAGGCCACAGCTGTCAAGGGGAAGAGCTAGACTTGAATCCAGGCTCCTCTCCCTGCATACCCCTTTCTCTAGGCCATTCTGCCTCTCACATGGTAGGCCTCAGGTGTGCCTAAGGGCCAGCATATTGCTGGCTTAGAAAGCTATGCCTGTGCTATGCAGACCCTGAGAACAGATCCAGGCCTTAAATTAACTTAAAACAGTGTTTAAATGATCATTCTCCTCTTCCTGTATCTCTCACTTTCTCCTTTTCCTCCTGTCTCCCATTCTTGATTGGTTGATAAATACATAGATTTATATAGGTGTGTGTGTCTGTGTGCACACGTATGTTTGCATGTGTGTTTCAGAGGTAGATTATACTCAGGAACATGCAACATTTGATGATTAGACATGGTAACAGATGTAAAGAATGTTGTTCTGCCCAGCCAGTATGACTCAGTGGTTGAGCATTAATCTATGAGCCAGGAGGTCACAGTTCGATTCCATGTCAGGGCACATGCCCAGGTTGCGGGCTCAATCCCCCGTGGGAGGCATGCAGGATGCTGCCAATCAGTGATTCTGTCTCATCATTGATGTTTCTATCTCTCTCTCCATTTCCCTTCCTCTCTGAAATGAAAAAATATATATTAACAACAACAACAAAAAGAATGTTGTCTTGCACCATACCAGTTGCTCAGTGGTTAGAATGTCAGCCTGTGGACTGAAGGGTCTTGAGTTTGGTTCTGGTCAAGGGCACATACCTTGGTTATAGGCTCAATCTTTGGCTCCAATTAGGGCTTGAGTTGGAAGCAACCAATTTCTCACATTGCTGTTTCTCTCCCTCTATTTTCCCCCCTCCCTTTCACTCTTCCCCTTAAAAAAAAAAAAAAATCAATGGAAAATATCCTCTAGTGAGGATTAGCAACACACACAAAAAGGGATGTAGTCCTGTACAGAATCACAGTTTTCCTCCTGCCCTTATGAAGCAGTTGCCAGAACTGTCCTCATTTTCCAAGTGGAGAATTGCAGCTTAAAGGTGGGAAATAACCCAGATCACCTGGCTCGCAAGAGGTGGAGCTGGATTTGAAGGCAGATCTACTGAGGCCAGAGTCCAGCCTCTGGACCGCTCTGAACGCTGACATCTGACTATGTGTCATGTCTACAACTCTGTTATAGAGTGTAGTACTATAGAGTGGATTATCACTCACTACAGTCCACTTTGGACATCCCAGCTCCAGGGATTAGGATAACAGCTCACTCTCCTGAGGATAGTGAAGGCATGGTGTTTTGTTTTGTTTTTCTTCCACTTTTGCTTTTAAATCTAACTTTCATATAAACATCAGGTGCATAACTCTTAACTTTTTGGTTCAGTTAAGTTTTACTTTAGTATATACCTGTGTAACTACTGCCCAGCAGGATCTTGGTGCCCTTTTATATTCTGTGTAAGAATCTTTGCCCACCCCAAGGTCATTAAGATGTGTTTTCTTCTAGTAGCTTTGTGATTTTTACTTTCACATTACGGTGTATGATCCCCAAAGAAATGAGTACAAAAGCCGTGCTGCCTTACCCATAATGGTCCCAACGGAAAACAGCCTGACTCCCTATCCCAGCAGGATGGCTAAATAAATTGTGGCTAATTTGTAAGTGGAACACGGTGCAGCAGGGAACAAGGACAGGTGAATACTCTGCACAACATTATGAAGACACCTCACAGGCACAGTATAAAGCAAAAGAAACCAGACACAAAGGAGCACATCTGTTTGAGTCCATTTAGATTTAGTTCAAAAACAGATGAAAGAAACCAGGGATAGAGCGCTCAGCAGAGCAGGCAAGGAGCATGAGTGCTGACGGGAATGCTCTGGCGGATGTTCTTATTCTTTTAAGAAAGCATTTCCCAGAGGCCCTGTCTACACAGAGTTTGTTTCTGGATTGGATTCATCAATGGACTAAGGTCTTGCTATTTCTCCCTGCTGACCTGTCCTTATGTGAGTGCTTCACGGGCATTACTGGGGCAATTCTTCCCAGTGGAAAAGAAACCTCAGGATTCAAACTTCCTTTTAAAACAGAAAAGAGGGTGTGCCGCCATTCCTGATTAGAGATACTACCTATTTTCTTTTGCTGAGTCAAGAAGATTGACTTGAAATGGCTTTTTAATGCTTGTTTTAAAAGAGAACTTGATTTCGCAAGAGGAGGTCAACTCTTTATATTGCTCCAAGGAATTATCTCTGTGGCTCATTTGCAAATTTGGATGCTAAAAGCATTGCAATTGAGAGTGGAGCGGTGAGGTGATTCTGGGCCATCTTAATAGCAGTAGGTTAGGAGGGAGCTACGTAAGTGAGAAGCGCGACTAGAGACTGTCCTGAGGATAGGTGATCTGCCCAGGAAAGGGACAGTGGGGCCTCTGGGATCTTGCAGGGCATTGCTGGCTTCCGGAGCCCTGGTTACTGCAGCAGCGTGCTGTCATAGAGAGCACAGACCTGGTTCAAGTCCTTTATTCTCCAAGTGGACATATGGGACGGGGAGGGGGTATTGGGCACACTAATCCATGGCTTGTAAAAGGAAGGGCTGACTAATGGTTTCTGAGCTCCTTTCTAACCAATGTCCTTCCATTCTGAGTTCTTGAATGGCTGCTGTCACCCACAACAGGAGCAACAACACAAGAGAAAGTGCAGAGGCCACAAGTGCTGTTTCTAAGACAGGACAGTTGGTCTGATCGGAACGTTTTATAGAATGTTTTAAAGAAAGGCGGGCAAGTTGACACCTGGCTGTAAAGCAGTTTTAAGAATTTAAGAAATTAAAGGATTTTAAGGAAAATAGGCACTCTCCTGGGTGCCACAGAAAAGGACGGAGCTGGAAGTAAGATGGCTATGACTGATGTAAGAGCCCTAGGGCCATGGATATTTGTGTGGGAGGGAGAGCCCTAGGTAAGACCTCCACTTTCCAGGAGAGGAGGAGGTGCCCTATGGAAGGCCAGTGGGGACCACTGAAGATCAGGAGGGGCTCAGGCATCCCCAGAGGGGAGCGCTGGCTCTTAACTGACTGCGCCATGAGAAATGGAGTGTGATTCATCGCATTGGAGATGCTGGCTTTTGTCACTGTTAGGGGTTTTTAAGTAATGTGTGTGTTGACATTCTCTGGTTGCAGATTGCCACAGTCATTTGTCATTGGAGATTTTATCCTCTGGGGAGATTTTATATATTAATAATTTCTAAAAATGCACTGGTCCCTCTCCCGCTTCTGTTTGCCCTCACATGCACCCTGACCAGAGCCAGGGATTGGACCTGCTACCCAGGTGCGTGCCCTTGACCAGGAATCAAACTCATGACCCATCTGTCTGTGGGCTAATGTTCTAACCACTGGGATACCAGCCAGAGCTACATGGTCTTTTTTTTTTTTTTTTTTTTTTTTAATAATACATTTTTATTGATTCCAGAGAGGAAAGGAGAGGGAGAGAAAGAGATAGAAACATCAGTGATGAGCCGAAACTGGTTTGGCTCAGTGGATAGAGCGTCAGCCTGCGGACTGAAGGGTCCCGAGTTCAATTCCGGTCAAGGGCATGTACCTTGGTTGCGGGCACATCCCAAGTGGAGGGTGTGCAGGAGGCAGCTGATAGATGTTTCTCTCTCATCAATGTTTCTAACTTTCTATCCCTCTCCCTTCCTCTCTGTAAAAAAATCAATAAAATATATTTAAAAAAAAAGAACATAAAAAAAAAAAGAAGAAGCATCAGTGATGAGAGAATCATTGATCAGCTGCCTCCTGCATGTCTCCTACTGGGGATTGCACCCACAATGTGGGCATGTGCCCTTTGACTAAAATCAAACCCGGGACTTCAGTCTGCAGGCCGACGCTCTATCCACTGAGCCAAACCAGTGTTGGCATTTTTAATGGCTCTCCCACATTATTCACTTAGTTTGAATTTACTGAGACCTGTAAATCTTTGTCCCTCGGGCTGCTGCTGGGCTCTCTCTCCCCCACCTTATACTTACGATGTTAGTTTTTTTAATTTTATGGCTGGTCCTGACATTGAACTTTGTGAATTTCATCACATTGGATTAGACTCATCCTTCAGGCCAGATGAGGTCACTTGATATATGTCATCCAGTGTATTTGCTGTCTCGCTTAGCTTGGAGGCTTCTCATAAACTCGATAGGCCTCTGTTTCTCCATCTATCTATTCCACTGGAAGCTTCTATTCATTATTTGCAATTCTTTGGTTTAAGTCCTCCTTTCTCTGTCTTGTTCAAATATTGTGAGAGACCCTGTTAGTCGCCTAACCAAACTGCAAGTACATGATGTTAGCATCCGGGGATGCTGGTGGTTTTCATGTGGGGGCAGAATTTATCATCACATTGGCATGCCTGTTTTTATGGTTAAATAGGTCTTAAGGTGTATATTGACATTTGCTGATTGCAAATTACATTAGCCATTTATCATCCAGACTTGACTCTCCGGCCTCTTCTTAACGCGTATAATTTTTTAAATGCACTATCCCTCTCCCGCTTCTGTTTGCCCTCGCAGGGTCATTACTGTGTGTCCCTGGAGGGTATTAGGCCTGCAGAAAGCTGATGAGAAGGCCCTTACATTTTGTCCTCCCAGAGTGTTCTCTTGGGAGTTACAGCTTGATTAAAATAATGATATTTTGTGTCCTTGTTGTGTTTACCCATGTGAGCATGACCCTCCATCCGATTGGACTTATCTCTGCCCCTCCCTCCTTCCCCAAATTGGTTGGTGGTCTGCGTGGTCCCGGGCACAGCTGTGTTGCTACTGTACCTGAATGCCGTGCACGCAACCTCGGGAGGAGGTGCTGTTAGTCAGCTCCGTGTACAGATGAGGACACCCATAGCCAGAGAGGAGGAATAGACTCTCCCAGTAACTTGTCGTTGCTGCAGCGTGCATGTGACAGAAATATGAGTAACGCATCGCTGAGATTAATTGGGGAAATGATATACAGTGTGTTGTTCCCATAGAGATTAATTGGGGAGATGATATAGAGTGTGTTGTTCCCATAACCTGCCTGATTCATCTTTCACATCCCCACATGTTCACTTGGTAATACTGAGTCCCTGCTCTGTGCCAGCACTGGGCAGCAGTGGCCCGGGAGACAGATGTGGCCCCTGCAAAGATGTGGGTGAGCACTGCCCAATGTCATGGGTGGCACACTGCCAAATGCCCACCCTTTGCAAAGAACTTTTAAGAAAAGTCTCCATATTCTTCTTTTCCTTCTCTTGCCAGGTCTACATCCGGATAAAAGATGATGAGTGGAATGTCTACCGGCGGTACACGGAGTTCCGGAGTCTGCACCACAAGTTACAGAGCAAATACCCGCAAGTGAGAGCCTACAACTTCCCACCCAAAAAGGCCATTGGAAACAAGGTATGGTCCCATGTGGAGCCAGGCAGCTGGGCACTGGTGCCCACATTGGGGCAGACTTTCTTTTCCTTCAGTTATGATTTAAACACACATGTGATGTCAGGGTTCCAGGGCCTGGGGACCCGAAGGTGTGCGACCCGCGATGGGCTCTTGGCTTCATGCAGGGAGGAATTCAAATGGGAGCCAGCAGAGAGGGAAAGTGAGTGTTAGTGAAGCAGTGACAGAATGGCTGCTCCACAGGCAGAGCAGCCTAGTGGGTTTACTTCTTTTATTGGGGCTCACTGAATCTAGGGCATTCAGTAAAGGGGAGGAATATTCAGGATTTTTCTGGAAAGCAGGTGGAGATTTCTTGGAAGAGCCCATCAGCCATTTTGGGTCCTCACATGGGTTTTCCCTTCTGATCGTGATGCGCAGGGCGTGTCGTTTAGGATGCTAACACATTACAGTGAGTGTATAGAGGCTAGGGGTCACCTCTAGGTGAAATTAGTCTCCATGTTGGATTGAGCATAAGGTTTTAAGCCATAAACCCTTTGAGGGTTAGGCTTACTGTCTGCTTGATAATCCCTGGAAACCTTATTGGTTATAGCTGTTTCACCACATACCCTATCTCACATGCTCCTATAAACACACAACTCCAAAGCTGGCTAATATAAGAAGAAAAAACAAAAGAAAGTGGCCACCCATAACTTCACAGCTAAAGACAATCACATCCTCTTATGCCTCTAGGGACCGGGTTGGCAAACTTGTTTTCTAGACCAGAGAGTAAATATTTCTGGCTTTGCAAACCACACCATTTCAGCTGAAAATACTCAACTCTGCCCTTATAGTGTGAAAGCAGCCACAGTGTGGACATAACTGGGTGTGTCTGTGTGCCAATAAAACTTTATAAGAATGGGTGGCAGCTGGATTTGGCCTGTGGGTCATAGTTTGTCTACCCCTATTCTGGTCTAAGCAAATGTTTCCTAGTTCTTGTCCATGGGAGTTATATGTATTTGGACTTATGTGTGTGGTGTTATTTCCCAAGCAGAGCCTTCTCAAAAGAGCTTTTATCATAGGGCCACTGCTCTCGTGAGGCTTCACCATTTATAAGGACATCATTTGTTTCTCACCCAGGTACCCTGGAGAAGGGAGTTGCTAGCCTCTTTAGGTTTGCAGTTTGATTAGTTTTCATTCATTCAGCAAGTGTTTATTGAGCACCGATCATGTGTCCCGGTGCAGGAGGCAAGAGCCCAGTACTTCAGAGGACAGGCCCGGGCTTAGCGTAAGGCCCTGTTGAATGTCCGTTCTGGTTCGCTGCTTAGAGTGCCAGTTCCCCACTTTGGCTGCACTTTGGGTCACTTGGGGAGTTTTAAAAACTTCTGGGTGGCTCGGTTGTTGGAGCATTGTCTCCTGCACAAGGGGTGGGGTGAGGGGGTGGGGTCAATTCCTGGTGAGGATGTAAGCAGAAGGTCTCCAATCAATGTTTCTCTCTCACATTGATGTTTTTCTCTCTCTCCTTTCCACTCTCTAAATATCAATTTAAAAAAAAAAGATTTTTTTAAAGTACTGAGATTGGCTTATCCCCTAGCCCCATTCTGATTTAATTCATCTGGAGGGAGGTCTAGGTCCCGAGGGGGTTAAAAGTTCTCTGTAATTCCAACATGCAGCCAAGCCTGGGAGTCAAGTAGGCGATGGAGATGCTTCAGCAATCACAGTGTATTCATTAGCTTGGCAGGATAGTTCACTCAGACGGGGTAAGGTCATGACTTTTCTCAGGACCTGTGAGAAATTGGGCCCTGTGTAAGAGGGGTTCCTCTACTACCATGGTTCTCAAAGTAGGGACAGCATCACCTGGGAGCATGTTAGAAATACAGATTGTCAGGCTCCACCCAGACCTACAGAAATACGAGCTCTGAGCTGACATCTGGGTGGGGCTAGTGCTTGAGGATGTGTGAGAACCATGAGCAGTCTTGTCCTGACTGAGCCCTTGGCAGATTCCACATGAGACCAATTTCCTAGTTTCTCTCTTGAAGAAGTGGCTTGCTGGGACCGGTTTGGCTCAATGGATGGAGCGTCAGCTTGGGGACTGAAGAGTCCCGGGTTCAATTCCAGTCAAGGGCATGTACCTTGGTTGCGGGCATATCCCCAGTAGGGGATGTGCAAGAGGCAGCTGATCGATGACTCTCTCTCACCGATGTTTCTAACTCTCTATCTCTCTCCCTTCCTCTCTGTACAAAATGAATAAAATATATTTAAAAAAAAAAAAAAAAAGAAGAAGAAGTAGCTTGCTAGGATTTCCTCCCCCCACCCCCTTTTTTTTCGATTAAATTTTTTTTTACTTACAATTGATGCTTAATATTATATTACTTTCAGTGTGTAGCATCGTGATTAGACATTTACCTTATAACTCACTAACTGAACTCCCCGATAAGTGTAGTACTCACCTGGCTCCATACATGCTTCTTGAAACATTATTAACTATATCCCTACACTATACTTTTCATCTCTATGACTGTTTTGTAACTGCCAATTTGTACATCTTAACCTCATCCCACTATCCCCTTCTCATGCAAGCATCAGTCTGCTCTCTGTGTCAGTGAGTTTCTGTTTTGTGTGTCATTTATTTTAGTTACACGTATAAGTGAAAGTATATAGTGTATGTCTGACTCATTTCACTTAGTGTAATACCCTCTAGGTCTATTCATGTTGTCACAAATGGCAAGGTTTCGTTCTTATTTATATCTGAATAGTAGAATTGTATATACCTACCACATTTTCTTTATTCATTCCCCTCCTTTCAGTGCAGCTCTGTTTACAAATAAATGAGCCTGGGAATTGGAGGTACCATGGACACTTAGATCCCTTCCATATCTTGGATATTGTAAACAATGCTGCAATGAATATAGGGGTGCATATATCTTTTTGAATTACTAGTCTTTTGGCCTTCTTTAGGTAATCCCAGATGTGGGATTACTGGGTCATATTGTAGTTCTATTTCTAATTTTTTGAGGAATCTCCATATAGTTTTCTTTTTAAAAAAATAGTATTTATTAAATAGATTGAGGTGACCCTTGGTCAACATGAATATATAGGTTTCATCTGTGCTTTTTCTGTGTTACAACTGCCATACTGTTTTCTATAGTGGCTGTAGCAGTTTACAATCCCAACAGTGTACGAGGGTTCCCTTTCTCTACATCTTCTCCAACGTTGTTTATTGATTTATTGATGATAGCTATCAGACAGGTTTGAGGTGATATCTTATTATGGTTTTAATATGCATTTCTCTGGATTTCCTTTAAACTTTATCTTAGAAAACCAGAGTAAGGGTTTCCATAACCGACTCTCAATACTTGGAAGTTCCGTAGGGAAAGCCGTTACTGTCATGTTTACATATTCATAGATTGTGTTGTTTAAACTAGATTAGAAATCTGATCACGTATGGACCTGTTATATCTTAATTTAAAAAGTTATAGAGCAGTTTATCTCAAGCCTAAAATTAATGTCATTCCATTTTTTTCTGTTGAAGAAAAGTGGAGTTAAGCCCATAAAAAATGGAAGACTTAAAAATTCCACGCTTCTTCATAGCAAGGAGTACAATAATTCTTATGAAAAGAGGGGAGGGAATTATATGCTGATTTAATCTAATGACTCGTAGGCTCATACAAATCTTGGGACCCATCCAGAATGTCTTAAAATGTCATAAAACAAAACCCTGCCAAACCATCCTGTTATCATTATAAGACGTTCTCACTTGCAAAAAGCCTTGCCTTGAAGCAGCCCTCCCATGACCTTCCTTCAGGGCTGGCCTGTCTGCAGCTTGAGGGAAATAAGTCCCAGACTGCCCTGGGCCGCTCACATGGTGAAATGTCTGCATTGTGTGGCCACTTCCTGTGGCTGCTTTCATACCTGGCCACACAGTTATGGTCCAAAACAACACAGAATTATTATCTCAGCGTTCTGGCGGACAGAGGCACAAAATTGGTCTCGCGCGGCTCAATCAATGTGTCGGCAGAGCTTCCTTCTGGAGGCCCCTACCTTCCTTAGCTGTGGCCCTCCTGTGTTGCCACAGCTGCAGTCACATGGTGGGCCTCTGCCTCGGCCTCTGCCAGCATGGTCACGGCCCCTTCTCGGACTCTGGCCCTCGTCCTCTTTTGAGGAACCTGTGGATTTACCCAGAGAATCATGGTTAACTCCGGGCTCAAGATCCTGAATTTCATCACACCTGCAAAGTCCCTTTTGCTTCCTAGGTTAAAGTTCTCACAGGTTCTGGGGTTAGGAGGAGGCCCTTGTTGGGGACCCACATTGCTGAATGCTTTCCTGAAGTGACTCCTTCCCCACCTTGTAGCTCCTCAAGCCCATAGTTAGGCAAAGCAAATCTACCAAGAACCCCACCAATCCTAAGGACTCTAGGGGCCAGCCTCAGGTTTAGTGGGCTGCAGCCTGGCTGAAATCAAGGACTTCTGGGTGAACCTGAGGCAGTCTGCTGTCCTGGGCCAGAAACAGGAACTGCGAGTAGGTGTCCCCTGAGGTGGGTCATCCTCATCCCCACTTCAGATTCTCAAGGACAAAGACTGACTTGAATCAGCTTTGGATTTCTTCCTGTGAAATCAGTGCCACTAGAGTAGTGCCTCTCCTCACCCTCCCCTCCCTTCAGTGCAGCTCCATTCACTAATAAACGAGGTTGGGAAAGAAAGGCACCATCTTCTGGGCTGGCCAGTGAGGACAAGTGGTACTAAGGCTGCAGCGGGTTCTCGAAGAGGTCTGTGTTCCTGCTCCTGCTGGTGGTTGGGGGGAGGAATAAAGAGGGGCTGCCAGTTTCCTCTGCTGCCCAGGAAGCTGGCAGCTCTGGGGCCTCTGCCACCTGCAGCAGCCTGTGCAGCCCCTTAGCCTGTAATTGGCTAGTCATGCCATGATTGTGCTTTGATGCTCTTCCCCAGCATTCATCTACGACATACCCGCTGCTGCCCAGCACAGCTCTGAGGGTCCAGCTGATTCCCAAGTGCAAACTGAGTCAGAATGCAGGACTTCAGTGCCCAGTGGAGGCTGCCTGAACTCTGCTAAGAGATCAAGCATGTGCTGCCCATCAGGCCCAATAGGGCAGGTTTTCTGAAGAGCTTCTATTCTAAATTGGACTAGGAAAACCTACCAGGTCAGAATCTTCCCTTTGATTGAGTAACTTCAAGAGTGATGCACTTGTGCTTGGACCACTAAGGCATGTCCACATGATACCTTTGGGACTGAGGTATAGATTCCTTGTTACTCTAAGCCTTGGACCATTCAGTGAGTCACTCCAGAATCCACAGGCCTGGACAGTACCCAAGGACATATTAAATGTAGGTTAGCCTTTTGAAATTCATCAGATTAGTATCTTTCTAGCTGAATTTCTAGACATTTTCCCAATGATGGCAATTACAGAAGTAATATGTGATCTCAACCCGTCTGAACTTTTTGATCAAATTAGCTAGCATGTTGCAGTTTGTGGATTCGGGGCCTGTCTTTACCAAAGCATTGCTTTTTGCCTTGCCTTGTTTACTTGTAAATGCTCTGATGCCCAGAGCATGGGCTAGAGATGGCCATGTCCTCACATACCACATCATGCCCAAATCTTGTTAGAACAGTTACCTGAATATCCTTCACCACTTGATGAAGTTTATTCCTTTGTAGCCGAGTCAAGCCACAATAGTCATATATTAAAGTTATTCATTGCTCAGCTGATGTGGTTCACTGGTTGAGCATCAACCTATGAACCAGGAGGTCACAGTTTCATTCCCAGTCAGAGCATTGCCCAGGGTTGCGGGCTTAATCCCCAGTAAGGGGCATGCAGAAGGCAGCCAATCAATAATTCTCTCTCATCATTGATGTTTCTATCTCTCCCTGCCTCTCAAAATAAATAAAAAATATCCATATTTTTAAAGTTACTCATTAATGTTTAAATATCACAGACATAGGGCTTGTCTCAGCCAGCATAGGCTTGGTTAGGCTGATTTAACAAATTATTAAGGCTCACACTTCGTGTCTGCCATGGTTGGCTGGGAGCTCCACTCATGGTGTCGGGAGCTTGGGCTGCTGGAGGCTCCTGTCTGTGTGCTGAGCAGGAGCAGGGGCCACAGGCAGATCAGACTCTGGTTCTTCAGGCTCTCTCTGGAAGTGATAAATGCCAATTCCACTCATATGTCATTGGCCAAAGCAAGCTACAGGGCCATGCCCAATGCCAAGGGGCAGAGGAGTCCACTCCTACCCTGTCAGAGAAGGAGAACCAGCATCTTCACCAACAGCTCTCATGACCTGACCTCCACCCTGGGCAGAGCACTTCTCTTGAGCTACATTACTGAGCAGGATTGAGATGATGAGAGAGCAGAACACCACAAATCCAAGTGCTGTGGTCTCTGCTTCCTCCTCCCATGCGTAGATGCCCTAACCAAGCCACTGTCATCTCTGCCCTTTTCCACTCCTGCCTGACTAGCAGTCTGCTTCCTGCACTGTAGTCACGGTGCATTCTGCATATATAAATCAAGTTGTGTCACTATTAATTAAACCCTCCGGTGGCTCTGTGGCAGTTAAATCCATGACACTACTGCAGTCTGCGAGGTGTCTCTGACTGCCTTCCACACCCTTCCACCTTCTCTCATGCCCCACTCCTCTCCCTCCACACCAGCCACACTGACCTCCTCACACTTCCATGCTGTTCCCTCTGCCAGGATTGGTTTTTCCTGTCTCTGCAGGGACAGCTCCTCAGAGAGAGGCCTTCCCGACCCCTCCTTATTGTCGCCCCTTCAGTCACTCTCTGGCCCACTCGTTTTTGCTTTTCTCCTAGCGCATCCCATGAATTGAGACGTTTATTGTGTGCTTGAATGTTGTCTGCCTCTGCACTGGAACAGAAGTTCATGAAGCGGGGCCTGTCTGTGTCTGCTCACTGCCCTCTCCCCAGCCCTAGAGCAGTCCCCAGACACTGAATGATCGAATAAATGAACACAAATCAAGTGGGAAAGTTTCCCTTTTATTTCCGCCTTCCATTCACTGCGTTCTCAGCACAAGTTCAGTAATATCTAAATTCCATAAGTGAGCAGAATAACTTCCAGGTGACTTGGGAGTTGTTCTCATTCCAGTGTTGAGTGAACACTTTTTGCGGAATGGGCAGGCGGCCGCGAGCCTCTGGAGACAGGAGAGAGGGCTCTCTGGCAGTCCCAGGAGTTGCCTGGCCGGCTGCCTGTCCAAATGGACATTGCCAGCATGGGCTTAGATAAAAGTCTCATTTTGGTTAAGCTACTAAACGTGTACATTATTGCCTCAGAGCAAATGAGGATAGAGAGACTGTCATTCCTTCTTAGTCTAATGATGTCGGTCTCCCAAAGTTCATCTGGCATTAAGGCAAGGAGATCACCACCCCGCCCCCAGGCCACGGAGAATGCAGCTTGTTGGAGAAATTATGCATTAAACTCCGACGGACACTCACTGAGCCGTGGAGTTCGCCTTTGCTGCTCCCTGGGAATCACCGATTTAAATGCATCCCTGGGGGAGGCCAGACCTCGGCAGTGGAGGGTGCGCACAGATGGAAGTGGGAACCAGTGGCATCTAGACGAATGCTAAAGCTGATTGCTTTTTCCACTTGAAAAACGTGTCCAGCATTCAGGGGCACGGTGCTGGGGATAGAGGTTACAGAGATTACTTGAAGTTCATGGTCTTGTAGGGAGAAAGGTGAAGAAATCAGTTCTCCTGGAGGGTCCCCTGTGCTCTGGAGAAGAGGGAGAGGGAGGCACAGCTGCTTTCTGCAGAGGGGAATGCTTACAGGGCCAGCCAGAGCCTGAGTTCTCTTCCAGGTGGGGCAGCAGGCTCAGGTCAGGGACACCATTTTCTTCTGTGCACCTGTTTCCTCCGTGCGTCTTACATTAGTTTCCTATTGCTGCCAGCACAAGTGACCAGAAGCCTAGTGGCCTTAAATGGCATGTATTTGTCACCTTCTAGGTCAGTGGGTCAGAGTTCTGCCTCAGGTCTCCCTGGGTAAAGCCAGGATGTCAGCAGGGCCGTGTGCCTCCTGGAGGCTCCGGGAGAGTCTGCTTCCTGGCCTTTCCCAGCTTCTGGTAGCTTCCTGCATTCCTTGGCTTGTGGCCCCTTCCTCTGTTTTCATCGCTGCATCTTGCTGACCATTCTGTGGTCACAGCTTTCTCTGACCACACAGCGAAATCATATCCCACACATTTAAGAAATATGAGTAGATTGGGCCACCCTTATACCCCAGAATGGTTTCTTCAACTTAAGGCCCTTAACTCAGTCCCCTCTGCCATGTGAGGTAATGTGCACAGAGCCTGGGGAGCAGCGTGTGACTGTCTTCAGGGAAGAAGTTATTCTGCTGACCTCTTGTCTCTCTTTCCTTATCTCACTTGTCGAAGGCCCTCTTGCTTGGCCCTGTCCAGGCTGATGTGTAGGCCTAGGCAGATGGTCTGCGGAGCACCAGCACCTTTCGCACACGGAGGCCTCTACAGAGCACCCTGGGGGATGGGTGAGAAGATTACTTAGCCATTGCTCAGCTGATGGACATTTCTGTTGCCTCCATGAGGCAGTTCTGTAACCTCACAGTGTGGAAGTCTCATGGAACCAGGCCCTCAGATTGCCTCTCCTTCTATTGAACCATCCACCCCTCACACCACCTACTCTCTCAGGGGCCAAGTTCAGAGCTAGGAGTTGCAGCCTCCCTCCCACTCCTCCACCCAGTCCCACCAATCTGCAGGCCCATAAAGTTCCCTGGTAAACCTAAGCATTCGTTCATTTTGCATTTATTCATTAACAGGATTTTGTCAACTAGGAGAGTAAAAAGTAAAAAGCAGAAAAGGAAAGAAAGGAAGGTTCTTATTGCTTTACACGCTCTGTGGCCTTGAGCAAGTTACTTGATCTCGGTGTGCCTCAGTTTCCCCTTCTATATACCAGGGATGGACTGGTAATGAGATGGAGCATGTCCTTAAAGGATGCTGGGACACTGAACCTGGGCAGTGGACAAGCCTGACATGGGTGGTCCATCGGAACCCTCCCACCCTACATTTCTGTGTGCAGAATCGTGCCCAGCCTGTCACACACACCGGAGGCTCCGTATTCATTTCTCATCAGTCTTTTCAAGACTCATATAAAATGTCTCAGAGCAAACCAAGTTCAGAGGCTGTGAGCATCCTGCCCAAGATCCCGTAGCTTGTATGAGGAACTGAGTAAGACTGGTGCTAATCCATCTGGTCGTCTGCCCCTTGGTTGAGAAGCCCCTTAGTCCATGCCCAAGTCTGGGAGCTGGTAACGCAGTAGGTCACACGTGACTACACGTTTCTATATGGGATTCTGCCAGAAACACCCTCATATGGAAGAGGACCCAGAAGACAGTGCCAGACCCCCGCTCCCCTGCTTGGAACAGAGACATGGGGAGCTCAGACACCATCCCCTAAAGATGAAAGCTTTCCAGAGTGGAAGTTGGGAGAGAACAGAGCTCTAACTGAAGGAAGCCAGAAACCCAAGCTCGTTCCTCATCTGACTCTCTGCCAACCACTGTGTAAATGGTACTTAATGTATTAAACAAGGAGGAGAGAGAAATCGGGCTCATTATACATCGCACATTTGTGTTTCTCTTTAATATGGTAAAAGCCTGTAAGATATTTGCCAGGAGAGCAGTTGCTAGAGTCATCTTGCTAGAAAAATCATCTCGGGAGAGACAGTGACGCACCTCGAGCCTGAAATGTGTGTACATGCATCTGTGTGTATCTGTATTTAATGCGTGGGGCCTTCTTGGGAGGACTTTTTATAGTATCAAGTTAATAACTAAATAAAAAATCAGCCATTTTATAAACAACCTGGGGCCACACCTGGAACTGTCTATGCTGCTCTGCTCCCTCCCCCCCCCCCCCCCCCCCCCCCCCCCCCCCCCCCCGCCGAGTGTTTCTGTGTGGAGTACAGGGAGGCCTCTTGGTCTTGGGTCATAGACCTTCATGTGACACCTCTTCCAGGCAGCCTTCCCTCAACTCAGAGTGGTAGCTGTCCTTCCTCCCGGTTCCCTTCTCGTACTCTGTTGGATGCTTTTGATACACAGTTTTCTCTCTCCCATTTCCCCGTCAGTTAGAGAGCAGGACCAGGCCTGTGGAGACTTTGTCTTTTCAGCATCTCAGGCAGTGCCCAGAGCACAGTAGGTGGCGAGGAAAATGTGTTTGATGAACAAATGAACTCAAGCTACATAGGCATTGCTGTGTGGCACCAGGGTACCAATCCCACCCTCCCCAGTACCCTTCATTACCTCAACTTGTTTGATAATTGTTCATGGGAAGATGCTCAGGCCTTACCTACATGGTGGATACCGACAACGCTGCGAACATTTGCATTAGCCATGCCCGGTGACAGTGATGAGTTCTTGGACACAGCTGGGTTCTGGCTTTCCCGATTTCACCAACCAGAACTGGCCTGCTCCCCTTGTTTCTCGCATCTCAGGCTGAGCAGGAGGCCTCCCGTGAAGCAGTGTTGAACCCATTGGCTGGAAATTGACATGAATTATAAAACACTTGACACTCTGCTGGGCATGAAGTGTTGTCCAAAATATTTCTGAGCTGTTAAGTTGCTTGTGTGTCATTATTTAATCTCTCCTAGCTCTGAAGGCCTTCTGAATATACTTAACATTACATCTGTTTTTCCCTCTTGCTTTTGGACAGCTGATTAAAATCACCACCCGGAAGAGTCCTTCTCAGCTCTTACTCTCTTTTTAAATAATTGAGAATAATTGCTACCTTCCCCTTTAGTGCTCCCATTAATATCGAGAGTTATGTATTACAATCTTGGTTCATCTAAGCAAGCTAGACGAATACATCTTCAGTGTCTAAGGATGCCGCCCTTTTGATTACTTTCCTATTACCAGGTCTCTGGGGTGCAGACCCCCTCATTCGTGTATGGAGGAAGTGGTCCCTTCCCCCTGACCTTCTCTGCAGCATGGTGGTTCCCACACGTTTCTGGGAACTAGGCAGTGTAGCTTCTCTGTTGCCAGAGGCACCTAGGTTAAGAGTGTGGGCTGTGGCATCTCCCTGGCCTCACTTCAGGTCCTGTCGCTGCAGCGGTGGCTGTGTGACCTCTGACAAGTCCCCCAGCCTCTGCGATGCTGTCATCCCAGCTGCCACCAGGGGTACGGGCGCTGACATCACGGGCTCTTGTGACAATCCTATGAGATGCTGTAAGTTGTTGAGCATGGCACTGGCATATCTGGAACCCTCCAGTGCTAGTTTAAGTAACAGGTCAATAGAGACACCTCCTAATTTGTCTCCATTCTTTTGTCATTTGTGGTAACTTTTATATATGCCTGTTACTCTCTTCTTCCCTTCATTTCTCTCATCGTTTGGATGGTGGGTTTTATCTTTTACCCCCTTGTTTGGTTACTTCTTAAATCCAAGTATAACATGCCTCCAATCTTCAGTGTACAGCTTGATGGATTTTCACAAAATGAACACAGCTACACAGACAGCATGGGGCCCTAGAAGCAGGCCATTGGCAAAGCTCCAGCCTCCTCTTGTCACCCTCTCCCCAATAGGGCTCCACTATCCTGACATCTAGTTTGGATAGGTGAGTTTGCCTGCTTTAGGGCTTTACACAAATGGGGTCATATAGCATATATGCCTTTGTGTCTCTCTCTCAGCATCACATCTGGGATAGTCATCCATGCTGTTGCAAGTGGCAATTGTTTCTATTGCTGTACAGCATTCCATTGTATGAGTATACCACATTTTTTTTTTTTTAATCTTTACTATTGATGGATGTTTGGGTGGCTCCCGGTTTGGCTCAATCACATGTTGTGCTGTGGTTAACATTCTTTTCTGTGTCTTCTAGTGGCTATAAGCCTGGCTTCTGTGGGTTTATGCTAGGAATGGAATTGCTGTGCCACAGGCTGTGTTCCCTCTGGTAGGTTCTGCTGAAGAGTTTCCCACGTGGTTATGCAGTGATGTGTGCGTTACAGTGGTGCTTTCTCAGAGGAAGGGGAAAATACAAAGAATAAAGATAATAAGCAGATTCCCATTACCTAGCATTAACAGCTATTCACATTGTGTCATATTTGCTTCTAAGTTCTTAAAATTTTATTGTAAAATATTTCAAAAGTGCCCCAGAATACACATAAAAATATAATGAACACACATGTCTGGTTGTCTGGTTTAGTAAAGGTCAGTGTTTAGTGTTTAGAATTAAACATTACAGATACAGCGGGGTTGTCTTTGTCCTCCTCCCAGATGGAGCCATCCTGTGGAGTGCTGTGCGTCCTTCCTGTCTGTGGTTTTGTGCTTTCATACATATGATTCCAAGGGTTAGTTGTTGTTTTTTTAACTTCACATGAATGATATCAGTCTTCAGATATTTTTTCACACCTGTATTTTTAAACCAGTGTTGCCTTTCTGAGATTTGTATATTTGGATGCATGGCCTCCTAATTCATTAACTTCAACCACTGTGTTACTGATACTCAGTTGTATGAATATTCAGTGTTGTGTTTATTGTCCCTGGATGGGCAGCTAGGTTGTTGACTCATTTTCCCTATTCAAAGTGTTGCAGAGAGCACCCTGGAAACATCGCCTGGCACACATTTGATACCTCATTTCTCCAGGTGTGTCCCAGTGAATGAGGTCAGTGGCTGATGGGCATGCCTGGCTCCAACTTTCCCAGCTATTTCCAAATTGCCTCCTGAGCCAGTGCCATGCACTGCACACACTGGGTGCACACAGTTGGGAACATGGCACGTGAGGAACGGACTCAGAAGAGCCAGGCAGGGACAGTCACCTTGCATACTTAGCTGAGGAGTTTGGACTTTGTCCTGAAAGCAAAGAAAATGGCATGGTTTTAAAAAATGGTTTTGCATTAACCCATGGACACAGACAATAGGATGCTGAAGGCTCAGGGTGGGAGGGGGGTGGGAGTCTTGGAGGGATTCAGTGGGGGGAAAGGAGGGATATATGTAATACTTGGAACAATAAAGACTTATTTAAAAAGTGGTTTTGCACTTAAAAAAAAAAAGTTCCCTCAGGAAGCAGAGTGAAGGGTGAATGGCAATAGGAGAAACCAGCCTAGAAAAATGCCCAGAGGGCTACAAACGTATTAAGAAGAATGTCATCAACTCACACAACCATTTATTCAAGGAAATTTTCTTGAGCACCTACTATGTGCCAGCCACTGAGAATATAGCAGGGAGCTAAACAGATAAGCCCTGTTTACATAGGGCTTACATGGAGTGAGACAGATGATGTATGGAGGTAATTTTAATAACTCTGAACAGCATTAGCCAGATAAGAGATTTCACTCTAGAACTATCCTGGGAAGATTACCTAGGGCATAGGAGGGGTTAGTTATGAACTGAACAGTATGGCATTTCTTCAACCTGAAAACTTAATATATATATATATGCCCATTGCTGCCAACCAAAGTAAAATGATTTAACTTCCTTTGAAAAACAAGGGTAAAACTAGAGAGGTTAGTACATTTCCATCTAGCAATGAACTATTGTTTGGACTTGACCTGCTACTGCTTGATGTTCTATGTGCCTCTGAGAGCTGGGAAATGGATCCGTAGTTCGATTTGGACAGGTACATAAATATTGAGGGAAAATTAAAAAATGAGCCAGCCTAGCAGACCTGGCATTCTGGATTAAATGCTTAATCCTCATTCCCACCTTTTATCTCCCCCCTCACCCTCTGTTCATTCCTCCCTTCTGCGGAGGGGGATGCCGCAGAAAGCTCACACTGAGTTTTGCACAGGCGTTCTTCAAACTGGAGCAATAAATAAGGGGTGGTTTTGCTTTCTGGGGCTTTCTCGTCAGTAATATGTTAGTGTTCAGACAGGTCTGGGCTGTCCTCATGCCTTTCACCATTGCTTTGGTGACAATTGATGTCTTTCCTATGTTGATTTTGGAAATAGTTGGACAACTCTTCCCTTTTCCAATGGGTTAGGACTCACAGCCATACTGCAGGTGGGTATGCCAGTGATGCTGGTACCCAAGAAGCAAATGTGGCTCCGTCTTTTCCAAAGTCTCAAAGTGGTCACTGACTGACTCTCAGGCATTCCCTAAGTCAGTACTTAGGCCACAAGGCACAGCACTGTTCAGCACCACGGACAGTTCCGCCTTCCTTTCTGTACTGGAATCCTTGTGTTTAAACATATTCTGGTGCTCAACTACAGCTGGGGGTGGGAGTGCGGGACAGAGGAGGAGGGCCGATGGACTTGGGCTGGAGCCCTGACACCAGTGCATCCTCATTGTAAAGACACTAGTCTCTCCCTTTTGAGCTGCTGCAGGGTTAAGTGAGGAAAGGTGCCAGGCTGGGGAAGTGGCCTGGCCAGGGAGCGCTCGGGAGCTGCTTGTGGTGACATTCCTGGGACTTGGCCAGATTATCTTTCAACACCATCCTTACTCCTCACCCATCCCCTTCCCCCAGCGGGCAGGGCGGCTTCCCAGCCCGTTACAGGTGGGAAACGGACTCAAAGTGACCCACCTGGGAGCTCGGCATGGTCCGGCCCAGGAGTGCACATATCTTAGGGTTTGAGGGCAAATGATCAAAATGAAGCAGAAGTAACTGCCATTTAAGTGATACCTAGCTGCAGCGAGAATGTAGGCAACAAGCTACAGCAGTGGTGGTGGTGTCTGTGACTTTGTCCCCAGTGGAACTCAGTGTTGTGTGTTCCCATGTAACCTAGCAGTTGCTACTGGTAGTTCCAGGTGTCCTTAAACCTCTCCACTGCTTAAAATGACATGAGATCTGGTCATTAATCCCTCAGCAAAGGAATACTGGCACTGTTTTATCACAGGTTTGATATCTGTGCTTCAATAGAAGTGCTTTTCTTTCTAATTCCATGTTTTAAGAAATTTAGAAACAGTTCTGATAAGGAGATGGGTGGGGAGGCTTCACCAAGGCCTAGGACAAATTCCAGTGCCCTCCCCCTCCTCCCAAGGTCTCTCCCCCTGCTCCTAGGGCCCTCCTCCTCCTCCCAGGATCTCTCCCCTTCCTCCCCCCAGGGCCTTCTTCCTCTTCCCAGGTTCTCTCCCCCTCCTCCTAGATTTTCTCCCCCTCCTCCCAGGGTTCTTCCCCTCAGGTGGCTATAGCTCTCTGCCCTGCAGGGGGTGGCACTCCCACCATAGCACTTTTCAGCTGCTTTACTCTTCCTTAGTCCTCCCTGCCGAGTTCCTTTTTGTGTGTGAAGCAGGTGGTAGATACATAATTAATAGGGTGGGAACATTCGCTGGAAATAATACAGCTCATGTTTATTTTTAAGCAGCTGAGTATGGAGCCATGCTCCAGGTGCTGTCGAGGTGGGGGGGTGTCTGGCTAAAAAGAGGCAGGTGAGGTTGAGGGGGTGCCACCATGGAGAGAGGGTTTTTAGAAAAGCCTGTGCGTTAGGAGAGTTGGGGTATTCGGGACAATGGGGGGCTCCAGGGTGGGAAGCCAGTGAAGGGAGGGTGTGACCTGAACAGTCAGAGTAGAGGATGCCAGAGAAGAGCCAAAATTTCCGTGAGGAACTTAGGAGAAGTCCTCCCACCTGGACGGGCACAGAGGGTATGGATGTGATTGAAGGGCAGGAACGGAGTGAGCTTTGGCTCGGTTGGCCCAGGTTCCTGTGACCCATCAGAACCTGGTCTCTCCCTCTCCATCCCCACCAACTCCTCCCTCTCTCCTCTGCCTTCCTCTGTGCTGGCTTCATCTCAGACAGGCTTTCTCCAGGTAGAGCCCCTGGCAGTGCCATCCCGAAAGCAACCCCAGGGGACAAAGTGCCTTTTCCCAGCAGTTTCAGCAAAAATCCCGGGATCAGTCCCGCCTGGGTTATGTGCCCATTCTCTCCTTTCTTAAAACAGCTTTACTCTGCTTTTTGTAGAATTGCCTATTCGGGAAATTTCATATGAGTGGGATCATATACTATCTAATCTTTGTGACTCACAAAATCATAATGTTCCCATGCTATGTTGTAGCATGTATCAGTACTTCTTCCTTCCTATTGCTAAATACTATTCCGTGTGTGCACATGCCACACTTGTCTATCCATTAACCCATTGGTAGACATTTGGGTTGTGTCCATTTTTTTGGCTGTTAATGAAATATTGTTCTGTGGACAGTTGTGTGCAAGTTTTTGTGTGGACATGTTTTCATTTCCCTTTGGTTTCATTTCATTTCACCCAGGCGTGGACTTGCTGGGTCACGTGGTAACTTGGTCTAGCAGTTGGAAGCACTCTTCATTCTCCTGAGTTCTGTGAGCCATTTCTAGCAAATGACTGAACCCAAAGAAGGATCTGGGAGCCTCTGATTTATAGCCCGTTGGTCAGAAGTGCCACACTAGTGTCTGAAAGGGTGGGGAATTGGTGATTGTTGTGCAAAAGGAACCCACTGGTGTCAGAAGTATTGCAGATAAAAATGGGTCAGGTTTGCATTAAACTCAGGTGGCCGAAAAGGTATGGTTGCTGTCCTCCACATCTCTCATCCCACCAGCCCTCGCCTGGGGGCGGCTCAGTTACGGTTTTTGAATGGAAAGAAAGTTTTGTAAAGTCCCCTATAAACCGAGGCCCAGCGAGTACTGGGCCTGGACATTCCAGCTCTGCCCATTCTAGTGTGACTGTGGACACATTATCCTGTCTGTAAAGTGGACTTCCCACCCTCCCTGAGAAGCGTGTTTTTGAGGTAAAAGGCTACATTTGAACATTGAGGCGCGGGTGGATGTGCTGGGCATTCCATCTGCAGCAGTTAGAATTGGGCAGCAATCCGGGGAATGGCACCGTAGTGTCATACATGCCCTGCCCCGGGGCAAGTGGGCGGCACCCCCTCCCAGGTGTCTGGGTTATTTCTTAGACGGTGCACGGCTTTCGGAAGCAGGGCCCCCTCACTCCCTCTCAGTAGCAGCTCAAACTTTCAGGTGGCGGGGAGCCGCTTGCAGAGGCCAGTTTTTCAGTGAACTACCCGTTTCCTGGTGCTTCTGGTGGCCTGTAGGTACGTTTTCTTTGCTCTGCACCATGATGTTTAAGCATTTAAATGAGCTGCCAACTGATCTGAGAGTTGAGAGATTTAACCTAACAATGCAGACTTGCAGCTTCCCTGGGACAGCGGGAGGAACTGGCATTATGGCTGCACCCACCCCCCTTTTCCAGGGTCTGCTGGAACGTTCTGGGTCTTGTCCATCCTGCGCCTTGACCCAGCCCTGGGAGAACAGGGGTGTGGCTTTGGGGGGGGGGGGCGTGCATCTGTCCACTTGCCCTAGGGAGGGATGCAAGGCCTCCCACCTCCTGTCTTGGCTTTGGAACCAGCTTGCTCCTCCCAGCCTCGCCCCACCTTGCCAGGGCCTCCCTGGGCATGCGGGCTCTGCAGGGGAGGGAGGTGGCTCTGGGACAGCCCTCTTCTGGCTCGGCCCCTCCTCCACTGTGTGCTTTGGGTCACAGTACTTTCTCTTCAGCTTCATCTGGAATGTTACTAGGATTAGAAGTAATACTCATAAGAGCCTGCACTCAGTTCCTGGCACCCAACACACACTGGCTGGTGCTAACATTCTGCTGCGATTCTGCCGCCTTCGCCCATCCTGCCATTCAGCCTGTGGCATCCTCCTGCAGAATGCATACTGATCGCACATGGCAATCAGGACAGTTTGAGATGGTGGCACATAATGCTGCCGCCACTGCCATTAAAATCTTCGCGAATCTCTAAACCAGACCCAGAATGACCATCATGTCGTCAATAGACCGTGAAATGAGGGAGCTCGCCTGTCTCTAACGAGGGTGGCATGTGCGAGCCATCTGTCAGCCACAGCCAGTGGGGATCCAGGGCCAGCACAGCAGGATGGGTGCATAGAGGGGAAGGGAGTGGGGTCCAGGGCGCCTGGGGAGAGGAGAACCTGAGCACGGTGAGCACCCTGCACTTCCCCTGCGGTGTCACAGCTCCCTCTTGGCCTTGGACTTGGACTTGAATCTTTTCCAAGGCAGAACACATCTGCACCAGATCCCTCAGGGTCTTTGTGTCTGATGGCATACGCAGGTGCCGACAGGAAGCACCACCTCTCTCCCTTTTGTTCCCTCTTTGGACCTCAGCTCCTGAGACATGGGCTCCTCGGTCACTGAGGCCTCAGTCCTGTGTTTCTCTCTCATCCTGTCTCCTGTTCTCCCACCACAGCAGCTGTGCTAGTGGGGTCCTTCCCTTCTAGTGTTTTTAATTTAATTTATGTGGTCTTGCGCAGCAGTATTTTTTTCTCTCGGCTCCGTTCCTGTGGCTGTGTGCCTACACTTTGCTTCTGTAATGGTTACATACATTTTCAGGTGTGCGCCCACCACATTTCACTGTCCCTTCCCAAGTGGCTGCTGGCCCCTCACCATGCCATCCATAGTCAGTCTCCTGTGGGACACTGGATGGAATTGCAGGGTCATGTAGTCCACTATATTTATATTTATGCTCACCAAATATTGCCGGCTGGCTGAAAAATCCGGTCATTTTAAAGGCCCAAGGAACCTGAATTGTGCTTGCTTCTAGAAAGGAAGTTCGTTGCGTCTTTGTGTTGAGTGTTTACTGTGTGCTGGGAGCAGCCCAGTTTTTGCTTTACAAGCTTGACTTTGCACAGTAATCCTCTGAAACAGGCACTACACCGGCCTTGCTCTGACGCGGAACTGGAGGTCAGGGAGGCGGAGTAACTTGGCGCAGCAACAGCTGGAGCTGAGCAGCTCTGGGTGACTCCAGGCACTGCACTGCTTCCCTACAGACTCCCACCCCCAGCCTGGCTCCGTGAACTTGTGGAAAGTGTCCTAAGCTAAGGAGCGTGAGATAAAATGTCTCAAACTGGTGGCTCCGTGTGGCCTGCACACTGTGCTGTCTTTAATCCACCTGATCTTCGTTTTTTTTACAATTATTTTTCAGTGTTTTTACCTGAGATGTCACATCATCTAGGCCAGTGGTCGGCAAACTCATTAGTCAAACAGAGCCAAATATCAACAGTACAACGATTGAAATTTCTCTTGAAAGCCAAATTTTTTTAACTTAAACTTCTTCTAACACCACTTCTTCAAAATAGACTCGCCTGGCCATGGTATTTTGTGGAAGAGCCACACTAAAGGGGCCAAAGAGCCAAATGTGGTTCTCAAGCCGCAGTTTGCCGACCACGGACCTCGGGGATCTGGCAGCACTTCCGGGATTGAAGCAGTGGCTGCTCCTTTCCAGCTGGCCCTGCCCAGGCTGCGCCCTCCTTTGCCTGTGTCTCCCTCTGCCCCTTCCAGCTCGGGGTCTGCAGCTCCTGGAGGACACTTTTGCACGTGGGCAGTGTCTTGTTTTCTACCTGGTTTCTTCCCAAAAGCGCCTGACCCAGCTTTCCCCTCCTCCCAGAGGTCCAGCCTGCAGTTCCCTTGGCTACAGAGCCTGCTGCTCTCCTGCCACGAAATCCTTTGTTGTGTCCTGCAGAGGCCCAGCCCGTGCCGGCCCAGTGGTGCAGAAGAGGCATCTTAGACCCGCTCCCCCTCTTCTCCCCCTGCCCCCCCCCCCATGGGGGACAGGCCATCGTATCCTGCCTGTTTAATAAACGAGGCTGCCAGGAAGCTCCGCACACACTCCACCTTCCCAACAGACAGGGTTCTGTTGCTATAAAGACTGGAAGTCACCCAGCCGTAAACACTGCTGTGCCAAGAGGAGTTTTCAGAATTACGGTGTTTTGTTCACGCTCTGTGACCTGCAGGACCTGTTTGTTTTTCACTTCTGTTTTTAGCAAAGCTGTAGGTCTCCTGTGGTTGTTGATCCTAAGAGTCAGGACCTCGTCATGGCTATGAGCTGAATCCAGTGGACACGGCTAGAAATCCAAGCTCTTCCTCGCCAGCTGGGTCCCGTAGAAAAGGCACTTAATCTCTTGGAGCCTCAATTTCTTCACCTGCAAAATGGGGATATTGTATGCAGTTCATAAGTAATGCCAGTCAACATTTCACTTAGTGCTTGGCCCACAGGAAGCCCAAAATAAAGGGTATCGTCACTGTCCTCGTCGGGGAGAGTGTAAATGTACCTCAAACCCCTCATGGGCCCTCTGTCCTTTCCTAAAATGGAGACCTGTGTCTGCAGTGAGGTTTGGGGGTCCGCCCTCACTGCAGGTGGGTCCTGCTCTGACAGTTAACACTGCACGGATACCCTGTGTGCGGCTGTCCAGGCTTAACTCCATCACATGGTGTGTGTCCCTAAGCTGCTCAGTCTTGGGGGCCTGCTCTGTCGCCCCCATTTTTGAGTAAGACCTGTAAGCAGTGAGGATCACCTGGGACAGGCTGAGTAGGAAGAGGAGGGTGTCTGGACCCCAGGAAGAGTGCATTGGAATTTAGTGTCGCTAAGCCCTATGGCCTTCTTCATGGGAAAATGTGGCGAGGACGGGGTCTGCGATGTCCTCTTGAGTTGGCGCTTTGTCTTCCCATCACAAACTACACTTCACCTGAGGCTGCCAGGGCCGTGCTGCCCCAGTCATACAGCTCAAGTGTGCTAGGTGGGAAGTCCCGCCTCAGATGTGACAAGTGAGGTGGGTTTCCAGTTCCCCTGCCTCCCTGGGGGCAGTGGACATGCCGTTGATGGATTGGAGGACCTGGGTTATATGCCAGGTCTCCAATTTGTTAGATCCACGCTTGGGTGAGTGCTGCTGCTCCCTGCACCTCCGATTCCTCACCTGGGAGATGGGGATGGTAACAGACCCTCCTTAGGAAGTCATCTGGAGGATAAATAAGTAACAGGAGCAGCGATGAAGACAGAGTGGCGTGTGGTAGATGTGTGGCTGCTATGGTTAGCATCATTATTTTACTACTAGAGGCCCAGTGCACAAAATTTGTGCATGGAGGGGGGGGGTAGGAGATGTCCCTCAGCCCAGCCTGCACCCTCTTCAATCTGGGACCCCTTGAGGGATGTCTGACTGCCCAGTTAGGCCAGATCCCAGTAGGATTGGACCTAAACGGACAGTCAGAAATCCTTCTCACAATTCAGGACTGCTGGCTCCCAACTGCTCGCCTACCTGCCTTTCTGATTGCCCCTAACTACTCCTGCCTGCCAGCCTGATCACCCCCTAACCACTCCCCTGCCAGCCTGATTGATGCCTAACTGCTCCCCTGCCAGCCTGATTGCCTCTAACTGCCCTCCCCTGCAGGCCTGGTCACCCCTAACTGTCCTCCCCTTCAGGCCTGGTCATATCTAACTGCCCTTCTCTGCAGGCCTGGTTGGCCCCAATTTCCCTCCTCTGCCAACCTGATCACCCCTAACTGGCCCCCCCCCCCCCCCTGCAGACTTGCTTGCCCCCAACGGTCCTCCCTTGCAGGCCTGGTCCTTTCCAATTGCCTTCCCCTGCTGGCCTGATCCTCCCAACTGCCTTCCCCTGCTGGCCATCTTGTGGCAGCCATCTTGTGCCCACATGAAGGCAGCCATCTTGTGTGTTGGAGTGATGGTCAATTTGCATATCACTTTTTTATTAGATAGGATCATTCCTGCTGCTGCTATCAGTGCCACTCTTGGGAAGATTTTTTCAGTGCTGTGAAACTTTCTGTTCCCCATTAGGAAGGTGGGGGTCATGGTTTCTTTGCCTTCAACCACACAGTTTGTTCTACACAAAACAGAGGGGGGAAATTCAACCACTGAGTTACACTGGCCAGGCTGCCACAGCTTTTTAATCCACTCTTCTACTGTTGGGCACTTGGGCTCCTTACAGATCTTGGCTATCCTGTATAATAAGAGAGGAATATTTCTAATTATCCATTATGCCCTGAGGCTTAATGACCAACCACATAATGACCACCAGATCACAGATCTGCAGGGCCGTGAGGCAGCGGGGGAGAAGGGAGGGAGAAGGGGAGCTGGGGGAACTACAGGAGGGAGGGGCAGCAGGCAGAGAGCTACAGGAGGGGGCAGAGACACAAGCTATAAAGGGGGAGCAGGTGGGTGGGGGGGGGGGGGCTACAGGAGGGCAGCAGCGACCTACTGGCACACGGATTTGTGTGCAGGGCTACTAGTTGTAAATAATGCTGCAATGAACATAAGGGTGCATATATTTTTTTGAAATAATGTTTCAGGTTTCTTTGGACATCCTCTCAGAAGTGGAATTGCTGGATCCTAAGGCAGTTCCATTTTTAATTATTTGAGGAAACTCCAAACTGTTTTCCACAGTGGCTGCACCAACCTGCATTCCACCAGCAGTGCATGGGGGTTCCCTTTTCTCCATCCTCACCAACACTGATTGTTGATTTGTTGATGACAGGTGTAAGGTGACACCTCATTATGGTTGTAATTTGCATCTCTCTGAGGGTTAGGGACATTGAGCATCTTTTCATATGTCTGTTGGGCATCTGTGTGTTCCCTTTGGAGAAATGTCTATTCAGGTCCTTTGCCCATTTTTTAATTAGGTTGTTTGGGGGTTTTGTGTTGTTGAGTTCTTTATAAATTTTGAATATTAACCCCTTATCAGATGTATCATTGGCAAATATGTTCTCCTGGGCAGTGGGTTATCTTTTCAAGTTGTTTAGCTTGATGTAATCCCTTTTGACTCCCTGCCCAAGGAGACATATCAGAAAAAATATTGCTACAAGAAATGTCCGAGATTTTACTGTCCGTGTTTCCTTCTGGGATTTTTGTGGTTTCCAGTCTTACAGTTAGGTCTTTAACCCATGTTGGGTTTATTCTGTGTATTTCCTGCCCCTCCGCCTGCAGGCCTCACCCTCCACAGCAGGGGTCCTCAAACTTTTTAAAGTGGGGGCCAGATCACGGTCCCTCAGAGAGCTGGAGGGCCGGACTATATGAACTACTAATTCCTACTGTAACACCTCGGCTGCGCTCACTGCCCAAAAAACCTGGCGGGCCGGATCAGACTCCTCTGCGGGTCGCAGTTTGAAGACGCCTGCTCCACAGGATCGCCTCCCAGGCCGAGTCTCCTCCCTCCTCAGGTTCGCCCACACTCACTCTGCCCGAGCACTGGTCACTTTGTGTCCCTGCCCTGCTTTTGTCTCCTCTCTCTGCTGGGCTCTGCTCCTGCAGACGGGGCTGTATCCTCTGCCGAGTGCATTCCCTCAGGCTTGCTGTGTGCACAGGGCAGGCACGTGCAGCCACACTGAGTGAGCAGCTGTGTATCAGCATAATTAGCACAAGTGCCTCTCACGCAGTGGAGTAAACATGGACTTGGCTGTCAGCCCTGGAGGCACTTCTCATTCATGCCACAGCCCCAGGCAGACCGGTGCCTTTGGTCACCCTCCTTCTTTCCAGTGGTTCTGCCTTCTCCACATGTGGCCTCCACACGTTGCTGGGGAGGGAAGGGGTTTCTGAGCATGTTCCTTGGCGTGGCTGCCTCACCCCCACTCAGGTCGAGCTGGCCGCGCCTGGTTTGTGGCTCCCATCCCACTGCAGACACTGGGAAATCTCGTCTTCCTTTGTGCCCAGTCTCATCAGAACTGGGCATGGGAGGGAATCTCATAGCCAGAGGGCCTTAATGCCTGGCTCCTGGGTCCTCACCAGCGTTCCAGATGCTCTAGCCATCCGCTGACTCCTAAGCTGCAGTCTCTCCTCAGGGCCAAGCTGCTTGCTGCTCCTGAAGGAGGGGGGCGGCCTTCTACTTGTTTTAGGAAAACCACGTTTTTCTTAGATGAAAGGAGGACGTCTGGGGATGCGGTCCCTGTGCCCACCTGCAGCTCAAGTGAAGGGCAGCTCCTGGGGAGGCCCCTTGGAGAGGGGGCACGTGGTTGAGAAGATGCCCTGGGCTGGACAAAAAAGTTGTAATAGTGCAGGGGCCAGCGTCTGGGCACTTGTCCTAGAAACCATAGCTTTCACAAAACCCTGCTGTTTCAAAAATAGTTATTCTTAATATGATGGTGTCTTTATATTCTTGAGGCTCAAAATAAAATTAACATTTTAGAGGGGAGGAAAAATGCTTCCATTAAAATAGCCCTGAATGTCGTTTTGTAAGGAGAAGACTCACTCCCGGTGCTCTCCGTTCCTACCTGTAAACCATAACGGACAGAAGTATTGTGTGGGGATGCGCACAGAATGGCAGCAGGCCATGGCAGCGAGGGCCTCTAAGCGGTCACAGAGGGCCTGGCAGGTCCCCCGAGCCGGGCTTCCTCAGTTCCATCACTTCCTGTGCCATTTCACTGCAGCCCCAGGAGCCCAAGCAAACATCTCACGAACACCCATGGCTCTCTCGGCACTGCACGCCACCCAGCAGGACAGGTTCCTACCCCGATGTTGCTCTCCTTCGGAGCCCCTGTGACAAATGGGGTGTCTGAAGGACCAGCCCCCCTCGCTGTCCGTGGCCTGCTGCCGTTCTGTGTGCATCCCCACCGCTATATTTCTTTGCTCTGGGCTGGAGGCCTTGCTGTGGCCTCCAAGGGGCCTGGCTCTTGCCCTGCGTTCTTCCTCCCGCCTGTGCTCAGGGGCGGCCAGGTGAATGCAGGGCAGCCAGTTACATTTTCATCTCAGATAAACAATGAATAATTCCCTGGTTTCAGTGTGTCCCAAATAGTGCATGGAAAGGTTTTATTGTGTGGTGCACAGTGGAATAATGACAATTTATTGAATTATGAATTATTGAATATTGAATTATGAAAACTGAAAAAGGACTCACTGCTTATTGTACAATAATTCACATTTCACTGGGCATTCTGTGTCTTTATTTGCTAAACCTGGCACTTCTTAAAGCATCTCCCTGCCATACTGGAGTCCTTGGCAGGGCCTTGGGGCGCTCTCAGAGACCAGGCCATCCTGGGCGGGGCTGGCTCTGTGCTGACCCAGGGTGTGGGGCGGGTGAGGCCCCGGTCCATCTGTGGGACCTGTGGATGCGCCGCCCGGTCCTCTCTCAGCCGCAGTTTCCTTGCTTGACATGGAGAGTCATCAGAGTGTGCTCTTCCTCTTTGGGATGAGCGACCCTGCCCTGTGGCCTCCCTCTGCTCTGTCTTGCCCGCCTTGGCCTCCGGTGTAGTGGGAGCCTCGCTGGAGAAAGCCTTCCCTGCCCCTCGCTGCAGGATGGGCTACAGAATCTAAGGGGCCCCATGTTCTAAGATTATTAAGAATTTCAAGACAGGGACAGCAGATGATGACACAGATCCAAGTTCTGACCCCGAGAGACAGCAGGGGCGCACGCCTGGGAAGCTGGCCGGGTGTGGGGGCGGGGCGTATGGGGGGATGAGCAGGGATCCAGAGCAGTGAGGGGATGGCCCGGGCCTGCGCCTGTGGGGGCCACACTAGGGAGGACTGTGCTGTCATGTCTCCCGGCTTTTCAAGAGAAGGTGGAATTTGTTTATCAGTGAAATCTGTTAAATAGTGGTAATAAGTTTTTATTCAGGAAAATTCCTGTGAAGGCAAAATTAAGCACCCTCTCTCCAGGGTGCCACTTGGTGTGATTAACAATTACACACTGACTTGTGTGGTCACCGGTTTTATCTGTGTGTGTGTCCCCACCTCCACCCCCACTGGCCTGGGACTCCACCAGGGTCACACTGTGGGTTTGCTGGTGCACCCTGAGTCCCTGGCACCACATCTGGCACATGTTGGGCACTCGGTAACAGAGTCTAGAGCTGCTGAGACTTCATTGGGTTCTGGGAACACACTGAGGGAGTTCGCTGGGCCTGCGCCCACACCTAATTTCATGAGCATCGTCCCTTTCATTAAATGATCACACGTGTAAAGCCTGAGACGCCCTTTGCATGTGTGATCACTCGATAAATATGAGCTGTCTGGCGGCGAGGGCCCGGTGTGTGCTGTGGGAGTGGGTAGGCGAGGAGGCTTGACGGAGCACCTGTCTGTCTCCCCAGGACGCCAAGTTCGTAGAGGAGCGGAGGAAGCAGCTGCAGAGCTACCTGCGCAGCGTCATGAACAAAGTCATCCAGGCCGTCCCCGAGTTTGCCGCCAGCCCCAAGAAGGAGACCCTGGTTCAGCTGATGCCCTTCTTCGTGTGAGTACCATCATGGGACGCGCTCGGCCGGCCCGTCCTTCCCTTTTCCGTGGCTGGCAGCAAGCAGCCTGTGTCCTAGACACCCTGGGCCCAGGCGCCAACAGGGAGACTCGGGCCATGGGCTTTGGAGTTCCCGAGGGGCTCGTGAAAGTCTGTAAAGGAGCCATTGGATTTGAGTCTGCAAATGAGTGCAGGGCCATGTGGTTTCCTACGTGCATAGATTGCGAGCACAGGGGCATTCACGCTCCCTGCAGCCCAAAGGAGGTCAGACTCTCAGCTCGGGGAGTGAACCCAAGGAGAGTTCTCAGGCTTATGTGGTTTTCATATTAACGTTGCTTATGTATGGGCAGACTTAGAATTAATATAAATTCCTTATTCTTACACCTCCTTGAAAGAGTAAGAAGTTAAGGATGCTTACAAGTTAAACCCTTACAGGATGGTCGCAACTCACAGAGGCAGGTGGCAGGTCTTGTCTTTGCGTGTGCCACACAAGTGCCTGCCCGCTGACCTCTTCCTCCCCGTGGTTCTCGGGTCACAGGGCCTGGAAACACCTGCTTGTGCGGCACCTTGAAGCAGGTGGCTGTCACGGTGAGTTCTCCTTGTCCTGGCAAGTCTCCTCCAACCTGAGACATTCTCCTTGGATCTGGAGATCTGGAGCGGTGAAGCAGCCCTTGTTATTCCGTCTTTAGATGGTGAATGTAGTTTCATTCCTTCTAACATGTTATCATCGAAATGGAAACAATAGCAAGGCTGTGGCTTCCCGAACGGGAGTGGGCTTTATCATTGAGAAGCACTGGCCAGAGTCTGTGTCTGCTGGGATAAACAGGTTTCCTTTCTTCTAAGCTCTCTCCATGGTGGGACCTGATCCGTTCTAACAGTGCGGCCGTCACATAACAGGGGGCCTGTTTCTGCTTCTGAAGGTGGGGGTGCTGTTTTGGGGGCGCCCTTCCCAACATTTCCAAGGTGAATTTCCAGCACCGCCCCTCTTCCCTGCATGGGGCCTTTGAAATTGTAGCCACGCTGGCTGCTGACATTTTCTAATTGTCTTGGGGTTTTGTGTGGAGGTGTGAGTGTGTCATGCCGCCTGTGATGGAAGATGCCCCTGCCTTCCAAGTAGAACCCACTGGGTACCTGAGATGCCAAGGCCGGAGCTCGCTGCTTTGAAAGTGCCGCCCTAGCTCACGGAGGCGTCCTGCCCTCAGAAAGGCGGCCCGGCCCATGGTGTGTGCTGGAAGTTAGCCTCTGCCCGAGTCCTGTGCACTTGGCTACATTCCCTGCGGAACATCGAGTCAGAGCGTTGGTCCTTAGGCCCTGATGCTGAGGAGAAAACACTGCCCCGCACAGGCACGGGGTGGCCTTCCCGCTGGCACGGCCCGCATCTGTGGTCGCGCCTGGCATTAGCAGACATGGGCCGGCAGAGTTGTGAAAATCGTGTGCTAATGAGAGCGTCTCGGTGAGAGGCGCAGCCTCAGCCCGCTAGTGCCATTAATCAGAGGCAGGAGAGAACCTTCTGTGCCTGACTGGCACAGGAAATGCAGGTTCAGTTTCACAGGCTTTAACAAAGGGTTCAGTCGGGGATTGTGGCAAATGACACAATATTGACATCAGATTTCTGGCTGAACGTTGCTCTGGGCTGGGACCCAGATGAATTACACAGCATTTCCCTGGTGGCTTTCCTCGCAGTTCCAAGGCAAGCACTCCTCTCCGCCTCTGTCTTTTTGAGCGAGGGGGTTACAGGGGGATGTGCAGACTGCTTCACGTGGGGGAACGGGAGGGGAGCGGGTGAACTGCCGCATGACCATTTCCGGTATGTGCACCCCGAACACCAGTGAGACTACTTCAGTGCCAGACCTTATCCTAAGAGAGCTCCAGTTTTATAAAATCTCCCTTGGCTAAGGAAATAAACCTGGAAAAGCATTTAAAAAGAAATAGATCTTGACAGATTTCCTCAGCTCTTTCAAAGGGTGACTCAGGACTCTAAAGATCGGCTGTAGCTACTGAACACGCATGGTCATGTTTACGGGGCATGTGCCGCTCCCTCCACACCTGCGTCCGGTGGGCACGTGCTGTGGGCACTGGCTGAACGTTGGCCTGCCTGGTCTCCCTGAGGGCCGACCCGGTGGGCACTGTGTCTCCATCTCCTTAGGTGGGACCTTACAATGTTGTCAATCAGAGGACAACTTCATAAAATTCCAGTTAGTACCGGTGAGGACAGTGAGGCACTGAGGGTGACCTGTCTGTCCCCAGGGTCACTCACCTGCACATGGCAGCCTGCGCCATTTGGTGCCAGGGCCCACGTTTTGGGGTCTGGGTGACAAGCCCACAACCTGTGGATTGAGCCTGGCCCTTGGACCTGCTTTATTCGACCAGTCCAGTAGGGTTTTGTTATTTGTTTTTCTTAATTGAAATATTGCCAACAGCAAACATTAGGTATCAGATTTTTAAAAATCAAATATCAAGCTCCTCTTGAAAATGAGAATTGGTCACGCTTTGTTATGGAGTGGGTGTTTGTGCACCCCTCCCATTCATATGTTGCAGTCCTGCCCTCCACCGGATGGCATTTGGGGTCTTTTGCGGTGACGGGGCATGCTGCCATAGTGCCCAGTGAGAGGAGGAGGAGACGTGAGGGCACAGTGCCAGGCAGCTGCCTGCAAGCAGGGAAGGCTGCCCCCTTCTCCTGGACCCGGCTCAGCAGCACCATGACCTCAGACATCAGCCTCCAGAGCTGTGAGGAGTAATGCCAGGTGCTTAGCCAAGTTACTGTGTGGTGCAGTGTTCTGCCAGCTGAGGCAACAAATACCCATGGCCATTCCCACTCCACCCCACTGGCCACAGCCCCGCCTGACAGTGCTACCCTGTCTCCTCATAGCCCACCCTGACCATTGGACTCAGAGCAGAGCCTTCCTTGTGAGTCATCACTCAGTCACATTGCCTGCAGCCCTCCTCTTACGCACTGCGCAGACGTCTCTCCTGCAGGGTTTGATGTGAGGCCCAGACTGTGCATGTTCCCCATGATGCACTTGGCTCACCCTTGTGCTCCCTCGCATGTTCTGTGAGCTCGTCCACTGCTACCTTCAGGAAAGCTGTTCCCTGTCCAGTTTGTGGTGAGAGGGGGAGATGGGCCGGGGAGAGAAGCCTGTGGTCGAGTTTCCTGTGGTGGTGTGTGGGTTGTTTTGATTTTCTTTTTTCATAAATATTCCTTAAAACTTTCAGGCTGTGCAGCCTAGAGTTCAATCTTAGATGGATTTGCCTTTGCACACACCTTCCAGCTCATTTTTTTCTGTGTCAGTATTTCTTCTGTTCTGCAAGGGGCACCAGGACTTCCCCGTATTGTGCCAGCTGCACAGATCTGTTGAAGAATCAGCAGGTTGAATTTTTTCTCCAAATCTCTCTGCCTCCCATTGCCTTCTTGCTCACACCAGCCGCAGTCTGCCCTGGAAAGTAGGCCAGTAGGAAGCGGCTGCTTCTTTTCCATTTTGAACTCTGTCCATCAGTGTGGCCCAGGTGGGGACCAGCGTCCGCCCACCACAATGGGGAGTGGGTGGATGGCAGGCCCCTAACACCTTCTTCTTCGGGGAGCCCCATCTTCTTTGCGTTGCCCTGGCGTTCCGGAGGAAGGTGTCCACGGAGACGTGCCACGTGGCAGATGGGAGCAGGCACTGAGGGAAATGTCCGGTGTGCTTTTGAAAGCACCATAATGAAGGGAGGCTTGGTTCCAAGAACTCGTGCTGGGGACTGGCCCACAAATCAGTGAGGGCTGGAATGATTTGCCATGCTGTCATTCAGCGTGTTAATAAAACGGGCTTTCTCCATGGGGGGAGGCTGGGGGGGACCGATGCCTGGGAAATGGATCGTGTTCTGCCATTCTTGAGGGGAGAGAGTGTCCGGGGGTGGAGGGAGAGTAATGTAGGTCACTGCACAGATCCCCAGCTGGACTGGCAGAGAAAGTGTGGCGGGTGTCTTCCCCACGCCTGCCCGCCCTGCTGCCACATCCACTCTCACAGTGGAGACATGTGTGTTCTGCTGAAATATGAGCTGCCGTGTTCTCCCAGGGAGCAGGGGTTTAGCTCGGGGTGAAATGGCCTAGCCTGTATGGAATTGAAGGGCATCTATATATACTGTAAATGTGAGTGACTTTCAGTGAGATAATACCCCCAGTCTGGCCCTTTCCGGCCTCTCCCCGTGGCTGGGGTCCCTGATTCACACCAGCAGGCTGGCCCTCGTAGGCAGGTGAGTTTGAGACCCGTGCCAGCCAGATGGAAAGTGTGGTGAGGCAGTGTCAGCCATAGTCCCAGCTCCGCCGCTGAGCAGGTGATCTTGGGCCAGGATTCGCCTCTGAGCCTGACTTTCCTAGTGAGTGGAGGGAGAAGGGCCAGCATCCCTGATTTGTTGGGTAACTGTTATGCATGCATTCTTCTGCAAGCCCGTCCCTCTCTCCCTCCATCCCCTACAGTTTCTCCAGCTCTGGATGAAGTGACTCAGGGTCTACAGCTGAGCTCTGGCTCCCAGGGAGGTGGCCGTGGGCTGGCCAGGATGGAGGGGCCAGTTCTCTCTGCAGGAAACATCAGCTCCTCCTTCCTTGGAAGGTCCTTACAGGAGGCCCCTTCCCCTATTCCCCTGTCACCTGGAGGGATGACATGTAAATGGGCTAAGAGATGCATCGGAAAATTCATTCTCCAGGGTGCTGGCCCCAGATCCACAGGGCTCCCACCCAAGGAGATTGAGATGAATGACTCCTGAAAGTGATGAGGGTACAGCGTTCCTCTCTGGTCCTCAGGTAGCCTCCTGTCTCCTAGGCAGCCCATCAGTCACAGGGATTGTGTCTTGTTTCCGCCATTTCTTCTCATGGGGGTGATGGCAAGAGAGGCCACTTCCACAGAGAGGGGGCCAGGGAGGAAGAGGGTGGTGGGCGCGGCTTTTACAATTTCCAGAAAGAGGGAGGGAACCTGATACATCTCCAGAGCAACTCTGCTGAGTGATACATGGACAGTTCCCCCAGAGGGGCCTGTACTCAGCAAACATCTCTTCCTTCCAGCCACTGCTTAGTGCCTGGGACATAGCAGAGAACAAAACAGAAAAAAGCAAAAAATCCTCTGCCTTTACACTAGGGGGTGGAAAATGGGCACATAACCACATGATATACTGATCAATGAATTTGAAGAAAAGTCATGGACTACTAGAGACTAGAGAATCACACGGGGTGTTTCCCATGATGGCTGAGGGAAGATCCTGTGGTTTTCTTGGGAAAGGGCATTCAGACAGAGGGAATAGTAAGTGCAAAGGCCCTGCGGCAGGAACAAGCTGAGTGTCAGTGATGCCAGTGTGGCCAGAACAGAGAAAGCAGGGCAGTGATACAGGAGGAGGCCGCCAGGGCCAGACCATATATATTGGTAGGGCCTCAGAGGCCGTAGCAGTGATGGAAATTTATTCTAGGTCAGTTGGGAAACCACCAAAAGGTTTGGGGCAGGGTGTGACATGGCCTGGTTTATGTCTGGGTGTGGGATACGGAATGGAATTGGAGGGGCAGGTTTCAAGGGGCTTTTTTAGGGTCCTGGCAGGAGATGTTGGTGACTTGGCCAGGGTAACGAGAAGGCAGTGTGGTGAGCAGTTGTGACGAGGACTGGCTGCCAGGTGTGAGAGAAGAGGACTTCTAGGACCTGCAGCCTCCTGCTAGACCAGGCAGAGATCCAGATGCCTCAAGATGCTTGGTATAAACTGTATTCAAGTCAACAAGCATGCATTAAGCACGTACTCTTTATAGGGCCCGGGTGACTAAGCGTGGGCCCAGCACTCAGGGGCCAACATCTGCATAGGTCATGATACCACGAGGCGGCACATCTTTTTTATATCCACAGGAATTTGCAGAGTGCCTAGTTCTGTGTCAGAGTTCCCTGCCATGGACTAGCTGGGTGGCCCCTAGAAGGTCACTCGGGCTTTCCGAGGCCTCAGTGTCTTCACCTGTACAGTGGACACATCAGTAGCGACCACCGGATGGGGTGGCCGTGAGGGTCACCTGAGCAGTGTGTCAGGCTCTAGCAGCCCTCCCGCATAGTACGCTGTGTGTGTAACTGTCTTCACCAGCAGAAAGGGAGCCCGGGGGAAGGAGAGTCCGGGAGCAGACGTTTTGGGGGAAGTGATAAACTTATGGTATTAAAAACTCTGAAGCACTGCAGAAAGATGCAAGATGAAATCCACGTCACACGCCCTCTGCTGGGCATCGTGCCCCACCCCCACCCGTGATCACCGCCGGTCCCTTATGTAACTGCAGAAATTGCCGATACTTACGTTAGCCAAAGCCGCCCTCCGCACAGTGTTCGGTCGTTTGCCTTTTGATTTATAAAGCTGACTCATTCTTTTTGAAAAACGACATGGTATCCACTGCAGTGGCTGTTTTGTAACTCGTTTCACCATTGCTCTCTTTGAACATTTAAGATGTTTTCCCCTCTGACAGGGCTGCCAGGAACATTTCAGTAGGTACAGGTTTCCGCAGGTAGGTCTGTAGGACTGGTTTTTAGGAGTGATTCTGGCTCCAATCGCATGTGCCATTTTAAAATTTTCAGGCATCAGAAACCCCACCAGCCCATACCCATATGGTATGCAGTTTTCAGAGACAAAGATGGGGGAGCTGTTCTTTCCAGATGTGCAGAACAGCTGCCAAGTTCAAGGAGCTCATGTCATCCTCTACCGTGGCCAGGGAACAGGCGCTCCCCGTGTGGTCAGGCTGTTCTGGAAAGCAAGGTGGGGCCCTGAGGGTGGCAGGTCCAAGGGCATTTCCATCCTGGTCTCTGAGAAGGGAAACCCTGGCAGGCCTTTGAGAGCAGGTCTGTGCTACAGGGGGCTCGCACTGGCAGCTGGGTGGCGGGATGGAGGTTGGGTAGGGGGCTTTCATAGTAGCCCAGAGAGAAGGGGCTGCTGCCAAATTTCTGAGGCGGGAAGTCTAGGGGAATGATGGTGAAGAGGGTGAGGAGAACTGGTTTGGAGGCAGGGGACGTGAAATGAGGGGTTGGGTTCAGGAACTGGTCTCTGTGAGGCCCTGAGGGCAGGTTGGGAGCCCAGCATGAGAGAGGTGTGACGGGCGCTAGGATTGCATACTCTGAGCTCAGCATCAGGTCGTCAGGTTGGAAACATGATGTTTCTAAATCTCAGGAAAATCAGCCAAGAAATCAGGAAACAGTATTATAATTCTGTGCAAATTAAGTGCAGTAATCAACATTCATGGTTTGAAGGAATCCACACGGAGGAGAGAGACGTGGGAGCAAGGAGAGCGGACACAGAATTGGAGGCGAAGGCCAGCATTTCCAGGAACCAGGACGGGAGCTGTAGGAGGGAAATGGTCACGATCCCATTAGTCAGTCTTGCTTTTTCCGCTGCTGCCCTGTTACCAGTGTGTGTTCTGGCTCTGTCTGCTGCAAACAATGAGCCTTCCTGCAAATAAAATAAATACTAATAAACTTACGTGCATGACATACTTGATGTGAGGGGTAGTCCAAGAAATAACAAGTTTTGGATTATACGATTTCTATTTGGACAAGAGGTTGTGTGCATTGTCATTTGAAAGTACCCACCAGTGTTCACTGGTGTTTCCCAGTGTTTGAATATTTGCTCCAGGCTACGATTCTTTGCAAATACCACCAAGCTAAATATTTCCTACTTGTTAAGCAAATCATTCTAGTTTTCCACAATAATGAATACATAGTATGAAGAATGTTGGGAATATCTTCTAAATTATGACTTGGGGAATTCTGGCTTTGTGCTCTTAAATCCCAGAGTCATCTCTTTCAGGAATTTGGGATTGCACCCACTCCTTGGGGTACAATTTCCTGACATAAACTTGGGATTGGGGGGTGGGGAGAGAGCCCAGGGAATAAGGGAGCTGGGGATCGGGTGGCGGTGTGGCACCAGCCCCGCACAGGGGGGGGAGAAAATGGGGGGAAGAGGAGCTGGAGGGAGCTGGGTCGGTTGTGAGGGGAAGTGTTTCCCAGAGAAGCCTCCAGCAGAATTAGCAGCTAGTCTCAGAGCATCAAGAATAGCAAGCTGTCATCCTTTGCTGCCAAGTTGGCTGGGACCACGGAGCAGGTGGTATAGCACAACTGTCACCCTCTTCGCGTGAGAGCACTGTGCACCAGCCACTGAGGGCTGCGGTGGGGAAGCAGAGCCTGGCAGCCCCCGCCCATGCCTCCCAGTGGGAAGGGGTTCGCTCCTCTCCTCCTCTCCCCCTCTCCCCCCCCTACTTAGAAGTGCCCTGCCTCTGAAAGGCTTCCCAGGGGCTGGGCCTGTAGGTGTCGGAGGTGATGGGTGGGGGGTTTGTTCTGTCAGGAGTGCTGTGCACAGCTCTGCCTGGACGTTCACGTCAGTGGCAGGAACTGTAGGCACTCGGGTCTGGGATAGCTTAGGTCAGAGGCCCTTTTCCGATGTGTTGGTGCTTCATTTGGACACGACAGAGGGCCAGGCATGGATGCCTCCCCCACGTCAGGGGTCCATGGACAGGCCTGAGGAAGCTGGAGAGGAAACCTTTTCCCCATCGCAGCCTTTTCCATGAGGCTTTCTTAGCTCCCAGCCTTACCCCACCTTCATTAATCAGGTCTGCTGTTTGGGAGAGGAAGTAGCTTCCACCAGGACTGACACCCCTCATTGGCCAGACTTCCCCCCGGGGAGGCCCCTCCTGACCTGCTGCGTGATCCTTCAGCATCTTGCTGTTGATGCTTGGCACCTTCCCAGCATCTGGGTTGGCAGAGCCACATCCAGGTGTACCCCTATGGACTGGGTCCGTGGCAGACCCAGGCGCCTGTAGGAAAGAGGCGGTCATTTAAGGGGTGAAGCCTGACGGTGTGACAGCAGGGAGGGTGGGCGTGGAGCTCACAGAGTCTGTCTGAGGGCCGGCACTGCTCACCCAGTCGATGACTGCTATGTGTGCATTTTTCAGGAGAGGGCAGATATATCCGGTTTCTAGATATAAAATCTGGTTTTAGGAGGAGTGCCCACAGCTCATTCTGGGCCCCTTACAACCAGGGCAGACCTTGGAGAGTGGGAAGACCCTCACTGAGGGCATTCGGGAGACAGTATACATTTCCCCACGAGTCTCCCACCATAGTCATTCCTTTTTTTGACATTTCAGTCAGGCTGACCGGGAGACAGGCTCTTAGATCTCATTAGCTTCAAGGTGGCATCCCCGTGGCCAAGCCCTGCATTGCTGAGCCCAGAGACCAGGCTGCAAAGTGCCAGGTTCCACCAACATATTGGACCTTCCCTTCACCCCAGTAACTGTTCGGGGTGATGGACAGTCAGGTTCATTGTAGCAGGTAAGCCAAAGCTCTGTTACTGATCTCCTTATGATTCAAATTGAAAGCAAGACTTTGAGTCAGACAGATCTAGGTTCAAATGACAGCTCTGCTACCCAGTGGACTTGTGACCTTGATTTCTCCACGCCCCAGTTTTCCTGTCTATAAAAGGGGGCCAGGAGCACAGACCTTGCCAGCTTGCCGAGAGGATTACGTGAAATGTCACCTAGTGGGAGCGTCTCCCAGCGGGCTATTTCAGCTGCAGGCGCATTTCCCTTCTTTGTTCAGACCCTCACTTCAGTCTCAAAATTATTTGAGCTGAAAGCTCAGGTATTATTACAATTGCTTGCCCTACTTCATGTTGTATATTTTTAAACATTAGAGCATCTGAAAACGCAGTTTGGAGCCTGGGAAGCAGGTTGGGCTATTTTGGGCACAGCAACCTCCGTCCTATTTCGGGTTAGTAAAAGAAATGGTGATAACCCTTCTCTAACTGCACCCCTATCTCATCCCACCAAAGTATAATCCACCTCTGAAATAGCTTTCTTCTCAGTGGGCCGAACGATTTCACGGGATCCAGCATTGCCCTCACTTTGGAAGGCTGTCTAGGAGTGATTATGGGAACAGTTACTGTGTTGGGTTATGTATCAGTTACCTACAGCCCCGTTAGTGGTCATAAACCACTGTGTGCTCAGCGACATTCAGTCACGAGGACATGCTGCTCATGCATTGGGTGGTGGGCTGAGGGCTCAGCTGATTTGGGCTCATTGGCTTCCATGTCTGGGCAGCCACCTGTCTACTGGTCCAGGAGGGCCTGGTCCAGGCCCAGTGGGCGAGCCTGGGAATGCGTAGCAGAGAGTAAGAGCCGGGAAAGCCCAATCATTGAATCACTTTCCAAGCTCTGACGATGTCATGTTTGCTAACATCCCATTGGCCAAGGCAAGTCCCAAGGCAGAGACCAGGGTTAGAGTAGGAGGGCACCTCAGAGTCACATGGCCAAGGACACGACACAGAGAGGGGTGAGTAATTGGGGCTGGTTTTGCAACCACCACCGATGAATAGCTTATCCTAAGTAATGTGTGAAAGGGGATGAGTGGGTGGGGTGGGGGCACAACTGTGAAATTCTGCAAATGATATTTCAACTAGTCAGAAATGGAAGGAAGGCTAATGATTGGAGCCTAGATGGTTCGTAAATCAGCAGTGGGCTCAGAGAGGGGCCACACCACTATGTTCTCGGAAAGGCCATGTTAGGGCCTTAATATTTTATTGAAGTCCTGCCTGCCTTGACTCATCAAAAGACAAAAACACTTCTAGCAGATAGTAAATTGGACCTTTTTTGTGTTCAGTTCTATGCATGTTAATACACGTGTAGATCTGAGTAACCGCCACCTCACAGTCGGGATGTAGGACAGCTCCATCACACAGACAGCTCCGTGCCTCCCTGTGGTCACACACTCCCCAGCCCTGAACCCTGGCAGTGGCTGATCTGCTCTGTTGCTACAGCTTTGTCTTCTTGAGCATGTCATCGCATGGAGTCATACAGCAAGCAACCCCCTGCTCTTCTCACTCAGCACAATTCCTTTGAGACTCATCCACGTTGTGGGGTGTATCAGTAGTTAGTTCTTTTTATTTCTGAGTAGTATCACATTATGTGGATAAACATATGGATCTATCAGAGTTTGTTTATCCATTCACAAAGATACTTAGGTTTTCCTAGTTGTTGACAGTTTTGAATCCTATATAATAAAAGCCTAATATGCTATGTGTCCAGTCATCTGTTCAACCAATCAAAGCATAATATATTAATGATATGCTAAGAAAGCTCAACTGCTTGCTATGATGTGCCCTGACCACCAGAGGGCAGACACTCTGACCAGTAGGTTAGCTTGCTGCTGGGGTCCTGCTGATTAAGACTGAGTGAGTTGGGCCAGACATGCCCTGTAGCCCTACCTCGGCCCCTCCCTGGCTGGCCAACCTCCCGTGTTCCTCCCCAGCCTCGATCGTGTTCCAGCAGGGTCCTTTGGTCCGGCCTGCACCTTTTGCAATCTGAGACCCTCGAGGGATGTCAGAGAGCTGGTTTTGGCCTGATCCCACAGGCTAAGCCAAGGAACCCCACTGGTGCACAAGTTCGTGCATCAGACATCTAGTAGAGCTAATAAAAGTGCGTAGCTTTATTTCTCGGGGGTAAATACCTAAGGGCAGGGTGGTAAGTGTAAAAAACTGCCAAGATGTGTTCTGGAATGAATGTTCTATGGCCCATTCCCACAGCCGATTCATGAGAGAGCTGCAGATACCCTGCCCCCTCCCCAGCATTTGGCATCTACTCTAATCATAACCTTATTGGCATTTCCCTAGTGGCTAATGATATTGCTCATTTCTTCATGTTCTTATTTTTCTTAGCTCTGTTATTTTGGGGAAATTCTAGTCTTGTGCCCATTTTTAAAAGTTGGGTTGTTTGTTGTTTTACTGTTGAGCTTTGATGGTTCTTTGTATATTCTGCATACAAGTCCTTCATTAGATAGGTGATTTGCACATATTTTCTTCCCGTCTGTAGCCTGCCTTTTCATTTTTTCTTCACGGTGTCATTTGCATAACAGAACTCTTTGATGTTGATGAAATCCAACTTCTCAGATTTTCTTATTATGAATCATGCTTTTGATGTCTTATCAAAGAATGCTTTACTTAAACCAAGGTCACAAAGATTTTCTCCTGGATTTTTTGTGTAAGATGTGAGGATTGGGTCAAGGCTAAATACTTCCATGACTGCACCCATGTCCAGGGCCCAGAGGAGGGTAACAGAGAGGAAAGGGGATCCCAGCTCTTCTGACTGGAGAGGAAGATTTCCCCCATAGTAGATTCCTGTAACAAACCACCACAAACCTCGGTGGCTTAAAACAACACGAATTTATTTTCTTACAGTTCTGGAGGCCAGTGTCCAAAATTGGCACTGGACCAAAGTCAGTGTCAGCAGGCTGATTCCTCTGGAGGCTCCGGCCAAATCTCTTTCCTTGCAAGCGCTCCAGGTCTGCTTCCCCCAGCTCTGTGACTGACCTCCTCTTTCTTATAAGGACCTTCTTGATCATGCTGGGTCACCCGGATAATGCAGGGCAACATCATTTCAAATCCTTAGTCACACCTGCAGAATCCAGAGAAAAGGGGAGGGGCATTCAGCCCCTCAACTCATGGACTGAGCCTATTTCAGGAGGGGGTTGTCCCTGCAAGGAGAGAAGGTGGTGGACACACAGGTCCCCTCTGTGGGTCTGTTGGGCAGCTGTCAGTAAAAACCACAGCCAGTTGCTGTGGCCGCTTTTGAGTAAGAGGCTGTGCCATCTCTGGCCCAGCCTTCCCCACACCCCGAGCCAGGAGACCATGCTTCTGTGGGGAACCTTTGCATCCCAGCTTCTTTCTCCCAGGGAATGGAAGAGTGCCTGACACTCCTGTGGGCGTAGCCTGTCTTTAGACTTGTGTCCGCCTGTGTGTGGCAGGCAGTCCAACGGTAGAGTGTTAGCCAGGATACAGTCATGAACTGGGGGTTGCCTGCTCTGACTGCTCGTGGTGATTTCTCAGGGGCCTCATATGCATCGGTCTCCTCCCAGCTTGTGGGTGGAGACTTTGGAGGCCTCTGTACGTGGAGGAAAGAGGTCTAGGATGAGAAGTCCTCACCTCTCTGCAGGAACTCTCGTGTTATTCGTCCTGGGTGCCAGACATAGAATTAGGTGCCTTCTTGTTACACAGGAGGGCAGGGCCTTAGCCAAGGTCACGTGAGCAAAGGACAGAGGCTCTGGGCTTCAGACCCAAGCCTGATGTCCCATTCCAAAGCCACAGAATCGCTGTTGCTCACGTCATTAGGGGCAAAGATCCAGGTTTGGCTGCTGGAGGCTGTTGTGGAGAGTAAGTCCACAGCCCCAGCTTTAAAATGCGGTATTGTCACTGATCAGAACACAGGCAGGAAGGACGGGGAAGTGTGCGCATCTGCCAGGGGCCAGATCCCCAAGCCCTGGACCTCCTCACGCAGGCTGCGGCTCACTGACCCACAGACACAGCCTCAGACTGAGACGTGTCTCCTGACACTCGGGCAGGTCCGGAAGGTGGGCTTGGTTGCCAGTAGTGAGGCAGCAAACATTAAAAGACTGGTGGAGGGGAGAGCTGGCATGGGACAGTGGGAGGGGATCATAGGACTGGTCCAATAAAACCTGAGGGGCGTCATCATTGGTGGCGACTGGGAACTTCCTTTCTACCCCTGTCTCATTCTCAGGAGGCCGGGTCCCTCACAAGGCCCTGGAGGGAGTTCTCAGGTTGTGTGGCATAGGGCGTCCCTAGGCCAGCCCCGCAGGGCTTGGTTTGCTCGGCAGGCATTGATAAGACAGGTGCCCTTCCTGATTCTGTCTGGCCCTGGGGCCAGCAGGGAAATCTGAGTATTTCTCACAGCAGCTCTTGAGAGCTCTATCACTAGAATTATCCTCCTTACCACCCTCTGAAGAAGGGCAGAATTAAGCCCCGAGAGGTGAAGTGACCGCCCGTGGGCCACCTGGCTGCCAGATGGTGGAACCGAGATCCAGGGAAGAGCATTTGTGGGCAATCAGTTGGGAGTGACCAGGCCAGCAAGGGAGGGCAGTTGGGGGGACCAGGCTTGCAGGGGAGAGCAGTTGCGGGGGACCAGGCCTGCAGGGGAGAGCAGTTTCGGGAGACCAGGCCTGCAGGGGAGTGCATTTGTGGGCAGCCAGCTCTGAACCAGGCCAGGCCCTGGCCAAGGGTGTCAGCAAGGGCCCATTGGGAGATGCCTGGGCTTCCATGGGAGGGTGATGTTCGTATTTGTTTTTGAAGAATTCAGAGCAAGGAGTGTTAGCTATAGGGAGGGGTGATGTGTACTCTCTTGCCATCTCTGCTGCTGCAATTATTGATACCAGGAGCATGGACTAGGCATTAGAGTGTGGCCCAACTCTTGGTTCAGTTGCTTGATAGCTGTGTGAACCTGGGTGAGTCCCTGGACCTCTGTCACCTCCCTAACTAGTTCCTTCCTCTTGGGGTTGCTAAGAGGATTGAGCTGGATTATTTGAAGTCCCAACCACATGGCCAGGCACAGGACTATGCTCCAAAAGTTAAAGACACAAGAGTATTTATCATGAAAGAGTTGGATTTTGTTGTTTATTTTGAATCAATTTATATGGTTGTGTTGTGGGTGTTTTTTGTTGTTTTTTTCTATTTTTGAACAGTTTTATTGTCACTGCCCCAACTCATAAGACAGTTTGTCTCAGGTTACATGCTGGATGTTCCTATATATAGCAGCCACTTTACTTAGCAAAATATGTGTTTTTAAGCATTAAAACAACAACAACAACAAAAACAAACAAACTGGCATTTACGAGTTCAGCATGAATACTTTTATGTAACTGGGAGAAAATATGCCACAAATTTTAAAAATAAATCCATTGAGAATAGTAATTTCTTGAAAGGAGATTTACATTATCACATGACTATTTCATTCACATCAGAACACTCATAATTGAAGTTTTTAAAATGTATTTTGTATACAAAGAGCTAGCATTGTTTCTGTGGTAAAGTGATGTCTCAAATGACCCATTCAGGGAAGTATACTTAGTCCAATTTAGTGAAGCCTATATCCTGTTTCCTTCATACTGATGGAAACACTGGGGCAGATATAGAGGACATATTTCTGGATCAGACCATGCAAAAACAAGAATCTTGGCTGAATTTTTTTGGAAGGCTCCAGTGGACCTGCTGGTCACCTCTCTTGCTTTCCCAGACCCAATGAGTCAAAAAGCAACATGACCGTGTTTGTTTTTTCCTTCTATAGCTTGGTATATTACATTTTTGTATGTTGAACCATCCCTGCATTCCAGGAATGAATCCCACTTGTCCTGGCATATATTCCTTTTATTATGCTGATGAATTGTGTGCTAGTATTTTGTTGAGGATTTTTCATTAAGTTCTCAGGGATATCCTATCTAATAAAAGAGTAATATGCAAATTGACCATCAGTCCAAGACACAAGATGGCCACCCCCATGTGGTCAAAGATGGCTGCCCCCATGTGGACACAAGGGCTGTCAGGGGAAGGCAGTTGTGGGCAGTTGTGAGTGACTAGGCCAGCAAGGGAGGGCAGGTGGTGGTGGTGGGGAGGGAACCCAGGCTTGCAGCGAGGGTAGCTGGAACAATCAGGCTTACAGGTGAGGGCAGTTGCGGGGGGACCAGGCCTGATTTGTGGGCAATCAGGGAAGCAGGAAAGGCAGTTAGGGATGACCAGACCAGCAGAGGAGGGCATTTGGGGGAGACCAGGCCAGCAGAGGAAGACAGTGGGGGGGAGAGGGAGAAGGGACCAGGCCTGCAGGGGAGGGCAGTTGGGGGTGACCAGGCCAGCAGAGGAGGGCAGTTGGGGGAGGGGGGCAGGACTGCAGGAGGAGGGCAGTTGGGGGGGGGGGGCAGGCCTGTAGGGAGAGCAGTTAGGAGGTGATCAGGGTTGCAGGCAGTTGGGCTGGCTGGGGAGCAGTTAGGCATTGATCAGGCTGGCAGGGGAGTGATTGGGGGCATTGATCAGGCTGGCAGGCAGAAGCATTTAGGGGCAATCAGGCAGAGGCAGGCCAGTGCTTGGGAACCAGCAGTCCTGGACTGTGAGAGGGATGTTTGATTGCCTATTTAGGCCCAATCCCAGGCGGTTGGACATCCTTCAAGGGGTCCCATATTGGAGAAGGCTGAGGAACATCCCCCTCCCCTGCCCCCCCCCCCCTGCACGAATTTTGTGCATCGGGCCTCTAGTGGGTCTATAATTGTCTTTTCTTGTAGTGTCTTTGTCTGGTTTGTATTAGGGCAATGCTGGCCTCAGAATGAGTCAGGAAGTTTTCCTTCCTCTTCAGTTCTGTGGAAAAGTTGGAGGATGATTGGCCTTAGTTCTCTAAATGTTGGCAGAACTCACCTGTGAAACCATCAGGTCCCAGCTTTTCCTTGGTCATGAGTTTGATTATTGGTGCCATCTCCTTACCCACTACAAATCTATTCAGGTTTTCTACTCCTTTGCTTTAGTCTTAGTTGGTTTTGTGTTTCTAAGAATTCATTTCATCTCAGTTATCCAATTTGTTGATAGATAATTGTTCATGGTATTCTTGTTCTTTTTATTTCCCTGGAATCAATTATAATGTGTCTCCATTTTAATTTCTGATTTTAGTAATTTAAATATTTTCTCTTATTTTTAGTCCATCTAGCTAAAGTTTTGTCAGTTTTATTTTTTGATGTTTTCAGAGAACCAAATTTCGATTTCATAAATTTTCTTTTGCTTCTTTGTTCTCTATTTTATCTCCTTTCATCTTTATTATATCTCTCCTTCTGCTAACTTTGTGTTTAATTTGTTCTTTTTCTCGTTCTGAAGTTGTAAAGTTAGATTGCTGATTTTAGATCATTCTAGTTTTTTATATAAGCATTTATGGCAGATTTCCCCTTTACACTGCTTTTTTTACTTGCATCCTGTAAGTTTTGGTGGGTTGTTTTTTGTTTTCATTCCCTTCACCGCATTTTCTTATTTCCCTGTGATTTCTTCTTTGATCCATTGGTTAAGAGTATGTTATTTGATGTCCATAACAATTTGTGAATTTTATAGTGTATTGATCTAATTTCATCACAGTAGTCAGAGAGGAATTTTGTGTGATATCTTTTTAAATTTGTTGAGACTTAACTTGTGGCCTAACGTATGGTCTATCCTGGAGATGTTCCATGTGTACCTGCAAAGCTGTTATTGGGTAGCGTGTTCTGTACTAGTATGTGTCTGTAAGATTTAGTAGGTTTTTTGTGCTATTAATGTCTTCCCACTGGTGGTTCTCTCCATTACTGAGCAGGTTATTGACGAACTATCTATTTCTCCCTTTAACTGTCAAGTTTTTGCTTTATAGATTTTGATTAGGTAGATAAATGTTTATAATTATTTCTTCTCGCTGTATTGAACCTTTCATTAATATATAATATCCTTGTCTCTTGTGACCTGTTATTTAAAACCTATTTTGTCTCATCTTAGTATAGCCGTGACAAGGGTGTAAGGCGAAAGGAGACAACATTGCCCCTGCATTGAGATTCATGCCTTTATTTAAAAAACATTTGTTCATCCTCTCCTGCCCCTTTGTAGCAATGAGCAAGGCTTTAGGAAGACAAACCAACAGTCTCAATCCTCGGGGAGCTTCCAGGTCAGCCTGGTGGCTCCATATGGGGCAGGAGGCATAGCTATGGCAGGTGTCTGTATACAGGCCCCGCACTGGGGGTGGGTGTCATTGGTGGCCCCTTGGCATTGCCATCATTGGAGTGAGTGAACCATGCCCCCCTGACCCAGGAAAGGGTGTCAGTTCTGCCTGAAAGTTTTGCAAGGGACCCATGCCAGCTGCTCTGAGATGTGACACTAGAGCCAGAGAGTGGGGGCTGTGGGCCAGGGTCAGGGGTGGTAGAGGGTGAGATCAGAGCCTAGGCAGGGCCTCAAGGGAATGAGGCCTTCCAATTCCTGCCTGAGACCAGGTACAGCCTTTGGAACCAGCTCTCTTCACTGGGCTCGCGGGGGCTCTTCTTAGCTTCCCCATCAGACACTGAGCGCTGTTCTGTGTGAGGTCCTGCACACACCAGGCCCGGTCTCCTCCCCTGCACAGCAGCCTCACCCAGCCCCTGACCCTGCTATTGTAGCCTCAGCCTAACACAGGGTGCCTGGCTTCAGCCACTGCACCCTCCCCACCCACTGCCTTCAGTGTGTGGTACTGGGCCAGGTGGGGCTTCCCTTATCACAGGGCCTTGGGGGGGGGGGGGGTGGGTAGAGGTGGTGGGAGAGCCTGAGCATCCCAGGTACGTGGGGATATTTATTTATTCTGCACTCGGGGGGAGATAAATAGGAGTTTAAGAATGGGGCAGTTTGGGTTCAGGTCCCCAATCTGTCACATGGCTGCGTGACTTTAGACAGTTTGTTCTCTACGTTGCATCCCATGTTTCTTTATCCATAAAAGGGGACTAATGACCCAGACATCACAGCATGGTGACAAGGTGAATATAAAGCAACAAGGAACATAGTAGGTGCTCAATTCCACAAGTAAAATTAATTTCCCTTCTCCCTCCTTTGTTCAACCCAGATTAAGTAGAATATAAATACTAGATTGGTCTATTAATAATTTTAGACAATTATAAAGAACAAAGGGGGAAATCTTTATTTCTTAGAACCACTGCGATTCAGGCTGTTGTTTTGACTGGAAAACTAAGCAAACACGATGAGAAAATTATAGAGACATTTGCACAGCTGTCTCCTATGCATGCATTTTTTATTAAAGGACATTTTAAATATAAACTATTAGGGCTGCTTTCAAAGTACGTAAAAATGAAGATTAAATTATTCTAAACACCTGAAGGTAAGAGGCTGGCTTGGTTCTCCCAGGATCTGTCTAAGTTCCGGGAGGGAGCACAGCTGCTTTTGGCTGGGCCAGGAGAGCAGCCAGGATCCAAGCAGGCATGATGTGCAGGAATTCCTCTGTCCATCCCTTTCACCAGCACATATTTACTGTGCACCTACTATGTGAGGCACCATTTCAGTTACTGATAGTTCACCAGTGAATAAAACAAAGTCCCTGCCTTAATGGACATTCTGGTGGAGGAGATAGCCATTAGTCAGGTGGTACATGCTAAATAAAAATAAACAGGGAAGGACATCCTGAGGTGGGTGTGTGGGGTTGTGCTATCTAAGGTTGGGGAAGGCCACAAAGAGTTTGACACAGTGTGGAGAGCAGGGAACTGAGTGGGGCAGAGGAAGCAGCAAGTGCGAAGGCCCTGAGGCAGTGTGCGCAAGAAACAGCAAGAAAGCCAGTACCGCAGGAGCAGAGTGAAGGAAGAAGAGCAGTGGGGGTGAGTCTGGGGAGGACTGTGGGAGCCTGTTGGAGTGAAATGGGAGCTTTGTTGTCAAGGATGATGGTGACTGAGTGAGGCTGGGAGGGGCAGTGGTGAGCAGCAGCCAGGATCTGGATGTATTCTGAAGGTAGAGTGGACAGGATTTGCAAATGAGCCAATGTGGGTGTGAGGGAAGGAGATGAGTTGGGATGTTGGTGTAAGGAACTGAAAGAATTGCCATTTACAAGGGGTGAAGGAAGTGAAATCTCTTCCTTGGGTCTAAGGACACTTGGCCTATAGTGACTGGGGTACCGTCAGGCAGGTTTCGGGGGAGGTGGCTTTGGTCCCAAAGTCGCTGCTTAGGCCTGGAGACAGCCACCCAGGCAGAGCTAGGAGACCCTTCCCGTGCTAACCCCATGATGGGGCTGCATTTGCTGTCCACAGGAGGCAGGGTGAGGCTCCACCAATTAAGTGACTCACCTGAGACTCCAAACCAGGCCTTCCTGGTCCCTGCTTAGCTCCTCTCTCAACAGGGGCACCCCAAGGTCTGTAAGGGCTGCAGCCTGTTAGCCTGCTCTCTGTATAGGATGCGGTCGACGGAGAAACCTCCTTTTGACTGACTAGCAAGTCCACTGTTAGGACCTGTGCAGAGAGCGAGGAAGTGCACCTTCCTTTGCCTCTTTCCAGCTAAGTGTGGTGGCCTCAGTACTTCTCCACAAAAGGCTCTGAGGGGACTTACCATTGTGTTTACCCATTTAAGAAATGAGGAACCTGAGGCTCGGGTTGCTGGAGTAGCTACCCCAAGGTCCCTCAGCAGGTATGGGGGCCAGGATTTGAACCAGGGTGGTGGCTGCTCTCCCTTGCGCTGTTTTCTGCTGGCCCCGTGTACCTGGTATATCCAGAGGAACTGTCAGAAGCAGGGTGACAGGCGGCATGAAGGGAGGGGGTTGGGGGGGGGCGTGCCAGTGCTAAGTTGTGGGATCTCAGTTCCCTTACTTCTCGAGTGGGTCCTCATCTCTAAAACATGCTTATTGCAGCGCCTTCTCTCAGCGCCTTACATGTATCTCATTTGAGCCTCGCAAGTTTGGAGCAGTCACTCACCTAACAGATGAAGGCACAACCGCTGGGTCTTTCTGTTTTTTTTTCATTTGATTTTTTTGTTGACAGCATTACAGATGCCCCCCCTTTCCCCCCTCTACCCAATCCCTGCCCCATGCCTTCCCCATGCTACTGTCTGTGTCCATGGGTGATGCATACCATATTTTTCGGACCATAAGACGCACTTTTTCCCCCCTGAAGTGGGGGGAAAAGGTCCCTGCATCTTATGGCCCAAATATAGCCTACACATATACTTTAAAAAAAAAGTTTTTTTACTTGCCCGGCTCTGTGTGGTCTCTGTGTGCTTGCCCGGCTCTAAAATGGTTCTAAATGCTGCTGTTTACTTTACAGGGTTGATTACATGTGTTTATGACTGTGATGTTGGGTTTTAATGCACATAAAATATTTTAGGACACTATTTGTTTCAGAATCTTTTTTTCTTCATTTCCCTTCTCTAAAAACTGGTGCGTCTTATGGTCCGAAAAATACGGTATATTCTTTGGCTAATTTCTTCCTGTCTCCTTCCCCACCCCCACGACCTGTTATTCTGTTCCATGCATCCATTCCTCTGGACCTGTTTTGTTTGTAAGTTTATTTTGTTGTTTAGATTCCATTTATGAGATCATATGATTCTTGCCTTTCTCTGACTGGCTTATTTCACTTATCATAGTGTCTCCAGGTTCCTCCATGTTGTCTCAAAGGGTAAGAGATCCTTCTTTTTTAGCTATTGTAAATTATGCTGCTATGAGCATAGGAGTTCATATATCTTTTCTGATAGGTGTTTTGGGTTTCTTAGGATATATTCCCAGAAGTGGGTCAAATGGCAGATGCATTTTTAATTTTTTGAGTTAACTCCATATTTTTTTCATTAAAAAAAATATAATTGATTTCAGAGAAAAATAGAAACAACATTGATGAGAGAGGATCATTGATCAGCTACCTCCTGCATGCCCCCTACTGGGGATCAAGTCTGAAACCCAGGCATGTGCTCTTGACCAGAATCAAACCCAGGACCATCAGTCTACAGGCCAATGCTCTATCCACTGAGCCAAACTGGTTAGGACCATACTGTTTTCCACAGTGGCTGTACCAGTCTGCATTCTCACCAGCAGTGTACTATGGTTCCCTTTTCTCCACATCCTCACCAGCACTTATTTATTAATGGTAGCCATTCTGGCAGGTATTATGTGATTCCTCATTGTAGTTTTAGTTTGTATCTCTCTAATTATTAGTGATTTAGACACATGAAAAGATGCTCAATTGGTCATGTTCTCTTTGGAGAAGTGTCTATTCAGGTCCTTTGCACATTTTAAAATTGGATTGTCTTCCTGGCGTTGAGTTGTATGAGTACTTTAGTTTGGAAATTAGCCCTTTATTAGATATATCATTGACTGAGTTCTCCCATATGGTAGGTTCCCTTATCATTTTGTTGATGGTTTCTTTTGATGTGCAGGAGCTTTTTATTTTGTTGTAGTCCCATTTGTTTATTTTTTCCTTTCCCTCACCTTACACCACATATTGGTGAAAATACTGCTATGTGAGATATCTGTGATTTTACTGCCTGTTTTCTTCTAGGATTTTTATGGTTTCTCAACTTACAGTTTAAGTCTTTTGTCCACTTGGAGTTTATTCTTGTATATAGTATAAGTTGGTGGTCTAGTTTCATTATTTTACTGGTACCTGTCCAGTTTTCCCAACGCCATTTATTGAAAAGACTTGTCTTTCCTTCATTGTATGTTCTTGCCTTCTTTGTCAAATATTAATTAGCCATATTGGGGTGGGTTGATGTCTGGACTCTCTGCTCTATAACTCTATATGCCTGTTCTTGTGACGTATCAGGCTGTTTTGATTACAATAGCTTTGTAGGAACCAAAAAAGACCCCAGATAGCCACAACAATTTGAGAAAGAAGAACAAAGTTGGAGGGATCACAAAGATATTCATAGGAATAAGGCAAGTATCATATGATCTCATAAATGGCACCTAAATGACATGGGTTCTTGGGGACAAAGCAGATGGAAATCCCGGGGTAGAGTTTTACCTTCCGGTACAGTTGCTTTCAAGTTGTGGTCTCAGCTGTGGCTTGCACACTGGTTCCCTGGCTGTGCTTCTGGCACAGAGCAAGCCCAGATCAGCACAGCGAACGAAATCTTAGGTTTGAGCAGTGCGCCACACTCTGGCCAGTTTCCCCAGCGGGATGGCTCAGGCATCGTGTCGAGACTGGACTAGCAGCAGGCAGCGTGGGAGAGCAGGTGCCACAGTGGCACCTCCCACTTGGCACCTGGCAGGACCTGAACAGATGCCATCAGAATTAAAAACCCAACATGCTTTCTAATGAGGCGGGCTCCCCGTGGCTGCCCCTGCGTGTCTGCAGCGCCATCGGCTCTCTCGTTGGCTTGTAGGGTACACCTGCAGGACATTTCACACCTGCCTCCGCCCAGTCTGTCCGCTGTCTGAGGGAGCCACAGTGCTCAGCTTTCCCTCCACGTATTTTTGCCTGTGGTGAGAGGCCTGCCCACTGCACACCCACCTGGTTCTCTCTGCTTGGTTGGTCACTGCAGCCTGATGGGACGAATCTGGAGGCAGTTACTGTTCTTATTAACAATCTTATAAAAGTATTATCTCCATTTTGTCTGAGAAGCAAATGTGGGCAAGTCCTTGGACCTCACATATGAATGGCTCTCACAGTGATAGGCGGGGGCCCTGCAGGGTCAGGAATTCAGCCCCGGAGGGTTCCGAGGCCCACATCCCAGCATCACAAACCACCTCTTCCTCTCAGCCTGGCATGTCCAAGGGATGGTCAGACCGGGGACAAGGTCAGTGTGGTCCAGCATGGCCTGTGCAGTCCATGTTGACTCTACACGAACGGTTAGGTACGCCAGCCATAAATCAGGCCTGTGGAGTGAGCCCAGAACTGAACACAAGCCCACCCTGGCTGGAGCTTTGTGATGGGGAGCACTCCCCAGGGGGTGGTCAGTGAGCACCATGGAGACTGATGAGGTCTGGCTGTAAGAAGAAAGTGAGGACTGAGAATGGGGCATGGTCCCATGAGGAGATGGCAGGGGCATTGGAGGGAGGGAGCAGGAGAATGATCGGCCCCTTTTTTAGAATGGCCGTTCAGGAGCCGGGCCCTAGCCCAGTAGACAGGCATGCACAGACCGTCTGCCATGTCAGCCGTGCTGGCTCAGGAGCCTCTGACACCACTTTGGACAGAGGCTCCCAGCCGGACCCCATGCGGCCCACCAGCTTCAGGGTCATTGAGGATCTGAACCTCACCGTGTGCTTTGTGGCCACGGCATACCCACAGCTGGTGGCAGTGCAGCATTTTTATGGACTTTTACAGACTTACCCTCTCTTTCCTGGCAGACAAGGCCAAGTGCATCTTTACTTTTCTTACCATCATAACTCACCAAGGGACATGCGCACTATGCCTTCACCCCTGGCACTGCCACACTGTCACTCTCTGCACTTTTCCCTCCAGTCCAGCCACTCCTATGGTCCGGCCTCCTCTCACCTCCCCATACACCTGATTATGGTGCCCTGGGGTTGCTCTCCTTCCAACACCATGGTGCCTCACTGCAGTCCTGCTGCATCCCTCTGCCCCACCCCCTCAGCCTGGGAAAGATCTGACCTCAGGATCTATTTCCTGCAGCTGGACCCACCCTACTACAAAGCTCCGGTCCCTCCCGGTCCCACTGGGGATCTTTACACCCGTCCATCCAGAGCAGGCCGCACTCCTGCTGGGCCGCAGGGACCCACACGGTGGCCCTCGCCCGTTCCTCCAGCCTCCTTGTCAGAGAGCCCACCCCACAGTGTCGTTTCTCACAGCCTGTTTTTCAGATGGTGACAGTAGAGATTAAAAGACTTTTCTTAGGATGTGGCTAATCTAATAATTAGGGTCATTAAAGACATTTCTTAAATAGACAATCATACAGGATATATACAAGTGGGGAAAATCATGAACAAACAAATTGAAGGCAAGTAAAGTCATAGTCAAAAACTGCAGAACCTTCCCACACCTTTTAGGCCATTATTTTTGTTGTTGTTTTTGTTTTCTGCAAATGCTGCTCTGTCACTGGCCACTTAGCCCAGAGGATGAGAACCTGCTGCCCAATGGGCCCAGCTTGCTTCCTGCTCTAACCTGGGCGGTAGGGGCCCTGCACCCGTCCCTACACCTCCGAAGCCACCCTGGCAGTAACTCCATGAAACAGCCCTCACCTCCTGGGGGGATGGAGGGAGAACTAGGTAAGAGGGTGACTGGCCTACACCTGCCACACAGCCAGCACTCCAGATGCCACCTGCTCTAGTTATAGACCGCACTGTCACCTCCATCCTTGGGCTCTCTCGCCAATCCCTGTGCATCCCTGAGCAGAATACCGATGAAAAGGAACATCCAATTTCAAGGCTGTATATATAGGAAACCATTTTCACTTGGAAAGATAAAAAAGACACACAAAATGCCGTGGGGTCACAAGCTGTTTCTCTTCCTTCCTCTTACCTTTGTGTCATTGTTTTTGTTTTGTGTTTCAACAATAAGCCTGCATCATTCTTCACCTTGTTTTAATGATGACAGAGGATTCTCCACATTCCTCTGCTTCCCTTTTTCCTCCATTTAGGCTGTGCTTATGGGATAGTAGACCTGCTGGAGCTTGGAGTAGAAAAGCTTAAAGCTGAACTATTAGAAACTTCAGCAGACCACAGTTCCCGGGGCACAATGGACAGCGCACTCGGAAGATGAGAGGATAACACCATGCAGGTGGTGGGGTTTGCACTCATCTGGGGCCAGGTGTGCCCTCTGTAGTCTGACCTGTCCCATTTTCAAAGGCTAGGATGTCGCTGTGGAAAGCATTCCTGTGCCTGACCCAGTCCTGCCACTTCCTCTTGCAGTCACATTCCTCACAGCCCCCCTGGTTCGGGTCAATCCATGTGATTGAAGCCTCGCTCAGAGGCTCGTTCGGACACTTCCCACAATACCCTGAGGTGGCCAGCCTCTCCATCCGCCGTCTACTCCCAAAGAAGTGGTCCTTAAACACTGAGCACACGCCTGCTGTGGCCTCGCTAACTGTGAGGTCTCGTTGTGGCTCTGAGGTCACACTGCACCTTCAAGACTGGCCTCTGCTCCTTGCTGCTGTGGGGCCCTGGGCAAGTGACCGGCCCCTCTGCTCTAATGCCCACATTGTAAACCTGAGATGTCAGTCACAGCACCTCCTTCAAGGCCAGAGCACAGAATACAGGAGAATTTGTATAATTTTTAGCCCCAACCTTGACAAGCAGTGGCCTTCTCTGATCCATCCAGAATAACTAAATCACCTGGTGCCCTTTGGGGTCAGAAAGTGTGGGATCCAAAGAAGAAGAGGACACAGTCCTGCCTTTGGAGAGCTCCTGTTACTGTCAGCCATTTCTGGGTCACGTCTGGATGGTGAAAGTCTTGGGATCCGATCAAACCACAGGGCAGGAAACAGGAAATGCTGCAGAAGACTCCTCACCACCCACTCAATGGGGGTCGCAGAGAGAAACCGCAAAGATGACAGAGGAGAGACGAGCAGAGTGGGATCCCCAGGGTCCTGAACCCTGAGAGGCGCCTAGGAGTGCATTCACCTGGACCAACCTGTCACTGCAGCCCTCACAACCAGCCTGCGTGGGGTGGGGCCAGGCCGCCCCCCTCACCACGCAGGTCTGAGGGCATCAGACAGCTGGGCAGCACTCCTCCATGGTCTGCACATTCTGGAGGCAGCACCATTCTCCAAGGTCCCCAGTCACAAATGTCACCCGAGAGCTTGGTCTCGGGGGACAATGACCACAACCCTTACAAATGGGTGAATTGGCTGCAACCATATTGGAGCAACTGCTGTGCAGGGCTGACCCCACAGAGCAGACATTGCCTCGGTTGGGCTCTGGTCCCGATGAGTCTGCCTGTTGAGAGTGTCGCTTGTGGAGGAGGTGCACACCACTCGGTCCCCCTGTGTTCTGTAATCCAGCCCAGTAGCAGGCAGGGCCAGTGCAAAATTCCCTCCTTAACCCCCTCCCCACCCAAGCTGCGTAAGGCAGCTCCCAGTAAATGGAATATTGACTGGCCTTCAAAAGCCAGTTGGTAAGTGAAATGAAAAGCAGATCTCCCCCAGTGGCCGTTTTCACTGATGAGTGGTTGAGATCATCAGATCGATTGCTCCCGCATGCCGGAGCCTGTGACACCATGGCAGTGCCCAGCAGGCTCATTAAGAAGAACAGCCATGTCTGGGGCTCCTGGCAGGGGCCACTTCACACACATGGACACCCTTGGTGCCTTGATGGTAGCCCACAGCAGGGAGAGACTGATCAGACCAATGAGTTTCCAAAATGAGTGCTGAGCTAGCGCCTCAGAAGCGGAAGATCTGATGGGGAGGGGCTCACTGCCTCATCCCTGCTGGAGAGGGAAGACCCCCAGTGGGGCCCGGGGCCAGCTTCTGTGACTGACAGTTCTCAGGAGACTAGCTCCTATGGCCCTCCAGCTGAGGGCCAGGTGCAGAGAGCCGGCCATGTGATATGATGCCCCAGAGACGTCCCATAGGCCAGGGAGGCAGGCATCTCCTGAGTTGGGAGAAGGAAGCCTCTGCATCACTGCTCCCTGTTTCCTGCTTATTGATTTGAACGGGGTCTCTAGACCATCCCTCGTGGACCCCAGCATGGCCCCCACAGCACCAGAGTCAAAGGACAGGACTTAGTTATCACCTGGGCGGTTTCCTCAGAGAAGCCTGAGCCGTGCTCATGCTGCAGGTGGCCAAAGCCAAGTTCAGAAGCAGTGATGGGGGGGTGGGGGGGCATTCACTAAGAACCCCCTGTGGTGCCGTGCGGGCCTGGCATTGAATGTCATCCCTCAGCTTTGCCACAAAACCCACCAGAGAAGAGCCTTTCTTCCTATTGGCTCGTGCCACTTTTTTAAAACCTCCTTATTGAGATATAATTCATATACCATATACAATTCACCCACTCAAAAAATACACAAATCAGTGGGGTTTAGTATAGTATATTCACACATGTACACAGCCGTTGTCATGGTCAATCTTAGTACATCATGGTCAATCTTAGTACATCTTCATCACTTCAAAAAGAAATCCAAACAACCACAAATGTACCTCTCATCTCTACAGACTTTCACATGAATGAAATAATTTACATGTGGACCTCTCAGGCTTAGTAAAATATTAAGGTTCATCCCCCTTTTTTTTTTCTCTTTTTTTTTTCTGGGCCTAAGAATTAAAATAATATAAAACAGAGTAACAGGAAAAAGCATATAGATTTATGTGCTTATTACATGATACAGGAACCCTTGTAAAAAAAAAAAAAAATGGAGACACAGCCTTAGCCCATTTAGCTCAGTGGATAGAACGTCGGCCTGGGGACTAAAGGGTCCCAGGTTTGATTCTGGCCAAGGACACATACCTGGGTTGTGAGCTCGATCCCCAGTGTGAGTGTGCAGGAGGTATCCAATCAATGACTCTCTCTCCTTCTCCCTTCCTCTCTAAAATTAATAATATATAAAAAAGAAATGGAGACACAAAGAAATGGTCTCAGCATGTCTCATACCTCCTGCCAAGAGGTCCCAGCACAAGTAGCAGCCATCTGCAGATCGCTTTGTAGCTCATGCTGGGTGGCCCAGGGCAGGGCACAGGCAGCAGCTGACCTTGGCCTGCATCTTCCGGAGGCCCCAGGGCCAGCGTAGCCAGAGGACAGTGATAGCCATGCCAAAGCACCACCTAACCACCTCCACAAGTGACACACTGAACGGGCAGAATCATCGGGCACCAGAGCCCCACTAAAGCAATGTCTGCTCCGTGGGGCCTGCCCCTGCACAGCAGGTGCTCCATTGTGGTTGCAGCCAATCAGCTGATTGGCCTGGGGGTAAATACCTTCTATGGATGTGCCAACAGCACTCAGGACTCAACTACAAAAGGAAGGGGCACACACCTCAAGTGCCTGGCTCAAGTAACTGAGGAGGCTGCACCCTTGGGCCCTACAGGACACCTACTACTTAGGCCACTCTAATGGACTAGAGACATAGCAGGTCCACCTAATATAAAGAAATGCACAGGGAGTCAGCCAAAAAAACAACACATGACCCAAATGAGAGAACAGAACAAAACTCCAGAAAAAGAAAATGGAGATATGCAATCTGCCAGATGCAGAGTTCAAAACACTGGTCATAAGGATGCTCAATGAACTTAGTGAGAACTTCAACAAAGAGATAGGAAATATATAAAAACAGACATAGAAAATATAAAGAACCAGGCATAAATGAAGAATACACTAACTAAAATGAAGAATGCATTACAGGGAACCAGCAGTGGAGTAGATGAAGCAGAGGATCATCAGCATTTTGGAAGATAAGAAAGTGGAAAATACCCAATCAGAACTGCAAAAAGAAAAAGATTCCCCTCCAAAATGGAAATAGTTTAAAAAAAAACCTCTGGGACAACTTCAAGAGTACCAACATTTGCATCATGGAGGGAGAAAAGAGAAAGAGCAAAGAATTGAAAACCTATTTGAAAAAACAATGACTGCAAACTTCCTTAACCTGAAGAAAGAAATAGACTTACAAGTACAGAAGTGCAGAGGGTCCCAAACAAGATGAACCCAAAGAGACCCACACCAAGACACATCATAATCAAAACGCCAAAGGTTACAAAGAGAACATCTTAAAAGCAAGAGAAAAGTAGTTAGTTACCTAATAAGGGAGCACCCATAGGACTGTCAGCTGATTTCTCATAAGGGAGAAGCAAGAAATATCCAAAGTGACCTACAACCAAGATTACACTACCCAGCAAAGCTCTCATTCAGAATTGAAGGTCAGATAAAGAGCTAAAGGAGTTCATCACCACCAAGCCAGTATTATAATAAATGGTAAAGAGTATTCTTTAAAAAAAAAAAAAGGTATTTTAAAATATAATAAAATGACAATAAGTTCATCTCTATCAACAATTAATTTAAATGCAAATTGATTACATATTACAAAAGACATAGGTGGCTTAATAACAAAACAAGAGCCTTCCATATGCCGTCCACAGACACACTTAAGATAGAAAGACACCCACAAACTGCCGAGACTGGTTTGGCTCAGTGGATAGAACGTCGGCCTGCAGACTGAAAGGTCCCAGGTTTGATTCCGGTCAAGGGCATGTATGTTGATTGCGGGCATATCCTCAGTAGGGGGTGTGCAAGAGGCAGCTGATTGATGATTCTCTCTCATCGATGTTTCTAACTATCCCTCTCTCTTCCTCTCTGTAAAAAAAAAAAAATCAATAAAATATATTTTTAAAAAAAGAAAGACACCCACAAACTAAAAGGAAAGGGATGGCAAAAGATATTTCATGAAAAAGAAAATGAATCAATAAGCTGGGGTAGCAATGTCTAACCAGGCGTCTTCAAACTTTTTAAAGTGGGGGCCAGATCACGGTCCCTCAGAGAGCTGGAGGGCCGGACTATATGAACTACTAATTCCTACTGTAACACCTCGGCTGCGCTCACTGCCCAAAAAACCTGGTGGGCCGGATCAGACTCCTCTGCGGGCCGCATGTGGCCCGCGGGCCATAGTTTGAAGACGCCTGGACCAAACAAAATAGACTTTAAGCAAAGAGACAAAGAAGCGACCCTGCAAGCCCACTTCTGGGTATTTAAAAAACCCAAAACACTAAAAAAAAAAAAAAAAAAAAGACACATCCTTATATTCATTGAAGCATTATTTATAGGAGCAACATGTGACCTTCAGTAAAAAAAGTGGTGTGTATACGCAATGAATGTGACTCAGCCATTTTAAAAGAATGAAATCGCCGACTGCAACAACATGGATGGACCTAGAGGGGATTGTGCTGAGTGAAGTCAGATAGAGGACGACAATGCCATAATTCCACTTATGTGCAATATAAAAATAAATGAGTGAACAAGCAGAACAGAAACAGACTCACAGATACAGAGACCATTTTGATGGGAAGGAGCTTGGGGGGATGGGTGAAAAAGATGAGGAATTAAAGTACACATTGGTAGGTAGTCACTGGATGTAAAGTACAGATAGGGAATAGTACCGTATTTCCCCGAAAATAAGACATTCTCCAAAAATAAGACCTACTTACAGGTTTCCTTCTATGTGAAATACAAGGCATCCCCCCCAAAAGAAGGCCCCCCTAGGCTAAACATGAGAGATTTGGTCCACTGATTCTGAAAGAAATGGAGTCATAAGAAATTCACCAGGAAATTTAGGAATTGGATTGTTATGATGATGTTCCAGAAGATGACGACATGATTGTCATTGAATAAATGAGTAAATTCTTGATACTGTAGGATTCAGTTGGTCTGGTTTGTGTTGACAACTACCGTACTACCGTACTGTATACAGGTAATAAATTTCCTTTATTTTCATTTAACAATAAATGTGTACTGTATTCTTCTTCATGGAAAAATAAGACATCCCCTGAAAATAAGACCTAGGACATCTTAGGAGGCAAAAATTAATATAAGACACTGTCTTATTTTCAGGGAAACAGGATAATAGTGTAATAACTGTATGGTGCCAGATGGGTATGAGATTTATCAGGATGATTACTTCACAAGATATATAAATGTCTAATCACTGGGGTGTACACCTGAAACTAATAATATCTAATAATACTGTATGTCAACTGTAATTAAAATATAAAAATTTATTTAAACAAAAAACAAAGCAGCTGCACCCTTTTACACTCCCACCAGCAGATTTCTCCACATCTTCACCAATACTTATTGTGTGACCTATTGAGAGCAGCCCCCTAGCAGGTGTGAAGTGGTGGCTGATGACTAATGATGTTGAGTATCTTTTCATATTCTTATTGGTCATTTGTATGTCTTCTTTGGAGAAATGGCTATTCAAGCCCTTTGTCCATTTCTAAATTGCCATTTATCTTTTCACTGTGATCTCGTTGTATAAGTGAGCAATTGAGTCTCATGGTGCATCAGTGACCTGTCCCCAGTGCCCTGCACTTTCTACTCCGGGAGGAGAAGAAAAAACATCTTGTCCTCTGCGGTGTCACACAGGCTGACTGCCCCATTGTGCGCACACACCACACTTGCTTCATCCACTTGCCCACCCCGGGGTTGGGGGGTTTGCGAATCTCGGCTGTTGTGAATAATGCAGTGAGTAGGAGGGCAGATATCTCAGATCCCCGGTTTCAGTTTTTAGGATACAACCCAGAAGTGGGATGGCTGGGTCGGAAGGCAGTCCTTTTGGTGATTTTGAGGTGCCTCCATACTGTTGGCAGGAGCGGCTGCACCGTTTTGCTTTCCTATTGAGTCTGAATGCCTTCACCGACAGTCGCTGTCCTGTTTTCTAGCTACCTACCATCCTGACAGGTGTGAGGCGGTGTCACTGTGGTTTTGATTTGCATTTCTCTGATTTAAAAATAGGCTAAGGTCTTGAATAGACATTTTCTTCAAAGAAAACATGCAAATGGCCAACAGGTCCATGAAACTATTAGATGGTTTTTGACCTGGAATATGAATGTCAGTTTCGTGTGGTTTGGCCTCATACATGCCAATGAGTCCTGTTCCCACTCTTCACTCCAGCTCAGTGCTTTCAACAGAACCAGCCCTGTGATCAGCTGCCCTGCCACCCATCACCCACTAGTTATGGGCCCGCCCCAGTGTCTGCCCTCAGCTCGCCCAGCTGGTTTATCTTCCGGAGCCTCGGCGCCATCCACTCTCCCGTTCCTGGGACTTTGTGTACAGCAGTCCTGCCCTCTCACGCCCAGCCCCAGGGGGCTCAGCTCATTGTCACTGCTATTCTGGCTTTTAGACTGAGCTGTGCCTGGCACCCCTAGGCCTGTCCAGTTCTGATGGACTGGCACCCCGCCCCATTCCAGTCCACCCTGGGTACCCTCCGCACTCACTGAGTCAGCCTTGGGTGTTTGACAGACGCCATCTCAGTGGCTTCTCCCTGCAGCCAGAGGTCAGTCCTGCTGCCATGGAGGGCAAGTCGCTGGGCCCACACAGCCACCACAGAGCTGCCTCGCCTGCCTTCATGCACATCTAAAGAGCCGCTCACGGCGAACCATCCAACTTCTGTTGACCATCGTTCTCGCTCTTCCCTGCAGGAAGCCCTCTCACTGCCAGAGCTCAGCACCCTGTGTGCCCGGTGTGAAGCAGCCACCATGTTCCACTGTCACAGTCTGCTATGGGCTCTTGGGACTCCTGTTAATCTCTGTACACCCAGGGCCTCGCTGGCACCTGGCAAAGCCCACAGGCAGGTGATTACTCCTGCCAGGCACTGCCCAGCTTTATCCACATAACGCTCAAAACCACCCACCTTTGTTACAGCAGCAAGAGCAAGGACCTTATCTAAGGAAATGCAGCTGGCAGGTGGCTTTGCGTGGGTTCACGTACTGTTGAAAACCCTTGTGCACCCTTGGTGGGAATGCAGACTGGTACAGCCATCAAGTAAAATAGTATGGAGATTCCTCAAAAAATTAAAAATAACACTTCTTATGATCCAGCATAAGAATACACTTCTGGGTATTTATATGAAGAAATAGAAAAGACATAGTACGCACCCCTATGCTCACTGAAGCATTATTTGCAATAGCCAAGCTGTGGAAACAACCTGAGTGTCCATCAGTAGACAGATACAAAAGAGATGGTGCATACACACAAGGGAATAGGACTCAGTCATAAAAAAGAATGAAATATTGCCATCTGTAATATGGATGGACCTAGAGGGTATTTTACTGAGTGAAATGTCACATACAGAGACAAATACCATATTATTTCACTAATATGTGGAATCTAAAAAAAATAAAATAAACAAAACAAACAGACTCATAGGTACAGAGAACATATTAATAGTTGCCAGCGGGGAAGGGACTTGGGAGAAAAGGTGAAGGCATTAAGATGTACAAATGGCCAGTTATAAAAGCAGTCACAGGGATGTTCATACAGCACAGGGAATCTAGTCGATAATATTGTAATAGCTATGTATGTGTCAGGTGGCTGTAGACTTATGGGTGAGCACTTCATAAGGCATATAAATGTCTAATCACTATGATTTACACCTCAAACTAATATAATACTGTATGTCAACTATAATTGAAAAATAAAAAAAAGTTATAAAAAGAAAATGCACAGATTAGCACCTAAGCCACCAATGAAATATTTTGCTGTACTTTAAAGTGTTTTAAACCAAAATATTCACACAGGTTCATTGAGTAAGGACTGTTTAGCAATACAAAGTTAAGAAGTAACAATAAGTGCTGTGAAAAAGGAGAGGAGGGAGGGAGGTAAAGAGGGAAGGGAAGGAGGAGGAAGGAAAGAAACATCTGTGCTAGGTAGAATGGCCCCCAAAATGCCTTCTCCCTGCTTCCTGGAACCTGTGAATGTGTCCCTTTCTGTGGCAGAGGGGACCCCTCAGCTGTGACTTGGTCTCAGAAGAGGGAGGTTATCCAGGCCCGGTGCAGTCACAGGGTCCTTAGAGGAGGGAAGATCTGGGTTACTACACTGCGGCTTTGGCGATGGAGACAGCCAGTTGGAGGCAACGGAAAAAGTGGGGAAACAGATGCAACCTGACTTCCGCCCTGGCAGTCCCATTCTAGGTATCTGCCCTCCAGGACTGTAAGTCCTAAGCCACTATATGTGTGGAGGTGTGTCACAGTAGCTGTAGGAGGTCAGAGCTCACAGCCACAGCCTGTCCTCCAGCCCACCCTCTGCCCAGCACACAGGAGCACTTAAAACACAACCAGATTGTGGGCTCTCCACCGGAGCCTTCAGCTGCACCCTTCACTCCCTGTCCCTCTCAGGGCACTTTCTGCCATCTTCAGGCAGCTTGCCCCTGGAACTCACAGGGATGTTAACATGTCATCTATATATATAAAAGCCTAAGCACACTGTCTCTTCTTTATCTGCACCCGTTGGGTCCCCCAGCCTGGCCTGTACCCTCTAGCAATCTGGGACCCCTCAGGGGATGTTGGACTGTCAGTTTCAGGATTGGGACTGTTAATCTGATATCCCTCAAGAGATGCAGTAGTGCATAAAGTGGCAGGAGGCCAGGGAGGAGCCCAAGTTGGGTGCCACGCCACTCAGTCCTGGCTCCATTGTGCCTGCCACTGCTGCTGCTCAGTAGTGCTGCAGTGGAAGCGAGAGAGGCTCATGCAACTGCTGCTGTGCTCACCAGCCATGAACCCGGCATCTGGAGCCCAACTGTCAGCTGAGCGGCACCACCATTGTGGAAGCGCACTGACCACAAGGGGGCGGCTCCTGTGTTGAGTGTCTGCCTCCTGGTGATCAATGCACGTCATAGCAACCTGTCAAATGGTCATTAGGTCGTTCAGTCACTTAGGCTTTTGGCTCAGTGGATAGAGCATCAGCTTGCGGACTGAAGGGTCCCAGGTTCAATTCCAGTCAAGGGCATGTACCTTGGTTGCGGGCACATCCCCAGTAGGGGGTGTGCAAGAGGCAGCTGATCGATGCTTCTCTCTCATCGATGTTTCTAACTCTCTATCCCTCTCCCTTCCTCTCTGTAAAAAATCAATAAAATATATATTTTTAAAAGGTTTTTATAGATAGATAGATAGATAGATAGATAGATAGATAGATAGATAGATATAGATGGCACGTTAACATCCCTGTGAGCTCCAGGGCCAGGAGAACCTGCCTTGTTCCCCATGCCATCCTCAGTGCCTGGGACAGCGCTTACCACCTGGGATGAGGAAAGCATGAACATCCTTCAGGGTTTCCCTATACATGGCAGGGTGTGCCCTCCCTGAAAGAGTGTTTTAATTCCTGTGCTTAGAAACTAGCAGATCGCAGCATGGCGCAGGCCCACTCCACTCCGCCTCGTCCTGGCCGCCCAGAACTACGATGTCAGCTGTGAGAGCTGCTGCATGGCACCTCACGTCGTTTTTACCCACGTGTGCACTTTTTACGCCTTTTCCTCCACATGAATCCACGGCTCTTTTCCCATGGGATACACCACGCCTCCCGGGCCAGGCGGGAACACGGACAGCCTATGCGGTGTCCTAACATCACCACTCTGTGTGTTCCGTTTCCCCATCTCCACCTCGCACGTGTTCCTGGAGAAATACTGTGTTTTCCCTTCCCCGTCTCATGACAGGGTCCTGACCACGTGCCCAGGTCACGCACAGGCCAGCGATCTCTTGAGAACCATGCAGCTCCCTCTCTCGGTCTGCCACTGAGGACGCCCTGTAACCCAGGTCCTCAAACGCTGCTTCTCTCTCCTCTACAATCCACTCTCTGGTCTTTTCTGAGGCTCCAGCCCGACCACCCGGAGAGGAGGCCCGGACCCCCACTTTGTTTTAGCCGAATCCTCATCGCATCTCTGCGGGCAGGTCAGCAGATGCGCTCCTCTGTGGCGTCCTCACCCCCGCTCTGCGTAACCAGTATCAGTGACCCCCTTATTCCACGCTGGCATCTGCCCCGACTGCCCTCTGAGGATGAATCCTGCAGCCTCCCGTGTCTGTGCGGCACCTCTCGTGTCTGCAGTGTGTTCAACGCCTTCTCTTCTACTGGAGCGTGCCTTTGCGGAGCAATGAAAGTGCGGGGAGGCGGGTGTGGGAGGGGTGAAGGCTATGGCTGGTCCCTTCTCTCACAGCCAGAGCTGGTGGCCCCACAGCTGTGCTGGTGCTTTGGAAGGGAAAGTGTACGTGCCAGTGTGGACTCTCAGTGTCTCCATGTTGCATCACCAGCCAGCTGGGAGCAGCTGTCCATGAGCCCCGCTCCGGAGCCCGGTCCCTGCGTTCGGAGCCCACTTCTCCGCTCTCCCCTCTCTTACAGAGACGCCGCCCCGCCCGGGGAGCCGCTGAGCAAGAGCAGCCGGCCCAGGGCGGCCTCCCGCTTCCCCAAGCTGTCCCGCAGCCAGCCCAGGGAGACGCGCAACGTGGAGCCCCAGAGCGGTGACCTCTGACCTCCGTGGACGCCCAGGCTCAGCTTCCGTGCTGCGCTGCTGCCTCCCGGCCTCCTGCCCCAGTCCGGCCACGGCAGCCGGACCTGCCACCTGGAGTGACGGCCACACGCACCGGTGACCTGAGAGCACACCTTCCCACCGGCCGCACGGCACCGATTAAACTGGTCAGACGTGGACACGTGGGCACTCTCCCCGGTCTGCCCAGCAGCCAGGCCTCCTTTCCTCCCTTCAGGGGCCGGCGGACGGGCCAGGCGGGCTTGGAGCCCCGGTTCCCTCAGAAGCTGCCTCTGGCTTTTCCTGCCGGGAGCAGTAATGACTGTTACTCCTCTTTTTCTAACTGCCTGCTGCCGCCTATGGCCAGTGGGCGGGTTCCTTTCCATTTCACTCTCCCCAGTAGCTGTTGGACTGACCCCTTGTCAGCGCCCCATGGCCAGCCTCCGCTCTGCGGCCTCTCCCACAGGGACCCCGGGCCTGCATGCGAAGGAGCCCGTGGGTAACGCTGAACTGTGGCTCCCAGGGCCTGGCTGCTGGGAGGAGCGGGCCCAGGAGACCCAAGGGCCTGATCCACAGGCACCTTCTCAGGTTCGGGGGACCTCACCCACCCAGCCAGCCAGCCATCGGTGGCAACCTGGTGCCCCCACGGTGGAGATACCAAGGCTGCCCGGTGAGAGACGCGGTTCTGCAGAGGCTCTGAGGCCCTCGGCCTACAGACCTGGCCCCATGGCTCGTGTGAACTGGGACACGTGTCCACCTGGAACAGATCATGGTCATTCCCTAAGACAGACTCGAGGGCACTCTCTGCCGCCACGTGCTCGCAGGGGAGCAGGACCCTGTGCCCCTGGACGGATAAAGGGGAGAGCGTGGCCTCACCCAGCTTCCCCCTCAGACCTCCAGGGCCAGGGCGCCAGCTGCACATAGCCATGGACGTGCCTCTCCCCTGGGCACGGGCACTGGGATGTGGAGGCCGCATTTCTGGGAGACACTAGGAAGCAGAGGTGAGGCTGTGACAGTGCACGGGGATGAGGGAAACCGGGGACGGATCATAGGGAACCGGATGACGACGTGTGAAGGACGGCAGTGGAGCTAACCACCTCCGTGTCCCAGAGCCCTCAGCTCCACCCAGACCTCGGCCCAGGTGGGCTGTCCCGGAGGAAACCCTGTGCAGGCATTCCGGGCGCCACCATGGACTGGAGAGCCACCTCCTATGGCAGCCCTGCACAGCCACAGGCCTGAATCCCTTCTGAGGGGACAGCCAGCTGGGCCGAGGGCCTGCTGTTCTCGGGCTGCGGCAGAGTGAGTGGCAGGGACCCTGTGGTCAGCTCGGGATGAGAGGACCCGAGAGATGCTGTGTCCAGAGAGTCAGCATCTCCTTCGTTTCAACTCCCAGCCCCACTGCGCCCTGGCCAAAATGGGCAGGATGCCTCGCTCCCTCTGCCCCGCACCCCACTGTCTGCTCCACCTCCGTCCTCGTGACGCAGCCAAGAGACCGTCCAGCACTGCTGTCCGGACAGCGGGGCCTGCTCCCGACGCCTCTCCTCCCGGTCGTGTTAGATACAGAATGGAGCGCCCACCTCAGCGGCCTTTGCCAGCGCCTGCCCCGAAACATGTCCAGTGTGAACCTCCAGGAGCCCCTCAGCCTGTATTCACACAGGAGGAACCTGCCTCCCATCTTCCGAAGCGGAATCATTCGTGGAAAACGCGCCCCGCTCCCCCACTGGTTGTAAAAGCACATTCCTGGGGCTGCGCAGAACTTGCTCTTTGCACCCTGTTTCGTGATCATGCAGAAACCCTGAAATCACCTTTCACGTACAGACCACCCCTAGTTTTAGCTCAGATATGCATGTGACATGCGCATCACAGCAACTCCTCAAAGCCTTAACTTTGGAAACATGGAATGTTCTGCAGTGATTCAGTCCATTCGGCTGCTCAACAGACCCTGGCCCTGCTGTGCATGTGGGAGGAGCGGCTTCCTGTTCCCAGAGCAGGACAGACCCTGGGCCCAGCCAGGTGCACAGATGCCTTCCCCTCGGGACTTCTGCCCTTCAACCTGGGTCCAGTCCTGAGGGCCGGCCGCCGGCCTCCCTGCGCACCCCTCACCCCATGATCATCACGGAAAGGACAGCCTGCAGTGGGCTCAGCCTGGCGGCTCCCACTTAGCATCCATGCCCGGCACATGGCTCCCATGAGGAGCAGGCAGCCCCTTGCAGCGCACCGAGCCACAGTGAGAATGGCCCAGCGTTTGTCCAGTTGGGCCCTGGGGGAGGAGGTGGATCTCCTTTAATACCCAACAGCTGGGCACATTGGGGTCACCCAGTTACAAAAGGGGTTACCCGATTGAGTAGTGAAGACAAGATGTCATCGTGTGAAACCTAGCAGGAGGTGCTAACAGCGAGAGCAGGGGATGTGGGCGTGACCTAATCACTGCACTCAGCTCTGCCCGGCTGGGAGCTTATTAAGACGAGTCCTTCATAACCACTGGAACTTACCAAGGAGGCAGGTTGTGTGTTGTGCCTGTAACACAACAGAGGCAATCAACACTGTTCACATCATAGGATCGATAACACCATTGTCACCGATGTGAGAGGACACAGGACACAGGCGCACTGCCTGCCCACCCACCAGCCAGGTGACGAGATGAAGCACTGCCTGCTTCCCAGCACCGGCTGTGGCTGGCCAGCTGGTGGCCTCCTTTCTCTCTTGGTATCACATGAGGAAGTTTGCCCACCTGAACACCGGGCCACAGTTCCCAGCCTCAGCCCACCCCACCTGCTTGTGAGAGCAGCCCAGAGGTGCCCGCTGCCCCTCACCTGGGGTCAGGCCTATTCTCTGGGTCCCAGCAGGGCTTGCTAACCAGTCCCTCTTCCTTCCTTCTGGCTCCTCTGCACCAGCCCAGCGTCCTCACCTTGGCAGCGTATAACTGACGGTAAAGAACAGGCTGGCTTTCAGCCTCGCCCTGAGGATGGGCGGGCCCCACCTGCCTGAGAAGGGCCCTGCCAGGGCCCCGCCTGCCAGCACAGCCCAGCGAAGGCGTATCCTGGGTGGGCACCCCTCCTGTCCGGACCTCTCCCTGGCGGTTCCTTTGGGACGTAGTGCGCACTAGATGGCTCCCCAGCCTGCAGGCCGGGCCTGGCAGAGGCCTTCCCCGGGCAGCGTCTGCTTCTGAGCAAGGGGTTCGCAGCGATCATGTTTCAAATTTTGTGCATTGTTTCATTAAAGCTAACATTAAATATTTGCTGTTCGGATTAGCTTCTGTGCTATTTTTGCACAATTGTAGCACTGTATATTTTATCTCAGATTTCTGTGCCAAAAGTTCGTTTTCATGTCTCTGTAGCACGCGGTCTTGATTATGTTTCTAAGCTAAAACGTCAGCTCCGGGATTGACAGGCATGAGGGTGGAGGCCGACCAGCCCGAGCTCTGGAACCCCCTGCTCAGCCCGCAGTCCTTCTGCTTCCGCCAGGACAGTGCCAGTGAACTCTCCCGACTTCAGTCACAGAGCCCCAAGGCCATGCGGAGTGGCTTCCCACTGACCCAGTCAGCTTCTTCAGGAAAAAACCTGATTTCTTTAAACGGTGCCTGGACAACCATCCACGGTAGAGCATGCTGGAGTTGTCAGCATTTCGATGTCCAGGGGTCAGTTCTACAGCCCGTGAACATGTTTCCATGGAAACTGGAAAGCCACTAGCTGACCTGTCCAGGCTGCCACCTGCCCACGAGTCTGCTCAGGCCACCTCTGGCCACGTGAGCTGTGGAGGGAGAGGCCACGTTCACCCAGAGACCAGACAGGAGGTGCCACTGCAGAGACGGGGCTGGGACGCGGGAGGAGAGCAGAGTGCTGACCACTCGGACATGAGCCCGGGGACCCGGCTTTCCGGGGGTGAGGGGCGGAGCTGACTAGGGCTTCTGTTCTCTGGATTCATCCTGACCATCTTCACCTCTGCAGCCTTCGCTCCACCCCCTGCACAGCTGCTCAGTAAGCACTGCTTGACTCATCAGATACTGACTTCAGGGAGGAGGGGCTGTGGGTCAGGAGCCACGTCCACCGTGGGAGGCCTCAGCCTGGCGGAGTCCCCTTGGCTGGGCCCCCGGATGGTGGTCAGGGATAACGTGGCCACGATGTGGAGTCTGGGCCACGGTCTGTGCCCCAGGCCTGGACGTGGGCCGGGTCGCGCTGAAACGTGTAGTATTATCGTAACTACCCTGTTATGTTAAGGTTTACATGATAGAATTTTTAAACAAATGTGTTTAATTTTCTAAAATCTCTTGTATTACCATTTTCTTTTGGAATAAGCTGTGGAAATTTTGTTACAATCTGGAGGAGATCCAGCTCTTTACAATGGCAAATAAAAACGGTGACATTTTATACATTAAGCACTCAGTCATGGCCTCTGTCTCTTCGCCTCCTTCCCTTCCCACAGCGCGAGGGGAGGGGCTTGTGTGTTATAAACAGACACCTCTGGAAGCCACTCACCAGGTGACACAATGCCCGGGGGACAGGATTTGATGGGGATGAACACAGTTTAATTTGAAGTGAAGCAAAGTTTCACGTGATGCATTAGGCAGAGCTGTCCAAGCTGGACAGAGAAATACTGGTAAATCCACAGAGAAAAACCCTCATTACAGGTTCCTTCTCACTCCAAAACAGGCAGTCATTGGGCACCGACTGTATATCAGGCATCGTGCCCGCACTGGGCATGCGGCAGTGACCAAGACAGAAAAGACGCCTGCCGTCTGTGCACTCGCCCAGGACAATAAGATGATTCCCCCCAAAATGTCAGCCATCCGGACCCTCACGGACCACAGGCAGTGCCAGGAAGGACTCCAGTGAGCGGGATGGGCAGGAAGAATGGGGCCCAGGCGGTCTCACCCTCAGCCCTGCGGACACGTGGGCGGGGCACCTGCCGCCATTGCACTGAGGGGCGCGGGGGTCACAGCATCCCTGGCCGCCTCCCACTAGATGAAGCCAGAAATGTCTCCAGAGAGGCCCCGGGTTCCCCCATGAGGTGGTCCCCAGTGAAGACGAGTTGGCAGAAGTGACTGGCAGTTAAGCTGTGACCTGCAGAATGAAAAAGAAATGCTACACCCTCCCTCCATCCCCCACACCCCAAAAAATGACCTTGGCTTAAAAATTCATACTGAACAGCAAGGGACTTAACTTTTTAACCTAATTATGGAAACTGAGGAGAAGAAACATTCTCAGCTGAGAGCCCAGGTGTGAGGCAGTCTAATACCACCGAACCCGGCAGGGTCTGACCAGGGCTTCATGGAGGGGGTCGGCACAGGCCGAGCCCAGCCTGCCGCAGGGCAAACGCTGCGTTTAGGGGTGTGTGTGTGGCCAGCCTCCCGTTTACCTAACCCCAGGCCACCACTGAGAAGCAGGCCCTTGAGCAGACGAGGGAACTGTGCACCGATGTGTGCCGCCTGAAGCCCCCAGCCTGGGTGTGACAGCCCATTGTCTGGGCCACAGCCTAGTCTGTCCACCCCCTCAGCTCTCCTCGTGAAGCCTCAGCTCCCACACAGCTTTCCCCAATCCGGGGACCTGCTCCCCAAGCTCTCCCAGGTACAGACTGTCTTCTTGTCCTCCCCTAATCCACATTGTAACTCTCGTTTCCCTGTTTTAAACCACTCTGCCTCCTTAGAAACTCAATTCCTCTGAAGTTCATACACCTGCCTGTAACCCCTCTGCCCCTGTGGACCTGTGAGCTGCTTCTCCTTTCTCACCAGGGTCGGCACCCTCTTCCCAAGGGTCAGCGCGCTGCTGCCTGAGGGAGGGCACCCCTCTCCTCGAGGGTCGGTGCCCCCACTGGCCTCCTCCTGCTGGTCTCACTTCTCTGAGCCCTTCTCTCCGAGGCTGTTACTTTGTTAATATAGCACCTTTAGGTGCCTTTTAAATGTATTTTTATTGATTCAAAAGAGGAAGGGAGAGGGAGAGAGATAGAAACATCAATGATGAGAAAGAATCATTGACCCACTGCCTCCTGCACACCCTACACTGGGGATCTACCCTGCACCTTGACATGTGCCTTCACAGGGATTTGAACTGTGAGCTCCTGGCAAACAGGTCGACACTCAACCACTGAGTCACACCAGCCGGGATGGAGGCTGTTTCCTGGAGCCACGTGAGCCTCTTCCAGGTGAGGGCAGCAATCCCTGCGCCTCTGAAGGCCTGGCGTCAGCTCCCCTCTGCCCCGTCGCTGTCCTTACAGTGCATGGCAGCAATGCTTCCAATTCATCAAGACCTTCATCTGTCAGTGAACGCACACACCTGCCCTACCCTATTTGGCTCAGTGGATAGAGTGCTGGCTTGCAAAATGAAGAGTCCCACGTTCGATTCTGGTCAAGGGCACATGCCTGGGTTGTGGGCTCAGTCCCCAGTAGGGGGTGCGCAGGGGGCAGCCGATCAATGATTCTCATCATTGATGTTTTCATCTCTCTCCCCCTTTCCCTTCTTCTCTGAAATCAATAAAAATATAAATACAGCACTGAAGTCTCCCAGTGTGACAAAACTAAAAAGAAAAAAAAGGGGGGGGGGGGGAATAACCTAAAAATATATAAAAATATAAGACACATACACCTGTCCTCACCCTCTTTCCCAGCACTGGACACCAGGGCTCCTCCCAACGCCCTGAGCCCCTGTCCCGCCTTCACACCTGCTTGACACAAACCCAGCCCTGTCAAAGCCCAGCCACATAACTTAGGAGATCGGTGCAGTTAGAAGAACTTTTAGTTGATGTCTGTGCTCAATGATAAAGATGGGAATTTGTGACGTCAACCACTGACTGGAGTAGGAACAGCTGTAGGAGCAGTGTCTGTTAGGATGATAAACTCAGACACTCAGCACGGACAGGACATTAGGTGTAATCCCCGTGGCAATCACAAGGGAAGCAATGCCCATCAATGGTACAGACAATGCATACAGACAACGGATTCAGCCATCTGCAACGCAATGGGCCCAGAGCTTTTGTGTAGAGTGAACTAAGACAGACAGAAAAAACAATGCCACATGATTTCACTTATATGTGGAATCTAAAAACAAAATTAATGAACAAACAAAACATGAACAAAGTCACAGATACAGAGAATAAATTGATGGTTGCTCGATGGGAGGGAGTTGGGGAATGACAATAAAAGGAACAGGGTTAAGAAGTACAAGTTGCCAGTTATAAAAAGCAGGCATCTATATACAGTACGCCCCTAGGTTACATCGGAGATCCATTCCTACAGTGTGGTGTAACGCAATTTTCACCGTAAGAACCCACCTACACAAGCACCTACGTCCTTCACATGGAGCACATACACAGCAGTAATGAAGTGAAACAGTAAAATAAAAGATAACAATTCCTGACCTTTTCTTGTGGTAAATCCTATCTAATAAAAGAGTAATATGCAAATTGACCATCACTCTAAGTCACAAGATGGCCACCCCATGTGGTCAAAGATGGCTGCCCCCATGTGGACACAAGATGGCTGCCACAAGATGGCCAGCAAGGGAGGGCAGTTGTGGGCAGTTAGGGGTGAAGCCAGCAGAGGAGGACAGTTGGGGGTGACCAGGCTGACAGAGGAGGGCAGTTGAGGGAGAACAGGCCTACAGGGGAGGGCATTTTGGGGGGACCAGGTCTGCAGGAGAGGGCAGTTGGGGTGACCAGGCTGCAGGGGAGGGCAGTTGGGGTGACCAGGCTGCAGGGGAGGGCAGTCGGGGTGACCAGGCCTGCAGGGGAGGGCAGTTGTGGGTGATCAGGCAAGCAGGGAGGGCAGTTAGGGGTGAGCAGGCTGGCAGAGGAGGGAAGTTGTGGAGGACCAGGCCTGCATGGGAGAGAAGTTGGGGGGGGGCCAAGCTTACAGTAGAGAACAGTGGAGAGGACCCAGGCCTTGAGGGAAGGTCAGTTGGGGGAAACCAGGACAGCAGGAGGGGCCAGTTTGCGGAGACCAGGCCTGCAGGGGAGGGCAGTTAGGGGGGTGGGGGGAGTGGACCAGGCATTCATGGGAGAGCAGTTGGGGGGGACAAGGCATGCAAGGGAGAGCAGTTGGGGGAGGGGGGGAGAACTAGGCCTGCAGTGGAAGACAGTTGGGGGGGGGGCAGGCCTTCAAGGAAGGGCAGTTGGGAGGACCAGGCCTGCAGGGGAGGACAGTTGGGGAGGATCAGGACAGGAGGGGAGGACAGTTGGGGAGGACCAGGACAGTAGGGAGGGCAGTTTGAGGAGACCAGGCCAGTAAGGGAGGACAGTTGGGGGGAGGGGGGGGACTTGGGCCTTCAGAGGAAGGCAGTTGGTGGTGGGGGGTACCAGGCCTGCAGGGGAGAACAGTTGGTGGGAATCCAGGCCTGCAGGGGAGGGCAGTTAGGGGGGAACCAGGCCAGCAGAGGAGGACAGTTGGGGGATGGGGTGGGGGAACCAGGCCTGCAGGGGACAGCAGTTAGGGGCAATTGGGCCAGCAGGGGAGTGGTTAGGGGGTAATCAGGCTGGCAGGCAAAAGCAGTTAGGGGCAATCATGCAGAGGCAGGCCAGTGGTTGGGAGCCAGCAGCTCTGGATTGTGAGAGGGATGTCCTACTGCCCGTTTAGGCCTGATCCTGGTGGGTCACCCCCTCAAGGGATCCTAGATGGGAGAGGGTGAAGGCTGAGCTGAGGAACACCCCCCCTCCCATGCATGAATTCCATGCACCAGGCCTCTAGTAAATAATAAAAAACATAAAGAACATATGTACATATGTCAAAATGACAGAACTTTTTTTAAAATATAAATAAATGGGAGAATGCACCATAACCACAAAATGATGTACATCAAATCCGACATAACCTGAGGACTGTCTGTATATAAAAGCCTAATCAATCGAATGATGAAAGACTAGTCGTTATGATGTGCACTGACCACCAGGGGCCAGACGCTCAATGCAGGAGCTGCCCCCTGGTGGTCAGTGTGCTCCCACAGCCAATCTCCCATAGCCAGCCAACCTTCTGCAGTCCCTCCCCCAGGCCAGCCAGCCCCATTCGACCCCTATTGGGACTGGGTGAGCTGGCCCCAATTGGCCCCAATTGCTGGTCAGGCCAACAGACCCCACCCATGCACAAATTCGTGTACCGAGCCTCTAATGTGGATATAAAGCACTAGATTAGGGGTGCTGAAATGAGGTGGGACACGCAGAGGGAAGGCATGTGAGACTCAAGCCAGGAGCACCAGGGACTGAGAGCGGCCACCAAGAGCTGGAAGAGGGAGGAAGGATTCTCCCCACAACCTTCAGGAGGAGCTCTGCCAACACTTTGACTTGGGACTTGTAGCCTCTAAATTGTTAGAGAATAAATATCTGGGGGGAGAGGGCATTGTTTTGTTTTTTATTGATATCAGAGAGGAAGAGGGAGAGGAGAGAGAGAAGCATCAATTACAAGAGGGAATCATCAGTCGGCTGCCTCCTGCATGCCCACCACCGGGGATGGAGCCCACAACCCGGGCATGTGCTCTGACCAGAAATTGAACTGTGACCTCCTGGTTCATAGGTCGCTGCTCCACCACTGCGCCACACTTGCCAGGCAAATTTTTGCTATTTTAAGCCACCAAGTTTGTGGTAACTTGTTATAGCACCTCCAGGAAAAACACTCTAAATCCATGCACTCTCCACCACCTGCCCAGGGACCACCAGCCTCACCTGGAGCCTCCCAACACCCTGCCAGCTGTCTCCATCTGTCCCTCAACACAGGTGCACACACACACACACACACACACACAGTTACATACACACACATACATACACACACACTTAAACATAGTATATTGAATCATGTAGCATGTGTTCGTTGTATCTGGCTTCTTGTGCACGCATACTCAGAGTCATCATGTGTTGTGTCTATCAATAATGTATCCTCTTTTACTGCTGACTCGTCCCACTGGACCAAAGAACGTTTTAAAAGCACAATCAGATCATGTCAACTTCGTGCTTAAAACTCACCCACTCTCCCGAGGGCTTAGGCTGAAACACGACCTCTGACGTGGCCACGGGCCTCATGTGGCTTGAACTCAGCGGCCTGCGCTGTGGCCTCCATCCCTCCTCACACAGGACTAACTCATCGCTCCCGGGCCATCGGTGTAAAACACCCACCTCACATACCCACCCCCGTTCTTGTTTACTCCTCACTGTGTTCCTGTTTACGCACCTGTGATTGGTCCACCTCTTGCCCTTCGAGCTCGGGGGGCCAGGACTTGGCCTCCCTTACCGGTGCGCCTCAGCCCGTGTGACATCCCTGAATGGACTGCAAGGTCAGCTGCAGGCTGTGCTTTTTGTGTTACTCAGCGGACCTCTCAGTGACAGCCAGCCCCTTCTAAGATGTTTACCATTAGGCGTGGCCATGGAGTGTGGAAGGAAGCAATATGTGTGTTTCCGTATGGAAGCTTGAAAGGCTGGCACACAATTCGCCTTCCCATCCCTCTGCCCACGGTGCCCAAGCAAGTTCATATTGAGAAAGGCCTTCTCCGGCCAGAGCAACAGGGCAATTCCAATGACTAAAGCCCTCTGTGGACTTATAGTAAACACATTATAAACAACAAACTGCTGCTGTACAAAGACAGTGACTTCAGGGGATATTTATTACCACAGCATCACCTTTCCTATCCTGACGCAGACAGTCCTCTTCTCGGATGCACTCTCCATATTCCTCTCCTCCACTCTCCTTGAACCCCTCGGATCTGGCCTTTGCCCAGCCACTTAGGACATTTCTGGTCAAGATGGCAGAATAGGTAAACACTGCTCATTTCCTCCCACAACTACGTAAAAAATACCACTGAATTATACCACTGTCCTCTAGAACCGCCAACACAGACACCTCTGTCTTCCTGACAAGACAGCCCCAAGCAGGGCACAGTGGTGGCTGATCTTGACTTCCAGAGCATCTCCCAAGAGACTCCAAAAACAACACACCTGCTGGCTGGCTTCCGACCACACTAGGGCACCACCCAAACCAGCTCTCAAATGGCATGCCGGAAGGGCTGACTCCACTGGCACTGGAGCCCCACTAAAGCAACTCTCCTCCCTTGGGTCAGGTGCCAAACAACAGCTTACCCACTGCAGTCATGGCCAGTCCTCACAGCCAGTCAGGCTGAGGGTAAACAACACTCACCACTGTTGTGCCAACAACAATCAAGGCTCAACTACAACAGAAGGTAACACAACCCACACAAGGGAAACCCCTGGAGCAACCAGCTCGGGTGACCAAGGAGACTGTGCCCTGGGCATAATAGGACATCTGCTATACAGACCACTCTGCCAAGACCAGGAGACATACCAGGTCCATGCAATGCATAGAAGCAGACACAGGGAGGGAAACAAAATAAGGAGAAAAACAAGCATGTCCCAAATGAAAGAATACAACAAACTCCAGATAAATGAAATGAAATGGAGACAAGAAATCTGCCAGATGCAGAGCTCAAAATACCGATTACAGGGGAACTTAGGGGAAGAATAGATAAAATTTGTGAGAACTCCAACATAGGAAACATAAGAATGGTGATAGAAAACAAAGGACATAGAAAACAAAGAATCAGAAATTAAGGATACAATAACAAATGAAGCATAGATTAAAGGAAGTCAGGAGCAGATTAGATGAAACAGAGAATCAAATCAGTGATCTAGAAGGCAAAGTAGAGAAACTGTCCAATTGAAACAGCATAAAGAGAAAACAAATATAAAAAAAATGAAAATAGTTTAAGAAACCTCTGGACAGAATCAAGCATACCAACATTAGTGTCATAGGTACCAGAGGAAAAAAAATACAGAGGACTGAAAAGCATTTGAATAATGATTGCTACCTTCCCTAACCTGGTGAAGGAAATAGCCATACAAGTATAGGAAATGCAGAGTCTCAAGCATGATGGACACATAGAGGTCCACACCAAGACATATCATAATAAAATTCCAAAGGGAATGATAAAGAGAGGATCTTAAAAGCAGTAAGAGAAAAGCAGCTAGTTATGCATAGGGAGCTCCCATAAAACTTCCAGATGATTTCGCAACAGAAACTTTGCAGGGCAGAAGGATCAGCATAAAATAAAGTGATGGGGGGAAAAAAGCAAAGACCTACAACCAAGATTACTCTACCCAACAAGGCTATTATTTAAAGGAGAGAGAAAACGTTTCTCAGGCAAGAAAAAGCTAATGGAATTCATTACCACTAAATCAGTATTACAAGAAATGTTAAAAATGTTAAAGGAACCTCTTTATGTAAAAAGATCAAAAATAAAAATAAGGAAATATATGATAGAAAAAATGCTTACTGACAAAGGCCAACACTTAGTAAAATTCGTGGTTAATTACTTTAATCAACTATAAAGATAGTACAAGGTTTAAAGGCAAAAGTAGGGAGATCATGAGTAATTACAACAATCAATTAAGAGATACACACAAAAGTGTGAAAAAATGACAAAAACATAAATGTAGAGAGGGTGAGTAAAAACTGTAGTGATTTTAGAAGTGTTCAAACTTGAGACCATAAACTTAAAATAGGCTTTCATGAACATAGCGTGGTATATAGCAGAGGTGGGGAAACTTCTGACCAGCAGGCCATACAAGGCCTGAAATACCATTTGGCCTGGCCCTGCCCAGTCATTAAGGGTGAGTTAATTAAATGTTTGACCAATATAGAGGCTAATTTTTAAGTTGATAATTTTGCATGGCCCGTGAATGATGTTATAAATATCCAAATGGCCCTTGGCAGAAACCAAAAATCTCCGAGAAATAAACAAGAAATGAAGAGAAAGGAATCTAAACATAATACTATTGAAAGTCATCAGCATTTAAAAGAAGAGAGTAAGACAATAAGGAAAGAGAGAAGAACTACAAAAGCAATCAAAACAATGAATACAGTGGCAATAACTACATACCTATTAACAATTACTTTAAATGTAAATGGGCTAAATGCTCCAAAAGACATTTGGTGGCTAAGTGGATAAAAAAGACCCATACATATGCCCATACAGGAGCCCCATTTCAGATGAAAACATACACAGACTTCAATTAAAAGGGTGAAAAATAAATTTCATACCAATGGAAATGAAGAAAAAGCCTCTGATGTAGCAATACTTATAGGAGAAAAAAAAAATTGACCTTAAAACAGCCATAACAAAATATACAGAAGAGCATTTCATGTTGATAAATGGATAAACCCAACAAGAGAATATAACTGTTGTAAACACCTACACACCTAACACCTAAATACATAAAGCAAATATTGACAGACATAAATGGAAAGATTGACAGTAATGCAGTCATAGTAGGGAACTTTACCACCCCATTGACTTTATTGGATAGATCATCCAGATAGAAAATCAATAAGGAAACAGTGGCCTTAAATGCCACATTATACCATATGTATCCAAATGATATTTATAGAGCATTTCTCCTAAAAACAGAATACACATTCAAGTATGCACGAACATTTCCCTGGATAGACCACATATTAGGACACAAAACAAGTCTCAATAAATTTAGGAACATTGATATATCAAGCATCTTCTCCAGTCACAATGGTATGAAACTAGAAATCAATTACAAGAAAACTCAAAAACACACAAACATGTGTAAGCTAAATAACATGCTACTGAACAATGTATGGATTAATAATAAGATCAAGGAAGAAGTCAAAAGATATTTTGAGATAAATAAGAATGAAAACAACCCCAAATCAACACAACCAAAGCAGTTCTAAGAGGGAAATTCATAGCAAAACAGGCTTACGTCAAGAAAAAAGAAAAATCTCAAATACCAAGGAACTAGAAAAAAGAACAGGGTAAGTAGAAGGAAGGAAACAAGTTCAAAGCAGGAATAAATGAAAGAGTCTAAAAAACACAGAAGATCAATGAAACCAAGAACTGGTTTGAAGAAAAGATAAACCTTTCATTACTCATCAAGAAAAAAAGGGAAAGGCCCCAAGTAAACAAAATAAGAGATGAAAGAAGTGACAGCCAACACCACAAAAATACAAATTATAAGAAAATACTATGAACAATTATAGGCCAACAAATTGGACATCCTAAAATAGATAAATTCCTATGTACAGAAGGACATTTGACAATGATGAAAGGATCAATCCAAGAGGATATAAATTGTAAACATCTATACACCTAACACATACAATCTTCGCAGATTGAATTAGGATGAAACATAAAATCTGAACAGATTGATACCTACCAATGAAATAAAATCAGTAATCAATAAGTTCTCAAAAAACAAAAGTCCTGGATCAGATGGCTTTGCAGGTGAATTTCATCAAACACTGAAAGAAAAATTAATACTTATACTTCTCAAACTACTGCAAACAACTAAAGAAGAGGAAAGGTGCCCAAACTTTTATAAGGTTGGAACTAACCTGATATCAAACCCAGATAAAGACACTACAAAAATAGGGCCAATATCCCTGATAAACATAGATGTGAAAATCCTCAACAAAATAGCAAAATCAATTCAGCGTTAAAAAGACCATACACCATGATCAAGTGAGATTTATTCCTGGAGTGCAAGGTTGATTCAATATCTGCAAGTCAATTACCATGATGCAGTACATAAGCAAAATGAAGAATAAAGACATGTGATTAGATCAAGAGATGCAGGAAAAAAAATCTGACAAAATCCACATCCAGTTATGATAAAAACTTTCAGCAAAGTGGGGATAGAGGGAACACACCTCAATGTCTCAATATAACAAAGGCCAAATAACATCATGAAGACTGACAGCCAACATATCAATGGTATAAAGCTAACAGCTTTTCTTTAAGATTAGGAACAGGACAAGTATTTCCACTTTCACCACTTTGTTCAACATAGTATTGGAAGTCCCAGCCATAGTAATCAGGCAAGAAAAATAGATAAATAGTATTGCAATTGGAAAGAAGTAAAACTGTCATTTTTTTTGATGACATAATACTATATACAGATCCTATGGAGTCCACCAAAAAATGATCAGAACTAAAATGAATTCAGTAAAATAGCAGGATGCAAAATTAATATTCAGAAATTGATTGGATCTTTATACACCAACTAGAGGATTGGTGCATGAAATTTGTGCACTTGGGGTTGAGGGGTCCCTTGCCCAGCCTGCACCCTCTTGCAGTCTGGGAGCCCTCTGGGGATGTCCAAATGCCATGGAGGCCAGAGAGGCTCCTGCCACCGCCAGCTGTGAGCTGTAAGCCCGGCCCACAGGGGGAGCACACTAACCACCAGAGGGCAGCTCCTGCATTGAGCATCTGCTCCCTGGTGGTCAGTGTGTGTCACAGCAACTGGTCGTTCCACTGTTCAGTTGATTTGCATATTAGCCTTTTATTATATAGGATAATAAACTGTCAGAGAAAATTTTAAAGAAACAGTGCCATTTACAATTGCACCAAAAAGAATAAAATACCTAAGAATAAATCTATCAATGAGATAAAAGACCTGTACTTGAAAAATTAAGACACCGAAGAGAGAAATTGAAGAAGATACCAGTAAATGGAAGGATATGTACAAACAAAACAAACTCAAATACAGAGAACAAATCGATGGTTGTCAGAAAGCAGGGGTTGGATGAAAAAAGAGAAGGGATTAAGATGCACAAATTGCCAATTATAAAAACAGTCATGGGGATGTGAAGTGCATCAGAGGAGATATAATCAATAATGCTGTCATTATGTTGGCGCGAGATAGGCACTATACTTACTGGGGTGATCACTTCAGAAGTTATATAAGTGTCTAATCACTATGCTGCACACCTATAACCAATATAAAACTTGTATACCAACTATAATTGAGAACGTTTTAAAATAATCCATCATTTTATACATGCCGAAACTGGCAAATGTTGAAGTCCAACAAGTTATGATAGGCAGACAAATGGCCCCCAAGATGTCCATGTCCTAATCACTAGACACGAGTATGTTCTGCGAGCTGCAAGGAAAAATTAAGAGTGCTAGCCCGCTGGTCTTGGACGGGTGGTGATCTGGGCCAGGCCGATGCAATCCAGGGCCCTTCATCACAGAGGAGGGAGAAGACGCCAGAGGTGCAGTGTGAGAAGGACACTACCTGCTGTCATTGGGCTTTGAGGGAAGCGGAAGGACCACCCACCAAGGCTGCAGGTGGCTAGTGACTTCTGGAAGCCTGGGCCTCCACATGGGAACGTGGCCCTGCAGACAACTTGATGTTTAGCTCAGTGCGACCCACTTTGGGTCTGACCTACAGCATTCTAGATTAACTGTGTGGCTCAGCCCCTGAGGGTGTAGTGACTGATCGCAGCAATGAGACACCAGTACATCCAGTACCTTCCCTGGCACACAGGAGGCCCTGGGAGCTGTGAGAACACAAGCTCACCAAAAGCAGGCCTGGGCACCAAGGAGACTTTCTGGAGGAAGCAGTGCCTGAGCTAAGTCTCGAGATTGAAGCCACGGAGGAAGGGGCCTGGGTTTTGAGAGACCCCGTGGAGCCCTGAGCTGGGGGTGGTGCTGGGAGGACTCGGATGGAGCCTAGAGTGTCCACGTTTGCCCTGTGCCACGCCCACCTTGGCTTCCCTGAGAAGGCTGGCAGACCTTGGAGAGAGGAGCCCAGCATCCTGGCCGAGGCTGCAGAGGCCCGGGCCAGGGCGCTGGTGGAGGGGAGACAGGGCCGAGGAGGGGTCTCAGTGGCTGCTCACCGTACTCGGTCGGGGTGAAGGAGGTGTGTGGGTGTCTTACGTGAGGTCTGGCACATGCTTTTACCACATTCCTTCCGCCACATTCTATTCTGCATCTCTAAAAGCTCTGTGCTCCTGCAGCCGTGCCAGCTCCTCCCTGTCCCTGGAGGAACGTGTGACACGGAACAGGGGTCACCCTCTGCCATCTGCTGAGAGGCATGCTGATGAGAAGGGGCGGGAGAGGGAGGGAAAATGACCACCATCTGCTCCGGTGCTTTGGGGAGAAGGAAAGGACTAGGTCGGGGAGATGGAATTGGTGACCCCCATTTAGTTCAAAGAGCAGCAGTCTTGGGGTCCCAGCTGAAAGGAACAGGTGTCCTTGGCGATGCCCTTACCAGACAGACGGCTTCTATGGTCCCGGCTGGTGAGTGGCGCCGGCTTTCCCAAACAACCCAGGCCCCGGGGTGTGGGCCGTCTGCACTGGGGCCTTGGAAAGCGCCCCTGGGCGGGGATGTGACCAGAGGTCTGGATGCACCCCTCACACTCTAAGGAGACACCGGTGTCCAAGCAAAGTGGGGATCAGAGGTGAGAGGTCATTGTGTAACCCAAATACTATAGGAACTGAACATTTTAATAACCCATTTCATCTTTTTTCTTTTCTTTTTCTTTATTTTTTCATCATCACTATTTATATCCCCCAACACACACACACCCATCTAATCTTTACAATAATCAAAATGGCCATTTGATAGATGGGGAAACTGAGGCCAGGCAGATGGAAAGGGCAGAGCTAGCCAGCGCGAGAGCCTGAGTTGAAGTTCTGGCGTGTGGCCCATGTGCTTCGTTTCCCCAGACAAGCAGGCGGGAGCTCCCCGAGGGCAGGGCCAGGCGTGAGGTGCCGGGACCCCACCCACACTTCCCCAGCCCAGCCCCGGCGCTGGTCCTCACTGGCTGAGGTGGTTGTGATCATGCCTTCCCCAGCTCCGCCTGTACAGGCGGATGAAGTGTAAGGAAGCCGAAAGCCCAGCTTGGAAAGAAGCTGTGGCTACAAGTCAGGGGTCCGCTGACTTTTCCTGCAAAGGGCCAGTGAGTAAATATGTTAGACTTCAGATCCTTGTCTACTTGCTAGCTGGAACATTAGATCCCTGTTTCTAACGACTCAACTCGAACACTTGGGCTTGGCTGCATCCAAATTGCACTTTATTTACAAAACGGTGAACCGGATTTGCTGGGCCCCACATACTAGTACTCAGAACCAGCTATGGGGGGACACGGGTAGGCCTCTCCTGTGGGGGCAGCTCTGTGGAAGCAGCAGTCAGTCCCCACCAGGCAGGACGGCTCAAGGCAGCCCCCCGTCTGCTTGACCACCTCACCCAAATAGAGAACTTGGTTAGAAACATAAAAAATCAAAGAAGAGGTCATGATGGGAAACCTCTAGGGGTTTGGGAAAACTTGGGAGGCACGTTGAGCTTCTCCATTCCCTGGAACAGGGGTTTAAGCCCCTCTCTCAGGGGCTGGGAGAGACCCCCTGCCGTTAGAGCGCCAGCCCAATATCTGTAAAACAGAAAAGGAGCTCTGGCTGAGATGGGAGGTGACAGGCCCTGGAAGCTGCTGCCTGCATTGTCCCTTCTTCCCGAAAATCACTGGACTAAGAGATGGTTTAATTAAAGTCTCCTTTAGCCTTGAGATTTGATCATTATAATGCAGGCTGCACCTTAGCTGAACACCACACGCCGGCCAGACCAGGTGGATCAAGAAGGGAAAGAGCAGCCGTGGTCACGCTCCCAGGTTAGCCACACAGGCCAGGAGCTGTTAATCGCTTGTTAATGAGCTCATGCGTAGGTGTGTCTGCCCTTGAACTCAAGGACTAGGAGGGTTTGTGCTCCTTTCCTTCCCACCCCGGGCACCAGGGCCCTCGTTGGGGAACTCTTGGAGGAGAGCCGTGGAGAGAGAAGCTGCGGTTGGGCACGTTTGCCTTCCTGTGGGGCTCACCGGCTGGTTGTGGGGAGCGTTCTGCAGTAGCAGTGTGCAGCTTGGAATCAGCAAGAGCCCCGATTCTGGAATATAATGGATGTTTAACTGCATGTGAGCCCAGCTTTCTCATTTTATCACAAGCCAACTTTATTTCACACACATACACACAGACACACTCAAACAATGTGTATGTTACTAAACCTCCCCCCCCAAAAAATAAAAACAAACAAAAAAACAAAACAAAAGTAGTAACTGTCCATCTGCGTGTGATGTTGCTCGATGAAAGATACTCAATGGAGGAAGGAAGGACCTGGCAAAAGAGGTCAGGGGTCCAAACGTGATCTGTCCCTTTCTGTCCTAAAAGACTGAAGTATTGTAGCAGCAATGGTAATAGCTAACGTATCCCAGATGCACTGAGTGCATAAATACTGACAGACATAAATGGAAAGATTTTTTATTCCCACGGGGTCTGCCAGGGCTGCCCTGACAAAGCACCACACACGGGGCTGCTTGTACCTCGGACACTGGTGTTCTCACAGTCAAGGCGCCTGCAGGGCTGGTTTCTCTTGATACTTCTCTCCCTGTGCTCACATGGCCTTTCCTGGTGTCCCTGCCCCCCTTATCATAAGGACATGAATTCTATTGGATTAGAGCCCCACCCTATGACCTCATTTAACCTTTACGACCCCTTGAAAGGCCCCTTCTCCAAGTACAGCCATGCTGGGGTTAGGGCTTCCACATACAAATCTAGCAGGGAGGGGCAGGCTTCGATTCACAACTCATGGACTATCTTCATCGTCACCACTGAACTCCAGGTAGGCACCGTAACATCCATTTTACACCCACAGCTGTGGAAGCTGAGGCTCACAGTGGGCAGAATGATCCTGCCTCTCACAGGCCCAGCGTGCTCCCTGTACGCAGACCCGAGGAAGCCCTCCCAGCCAGACACTTAGAAAGCTGTCTGGGTGGTGCAACCGTCAGCCCATGTGAGGACCAGGAATTAGGAAACACAGGCCCTGCCTTCCCCTAAGGCCTGTGCACTGAGTGGCTGCACAACATCCTAGCTCACCTCCTCTGTCCAAAGGGGGGACTCGCCTCTGCAGTGCATGCCTATGACAAGCACATCAGGTGACTTTCATCAGAGCCCTCAAACCATGAGAGCTGTGCAAGCACATTCCATCGTCATCCTCACGCCAGTTTTAAGAACAGTTAGCACTGAGACAGAGTTAGAAATCGCACAGAGCCGTGCCTGGAGTCCCAGGTCCAGGAAGAGGAGAATGAGCTGGAGAGGCCCCATGAAGCTCAGCATTGGAGGCGATGAGCGGCACAGACAGACAGTCTATTTGTGTCCCAAGCAGAAGGAATGACCAAGAAGGCAAAGGAGATGAGAATACCTCTGGAGGGTAAGAGAGACTGAATCTTAAAACTGATGGTTTCCCAAGAAATTAAAACAGAAGGAGTAAACAAAGACGAGGCTGAGGAAATTCTTTGGCATTGAAAAAATGTCCTTAAAGCTTTTATATTCTGAGGATAAAATATCCAGGAAAAATAAATACAGGTTCACAACAGATTTCCTGGGGAAAATATCAGAATCCAATAAAACAAAAGCTAGAGAAATCTAAGCGTAAAAGCCACAAATCTGACAATTTTATGCACAACAGACCTGCTGCTCATGCTTACGGTTGAGAAAAAGACACTCTCAGAAGAGTCAGAAAGCAATGCCAGTTAAAGAAAATAATGAAAAATAATGCCCGGTGGTGATTAATTTATCTTGGTATTAAAAACAATAGAAAGCTGCAATTAATAGCACAGTAATGAGATAAGGATTAACCCTCCCACCAATGGAAGTGAGTTAATAGCCTCAAGACAGATCCTTCTAATTTTGTACAAGTTAGGGGCACTGTGAAGATTCACACTATCACTGCTACTTTTCAAAATTTTACTGAAGGTTATAGCCCACGTAATAAGAAGTATAAATATTAGAAAGAGAAATACAAAACTATTTACAGATGATATAATAGAAGATATCCCCTACAAAATTCTAAGAGTGTAAATTGACAAATCACTGATAAAAAAGCAAAAATGGTCAGCTATTAGATCAACATAAAAATAACAAGAAGGTATCCGAGGAAATTTTAAAAAATTGAGTTAACAAATAGCAACAAAATTGGCTGTATAAGAAATAAGACATTGATAGAGACAACAGCAAAGCCTCCCTGAACAAGAACTGTGTAGAAATGGGGTGATTTACCATGTTCATGAACAAGAAGACTCAATAGTATAAAAGTGTTTTTCAGTTTTTCCCAAATTACTTCATAAATTAAATGCAATCCCAATCACATTTTACATAGAATTTGAAAAGCTTATTCTGAAATTCAGAAGAAGACAATTTTTTTTATTTATTTTTTTTTTTTTGGAGGGAGGGGAGAAATACAAAGGAAGTCTTCTCCCACCAGATGCCAAAAATATATGACAAAGCTATTGGGATACAGAAATGAGTCAATGAAGGAGAATACAGAGAATATGGGTAGAAATGAAGGTTTAATGTAGGTTAAAGGAAGTATTTCACATGAGCAGAGAAGGACTTTTCAATGATTTGTGTTAAAACATCAGCTGTGCACTTAGAAAAAAATATAAGTTGGATCCCCCACTTTATAAGACACAAAGAAGTAAATGTTAGTAAAAACCAAAAGCTATTACATTATTACAATAAAATAGGAGCAAATGCTTTTGGTTTGGGGGCTTTAAAAACCATAAAAGAAAGACTGATAAATCTGAACATACAACAAATCCTGGAATCCCATCGTGTTATCAGGTTGTTGATGTGCTGTAGGCACTTCACTTTCATTTACATCAATTAGCAACTAATCATTAGCAGTGGTCGGCAAACTCATCAGTCAACAGAGCCCAATATCAAAAGTACAAAGACTAAAATTTCTTTTGAGAGCCAAAATTTTTAAAATATATATTTTGCTGATTTTTTTACAGAGAGGAAGGGAGAGGGATAGAGAGCCAGAAACATCGATGAGAGAGACAGACATTGATCAGCTGCCTCCTGCACACTTCCAATTAATTTCCTTCCAATGTGCATGAATCCGTGCACCGGGCCTCTCATACATATATATAATTTTGGAGCAGTGGCACTAAGTGAGCAATTCCCAGAAAAGGAAATATCAACACCCGATGAGCACATGAAAACATGTTCCACCTCATGAGTAACCAGATAAATGCAAATTAAAACAACAAAATAACATTTCCACCTTTTAAATTGTCACAAACTTAAATAGTATGCCGATGTGCTTTCACACAGTGCTGCCGGTACACTGCTGTGACCATTCTGGAGAACGTTTTGGCAGTAACATATGCACAGAACCTAGAATGGTGCAATTCCAGGCCTCAGCTCCTCTGCAAAGCATTTGCCCACATCAACAAGAAAGCTGAGTGAGTGTGTTCATCGCATCGTCTGTGTAACAGCAACGTCGGGAGACAACCCAAATGCCAGCTCCCGGGGGAATGACACCCACAGGAACAGCTGCCGATGGTGTGGGTGTTAACACGCAGGCAAAGGGCTGAAGACACATCGCCCCAGAGGACGGAGCGGACAGGCAATCTGCCTGTGGCTAGTGTCAGGGAGCCCTTCCATCTTGTGAACAATCGAAAAGCCTGCAGGTTGTTCAGAATGTCCTTTCCTAAAGGCAGTGAGAGTCCCTCACCTGGGTGATATATTTAATGTCTTGAAAAGGATCTTGAGAAATAGCTGCCTAAGGAAATGGGCCACGGATCCGAGCAGGGGATGGGACTCAGGGAGGCGGTGGCTGGGTTTGCTTAACCAGGAAAAGCCATATCAGGAGTAAAATGTCCTGTTTGTTCAGGTTCCGGGAGATTCACTTACTAACCCAGGGTGTCCTCCGGCCCCCAGTGCCACAGCCACATCAGCGACAAAATCAGAACTCCTGCTCTCCAGTCCCAACGCCACCACCTCCACAGCAGCATTCTGTGCACAATCCTTTCTGTTTTAGTCCCTACCCCAGGATGTGCTTTTCAGTGGTTCTAGAGAGAGGAAGGGAGAGGGGGAAGGAGAGAGCAAGAGAGAGATGAGGGAAAAACATCTATTTAATTGCCTCTCATATTCACCCCAAGCAGGGATTGAACCTGAAACCTAGGCATGTGCCCTGACTGGGAATCGAACCCGAGACCCTTCTGTGCAGAGGATGATGCTCCAACCAACTGAGCCAGCTGGTCAGGGTGGGGCAAACCTTTTGACATCACTGAGTCTAGGACCTCCAAATCCCTACATCCACAGAACATGGCACGTCCCCATCTTCCTGGTAATCTGAGACGTACACAACATGACATAAGCAGAGTGCTCTGAAAGCTGTCATAAAACCACAATGACAGACACAGTGTGACTCCCCCAAGTAACAACAAGCACCAGGATAAAGTATGCACATCCTCATCAAATAACTGAAATCACATTTAAAATAGCCATTTGCCCCCAAATTTCTCATCAGTTTGATAGCTCATATCACATTCTGAAATAAAACCCAGATGAAATCATCAAATAGTAAAATAAATAAATAAACAAAATAAAGCAATATGGTTCCTGAATATAAAGAAAATATCTGATCACACAAAAAATTTAAACTTCTTAACATCAACTAATATAAGCAAGCATTAAAAGGTAGACAACAAACCTTCAACACAAGAAATACCACATTTTATACAGAAATATCACTCAGGAACCACTGTGAGAAATGCAATTCTCTAACAGAGAACAGACAATTTCCAGAATTATACGCCAATAAATTAAGAAAGTGTGTGACCGTGGTGAAAATCAAGAGATGAGAAATTAACAAATGCGATACCATTACTGAATACCACGTTGGACAAAATTGCAAATACCAGCAACACTTAATGCCTCAAAATGGTGTCCGTGGACCCTGGAGACAGTGCTGGCCAGGGAGGTGCACACCCCATGCCTGCCATTTAGGGCTTTCCAGGACCCACGTAAAAATAAATGGGTCGGATCAATCTGTTGTTCTACATCAAGGGTTATTTTAACTTGCTATAAATTATTACTGAGATATTTACATTTTGGGAGGAGTATGGCTCTTTGAAATTTAATGTGCATTTTATTCTTATAGCATCTTAATCCAGATCCTCAGTTTTTATTGGAAATATGTTTTAAGTTTCTAAAATTTTTGGTTGATAAAGGCGATTCACATACTGTTCCAAATGTCAGTTTTTCCCAGTGACTGAATTGAAGATCAGGTTTGAGAATTTATCCTAAATTAAAATGAAACACAATTCAGAGCCTTGGTTTCTTGGTTGCACCAGCCACATTTCTCATACTGGCTACTATATGGACAGTGTAGTTCTAGAAAAATCTACTGCCCCACCCCAGGCCGGCCCTAGGCAAAGGCTGCTCTCAGCCTCTGGAAACCTAACACAGTGGCTCTTGGATCAATACCCATGAAATTTGCAGACTCACCACTGGGTCCCATGCAGGTGCCTTCCTCCTCTGGTGGAAATGCCCATGTCCTTGTCTGTTCCCACAGTGACCGGTTTCCCAGGAGACACATCTTTCATAAGAACATGTGAGTTCTCATGACCTAAATGTAAATAACAATGGGAATAATAAGGATGGATGTTGGGCGTCATTTAACACTGGTGGGTCTTGATCCAGCATCTAGAAAGGTTCTGGAATCTAAAGAGGTGGCTGTGCTTAGATTAAATAAGAGTATAGAAATGAAACATAATTTTGAAAGGCATATTGGGGGAGGCAGAGGAACCTGGCTGAAGAAACCAAGTTCTCATCATCTCAGGACCCCTTGCTTTTTATTAACACAAATTGTCCTAATGCAAGGTGGAGATATACACTTCAAAGGGTACGGTTTGTATGAAAGCATTGTCAGATTGGGGAATTGCCTTCAGCTGTTCAGGTGTTTGGCCAACAGGAGGCAATAACATGTAGATTAAGACAGTGTTTCCCAACCTTCTCTCATGATGAGAATCACCTGGTGGAGTTGTTAAAACACAGATTCCTGAATCCCAACTAAGAAGTGCTAAACTAGAATTTTTGGGAACATATAGGTAAAATTGTATACTTAACTAGTGCTCTAAGACAGATTTTATATACAGAGCACTAAGTTAGGTATGCAATTTTACCTATATGTTCCCAAAAATTCTAGTTTAGCACTTCTTAGTTGGGATTCAGGAATCTGTGTTTTAACAACTCCACCAGGTGATTCTCATCATGAGAGAAGGTTGGGAAACACTGGATTAAGATGCCCTGAGCTGTCTGACAGCAAGCAATCAATTTAATGCATCCTTTTCAGGTTTGGGGAAATGCCTTTAGCCATTCCAGCAGGTGATAACATATATGACTCAACCCTTGTTGAGTCCTCAAGTTCCATCAACCTTTTGATGAGATTTGCGATTATGACATGCTAGAACTGGCTCCCGGTAAAGAATGATAATAAAAAGCAATAGGTCAGACCGTGGCATCAAATGCCCAAAGTCCTTTATTAGCAGCCTGTGCCCTCCTGTGCACAGGCAGAAAACAGGCTCAGAGAAGGAAAGGAACACAGCCACACTCTCGGTAAGAGGCAGAGCCCTCACTGTTGGAACCAAAGCTAAGAGGCCCTTCCCCGTGTTCTCTCCTCCATGCTGTTCCCCATTCCGTTTGTGAGCCGCCTCCCCTCCCCGTGTGCTCTCATCTCTCCCCAGTCCCAGCAAGGACGCCCTGCACTTGCTGGAGCCACTGGCCACCACCGCCAGCCACAACCCAGCCACTCAGGTGGCTCCAAAGGCCTGTGGCCTGAGTGCTGGGTGCTGCCCTGGCCACCAGGCCCCACTCAATCCCAGCGGCCATGAGCTTAGGTGGGACATTCCCAGAGGAGGGCTGTCAGCAGACTCGGGTTAGCATCCTGACCCACCAGCCAAGGGCCCCAGCTCCCTGCCTCCTGGAGTTGAGCGTATGCCAAGTGCCCGGCCCAGAGCAGGTGCCCAGAAAATGACGGCGCCAGTCACCTGTCTGCACAGATGCTGAAATCCTGTGAAATGTGTGCCCCCTCTCAGTTAAGAAATGTGTGGCCAGCAGAAGGGGTTGGATGGGAAGGAGTCAGGGGGTCTGTGACCCCAGAGCCAGGACGCCCAGGTGGGAACCTCACTGTGGATTCCCAGGCTGCTCCTTTGATATTGCTGAACCTCAGTCTTCCCATCTGCAAAGTGGGAACACTACAGCAACCAGTTCCGGGGGCTGAGGAGAGCACTTCACGAGGGAAGGCACAAACGATGCTTAACTTAGCACCTCACAGCCCATGTTCATAAAGGAGGTGATGAGGATGGAGGTGGTGAAGGAGGTAATACCCTGTTCTAGTGCCCTTTACGGAAGCCGCTGCTCTCACCTCCCTCTGGACGCGCTAAGGCAGTGGGTCTCAAAGAACAATCCCCAAACCTGCAGCATCAGCACCGCCTGGAGGGGGCAGCGCCCCTCGGCCAACCATGCAGCCTGGGTCCTGCGCTCGGAACGGCCCTTTGATTGGTTTCAGGCTCGCTGTCCCCATCTCCAAAGTCTCCATTTGAGCAAAGGGCCTGCATGCTGCAGCCAGCCTGCCCAGAGCTCCTTAGAGATGCAGATTCCCATGCCGCTCTGAGGGCGGGGCCCAGCAGCTGTGTTTAATCACTGAAGCCTGCAGCCCGTGGAAGCCTACGGAGGGATGGGACCAGCAGTCCTGCTTCCTGCCCCAGCCTGGGCCTCCCCTTTACTGACCCCGATTGCTGTCTAATAGGAAGCTAGTGACACCTCCCTCGAATGCAAGGCCCCCTCCAGGCCCAATAACGGACTTCCCATCCATAATTTGTAATCTTTTCTTGAAGAGGCCCAAGTCGTGTTATGCTTCAGCCCTGAGGCACCTCTGGCTGCTCAGTAACTATGAGGGTGCTCCTCAGGCCTCAGGTACCGCATCACCCAGAGGGTGTGATACAACCAGATGGCTGGGCCTCACCCTCAGAGCCAGGTGATGCTGATGCAGGGACCACACTGTGAGAACCCTGCTCTGCGGGCCTTCTTCCCACCTCCATCTGCCCCTACTCTGCCCTCCACCCCAACTTCATGTGGCTAAAGCTGCTCCTTCTCCCAGCACATGCCCTTGACTTCAGCCTCCGAGGCTGGGCCCATCCTGCAGGCCGCCCTAAGCTCTCTCTCGTTCCTGAGCAGGCCCCAGCAGACCTGGAAAAGCTGGCCTTGATCTGGATTTCCCGCACCCACTCTACACCTGCCGCCGCATTCTCCCTCTTCAACCTGCCCCAGGAGCTCTGCTCAGGGTCACAGGAGTCTGTCCGGCTCCTCAGGAGGCCTGGCCCTCAAGGGGACTTTCTGCACCTCGCACCCCCCCACCCCTACCCCAGGGCAGTGCATGCTTTCCCGGGGAGACACAGGTGCGGAGGAGCTGGGGACTCAACCTCTGCCTCCAGGAGGCGTTAATACCCGGAGGTGGCGGCTGCTCCCAGCACTGCAGTCTCTGGAGCTGCTTCCTAATTAGGTCACAGCCAGCAGAGGGGACGAGGGGACTCAGGGACACAGGGACGGGCAGGGTGCCGGTCTCCTTCCTGCTCACTCGCCCTTCTCTCCACGGACACAGCCCCACGTGTGGAGCTTGTGGCTTAAAGAGCCTCCAGCAGCACTTGGCCCTCTCCCAGCCAGTCTGTCTGTCCTGCATCCCCCACAGGAAGGAGCTGGGCCTTCTCCTCATCCTGCCCTGTCCCTGGATGTCCAGCCCTCGTCCCCTGGCCATGCCCCTGCCCCACGCACAGCTCTCCTCGCTCACCCCTCTTCTCCCTACACTCAGCGGTCAGCCGAGTCCCCAGAGGGGGGTGAAACCTCAGAGGCTGGGCCACCGGCTGGTCACCAGGGACATGGACATACTTGTGAGGCCCCGGGGCTGCCCCAGCCGCCCCAGTTCGCCCTGCGAGGAAGGGGAGGAGGGGGCCGCTCACCTCTCTGGCTTCCAGAGGCCTCCTCCTAGGCTTGCCAGAGACTGCAGAGACCCAGCGCAGGCTGCAGGGCTGTGGGGCTTTGGGACCTGGGCCTCAGGCTGGCTTAATGTGCCCACAGCTGCGGGCCTCGGGCAAGCTCACTGCGGCCTCCGGGCACAGCTTGGGGAACAGCCCTGGGGTGAGGGTCGAGGGGGGGGGGAGCTGCATTTTCAAAAGCAACACCCAGTACACAGAGGGAGACCTGAGGACCGTGCTCAGGGCCTGCTGTTCTGTGGGCCTCCTCAGGCTTTTATACGGAGACCTGAGGGGCTTCAGCTGGGCCGGTTTCTGCTTTCCTCACGTGCATTTACTTCTAATCTCTTAACGAGCCAAGGGGAGGCTCTGCAGAGAGAGACAAGGAGACAAAGCTTTCTTATTACAAGCCACCTCCCAGTTTACCCAAGGTGGCACGCCCCCTGGAGGGATGTGGAACCTACCGCAAATTAGGAAGTTCAAGGCCTGCGCGCACCACGAGCTGTGTGACCTTAGAAATCATCTCGGACTTCTCTGAGCCTCTTTCCCGCGTCTGTGGAGGGTGAATAATAATACCTGTCTTTCTCAAGGGGCTGTAAGTATTAACTGAGATAATCTTCATTGCAAGTTCATTAACTATCAGCTGTTTATTTCATTAACAAACATTCATCGAGCGCCGGGTATGCGCCAAATCCTTGGCTAAGATCTGGGGATTAAGAACATGTTTTAAAAGGTCACTAAGCAGTGACCTTTTGAGATGGTCTGTGCTCTTCAGTAGTTCAGTCTAACAGGAAAGGGATATATACTGCTCTAATAGTTGACAGTTTATTTTCAAAATGCCCCAGACTTACCTTCCTTCATGTTTTTTGAGCCTCTGAGGTGACTAGTATTGTGGATATTTTCTCAACGAGGAAAGGGGCTCCAAGGGGAGCAGAGCAGGGCTGGGGTGAAGGGGGCTGCCTGGGAAAGCACCGTGTGCCCTCCACTCCCTCCTCCTCCCCTTTTCCCTCCCCCTCCCCCCTGCGCTTCTGACAGGGTCCTCACTGGCCCTAGCCTTCTGGAGTCACAGTCTTCCCTAAACCCCCTGTAGAACTCAGTACCTCTCAGCCATCTGTCCAGCCCGGGAGGCAGTGGAACTGTCCGTGCTCCTGTGAAAGCCTCCTACCATCGGCTCCTTTCGGGATAAAAGTAGAGACTATTGGTTAGGGATTTACCCACCTCCATGCATGCACCCCGAAACTGATGATTCCAGGCTTGTGAGATGTGAGTCATCTTCTCTTTTTCTCAAGAGCAGGGGGTCATTATCAGCGGAAAGGGAGGGACCCCCTCTGTGCCCGGCGTCTGAGGGTGGGGTGCTGGAAATAACCTGTCCCGTGGCGCAGAGGGGGGCCAGGCCGTCAGCGGCTCGGAGAAGCATCCCCAGGCTCCGCTGCTGGAAGGAGGCCGAGCATGGAGCGCCCTCCGAGCCACCCACAGCCTCCCCCCCCTCCCCCCCCCCCCTCCCGTCCTCCCCTTCCCCGGCACCCCTGCCAGCACGGAGCACCAGGCCGGGGGCTGACCCTGGCTGCCATTCCAGACAGCTCTGTAATTATTCTTCAACTAAGCGGCGACCTCTCGGCCTTCTCTTTTGGGAGCGTGTGTGTTTCCGATGTGTCTTTCATCTTGGCCCGATGCCCGAATAATTTTATTTCCTTGTCTTCTCCGGGGTTATCCTTTAGACACAACCCCAGAATATCCAGGCCGACTTGGTTTCTCTTTCCTTCTGCTTTTTCCTGTTGTTGGATTCTTGAAGGAGCCCACCGCCTCTCTGACCCCCGTGGCCCATTTGTGAAAGGAAACGCTGTGATCGGTTCATAACAATTAGAGTCATAGAAGTCAGGACTCAGCTCACCACGTTGCTGTCAGCTGCTTCTGTCTTTCTCCTCTGTCCTAATCAGGGCCGTGACCCTAATGTTCCAAACCGCACCCCAGCACAGCGGCTTCCTGGGGGGCGCTCTCTCCCGGGTTTGCAGATGCCTGCCTTCTCCTGCACGCTCCTGTGGCTGAGAGAGAGGGCGAGGGAGGGAGAGAATCAGAGGAAGAGGGAGAGCGGGAGAGAGAAAGAGAAGGAGAGAGAGAGAGGGAGAGTTTGAGCTCTGATCTCTTCCTCTTCTAATAAGAACTCTAAACTAAGGTGACCAGACGTCCTGCTTTTGGCCGAACAGTGCGGATTTTTAACAATTTGTCCCGTGTCCCACATCCCGCATTGTTTTTTAAAAAAAGTCCCGATTTTCCAAAAATTGGGACTTTTTTAAAACGCCGCGGAAGTGGGACAAATTGTTTAAAATCGGGACTGTCCCGCCAAAAGCGGGACGTCTGGTCGTCTTACAAACCCAAAAGAACCTCACACTCATGAGCTCATTTAAACCTAATCACCTCTCACAAGCCCTGCCCCAACAGCATCCCATCGGGGTGAGGGCTTCCCCATGCGGACTTGGGGGTATGAACATGCAGTCCACCGCACACCACGACGGGCTTTCTTCCCATACAAACATGTCTTGAAACTCAGTGCTCCGATCAATCAATCCGCCTCTCCTCAGGTGAAAGACATCAATAAGGAGAAATGCTGTTGTGGCATCAAACAGCTGAAAATGAACCAGGCCGTCCATTCATAAACTGTAAATAGAATCGATCTTGAGAAATATAATAAGAGTGTCTATTCTGTTCCGCAGAATAAAAGGCACCCATAGGAGCACATCGGGGTTTCCATCTGTTTGATGCCTTGGCGGGCAGGACGGCCACGGTGCCAGTCGCACAGTGACAGGAGGGTTTTGATCTGATGGACAAGCCAGGGGTGTCCACCCCACTTGACCCTAATATTCCAAAGGACACCCCAGCACGGGCGGCTTCCCAGGAGGGCTCTCTCACTGGTTTGCAGATGCCTGCCTTCTCCTGCGTGCTCAGTGGCTGAGAGAGAGGGTGAGGAAGGGAGAGAATCAGAGGAAGAGGAAGAGGGAGAGAGAGAAAGAGAAGAAGAGAGCTCTGGCCGTTGCTCTGTCCCTGGGCCGGGAGAGGCTGACGAGGAGCAGGTGCCCGCTGAATACTGCAGAGCTGAGAGTCACGAAGGGGTGTCTGGGATGTGGTGGCTCAGTCCTCTGAGTGAGATGGCCCAATCTCTGGCTTCTTCCCTGTGCCTGGTTGCCTCCTGATCCATAGACAGTGTTCCTCCCTGGCCTCGCCTATAGTCCCCTCCCCCAGCGCAGCTCTGGCTTAGGGGTGGAATGGAGAAGATGATGGGAGTTGAGATTGCCCTATGAGATGTGTCTTAGTTGGGCCCCTTGGTTTACAAACAACAGAAAACCAGTTTATCCAAAGAAGGAGAGCTGTTGGTGCATTTCACGGAGCAGCCAGGCTTCAGGTACGGCTGGACCCAGGGGCTTACTTGGGGTCCTCACCTCTTCTTTCGTGTTCTCTCCCCGACCCCATTTCTCTGCTCTAGTTTCCTCCTGATGCTTCCCTGCCAGTGGGGTTCTCTCGCAGCAGAGTCTCTCCTCTGAGTCCTGAGACTGGCTGACGTGGTCAGGCGCCCTCTCTGCATCCTGGCACCAGAGCCAGGCCCTCTGACATGTCACGTACACCCCTACGTCCACCGTGGCAAAACCCAGGACCGGGTCCGACCCCACCTACACGACAGGCTGCACAGGGAGAGGCAGCCCCCAGGCAAACCAGACGGCGCCGCGGAGGCTGCACAGGTACAAGCAGCAGAAGCCGTGGGGCTGTGGTGGTTCCCGTGGCCTGGAGTCACCTGGATGAAGGCTCGCTTTGTGTGCACAGGAAGACTGTGAACAGGGTCCCAGCGCCGCCCATGAAAGACGGATGAGCTGGCGGCCGGGAGATGATTACAGTGGGACTGAGCTGTGAGATACACAGAGTGATGGCAAGAATTTGCAGAAAGGACATAAGAAGGAGCGAGAGGCATGGGGGAGCGTGGGCTGGAACACACGTGGGGTAACTGGGGGCACACCCCCTCATTTAAGACGACTGAGGAAGGGGACAGCGGGGAGGGGGCAGCTTACACTCAGAGGGAGCTGTAGGCACAGCAAGATCCGACCTGGTCAGCCATGTCCCGGGGGCGGGCAGAGCCAGAGCTCAGAGAGGAGGCTGGGAAGATGGGGGGTGGGGACTGACCCAGAAAGAAGGGTCAGTGGCCTCATCATCAGACAAACTGAGGAACCGGGGCTTCTCCCTCACAGGTTTCAGACTCGCTCTCATGCTGTAACTCACGCTGTAACTCACTCTGTTAGAATCTTTCTTCTCCAAAGCCCCGCGGAGCCCTGCCACTGGGGGATTCAAAGGACTCCCCTGCTTTTCCCTCTGAAACAAAAGCACGTGGTGAAGTTTATCAGAACCAGTTACGATCTGTATCCGCTGTAACCCTTTAGGCCAGTGGTCTGCAAACTGCGGCTCTCGAGCCACATGTGGCTCTTTGGCCCCTTGAGCGTTCTAACGCCACTTCTTCAAAATAGACTGGCCCAGGCCGAAAACTGACTTCTGCGCATGGGCCATGAAGTTTCAATCGCACTGTATGTGCGCGTCCGCACGTGGCATTTTGTGGAAGAGCCACACTCAATGGGCCAAAGAGCCACCTGTGGCTCTTGAGCTGTGGTTTGCAGACCACTGCTTTAGGTACTGACCATTTCCCTTTCTGCCCAGTTTGATCTCCAGACAGCACCTGGTGCCCAGGGCCCTGGCTGCACCGGTGGGTTATTTGTTATTTAATCCGCACACCAGGTGCTCAGCGGGACCCACCCAGCGCAGCCAGCCAGCTCAGGGCCCTCGGAGGACCCGGCCGGGCCAGGGTCCGCAGGTTCCCCACCAGGGACGCAGAAAGGAGGCCCCGTTCTCCGGCATCTGTGCCATCACCTCGGAAAGGCCCACCTAGCCCGGGAGATGCTGCTGAGCTGTCCGCACACCAGAAAGCTTGTTTCCTGAAGTGACCATGACAGCGTCTCTGCAGGGGGCTGGCTCTTGGATGTGCCCTCTGAAATCCCTCCCTCCGTACAAACAGCCAGATGGGCAGCGGGCAGAGGCCGCCGCTAATTAGACGTGGCAGCAGTGTTTACACCCCGCTGGCCAGTTACGTGGGGAGGTGAGAGCAAAGCTAATGACACTCCCTTTTCCTCTGGCCAGGCGCTGCGGCCCCGGTAGGGGTGCAAGGCTGGCCCATAAACCCCTCTGCTGGAGCTCTGGGCGTGTGTGACTTTATGGCTCCAATTCCTTGGAGAGAGAAAAAATAAAAAATAAAACCAAACAACCCTACTTAACTAAACCGAATCTTTTTAAAACTAGATAAAACTTGGTTCCATTTGTCAGAGGAGGCATAATTTTGGAATGGAAAGAATTTGCTTCTCAGTCTGACTCCGAGGTGAGCAGAGGGACCTCCATGTTGGACGGAAGACAAACTGGGACCCTGATTGGTAACACGGCCCACCCTGAGCAGCTAAGGCAGCTGCGGGCTTGCCCTGGGGCCAGGCCCTGGCAGGCTACCTCTGCGGTGTAGGAGGTAGAGACACACAGCCTGGGTTTGAATCCCAGCTCTGCTACTTGCAAGCTGTGTGATCTTGGGCAAGTTCCTCAATGTCTCTGTGCCTCAGTGTCCTCATCTGTGAAATGGGGACAGTAACAGTACTTACTTTGTTGGGTCGCTTTTGTAAGGGAAGCACTCAGGAGAGTGACTGGACATGAAGCTGGCTTCCCGGTGGCTCGGCTGTCCTCTCCTGTATGGATCGGGGCAGCTGCTTTTTTCCTTTCGAGGCTGAATTATAAAAATACTGACTGCTGCTTGCTCTTCATTGCACCCCCCCTTCTCTTGCCCCTTTCCTGGTTGCCATGGCCATTCTCAGGGCCTTTGGTAATTATCACCAACAATCGTATCTTAGGAATTCAGGAATATAAATCTATTTTTAAGGAGCCAACATGGAAGACTCAGCACATGAGAATAGTTGACAGGAAATAGTGAGCTCCTTGTGAGGTACCACAGGGATCTGTCCTTGGGGGCAGGGGTGGTTTGTGAAAAATCAAACGTGTAATGTTTGAGGACAATCAGCATCATTATTACTTATCGTGTGCATAATCTGCACCGAACACCATGCCAGAGCATTAAAAAATAAGCTCAGCTCTAGCTGGTTTGGCTCAGTGGATAGAGCGTCAGCCTGTGAACTATGCACATTCCCGGGTTGCAGACTCGATCCCCAGTAGGGAATGATTCTCTCATCAATGATGCTTCTACTTCTCTTCCACTCTCCCTTCTGTTCTGAAATCAATAAGAAGAAAGAAAGAAAGAGAGAGAAAGAGAGAGGCAGAGACAGAGACAGAGAGGAAGAATTGTATCTATTTTATAGATAAAGAAACCTAGTCCCCCAAACAGGCAATTACCTGCCCAAGGCCACAGAGTTATTGAGTGACAGACGGGACTCAGTCCCAGACAACAACTTCTCCTCCTCCATCCCTTCCCTGCCTCGCCTCCTCCCTCCTTCCCTGGCTTGGATGTGGGGAAACACAGCAGAGGCAGGGAGACTGGTTCGGAGGCTGCAGCAATGGCTCAGTGACCTGGATGACAGCCATGCTGTGGGGATGCCATTTACTGAGTGCCCACTGTGTGCCTGGCACGGGGCTGACCCAACAGGCAGTCACTTCACCCTCACCCAGGTGCCACTATCTTATGCAGAGGGGGTTTGCAGAGTTTCAAAACTTGCCCCGAGAAAGGCAGCCACAGTGGCCCAGATGGGATTTGGGTTCAGAGTCTGTTTGGAGCTCTGGGTGTCAACCATTGTGCCACGGATCCAGGGCACTGGGCTATTCCCAGTGGTGAGAGATCAGACATGGCGCATGGGGCAGAGGAAGGGCTGGGATGAATTTCCAGTTCAAGGCAGAGGTGCAGCAATGTCACTTGTCAAGAGGGAGAGAGAGAAAAACATTGATGTGAGAGAGAAACATCGATGGGCTGTCTCCTGCACACCCCCTACTGGGTATCGAGCCCACAACCTGGGCATATGCCCCGGGAATCGAACCAGCAAATCCTTGGTGCATGAGACGATGCTTAAAGAGTCACACTGAAGGGGGGGGGGGAGGAGCAATGTTAAAATATGTACACAGATAATAATTGAATAAAAAAAATAAATTAAAAAAAAGAGTCACACGGGCTAGGGCTCTCCTCACAAATGGTTTATGCAGAAGTTATCATCACAAAAGTGCTAATTAATGCCATTGGTGTCAAAGCATCCCAGAGACAGAGGTACTGAGAGGGCTGCTTGGGACATAGGAAGCATCAATATTTTAATGCTCTCACTGGAGTCAAAGGGTGCTGTTTGCTGGGGGTTGGCAGGGTCTTGGGGATGGAGGAATAATCAGAAGGAAGGCTCATGATCTGGGAGGGTCGCTGAGTGGAGTACATCAGTTGGGAGTGAACAGATATTTATAAGCCGTTCCAGGACCGGAGAAACAATGCTGATCCTGCCCGCAGGACCCGTGGCTTGTCTGACAAACGTGGGAGCCGGAGAAGTGCAGCGTGCGGGACAAGTATGGTGCAATTCCGTTTAAGTGGCTTTTCAGGAAACCCGGGACAGCCAGGATATGTAGTTGAGAATATGATGTTGCAGTGGTGGTTTCAAGAAAAGCAAATTCAGCCGAAACCGGTTTGGCTCAATGTATAGAGCGTCAGCTTGGGGACTGAAAGGTCCCGGGTTCGATTCCGGTCAAGGGCATGTACCTTGGTTTCGGGAATATCCCCAGTAGGGGGTGTGCAAGAGGCAGCTGATCGATGACTCTCTCTCATTGATGTTTCTAACTCTCTATCTCTCTCCCTTCCTCTCTGTACAAAATCAATAAAATATATTTTAAAAAAAAGCAAAAAAAAGCAAATTCAATCTTTCAAAGACCGTAAAGAGGCAACACTGTCTAATTTTTCTGTGAAAGTCTGAGAAGACCGTTTTAAGATCCAAGGAGAGACTTGATTATGGCAATGTAGTAAGCCATGCCCTACCTCTGCTCTTTCAGGGTCCCCAACACACCCGGAGGCGGGGCTTCAGCCAGATGGCCACCCGTTCTCTAGGGATGGCCACCTCTTTCATGTATCTTAACTCACTTTATTCCATATTCATTGCCAAGTATGCATAGAGTAGCTTCTTGGTGCCCCAGGCACAGAGCTAGGCACAGACTGGGAAGCGAGCACATGAGACAGACAAGTCCTTGCTGTTCTGGAGCTTGCATGCTGGTGGGGGATACACACTGAGTCTTCATGATGCCTCTGAGGGAGTGCAAGGGAGGGGGGAGGTGCTGCCTGGGATGAAGATCGGGACCACAGACCACAGGGATGTGAGTGAGGGATGGCCACTGACAGGATTGATTTTGAACTAAAATCAAAATGACGACCAGAAGCTAATGTCCATCAGAGGAAACACCAGTGTAAAGGGCAGTGGGACGGCCAGCAAGGGTCAGGCGGCGTGGACGAGGCTAAGAGGCAGAGTGAGGCAGTGATGGGGCCTGGAAAGCCATGGGAAGGAGTCTGGACTTTAGGTGAAGTGCAAAGTCACTCTAATGAAGAAAATTACCTTTTAAAGACAAGTATCAGAGCAGAATAATGAAGAATGAAAGGTATCTGATAATTATTCATATTCAATAAACTTTATTTACATAGATAAAACCTAAAGGAAAAATCGGTCTGCACATTTTGTGTTTGTATGGTCACTAATGTTAAAAAGAATAATGGAAACAAAAATCAGTGAGAGGAAAAAGAAAATTAAGTAAATCTTTTCTAGAAAGATGCTAGAAGTCATTACTCTTAGCAACCATATATGAGCTCTCTGATGACATAAGACAGTATTCTGTGAAGTTATAAGAAAAATCAGTATCACATGTCAATTACTATCTTTTGCACATACAACCAAAACTGCTAAGGTTATCAGAATAAGAAATCCCTGGTGTCTATTACGCAAAGCTTTTAACAGAACTTGCCTTGACAACTTATTCCTAATCATCTCTCCCAGCTTAATACAATATTGCCACTTCACTTCATGACTCACATAGCTCTTGTAGGCACTACTTGGGGAATAAGTTTTAAGAGTTCAAGTAAATGCAAATGATGTTTTTCTATCTTTTCTCCAAAGATTTCATGTTAGAATATAGACTATAACATTAAACTATATTATGTATATATAGTTTCTACTGATAAGCACTTCAAACAGCATTTAGAACAGAATAAACACCCCAAAACCTTAGCACTGATGACCATGTGACCATGTTTTCTTGTTTTTCACAGTAGAGGGCACTTGTTTACCATTCTTTCTTTTTTTATATTTTTTCTTTTTTCTTTTTATTTTTAGAATCTCATAATGCTGAAAAGCACAAGCTATGATGAAATGTTCTGTCTACTTGTTCCATAAAGTTTACTGGATTCACCCCACCCCACCCATTTTCCAACCTCGGGAGAAACATCACTGAAGACTAGCGATAAACGTATTGTAAAAAGTGAAGCAGTTAGATGATCCTCTCCCCACTGGGCCTGCGAAGAGTCTTGGCCACCCAATTTTAAGTCACTTTAAATGACCTTCCCCTGAGGCAGCCTCCTGTCTTCCCCCCAATTACAATGACTAATTGGGAGGGGGAGCATTCAGTGGCACTCCTTCCTTGGAGAATGCCAACTTCCCTACCCTTGGGGCAGAAACAGTTAATAGGAAGTGAGGAGTCATCTGATAGCATTTATCACTGTGGGCAGAGCTGTGTCCTGTGGCCTATTATAGTTCAACTAGATGCCCAATGCACGAAATTCGTACACTGGGGGGGGGGGGGGGGGGGCTCGGCCTGGCTGCACCCTCTTGCAGTCCAGGAGCCCTTGGGGATGTCCAACTGACTGCTTAGGGGCCTAAGCCTTCAGTTGGACATCCTGTGGAGGCAGGAGAGGCTCCCATTACCGCCACTGAGCTGGCCAGCCAAGAGCTTGGCTTCTGGCTGAGTGGCGTTCCCCCTGTGGGAGCACACTGACCACCAGGGGGCAGCTCCTACATTGAGCATCTGCCTCCTGGTGATCAGTGCGTGTCATAGCAACTGGTTGTTCTGCCATTCCGTCAATTTGCATATTGGCCTTTTATTATATAGGATTCTGTTTTCCCATCTCTCCCAGTGAAAACTCTTCATCTGGAACAATCTGCTCCTGGGGCAGGCTATGCCACCATGAACCTGATGCAATTCAGTGAAGGGGCTCTGTGAACCCTGGATGAAGTCCCAGGTCCTCCAGCTAACACTGGGTTCTTGCCCAGGAGAGATGGTCAAAGGTGCCAAATATTGTATTATTACCAAGGGCAAATCTGGTATATTTAAAAAATATTGATTCTACAGAGTGAGGAAGGGAGATACAGATAGAGAAACATCAATCAGCAGCCGCCTGTATGATCCCCACTTGGGACTGAGCTGGAAACCTGGGCACATGCCCGACCATGAATTGAACTGGTGACCTCTTAGTACATGAACGATGCCCAACCTACTGAGCCACTGTCATCATTAAAAACATTTTCCAGGAGCACAGGCTTAGCAGTTGGGCTGCTAGCTTCTTGGTCCATCCTATCCCAAGGAAGAGCTGTATGACCTTGGCCAAGTGGCACCGCCTCTCTGAACCAAAGCACTTCAAACAGCATTTAGAACAGAATAAACACCCCAACACCACAGCACTGATGACCATGAGTATTTTGTTTTTCACAGTTGAAGGCACTTTTTTTTTTTTAAGAAAAAGGAATAAAAAGGAATGCATTGGTACTTATTATCAGAATGATACATGTTTATTTACAAAATCACTTCCTCACTTCTTCCTGAACCTCTCACCATGAGAATATTGCTGTTTGGTTACTTTAAAAATGTTGAGAGTTTCACAGAATTCCCTATTGTTAGCATATTCTTGCTGTGTTTTGAATCAGTTCTTTTACTTACTAGGTTTTGGGGAAGGAGGCTTAGTAAATTTAATTTCTGTTGCTTTTAATTATCTCCATATCCTCCACCAAAACTCTGGTGCCACAGCCCAGAGCGTTTGCACCCGTGACATCACAGAGACGGCTGGGTCAGCCCACTGTGCTTAACCTCTGCCCTTCCCGGAGCCCACACCTGCGTTATGGTCCGGACACACGATCCTGGTAGCTAATCCTCAGTGTTACCGCCTCCCACGTCCACATGTGTGGCTGTTAGTTACACCACTTACTGAGTTTCCTTTTCCTGAACTCATCTCCACACCTGTTGTAAAAAAAAAAAGAAAAAAAAAAAGAATACAAAGCAAGAATGTAGCAAAATTCCCAAACAAGGGCATTCTAATCTTGAACATTTTAAATTTTCCTGTGCCACATAACAATGAGCTATAGTGTGTCACCGATCTATAGTATAATTAACTTCTTGTCTTTTGTTCCTTATGAATTTACATATCCAATTATCTTTCTATTTACTTTCTCATGGCTTTGCTACGTTGACTAAAACTTTTTAACGAGACAGTCTTAATGGGTTTTGCAGTTCATTTGTAAGCAGGCAGTTGGAGGCATTTCAGGATGAGGGAGTGACGCTGTGAGGTGTTCCTGGCAGGACTGGCATGCCCACGTTCCCTGCCCATCAGGACGTCTGCAGAAGCAGAGCCTGTGGATGAAATAACACAGTGTCAGGAGTTGGGAGAAGACGCAGCAGACCGCATGGAAACAAAGCCAATTTCACCATCCTCGCTCCCCTGCATTGGGGCCGTGAATCAAAGTCGGCGCCAATTCCACTAAAGTGGCTGAAAGCAGTTTTTGCCCCACTGAAATTTCTGCTTTGATTCGAGAACTCTCGTCTCATTTCCCACTTTTCCTGTCAAAGTCAACATGGTGAAGAGTCTCGGGAATGGAGAGTCATTCTGATGGCATCGGACAGCAACCTGTGGAGTTCCTGCAGCATCCAGCGTGAACGGAACAAACTCAGAATGTGCGCCAGGCAACTTTAGGGCTCCGGTCCTCGCCTCTTGATTGAGACTTTTATAGATGGCCAATTTATGTGAAAAGGTGGCTTTCCTAGTCACCAAGAAGGCAAACTCAGCTCTGACTTGTACCAACTGCATCACCAGCAGAGGCCTCGGCATCTGACAGCTCCGTGTTGAAGTGAGTGTGCCTACACAGCTCGGGTAGGAGGACAGCTGTCTGCTTTGTTAGGAGGGAAAGGAGATGACCTTCCTGTTGCCAAGCATCGGAGCCATGACTACAATTTAACTGACCAGATGCAGTTTGTTCGAGGAATTACCCAAGATTACTCTTGGATACCAGTTGGGATTGAGGTCCATAGGTAGACACTCACCATACCTGCGAGAAAGCAATTTGATTCAAAAACAGAGAATTTGAGATAGCTGAGAAACACATCATTAGGAAAGTTTATTCAAACACCCACACAGAGATATTCCAGAATCGTTTATTCTCTTATTCCCAGGCCCCAACCCTCATCCAGCCCCTTCTCTTTCTTAAAATATAATTGAGAATAGGACCCAGCTCTCTGATTTATACAAAGGGCATAAATTCACAAATCTGCCTGGATACTTCTTTATTCAGAAGTGACTGTATGCAGCTGCTGTTTCTGGCAAAATTAAAAGACAGTGGAAGTGGAAGTGACTGGATCATAACGGCAATCATTTTTCCTTCATTAAGTCCATCAGGTCACCTTCTATTCCCCTCTCACTCAGCTCGTCCAAACTGTAGTACCGATGAACGATCTTGTCAGCGGTGACCACCACGACTCGGACCCCATGGGTATCATTGCCCAGCTGGCACCCGATGGCAGATGACACCACGACATCCATGTTCTGGTAGGTACCCCCGGCATTCCTGTGGTAGTGGCCCGAGAACACAGCTTTGATACCTGCAGGGAAGGGAAAAAACATTAGGGGGCCAAGGATTTCCATTTAGGTAATTGAGGGCTCCAATGTTTTCTTGTTTGGACAGTAATGTATTATTATATTACACACATACTATTATCCAGTGTATAATAATTAAGAGGCAGCATATGTGACATCCAGAATCTTCAAGGATAGCTCATACATAAAACTAGAGGTCCAATGCATGAAATTCGTGCATGGGGCTTGGTCCTCACAGCAAGGGCGGCTTGCCTTGGCTCTCACAGCCCCACCTTCATCTGAAGGTCGTCCGGCCGTCTGGTCTAATTAGCATATTTTGCTTTTATTATTATAGATGTTATCATATTTGCCCTAATAACTGGCTCAGGAAGGTATTAGGGAAAAACAGACAGGAACAGAGGTGAATGACGGGTAGAGATGATGAAGGTGGAAGGAAATCTTTTGAGGGCATTATGAGAGCCATACAATCGAAGTTATATGTCTATGAAAAATAATGTCGATGGAGTTCTAGTCAAGATAGAACAGCATGTTCAATATTTAATGTACATCTTCCCACCTCAAACTTAAAGCAATGATGGATAACACATATAAAAGAAAACCAAAGGACAGATGAATAATGCTATGGATAAAAGAAAACCAAAGGACAGATGAATAATGCTATGGACCAGAAACAAAATAGGAAGGCAGAGCAATGAGTGGGGTTACTTTGCTTCAGGGAGTTAAGCTCTTATGGTAAGATATCGAGACTAAAAGCACTTTCTGTGAGAGGAGGAAATGAAGCCTGACCCCCGTTTGAAATAGAGGTGGCGGGAGTAACTGTTTACAAGAGGAGACTGAAGAAAACTGCTGTTGCCTGTGGCCCGATGCCTGGGGCCAGGGCAATGCTGTGCTGGTATGTTAAACAAGTATTTTGCACACATGCACATACACAAAAAAAGACCCGTTTTGTAGTGTTTCCTAATCTCCATGGCTTGAACACTCTTATCATGGCCATTTTCAAATGACCAACGTGATGTTATTGAACCGGAGCAGGAAGAGATGCGTCGAGCACCATGCTATAGTGTTTCCACTACCCGGACACAAAGGCTGCAACCCTGAGAGCATGGATGTTAGTAATGTGTGGCAAGATAATTAGAAAATGCTAAGTTTTAAGTATTTATTACCTTTACTGTTTAATATAATTTACTTAATGGTGAGTTCGTATAATTTAAACAATGGCTGTTTAACACCCAGCTCACAGGATTCCTTAAAATTTAATCACTGATTTTTGTGAGCTGGCAGGAGCTTTCTCTAGCACACCACTGGGCTAGGGCTTACAGCAGCCCATGGTCTAGGAAGGAAGGAAGACACAGGCTCAAGTCTAGGAACTGAAACACATTTTCCCAATAAATCACTATAGTATTATAAGGCCTAGTCCTGGATGGTGGCTGGGGTGGAAGTAAATGAAACCATAGTCAAGAGAGAAAGTAGGAGAAAACCAAAACCAAAAAATCCCTTACTCAAACTGGACCTGAAATGAAAAAATTCCACCACCCATGAAGAAATCTCATGCTAAGTAAGATGGTCTATGAACTCTTCAATTAGGAACACAAATTCCTTCTAGATTAAATCAATGATATAAAACTGCCTGGGAAATATTTTACATAAATGGGCTAATTTAAGTAAAGGACTAAAATCCATATTTGTTATGAAGCAAAATAGGCATAAATTGAATGAGAATAGTTGATAATAAAAATTTAGATATGGTGGACATTAATGACATTACCATTAAAATTTAAAACAAAAGCAACTCTCAACAAGTGGCATAAATTCTAGACTTGGCACTAATCAAAGATCTCATGTGGTATTAGTGAATTAAAAGGTAGAATTGAGGAACTGAACTGAAGACGACATGAAGACCCAGACACAAGTGATATGAACAAGCAGTTCAAAGAACCTGAAAGATCAATTAAGAGATATCAATGTGTTCTCAAAAGAAACTGAACAGGAGAAATGAGTAAAAAGTAGTAAGACTAACTTGAAGAAATATTAGCTGAGAGTTTTTCATAGCACAGTAAAATTGTAGAGCATGAAAGAGAAAAAAGCTTAAGATAACATGGTAAAATATTACAAAGGAATGACAATTAATAGGGACATCTGAGCAATAACAGAATCAAGAAGTTACATCTTCACAATGTTTAGGGCAAATAACTTCACACCTTAAATTTTATACCTTGCTAAACTATCATTCAAGTTTAAAGGCAAAATAAATACATGTTTGGACACATAAAGACTAAAAGTTTACCACTTCCAAACCTTCACTAAGAAGACATAAATAAATGGAAGGCAATACCCACTTGTGGAATGAAAGGATCAATATTGTTAAAATGTCTTTACTACCTAAAGCAATATATAGATTCAATATAATCCCTATTAAAATATACGTTGTGTTCTTCTAAGAATTAGAATAACTAATCCTAAAATTTATATGACACCATAACAGACCCATGGAAGAGTCTAATATCCAGAAAATAAAAAAGAACTCTTCTAATTCAACAATAAAAAAATAACCAGAAAGGCTTTTGGCCACCATTTATGGGACAGAGAAAGCATAGGCTTCTAGAGGGAGATTAAATCTCGCCACAAAGTATCCAGAAACCAGTTAAGATAGGTCTCAAAATGATACCCTCTCCACCTTCTATGTGTTTTGTTTTAAGTATAGGCTTAAATAATTTGTCCAAAAAAAAAATTTTTTTTTGCATTTATAGGAAACTTAAAGATTATTTATAAAATATTACAACTCCTTTAGGAATTATTTGGTTTTGCACATTAAGAGGTCCATGCATTTATTAGCTCTTTACAACCTTCAGTTCATCACAATCTATTACAGTGCATAACAGAGTATGCAACTACTTTGAAAATAAAACAGCTTTGAACTAAGTAGGGAAGTGAATGGGATTTCTTACTCTGGTTTATCTTGAGGTGTTTTAAGTGTGATGTCAGAAGCTTTTGTTAGGTCAATAAAAATGGCGAGCAAAAGAGAATGGAGAGAATTGACATGGAGCTCACACCTGCCATGGCTAAATCTTTTATTACCTTTGATGGCTGGTGGGATAATGTTGGAAAAATGTTTATGAAACCTCTGGCCATATTTTGCTCTGCTTTTCCCAGATTAAGGATTCTGGGAGAACATAAGAATGAGATTGCAATAGAAAATTGTCACTTTGAATCTTACTGATTATTCAGAAATTCAAGCTGGTTTGTATTTTTTTAAAAAATATATATTTTATTGATTTTTCACAGAGAGGAAGGGAGAGGGATAGAGAGTCAGAAACATCGATGAGTTTTACACATGTATTACACATGTGTCTCTCCACCACCACCCCCCCCCCCACATTGACCCCTTCTAGCCATCCCCCTGCCTTAACCACCCTATTGTCTGTGTCCATGGGTTATGCATACATGCATACATGCATACAATTCTTTGTTTGATCTCTTCAGCTGCCTCTTGCACACCCCCTACTGGGGATGTGCCCGCAACCAAGGTACATGCCTTTGACCGGAATCGAACCCGGGACCTTTCAGTCCCCAAGCCGACGCTCTACCCATTGAGCCAAACCGGTTTCGGCTGGTTTGTATTTTTATAAGTAGGATTCTATTTACGATATACACTGAGTGGCCAGATTATTATGATCTCTGAATGCATAATAATCTGGCCACTCAGTGTATATCCTATATGATAAAAGGCTAATATGTCCACTCAACCAGGAGTTCGACCAGCAGGCAGCCAGCCAACCGCCCATGTCCCCTCCCCCTGGCCAGGCTGGCCAGACTCCACCCATGTATGTATTCATGCACCGGGCCTCTAACACACACACACACACACACACACACACACACACACACATTGAGTGGGCAGATTATTATGCGTTTAGAGATCATAATAATCTGGCCACTCAGTGAAAATCTAATTCATTCTTCATTTTAATAGTTTCTTTAGGCCTATGAAATTTCTTCATTACATTTAATTGTTGTCCTATCCCTTCCACCCCCAAATCAGTTTTTGTTGTTTTTTGGTTTTTTTTTTTGTCATTGGGGCTGAAGAAAAAAAACATTTTTAAATTACTTTTTTAATCTTTATTGTTGAAAGTATTACACATGTGTCTCTCCACCCCCCCCCCCCCCCCGCATTGACCCCTTCTAGCCATCCCCCTGCCTTAACCACCCTATTGTCTGTGTCCATGGGTTATGCATACATGCATACATGCATACAATTCTTTGTTTGATCTCTTCCCACCCACTGCCTTCCCTCTGAGATTCTACAGTCTGTTCCATGCTGTTATGTCTCTGGATCTATTTTGTTTAACAGTTTATTTTGTTCATTAGATTCCACATGTGAGTGAGATCATGTAATACTTGTCTTTCTCTGACTGGCTTATTTTGCTTAGCATAATGAAGATAAACATTTACACACACACACACACACACACACACACACACACACCCCAAAATAACCAAGTTGCTAGATGAGCAAATAATTTGAACAAACAGTTCTCCAAAAAAGGAATACAAATGACCAATAAATACATTTAAAAAAAAAAAAGATGTTTAGCATCATCAACCATCAGGGAAATGCAAATCAAAACCACTAGATATCACTTCACACCCACTAAAATGATTAAAATAAAAAAGATGGAAAATAACAAGTGTTTGCAGGGACTTGGAGAAACTGGAACCCTCATACAGTGCTGGTGGGAAAATAAAATGATGCAGCAGTTCTGGAAAAACACTTTTGCAGTTCCTCAGTTAAACATATAGTTACCACATGACCCAGCAATTTACTCCTAGGTATATAAATCAAGAGAAATAAAAATGCCCATTATTGTCAAAAATTGTATATGAATGTTCATAACAGCATTATTCACAATAGCCTAAAAGTGTAAACAAGCTAACTGATGAATGGATAAACAAAACGTGGTACATCCATATAGAGGATTACTCAGTCATAGGAAGGAACAAAGTACTGACACATGCTACAAAAGGATTGACCTCAGAAACATTATGCTGAGCAAAAGGAGTTAGATACAAAAGGCTACATACTGTATGACTCCATTTCTACAAAATGTCTAGAACAGGCAAATCCACAGAGAAAGGAAGATTATTACTTGTCAGGGGCTGGAGAGAGAAAGGGAAGGTGACTGACTGCTCATAGGCAAAGCTTTTCCTTACGGAATGGTAAGATGTCTGCAATTAGACAGTGGATGGCTGCACAGCCTTGTGAACATATTAAAACCAGTGAATTTTATACTTCAAAGGAGTGAATTTTATGGTGTGTGAATTATATAGCTCAATAAAAAAATGCAGAAAAAAGGTAGGGGAAAGGGAGGAGGTAGAATGATGTATGTGGCAATAGATTAGAGTTGGACACATCAGAATGAACTCATGTTTAGCTTAATATCAAAGCAAATGGTTACATACGGAAATATTTACAGATGTGTAAACACACAGGTTAGCATCCAGACACACATGTCCTTGCTCTGTTGGCAGGGAGTGCCTGAGAAGCAAGGCCATAGATTAGCAATGAGCACGCTATCCAGGTCTGGGTTCTTACACCATTCTCCAAGACAGATGATGGATCCATGGAGAAATGGCTGACTGGCGGGCTGGGCAGGAGGTTTACTAGCTGAGCCTGCGGGATCTTGCAGAGTCGGGGAAATAAGCAGTATAAAAATATTTAACTAATGTAAACGATTAAGTAAACAAATACACGTGGGAGACAGATGCAGATCTCCCCTACTGAAGAGTAACAACGAATTTATACATGTTCTGCCCGCCCTCAGGTGTGTGAGGACTGTGCGTAGTGGCGGCCTTCTGAGAGTAAGTTCCAGTGGAGACTGAACATCAGCAGTGATGATAAGTCATGCTGACAGATGTGTCCCTGATTCGACTGTGACTTTACCCATGTGGTCTTCCCCAAATTCATGACCCCAGCATGAGGAAAACGTCAGACAAATGCTATACGTGCTGACCTGTGCTTCTCAAAGCTGCCAAGGTCACTAAACACAAGACAAATCGGAGAAATGGCCACAGCCACGAGGACAGGCTGTGTGCGGTATGCCAGATGGGATCCTGGGCAGGAGGGCATTAAGGAAAAGGTAAGGGAATCTAACGATGGACTCTATGTAATATCTATCTGCATAAGGTATTAACAGTATGGAAAGTGGGTATGGGGTATATGGGCATTCTCTGTATTGTATTTGGAATTTTTATTTTAAGTCTAAAATTGTTCCAAAATTTAAAATTTATTAAAACACACACACATGTAATTTCCAAAAGGACAGAAATGGAATATGTAGCTTTTAATCAGCAAAAGGGGGGAAGGGGGGAGGAAACCAACCAAAGTATTTTAAAACGTTACTAACGCGAACACTGGCTCTGGTGCAGAGGAACTGGACCTGCCTGCAGTGGTGGGGGATGTGAGTCGGCAACCACTCTGGAAAACTGCCGCCTCGAAGTTTCTTAGAACTTGGAACATGCAACTCCCATGTGACCCGGTGACAGAACGCTCAGATACGTGTCCAGACACACAGAAACTATGTCCACTCAAAAGTCTGTCCCTGGAGATTCACAGCAGCCATATGTGTGCCAGCCAGAAAACACCCTGCATGTCCTCCAACGGGTGGATGGTTGAACTACCACATCCACACCAGGGAACACTACTCAGCGATACAAAAGGAAGGAACCACTGATACAACAACTTGAACGGCATCAGGGAAGCATGCTGATGAAAGAAAGCCAAAAAGATTTCGGGCTGTGTGATTCCATTTGTATCACATTCTTGACATGACAAAACGATGGATATGGTTGAGGTAGGAACAGAGACGGAAGGATTGGGTTGGGGTGGCTACAGGAGGGTAGCAGGAGGGATCTTTGTGGAGATGAAGAGTTTTGCATGTGACAATGATTCAGAAAAGCATAGAGGAAATATGTTCAAGATGTTTACAGCAGCTGCAGCTGGTTAGTAGGATTCTTGGAGACTTTTGACGGCGCTCACACCATAGCTGCAAGCACGTGGCAGGAACCGAGACCCACCTGTCTGCCAGGTGAGATCCAGAACTAGGGGTGGGAAAGAAGGTGACCCAGGTTTCCCTGCAGCCGAGGGTGGGGAAACATCACTATTTCCCTTTACTATTATTAGATGCAAACAGATACACCACGTTTCAGAGGGTAATGAGATGCTCTCTTCTCACTTTTTTGTGCTCTTGCCTCAACAGCACCATTTTTGCAGAAATGTATCCTTCAGAAATACCCAGCGAAGACTCCTCAGATGTAGGGGTGTGGGGTCTGTGGGCAGAAGTTATAGTACAGTGTCCACTGAGGTATGTTTGTAATGCTCATGGATGGGAGACTGGAGAAGTATGTATGTTCAAAAAAGAGGCAGACTAACATACACTGACATTGAAAGGCACCAAATATTCAGTAGGAGTAGGAAGATGTAAATAAGTGTTGTATGATCCTGTTTTTGTAAAAAAAATAAATAAAATAAAGATGGCGTATGTTTAAGAGGGAATGTGTTTGTAGCCACAATGAATGGGAGAGAAATACACGCAACTCCTCATAGTGGTGATTTCAGATGAGAGTGTGTGGGGGGGATCAGGAGAGGCAGCACTTTCTACATTTTTACTGATGTAATGTTTGTCAAGGTCAGGAATTGACCTGGTGATCATGAACAAAACACTAAGGTGAGATGAGCAGCTGAGAGGCAGCACGGCCGATGGACCAGGGAAAGATGACAGAAGCGCTGGAGGGGCCACCACTCCGAGCCCGAGCTGTGTGCCCAATGGGTCCTCGTTGCAAATGGAGACACGAGCGGCTCCTGGCCACTCTGGCGGAGCGGCTGAGGCAATGACTGCCTCCTCCACAGCCTTCCAGGCTTTCAGAGCCTGAGGCCAGCAGAGACCAAACGGGCATGTGCTATTAGTGCCGCCTCGAGGAGCTCCTAATGGCCGGTGGGAAAGCACTTAGCAGTACAATTCTGTTGTATGCTAAATTATGTTTATGAAATTTGGCTCTTTATGCCTAATTCATAGTTGCAAACTGTACTATTCTGGAAGGAATGTTTGGCAATTTTGAAAGTTGCTCCATTAGCTGTAATTAGCTGTAAAAACTCATTTACGTTCAAATTTCACGCCATATCAATCGGCATTTGCGGAGACAGGATCATTAATGGGGATTGTTTGAGGGGCGGGGAACTTTCAGAGCTGGGCTCCTCTGCAGTGTACGGCCCCATCCTCTTCCTGCTCTGGGCCCCTAGGGCTCACCGTTTATTAAGGTCCCAAAACCACAGAAAATGTGAGGATTCTTACAGGAGCAAAAATGCCTAGAAAAGAAGCTGAAAGAGGGGTCAGTGAGCAGAGCCACTGTGTCCAGACCCTTCTCCCACCCCCACGCCCAATACCAGGGACTGGACACTGCGAGTCCTGAACAAGGACTGATGCAACTGTAATGAGTGAACAGAGGGAAGGTCAGGCGGGATTCCAGACCCCACAGGGCCTTGCAGACTGTTCTGTTCTTTGGAACCTCCGGCAGCTTCCTGAAGCTTGTGAGCCCCGATTTCCTCATCTGTAAGATGAATAATGACACCTGTCTCATGGGTGGCAGGTTTGGAGGAGAGTTTGGGTGTCGCCCTCACCACCCCCCACCCCTGACCCTCCAATGCAGGGCCAGCTGCTCACCGCTGGAGTGGGACAGACTCCATATGCTGGTGCTACAATGTGCTGGCTCCGTGACATGCAGGCTCTTGTCTGAGTTCGGGTCCTGTCCCCTTTCCACTGGCAGGCCACAGGGACTTGTAAGAAGTTTTACCAATCTTGGCTTTCTATTAGCTTTTGATAGGAAAGCAATGATTCACGACTCAGTGGAGGCAGAGAATGTATTAATAAGTCATGGTTTCCCTCACGGGGGATTGATTTTAGCCGTGTTTTCCAGAGTTGTGCAGAATTTCCATTCGGCTGTCCATCAGTCATCTGGCCAACATGCCTCTGTGAGTCCTTAATTGAGTGTTACGTATAGGCTGTTTGTGAATTATGGACTGCGGCACAGAGATGGCAAGCACCTTCTCAGATGACCACTAGATGAATTCCCGGTAAAGGCAGCCTCTGAATCAACTGAGGACAACTTCTGTGGCATTAGCTTCATGTTTATTTCTCCAGGTATCAAGTCATAAAGATGCTATAAAAGCTTTTTTAAGCTATCTTGATTCAAATTTATTTCAAATCAACCAGAAGATTAGGATGCAATCTCTGTATAATTTAATATTCTAACTAGAGGCATAGTGCATGAAATTTGTGCATGGGGGTGTCCCCTCAGCCCAGCCTGCACCTTCTTCAATTTGGGACCCCTTGGGGGATGTCCGACTGCTGGTTTAGACCCAATCCTAAAGCAGCAGTCAGACATCCCTCTCACAATATGGGACTACTGGCTCCTAACTGCTCACCTGCCTGCCTGAATCCACATAACTGCCCCCCCCCCCTGCTGGCCTGGTCATCCCCAAATGTCCCCCCACCCTGCTGGCCTGGTCACCCCTTACTGCACCCCCTGCTGACATGGCCGCCCCCACTGCCCTCCCCCACCAACCTGGTCACCCTTCACTGCCCCCCTCTGCTGACCTAGTTGCCCTCACTGACATCCCCCACCCCCCACAAATCTGGTCACCCCAACTGCCCCCCCCCTGCAGGCCTGGTAGCTACATGCAGCCTGCTGCTCAGTCGTTTGGTTGCCCCTCACTAAGCCCCCTGCTGGCCTGGTCACCCCACACAGCCTTTCAGTCATCCGTTCAGTTGTTTCAGATGCGGTGGTTGCTTAGCCTTTTATATATACAGATATTGGAATCTGCCTTGAATCAATCAGGAAATCGGGATCTACCTCAGGACAATTTTGATAGTCAAAGCTGCCTTCTTATGGCCTTTGTGTGACTTAGGCCTGGACAGCTTCTACCTTCTTCCTGCCTGGGTATGCATTTGTGAAAATCCCATGTGCCTTTCCATCACCGTGAAAACTCTTGTTGTAAACCATTAGTCACCCAAATTCATTGTGTCTCAGTGGTAAGGAATAAAAAGTGACTCATAAGAAAAATTCTGCCACACAGGAGCAGGTGCAATAGCCCTTTCTGCAGGGAGGAAACTTCCTCAGCAGGCAGCCAGGAGGCCGAGGACACAACGGAGCAAAAGGTCAGCCCACAGACCATATACTATATGATTCCATTTATATGAAATGTCCAGAAGAGGCACATCTATGGAGACAGAAAAATTTCTAGGGCAGAGAGAGGGAGGGGGTTGGGGAGGAAATGGGAGAGTGACTGCTAAAGGGATAGGCTTTCTTTATAGGGTCATGAAAATGTTCTCAAATTGACTGTGGTGATGGATGCACAGCTCTGGAAATATTCTAAAAACTGCTGAATTGTACACTTTAAGTGACTTGTATGGTACGTACTGGTAAGGCATGTCAATAAAGCTGTTATGGGGGGGGGGGGGGGGGAGGAAAGCAAAAAAAGGGAATAATGACCATAATAGTAAAAGCTATCATTTGTTGAAGATCTACGAGCCAGGAACCATAAAGAAGCCTAATGACATGTACTATTTTAAATTTTTCATCATTCCTACCGATTACTGTACATGGGGGCGGGGGATCCTGTGCGGTAGGCTCTGTGCTTTGGAGCTCTGAGGAGAGGCTGCAGTCCAGCCCAGCTGAGCATGTCTTTGCCTAGTTTTGCTCCTTCCTTGCCGTGTCCTACAGCCTTACATCCCTGCTCCCTAGAGGCCCCTTAGGTCCTCCAACCCCCTGCCTGGGCTCTGCTTCCAGGGCCCTGACCCCAGGTCCATTGGACCTCCTGCTGCCTCGGTTACCCTATTTGTGGGGCAGAGGCAGCCCAGGGCTCCTGGCCCGACTCCTCCTGCCGCCCACCCACTTTAAAAAGAACAGGCTTTCTATAAGAGCTTCCTCTTGCTCTTTTCTGTGGCTTTTACATTTTCTTTCCACTATTTATCTTTACTGCTTTTCTGCCTTCAAACGTAGCACAAGCTGCAGGAGAGTAGCTAAACTAACTAGAGTGAGGAAGATGGCCAGGAACTGATAGGGAATGAATGCCCCAAAAATCATGTGAATAAAGTGCAAAAAAAGATACAGTGGCCTTCCTAATGTGTAAGAAAAAAAGGGAAAATAGGAAAACACACACACAATGCATGCAACTAACCTTAGAACAGAAAATATATATATATATTGCAATATCTTTCACAAAATAAGTAAATAAGTAAATAAAGCAACTGGGGTAAAATGGCAGATAAATCTGAGGCATAGAGACAGGTATTCTTTTTAATTGTAGCTTTTCTGTAAGCTTAATAATATTCTTGAATAAAAAGTTAAAAGAAAAACAGCAATGACTGCTTGTTAAAAAGTAAAATCAAATGTAAAAACACAGAGCACTCAACAAAGAAGGAGGGTGAGAGACATCTCTTCCCATTTTAGCAGTTCAATGTGTATTGCCCAGATAATTTTAATGTCTCTATGAATAATACAGATATTAGATATGTCTATAGAAATACACATAATTTCACAAAAATGAGGTATGTTATCTATGATTCCTTTATTCTCCCTACACTGTATGATCTAACTGTTCCATTCAGGACATTCAGCTCTATCTCACAGCTACCCTGCTCAATCCTGAAAACTATTTCCGATATGTAAAATCTACGCTGGCAGATGGCCATTCTCTACTTTAAACTGGGAGGTCAGGTGGGTTTGGAGATTTTCAGCCTTCAGACTGCGCAGGTGGACGGGGCACTCTTCTGAGAAAGCCCTGGGGCCTGGGGCAGGGACGGCTCCGGGGAGGAGGCCAGGTCTAAGGGAGGAGCCATCTGTTCCGTTAGCTGCCGGATCATCAGCACGAGAAGAGACTCAGGTTATGGAGCAGCTGAGTCAAGCAGCCCTGCCTCTGTGTGACTGACCTGGGGGAGGGTGCGCTATCCCTCAGGGAGATGAGCCTGCCTTCTGAAGGGCATGAGCAGCCACAGGAGGCTGACAGGGCTTCACTGCCAGGGGCCGGGTGGCCCTGGTCTGGGTCACTGCTGGGAACCTGGGTTCATGCTTCTCCTGTGGATGCAACACCAACATCTGGTCACCTCAAGCATTTGTTCAGGTGCCTGGTCCATGGAGGTAAAACATCTGGCTTGTGTTAAGAATTCACAGCCATCCCTTGAGATCCTCTCTCTTCCTCTGTATTCCCCCCCCCCCCCCCCTTTTAAAATGTTTTGCTTAGGTATGAAGTAATGGCTCAGTTGTTGAAATGGCCTGACCCAAGGCCAGATCATATTCTATAACCTGCTTTTTTTCCGTTCTTTTAAAAATATGATTTCTCCACTTTCAATCCTAAAAACAAAAACAAAAACACACACACCAAAAACACACACACACAAAAAAAACTATGGCCCTAGCCAGGTTGCTCAGTGGTTAAAGCATTGGCCCAAGGATTGGAGGGTCCCTGGTTTGGTTCCAGTCAAGGGCTTATACCTTGGTTGCCAGCTCCATCCCTGGCCTAGTAGGGGCTCAGGTGGGAGGCAAACAACCAATGTGTCTCTCTCACACGGATGTTTCTATCTGTCTCTCCCTCTCCCTTCCATTCTCTCTAAAAATCATTGACAAAATATCCTCTGGTGAGGTACAACAACAACAACGAAAGCCATATAAATTACACTTTTCTTGCCTCACCTAAATAACAGTCAATAAAAATTATATTCTTCCCTTCCAAGTCCCCTGTTCATGGAAACTATAAGAAGGTGGGAGAAGGGTTGAGACTGCAATTCGTGATGGCAGAGAAGTGGATCGGGCTGCGCACTCAGCGTCATCAGGATGGAAGTGGTTTTGCGGCAAAAGTCCCGCAGGAGAGCGGTGGGGAGAGACTCACTGGCCAGTGCCATCACACCGACACCACTGCAGCCAGGAGAGGCTGTTTCTGTTCGCCAGGCGCCGTTTCCACTTCTACCGCCACACCCGCTAACTAATCACAAAGGACACCAGCCTCCCCCATTTGGGGTCGGAGCTCCCTCCGGGGCCTGGAGGGCCTGTGACTGCCCTGCAGCCGGCTTCTCCCCAGGGACTCAGGACTAGTTATGCCCCTACAACCGTCTCTTTTCCCCTTGTTTTCTACACGGGAGGCTGTGTTCAACTTGTACATGTAATTCTCCCCCTTCCTGATGACTTGGAAACTCAAAACCCGTGTGTGTGTACGCCAGAGGAAGGCTGTATTTTATTTGACCAACATTTGGCTGCCAGAAAAGCAGTGGCAGCTTACTTACGGTAGGGGCCAGGTGACAGGAGCTTGAAGCTCCGCCTGCCCCTGCCAAGCTGTGTGAGAGTGGCATGTCCACCAACCTCCCTGAGACGGTTTCCTCGTTCGGAGGCAGGAATAACGTCGGCCACCCCTCGGGTCCCTGAGCTGCGGCCAAGGTCACATGGCAGGAAGCTGCACGTGGCGTGCTCAGGCGGCGCTCAGTAATTATACCTTCCTTTCATCCTTTCCTAAGTCTCTAAGAGATCTTTTCTTCATTTGCACAGATTACATCTTTTTCGCTATTCATAATCTCCTCTTTAGGAGAAGGAGCGTGAGGCACATATTAAGGTTTCTATCCAGAATGGACAATTTTCTAGATTTCCATCACCCGTTTCCCATGGCCTATCTTAAACACAGCTGTCAGGACAAGAGGCTCATTAAAAAGATTGTTTTGACTGATGGCATGTTCATGGATCAAATTGGAAATCCGTCCAAAAATACTCGAGGGAGGTGGACAGGGGTGGCAGCAAGTCACGGAAGGCAGTTTTGCAGAGCCGAGGATGAGATTTACTAGGGAAACGGGGTCTAGGTGGGGTGTGCAGGCAGGTCCCGGAAAGAGTGCTGCAGGCATGGAAAGTGCAGTCTGCTTCATTCTAGTAACTGGGGAGAGCAAGGCTCTGAGCAGACAGAGGTCCCTTACAGAGCAGGGCGCTCGCCAACTCGGCCCGCCTCTCCTCAGCCCTTTAAAAGATGGCCTCTCTGCTCACTGATGACCACAGCCCCCCCACCCCCACCCTCAGTCATAACGCAGCGGCCCACGTCCCATCCTTCCCCAGCCCAGGTTCAGTGCAGGGCCTCTCCTTCAAACATCCCTGTAAGCACTCCTGCCCCATGCCTGACTCTCCTCCAGTGGACTCCCTGCTGGCACGGTTGCCAGGACTCCCCTTCCCTTCCCTCCCCCTCCCCCCCCCCCCCCCCCCCCCGGCCCTCCTCTTCCTGGGCCATGGGGCCCGCCATTCTGCCTGAACCCACTCATAGCCCTCTGTGCCTGGTCTCCTCCTTTCTATCCCGGATGTGTCAGGACATTCAGCTGTCAGTGGCTTCACCCAGTGAAGGGTGTACTTGAGTCCATTTATGACTGCTGCTCCATCCCACAGGAAGAAAGGAGGCGGGCAGCCAGGAGGATGCAGCTGTGTGAGACTTCACTAAGGGCCCGGGCTCCTCCTGTTTCTCTGCTCTGCACCCTCAGCTTGTGGCTCTGTCCTCAAGGCTGCACGATGGCTGCAGGGCTTCCAGACACCGTGTCCACGTTCCAAGCAGAAGGAAGAGCTTTCCCATAGCCCTGCTTGGTAGAATCCAGGATGGGGTCACGTGGTCACAGGCAGTTGTAACCGGGCCTGTCACACTGTGACCCACATGACACCCGGGAGGGAGAGAAGAGAAAATTCATCCTGGACAGAACGAGCAAGATTGTCTTTCTAAAACGCAAACCTAACTGTGCCACTTATCCACAGCTTTTCCGTGCGTCCCATCACCTTGGGCTCCTGTTCCATGTCATCCAATGCTCGAGCCCTACTCTAGTCCCTGACTCATGCCAGCTCCAGGTCACACTGGCTGTTCAGTGGCTCCGGTCTAGGCCCAGCTCTGCCGTTTCTCCAATGCCCTCTTCCTTCCCACATCTGTGTGATGAATTCTTATTCATTCTTCAAGACCCTGCTTGCCCCTCTCCTCAGCAAAAACATCCCAGGCCAAGCTGGGCCAAACTGATTCTCCTTCCTCCTGAGTTTTGAGCATTCCTCTATTTTAGTCTTGTGATTTCTTGTCCCTACCTTCGGTATGTGAGGGCAGAGACCAGATCTAGTTGACCGAATATCCATTTCCACAATCAACAGAAGAGAGCTGCTGCCCTAAGAGTGACTGTTGGATAAATGCATAGAAGGATAAATTGATGTATGAAACTGTGGCAACTCATAAGCTATATTTTTAGTAGGTGTCCATAGGACAAACTCAATCTCTCCTCTTCGCCAATAAATAAAACCTCAATGCAACGGACTAATTCAGGCAAGGGGGTGTCCGTTTAAGCACAAAGTCTATTATATAATAAAGTAGGTTTTCCAAATGTGCATGTTGAAAACCGACAAATTAGTTTACCTGTTTTCCTTATGTAGACATGTTTGTGTAATTGAAATTAAATATATATGAAAAGTTTAATCTCACAGGAAAGTTTCCTATATGTATTACAGTAATTTTAAATGTATACTGAATAGGTCTAATAAATGCCTGCATTCACCAGTCACTGCAAGTAAACAAATGAACACAGCTGGGGCGTGGCTTAGCACGTGGGAACATCAGCCAGCCGGCGTTAAAATCACCGCAGAAAGTCATGCCACGAAACAACAGCTCACCTGCTGAACATTGTTTATGAGCAGTGACTCCTGCATTTCAATATGCAGATTATAGTTATCAATATGTAATATTTACTTATGTTGGCAAAATTACTACAGTGTTTTTCCAACATATGGCCTATTTACTAGAATTTGTTAAAAATAACAGTGAATTAATATCAACAGCAACAAAATAACCTGTTAACTTAATTACAAGCAAATCTTAATTAAAAGCGTTTTAGAAGTAGCAGGGTGTTAATTTTCACATATGACATATGGATGGGAAATTTTGCCTCGTTAAATCTGAAGTCCATTAAATCCAGGCCCGCAAATCCAGGGTTTACTGTATGATCTAAGGAGCAGGTGTCTAGTACTGTTTCATGTCGCAAGACTTGCCACGTTCCTTAGGTGTCACCCTCCTGTGAGCAGCGACAGGCCCCCTGGCGGGGGGAGGTCAGATAGAGGAGTGAGCACGGACTGAATCCTGTCTGTTACTTAAATGCCCCAATGACAAGCTCCTCTATTTACCGCCCCGAACCCCCACTTCCTTGGTCTTGGAAAGGGTCTGGTAACACTTCCTCACGGAGCTGCTGAGTCTCAGAGACATGTGCTGAACCCCAGCACAGCTCACTGCTACGTACGGGGATGTGAGGCTTTTTTCCACTATTTTTGAAATAAGGATTGAACAGCGGGGTCCTTGCTTCCTTGCCCAGGGAGAAGTGCAGGTCGCCTCCTCGTATCACACCTTCTTTCTCTTTGCTAAAAGAATCCTGATCTTGTCCTGGTAGGGCCTGGTCCATCCCAGAACCAGGACTGCGGCCGCTGTGGCAATTGTCCTGCTGTGGCCACGCAGGCCGGGAAAGAGCCTGTGGCCCAGGTGTGCAGAGGAAGCTGTGGGAGCATGCCTGCAGGAGGTCAGGGACAGGTTGTTCTGTCTCTGGGATTGTCAAGTCTGATGCTACATCCAGGATATCCAGAGCTTGGCAGCCATCTGGGAAGGGCTGCCCTAAGGAAGGGCCATAGGGGAGCAAGGGCAGAATCAGGGCGAGATCCTGGTCCCTGAGTTAGCCCACCTGAGAGCCACACCACCGCCTTCTATTTACATGGGATGACAAACTTCCTTATTCTCTGAGCTGGGGACCTGGAGCACAGCCAAATGGATGAACACTGCCCTGTACATTTTAGAACAGTAACTCTTTATGGGTGACCACTAATCTTTTTTTTAATATATATATTTTTTCTTTATTGATTAAGGTATTACATGTGTCCTTATCCCATTGCCCCCCCCACACACACACACCCTCCTTACGTCCTCACACCCTAGTGTCTGTGTCCATTGGTTATGCTTATATGCACGCATATAAGTCCTTTGGTTGATCTCTCCTCTTCCCCCTCCCCTCCCCTGCCTTCCCTGTGAGGTATGATGGTCTGATAGATGCTTCTCTGTCTGTTTTTGTACATCAGTTTATGTTGTTTATTATATTCCACAAATGAGTGAGATCAACTGATATTTATCTTTCTCTGACTTATTTCACTTAGCACAATGCTCTCCCCCATTTGACCCAGTGATCTCACTTCTAGGAATGTATCCCAAGAAATCAGAAACACCAACCAAAAAGGATATATGCACCCTTATGTTCACAGCAGCACAATTTACAATAGCTAGGATTTGGAAACAGCCTAGGTGCCCATCAGCAGATGAGTGGATTAGAAAACTGTGGTATATCTACACAATGGAATACTACGCTGCCGTAAAAAGGAGGGAACTTCTACTATTTGCCAAAGCATGCATTGATCCACTCATGTGTTTTTGAAGACTCTACAAGCCGGCCTTTGGAAGCTCTTTCAAATGAGGCCGCAGGCCCTCTCCTTGACAGAGTGGGCTCCGCAGGACTCCATGAGAGTGTTGTTTGGTCAGTGACCTTCTGGATGCCCTTTATGCTGTTTGTGAAACTGCTTTTGGAAACATCATGCATTCGACATGGCAAGGCCCAGGTCCGAGGCAGTGCGGGGGCACAGAGGGGGAAGGTGGCTCAGCTCCCCAGGCCACGTCTATGTGACAGCTGGAAGTGAGAAACATACCCTAGGCAGAGTGTGCGTTATTAAAATACCTAAAACACGGTCACCAGAAAGAAAAAAATCTTTTCCTCTCTTCGATTTTAGACTTCTACTTGTGGCTAGATGAGATTAAGTTTGGAAAGTGCTAAATGGCATAAATTTTTAATGGTTTTCCTTAGATATGAGTGCTAGCAATGACCAGGGGTTAGCAAAGCACAGCCCATTGTCTGTTTGCTTATAAGGAACCTGAGCTAAGAATGCTTATATTATTAAATCGCTAAATTGAGGTTTATACAAAACCAATGTAATATCCTCAATTTTGCCTCAGGCCCACAGTCTAAAATATTTACTATCTGGCCCTTTGCAGAAACAGTCTGCCAATACTGGCCTAGACCTCATTAAAGGGATTCTTTTCATTATTCTTTTTTCTTTTTTCTTTTTTTTAAAGAAACTTAGAATAAAATGAGCCCCAAAAGTAATATAACATTTATATTACCACCACCCACAGATAACGAATATTAACATCAGTAAGATCTGCTTTCACAGTTTTTAGGAAAGAAAAAATTATGATTATGTAATTTTTATACAATTACCAAGTCCCTTGGACTGTCTCGGGCTGTCCCAGAGGCGGTCAGCTTTACCATGATAAGGAGTGGACACCTGGCCAGAGCCTGACCTTGACAAGGTTAGGATGGCTATTCTGCGACTCTGATCTAAAGATAGGAAATGGGGCACTAATCACAATGCTTCTGTGTACTGATGAATCAATTTCCCAAAAAAGATTTCTTTTCCCTGAAAGTGGTCTTTGCCTTGATATCTGGGTTTGGCACAGAATAGGCAACTCCATATCTACCGAATTAACTGAATGGGTATCCCCAAAGCACACATTTGATGGAGTGATTACATGCAAACACACCATGAAGTAAAGACTATTACGAATTAAAGTAAAGGAAGGAAGAAAACAAACAATGAAGGAAGAAGAAAGGAACAGAACAGGAAGGGAGATGAAATGTCCTTGATGTGGAGGTCATCCATGGCAACAGGTCGGAAACTATTCACACGCGCCTATCCAAACAGGTAGCTAGAAAGTAACTGCACATTGTCAAGTAGGATTTATAAAGAGAGAAATTTAAATACTATGTAAATAACTAAAGTGTCATGAAGTCCCCACTCTGAGACTTCTACGTTGATAGGGAGTCTGGTTCCTTCCCGGATTCTGAGCTTCTTGAGGAAAGGACTGATGATTGCATACCTTTTTCCCAGTTTCCAAATGCAGAGAGCATGCGCAGTAAGTGTTCACCAGTGCACGGATGAATGTGACAACAAGCAGAGTACTCCATCCCAGCAGCAATAACCCCTCCAACGAAAGTGCAAAACCTCTTCAACAAAACACGATTCTCGTCACACTGAGCCTTACCAAGACCATTTCAGGCATTTGCTTTATAAACTTAAAAATGTATAAGCAGCCGAAACTAGTTTGACTCAGTGGATACAGCATTGGCCTGCAGACTGAAAGGTCCCATTCAGTCCCAGGTTCGATTCCTGTCAAAGGCATGTACCTTGGTTGCGGGCACATCCCCGGTGGGGGGGTGCAAGAGGCAGCTGATCGATGATTCTCCCTCATCGATGTTTCTAACTCTCTATCCCTCTCTCTTTCTCTCTGTAAAAAATCAATAAAATATATTTTTAAAAAAATGTACAAGCAGCTTTATTTTAAGATTTGGGCTTGTTTGTACATGAAGAAGTTCATGACAGTAATCTTTATCAGAGAAAAAACTGGAAACAGCTTAAGTGTCCTATAATATAAGGAATTCAATGAATGTGGTACATTTATGTGTTTTGTGGTTAAAATGACACAAGATAATACTGTGTATGACATACTCTTATGCTTCTAAAATGCTTATATGATATGATTTCAGTTGTATGAACTTCTTAGTAATAAGAAAACGTTCATGAATGGATTGTTTATAAACCAAGCCACCTACTCAAAACATCGCAACCAGGCAGACGGCACCTTTGTGTTAAATGACAAATCATTTTAGAGACGCAGGATTTCATAAAGCCAGACAAGTGACACTAGGGAGCTGTGCAATTACGGGGAAGTCACCGACAAATAAAGCTCCAGCAGAGTAAACACCCGCTGGAGGCAATAATCAGATTATTGACGGATTCAGAAACAGGCCCTCAGGAAAACTGATGAACCGCAATCTTTCCTCTTACACAAATGACCCTCAATGCTGCTGTCAGCACCAAGTGTAAAATGTAGGGGTGCTGTCAGACAATTATTTCAGACAACTTTGGCTAAGGAAACCAAGCCAACATGTGACTTATTCTTTGTTCATTCTAAGAGTTGGTGCAAATGCAGTAGCAACCAATACTTTACCAGGTGGACACAGACTGGCTGCATTAATTTATCTTTTTTTTTTTTTAATCAAGATAATGTCTCAAATCAACCTTAATTTTATTTTACCACTATTTTCAATGAGCTACGGTTCCCATTTTTTAAGCGAGCTTTTGCAGGGGCTTGTAATCCTCAGCTAAGAGCCAAACTGAACTTGTACCCCTGAGGAGCCCTTCAGAGAGTCTGTAGGGTGGCACAACTCTCTCCCTGTTTCAAGAAAAACAACAGAAACAGCATCTTCCTGGCAGAAGACACAATTTACACACTCAAGGTGAAGGAATGAACTCAGAGGCTTAGTCTGAAAGGAAAATTGCTCCTTGCTGAGGCCAGAGGGGAATTCCATGCCCAGAGGTCTCCCTGGGCCCTCACTCTGCACCCTCAGACACTCCCATTCTGAGCATGGATGTCTGGCTGGGCCAGCTCCTTCTCTGAGACAGCTCTTAAGGATGGGTGCCCCAACTCAAGCTGGCCTGGCTCCTCTTTTCTTGCTGCGAAGAAAAGCCCAATGCACACTTTGCTCATTACCCTGATAGCAACATGAGAGCCAGGCCCCAGGTCAGAGTCCTGGACGTGAGCCCAGCTGTGTGAATCTGGGTAAGCTGACTGGTCTCTCTGTGCCTCCGTGTCCTTGTCTATAAACACACAATACTACCTGTAGTTTCATATTATTAATGGGTGGTTGGAATTATCATATTAATAGTATGTTAATTGTGTTTTAATGGCTTTTGGAGTAAAACTGATGGCAGTTGGTTACCCTGTGGTTTTTAGCACCCACCGGTAGCACAACATGGGGCTATCCTGGGACATGGCAGAGGAGTGGCAGAAGACATGTTCACAAAGACTTGGATCCAAATCTGGCAACACTCTGGCAACCCAGCAGTGGGTCAGAGGTAGGGTCTCATGGAAAAAGAGAAAATATATTTCTTACACATCAATTTACCTAATGTTGCCATTTATATATTTGTATATCGATAATGATAACAGTAAGATGGAAAATATAAACAGCACTAATGACACTGTGTCAAGGTGCTGGGTTATTGCATGGGATCCCTTCACAGCTGTGCGACCTGAACAGGTGACATGGCCTCTAGTACTGGAGTTTGCTGGTCTTAAAGTGTAGAGTGCCAACATCCTGTAGGCGGCTGTGCAGGCTGCGGTGACAATGAGGAAGCCACTGACACTAAAGGAGTAACAATAAGTCTGGACATTAGCCAGTTGCCTTTTCAGAAGGAAAACTGCTCTATTAGGTACACCTTCAGTGGTACACAGAGGAAGTGAGGTCACAGCCCCGAGGCAGACAGAAGCGCAGACCCCACCCAGGCGGTGGCCCAGTGGAGGCTTGTGGCTAAGGCAGCACCACAATGGCTCCAGACTAGGCCCCTTCCTCCTGGGCGTTACTGCAGGGAACTTCTCACCTGGATGCCCAAAGGTGTATAGGACCATGCCTACATGAAGGAGACACCTAAGAAAAATTATTTTCCTTCCTCTTATGTGTCTATAATTTCAATTGAAGAAGGACTCAGGAGCCAGAGAAGCTTCTCCTTCCTACTGTGCGCTCAGTATCCTCAGCTGCCCCACAGACAGTCAAAATACCCTCCGGGCTGTGACCAAGGGCATGAAGAGCCATACCTGCACTAGGAGGCTTCTCCCCAATGGGTGCTATTCCTTCACTTCCAAATGAATCAGCAACGATTGTTAAAACAGAAAAATGAGATTAAAGCAATTTTTAGCTTATGTTACACTACAACATCCTCAATTTGTATTTACACTGTTATACACAATGGGGGCAAATGCCTCTAACGTGAAAGCAAGTCTAATAGATACAAAATAGAAAGTGAGTGTTCAGCTGGCTGAGGGATATTCCAATTTGACAAAGAAATCCCACTATTCATTTGAAAGTGACACTAACTGCTGTTTTTAAAGCGTGACCTATTAAGAGAGGAGGTAATATTTTGACTTGATAAACTTAGACACAGCTCTTTCCCATGCACTTTTGGCTCCTTTTGGAAATGTTGCAATGGGATTTTTCAACAAGATTGTAATTTTCAGAGTAAGAGTGATCCACAGTACAGAAGGACCGGTCTGTGTTGTTCATGCCTGTCCTCAAGCCTACCTCCCGCCCCAGCTATCTGTTGAATGAATGAATGTTGACTTAACTTGGGGAACCAGCAGCACACACTTACACATGCCAGATTCTCAATTTATAAATATTTACCATCAGGACTTGATTTCAGCTTTAATTAGTCCAACTGTTAAGGGTACCTCCAAAGTGAGAAATGTAATCCATCACATCACACCAGATGTAGCTTCAGCAGTTGGTCTTTTATCTAGTTTTATATGAAACACAGACTTCAAATGACTAAAGCAGGATGTTTTATGGTGAACTGACTGGGAAAACAAACTCAAAACCAAATCATAAAAAATAAATTACAAAGGGTAAATTCCTCAAGCTGATATGCCCCAAGAAACTCCCGATTCTACATGAGCTTAAAAAAAGAAGTTTGTAAGCTTGACTTAGAAGTTGATTAAAATGCATTTTAAACAGAGGGCACATAAGATGCTCACCATTTCGTTGTGAACATATTTGCTAGATTCAGAAAAACATGATTATGAAGTTATGCATTCAAAGGTGTGTTTACTAATACATTAATTGGCAAGGTATGTACTTTAAAAAAATAAAGTCAAATTCTATCATTCCATTCCATTGGAATTGTCCATTTAGTTCAGTGATTTCCAACCTTTTAAACTAGTACCTACATCCTTTAGATAAAACTAAAAATCACATGCATCCGCCATCCACCCTGAACCACCTCAGATTCCCTTGACTCTATCTTCCTAGGAACCAAGAGATTTTTGTCCAGCTTCTCTCACTGTAGTTTGTATTATGAAGAGGTGCTAATTTCTTGCTTTTTCGATTTATAACGTTATGCTAGTACATTGCAGGCATGTCCCCAAACATGCCTGACCTCACCTGCAGTTACTCACGTGCACCCTACAAAAAGACCCTGGTCCTCCTCACCACAGAGTGAGAAGCCCTGCTCTCACTGAAGGAAGAGCTGGACCCACCAAAGCGCATTTGCCTACCAGGGGCTCACAACATATAACCACAAACCACCTTTATCAAGCACATACTATGTCCTAGGCACGGTGCCGATGCTTACACGCCACACTCTATTTGACTGTCACACCAACCCTACGGGTTTGGATGATACTCCCCCATTTAACTAATGAGAAAGATATTCGCCAACTTGTGTTCAGCCACTTACGGGGGGTGGGGGGGATGGGGAGCGGGCAGCCCTGCAGGATGTGAAGCTAGGTCTGTCCAAAGTCAAAGCCTGTCTGTGCCCCCTGATGTTGTATGGTGTTACCCATCTACCACGGTCACAATTTCTGCCTGACCGGCATACTACCCCTGCTATTATTTACCTAATATTTTTCTTCAAATTGATGAGCTAGTTATATTTTTCCTAGCACATGTTAAACACTCAAGAGTTGGATTTTAAGTGCCCCCAAGTACCTTCCCACCTCCACCCCACCTCCAATTACATCAGGGGCCTCCAATGGGGCGTGCCTCGCCCACTCACACCCTCCCCTGAGGAACGGAGTCCCGTTCAGGGCTGTGAGGCAGGCAGCTGTCCCAGGGAAGTCACCTGACACATCCTGGAAGTGGACACATGCACAGTGCAGGCAAGGCCTGGGAAGAGCAAGAGCTATACACTATAATAGGAACATTTCTCTAAGCCGAGGCGGCAAAACCATGGCTTTGTAAATTGTTACTGGAGCACAGCCTGGGAGCAGCACGGAAGGATCCTAAGCTACGCCATTTGCTTAGGAGTCCTCTGTAGCTGCTTTCATGCTCGGAGGCACAGCTGAGTAGATGCTACAGAGACTAGTCCAATGTTTCTTGTTAGAGAGTGGGAATTTTTGAGCATGCTTCCTCCTAGTCAACTTGGCCATAAATCCCAGCTACAACTAACAAAACAGCCTTACAAGATAGATCACTGTCAACTCTCCTGATAACGGGATGCAGTTACTTATTCCACCAGGCGCCAAGACCCCATATAAATGGCATGTTGACTTTACCTAAGAAAAACTACTTTGTTTAAATTGTTTTAAATTGTTTGCTCTGCAAAAACAGGAGGCAGTGAATGGGTATAAATATGGTCGGACACAAAGGGTCGGGGCTGCATGGAGAGAGCAGTCAGCCGGCTGGTATTAAAAGGCTCCCTAAATTTTAATTTGGTCTGGACTCCAGTGGTGGTTTACTCATGTTCGCTCCACAACATTCTGACCCTTTGCAGAAAGTGTTTGGCAACCCTTGCTCTAGGTAAGGCATTTCCCATCTAAAAGTGGACACCAATCCACAGGCAACATGGACATTACCTATGATTCTGCTAATAAATAGGTTTGATCAAGTTTAAATCCACCCCATTTACCAATATTTATTTATTAGGGGCTACTATGGGACAGTCTTGGCTAGCTAGGGGCTGGGCTTACAAAGGTGAACAAAGTTAAACTGGGATGCCACTTCATGCAAAAAAATAAATAAAAAATCAGGATTTAAAATAATTTCAATACAATGTAATTAAGATGTTAGAGTGTGATTTCATGTCTTACTTTTCCCATAAAGTGAATTGTAAGATTATAACATTGGGCTAAAAGCTCTCTAGTTCTTTTGTTTGTTTGTTTTAAGCATAAATACTAGAGATGAAACTATAATTTTGGGAAATCACTGATCAAATTTGCAGAAAAGATTAACTTACTGATATTTTTTATAACTGTCAAATTCACTATTGGCTCTCTACTACACAGTTCTGATCTCTCTGCCATAAGTGAAAAAAAGCAAAGGTATCGAGACATTAAAGCAAACAGTTAAAGAGTTAGACTTCTATTTTTTAAGATTGAATTTTTAAATTGGAATCCGTATTAGCTGGTTCACACATTAACCTTCTGCTAAAAAAGGCACGAGGGACGGAGACAGTGGCCAGGTTCAACCAAGATTTCATTATCTGTTACCTATCTTTGCAACTCCAACCAGGTATCAGGTGAATTGTGGGGAAAGCCAATTTCGACATCCCCTAGATGTGATGAAATTGATTATCCTCAGGCAGAGCAAAAAGAAGACAGAAAATAACAGCCGCTTCACAGCTGTGCATCTGTCCCGCCCTGATAACTCTTTATTTGTACTGGCTATTGACAAAGTTTTTGTTTTTTTTAATCATACTAAGGTTTTTATTGAGCTTCAGAAAGAGAAACTGAATGCATCCGTTTCTAGGGAAACCTGGGCCGGGAAGCCCGCAGGCTCGGATTCAGAGGCGGCATCCCTCCACACAAGGTGGCCCGTTGTGTAGTAACACCCCTCCTCCTCATTTACCTCCTCCATTTAGAGATTACTGCAACAATGTGAGATGATTGTTGATGCTCGTTATTAAATCATTTATTCATCCCACACAATGATTCAGAATTATTCATTAAGCTTGCTGGGAGGAAGCGGGGTTTTACCTCCAGAGTGGTTTGAGGAGGGATGTGCTCTTTAAAAGGGTATTTTATAACAACACAATTATCATAATTAAAAGCTAACCTGGAAATTCTGATGAGCTTCTGACAAATTTTCTGTGGCATTTTAACGCAGGAGATAAATGAGGCTGCAGCAGGATTAGGGAGTAACACTGCTGTGGAGGAAAGCCGAGGCTGTATTAAATACCATCACCACCCCCAATTTCATCATGGTCTTCAAGTTAATTGATTTTACAAAATGTCACTAGAACTTCTGGCTTCCCAAAATGAGTTCAAAAGATGTTGCTGTGATGGAGCCATCCCCTGCATTACTGAGCCGCAGAGCAGACATGCCCAGGAGAGCCCACCTACCTGAGCTTCCCCACCAAGCAGGTCACTCGGCCTGCCAGAGTTGCGACCATATTTGATGCCATCTCTTCTCCATGCTGCCTGTGGCTTGTTCTGTGTCCGAAAGGCCCTTAAGCAAAGGGCCTGGCTTGGTTAAGCCACTAAAAGTTATGGGGACTGCAGTTTGAGCACCCATCTCTCTGGTTTTCCCTGTAAGCGCGTCTAGGGGAGATCCTGAGGCAGTAGCCACGAGGACGCCTTCTCACAGGTGAAGGTGGTGCCTGGCAGGAATTTTGGGGGGCCAGCTGTGAAGTGAGAAAGGCCTGCTTGTGAGCCTGGAGAGCCAGCATGTGGATCAGAGCAGAGGATGCACAAGACCAAAGGCCTGGAGGCCCTGTGATGGGCGCTGACACGCGAACACCCTACGGGAAGACTGTGCTGGGGGCTCTGAGAAACCTGGACTTGGTCTGCTCTGAGGCCGGCATACAGTGATGCCAAACAAGGACTTGGGCTGTGGGTAGTCGGTCAGGGTGGGGAAGGAGTCTTAGTTTCAGCCCTTCATTGTCCTACAAATACTGATGAGGAATTTATTATGTGAGCCCTGAGCCAGGCCTCCTGAATGCAGGTGACCACAACAATGGCTCTGTTCGAGAGCTGAGTCCAGTGGGGGAATCAGACAAGGCAAGACATACAAATCAGCTGGGATCCAGGAAAGCCGAGAAGGGGGATGGGCTGGGGGCACCTCATCCTGAAGGTGTCTGAGTAGAGCAGCTGTTGGCCAGGTGAAGTGGAAGAGGCGGAGATGGACTGGAATGGGGAAGAATGGGCCCAGGCACCAGCTCAGAGCTGTGCCATGACCTGGATGAGAGACATGGACAGGATGGAGATATCAGGAGGCAGAACAAAAAGGCACATGACATATCAGAGTCTCCCTGGGCAAGGAGGCCCTGCTGGGGACAGTCCGTCAGGTTCTGGAGCCGGAAGTATTGAGTGAAATAAGAAACTGCACCCTGCTCTGTCCCCTGTTTAGCAAGCAACCTCCAGATAATTTGGAGTCCCATCTCGCTCTGTCTTGGGAAGAGACTGTGCTAGGGCTGAGGGGAGGGTTTCAGTCTCACACTGAAGCATTTAATTGGAATTCTGGTGGTAGATGTTTGTTTCTGGGAACGGGGGCAAGTGGAGTCCGCCTCCATGGCAGGCCAGCCCTGGTGTGCCAACCAATCCTCCTTGCGCATGCAGGGCTGCGGGCCTGACAGGGAGGTGGCCGGCACAGCTCAGATCTGATGCCTTCCTGGTGGTGGGCAGCAGGCTCCCCGAGGATGCCCTGTTAGAGCTGCGGGCTCTCTCTATAAAATCCACAGGTCTTACCATCTGGGATGCTGGTGGCTGCATGTGCTCCACTCTACGATGGGAAACCCCGAAGCACATGCCACGCAAGTCTGTGATTGACAACAGCAGAGAACAAAGAGCAGCCACGTGGATGGCATCTGCATCATTTAACATTTTATATGAAAGGAATCATTTGAGTGGCATAAAATGTTCTCTCTGACATTATTTTTTGTTAAAAAACGGTCTCCATGGTGGTGCTGATGCCATCTTGACACTTTATTTCCTTGTCACCAAAACGGTTTTCTACTCAAGCTCGGCACAAAATTTCAAAGACCTTAATAGTTTCTAACTTCATCTCCATGGAACAGTTGGAAAATGTCTCCAATTATGCAAGCTTTTTATAAAATGCCTCAAAAATACAGAAGGGCCTATTGTACTTTTCACCAGTGAATGCGAACTCATTTAATGATCAAAGATGAAAAGAAGAGTGTCAGGATTTCTTTTTTTTTTTTTTAATTCTAATGAATGATTGCCACTTGGTTAGACCATCTCCCTTTCCTTAGCCCCTAACCGACACATTTACATTTTAGAAAAGTCTGATAAAGTGCACTCTGGAAAGATCTAAATAGAGGCATTAGGACCAAAACAAGAGACACAACAGCTGTCAAAACTGGAATCCTGCCAGGTCTCTGGTACCTCGGGGGCAGCTCGGATCACACCACTATTCACGAGAGGAATACTGCAGGTGCTATCAGGGGCAGAAGAGAGGTGTGTGAGCTAGTGCTGCACAGAGTGCCACCAGAAACCAGATCCACAAAGGGAGCCCCTTCATGCTATGTCAGTGTGCACACACGGGTCAAATGCATGACCACTTAAAACATACAGTAACATTTAATGTTGAGATCATACCAAGTACGTTTCTCTCTCCTGGTTCTGGAGGAGACATGGTCCTTCCCAAAGGAGAGCCAATGAGGCCCAGGGCCTGCCCACGGCAGCCCACCCAGGACTCCCCGGTTATACCTGAGGGAGTGGGAAGCTTGGCTCTTACAGATCATCTGCCCGTGGGCAAGTTCCTGCTCCTCAGAGAAAGGAGAAAAGGTGCCCTGGCATCTTCCCTTTGCAGGGGCACATGTAGTCACACTCAGACCCTGCCCCAGTACTCCCTACCTGCAGCGCCCCCCCCGCCCCCAGCTGTGAGCAGCTGTCACGTTAGTGCCCATAGACAAAGAGCTATTCTAATGCTTTTAGCCTCTTCTCATTTAATCTCACAACCAGCCTATGAGGGCAACTCCTGCTGTTCCTACTTTACAGATGAGGACACTGAGGCAGCCTGTCCCAGGCCTCACGGCCAGTGAGTGACGGAGCTAAATCAGAACCCCTTTGCCAGGCAGTGGAGGGGCAGAAGGATCTGGAAACCTCCCCTTCGGACCACTCTTCCACCCAGACACTGGGGCCCCGCTGCTACCTGCTTTGGTGAACTTGTCTGCCATCTCCTTCCGCACGCTCTTGGTGAGGTTGAAGTAGTCATCGTCCTCGTCGATGCTCTGGAGGAAGAGGGGGATGTGCTGGAAGACGATGGCGTGCTGGCACTTCTGCTGCCCTGCGGTGCTCAGCTGCTGGTCCAGCCACTGGTCCTGGGCCTGCTTTAGGGTGGGGCACCGGGAGGCGTCATACAGAAACTGGGAGTTGAGGACGAGGAACAGGACACCCCCGACCCAGAAGCTGAAGTAGTCGTCTCCCCACGTCTCCTGGAACTCGGCGATGGTCTCGGGCGTGGGGACGTTGCCCACGTCGTGGTTGCCGCTCACCAGGACCAGCGGGATGTCGCGGTCCACGTTCCTGAGCACCCGCTGCAGGTCCTTCGTCTGCTCCTTCCGCCAGGGCATCCCTGCAAGAGTGAGGGTCACGTTCTGAAATGGCCGAGGTCGTTTGACATTTATTCACATGAAATAAGAGGGGATAATCTAAAAATTCATCCAACCAGGCAGAGAGAAACTGCAAAAGCAATCCTATGCTAAAAGCCAATCAGCGAGTTGGAAACCACTGCCCCCTGGGTAGAACTGTCCTTCCCTCAGGATGCCTTGGATTTCAATGACTAAGTGGCATCTGACCCAACGTGCCAACTGAAGGATGGTGGAGTCATTGTACTATTAAATGCTAGTAAAGCTTGGTTCCTATCTTTTGTTTAGATGGAAAATAGGTATAGGTAGTTGAAACTGTCCTGCCCCATCTCAATGGGTCGTGCTGAGCACCCCTGCAGTAGTCCCAAACTGAAACGTTTCATAATATACACACGGCCTTAGACTGTGTGAGCACCTTTATGGGAAAAATTCTTAGAGACTGAATGGCTTGATCCTGGCACATGCACCTCGCTAAATGGCCCCCATACAGAGAAAGAGGTTTTTTGTTTGTTTGTTTGTTTTTTAATATTCCATTAGTGGTGTTTAAAAGCTCAAATGCTCAATGTCTTAATATTATGTGTGTCCCCCTGGCAGAGGATTCAGTTTGGAGATGATTATTTAACTCAGGGTGGAGAAGCTTTGTTCTGCCGAATGCCATTTGGATATTTATAACATCATTTGCCATACAAAATTATCAACTTAAAAAGTAGGCTGCTATATTTGGTCAAACATTTAATTAACTCACCCTAATGCCTTGGCAGGAACAGACCAAATGATATCTCAGCCTTATACGGCCCACGGGCCAGATGTTTCCCACCCCAGATTTAGCTTGAGAATTGGAAAGCGTGTGGAGACCTAACTCCCTCAGATTCCTGGCTTCCAGACTTGATATAATAATACATCAAATCTTTAATAAATGGGTTCTAAAATGACCAATTCAAATCCACATCTGTTTTTTGAGCCTCTCTATGCTAATTTATTCAACAAATAATTACTGAGTGCAGACTACATACAAGGCTCTGAATTAGTTCTCGGGAGCCAGGTCTTCCCTTCAAACTGGGGAGCCAGGTAATTTGTCACCCATCTGTTTCAAAAGTTATGAAGCATTATTAAGAAAAGCCAAGTGGGGAAAGGCCATGCTTCCCGCGCCAAGTGTACATACTGGACGAATATGCTTAGTATCATGCAAAGACAGCCCGAGAAAAACGATGAGAAGAGCTGCCCAGCTTCCCGGGGGGTGATGGGTGAAAACTCACCTGGAAAAGGTTGCCATAGTGGATGAAAATTACACCATCATTTCATTTCCATCATGAATTTAAAGGAAAGCAGAAAGTCTTTATGAAGCAATTACAGCTAAGAAAGACTATAAGGCAGAAATGAAGGAATTCATCTAGATCCTAGATGGTCGTAACACAGGCAGAGGTGAAGTAGCAACTGGTAGAAATAACTCGGGAAAGAAACGGAAGGACACACAAAAACATCTCATAAGTTATAACTACAAAAGGAGTAGCAGTAGCGAGATTCCCTTTACAGCCAAGTGTGCGCCAGTTTCCCTCGCGTCCCCTGTGAGCATATGAAGGAGGTGTGTTCTCCAATTGTTGAACACACAGCTCCTCATATTCCCACACAGTCACACTCGTACGTGGTGTGATACAGAGATCCTCTGCCATTATTCTTTGTTTTCTCCTATTGATCTGCACCCATTTCTGAAAAATTTGGTTAAGTTGCCACAGTTATCGGTTGTATCCATTTAGAAATTCTGCCAACTTTTGTGTTCATCTACTTTTAGCTACCTTGCCTAAGAGCTGAGAATTTCCATATGTCACTGAAATGTTTTATGTTTAATCCTGATAAGGTAAGTTAGTAATAAGAAAAGGAAGATGGAGAGCCACTCTTTTGCATGTGGACATCCAGTTGTCCAGCAGCATTTGTTACAGAGACTGTCTTTCCCCACTGAACTGTCCTGACAACCTGATCAGAAATCAACTGACCTTAAATATGGGAATTTATCTGTGGGCTCCATTTCTATTTCATTGATCTATATGTCTAACCTTATGCTAGTACTACAGTGCTTTGATTACTGTAGCTTTCTAATAAGTTTAAAATCAGGAAGTGTGAGTCCTCCAACTTTGTTCTTCTTTTTGCAAGGATCCCCTGAACTTCCATATGGATTTCTGGATCAGCTAATTCAAGGTCCAACATACAAAAAGCTACAGCCTTTTCTTTTTTTTTCTTTTTAAAAAATATATTTTATTGGTTTTTACAGAGAAGAAGAGAGAGGGATAGAGAGTTAGAAACATCGATGAGAGATAATCATCAATCAGCTACCTCTTGCACACCCCCTCCTGGGGATGTGCCCACAACCAAGGTACATGCCCTTAACCAGAATCAAACCTGGGACCTTTCAGTCAGCAGGCCAACACTCTATCCACTGAGCCAAACCGGTTTTGGCAAGAAGCTACAGCTTTTTAGGAAGGCTTGTCTGGGTTTCTGCCACTGCAGACACACCCACCACCTGGCTGTTCTCGGATGGACCATGGCCCAGCAGGTGAAGTGTTCTTCTGAGAGTAATGTCTGCCCACAGGAGTCACAGGAGAGGGAGGCAGCGGGGGTGTGGGAGCCCTGATATGTTCTGAGAAGAGTTCATGTTAAAAGGACTCTGTCCTCATAAAGATTCTTTGGCCAAAGGCAGAGGGGCTGGCAGAGAGGTGATTTTATGGTTTCCAGCAGGAGGTGATAAAAACTAGATCATCGTTGTGATACTAGAAAAGGAAAGAAAAAAGACCATGTAAATATGTGTAAGCCTTGTCCTGTTGGCGTAAGAAAACATAGAGGTGAAAATATGTAAATGCCTGTCATTGTCTGCACCTGTCACTGTGGGTCAAGGTCGTCCATAAATTATTTCCCCCAAAAAGTGATCATCCCTCTAGTGTTTATGTTCTTTAAAGCCAACCTTGGTGTTATTATAAGATGTGTACATGCATGATGATGGGATACTCAATTTAACAGAATACTACTAGCACTTGGCACATGGAAGTGCTACATGTACATGGAAGACATTGCTCAAGGCTGATGCTGACAAGAGACATGCAACGTCCCGGGACAAAGTTCCAGGACAGTTATAAGCAGATTCACCTTTGAAACTGGCAAGTCCCCTCAGGGGAAGGAATGACCAGTTCATTTCTGTTCAGAGCTGCTGGGGGTCAGGTGCGTGAAAAGGTCTTAGAATGACTGCCTCTTTTTACTCTAAGGTTCCATTTTATAATTAGAACTCTGGCACCTGGGGCTATGCTCCCAAAATCTTTATATTAAAACAGGGTTTTAAATATAAAACATAATGAAAAATTAATAAAAGTTTCACAGTTAAACTCCAAAGAGAGTCACTGCTTTTTCAAAGCCAGAGGCAAAATCTACAATGCCCTAGTTATCATAGGGCTAGAGGAACAGAAATTATTTGTCTTCAGCTAGGCATTTATTCAACACACATGCTGATCTACTGTGTGCTGGGTCTTGGCCATACCAACAGAAGGAAGGGAGATATCTTTGTTCCCATGGAGCTCAACATCTAGAAGGGGAACCAAACATAGGAAAGGGAATTACCAAGTTGTATTGCACAAGATGGTAAGTTATGTGACGGGCATCAGGCCCCGAGAAACCCACACAGTCGAGAGAGCCTTCCCAGAGAAAGCAACACTCCCGTCATCATGAAAATTTTAGGGGGACTTAGGGCCTTCTGAAAAGGAAGCAAGCCTTCAGAGGCAAAGAAACAGCAGGGTGAAGCCAAGGTCAGAAAGAAGATCTGGCACCAGGAGGTGGGGCAGTACAAAGTTGCAGCCAGAGTACCAAAAAGCACACACTGTAGACTGCTGACTATGTTCTTGGCACTGAGAGAAGCACTTCACACAGATGGTCTCACTCCTATAAGAACCAATGCAGAATTAATAACACAAATGGGGAAACTAAGGCATGGATGACGCCCTCATTCAAGGTCACAGAGCTTGTAAGATGTTCACTGGGTTTTAACCCAGATAGGGCTGCCAGATGAAATATAAGATGTCCAATTATATGGAATTTCAAAAGGATATTTTAGTATTAGTACGCAGTATTTGTGTTCCTGTATTTTTCTCTGCGAAATCTGGCAGCCCTAGCGAGATTCAGATTCCACCTTGGTTATCCCAGCCTGACTCCAAAGTTGGTGTCCTCAGTGATGAAGGGAAAGTTACAAGAGCCAAGAGCAGATGCAGAGTGAATATGAATCTATGGGGAAGGGAGAGAGCACTGCAGGCAATTCCATGAGTTTCTATGTTGAAGTGTAAGACTATGATTTCAGGTCCAATCACTTAAACAGTTAGCTTGGTCACATATTTCTTGATATGTTACCCATCTGTTGGCAATAATCTAAAAGTGTTGCTAATACAATTTGTTGGTCAGAGTATGGGGAAACAGACAATGTTTAGTGTTGGCTGGAGTGTAAAAGGTTTTCTTTATTCAAATTAAAAAAAACCACATTCACCTTGATTCCCATGTTTTAACACCTGGAATTTTCCTCAACAATAACGTGTGGGGAAAAAGTACAAATAAAAATTTTTATTGCGGCCATTTGTCAGAGCAGAGCAGGGCTAGGAGTATGATAAGGGGAGTAAGTGGAACATTTAAGAACCTCCCTCTCGGGTTTGTGCAGGTGCTGGCCGGGAATGAGCAAGGCCCTGAGAGTGAGTGTCTCCTTAAATCATGTTCCCTGGACACCTCACTTGCTTCACACACCCCTAGTGCTGCAGCATATCATCATAGATAACCTAAGTGAACACATAAGGTCTAGCCAATCAGTGAAATACTATGTAGCTGCATAAAAGAATGAGGAAGACTATCAAGGAAAAAAAAGCAAGATCAATATAGGCATACATCAGAGATACTGAAGGTTTGGTCCAGACTGTTGCAATAAAGCTAGTACTGCAAGTGATAATCTTTTTGCTGGTGGAGGGTCTTTCCTTCAATTTGTTAAAAAAAAAAAAAAAAAAAAAGGAACTTCTGTAAGCACAATGAAAACAAAGTCTGGCTGTACATTGTGCATAGTTTACTACCCACCTTTCATGTAAAAAAAAAAAAAGGAAAAAAAAAGGAAAAAAAAAAAGGAGAACTACACAAAATATGTGCACATACCATCTTTGGTAGAATGCCTTCAGAAATTGGATCTATGTGCTGCCTCTAGGGAGAGACACTGGGTTAAGAAGGAAACATTTTCTACATTCTTTATATTCTTTTGTAACTTTTGAAAGTTGGTTTCTATTAAAAATGTAAATAAACATTATGAAAATAAAATATAAGGAAGAAATATGAAAATTACTTGTAAATGTATCTGGAAAAGATACACAAGAACCTGGTAGTTGTCTCTGGGAAGAAAACTGACCCCTGGCGGGTAGAGGGTGGCAGAGAGGATTAGGGGGAGCAAACTGATTTACCAAGTGCCTACCCATATACAGAATTTGATTCTCCCTTGAAAATAAAGACATATAACTAACTACATGAATGTTCACACACACACACACACACACACACACACACACACACAGGCATATGTTGTTATCAGACCAGTTAGAACTGAACAAAACTGGATGGCCTTATATAATCATAGCCATGCCCAGACAAGAGCCTGGATGTCTTTGCTTGGCCCATGGCTTTAGGGGATTTGGTGTTGGTTTGGCAAGGGCCATCGTTTTCCTCCTCAGGGGATGGCACCTCAGAGAGAATGCTCGAGCCAAGCAGGACCAGGCTCTGTTCCCTTGGAGAAGGAATCCTTTGCCCTCAGACACAGGAAGGTCAGAGTCTCTGAGTGTTCTAACTGCGCCTGAAATCAGACCCGGTGTAGCTTGGCCTGTGGTCAGCAAGCTTTTCTCAACCAGGTGTTGCTTCCGTGCACTCAGCCCTCTTCCCCAGGGACTCGTGTTTCAATGAAGGAACCTTTTCTCTTCCATACGTTGAATAGCAACATGAGTGTTGTTTTTTTTTAATCTATTACAGGTTGCAGCTCAACACGATTAAACAAAATTATGTGCTGTTTGTATAATAAAATTCCACTGCCTGGCTCATTTATAGAGTTTATTTAAATTCTTTGGGGCATAGATTGAAAGAAGACACCAGAGTGAACCTGGGACAGCTCTTCATGAAACACTGCCATTGTGACTCAGCAGCAATGGCGAAATCCTGGGGAGGCTGAGATGAACTTAGCCATGTGGCTTTTCTTAGGATTTTCTTGCTTATTGAAAACCCAGGTGGCTACTTCATTCCCAGGGACATGGTGTCCAGGTTACCACCATTTCCACCCGCTGAGGGCTCCATCTTCTGAAGGGAAAATAGTCCCTCTGTCTCATGTAAAGCCCATCTCAACCACCAGAGAGGCAGGCAAAACCACACACATATAGTGCTCCCAGCCACTCACAAAATAATCTGATAACACATTTTGTCTTCCCTTTTGGGGGTAGTGGAGAATGTAACCTGGTTATAGAAAACAGCGAACCCGTGGGTTTCCTTTCCTCTTAACCAATACTCAGCGAGGGCAAAATCCCACCAGCAAACTGCTGCTAAAAACCACCCACCTGCACAACCTTCAAAATATTTTCTCTTTCCTGTGGAGGTTGTCTAAACAGATACCGTGAATAGATTTCAAGTATTGTGACTCTATTTACTGCTTTAGTAAGAAGTTGTTTTTTTCTTCTTTTTAAAACAAGATCAATGTTCTCTGTAGCAACTGGACAAGGAAGAATGCTGCTTAGAGAAAATAAGAGTTCTCTGTGTCCTAGTCCCTGTAGGCATAAGAGCTCTAACGAGAATTGATGCGGATAAATTCAACCACTGTCAGGAAAATTTAAATTAAGTAAATAGTGGGACAGCCTCAGTAAGAGAGACACAGTCAGGGTATGTGATGAGCTGCTCATTCCGGGAGACAGAGAGCGGGCTTTCAGGGTCAATACATTTAGCAGCTTAAAGAACAACAAAATCAATATGGCCCACGAGTAAGCTCACTCTGAGCAGTTACTTGCAAACCTAATGATTTCTCCAGCTGAGGCGGTGAAGGGGGGTGGATAACAGTCCGAGGTGGGTTACAATTGCCTGTCCTAAAAATTGCTGCTGTACTTTGTCAGATGCTTTCACATCACACAGCCTTCTGGGCCTGCCCAGCTCAGAAGGGATGGTCCAGGGACCTGGCTTCACCCCCCAACCTCACCCCACCCATCACCAGGCTGTGCAGCAATGAGCAGTCTCCAGCAGGATTTTCTTTGTGCAATAAAGATGCTCCATAGGTGTGTGTGGATTTGGTCTAATCTGGGATCGGCTAAGTGCAGAAATCAACCTGAAGACATTAGAACACACACAGGACACCCATGTCTATTCCTCCTTCCCTGGTTTCATAGTGGGCTATCAGCTGGGCAGCCTCAGGCCCTTCCTCCTCACTCCAGACCTTCTGACAAGAACAGAAGGTCCAGCAGCTTCTCCACATACACACCACTACCGTCCCCACTTCTCTTGTCTTTTAAAGTCTCTGCCCTAACTTAGCTGTGGCCCATCTTTAGGCAGTTAAAGGTACAACTTGTGGCTTATTGAAAACTACATGGGTAGTAGCATCTGCCTGATATGAATCTTCCCCTGCCCCAATTCATATGTTGAAGTCTTAACCCCCAGAACTGTACAGATTGAGCCTTTCCCCAGAAGAGCTGATCCTCTTCAACTCCCCTGTACCCACCTCCATGGCATCGTAGAACTGCAGGCCCACATTTCTTCTTTCCCCTTCTCCCCCAGGTATAGCTCACTGTCTGCAGGACCGCACTAACCTCTGACTGGCCCCTCAACCCGTTCCCACACACAGCCACCAGCATGAGCCATTTCAGTGGTACCAGCCTGTCACACTGCTCACCTCTCTCAACCACCATTCAAAGTTACATACACTTAATCTCTCCTTCCTATAGGTGCTCCCAGCTACCCTCACATCATCCCTCTGATGGTACAATGGAGAGAAGGTATTTGGCATATTATGCAGAGGACATCATCAGAAAACCTAACCCAATTCAAAATACGCATGCTTCCTGACTGCTCCTGAGACAGAGTGGCTGTGTGCCAGCTGAAGTGCCCCTGCCATTTTGCAGGAGCACATCGAGGGCTGTGCATTACACATCATCAGCTTCGAGAGGGCGCAGGCCGGGCTGAGGGACACCCCCACAAGTGCACCAATGTTGGGCACTGGGCCTCCAGACAATTATAAACATGCCGCTCACTATCACTGGTAAGTGTTTCTCTCTGCCAGGGCACCAAGGTTAGCATTTCACACATTATTTCATTGTGTCAGCAGTCCTGTCACCATGACACCATTTTGTTATTAACTGTGTGCTGCCTCAGTTTCTCCAGGCATTGAGCAGTCATAGTTTTTTTCAACTAATAGGATGATGATGCTGAGGCAGGATGGTAAAGCTAGGAAAATTCCTCAGGTAGCAGAAAGGGGAAACTAACTGGGACAAGGTAAGTAATCAAGGCCAAACAACTTAACCAACTAACAGCCAGCTAGTGAATCAAAAGACCTTATCTTCCCCAATCAAGGACACCTGAGAGGTTTACACCTCTCTTCCTGACAGGGGAATAAGCAGCTTAAATCACTTTGCTTATTGTGATTTAAGCAAATGAGGACTGAGATAGGTAACAGAGACCTGATTAGTGCCATTTGTGTCGGCCAACACCAAAGATGGGTGAAGTCAGAGAAACAAGTAAAAAAAACCCTGATTAGAGCCAGACAGACCTAAGATAAAAGTAAAACAGTAAAACAGAATAATAATAAAAAAAAACCTATATGGTATGCTGATTTTAATGTATCAGCATATTAAAACACCTGGAAAGCTGATGAATATTCTGCTGCCCTCCTCCCCTAAGATTCTTGCCCCCCTCAAAACAAAGAATGCAGGCCCAGGCTTGCTCTAGAACATGCCCATGCCTGTTCTCGGGCACGCACTTTTTAACTTTCCTTCTCCTAAACCTAAGGGTCCCCATGAGACATGCAGCCAGGTGACAAGCAGCGGCAGAGCATCCCGGGAGTGAGGCCTCAGAGCCGAGCTACACAAAGCCATGGAGGAGGACAGCCCGGAACTGGCTGGTCAGTGGGGGCTGAGTGGGTCTCTGACTTCCCGTGGAGCTGACAGCAGCCCACCCTGGCTCTCTTCTTTCCTAGAATGTTTCTAGGGAGCAAAGCAGAGCACTGCGAGGCTCTCTCCTGTTACTTCTGACACCCTATTACTTCCACGGTCCCCCGCTCTAATAACCGTGCTCTCAGACTCACCTGGATCGTGCTGTGAACTCTTTCCTGCATGAAGTCAAGAACCCACACGCTACCACCGGCCCTAGGCAGACCGCTCCGGGCTCAGTCCTCATCTGGTGACAATGTCATGTGTATGTGCCAGGTGCCCAGGAGAGTGTGAGGAACAAGGACACTGTCCTTCCCCATGAAGCTTAGAATGTGCACACAGGCTATGCCAGAGGTGCCCTCACAGCTCCGGGCAGTGAACCGCTGCCTAAGTGACCATAAAGAGCGAGTACCCCTCACAGGCTTTCAACAGGGAACAAGCTGACCCTGGTTTACAGGCACAGGAGGTATAACCAATTGAGTGTTGAATATAGGGGAGGCCTAGACTTGTTGAAATGCAGCCAAATTAATTATTCAGACAGGCATTCTAGCTAGTGGTAATAGGGAACAGATAGCAGCAAAATTATTTGACCAAATTGTCTGTCAAAGGTTTCAGGGGTCACTGAAATTGCAGGGCAAATTCTGGGCATCAAAGCCATTTTCCAAGCATTCCATTCTGACAGAGTAATGTAAAGTCCTCAAATAAATAGAAGGCTTTAGAATTTCTAAATTCATTGTAATTCTGCACTTAAGAACATTGTAATATGGATTTATTAACTTGAAAAGGTTTGTTGCTTTGTAAATTATCCCCTTAGAGCATCCAGACGTATTAAAAGAGAGAAACACTACAATTATAAATTTTTTAACCTCTTAGAGTGGTGTTTATTTCACAGATTATTGTGTGTAAAGTTTATTCATAAATGGGCTGCTAGGTAGGCAACCAGGGTTTATCACAGAAACAGTTTAACTGGTTGTTAAATCTCAGGCTAACTCACAACAACTATTCACTCTACCACACAGAGGAATGCCCTGATTCAAGCACTTAAGAGGTATAATCAAGCTTCTTTTTCCAGCTGCAGTGTTTATTTGCCCAGCAAAAATTTGAAATTTATTACTGTTTCCAAATTTTGTAACCTATTATCCTTTAAAAAAAAATGCATAGGAACCTAGCCACTATTTATACCCATAGGTAGCAATGAACACAAGGGAATTTAATATACTGGAGAGAGATATAATATAAAGCAATGTATATTAAATGCATCTGGTTAGAGGGTCAGTAAAGGTATAATTTTGTAGCTATCCATACTTAGAAACATTATTTGTTACATCAATAGAAGTATAATGTACTATACTAGTGGCTTTAGGATAATATATCTCTAATACATGAAGCAGGGGAAATAAAAATAAAGGGTTTGCAGATTGATTATATTTTTGAGATCCCAAAGGAAGGGTGACGTGACCCAACGTCACCATTGGAGTTTGACCAAATGAAGCAAATAACCCTTCTGAGTTACTCAGAAGCTCACCATACAGGAAGAATAAACATGCTGGCAGCTGTCACTCATGGAATCCTTACCATGTGCTAAGCACCTGCACTACTGTATCCTGACAAGCTACCTGGGTGGCTGCCCAGGTGACTTGGGCCCTTCCTCATGGCAATATTATTCTGAGAGAAATCCACATGGGATGAAATGCACTGATCTAGCTGATTCTGTGATGCAGGCAAGATGGGCAAGGAGGGGTTAAATAGAGGACAAAGTGTCAGCTCTCCAGGGAGGGGCTCGAATGATAAACAGATGGGTCCTGCAAAGTCTGGGACCTCAGAGCATCCTAGGCACCAAGTGTGCCTGTCATCTCGGCTGTCAACAGAGGTGTCACCACTGTGAGCAGAAAAGGGGTCTGGGACTCCTCATTGCCATCTCTGCCCTGCCTGTCACCTTGTCTGCAAAGAAAGGAAGCCCCTAGAGGGAACCTAGGTGATGGGTAGGATCAACACACACCACTGACTCTTTGCGGAGCACGACCTGACTTCCAATTCAGGACTCCAGATGTTCCAGCCCGCCTCCTAGTCCCACACCAAAAGGGGTAGAGGTTACAGGAGTGAGGGCAACCTCTGGGACACACAGGGGATATAACACAGTTAAGTGTTGGGATATTCACATACACCTAGACCTGGACATTATTTGATCAGCTTGAAAATCCTAAATGCAATAGTATACTGAGGGTTTTGCAAACTCTAGGGGGCCTGAGGGGGTGGAATTAAGGGAAAGAATTCCACAAACTATACCTTCAGTCTGCATTCTGTACCAATTCTGACTTAGATCAGAATTGTCTTGTCATTTGCTGACAATGCAGCACGTAGAAAACAATGGATAGCTGTGAAAGGCTGAGAGCAAAAAATAAAGCCATTAAGCAAAAGTGACTCAGAGAAAACACAGGGTAAGAATGTTTGGTGAGACAGAATTAAAGCCACCTTAAAGTCATAATAGAGACTTCCAATTAAAAATAGTGTATTAAAAACACTTTGCTCTATTGCTTCCACAAATCTTACTGCAAAGATAGTGAATTCTCAAGGACAAAGATAGCAGGAAAGAAGAAAACCACAGAAATATGAAAACCAGGAAACAGATGGACAAGTGGGAATGGGATTAGCCAGCTTAGAAAGTTAAGTATTCAGCTAGCAGTGAGAAAGTCAATAAGCGACTGGCTTGGTAGAACCACTTCTGAAAACTCTTTGGAAGTATTTCCCAAAGTTAAATCTACATCTTCCCAACAACCCAGCAATTCCACTCCCGGGCCTGTAACTAAAGAAATGAGTGTGCAGCTTAGCTAAAATACATGACAGGAATGTCACAGCAACTTTATTCATAGTCCCAACGTAGAAATGACCCAGAAATCCATCACTGATGAATGAGTATATAAGTTGTGACATAATCATTAGGTGGATGAAGAACATCCCAGGCACTAAATGTGCCTGTCATCTCGGCTGCCAACAGAGGTGTCACCACTGTGAGCAGAAAAGGGGTCTTGGACTCCTCATTGCCATCCCTGCCCTGCCTGTCGTCTTGTCTGCAAAGAAAGGAGGCCCCAGAGGGAACCTAGGTGATGGGAAGGGTCAACACACACCACTGGCCCTTTGCGGAACATGACCTGACTTCCAATTCAGGACTCCAGATGCTCCAGCCCGCCTCCTACTCCCAAATCAAAAGGGTGTAGAAGTTATTGCTGCTGCATGGATTAGCATGGATGACTGTCAGACAGAATGCACAGGAAGAGAAGACTGAAGACTACCTACTGTATGACTCATTTTTATGAAAGTAAAGAACAGACAAACCCAATGACAGTGCATGAAGGTTACTGACACAGAAGAGGCAGGAGGGAGCCCTCTGGTGTGTGTATCTTGGTCTGAGTAGTGGTTAAGGGTGGATTTACACCAAGCTCTTCACTTCAGATAACTTGCATTTTTTACTTTATAGTAAACCTCAATTTTAAAAAAGTAAAGAAAATTAATTTTAAAATATCTGCTTTGTATCGTAGATGCCCTAAAGGCCCAGGAATTTGTGGTACAGGTAACCTTGGAAAAGGGGGTGAAAGACCTAAAACAGAGAGATGGCATGGAATTCCATGAAACTGGCCCACTGTCCTTCTCACTTTGGCAGAAGGCAGTTTTGGTTTTTGTAACAAGTAAACAGGGGATTCTGAGAGAGAGCCACCAGGTAGAGTTAGGGACAAGGTGCCATGGTGAAGACAGGAGGATCAAGATGAAAGGCGTTACCTTGTTCTTCCATTTGCATCCTAGAGCGCTCTCAATGAGAGCAGCCAGGCAGAGCCCTCCAGCCACAGGCAGGAAGAGTCTCCTCTGGGGCATCTAAGAATCAAAATGACCTGGAGACACCGTGGAACAGGGGAGCCTCACCACTATGGTGCAAGACCCCCTCACAGCATCCCATCAGCTTTGCGGTGCTGCATTCCTTTTTCACTGCACTCAGGCTGGAGCAGCTAACCGAGGATCATTAGATGCTTGAGGAAAGTCCAATAGGAAAGCCATGCCAAAACAATCAAAATGGGAGAAGACAGAGGCTATTTGGGGAGAAGGGGGGAAAATATCAATAATATTCTCAGAGAATGAAGATACTGCACTCATCAAACAATTACAGGATGTTACTTTTTAAAAAATTAATGACCAAAAAAGTTCTTGAAATTAAAACTATGGTAGAGGAAATGAAAATCTAGTAGAAGCTTAAAGATAAACTTGGGAAATATCTCAAAAAGTAGAATAAGCAAGGAAATGGGAAAAAGGAGATAATAGTTGAGGACCAGCATAGAAGCCCAATATCTGGAGAATATGAGTACCAGAAAATACAGAAAAACTCACAGAGGAGAATTTCCAATGAAATAATTCAAAAATATTTGATAGCTATGACTTTACTAAATGGATTAAGCAGATTCACACCATGGTTCATCACTGTTATTTCAGAACCCAGTATACAAACATAAAATACTCCGGTCTTATAAAAGGATCAGGAATCAGAATGAAACTGAGCATCTTAAAACCCTATTAACAAGCAAAAGCAAGGAACAGTTTCTAGCAAGAGAAACAGAATGTGCGAGAACAGTATGTGAAAGGAACACAGCCAGTATGGTTAGAGCCCAGAGTGGTCAGGGGAACGTGAAACACCTCGGCAGGCCGGCCTGATCCAGGAGAGCCTGTGGAACACCATGGGAAAGGGTCTGACTCCTGAGAGCAGCTCCTGAAGGGTTTTAAGCAGTGATGGTCAGGTTCAGGGCTGAAGTTTCACGTAATCTCTGTCTGCAATGTTCATGTTGCCCACACTATTTTCAAAGAATGAAAAGTTAGAAGATGGTCTAAGGGCTTACCCTTGCCTTACCAACGAATTCTATTATTCGTGTGAGGCTGTAGAGGCCAGAGGGGCCTCCTACGCCATGAAAGAAAAGAGATGCTGGAGGGCAGGATGGGGCTTGAGGTCACTAGGGCGGTGGCCCGACATGGAACAGTAGAAGGGGCCAGATGGAGGAAACACATGAGTAATTTTCTGTCTTCTTGGTCTTCACCCTCTCAGCGTCAGGGGGCATGACACATACTTGCAAGACTAAAGGATCTGGTTATTTTTTTAAAATAAAAAATCAGTAGCATCTTGTTCTATCAAGGAAAAGTTATGACAATAAGAATGATGCTTGTCAATGATAATTTGTTTGATAGACCTGCTAAGATAATCAGAATTTGAATTATTGTTCCCTTAGAAATGTTAGCAATTCAAGGCTCACCATAACATCCATGAGGTATTCTAAATGTCCATCAATAACAGATGGCATGATTTTTTTTTTTTTTGGAGGGGGGGTTGTTCTTTAAGCCATGAATATGAAATGGCACTCTTCCATCATAAATAATTTTCTATGGGGAGCAGATGTAAAGTTAAAGGCAGGAATAAAGGAATGTGCAACTCAAAGTTATGCTCATGTTCGATAAAGACTAATCTACAGTCACCATCAAACTACCCTCTAGCACCTACAGCCTTTTATCCACAACCTCCTCCACACAGCAGGAGAGGAATGCAGGGCTGGTTGGAAGTCACATTATTCTCTTTTCAAGACCAGCCTCTTGAAAAAGCCTGGCATCCCCACACAACAAGGCACTGCAGAGCAAAAGGGAAAGCAACCTGAAGTTCCTGTCAATGCTTTGTTAGAACTGGGCCTGAGGGCAGGACTCTCATGCACAAAGCCAGGGAAGTCTGGCAGGCTCTCTGTTAATGGACATCTGAGCTGCCTGCAGAGAAATTCTTAGACTGAGTCGATGTAATGTAGCCACTATTGCTGTGTTGGGAAGAGCCATCTGCAAACTCCAGACTCACTTTAGGTTGTTTGACAATAGTGATGACATCATACGCAGTCTAATAAAGGTACAGAGAAAGAAAGCAAAAGGTCAGAGGCAAAGGCTTTGGCACTCACTGGAAGAACACAAGGTACCAGCACTATTAAAAATTTTTTAAAATATTTTTTATTGATTTTTTTTTTTTTTAAGAGAGAGAGGAAGGGATAAGGAGAGATAGAAATATCTATCAGCTGCCTCCTGAACACTTCCTACTGGAGATCAAGCCTGCAATCCTGGAATGTGCCCTTACCAAGAATCTCACCAGTGACTTTTTGGTGCATGGGTCGACACTCAACCACTTTGCCACACTGGTCAGGCAAGGTACCAGTTCTTAACTCTTCGTCATAACATAGAGTTGGAATACACTCTGCAAATAAAATGTAGCAGCAGACTGCTAAAAAGTCACTTCTTAAACTACACATTCAACATAGAAGGGAATGCTGTCTTTTGAAGGAAATATATAAAATATCCTTATCTAAAAATATTTTAAGTCTCTCCTCTAATAAATTCTCATATTTGTAGCATACATCACATCACAGAGTAGAATAGATTATTTTCCAGGTCTTAAACCACAGAAATAAAAGAAACACAACAAACAATCTTTTCCCCATACTCGCTTTAGGATAAGCCCTAGCCACGGAAGAAATTACAGCAATGCCTTCCCCAAAACGTGCTGCAGTTACTTAGAACTCGAGTGGCCACCAGTATGGTTCTCTGCCGCTTCTGGGTTCAGAAGCTTGTGAGTCACCCTATTTGGAGGCAGTCTGGTCAGAAGGGTTGAGAATTGGAGAGGAGGAATGAGGATGGCTCAGTAGGAGACGTGTCTTTGCACTGTTGTCCTGATAAATCTGGACTTGATGTCAGCACCTAGCTTGCTGGGAAGGAGGAAATCAAGATACAGAAGATGAGCCAGGGAATCAGGAATCCATCATGGTGAACCACAAAATGAGAAAGATGATGGACATTTAAAAAGAGAAAAAACAATGCTGGAATAAAGGAGAGTTTGGCAGAGAGGGGAGTGTAGATAGCTTGGTATGCAAGCACACTAAACATTTACAAAGTCTTAATATTAAGAAGCTGATGCTGAAGTATATCTACCAAGAAAATGTTTCCAAAGGAAAAAAATGTTTCTATTGTAAAGTCTATAAAATAACACTGGAAATATTTTTACTTCAGGTGCGATGTCATTTTAGTGAGCATTTCACAATTGGAAGGGAGATGTGTTTTTAATGAAGGGACACCATGCAGCCATTCACAACGATCCTTGTAATAACAAGGAAGCTTGTTTATGTTACAGGAAGAATTGCAGCACACAGAACTGCAAATAATTTATGAACTCAGCTATGCAAAAAATGTATTTTTTTTTAAGATTAGGAAGGAAATATGCCCAAAATGTTACTAGTTATTATCTCTGGGTGGTATAGAACTGAATGATTTTTCTTATTCTTATTCCCAATTTTTTTTTCAATTAAACATCTATTACTTATATAATCACAAAAATCCACACATATTATTAAAAAAAACAAAAAAAAAAAACAAAAAAAAACAACGCACACACACATCATGGAGCAGAAATAAAATCTCTCTGAATATTTTAGTTCATAAATATATAACTGTAAGTTGTGGACATGAATATAGATCATGGTTTCATTTATTCTAAAACAAGAATGAATGCTGGGATTGTCAGGAACAATAAATGGCAAAAGCTCCTGGCAAAGTTCTCTACCTACTTAAATAGGAAGAGATCATGTTCAGGCGTCTTCAAACTACGGCCCGCGGGCCACATGTGACCCGCAGAGGAGTCTGATCCGGCCCGCCAGGTTTTTTGGGCAGTGAGCGCAGCCGAGGTGTTACAGTAGGAATTAGTAGTTCATATAGTCCGGCCCTCCAGCTCTCTGAGGGACCATGATCTGGCCCCCACTTTAAAAAGTTTGAGGACCCCTGAAAATTATTTAGAGTGCTGAGAGTATGGCCTAACTGCTGGGTAAATGCTTATTAAGTAGCTTACATACATGGCCCTGGACTAAAAATTATAACCCAGCTCATAAAATGAATGTCACCTTATTAGAGCCAAAATACAGTTGCAATATTATTAGCAAACTAATTTTGCCAAGAGGTTTAAGGGAGAAGCTAAATTCTGGCAGGCTAAAATTACTGTCCCTGGCAGAAACATGTCAAATGTGGGAGCTTTCACAGGATCAGACATGGTTGTTCTGGGAGACAGTGACGCATTAGGGAAGGCAGGAGGGAGGGGGTTTGAGTCTGAGTCCTGGTTCTGCCCCTTACATAGCTACACAACCTTAGGCAAGTCATTTACTCTCCCTAAGATTCCTTTTCTTACCCCTAAATAAGTATAATGTCTAAATTGCCAGGGCTGTCATGAGAATATGCAAGTGTGTAAATAGAAGTGACTAGCAGAGAGTCTGGCTCAAACCAGACAATGAATGAATGAACAAATAATCAAAGCAGGTGAGCTTTCCTCCTTTTTGGTATTGTCTACAGATACCAAAGTACTTGTTCAGTACACGCTGGAAGAACAGTGGTGGGACAGAGCCCTATTGGTGGGCCAGTCCCACTCCCATTCCTCCCTTTTCCACCTCCAGTATAGAGACTGGAAACACTACACACGGTTCCCCAGACTCCTTTCTAGCTAACAGTGACACTAGCAGAATCTGGCTCAGGGAATTCCCAGGAAACTTCTGCTATCTTGAAAAGGGGGTCAGATGTCACTGGTATGGCCTCCCAACCTTCCTTCTTCTCTTAAAGATGGAGGAGCCTTGTTACTATGAGAGAAAAATAAGCTCCACTTTATTTAAGCTACTTTTTGTCTAAACTTGCAAACACATTGCCAACAAATACATTCTGAAAGAATACAAACCATGAATATAATTAGGACTGGTCCTTGCTCTCATGAGGACAATAAAAAGGGCTCACAAAGAAATGTAAAATTATAATGTACTATTAGTGTTATGAAGAAGGGGTACTTGACATTCTCTCCTTCATATGCCAGGGGTTTTGAACCAGGGTGTGATGTAGTGTATGAGAGGAAGAGAGAGAGAGAGAGAAAGACTGAGAATACATATCTGTGGTCAGGAAAGCTTCCTGAGAGATCACAGTGATACTGGGGAAGGAGGGGGACTGGTGGGGAGAGAATTCTCAGCAGAATGAATGGCAGGTGCAAGGCCCTGTGGCAGAACTGAAGAGTGTGAAGTGTGAGATCTTGAACATGACAGCAGCTGCTTCACAGAGGGCAGGAAGAAGTGTAATACAAGATCAGACATGGGAGGTGGGCAGGGGCAGACTTCTTTCAACCTTGTGCTTATTTTAAGTATTTAGTTGTCTTTCCCCTCCAAGAGCAAGGAGAAGCAACATAAGTGAGTTTGGCAAAGAAGTGATGTTTTCATTTTGGATTTGGGTGTAATTTATCTGGTGGTGTGGTGCATGACAGAGAGACTGAGGATACATATCTGTGGCCAGCATGGCTAACCAGATAGCCAATATCCATTCTCCCTTCTTCCTTGCCATTAGAAACCAGATTTTGTTTGGGGAAGCCACGTGCCATGCCCGGCTAAAGGGCTAAGACTGGTCCAAGCCAATAAGCACATTGCTCTTCCCTTTTTCCCAAGACTCCCTGGAGTCCAGGAATGGTTATGTAACCTGGATCTGACTGATGGGCCTCAGAAGAAGTCTAGTTGGTGGTGGGGTGGGGTGGGGGTGAAGGTGTGTATATAGACACAATCTTAAGGACGTGTTTGCTTTCCTGATAAGAGGGGCCCATGTGATCAACACAGCCATTCTGAGAGCACGAGACAGCCCACAGGAAGATGAGAGCCAGTGTGCCAAGGATGATGAGGCTTCAAGTCAGGAAGACCTCAGGTCCCCAAGGTACGGCTGGGAGGTGAACTGAGGACGCCTATTTGTTTAGGCTGCCAACGTGTGCGTGGCCTGTTAGCTGCAGCCACACACTTTCCTAAGTGATGTGCAGTCTTTTCTTATTTGGCCAAAGGAGAAAAGGCTACGGATCCACAGTTCACCGCGCCTAGTAAGGGGTGTGCTTGGCAGCTTTAAGGAGTCGGCACTGTCCTGGGTAACATTCCCTTTCCAAAACCAGAACTGCCTGACGCATCAACAGAATGGGAACCAATTATGAAAAAAAAAATATATATGTGACTATAACTAGCTGGATGGTACTTATAATGGAGTGGGCAGGACACCAGACGAGGTAAATCATCAGAAGAGCTGTTCTGCCTCATAAATGGCACCAGGGGCCCTCAGAATGGTTTTATTCCAGACTTTAAAAATGGACTATAAAATGAATCTTCCTTCGATGCTTTTCTATAGAATAAGTGAACGGAGACGAACCTGTTGATGGAGAGCTGCGGAGAATCACATGTGAGCATGAGAGGGGGCAGTCATTACAAGTGATAAAGGGACTCCATTCACTGGGGTGCAATTTAAGGTGTTCTAAGCTCAATTCAGAGTTTTTGAAATGGCATGATTATTGCTTCCCTTCATCAAAGGAAGAAATTGGTTGGACACTATTGATCTGTTCACACAAGCCACACAGAAAAAATCACTATGGAAAAGCAGGTAGGGTATATGAATTTCTACAGGACAAGAGACACTCATGCCCAAATAGGACACCTGTTGGAATTCTGTGAGCGGGTTCAGTTAACTATTCTGCAACTTAAAATTTCTAGTATACAATGCCAATCACTGTACATGTGCTTACCTATGGTCAAAGTGACAGTATTTAAAAATGTGACAAAACAGAGATTTTCTTATAAACACATGAATAGAGAAATATATAAAAATGACCATAATACTTTAGCAAGAATATTTTAAATAACTGCAGACAAGCCTTGAATTTTAATAAAATCATTTATCAAACGATGAACTACTACCTAAAGAAATATTACATGAATAAAGGCAGCTAGCTGAAGACCTGGCCTGCAGCATCAGAAATCAGACAGTGACACGTGCCTACCAGTTCGGGCTGCTATGACCCAGTGCCACAGGCTGGCTGGCTTAAAAACAACAGAAATTGATGTCTCTCGGCTCTGGAGGCTGCAAGTCTGAGATCAGGGGCCAGCAGGGAGGGGTTCTGGTGAGGCTCTCTCTCAAGGTACAGAGGTTTGACTTCTTGCCGTGTCCTCCCTGGATGGACAGAGAAGTGAGAGCTCTCTAGGGTCCTTTTCATAGGGGCACTAATCCCAATCATGACGGGTCACCCCTATGATCTAACCACCTCTCAAATACCCCCACCTCCTGATACCATCACATGGGGGTTAGTGATTTAAACACTAAAATTTTTGGGGAACACAAATATTCAGTCCATAGCATGACACAAAGGCAGGAATGCTAAGTATATTAAATAATTCTGGGGTTTTAAATTCTCAGCAAGATCAAAAAATCATAACTAAGGATATCAAAGGAACTATAAATAGTACAATATGATTTTAAAAAGTCCTGATTGCCAGTCTTAAGTAGATATGGGTAAATTTATTTAATGATTTTCAAAAACACAAAATATGCCTGCCTAAATATGTAACTTTCCAACAAATGAGTATTGTACTTTACCTATTCCTTTCTTATGGTTATTAATGACCATTCATTAAGTGATAAAGAGTGTATGCCAGGCAGTATATAAAACACCAGGAAGGGATGGGCATTTAGATGTTTTAATGAAGAAACTAACATTTAGGAATAGAAATATTGCTAATATCTACATCTCAGGACTATTTTGGTATCCTCAGGGAAAGAATAGCATGCTGGGGTCTCCAAAGATCCACCCCCTGGTTTGATGATTCATTGGGAGGATTCATAAGACCCAGCACATGTTACTCCTGGTGTGATTTATCCCAGCAAACGACACAGACCAGGATCAGCAAAGGGTCAGGTGCATGGGGCAAAGTGTGCAGAAAAGCAGGTGCCAACTCCCAAGAGTTCCTTCCAGTGGAATCTCACAGGATGTGCTCCATTCCTCCAGCAAGGAGCCGTCCACCAGGGAAGCTCACCAAAGACTTCTTACTGGAGGCTGGTCACAAAGGCAGCCTCTGCCTGGCATAGACAGACTACTCATTAAGTGGTGCTAGGGAAGCTGGTAATCCCAAAGAAACATAAAATAAAATAGGGACCCTATTGCTACCATACACAAAAGTCAGTTCCAAACAAATTAAAGATGTAAGTATTAAAGACCTTTTAAGCTTTTGGAAGAAAATAGAGTATCTTAACAACCTCAGGGTAAAGAATGATTTCCTAAACAGAGAATGCACTGAGCATAAAAGAAATTGGACTACATTAAAACTTAAAACTTCTGCTCATCAAAAACAAAATAATCTAAAAAATGAAGATAGTTAAATCTAAGAAAAGTTAGTAACAACCAATATAAGCTGACAAGAGATTAATCCCTAAAACACATTAAGAACTATTCTAAATAACTAAAGAAGCATCTATATCTCAAGAGGGGAAAAAGGCTGAGATGAACAGGCCGTCCACAAAGTCAGATGACTCCACATGCGAAAAGAAGTTCTTTGGATTTTTTGTCATATGCCCTTAATGCCTAACTGAAATGCACACGGGAGGCTTCAACAGTACTGCTCATGTTTTATTTTGTAAGGTGGTTGTGTACTCATGTTATTAATCTTTAGCCTGTTTCTCGTGTTCTTTATGTTTTTTCAGTTTTTTAAAATGCTGAAATATTTAAAACTTTAAAAATATGTAGCTTAATACATAATTCTCAGTAAGATTTTGAAGACTCATTAGTAAAATGTATGAGAAATGCCCTCGGTAGGCAACTCAGTAAATAAACTGAGCTGGAAATAGTAAGAAAACTTCTTAGAGTCATCAAGCTAATAGAAAGTAGTAGACCAGAATTCAAACCCAGTTTTGCCTGCCCTCCAGGGCCAAGCATTTCCCATTATACCCTAAATTAACGAGGAGATGAATACAAGTTTGCGTTGAAGATAAAGTCTTTTTATAATAAACTAGTTCTAGTTTGTAAAATCAAACACAACAGGAATAGATAAGAGGTTAAAGACTATTTTAAAATTAAAGGGTTTAATTTTTCTTTAAGAAAATCTATTAAAAGAACATCATAGATTGTAATTGAAGTTTGATGAAAAACATCCTTTGGATCTTAAAAAACCTACCTGATGCCAGTTTATAACATAAACGTGTTCCAATTGCAATGAGTTGCTAGCCTGGATAAGAAATGCTCATGTTACCTATTACTATCACACAAATAGGGCAGCTTTGCTTCATGCTGACAGCTCCGACTTAATTCTTCCTAAATGCCTTCTGTTCAACCAGTTATCTTCAGATTGGTGGGGAGAAATCAACTTGTGTCAGTTTTAAGTAGATCAAATTTATTGAACTCTGAAAATCAGTTATTTGAGGGCAATGCTGGTAGGCAGATATATATATATGCCTAAGTGACCCAACAACCAGTTGACCAGTTACTGTGATGTGCAATGACCACCAGGGGGCAGACGCTCAACACAGGAACTTCCCTCTGGTGGTCGGCGTGCTCCCATGGCCAATCTCCCATGGCGATGGCCCCAACTGAGGGGCTGGCTGGCCAACCTCCTGGCAGTCCTCCCCCCTGACCCTGGGGCCCCCCATTGGACTCAATCAGGACTGGGTGAGACTACCCCGATCACCCTGATCTCTGGCCAGGCTGTGGAACCCCACCTGTGCATGAATTCTGAATCCATGCACCGGGGCCTCTAGTAAATTAATAGAGATTATATATAATAATATGTAAAAAGTGTGTGTGTGTGTGTGTGTGTGTGTGTGTGTGTGTGTGTGTGTGTATCTGCCTATGTATGAATACCAACTCCAAATTCTCTTGCCTTGCAGAGTTACAAGCTAAAGACAGACACCAAAATGAAATTAGAGCAAATTCAACTAATCTGCACCATCAAAAATCTATACAGTGTGAATTTGTTAAAATTTTTTATTATTCTACTTATATGTCAACTACCAATAATATTTCTTTGAAAAATTTCTGAATTTTTTAAAAAACCTTGCAGACTGAAACTTTATGCTCCTATCCCTAATTCATATGTTGAAATCCTAACCCCGGCTGGATTTAAGAGAAGTACTGGTCATGGGGTAATTAGATCATAAGGGTGGGGCCCTCACCAATGGGATTAGTTAGTGCCCTTTAAGAATAGACCCAAGAGAGCTTGTTTCTTTTCTCAGCTCTCCACCATGTGGGGATCAAGACAGTGGCTGTGTGCAATGTTGGATGAGGGCTTTCAGCAGATACTGGATCTGCTTTATCTTGGACTTCCAGCCTTTGAAATTGTGAGAAATAAATGTCTTGTTTAACCCAACCAATCTATGATAATTTGTAGTAACAGCATAAACAGACTAATACACATGCTAAAAATGAAAATGCCTTAAAAAAGATACCATACTCCTGACTATCCTCAGGGCTTTCTTGTCTCTGCATCTTGTTCATGTGGCTCTCTGAGGAACTGTATTAAAGGGCGGCAGCATTAAAAGGTTGAGAACACTGCTCCAGGGGGTCCAGGCAGCAGAGGTGGCATGAGTGAAAAGCAGTTTGCCTTCAGGCAGGCTTCACTCCTTCAGGATAACCTACTAAACCAGTCCTAATGCAAACAGTATGACAAGTCCTCCTAGCATGCTGTCAGATGACAGATTCCAACACTGACTACTTATTTACAGAAGATGATGGTGTGTCAGAGCATTTGGCTGAAAAGACCATGTTTCCAAATCAATTTGGTATATAACTAGGGCTTCTCTAAATCATAGCAAAATATATGGCAACGAAAGGCAGGAGAGGAACTAGTCATTTAGGCAAACCGTGTAATCAAACATCCACTTCTCTTCATAAGGCTCCTGGCTGTTGCTGATTTTCTGTGCAAGCTTTTGGAGTATTTTGAATAAGAGCTGGAAAGTCAAAGAAAGAAAAAACACATACAAAACCCCCGTTCCTCACATTCCTGTTTCCTTCAGGAAAGAGACAGTATTACTATGTGGTCCAGTGTGGTGTCACCTGATAAATGAAAACTCCACTCCACCAGCACCAAGGTCTGCCACAGGCCTGTAATTTATGATCCTGTTTAATCCTCCAAACATCCCAGGAATATGGATATCACCCCCACCCCTGACTTCCAGATTAGGAGGTTGAGGTCCTTGCCCAGGGTCAAACAGCTCCTAAATGACAGTTTCAAAACTTGGGTCTGCCTGTCTCCAAAAGCTTATATGAGCACCTATGCTTTGAGCACCTACTATGTGTCAGATACTGTGGTAGCTCTGGGATATTAATGGATAAATAGCAGAGAACGTGTCTTAAAGAGGTATACAAGTTGGGAGGAAATATAAAAAGCAATGCCACTAACAATTATTACAGTTACAGAGGGCTTATCAGGTGCCAGATATCATGCAAAATGTTTCCCAATCCGTATTTCAGTTAATCCTCCCACAATCTATTGATATAGCTATTATTTTCCATGTTTTATGGGTCCTGAGGCTTGGAGAAGCAAAGCAACTACACCGAAGTCACAAGGTTAATTAGTGATATTTCTGATTCCCAAACCCAGACTATTTAGCTAGACTGACAAATGCAGCCCACACACAGTACCACATTAATGAAGTAGATGGACAGCTGAGTTTACAAGTAGAAGGAATCACTAAAAACCGGTACTCGTGGAGAAGTTTTCAAGAATACAGGAAATGGTGATGAATCCCAAAGGAAGATGTGGTGACCGATGACCATGACAACAGCAACAACTTGAATGTGATGGGGAGGGAAGATGGTCAGCCACCATTTCTTCAATGATTATTTTGTGCCAGCCCTTTCACGTTCATTACCTTACCCTATCCCATAAAAAACCTCTGGTGTAGGCACCCTTATTAGCTTCATTACATAGAGGAGTGGCTGAAAGTCACATGGCCATACAGGATAGAGCTGGGACTCGAACCCCTGCAGAAAAGACAGATGATATCACTGTGCTCTTAATTACCACATCATTCTGCCCCTTTGCTAATGCAGTTGAAGAAACAAACATGAGGAAACACACTCTACCTCCCAATGGGAAGGCCTTAAAGTCATGTTACAGGGTGAGAACACGCGGAGGGTTTGGCCTACTAAACCAGTCCTAATGCAACCTTTCCAAACATTATAACAAGTCCTCCTAGCATGCTGTCAGATGATGCCAGATTCCAACTCTGGGTACTTTCTTACAGGAGATGATGGTGTGTCAGAGCATTTGGCTGAAAAGACCAAGTTTCCAAATCAATTTGGTAGATAGCTAGGGCTGCTCTAAATCAGAGCAAAATATATGGCAATGGAAGGCAGAAGAAGAACTAGTCATGTAAACAAATTATGTAATCAAGCTAAGAAAGAATATGACCATCCTGTCCAAAATCTTAGCATCACTGTTTTAGACTATGGCCATTTTGTTAGAACATTACAGGGGTGATAAGCCAAGCACATGACACAGTGACAGTAGGACAGGTGGACAATGGAAGGGACAATGTGACGAGGGGCCCTCCTGTAGGTAGAAGGCAGCTGGCTACAAGGAGGGTAGGCAGAGCTTGGTAAGGGTAGTTGGGGAGGAAAAATATCTCAAGAATGAATCCAGATAGTTCCCATAATTATGACTGAGGGAATAATATTACCACCAAACAAAAAGAAATCTCCAAAAAGGGGCTGAATTTGGTTTTCACATAATGAAACTGAGGGGCGAGTGGAACAACCAGGCAGATGTGCCTAGGGAGAAGCACAGAGTGAAATCTGGGAGGCAACTAGAAAAAGTGGTTGTAGAAGCTTCCTTCAGTCAGTTCTTTGTTGCAAACAATTGACTCTGGCCAGATAAAGAGAGAAGCATATTAAAGGATTTCAGGTAGCTGTGAGTTTTAAAGAAAGCTGGAAAACCGGGTTTTGAGGCTGAAGGGGCAGAAGCTGTACCTCAAATCACATGCAAAAATGCTTCCAGGCAGAAACACTGACCTAAGCACAGATCACCCCACTCCCAGCCTGCCCACTGTCACTGTGATGGCGATTGGATGCTGCCGCTGCAGGGTGGATGTACCTGTGAACTTCCTCAGCGGGATGAATCCTGCCTTCTCTGTGTCAACAGCTGAAGATTTAAGATCTGCTTCAGGTGTGCCTGCATGGTCAAGACCAGGTCACATGCCTGAGTCTAGCTGCAAGGGAAGCTGGAAAGAACATCAGGGTATCTAGCTTCAATCACAACAGGTAGTTTCTGCCTCCCTCCAAGGCACATATGGGAGGGAAAATAGAGTTCAATGGTACTAGAAGGTCAAGAATGATAAATGTCCCTTGCAATACATGTTCTCTTCTAAATAATTGCTTGTTAATTTTACATGTCTCCGAATGAACAGAGTTTAAGATGGCAATGTTAGTAGAGTAGAAGCTGCTATGCCGATGGAATTGATTTTTCATGCTGTGGGGGAACCAGTGGTCCCGGGATGGGCTGTCAGCAGGCTGAGAAAAGCAAATCTGTCTTCGGTTCCGAAGTGCAGCAAATCTCCTGTAGCATGTGGCAAGTATGGGACTCTGGGACCATTTTTAATTTACTGATAAGTGAAATTTTAAAATGTGACATCTTTGAGTACTGCTGCCCTGGTCTATTAAACAAAGAGAAGCAATTCCCATGCCAATATCACCCAATTAACCTGATAATGCTGATGGAGTCCAGGGCTGTCAGGATGGCCTAGATTGCAACTGAACAGCACCTGTTTCCACTTCCAGACACATGACTTCACCCTTACACAGGGGCAGAGACAGATCATTTTGAATTTTGTAGATTTATACCCGGAAGCACACCTGGGGCCGTCTGTCATCAAATTCTAGTTGGGAACCTTGTCCTTCCACTTCAGCACCCTCTCTCCCTACTTTCTGTGCAGGCGAGGCCGTCGCAGGGCACGAGTAAAGGATTCACTCTGGCAGGGCTGTACTGAGGGTCCATAGAGGAGTCCTGATGGTGGTGACTCCACAACTCCATAAATATACTGAAAACCCTTAATTGTACACTTTATGTAAGTGAATTAAACAGGGTGGGACAAAAGTGGTGTACATTGTTTGTGTTGAAAATAATACAATAACTGATAAATAATAATACAAGAATAAATGATTTCACATATTCAGAACTGTACACCTACTTTGACCACTCTGTATGATATGGGAATTACATCTCAGTAAAGCTTTTATTGAAAAACAGCTAGTAGATGTAATTTTAGTTATTGGATCGTACTAAACGCAAGACAATGTTTTAAGCATTTTTTAAAAGTTTTATGAGAAACCTATAAATAGGTACCATTATTACCTGCATTTTACAGATAAGAAAACTCAGCTGTGAAGAGATGAGCTAGTGTGCCCAAGGTGACAGGGATCCAGGATTTCAATGTAAGCAATCAGATTTCTCAGCCATGTTCTGAACAGCTACACATGTACAGGGGTGCAGGCTCAGACAGGGGCCTGGCAGCACTTGTCATAACAGAACACGGGACACACATAAATGTCCACCAGTCGGGAACAGTTTGAACACATCCGGTATCCTGTCCACTGAAAAGAGGGAGGACCTGTATATGCGCTGCCATGGAGAGACAATGGAAACATCGTAACCAGATGATGTGTCTTTCTTGCTCCCATCTGGGCTTTTTACAGAACACTATCTGTACAGAAGCGTGACAATTTTTTGTCCTCTTTCATGAAAAACTAATAACTGGTTTTCTCTGAGAAGTATAATAGATCAGTGGTGGCAGAAAGTCTAACTTTTTCTCTGAATACCTTCTGTTTGATTTGACTTGGTTTTCCAAACTCTGAGCATGGCAATCCTAATCCAATTTCAGGAAAGCCTTCACTAACCCACTAGACCGGATCAGGGCCCCACACTGCATCTCCTCATCTCACCACTTACCACACTGGGGCCACTTGCTCCCAGTGTCACTCACAAAGGCCACCATTTCATTCCATTTGCATGGCATTTTCTTTCCTCTCTCACCAGCCTCTAAGCTGCCTGAAGACAGGCACTAAGCTGGTTTCTTACTAAGCAGTGCCAGGCACATAAGCAGACCCTCCACAATGAACTGCTATTATCCACAGACAAACAAATGAGTAAATAATGGATTAAGGTCAAATTATCTGACTTCAACCGCCACAGTCCAGGGCACAAGCAGTGATTGGTGGGTCAGAGGGCACTAGGACTAGAGACACAATGGAACAAGCAGCCTTGAGTGGAACTTAAGAAAATAATTTAGTACTTTGATTACAAACATGTACTTTCACCCTGGCTCCTATGGCTCAGGTGATTGAGTGTCGTCGGCCTGTGTACCAAAAGGCTGCTGGTTAGATTCCCAGCCTGGGTACATGCCAGGGTTTCGGGTTCAATCTCCATTAGGGGGTGTGCAGAAGGCAGCTGATGGATGTTCCTCATATCAATGTTTCCCTCTCTCTCTAAAAATCAATTAAAAAAACACATATCCTCGGGTGAGGATTAAAAAAAACCACATCTACTTAAAAACGCATACACATTTACTTTAAAAAGAACATTCACTTTCTTCTACTCCCATATAATTTATGGAACCATAGTCCTTTCCATTTCAAACCCTTTCCATTACCTTTTCCTAATTAATTGAGGTATGTAAATTCATTGATCTGAAACCTTGCAAGTATAAACATTTACTCACGTAGTGATCCAGGGCCCATTGCTAACAGATCAAGCTTAATCAGGTTCTACAGGTTTTTAAATTACACACGTTATTAAACAAGATCCATTTAATTTTGCATCTACCTGCTACAGCTTATTACATTGGCTGCTCTCGGACATTTAGAGCAACTCACTGTTGAATCTGTACTATGAACGACCTTAGGATACAATTAATAAAGTAAACTGTTTGACATAACGAGGCTCTGGTATGATATAAAATATACTTTAATGTGCTTGGGGAAAAAAGATTAAGGAAGGTATATTATCCAAATGAAATTTCTAAAGATGCTACCTTACATATCAGTATAAAATTTCTTCGCAAGAATATTTATGGATTATGACAGCAGTATTTCACCCAAATAATTGTATTAAGAAAGGAGTAGTAAACTTTTTATAAAACCCAAATAATATATATTAAAAAGAACCTGCCAACAGTTCCACTAAACTATTTAGGAACTGAAGGGAACATCAAATTCCAAACATGCGGCGAGTTTCTACATTCTGGCAGTTGCACAATGGGTGTCCTCAGCTGTCTGGGCACTTAAATGTGCTCCATTTTCCATCCTCATTGTTTTTTTTCATTTCACATTCTGATCACTTGACCAATTACTTGATAATTAAACTCCTTTGGGATCATGCTCCTTTTTAGCATTTCATTTGTTGCAGAAAATAGGCCCATCAAAGAGGTGAAATGTTCCAATTCTAGAAAATGAGTGTTCGCAGAAAAAACAATGAGAGAAAAGATGTAAATATTCCCATCAGCTAAGCAGAAGCTGGAAAGACAGTAGTTTTGTCTACACTATATCTGTTTGCCAGGGGATCTGCAAGTTTCCACAGGAAAGGGGGTTGGGGAGGGTAGAAGTGGGCTCCAAAGCTATCCTGCTCTGAGGGCTGGCCCAGCATCTCTAAGCAGACCATCACGCATTCTCTACCAATGTCCCCTACAGTCCGATCTGTTCCAAGGGAAAGCATCCCTAGATGGGAGTTGAAAACAAGAGCACTGAGATCATCAATGATTTTTGTTCCTTGGCTCCTCATCCTTCTTTTGAGTCACAGAACCCTTAAAAGATATAATGAACGCTATAGACCTTTTCCCCCCATCACTCCCCAAAGCACCTATGCAAATACACTGGATTTTGCCCGGTTTTATTGATCCCCCTAGCCGGATGGAGCCTATTCATGGACCTGGAACCCAGATTAAGAAACCTGCATCTAGAATTCCCCAGTTTGTTATATTTCTTAGTGCCCCAGAAGGGAATCCTCATAAAAATTGTCTTTTAAATCTAAGATTTTCTATGAAAATCTGTGTCTCTCTTAGATATGGGTATAATTTTGTTTCTTTGACAACTCTCTCTTTTCTCCCTGGCTAAACTTGCATCTTATCAACCATAATGGCCCTGTGGGCTCTGTCTCCCTCCCTCTGTCTTGATTTCCCATATGAACCTATATTTTCTTTGGTCCTGATTGGTCGATTCTTATATTTTTCCACTGTGTGTTTCTGTTCATTTTAAGCCTTCTCAAATGCCCCATGGAACAAAAACATAACACAAGGATTTCTCAATTTTCAGTTTTTGATCCAAACTCTAGAAACTAAAGAGAAAAAATATAGAAGGTGTTGTTTTTCTTAATCAAAAGACAATTGTTAATTACCTGCTGTTATTCAGCTTCAGTCATTTATTTTCATTAAATAATCAAACGTCCACATTTTTCTAGCTACAATTAAGAAGCTTTTAGCCTTTAATTAAAAGTAGACATTCTGCATTAAGTTTATACTTTGGTCAATTATAATATCCACATATTGACTATAAAGAGACAGCTCCAACAAGTCAAATAAGAGTGTCCATATGTACACACAGAAAGGGCTCTTTCCCTGGGGCATGGGGATCTGTGAATCCAGATGGGGAAAATCTACATTTTCACTAACCTCTAGCTCAGGGGTGGGGGACCTTTTTTCTATCAAGGGCCATTTGGGTATTTACAACATAATTCACAGGCCATATAAAATTATCAACTTAAAAATAAGCCGCCCTGCCCTGACTGGTTTGGCTCAGTGGATAGAGGGTTGGCATGCAGACTGAGGGATCCCAGGTTCGATTCCAGTCAAGAGCATGTACTTTGGTTGCAGGCACATCTCCAGTGGGGGGTATGCAGGAGGCAGCTGATAGATATTTCTTTACTCATCAGTGTTTCTAACTCTCTATCCCTCTCCCTTCTCTCTATATAAAAAAAAAATCAATAAAATATATTTTTAAAAAGTAATAATAAGCTGCCCTAGCCGGTGTGGCTCAGTGAATAGAGCATCGGCCTGGGGAATGAAGGGTCTCGGGTTTGATTTCCAGTCAAGGATACATACCTGGGTTGTGGGCTCCATCCCCAGTAGGGGGCATGCAGGAGGCAGCCAATTGATGTTTCTCTTTCATTGATGTTTCTATCTCTCTCACCTCTCCCTTCCTCACTCTCTAAAGTCAACTAAAAAATCAATAAAAAAATAAGCCTCCTATATTTGGTCAAACATTTAATTTACTTATCCCTAATGTCGTGGCAAGGCCAGGGCAAATGATTTCATGGGTCTTATACAGCCAACAGGCCAGACATTCCCCACTCCTGCCTCGCTTAGAATTTCCTTTTATTATGACTTGGGCAGAAAAACAGAGCTGTATTAATGCTCCTGTGACTTTGTCACCAGCAGAAAGCGCAAGGATTTTTCCTGTCCTATGACAGCTATTGTAGTATCTCAAAATATTGTTTAAGCTCAGCACCACTTTGGAATTATTGCAGTTATGAGCCCCGCCTTTAGATTGTATTATATAACAGATCAACAAAGAAGCATGTATATCACTGTATCGAATAATTTTTAAAATATTTTGATAACTGTATTTCAATATAATTGGTTTCCTTTTAAATCCCATGCATTTTATTTAAACATTTAAAAACATCCTGAGAGGTAGTCCAAAGGCATTACCAATCTGCCAAGGGGTCTAAGCTGCCCCACTGGGAACAAAGAGTCAGCAGTGAGTGCAGCCCCTCAGCCACAATGCCATGTGGCAAATGCTGGCTGGGAGGGAGAATGAACACTGACGCCAAGGACACTGTTTCTGATGGCACACCTAATCACAAGCAACTTTTCAAGTAATGATCCAAGCTCTCTAATTAGCAATATTAGGTAAATGAGCTCAAACCACTTTCAATCAGCATCAGCAAAGGGAGGTAGTGTCGCTGATTGCCTGGCTGCTTGAACAGAGCTTATAATGGATGTGGAGGAGCCATGGAGCCACAGGTCTGGCTGATTGCTCCTGGTAACACACTCAGCATTCCCCTGCACAACCAGCAGGAGGGGCCCAAGTGGGCAGCCCCCGCCCATTCCAGGCATGTCACTTTCTGGTACTCAAATACCCCCCTTTTATGTTTCTGTACATTAAACTGTACACCAAATTGTCTTTAATTTTGCATTTCTTTGAGCCTAGAATAGGCACTTAAAAAATAAAAACTCAAGGCTAATTATACAGCTGAGGAAATGAACCTGAGCTAACTAGTAAGCTTCTTTTAATAACAACAAATCCTATTGTAATAGGGACAAAAGGTTTCTGTTCAACGGAAACTTTCTGAGTACCTACAGTGTGGTGTGGTAGGCATGCAGGCCTTATCATTTAGATGATAGGGATTGAGGCACTGGTTGCACAAAAGACACAACATGGATGGTCAGTCGCCAGATGACCTCCAGGGAACTGGCTAGTGCTCACTCAATGCAAGTGCCAGAGCAGATCCCAAACCCAGCCAAGCCTGAGGAGAAACTGGCCTGAGGCATGAGAAGAACTTCTGAAAGCAGCATAATTTCCATTAGCTCCCACACGGGGAGATTAGCGTGCCTACTTCTGGCTAGGAGAGAAGATTAACGAATTCTGATATTCCAATCCATGGACTATAATACGGTTGTTAATGAAAAAACAAAAACAAAAACAAAAAACAACAACAACATTGAAACCTGTAAAGAATTTTTGTGAGTTTATTTGAGCCAAACTGTCGACATATGCCGGGAAGCAGAACCTCAATGGATTGAGATAATGCTCCAAAAAATGGCAGGTTACATTTCTATTTATACATTGTGAAATATAGTGGCAACCATACTTTGATAAAAACTGCTATTTGAATTTTAACCCTTCTAGTTTGTCCCCTGCATCTGATTAAAACACAGGGTACTTACCTCAGCTTCCAGGTGAAGACATGGAGGCTGAGGCAATTTTCCCTTGCCTGGGACCAGGACCACAAGAGAATGATTCCCACTGACTCAGTAGCTTCAGGGATAGAAACTGTAGATAACCTTTAGAGTCTAACCGCTGAGCTCTGCTTCTATGTTATCACTATTGCAAGATAGGGCCACATTCCAATGTCCAGCAGGATGTGACTGGGAACCGACCCTGCGGGCTGTCCCCAATCTTTAGAATTTAGTCTTTAGGATTTAGAATTTAGAACAAAGGAAAATTCCTGTGGTTTGAACCTTTAAAAGGGACTGCCTAACCCTGAAACGGTGCAGTCATTTGGAGTCCACCTGCGTGTGCTGTCCTGGCCAGTTCAATAAATCCTTGCTTGCTTTTTTTAATTAATTAACCAGCCTCCGGTGGTCTTATTTTGAACTAAAAAGTAAAATGATGGAACGTACTTAGGTGAGTGCAGGAACAATTAACATGATAAAGAAGGTGTTTGAGGCATCTGTCCTGGCACCCATCACATTTGGTCATGCCCCAGGGGATCCAGAAAAAGGGAAGTTACAAGTTACCCAGACATCTCATAGAAATGTTATCTTAAAGGCAGGAAGGCAAATGGGCTCAGTAAAGTAGATCTAAGTTGATCTTTGTCAGGTGAAATATCAGTCTAGGAAATGACTAACCACTATAACCTGTTTGTAGTTAGATATTTAATTTTCAAACCATCTTTTGTGGTTATTTTAGTTCTGTGAGTTTGCAAGACTGCCATGCAGGCCTCCCCTGAGCTTGTCAGGTTAGCATGTGGCTCTTTTCCTTCACACCATTATTAGAAGCCTGACATAAACCTCTATGTATCAACATAAAAGGATTTTTCCAGACAGATGGAAAGGGGAAAAGTCACAGAACAAAGTAAAGTGTACCAAATGATGACACTGACATAAGACAAGTTGCTCACATACATGCCTTTAACTATGGTGACCTTCAGAAGGACTTGGGGGTGGAACGTGAGCATGGGCTTTACAGTTTATTCTAGATATAGATTTGAAATCTTTACAAAGAGAATCTAGTCACATATTACTTGTATAATTTAAAAATCTAATAAAATAACAATAAATCAGATCTATTGCCACCTGAGTTTAAATCCTACCAAAGATTAGAATGAAAAAAATTTCATGTTTCCCAGTGTCCATATTTTTTATTTCTGGATCAAACATGGATTTTTGTCAGTTTTACTCACTGATGTAGCACAAAGTGAGCATTCAATAAAGATTTGTTAAAAAAAAAAAAATGAATTATTCATTTAATCCAGAACTTTGTACTAAATGCCTACCAGGTGCTAGCTCCTTGCTTGCTCTCTTAGGTCATGGGAAACATAAAATGATTTATTTGACCTGCAATCACTGAATACCTTTCATGTGCCCACAGTGTTGGGTACTACCCTGTTTCCCCGAAAATAAGACAGTGTCTTATATTAATTTTTTCTCCCAAAGTTGTGCTAGGTCTTATTTTCAGGGGATGTCTTATCTTTCCATGCGCTAGGTCTTATTTTCAGAGGATGTCTTATTTTCGGGGAAACACGGTAGATGAAAATGCACATTGATACAGATACATAAACCTACTGTCCTTTAGAATTTAGATTTAAGCTTGGGAAGGTGAACTTGTAGAGGGTTGGAGGAATGAGATAAGGCCTTTTGTTCACCAGAGCCTTAATCCTTCCTTTGGTTTTCGAAAATTATGACTCTGAAGCTTTGCTTATCTTAGTCTGCCTTGTACCAGAATTATGTTCATGCGTTTGTGCCTGCCTAGTTGAGGAAAATGAATACCAACTTTCCTGATCTGTATGAACAATGAAAGGACAAATGGCTTATTTTTGCCTGAAGCCCAGGGTACCAAAGCACTCTATCTTTGCTCGGTGACTTTATTCCTCAATTCTGTCCACTCCTAATAGAATTAGAAATCTCCAAGTGGGGAAGGAATCTTAATGGTCATTTCACCAGCCCAGACTACTCTTACATGGATCTTGGCCCGGCTATTGAAGGTGAGGGGCTACCCAACTAGAAGAAATGGAACTTTTCAGGTCTCACTTGGGTCTTTTCAGAAAACCAGAATGCCATTTATTAGTACTTCCTATAGCATCTCCCAATCCTAACCACCACTCCATTGACGCTTTTCCTCTCCCTGCTTTGCAGCCATACCTGCAGAAGCCCAGTCTTCCTCTGTCTGGGAGTTAAGACTTTCTACCTCAGTGGATTATTTTCCACTTATCTACAGCAATCACCTCTGTGCACACAACCTCTCTTCTCTCTCTCTCTCTCTCTCTCTCTCTCTCTCTCTCTCTCTCTTTCTTTTGTTAATCCTAATGCAGGGACTTTTTTTTTTATTGATTTTTAGAGAGAGTAGGAGTTGAAGAAAGATAGAAACATTGATGTAAGAGAGACACATCGATTGGTTTCTTCCCACACAGGCCAGACCAATCCTGGGATTGAGCCTGCAACCAAAGGACATGTCCCTGACCAGAATTTGAACCCAAGACCCTTCAGCCTGCAGGTTGATGCTCTATCCACTGAACCAAATTGGCTAGGACAATTCCCTCTCTTTTCAATGTTTCAGAATCATTTTTTAAATCCAATTCCATTTTTTTTACTTTGGTACCAACAGAAATGGTCCCAAAAATCCTATGTAATACTATATAATAAAAAGGTAATATGCAAATTAACCCTCACAAGATGGCTGCCTATGACCAGGCCAATAAGGAGTTAGTGAGGGATGACCAAATGATGAACAAGCAGGCTGCATGGGGTGACCAGCTGGCAGGGGGGCAGCTAGAGATGACAAGCCAGCAGTGGGGGGGGGGGGGGGCAGCTAGGTGTGATAAGACTGGCAGAGAGGGGCAGTTGGAGGTGATCGGGCAACAAGGCTGGCAGTCAGGGGCAGTTAAGGGCAACCAGGCAGATGAGCGATTAGGAGCCAGTGGTTCAGGATTGTGACAAGGATGTCCCAGATTGGAGAGGACCCCCCCCCCCCCGCACTAATTTCATGCACCAGGCCTCTAGTTCAAATATAAGATGGCCCAGATCATTTTAACTTTGAAACTAAAATGGATTCTGTGTTAACACAGAAGCTAACTTGGGAAGCAATATTAAATCAGAGGGAGGATAAAGACTTCTGCTTCTAGTGATCAAAGGTTTCTTAATCTATAAATCCAAAGAGTTCAATACTGAAAATTCATATTTTCTTATCCAAAAGGATCTGTGCCAAATAGCATTTGAAATTTGAAGTTTTCAAACTTAAAAATACCAATACTGGGCATAGGACAAATAACAAATAACACCTGAAGCTGTGTCTTGAGTATTATTTCCCTAGCAAATATATGAACATATGAATATTCTTACTAAGTAGGATAGAGACTATAAATAGTCTCATGCCAGTACAGGTCAGTTTTGCTGCCAACTGAATTAAGTTTCAAAATTACGATAAACCTCTTAGTTTTCAGAGCTTTCTGAATTCAGGAATGGCAGGTAAGGGATTATGCATGTATATATATTACACAACACAAAGAATCAGGTCTTAGTCTCCTGACAATTCCACATAAAGATCCATTTTAAAGCAAAAATGTTTGTTGTCTTCCTCTATATTTTCATCAAATTCTGTTTAGGAAGCCCTGAATGGCAGAAGTCCCTCTGATTTGGTTAATTCAAACTGGTTACAAAGCAAAACAAAACCTACAAACTTAAAAGCATTTCCCTTTGAAAGCTGAACATGCTAAGACTAAAATACTGATAGCTTCGTTGCCAAACACCATTATCTTTAACAGTTGAAAGGACTTTTCACAAACCACTTGCAAACACACAAAAATTGTACATAATATATTTGTTGGCAGAGAAATGGCACCAGGTGTTAGACCAGTGAAGTCAGACCAGACCTTGGCCAGCAACTTCAGTACTTGCTGACTAAGAAAGAATTCAGAGCCAAGTCTCAAACTACAGGAGAAAGTTTATTTAGAAAGTCACAGAGGTAGAAGTGAGTCATAGAAGAAAAGGGCTCAGGAAACAAGTTCCGGAGGCAAAGAAGGACCCTTGGAGCTTAGGAGAGAGGGGCAAGGAAAGCGCACCTGGGGGAACAGGGTGGGGAAAAGCTCAGGCATAAGAGCCTCACCTCTTGAGGATATTTATCTGGAGGCCTCAGGGGAGGACCCTAATAGATATGCATCATCTTTCCAGCTGTGTCTGCTCTGGGCCTTGGTCTCTACTGAGTGGTCAGTGCCAGGGCAGGGGGTCATTAGTTGCAGCTGGTCCTGAGGGTAGCCAAGGTGTCATTTACCTGGTTTTGCTGTTTTTGGGACCTGGTGCTGAAACTTGAACTGAGGCCTAAATGTATTTGATGCACATCAAATATCATTGTCATGGGGGCTTAATTCTTAAGGACTGTTCACCAGCCCCTTTTTTGCTCCCCCCTCGAAGGGGGTCTAATACATGACTAGCAACATACTAGGGGAGGAAAGGTCAGGGGAAAGTCCGAACCCCATGACCAGCGATATGCTAGGGGAGGAAAGGTTACCCTAGCACAGTGGTCGGCAAGCTCATTAGTCGACAGAGCGGCAAAAGGCAGCTCAAGAGCCGTATGTGGCTCATGAGCCACAGTTTGCCGACCACTGCCCTAACATATCGCTGGTCTTTGTTTTCCCAGTTCTGCCCATTGCTAAGTACCCAGAGCTCTCTGCCCTGATGACCTTCTGCACCTGGCCTATCGTCTTTGCTATGCTCTTATTGTCTAACTGCCTGCCACACATTAAGAAGAAAAAAAAAAATGTGGCTCTGTGCATTTTAGTTTAGTAGTTGCTTCTCAAACTTGACTGTCCATAGGATTCACCTGCAGATCTGTTGCACTGCTGACTATCTCACTGGGTCTTGTGTTTCACACAAGCTCCTGGCTGCTCTCTAGGGACCACCCTTCTTGTAGGTGGCTGCTATGAGAAATGCATGAAGTTTGGAAATACATGGACTTGAGTTAGATCCTGACTCCACCACTGACACGCTGAGTGACCCCGGAATAAGTACTTCACTGCTCTGAGCCAGTTACCACCATCAGTAAAAAATGAAAACAACAGTGACACCTCCTTTTCATGACTATAATGAGTAGATGAAATAGCAACAGTTACTGGCAGATAACAGACCTTGAGGTTCATCCTAGGCCATCTGTGGCAGGCTACATATGGGCCCCCAAAGATGTTCACATCCCATCCCCATAATCTGAACGTGTTATCTTACATGACAAGAGGGGAATTTGCAGATGTGATAAATTACGGATCTTTAGATGGAGAGATTAGCCTAGGTCAGTGGTCAACAGAGTCAAATATCAACAGTACAACGATTGAAATTTCTTTTGAGAGCCAAATTTTTTAAACTTAAACTTCTTCTAATGCCACTTCTTCAAAATAGACTTGCCCAAGCCATGGTATTTTGTGGAAGAGCCACACTCAAGGGGCCAAAGAGCCACATGTGGCTTGCGAGCTGCAGTTTGTCAACCACGGTCCTAGGTTATCTGAATTGGCCAACGTATTCACAAGGGTTTTTATCAAATTAAGTAGGAGTAATAGAAATAAGAAAGAATCAAAGGTCAGAGAGAAGATGCTCTTTCTGGCTTTGAAGACAAGGGAAAGAGCCTAGTGGGTAGTCTCTAAAGCAGAAACCTTTAGAAGGAAGGCTTCTTGAGGATCCACGTGAGATTTCTGACTCTCAGAATTTTAGGATACATTTTTGTTGTTTTCAGCCACTAAGTTTGTGGTAACTTGTCACAGCAGTCATAGGAAACGAACCCACCATCTAGGGATAATGCTAACGCAGACTTGCTTCACATCACAAAATAAAGGATTTTCTGAGGCTGAGTCACCATCTGAAAGGAAATCAGGTAACAGCTGACCACGTGGAGGTCAACACAAAAAAAAATTCTTCAAGGGGACTTTACATCAAGGGAAGAATTCCTTCCACATTTTCTGTTTTGACTGGTTATGGCTATTTTTAATAAGCAGGGCTGGACACGTGCGTTAATAACAAACTATACTAACAGCAGAAAGGAATCTCTTGCACTGTAATTGTACCATCCTGTTCCCACTTGTCAGCTTCCCACATAATTGCTGAAATCTAACAAGGTTCCTGGGGACAGTATCAGTGGGTCGATGCCTTAACATCAGGAGGACGGAGAAAGTAACCCTGGGCTTCAGAGTGAAGGACTGAAAATCAATGGTCTCAATATTTGTACAAATCTTCATTTGCTATTTGTAACATGGCTTCTCCCATAGAGAAGCTTTATGAGAATAAAAAAATACCAGGATAACGAAAAAAGATGTCTGCAGAATGAAACATGTTTTGCCCTGCATTCTTCAGCTCCAACAGCTCCTTATAGCATCTCTGATTTTGCATTTCCCGTACCAGACTCTGAGCTCCAATGGAAGGATCTGGGTATCCTCTTTCCAACTATCACATGCGCAGCCTCTAGCACTGTTACTGGCACTTAGTGTGCACACAATGAAAATTTGTGGATGAATAAATATTATGACAGATATTTGCAATGAAAAAGCATATTATAACTTCCATTAGGAAGAGAATTACCCATAAAGTTCTTTTTTTCCAGTTTGAACCTAAAACTACTTGGCCCAAGATATTACTTATGTGGAATTATAAGTATGTTTTCTGATTTTATTTGCCTATTAATATATGCATTTGATAATTAACAATGTGCTAAGCAGTCAAAGCAAATAATTACTTTTCTAGTGTCTGCCCCTGAATAAAAACTAAATGAGGAGGAAGCCACTAATTGCATATTTAAAAATGATAACTAGTTTTAAAACATTCTGTTTAATCTTAGACCACAACACTCAAAATGTCACAGTCCTGTCATTGGCTCAGTTACAACCCCACAAGGCAGCCCAAATCTTTAGAACAGATATACAATACAATGCTTGGGTTGCATTGAATATAAAATATATATTCAAACCAGTTCACATGTACGAGGTCTTCTGACCAACAGTAGGGCTGATCATAATAGCCATACATGTCCATTTATGGGGCTTCCTCATAACCAGGGGGTCCCCAATCACCAACACCAACCTCATTCTCAAGCTCCTTCAGGCCACAAGATTCCCTAAAGCAGCAGCAATAACCCATTGCAAGGGGCATCAACCTGATACAGGACTCATTGCTCTAGGGAGCAAGGCAGACAGGGAGGCGAGAAGGGCAGCCACACACCAGCCTGCAGAATCCCGGTTCTTAGCTATGCTGGCTCTTAACCCCCCCTCCGCCACTGAGGAACTCTCCGCTTCACACAGGCAGGAGCTGTTTGGCAGGGGCCTGGCTCACCAAAGCAGGAAACTAATCCTCCCACAACAGCAGACACCCAAGTCCTTACCCAGATTCACAACTCACTCCGCGTAGGATATAGGCCTTCCTTACATTCCTTCTCCCCCTAATCACTTGTCACCAGATGGCCACACACCTCAAGAACATAACAGTCAATGTTCTACTTGCTCTCAGACCTCTCCCCAGCATGCCCTCAATACGCCCCCATCTTCTCCCACTAGCCAGGCCAGAGGACAGGTTCCCAGTCAAGATTGGGAGGTTGACTACACACACACACACACACACACACACACACAGACACACACACACACCCAAAGGCGTTTCAAGTACCTACTAACCTTTGTAGACACTTTCTCTGGGTGGAGATAGGCCTTTCCCGCCACCTCAGAAAAGGCTACCAAGGCAGTTAAGGCCCTCACTGAACATCTTGGCCTGTCCACCTCCCTACAGTCAGATAATGGTCCGCCCTTCATCTCTAAAGTCACCCAAGTGATTGCCACTGCACTAGAGATCCACCAAAGTCCGAATATCCCTTACCATCCTCAATCCTCTGGCAAGGTTGAGAAAATTAATTCAGTCCTCAAACAACACCTCACTAAGTCTTGAGGTCCGAGAAACCTGGGTCACCCTACTGCCTTAGCCTTCATTCGCATTCGATCAGCCCTTCGAGCCCCCACATTCCTCAGCCCTTTCGAGCTTATATATGGCAGACACTTCTTACTCTGAAACTTCCCAACTGCCTCTAGCCCAGGGGTTCTCAACTTTTCTTAGGTCATGTTCCACCTAAGCATCTCTAAAATCCTTATCTCCCCCTATGACATATAATTCTTATTATTAAAAAAATGAGCTCCTATTCACATGAAGGAAGCCTAAAGGGCCATTAACTTGGTCTAAACAAGCTTCCAAAGAACATGGCATCCATGAAAATATATATATAAAAGAACTAAAGAACAGATGAAATACTGAGGAAGAAATCACTAAGAAATTATTAAAAATTAATAATATGAAGTGATATGAAAAAATAGCAAATAAAGTTTTAAAATATGAGAACTGAAATACATAAATATGTTACAATATATCTTAAATGCTATATATGAGGCCCCCAGAACCATAAGAAATGCAAAAAATTCACTGTTAATAATTCTCGAATTGTGCCCCCCTTAAAAATCAAATTGCCCCTTTGTGGGGGGTGTGCCCCACGTTGGGAACCTCTGCTCTAGCCCTTTGAGAGATTATCTCTGCACCCTCAACCTCACTTGACACCTAATTCAGCAGCATGCCAGCCAGTTCTTCCCAGGCCTACCACTGACTCTCCCCTTGATCCTCCACTACAGTCGGGAGACTGGGTATTTCTCCAGGCATCCTACAGCACGGGGACACTAAAACCCGAAGGGACAGGTCCACACCAGGCACTCCTGACCACACCAACAGTGGCCAAGCTACGGGAATATCCATCCTGGGTCTACTCCTCCAAGTTGAAGCGAACCCCTGCACTGCAGACTCTATCATCAACCAGCTTATAGCTGAGTGTCAGCCTCGGACCGACTAGCCTCAAATTGACAAATATTTCTGAGGAACTGTAAGCCCTGGACCCTTACTCTTCTCCCCTATGAGCCAGGCTTCCCCCAAGGCTTATTCAAACCATTCACATTTACAAGGTCTTCTGACCAACAGTAGGGCTGATCTTAAAAACCGTATCTTTCAATCTACTGTCCTGATTGTGCTGATCCCTGTCCTTTGGCCCCTGCCCTGGCCAGCTCCCCCTTTTCCCCCCTTCACACACACACACACACACACACACACACACACACACGCACACACCACTGCAGAACACTTACCCTATCCTTCCTCAAAGAAGTCCCTTCTCCTTTCCATCCCAGGACTGAACAAAGTTACTGACGTTCTTGTGGGATTGTTATCTACAGGGAGATTTCAAAGACTTTTCCTGGGACCAGATAAACTGGCTAGAAGTCAACTCTGGGGATTAACTTAACTAGAATTAAGCCTGGGAGGCCCTTACTCACTCTGTATTCTGGCTGGTAGTACCCCTGAGTCTCCCTTGTCATTTTTTATTTTTTATGAGCCACTGCCTTATATACCATCTGATTGAAATTACACCCATATCTGTTAGAGTCTACAATGATCCCCCAAGCCTTCTCCTCCTCTTACTGTGTATGCAGGTCCACCCTATTCCTCTTAAACATCTAAGTCTTCACTATCTCTCTCGAACCCTCAACCTAACACATCACCTCCTCAACACCACCAACCCCACTCTCGTGCAGGACTGCTAGCTCTGTCTTCCCCTCTCATCAACGAGCTACACGGCACCCCAACCTCCTTATACACATGGGCCAACTCCACTGTAAAGTACATGGAGGCCCCTGTCCCAACTCGTGTGCCTCGGTGAATTTTATAACTTCCAACGCACAGAAATGACAAGAGGAATGCTCACAGGCAGAGCTGTTCAGTCACTCCAGTCATATTTAAACAACATAACTGAACTCTCATGCAACAGTCTCCATCTTAGGACCAGTTACAACCAACTCTGTCCTTGCATATCAGGCACCTCTTTGCATGGACAGAACACTCCCTGCAGGAAGTTTTGGGATGTCTTGATCAACGTTTATGCAACTTTACTTTCAACTTTCAACCTTCAGCCTTCGTCCAACTGGGCTATTTCATAGCCCAATAGCCCCTTTTCTGAACCCATGTGCCTCCCCATTTGATTATCAGCCTGGCCCATCATCTCAGCAACCTTCCCAACGACCCATACCTCCCAGTTCTGTTTAGATCGACCCCTTTCCTGCACTAGCTATTTCACATGGCAGAGCTTCAACTCTCAATTACAATCTAACTGCTGTCAACTCCCTTCCCACAGACTCACAGATTCTAAGTTTTGGATGGAGACGGAGAGGAAACACATCTTTTTTGAGAACACCACCACTGAGGTTACACGGGTCAATCCCAAAGGCCCTTTCCAGCCCCTTATGGCGGCAACCTTGGCTGGAACTTTGTCTGGGAAAATGAGAACAACAAGGTCACTAATCTCTTCACCAGTGAGAACACTTTCTGCTTAGAAAATCACACAGAATCTTTTTTCTATGTGACACCAATACCTGTCTCCCAGCCAACTGGACTGGGACTTGCACCCTAATCTATCTTGGCCCAAATTAGACATCGCCCCTAATAATCGGTCCTTTAAATTTCCTCTCACTGCTCAGTCCTGATCTCTTCTGGTGACAATATGACTGAATACATTAATATAATTCAGAACAAGTAGTAAACGTCTACAAGAACATGTTATATATTATAATTCTAGCGAGTCCCATAATACTCTATTTTTTAAAGAAAAGAAACCAGACTGTCAAACCTCAGAAGGAAGGCAGGGGTGGAAGGGGGTAAGAGATCAACCAAAGGACTTATATGTATGTATATAAGCATAACCAATGGACACAGACAGTAGGGGGGTGAGAGTATGTGCTAGAGGGTAGAAGTGGCCAGGGAAAAGTCAATGAGGGAAAAAGGAGGAATATATATTTTAAACAATAAAGAATTTAAATATTTTTTTAAAAAGAAAAGAAACCAGACATAAAAATGTTAAATTCAGAATCTGATTTTCAAGTGTCCAATAAAAACAGAAATTTGCTCACTGTGTGGTCCAGAATGAGTTCTCTAGCTGATGCTACGGTGCTTATCGATTCCAAAAACACAGCTAACTGCAAATAAGACCATTTGGAAGTAGCATTAATCTGTCTGATCAACGAACACTTTAAGTTCTGCTATGACTTCTCTTTTAGAAACTGAACTCTCTGTGGTCACTTTAGCACTGTACAAGCTCAGCACCTAGGAATCCTTGGCCAAGAGTCACCAGGTGGAAAGACACAGGCAACTAAGATTTCACCTCTCTACAGAACAAAACTCACCACCTTCCTATAAATGTGTTTCTGAACCAAGCTGCTAAGATATTCAGCAGCTGATTGGAAGTACAGTTAGTCATCTGCCACTGTACTATACAGCCCCAGGCTGTTGAGGTTTTAAATTCTTGCTGCCATCAATAGCTCTTGGTTCAGAAACTGAGGCCTTAAGAAGGTAAGGAGTGTGTCCAGGATAACCCAGTGCCTCCAGAACAGATGTGGAGCTGAAGTCCCAGCCACTGAGCCTGAGTGTTCAGGTTTTTCTCCACTAGGTTTTTCTCCCTCTTCTCCATCTGGCCACCTTTGTAGAGGCCCAATCGCAGGACAAGCTACTTCTCTAGAGATTACATCACTGGCTTCTACCTGCTGGGAGTGGATGATGTGGGCATGTGCACATTGATGAGTTTGTGTAAAATGCTAGTAAACAGATGAGGGAAGGTCTGAAGGTTCTCCCTGCTGATTACACTGCCAGGAGAGCAATTCTGGGCAGCCCCTTTTCCATTCTTTTATATTCCTTCTGGGATTGTTTTGTAGAGGTAGGATGGAAGACAAGTGAGCCTTGATGGGGAGAAATTAGTGCACCTTGGCTTACTGCAAAGGAATCTTGGCTTCTAAAGGTGTTAGACATCATTGCAGGAGTCTTGGTTTACAAATTAACACCAGATGAAACTAAACACCTATAGCCACTGCAGTGTTTTCTGCAATAGTCCTTGGACATTGCTATTCTAGCAGAGACCAGGACCTAGATAAGAGTGGCCATGGATGCCTGCTCTGCCTCCCTGAGGGGCACAGGCACTTTCCATTTGCTTATACTTACTCATTGGGCTATCAGAGAAGAATATCAGGAACGGGGAAGAAAAAAAAAAAGGACATGAGTTCTAGGAGGCATCTATTATTTTTGTATTGTCAGCATCATACTCTTCCTTAGGGGATCCATCCTGTTCTTCAGACCAAGTGGCTGCAGCGGAGTGGACTTCACACCCTGGCTTCAGTGGGCCACCTGAGCTGGATGGGTGTTGGTCTGGGGCTTTGACTATACCACCAAGAATAAGGTACTTTCTTTCTGTTGTGGCTTCTGTAAGAAGGATATAAACCTACAGCCCCAGGGACAATTACCTAAAGTGAGCCTACATGAGAATGAAGTCAAGCCAGAGGAAAACAGGGCTGAGCAATGGAGACTCCAAGTCCCAAAACAACCTCTGAGTCTCTGGATCCAGCCATGCCTGAAACCCAACTCTACCTCTGATATATATAGTGCCATTAGGTAATACCTTAAAAACAATTAATCCAGTTTAAGTTAGAGTTCTGTCACTTGAAAATAAAAAAGAACTAACAAATAAAGATAAAATTGGTAGAACAGACAATTACATTTATGGCTATAGTTATCTGGAAGCAGTTCAAGTTTGTCCCCTGGAAATAAAACAAGGTGACACATGGGGATCTGCTCCATTTTTTCAAATTAAGCTCAGCTCATCAGAACTGCAGCTCTGCCTAATTACTGTGATTAATCTCACCAAATTCTAAATATAAAAAGAGTGTGCATTTTTCTGATGTTTGATAATACTGCAACAGTCATGAAGAGAAGAAATGAACCATTACCGAATAAAGACAACTTTTAAGATAAATCTTCTTCTTCTTTTTTTTTTTTTTTTTTCTGACCAAATGCAGTTATAACTGGGCAAAGGAGAAAAGGTCACGGCGATCTTACCTGGCATGGCATGGATGAGGTCCCCACACAGAACAAAGAATCTGGGCTTGGGGTTCAGCTTGTTGATGGCCTGAATGGCTTGCTCAGTTAAACGGATCTCCTGCTCCCACTCATCTCCACCATTGTCACAGTCCCCAGTGGACCAGGCCTTCATCAGTCCAAACTGTGGGTCTGCACCCTGGATGAAGTAGAAGGGGCCTTTCCATTCCCTTTCCTGTTCTTTAAAAAAAAAAAAAAGAAAGAGAAGAAATATTATTAAGGCTACTAGGGAAAGCATCCAGGTTACCGTGCAAGTAGATATGATATTTTTCTTAAATTAAGTAGGTCATTTTAATAAGCTGCTGTTCAAACATACCATTTTCCTGTCATAGTCTAGAGGATGTTGATTTATACTAATTATGCCTGGGACCTGGAGTTTCCCAAAGGCCAGGACAAACCACGTGGGCCTCACAGCCATGCAACAAGCTATTTGTTTAAAAGCCTGCTGGCCAAAATGGGGCTCAGAGGCACAATAGCCCACTATAGAGGGGATATTAATGTTCAATAATAGGTTTTTAATTAGAATTTTAAAAACCCAATTGAAAGCTGCCAGAAGTATTATATTTAAATTACTAGGTGAAGTACTCTCAAATCCTTTAGTCAGGCTTAATGGCACAATTTGCACTGTTTCAGGGGATGTGACAGAATTTCAATTATAAAACTTGGAGCTCAGAAGCTCTGGCTATCTGGTGGGATATGCTGTGCCAGAAATGAAATGTTGAAATGAGTTAGTCGATGTGAAAAAAAAATCGATGCTAACATTTCAAAGGCAGCATGATGTGGGCATAAGTGAGGTGTGATGATGGGGGAAGGGAGTAGGGGAGGGAAGAGAAGGGATTCTTGGAAAGGGAGCTAGGTCACATGCACTGAAATGATCAGGTTTGCTTTCCTATTGGTTCCGCTGGCCCAAAGCTTCACCAGCCACAGGTATCTACCCTTTTCTGCCAAAGAACCACAGCCAGTGCCTGCTTTTTCAGAGCTGGAAAGACCATTCATAGGCACGGAATCCCTGTGGATTGCAAACTTTTTATTTTTATTTTATTTATTTTTTGGCCACAGGGTCCTTTCTTTAACCAAAACCTCAGGTGGCAGACCAATGCTATACTATAAACATGGAGATGTCCCTGTCCAACTGGGATCTGGGGATGGCCCAGTCTGAAGCCCCCGATCTACAGCCCTGGTGTTTACCCTCAAGGGGACTGAAGCCCAGAGCAGTGACCTGCCTGGCCCAATGGCCCAGCAGCAATCAGTGGCATGGATAAAACTACCCCACTATCTTAAAACTGCTTTCTTTTTAAAGATAAATTAATGTATTTTCCATGTTAATCGAGTAAGTGGCATTTCTTTTGGAAGTCACGAAAATGTTATAATTTCTAAAACTCATTGGAATAATCTCACGTCTCCATGATCGATTCATTCATTTACTCAGTAAGCACTTACCGAGAGCCTAGTTTCCCAGGCCCCGTTCAGGGTGCTGACCATAGACTGGGGTGGACCAAAGACTGGTGAGGTCTCCTCTCTGGGCTTAGTTCTCATGGGGGAGATAGACAAGGACATAAGCAGAGAACTGAGCCAGAACGTGCCAAGGACTATGTGAGGATAAAGAAGGAAGTGATGGATAATTTAAATTGGATGGTGGGGGAAGGCCTGAGATGGTGTCTTTAAGCTGAGATCTGTACAGCAAGAAGGAACCAGTTGTATGTAACCTTTTAAAATCCTCTCACCTACCATACTTATTAACATATGTTCTCATAAAAATTATTTCACCAAAGTTCAGAGTTATCTGCAGAGCAGGGCATAGGTATTAGTTAGCTGACATCTACAAGCGCCTGAGGGGAGCTGTGATGCTTTCCCTTCCAGGGCAGAGCAAGTGTCTGCCCCCTGGAGGAGCCCAGGTGCTCTCTTCAGACTCCCTGAAGCACTGCTCTGGCAGTTCAAGCTGTAGAGTTTGGATATACTGAGGACCCTTCCTAAAGCACCCTGATACACCATGAGCAGTAGAAAAGGCACTTTAAGATCCAGTAGAGGGGAAAGGGTAGTTTGTTTTTTTCCTAGTCAACTTCAATATGAGACTGCCTGGTTAAAGAATAATGAATGACCATCTCAATGAAGCAGAATTGCCTGGAAATGGAGACAAAGGCAGAGAGAAAAGTTAAGGGAGACAGAGTGACAGTGAAGCAGGCTGCACTGGGGCCCAGAGGGCGGGACTGCGCTGACACCTCAATCCTCAAGGTGTGGCCAACAAACCAGCAGCAGCATCACCACCCGGGAGTTAGTTTGTAGTAAAGGCAGAATGTTTAGCCTACCCCAGAATTTAGAATCTGCCTTTTAACAAGTCCCATGTGATTGAATGCAAATCCAAATGTGAGAAGCACTGGCCTGCAATTAATTAAGGAACTGCCTTAACATGTTCATAAGACACAGAAGCAAAGTGATTTTTGTTTCCCTAAATTGAAATAATGACTTGAGGTCTTCCGTGGTAAAGTTTTTATGGCTTTGTGTTATTTTGTATATGTTCCTATTCATTTTTAGGTCCCTGTCTATGACCAGCTCAGGTGTTTGGTCCTAAACATTTCTTAGTATTATTAATCACTATCTAATCGTCAAAATTGCCTGTACCACTGAGCTAAGTGAGCCCGTTCATGGCAGCCCATCCTGGGAGGCCAAAGCCTTACCTTACAGAAGCCTACCTTTTCCCAATGAGGAACCTGACATTGTCAGTGATGGGAGGTTCCCAAAGTTACTTTAACCAACCCTCTCATTTAACTGAGGCCCAGCTAGGGATCTTAGTCATGGCTCACGCTCAAGGTCACACAGTGAATAAGCAGCAGCTTTCATTGTTCAGAATCTCAGAGCAGCCAGGCCAGTCTGAAGAGGAGACGGCCACAAAGAAGATGGAACGTGCCAGAGCTGCCCGGAAGTTGTCTGCCTCCATGAGGACATTTTTGTCTCCAAAAAGTCTCCTTTGAATGGAACATTTTGGTAAAAAAGAAGACTGGACATAAAGATAATGCTGGCAAGGCCCCAAACAATTTCCTGGTCCGCTGTGATGCTCACAGTTCCTGCCAACAGCACCGGGCTGATACGGAGTACAGGCTGGGGCCGGCACATTCATCTTCTGTGAGATGCTAACTGGTGATTTCTCCAGAGATTCCAAACTCCAAATCTTTGGATATGATCTGGCTAGCAGATGTGTTCTATTTGGCTCATACAGGTTTTATAAAATTTCAAATTTGTTGCCAAGATTTTTAAAAAATGTTTTTTTAGTTTTTTTAAGGGAGATAGAAACATTTGATCAGCTGCCTCCTGCATACCCCCTACTGGGGGTCGAGCCCACAACCTAGGCATGTGCTCTGATAGGGAATCAAACCAGGGACCTCTTGGTTCATGGATTAATGCTCAACCACTGAGCACACTGGCCGTGCTATTGTTGCCAACATTTTTAATCATGAGTTTCACATATACACTGAGTGTCCAGATTATTATGATCTCTGAATGCATAATAATCTGGCCACTCAGTGTATATCCTATACTAGAGGCCTGGTGCACAAAATTCGTGCACAGGGGGGGGTGTCCCTCAGCCCAGCCTCACCCGCTCCAATCTGGGACCCTTTGAGGTATGTCCGACTGCCCGTTTAGGCTCGATCCCGGTAGGGCATGGTATTAGTTAGCTGACATCTATTGCCCGTTTAGGCCGATCCCGGTAGGTGTTAGCTGACATCTACAAGCGCCTGAGGAGAGCTTGTGATGCTTTCCCTTCCAGGGTAGAACAAGTGTCTGCCCCTGGAGGAGCCCAGGTGCTCTCTTCAGATTCCCTGAAGTACTGGATCAGGCCTAAACAGGCAGTCGGACATCGCTCTAACAATCCAAGGCTGATGGCTCCCAACTGTTCACCTGCCTGCCTTTCTGATTGGCCCTAACTGCTTCTGCCCGCCAGCCTGATCATCCCCTAACCACTCCCCTGCCAGCTTGAATGATGCCTAACTGCTCTCCTGCCAGCCTGTTTGCCCCTAATAACCCTCCCTTACAGGCCTGATCACCCCTAACTGCCCTCCCCTGAAGGCCTGGTCACCCCTAACTGTCCTCCCCTACAGGCCTGGTCCCCCGCAACTGCCCTTTCCCTACAGGCCCGGTTGCCCCCAACTTCCCTCCTCTGCTGGCCTGGTCACCCCTAACTGACCTCTCTTGCAGGCTTGATACTTCCCAACTGCCCTCCCTTGCAGGCCTGGTCCTTCCCAACCGCCCTCCCCTGCTGGCCATCTTGTGGCGGCCATCTTGTGTCCACATGGAGGCAGCCATCTTGTGTGTTGGAGTGATGGTCAATTTGCATACTACTCTTTTATTAGATAGGATAATAAAAGGCTAATATGCAAATTGTCCCTTCAACCAGGAGTTCGACCAGCAGGCAGGCTGGCCAACTGCCCATGTGCCCTCCCCCTGGCCAGACCCCACCCATGCACGAATTCATGCACTGGGCCTCCAATAAATGCATATATATATATATATATATATATATATATATATATATATATGGTTCAGAGATCATAATGATCTGGTCACTCAGTATGCACCTGGCCTTGTGATTTCTTGTGGAAAATGAGCATATCAGGCCCCACTGGAGTGTGCCAATGTCTGGCTGGGGCTGAGCAGTGGCTGCCCCTCTAAAGAGGCATGCACTTTCAAATTCACCACGGTCCACACCTAGCCCAATTCCCCACCGAACCCCTGTAGATATCTGTAATGACAAGCCGTTTATCTACGGTAGGGGTGTCAAACTCAATCAGAGAAGGGGCCAAAATCTAAAATCCAGCCTAAATCGCAGGCCAAATGGTTTACTGAACAGTCATAAACTGTCATTGTGATGGAAACGCAGCAGAGTGCAGTGATGACAGCGCAGTGCGGGCCACATTGCAAGGCCTGGTGGGATGGATTTGGCCCGTGGGCCTTGTGTTTGACACATGTGATATGGTAACCCTTCCCTTTTGCTCAGTGGTGTGGAAGAGGAAACCAAGCAAGGTCAAGAGTAAAGAACTTGATGGAGATCAACAAGGGGCAGAACCAGGCCTAGTATGCTCCAGAGCCCCAACTTCAAAGCAGGTGATCACAGAGGGGAAATACAGAGAACTATCCACCTAGGAAAACTGGATGACAAGCCAGAAAAACAAGCTCTGAGTTGCCATCATACATTACCATAATTTATTGTTACCATTGCCTAGATCAAACAGTTACTAAATCCAAATTTTAAATTAATTTAAAATTATTTTTCAAAGAAAAAGCTGGTCTTAGAAAGAACTTTGATTCATCCATCATATAGAGAACAACAAAATTTGGCCACTTACTGATAGAGATTGTCATAGTAACCATCATTCAAAATTAAGGGATAAAAACAACAACAGTGAATTTGGGGTGGCATTACACTATGGATAGAAAAGGCTCTGAGTCTTCTTTAAGCATGATCAAGTGCAAAATAATTGCACACAGAGAAAAATCTTAAACATCTTTAAAATTTAACACAATGTCTTATCCATCCTTCCTATGAGACTATTTATGTGCCAATATGCTGTCTGAAAGATAATCAAATTGTAATCACTCTTTGCATTTGCACTTTTAATATCATGAACTAATTGTTTTCTCAAATTCGTCTCTGCCAATATATTTCCTCTCATGTTTATTATACCTTTTGGGCATATTTGTCAATTGTTAATGAAAGCTGACTTTTTAATATATACCAAGAATTAGAAATTTCATTGATCCTTTCGCTATTACCAGTTAATCAATGTCTGACTATAATAAATGTACTCCCCAAAGCAAATGAATCACTGCTTTCATCACCCAACTAAAAAAAGGCCTATGGGAGTTAATCCTGTCATTAATACCTAATACTGTAATAATTTATGCTCTCATGATGTGCTAAACCTGTTACTCTATAGGCAACTTCAAATACTTCAAGGTGAATGCAATGACAACTTAATTTTTATAAAGAAAAGCCTCATTTTCTACATCTAGTTTGCCTTTTGGAAGACAGACTTAAAATAATAAGATATTGGTTAGGACATTTAATTAGCAGGCAGTCTGGTTAACAAGGTTGCTGTTGTTATAATACCACATTATTGCACTGTAAAAATATTTCAAAATTCAATGTTTTGGCTCCTATTAATTAATCTGACTCCAAATAACACATGAATTGGGATTACAGGGACCACACTTCTCCATTTGACTAGAAGCCACAGAATTAACAAGGAAGTAGAGTAGGAAGCAGTTTTTTGTTCTTTTGGCTCCCAAATTGTTAGCACTTTAAAGTCAACATTCCCACAAGCAAATTTATCATCTTTCCTTCAAGACTGGTTCCTTCTCCTGATAGCCCAGACTTTGACACCATGGTCCCCAGTCCACCTATTTATAGATGTTAGGATCATGTGTTACTGTGTACCTTTAGCCAACCAGGTAATGCTGTCCAGAGGATCGCCCATACTCATCCATCCTCCCCATTTGCAGTGGTACACCTTTGGCCAGGTGTTAACCACTCCCACCTCGGGCTGCCAGGACAGCTCCATGCAGTGCCCCCCACTCTGATCCACTCCAGGCTATCTATCACACCAGTGCAAATCTTCCTAAAACCCTTACCCATATCATCAAACTCCCTTGTTAAAGGGCCACAACCCTCTAATCTTCGTGAGAAAAGCCCCAAGTGTGCTTTCCCTTCCTAGTATATTGTCAGCATGTTGCTTTCCCTTTCTATCGGGTCTAGTAATAATTAATGTCGTTTTTAAACATTCGTTTAAAATCTTGCTTGGCGTTGACTTGTATTGACATAACCTTCAAACACGTGGTATCTACAGAACGTGTGAAGTGCAATTAACAAGTTTTGCTTGAAAAAGTTTGTGTTTGGTTTGGTTTTTGTTGCAAAACTAGGGCTAAGAAGATGGCGGATGAAGAGCATATTCGGCACTGCATGCTTTACGAGTTCCAATTAGGAAGAAAAGCAAGTGAGGCTGCAAAAAACATCTGTAGTGCTCTTGGTCAAGATGCAGTTAGCGCCAGAAAATGCCAGCGTTGGTTTGAGAAATTTCGCGAGGGAAATTTTTCGTTAGATGACAAGAGTGGTCGAGGCCGTGTGTCCAATATTGATCAAGAAGCTCTTCAAGCTCTTTTGGTGCAAAATCCTCAAATTACCCAACAAGAGCTTGCGACAACTTTAAATTGTTCACAAAAAACAATTTCCAATCAATTGCGTGCACTTGGCAAAGTCCAAAAGTTTGGAAAATGGGTTCCTCATGAGTTGACCGACAACAACCGTAATCAAAGAGTCACAATTTGCAGTTCGCTCCTCTCTCGTCAAAACCGTTTGCCGTTTTTAGAGCAAATTGTTACCGGAGATGAAGAATGGGTGCTGCATGTTAATTTGAAAAGGCGGCCTCAATGGTTGGACAAAAATGAGGCTCCGCAGCCCACGCCAAAACCTGACTTGCATGCGAAAAAAGTGATGTTGTGTGTTTGGTGGAATTTTAAGGGAATTCTTCATTATGAACTTGTACCATCTAACCAAACCATTACAAGTGCAGTGTATAGTGCCCAATTGGAAAGGTTAGCCCAAGCTTTTTTTTTTTTTTAATATATTTTATTGATTTTGTACAGAGAGGAAGAGAGAGAGATAGAGAGTTAGAACATCGATGAGAGAGAGTCATCGACCAGCTGCCTCCTGCACACCCCCTACTGGGGATGTGCCCGCAACCAAGGTACATGCCCTTGACCGGAATCAAACCCGGGACCTTCAGTCCCCAAGCCGACGCTCTATCCATTGAGCCAAACCGGTCTCGGCGGTTAGCCCAAGCTTTAAGAGAAAAAGAACCCGCGCTGATTAATCGGAAGGGCATAATTCTTCACCACGATAACGCACGACCGCATACTGCAAGAATCACTGCTGAAAAACTCGCCAGTTGGAATGGGAAGTTCTCCCTCAACCTGCATATTCTCCTGATATTGCCCCTTCCGATTACCATTTGTTTCGTTCTTTGCAAAACTTTCTTCTTGGAAAACAATTTAATAATGAAGAATGCCTCAAAAATGCATTGACCGAATTTTTTGCATCAAAATCACAAGAATTTTACAACAGAGGGATTAAAATGCTTCCTGAGCGTTGGGCACAAGTATTAGAAAACAACGGCAACTATATTGTTGATTAAATTTTGTTGTATTGTTTAAATAAATTCGATTTTAAAAAGTATTAGAAAACGACATTAATTATTACTAGACCTAATAGTATAATGTCCCTGGTATGTGGGAGCTATTCAGTAAACATTTGGTGAAGGGATAAATGAGGATGGCAATGATCCTCACTCATTCTGGCAAGTGGGGCTCAAATGTAGCCCAATAGCCCGAAACTTCCCAAATGTACAGATTACTGTTCCCCCTAGACCAGTGGCTGTAAACCAGGAATGATTTTGATCCCCAAGGGAGGTTTGATGTCACATTAGAGGGGGATGGAGCTTCTGGCATTCAATATAGAGAGGGCAGGGGTGGTGCTAAGCATCCCACACTACACAGGGTTGTCCCGCAACAAAGCACAATGCAGCCCACATGTCAATGCTGAGGTTGAGAAAGCCTGCACAAGATAGCACAGGATGCCTCCAAATGGACCTTATCTGCTCCTCAAACACAACCCACGCTTTCCCACCCCTTCCTCCAGGAATGCTCTCCATTCAACCAGCTCTTTTCCCCACTCAGGTTCCAACAGCCTTCCCAGCCCAGCTCAATCACTTCCTCTGTCACAAAGCCTGTCTACCTCTCTTGCAGCTCTGCCTCCTTCCCCCATTCAGCAGTTTATTCTGAGCACCCAGCATATGACAGGGGCCACACTAGTCACCAGACATTCAATAGTGAGCAAGGCCACAGGTCCTATTCCTTAAGACCTTATAGAATAGAGGTGAGATGGACAATGAACAGGTCAGTAACTAATGTAATCACACATGTGCTCCATATGACCACAGAAATAATCAGGTTATCACAGGCAGAGCTCGGGTTGGATGGGGCAGCTAGGAAACAGGGAAGCTGAGATCTGAAGAATGAGAAAGTCAGGCATGGGGAAGCTGTGGGGATAATCTCCAGGAAGAGGGCAGGCAAGTACCCAGACCCTGAGACCAGGGCAAATGGTAACATAAGGTAGGATATATCATACCAGGACATGAGGGCTTGGGGAAGAGCTTAACACCTCGGGACCACTTTGGGCCTCCATCTCCTGAAGCCCTAACTGGGTCCCAGTGTAGCCCAGACTCTGAGGCTTGAGGGCCAGGTTCAAATCCCATTTCCATCCTTTACCAACTAAGTGACATGATGCAGTTCCCTCAACCTGTCTGTGCCGCAGTCTGTCTCCTTATATATAAAGTGAAGAATTGACGAGTTCATGCCTGGAAAGCATTTGGACCTGGCACACAATAAGCAGTCAAGTGGGAGCTTCTGTTTCCATGACTAGTACTCATGGGAACTCCTACCCTTGTCTGAGCCTAGAAGAGCTATCAAACCTTACCATTTCTTTGTTCTCCATAGCACCAAGTGGGGTTCAGAGAATATCTGATGATGGAGCTACATAAATAAGTATACAGGATGGGGTAAAAGTAGGTTTACAGTTGTATGTGAAATGCAGAATTTTTTCTTGCATTATTATTAATTATTATATTATTTTCTATACAAACAACTGTAAACCTACTCTTGCCTCACCCTGTATATATAAACATACACACACACACACACACACACACACACACACACTTTGGCCTTCACATCTTTTCCTTCATATATTGTGAATATTGCTTTGCTTATAAAACGGCAAAAATGGGTAGCCTGCAGGCTTTCTATCTAAAGAACAAATGCCAACAAAATGCAATTTTTGCAGTTCCTCACAGTAGCGATCTGCACAGTGAATCATTACCTAAATGTCTTTGGCAATATCCTTCATCTTCTCTGGGGACTAATCTTATTTGAATGGTAAACAAAACAAAAAACAATAGCAAAACAATCCTTCACCACTTCAGGACTCTTTCTGGTTTGACAACCCTAATGTCCCAATTGTAAAACTACCAGAACTCAATGCAACAGTTAGTAGTGCCTTTCAATCTTGGTTGCCCGGGCTGGGAGGGAGGGAGGGGTGACCACTAAGGGGTGTGGAGTTCCTTCTGGAGTGATGGAAGTATTCTAATACTGACTGGGGTGATGGTTGCACAACTCTGTGAACACAATAAAAGCCATTGAATGATTTGCTTTAAAAAGGCAAACTGTATAGTACATGAAGATGTTAAAGAAAACGAATATCCTTCAGGACCCCCTCCTCCTTAAAAATAACTAACTATAACATCAATATCCTTAAAGTCTCCAAATCATATTTCCTAAGTACCAAGTGAATTTACCCAGTTTCGCTTCTCTTCGCCTAAATGCATCCAAAAGGTAGTCTCTTGGATACACAAAAGCTTCTGAGTCATGGCTTGGCTGCCACACTTGCCACTTGGGAAGGAAGGACCTGCCAACATCTTATCTGCAGCCTTTCAGGGATGTCAGAAAGCAGATGGGCCAGGACAACTTGGCCAGACACTTTCGGCATCACTGGCTTTGGCCAAAGCTGATCCAGACAACAGCTAAAGGGGGAAGAAAAGCACTTCTCGAAACTCTCTCACTTTTCAGAAGCAGATCTCCACTTGGGGTTTGCCTGACTTGGGTGGCTTTCCCCCACCATTCCCCATGTTCCCCAAGCTGCTAGCCCAGGTGGTGCATCGGGGAGAACTGGAAGAAGGCACTCTCCCTAGGCAGAGGCAGCTCTGCTCTGTGGGAGGGCACACCCTGATTACAAGAACGTCCTCCAGAAGATGTCTTTGAGTAATTCACAAACTCAAAGATTTTCATGAGCCCCAGGGTGGTTTGCAAGGGTCCTATTGATTAGTTCAATATGCTGGTTTCTGTTTTGTTTTGTCCAGAGAACACATGGTGTGTTCAAGCAATGGGTTAGGTAGATACACACGTGACCCAGAGGTAGTGTATTCACTCTTTCATACTCATTTGTTTATTCACATAACAAATGGCTACTGAGTGTCCACTACTGCTAACACTGTCTAGTCCAGGCTTCCTGCCTTCCAGGAATTTATGTTCTAGAGACAAGAAAAGACCTCAAAGTCACTAGAATAAACGCACAACTATAAGGAAAAGAACGAGTGGTGGTGAATGACAGGGGAAGGGCTTAACACAGTGAATCACTACCTAAATGATTAGGGAGAATGGGGAAATCAGCAAAGGTTTCTTTTAAACTGTGACCTGAAGAATGAGAAAGCACACAGAGAAAGAGAGAGGGTCAGAGAAAAACCATGTAAAGGGATGATGGACCCAATTTGTTTCGAAGAGATGACTCTGAATGCTGCACAGGGAATGGATTGGAGGGGCAAGTGTGGAGCCAATGGCTGATGGAATTGACCAGGTGAGAGATGGGGTGGTTGGGGGTAGGGTGGTAGGAGCTGAGAGGAAGGTGGACAACCTCTGGAGGTTGAAGAGACTGTGGAGGACTGGGACATGGAGAGGAGGAGAGAAGCTCAGGTCAGGAAGGACTCCAAGGCTTCTGGTGGAAGAGGTGAGTGGGGGAACATGGAGAAGAGAAGGAGGATGAAGAGCTCTGTTCTGTTCCAGTGTGTTCCGGTGGCAAAGCCAAAGGCTGGGAGCCAGGAGAGCTGCTGCATTCCCTTCCTGGTCCTCCCACTTAGCAGTCTGAAACCTGAAATCAGCCAAGTGCACAGTGCCCTCATGCAGATGAAGCCAACACATACATCAACACGGCTGCACCTTCACACAGACCTAGCCACCACTCTGCCTTCATTTTATAGATGCGGGCCTGTAGCATTAGCAATGCGTTTCTTCTTTCAAACAAGGCTACCTCGGGGGTTTGGGCATTCTTTCACTCAACAAGTATTTCCCCAGTGTCTGCCTGCTCATTAGACTTGGTTCTGAGAGTGGCCGGCAGCTCTGGGGCTCCTGGAGTCTCCAGTTATCTGGCACCAGGTTATTGGGCCTTCCTCACTGGAGGGTTTGGCAAAGCTAAAGATCATGTTGCACAAATAAAAAGTTGACAGCCCTCTCTGGGAAGAAGATGCTCTCAGAACCACCACGACTCAACCGATGAGAAGGGTTTTCCAGCACTCCCAAGCCCTCTATAAAGGCACAGACAATCCCTAGGGCAAGCTGAGCCCTCCCATGCTCTATGCCCCTCTGCCTCTGCCCCTCCCGGAGTTTGTTCAGTGTCCATCAGGAGTTGTCCCCAAATCTGCTTATGCCAGTACTTTATACTTGTAAGTCAGAGAAATAGGAATGTGAAAAGGGTTGTGTCTAATAAGACTTAATAAAGGCAAGCTGGTGAAAATAAAATACTATTGAATTAGGTGTTAAATAGACAAGGGTAAAAGATTTGAAGAAAAATAAAGTATAAACCTAGAAGAATTCTTCACTCTGAGTGCTCTCCAGTGATTTTTCACTGACTACTCCACTGGAAAGAACCCAAACTGGAAACGATTCCTTGTGGGTGTTTATTCAAGAAAGGCTACATGGCAGCCCCACCTACAAACCCACACTCCAAGGCACATCTTTGGCTCCCCCTCAGAGATTGGTAAGTGAATGTACATTTATAGTTTACGTTAAAATGAAATGTTAAAAGAATGTGTGGTATTTTTATGATTGCCCCCTTGAACTAAGTTTTCTACTCATTGGCTAAATACCAGACATCTATGGTAGTTTTAAAAACCTATCTTACATAAAAATTAACTCACTATGGACCTAGGCCTGAATGTAAGAGCTTAAACTACAATACTCTTAAGAAAACACAGGAGCATGATTTGGAGTGCAAAAATTTCTTACATCAAAAGCACAAGCGATATAAGAAAAAGATGATAATATGGCCTTCATCAGAATTAAAAACTTTGGTGCTGCAAATGATATTGTGAGAAACGGTTCACCTGTCCAAATTTCAGGTGACGGACCAGGAAACAGAAGCACGGTGAAAATGAGGCTTTTAATAACACTGGGGGGAGGGGGGACTGTATAGGATCACACATGGGGCAAGGAACAGAGCCTATTTCTTTAGACCCTCCTCTAGTTCCTCATGGGCTGAGTACTATTTGGTCACTATTTTCTAATAGGTGACCTGGGTCTTGCTATCTCCCATTGGGTTATTTTAAAAAATGGGCTGGGGCCTTTTCTAGTCTCCACCTCTCTTTGTCTAGGCCCTAGAGGAGAACAAGGACGACTCTAGGGGAATATTACTAGGATATGTAGGATATGTACTATCAGCCACAGGTACAGCTCTCATCCTCTCTCCCCAACCCCACATCCTGTTTGCCCTGGGGAAATTCAATAGGCGCCTGGCCACATGCTGTTTCTTTTCTAATCAGAGGCATGTTTCTTACAAATTCTCCCCTCTTTTTCTTACACTGATTCTATCTTCATTAGCTGTTCTAAGACTTGTTGGCTTTCTTAAAGGAAAGGAAAAGGAGAATCTACACAGGTCCCTTCATTACTGGCTTCAGAGCAGATGGAGTAGTAAAAAGCACATCTCAGGGTTGGTCCATCATCCTTGTTCTGCTCATGTCTGTCTAACTGCCTACCACATCCCCTCAAGGATGCTGGCTCTGAATCTTTCAGGGAAAGGGGGTGTCCGCAAAAATTACTGCTTCCATACTGAGTGTAGGTCTGATAAAATAATTGAATCGATACTGAGAGGGCAGGGCGGGGCAAGGATGAGCTCCCAACTCCGCCCCATAGGGCGGAGTTATCCCTAGCCCTCAAAACCCCTGGACTGGGAGAAATTCGCTCTCTTCCGCCATGCTGCCGGCGTGGGTGGGAGGAGCACATGCTAGCATGGTGAAGGCTCTTTTGTTTATTGCATCGGACTTGGCTCCCTGGTGGTCCTTGGGGATCACGAAGTCCGGGCATAACAGATACCTTTAGGCCATTTCACAATGGACATTCCATTTGCTTAGACCACATTTCACTTGCTAAGACCATTACCTCTCCCCTACGGAGTTTCCCAGAATCTGGACCAACACAGAGAATTCTCCACCCAAAAAAGCCCACTGAGAGTCCTTTAAAAACCTCTGACTCTCTGTCTTTGGGAAGTGGTGCCATTGTGGGGCTCAGCCCATCTGGATAACCAGATGACCTATCTATCTATATATATAAAAGACTAAGTGACCATCGCAACTGAAACTGGACAGATGACCAAACAGGCTGCATGGGGCAACCAAGCTGGCAGGGGGGAAGGGGGGCAGTTGGAAGTGACCAGGTTGGCAGGGAGGGAGCAGTGAGGGGCAACCAGGCTGGCAGAGGGGGGAAGTGAGAGGTGACCAGGCTGGAGAGGGGGCAGTTGGAGGCAACCAGGCTGGCAGGGGGAAGGGGGAGCATTGGAAGTGACCAGGCCAGCAGGAAACAGAAAACAAAGAACCCCCTTCTGAGTCAGTTAGAAGGGAAAGGTAAATTGTACCTAAATGCCTGGTCTGGGTGGTGTCAGTGATTGCCCATGTAGCTAAGCTGTTACAGTCTTTGTTTATGGCCCCTTTGTAAATGGGGAGTAATTAGGAAAACAGGTCTTGCTATACCAGTTTGTGGAGAAAGGGGCAGTGACTTATTCATAGGCTATCAAGAATGTACAATAGTTTACTGGCACAGATTGATTGCTAGCTCCCCCCAAAATATCTTATTTTCCCCATCAGTTTCAGTAGCCTGTTATTTCAAAATACCTAGGTATTTAAAATATATGTATTTTTTCACTATTTAACCCAGCAAACTCCAAAGTTTTAAATTACTAAAAACTTTGGAAAACTGAAAAAGCTTTATCATATAACCTTTATTTTTGTTATATTTATAACAACTTTGAGATTTTAAAGCCAATTATTATTATCCAAGGCATTTTCTTGGCAAATTTTGTAATAGGGATAACTCACCAGCCTTCAGTGGCTTTAATGTGAAAGTACTATTTTATTTTATTTTCCTTTATAAAATAGGAGTGCCCCCCCCCCCCTTCACTGCTAGAGGGTACTTCTACAGATGTGTTCCGCCCAGTGTTAAGGGCAAAAATAGAATACTGGGGACTAGTTATGGTTATGGGAAATATTAATCATGCTCTGCTAACGATAATTGCCCTTTCTGGTCAGAGAAAGGACATAACAACCTGGCTGGGAGTCCTAAGCTCCCCAAGACCTGGGAGTTAACCTTGAAATGTGGTCCATTCTCATTCAAAAACTGCCCATTATCATGGAAGCATTAGCCTTGTTGCCCAAACAATGGAGTCCCAACCCAGCTTACTTCCCCATGTTTGTAATCCCTACTTCCCCATGTAATCTTTGTCCCTATATTCATAAAGCAGGGAAGAGCAAACTAAAGTCCCCAAAAGAAAGAAAGCTAAAATTATGTTACAGACACACTGACAGAAATCTCACTAGCTAAGAGTTTCGGGTGGCTGATGCCCTGAGAGGGAGAGCAGGAAGTGTCCCTAAAATTAAGAATCCCTGGCAGCTGCTAAAAACATTCCTGCCATCTCTGTCACAAAGACAATCCAAAGAATGGCAGAAGATACATTAGCAAATCAAATACTTGTTAAGGATCTTATATCCAGAATATATAAAGAACTCTTACAACTCAATAATAAAAACACAAATAATCTTACTAAAAACTGGGCAAAGGATCTGAACAGACCTGCAAAGATTACAAATGGCCAATAAGCACATGAAAAGATATTTAAATCATTAGCCAATAGGAAAATGCAAATCAAAATCACAGAGATTCCACCTGTCACACCCATTTGGCTGATAATAAGAAAAAAGGCAGACATTGATATGTTAGGATTTTTAAAACCACGGTATTTTTTAATATATATATATATATTTTTATTGATTTCAGAGAGGGAGAGGGAGATAGAAACATTGGTGAGAGAAAATCATTGATCAGCTGCCTCCTGCACACCTCCCACAGCAGACTGAGCCTGAAACCTGGGCATGTGCCCTTGACTGGAATCAAACCCGGGATCCACAGGCCTCGACACTCTATCCACTGAAGCAAACCAGCTAGGGCAAAAAACACAGTATTTTCAATCCCATTCAGACTTACATAAACAGGTCGTTTTAAGAACAGTTCTTAAGAGAAAAAGGAAAAAGATGAAGTTTGTTTTTAACAGAGACTCTATTTATTCTTTGCATGTAAGAGGGTTTCTGAGGGGGACAGAGAAATATTCAGGATTAAATACGATTCGGTTCCTCCCAATCAGCTGCTGAGGTTTCAATGTCCGGGGAAGTAACGAACCTTTTTAAGAAAACCCCATTCTCTAAGGGGGAGGAAATATCCTGGCAGTAAAGTGACCTGGTGAAACAGGAATTTTGGGGGTGAAATAGGACAGGTTTAGAAATTTTGGAAATTAAGGGGACTGTGAAAGAAAAAAGCCACATGCTAACCTGACAAGCTCAGGGAAGGCCTGCGTGGCAGTCTTGCAAACCCTGAGACCTAAGATAACCACAAAAGATGGTTTGAAAAATTTAATATCTAACAGGTTATAGTAGGTAGTCATGTCCCAGATATTTTCCCAAAGATCAACTTTGATCTTTTTACTGAGCCCGTTTGCCTTTTTTGCCTCTAAGATAACGTATCTGTGAGATGTTTGGGTAACTTGTAACTTCCCTTTTTCCCGGAGCCCCTGGGGAACAACCAAATGTGGTGGGCACCAGGACTGATGCCTCAAATTCCTTCTTTATCATGTTAATTGTTCCTGTACTCAACTGAGTACACCTCCATCATTTTACTTTTTATCCAATCCCAGGAGTTTCCCACAGCTTTGCTTTCTTCCGCCTCCTTACTCCATCACCAATGGATTTAATGTAACCCACCTATGTCCCTCCTTTGATTTCAGTGTATAAATAGAGAAATGTAACCCACCATTCTTCGGAGCATTATCTCAATCCGTTGAGGTTCTGCTTCCCGGCACATGTCGACAGTTTTGGCTCAAATAAACTCATAAAAAAATTCTTTACAGGTTTCAATGGTTTTTTTCGTTAACAGGACCATGGAGGAAGCACAGGGCTGCAGAGCAGCAGAAGGTATATTTCCATAGAATGAAGGAGCTGGAAAGCTGCAACAGGTACATTTTTAAAGAATGAGGGAGCTGGGAACAGCAAAATGTCTATATTTACAAAATATAGAGAAGGAAGCCCTTCATCCGGAGGGAGAAGAAAACTCAAAGGGAATAGGAAAACAGTAAGGAAGGGGGGCTGGGGGGGGGTATGTGAAGAACTTCACATGTCCCATGTGAGGTATAACCTTTGAGCCCAGGAGTTACTATAGTAACCAGTCCAAGAGAATAGTGACCAATCAGAGGGAATATCAAGGCACCAGGCTCTGCAGCCTTTATAAGCCCTTTGGAAGAGGAACTCAGTGGGACCCTCTCCCCCTCCCCATGTGGGAGTCCACCCTGTGGGACTCTTTCCCTCTCTCCACGTGGGAGTCTGTTCTTGCTCTTCAATAAAGCTCCACCTTTGCTATACCACTTTCTGTCCGTGGATTCATTCTTTGATTCTGGCGGACAAAGAATCCGGGTTCCAGTCCAAAAATTCCATAACACTGGAAAACCAGGTTAGGACTGGAAAACAATTAAATATAGATAATTTTTAAAACTTATTTTATCTCGATATTTCTCTTTGATCATTTCTTCAAAACATATGTTGTAAACTTTTCAGAAAGACAGTGATTTGCTAGGAGAAAGTGGTCTTAATGAGGATGTGTGCCAAGGAAATATAATTACCAATTTGCCTGATTAAAATTAATATTTAAACATGCCGGAGGAATGTGAGCCTTCTCAGGTGTAACATGTGCCATTTACTTTTTGTAAACATCTGTTGGAAGAGCCTAGCAGATGATGTTAACAGGAAATGGATGACTGAAGCCAAGTTTCACCTATAATAATGTGGAAAGAAATGCCTGGGAATATTGTTATTTATGTAAATCATGAAGTGGGGTGGGGGGGGTACTAGGTGTATCGGTTAATAATGCGGATTTTTTTCAATAGAGTTACATATGTTGATATATATATATATATATATATATATATATATATATGTGTGTGTGTGTGTGTGTGTGTGTGATTTGATATGAATGCTATTTTGTTGTATTGACAACAAGCTTCAAAACTTCAAATGTCAAATTTGCTGGAGGTGTTAACATCATAGATATTTTTACACTTAAAAATGTTGAATTTCATGCCAAAAAAAAGAGCATTTGTGGGAAGTTTTAATTCATTACTTTATTTTGAAGAAAGGTGCTGCTGAATACTTCAGGAAGCTTATGGTGAACATGCTCCATCTCAAGATACTTGTGAACGCTGGTTTAGACATTTTAAAAGTGATGATTTCTATGTAAAAGACAAAGAACGTCCAGATTAACTAAAAAAGTTTGAAGACCAACAATTACAAACATTATTGGATGAAGATGTATGTCGAACTCAAAAACAACTTGCAGAAAGATTAAATGTGGCTCAGCAAACAATTTCCTATTGTTTACAAGAATTGGGAAAGATTTTAAAGGAAGGAAAATGGGTGCCATATCAACTGAACGAAAGACAAATGGAAAACCGAAAAGTCATCAGTAAAATGTTGCTTCAATGTCATGAAAGAAAGTCTTTTTTTCATCAAGTTGTGACTGCAATGAAAAGTGGATTTATTTTGAGAATCCCAAATGCACAAAATCATGGGTTGATCCAGGTCAACCATCAACATCGACTGAAAGGCCAAATGGCTTCAGAAAGAAGACAATGCTTTGCGTTTGGTGGGATCAGAAAGGTGTGGTGTATTATGAGCTTCTAAAACCAGGTGAAAGTGTTAATACTGATTGCTACTGACAACAAATAATCAATTTAAACCATGCTTTGATCGTGAAATGACCAGAATGTACCAAAAGACACGGCAAAGTAATTTTGCTTCATGATGATGCACCATCACACACTACAAAACCAGTTAAACACATTAACAGATCTTGCCTGGGAAGTATTAACTCACCCTGTGTATTCACCAAATCTTGCTCCCTCACATTACCACTTGTTCCGATTGATGGCATACACACTTTCTGAGCAGCACTTCAAAACATACAAAGAAATAGAAAACTGGGTCTCCAAATGGTTTGCCTCAAAACAAGAAATGTTCTATTGGGACAGTATCCACAAACTACCTAAAAGATGGGGGAAATGTGTAGCTGGTGATGTACATTACTTTGAATAAATACTTTTGATGTTTCTTTTGAAATTATCATGCTTTCTTTGATTACAAAATCTGACATTATTAACCAGTATACCTAGTAAAGTACTTGCTAGAAGCTGAATATCTGTGTCCCCCTCCCTTGAATTCTTAGGTTGAAACCTAACTCCCAATGTGATGTTATCTGGTAGTGGGGGCCTTTGGGAGATTACTAAGCCCCCTTAGGTCTTGAGGGCTTAGTAATGGGGTTACTGCCCTTACAAAAGATACCCTCAGAGAGTTCCTTCATCCTTCGGTCACAGCGAGAAGACAGCCCTCTATGAACCATAATAGGGTTCTCACCAGACACTGAATCTGCAGGTGCCTTGATCTTGGACTTCCAGCATCCAGAACAGTGAGCTAGAATTCCTGCTGTTTATAAACCACTCAGTCTATAGTATTTTGTTACAGCAGCTCAAACAGACAAAGACAGTGCTCTTTCATTCACTTGCCAGACTTCACTTGAGAAACCAACTGTTTAACTGCTAATTCTAGAAGGGGCTTCTAGTAGTGCATGAGAGTTGTCAGGGATATGATGTTAGGTACTGTTGCTTAAGTTAATTGAATGTGTTTGATGGGAGAAGCCAGTTCCTTCCCTTTCTCTTCTAGGCCTGCCCTTGGGGCAACTCTACCAGCTCAAGGTTCTACCTTCTAGCACAAGCATGTCAAACTTGCAGCCGATAGGCCGCATGCAACTCACAATAAATATTTTTGTGACCCAACCTATAAAATGGTATGTAAGAAACGTTGTAATAAAAACTTTGTAATTTTTACAATATCCTGTTATACATAATTGTTAATAATGAACTACAATGTTCGCTAATGACTGATTAGTATAATCGTGTTGCATTCATTTCCCTTACATGCCTTACGCGCAGGCACACCATTTCTCTCCACTAATATTAGCAACAAATATTTTAACAGCCTTGATTGTCAAGTCATTAGTCTTGAACTGACTTGTTTGGTGTGTGCAATAGGAAATATTTTGCTTTTGGAGAACAAGAAAAATAGATTTGTGTTACACTTATTAATTTGTGCAGTTTTTCAGTGTCTGGTAAGTTAATGTTCAAGAAAAATATTTTTATTAAGATGTTCTATTATTTTATGTTAACGATTACTCATTTATTTCAGCCCTTTGTATTCAGCATGTCTCTACTGAAATACACCTATGTTTCTATGAAAATTGAAGCTTTGTTTTTTGCGGCCCACATAAACTTAAACCTGTGTATTTGGCCCCATTAGCCTGAGTTTGACATGCTTGTTCCAGCAGAACCTGGATGAACAATGAACTTTTCAGGCATCTTTCAAAGTCAACATAAATGCTAACAGGGAACTAGAACCCAAGGAAAGTCAATGACAGCATCAGAGGCAGCTTAGGGGTGAATTAGGGATTCAGCACCTAGTGAAGTAAACCAAGACTAGGGATTCCACACCTAAGCCTTCAAGGATGAGCCTCTAAAGCCCTGTGCTGTATGATCCATACAGGGCATGCCCACCGGGACTGCTCAGCTCACAGGGGAGACCAAGTGCAAGCCCCACTTCTAGAGAAGTCCAGGGCCATGTTCCCTCTTCTTATCTCATCAACTTCTAAGTCTCTCTCTGTCAGCCCCATTCTTTTCCAGACCAACAACTCTTGTTCTCTGGTCTTACTGGCAGTCTTGTGGCCGCTCCAAAAGGCTACGGAGGTTCAACACCTCAGCACTCTCATCATCTCATTGGAAGCCCCCCACCACGACCACACGCACCTCCAGTTACAGAAAATAAACAGTGTGGTCTACGGAAATGATGCTCCTAGACGAGTACTTGAGCTCCAGCTCCCAACCAGATTGCACCCAAGTTTCTCGTAAGTAGAAATGCTTTTGTTGCCACTGCTGCAGCCATCCTTTTCAAAATGGTCATCTGATTATGTGTCCCTGTTTTTTTCACACCTACCGCTTAAAACCCTTTGATGCTATTAGGCAAAAACAAATCCAACTACCCCCACCTCACTCTCCAGTGCCCGCCCATACCACACTGCTCCACACTCAATGGCTTTCTTCCCTCATCCTTCCCTTTCCAGTCCCACCATGCCAGACTTTCAAACTTGCTCTGCCGATGGCCACAAAGGTCTGCCCTCCTTTCAGGACCTAGTTAACTCCTAATCGTCCTTCAGCAATCAGATGATACATCCCTTCCTCGAGGAAGCCCTCCCTAAAGGTCCTTACTAATGCTCCAGTGAGAGGCTCTCATGGAACCAATCCCTCACTTCTCTGGCATTTGCCACAATTGGAATTTCCACTGGTTCGTGTGAGTGGCAGGTTAATGTCAGGCTTTCCAAGTAGCTATGTGCCAGAAGAATCACAACTGTTTTTCACTCACTGCACTCTGGCATCCAGCACCATGGCTGGGGCAAGGCAAGTGCTCAGTGGGCAAATGAATGATAGGTGGATAGACAGACCGAATGAAGAGATGGACATATGGTGAATAGTGGATGGATGGCCTGGTACACAGATGGATGGACAAACAGTTGGAAAGACAGACAGACAGAAGGATGGAGAGATGGTTGAAAAGTACATTTGATCCCAGAGTCAACCCCTCTTCACAAGCCCTTGATTCCATCTCCACAGCTATCTCTCTCCAACAATTATTCTGATTTTGCATTTTCAACCTTATATCTATCTCATACCAATTATGTGACCTTGGGCAAGTTGCCTAATCTTTGAGCTTGTGTTTTTGTGTGTGTGTGTGTTTTTTCCATTGTAAAAAGAGGATAATCATAATAGTTACCTAAATAGAACTGTTTTGGAGATTACATGACATAATCTATACAACCCTGAGTACAGTGCCTGGCTGCCAGAAACACCTGATAAATGTTAGATGCTCCTATTTTCTTATCATTATTACTATTTCAGCCTTCCTTCAGCATTGCTCCTCCCTTAAGCTGCTACTGGCCTAGGTCTACCTTGCATCACCAAATGGCTCCAAACAGAATCCTACCCTCACTGATTTCACATTCTCACTCTCTGCCACTCCCCAGACACTGTGTACAGGTGTCCCCCTAGAGCACATGTGTCAAACACAAGGCCCGTGGGCCAAATCCGTCCCGCCAGGCCTTGCAATGTGGCCCGCACCGCGCTGTCATCACTGCACTCCGCTGCGTTTCCATCACAATGACAGTTTATGACTGTTCAGTAAACCATTCGGCCCGTGATTTAGGCTGGATTTTAGATTTTGGCCCCTTCTCTGATTGAGTTCGACACCCCTACCCTAGAGCTCTACTGAAATTGTTCTCCTCAAGGTGACAATCAAACCTGCCATCCTCTGCTCCTGGTTTTCTCTTGCAAAATTTCTGGTTGTTTTCTGCTCCGAGTCCTTCAGTGTACCTTTTCTTCTTCCTGCCCCCTAAGCACTGGCATATCCTAAGACTACACACACAGAGACAAATACTGTCCACTACTCCACACTTTCCCCTTAGCAATGTCAGTGACTCCTACAGCATTACTATCTCCTCTCTGCGGTGGAACCCACACCTTCATCCTCAGCTGTGTACTATGCCCCACAAGTTCCATCATATTTCCTGGTGGCACCTCAAAGTCATCACTTCCCAAATCAATCCCATCAAATCTGACCCTATTCCTTATTCTGTGATTTTAGTTAACAGACCCAACATCAGCCAAGACCAACGCTTAACAACCCAACTCCTCCCACTGCAGAGGCCCACAAGTCCACCAGTTGAGAAGAATTATTTTTTGTGCCACAGCTCTGTGCCTAGACTATGAGTCCCTGAGGGCATGTAGTTGCCTTTCTCCCCCCCCCCCCACCCCTTCTTTTTCTACTCTCCACAAGATACTAAAGAATGCAATAGGAACCTAATAAACACATCTTGAACTGAAAAGAGATACCGAAAAGAGTAACAAGAAACTCTCTCATTCACTGCTGGTGGATATATCAATTGGTGCCAGGGCTTTGGAAGGCAATTTATGGTAAAGCTGGGGGTGATTATACCTTATAACCCAGAATTTCGCTCCTGGATATATGCCCTGGAGAAATTTCCCCACGTATCCACAAGAAGATTTGTACAAAAATGTTCCTAACTGGGGGGTGGGAACCACCGGGAAGAGGTCAATGGGAGAAAAAGGAGACATATGTAAGACTTTAAACAATAAAGAATTTTTTTTTTTTAAAGTTCCTAACGGCAATGTTACCAAGAGTGAAAAACATAAACAACTCAATGTCCATTATATCAGGGAATAGCTGGCATACTAAAAATTAGGAAAATTAAAGGAGGGATTAAAAGTAGATTATTTGGGATGAGCCGAGTGTAGAAAAACTACAAAAGACAATTTGGTAGCCCAAAGATAGAAAAGCAGAGCTGCCGCCTCCCCTACATCTGAAAGGAGGAAGTGAGTGGTTACCCAAATCTGAAAACCAAGACCCAACGAAAATGCAATCTTGAAAGCAATGAACTTCAAGCGGGGGATATAACTAGCTCAAAGCAAGTCCACAGGGAGTAAACTGGGGGAATGAACACCCTGATTTTGGTTCCCCCTTCCTCAGCTCTCTGGTGGGGACTCCCCATTGGCTGACGCCAGTGGAAAGCCAGAGGATCAGGAGCCTCTGAAGCCCAGAGAGGCCAACATCCTGGAGCACAGTGGAGATTCAGAGGGACAAAGATACTCAGCATATCCAGCAACAGAATGCATAGAGTATATTTTTATACAATAGAATATTGTGCAGCAGGAAAATTGGTGAACTAGAGCTACTTATATCAATATTAGAGGCCCAGTGCACAAAATTTGTGCACGGGAGGAGGGGTTGTCCCTCAGCCCGGCTTGCACCCTCTTGCAATCCAGGACCCCTTGGGGGATATCCATCTGCCAGGATAGGCCCAATCCTGCAGTGGAATCAGGCCTAAACCAGTGGTCAGACATCCCTCTCACAATCTGGGACTACTGGCTCTTAACCCCTCTGTTTGACTGCCTGATGGCCCCTAACCACCTGCCTGCCTGCCTGATTGCCCCTCACTGCTAACCTGCCTGCCTGATCGCCCCTGCCACTGCCTCTCCCACTGCCCCTATGGCCATGGCTTCATCTGGAAGAACATCTGAAATGATGTCCAGAAGTTTGTTCGACTGTCTGGTCTTATTAGCATGCCTTTTATTATTAAAAATAGATAAACCTCAAAAATCTTATGATGGGCAAAAAAAGGCATATTAAAATATTTAGAGAATGGGCACTACAGCAGATTGAGTTTCCCAAATATACTACAGCTATATTCCTGGCCCCCATGTGCTCTTCCAGAATCTCGCCACTCCCCAACAGGAGCTGCAAAAAAAAGAAAAGAACAAGGTTTTAGGACAGAATTACAGGAGAAACCTACTTTAGACAGAGTAGCCAGGGAAAATCTGTCAGAGAAATAACTTTAAATAAGATGTGAAGATTGAGAAAGAGCCAGGCTATTAGCCATGGTAGCAGGGAAAGAGCAAGTGCCAAGGTCCTGAAGAGAAAACGATGCTGCAATTGGCTCTTTTAAAAATGCAGTTCAAGAAAACCAGTGTAAAAAAGAAGAAGAAGAAAGCCAGTGTGGCCCTGGCCGGTGTGACTCAGGTGGTTGAGTGTTGTCCCCGTGCACCAAAAGGCTGCCAATTCCATTCCTGGTCAGGGCCTATGCGGTGTTGTGGCTCAATCCCCAGTAGGGTGTGTGTGATGTTCTGCTCTCATATCGATGCTTCTCTCTCCCTCTCTCTGCTTGCCTCTCTAAGAAATCAATAAAAATCTTAAAAGAAAACTAGTTTGGCAGGAGACCTAGGCTAAGGTGACCAGATGGCCCGATTTTTAACAATTTATCCCACGTCCCGCGGCGTTTAAAAAAAAAAAAAAAAAAAAAAAAAAAAGTCCCGATTTTTGGAAAGATTCAGGACTTGCGGGACAAATTGTTAAAAATCGGGACTGTCCCGCCAAAAGCGGGACGGCTGGTCACCTTAACCTACCTAGGCCCAGGAAAGAATGGAGCACGAAGGAAGAAAGATGAGCACCAGCAGATCCAGCAGGGCACCCGTGGCTCCCCTTGGGTTACAAAACTGGCGAGTGCAAGGGAAGGAATCTGACTCCAGGAAGCAAAATGCCACCGAGAGAACGAACCAAGGAACCAGGGACAGACTTCCCTCTCGTCTTCCAGCTCTGAGGCTAACATTCACTTTAGCAGCTAGTCTGTGTCAGGCACTGGGTTTCAAAAACAAGTTTCAATCTGTTAAAAAGAATAATCCGGTTAATCTGTTACCTATCAGAATCTTCACCAACCCATTTTTTACTGCGAGCAGATCACCTACATCCAAAGTCCAAGCGTTTAATTCTGCCACGAACCTTGACTGCCTTGCCTCTCTGCCGGGCACGGCGAACATTTTGTGGATGACTCATATTATAGTAAATAACCGTGATTGCAGCGTATGAAACACGTCGTGGTGAACGACGACAATAAAAGTAACGACATCTAACGTGCACCAGCCGCTTGTCGAGTGCCACACGGAACTTCTGTTACTGTTCCCGTTTTACAGATGGGGGAACTGAGGCCAAAACTTGCCGAGCAACGGGTCCTAGACAAGGCGTGGAAAACCAAACCCAACCGGAGAGCGAGCCCTCGCTCCTGTGAACTGCTTTGCCGCCTTACTCTGCTCTCAGGGAAGTTAGGTGGAGGCCAGGGAAAAAGCTCCAGCACCGGCCTCCTCGCGCGGCCACTCGCGTCTCCATGGCGACCGAGGAAGCCTTTCCGCGCCGGCTGTGCGGACCTTATTTTGGTCCCCGACACCGACTGCGGCCCCGATGGGGGTCCGGCTGGAGGTGCGCGCGCCCACACAGAAGGTTCCCCCGGCGGAAGGTTCCGCAGCCCGAAGTCCTCCCCTCCCCGAGTACCTGCGGGAAACGCGTCCAGGGTCCTGCCCTGGGCTCTGCGGAAAACACCCCCCGCCTCCGCTGCGGACATGGCGAGCGGGTTCCTGGTCCCACCGGAGTGCAGTGCGTGGGAGGGAGCGGCGCCACTTCTCACCGCCCAACTGCCCGCAGGGCCTGGCCCTCTGGGGGCGGAGCCTTCGAGGCGGGAGGGGCGAGACGGGGCGGGGCGCTCGCAGGCCTTGGTTGCTCGGGGCGCCGCTAGTGCTGCCTGGGCGGGCAGAAGCTTGAGCGGCCCCTCTGGGATGGACTGGGGCGCCTGGCGAGCGGAGGCCTCCGAGTGCTTAGAAGAGTGTCTTTGGGCTCAGGCTGGGAGCCTACAGGGAGGGTTGGCAGGTTTAACCAATAAAAATATGGAGTGCCCAGAGAGGCGCCGATAAGCTTGACCCATGCACCATTTGGGAGACAGTCCTCTAAGCAGCTGGAATCTATAACAATTAATCACCAGGCGTCTTCAGCTTCCCTGTCATCATCATCACACCGTCCCATTATCAGCATCGCTCACTCCAAATCAGACCCTGCTCCAAGCACTTTGGGAGCAGAGCACTTAATCCACACAACAGCCGTGGACAATGGTGCTGTGGCATCTCCCTCATTTGTCAGAAGGGGAAACTGATGCTCAGAACGGCGGCGAGGCAGTTGGCACAAGGGGACAGGCAACTAGAAAAGTAGCAAAGCTCCAAAGGAGGGTCTGTCCCAGCGAAAACCATTGAACTGAATTGCACAAGCCAGTGTTTGCCAAACTGGCTAAAATACAAATTCCAGGGTGGACCTACTGACACACAATCTTCAGGAGAAGGGTCTGGTTTTTAACTCCCCCAAGAGTTTTTGTTTTTTTGTTGTTGTTTTCTTTTTAACATATTTTATTGATTTTTCACAGAGAGGAAGGGAGAGGGATAGAGAGCCAGAAACATCAACCAGCTGACTCCTGCAACCCCCACCGGGGATGTGTCCGCAACCAATGTACATGCCTTTGACCAGAATCGAACCCGGGACCCCTCACTCCGTAGACCTACCCACTGAGCCAAACCAGTTTTCGGGTCCCCCAAGAGTTTTTATGTTCTGCCAAATTTGAGAAATTCTCTTCTTACCTGGCTGCCTACATCTGAAGCACTGTTTGGGTGGCTAAAACGACTAGGAAGACTGTCCTCCAATCTTAGGCAAGAGATAGTAAATCATAGTGGTTAGGGGCTCAGGGGAGTCACCCCAACATGTGCCTTAATTTCAAATGCATGAGAGACACTGCAAAAACAGTTATTCTCTAGAGTATTTGAGCTCTTGCTCTCTGGCATATGTCATCTAAAAATTCCCTACAGGTTTGTTCCTTACCTCTACACTCCCCCACATTAAGAATATTAAGTGCCTAGGAGTTCTGGAGTCAGACTGCCTGATACCACTTGCTGGCACTTTGATCTTGAAAATTACTTCGTTTCCCAAGTTACTTAATTTCTAATCTCCCAGGATAGGGCTGCTGGGAGGCTTAAATGGCTTGGTGCATCAAAGAGCTTAAATACAAAAGTTCTAATAGCAAATGGTAGGTAGTACTCAAAGAATATTAGCCATTACCATTATATTATTGTTAATCACTATATCCCTATTCCCTGGGTATGGCCTGGCCCAGTGGAGGATTCTTAGGAAATGTTTAAGGAGGAAATGAATAAATGAGAATGAAAAGTCCTAATGGTGGCCTCAAGGCAGATTCCAGCCCATTCTGACCTCTCACCCATTAACTTTGCAGCCACATGTCCTCTTTCAGTTCCTTAAATGTGCAAATCTATTTGCCCCTGTGTGGTTCCTTCTGCTTGGACTGTATCTGCTCATTTGAACATCAAGCCTCTGCTTAAATCACACTTGCATGGAAAGGTCTTACCTAAACACTTGCACGCTTTTCCGATCTAAACTGTCTCCCTCATTCTTTTCATAGCACTCTGGTCTTGTCCCTCAGCCCGTTGCACAGTTGGTAATGATATGTACAAGTAAAAAGGGGGTTCTATGGCAGTAATCTCACAGGGTGATCTGAACATAAATTCCTGACTGAGTAGGTCATGATGGGCAGTCATGTCCAAGCATATAATTTCTTTTTTTCAAAAATGCTTTTATTGATTTTTAGAGAGAGTGAAAGGGAGAGGGAGAGATGGAAACATCAATGAGAGAGAAACATCAACATCACTCTGTTGCCTCCTGCATGCCCTCTGGCTGGGGATTAAGTCCAAAACCCAGGCAACTGCCCTGACCAGGAATCAAGTTGCAACCTCTTGGTGCATGTGTTGATGCTCAACCACTGAGCCACATCTGCCAAGCTATAATTTCTTTAGTAAAAGGTTTGAAGCCAGCCCTGTCCATTGTTCTTGTGCATAGAGGTTAACACATCTTTGAAGACCAGAAGTAATATCCCTCAAAAGGGGTAATAACCCTTGAGAGAGCACAAACCAGTAATCTTGTTAATTATCCTGTAATCCAATCCCACCTCGCTTCCTCCCACCTCCAGGTAATCTTCCTTAGTTCCTCCTTAAATTCAACTGCCAAACTGTTATTCTCTGGTGCATTTGAGATCTTGCTCCCCAATATATGTCATCAGTTTGGGCGCAAATAAACTCTTATAGCCCCAGCTGGATTGGCTCAGTGGATAGAGCATCAGCCTGTGGACTAAAGGGTCCCCAGTTCAATTCCAGACAAGGAAATATGGGCCCCGTTGCAGGCTCAGTCCCCAGCAGGGGATGTGCAAGAGCAGTCAATCAATGACTCTCTCTAATCATTGATGTTTCCATCTCTCTCTCCCTCTCCCTTCATCTCTGAAATCAACAAAAATATATTTTAAAAATAATAATAAAATAAACTCTTATAAAAATTCTCTACAGGTTTGGACATTGTATGTGTGAGAGTAATGGCTGCAACTACACCTTGTGCACCACTGGGTCCAGAAACCTCTGAACAACATTGCCTGCTCTATTCTCCCCTCGTCACTGTCCCGATCAGTGGTGCCCCTCTCTGACCATGGTCTTTTAGCCGTTTGCCAGGAAGGTTACATATTCCTGAACATCAGGCCCAGCTGCTCCACCACTTCCCAGCTGGGTGACCTTAGGCAAGTCACTTAATCTTTCTGAGCTTTATCCCAAATGAACTCGTATAATTTTTATGAGGAGTAAATGAAGCTGTAGGCAGAGTTTCTGAAGCATACTAAGTGCTTGATACATTTTTTGCTGTGGTCCATATTGTTAATATTGTTGTTGTTGTTGAAATACCAATCAAACTCATTCTTTTTTGGTCAAAATTCTATCTTCTTTCAAGAGTCTGTTCACCTATTATGTCAGTCAGTATCATTTCATTGCAATGAACTGAAAATCAGCTCATATAGGCTTAATTGGGAGGAGGGGAGAAATCCATAGGCATGTATAAATTACAATCCCAAGGCAGCTTCGGTTGAGTTTTGACCCAGCCTCTCTGCCTTTTGTAACTTTGGCTTCACCTTCAATATTGATAGAGGACTCCCCCTCATCACTTGGCATCTCCAGGCTCCCATCCGCAGGAGGAGAGTGGCTACAGCAGTTCTAGAGCACATCCTCCTGAGACACCTAGCAGGAAGACAGAGGAAGGCTCTATTTCTCACTAGCCCCAGCAAACATCCCCTTGCATCACTACAGTGCCAGCTTGGATACAGGCTGCTCTCTGAAGCAAAGTCAAAGGGTAAAGAGCATGCTTCTATCTGCTAATGTATAGGGCCACCCCTGGAGGAGTGCTATCAATCGCACCCATACTGCATGCTTGAGAATAGAATGCATAGATGTTTTAAAATGGGTTCAGGATACCATTGTCCTGAAAGGGGGAAATGGCTCATTAAAAAAAAAAGAAAAATTAGGAGGTGTTGGTGCTAAGGATTAACAATGGACACCCAGAAGGACATCCAACCTCCAAAGCAGCAGCCAATGATATATATCTGTGGAAAATGAAATAAAATCCAGGGATCCAATCAGATGCAGAGAATGTGGATACAGAATAATGTATAAGAAAAGGACTAAAGGATTGGTGGTTTTTGATACTCAGTGAAACGGAATTCAGAAGAATATCTTTGTTTACATTTGGATTTGCTGTTATTGTTGTATAGTTTTTTGATGAGTATACTTATTTTTATGAATACAACTATATACGCATGATTTCATTTTAAAAACCATATTGTATTTAGGTGTCTATTATAAAGATTGTTTTTTGTTAAAAAAAAAAAATTAAAGAGCCAACAAATAACCCACTAAATTCCCCATGTACAAGTGAGCATTTGAGGGCAGAAGAGCATATCAGCTACTGACTATCATGCTCCCTCCCCGACCCTTTAAAAGCTGACTTTTTTTTTTAATTAATCCTCAGAGGAAGATATTTTTCCATTGATTTGTAGAGAGAGTGGAAGGGAGGGGAGAGACAGGGAGAGAGAAACATCTATGTGAGAGAGACACATCAATCACATCAATTAGTTGCCTTCTGCATGTGCCCGACCAGGGCCAAGGATCAAGCCTATAACCAAGGTATGTGCCCTTGACCGGAATCAAACCCAGGACCCTTCCGTCTCCTGGCTGACACTCTAACCACTGAGCCAATCCAGCTAGGGCGAAAAAACTGCCCTTTTCCTTTCATCCCACCCCTTGTAACAGCTAATCCAAGTGTGCTGTTATTTAGAGACCCAGGTATATTATTAAGAACAGCAGTTGCTATACTGGGCTGTATTATAGCCTCTCTCCAGGAAGCGAGCCGAACAATTTGTCTCAACATTCAAAGGCCCTAGCAGCTGAGCGTTTACAGTTCTGTCTACTTTTTATAGATCTCTGTCTCCTCCTCACCGGCAGGCTGTGAGCTGTTTCTTCTCACTGTTTCTGGCATCTGCCTCTAGCAAGTACTCGCTCTCTATCTCCTTCCCTCATTTATCATCTGCCCAGATTTGTGAAACTAGATGGCAAAGGTTGTTAGGATTATGAGCCAGGTTTGTCTTAGGGATGTGAGCCAATAGGCCGGGCCTAAGAGCCCGAGGCCTCATTTAGGGGTAAACTGTTTGGGCTTCACTCTAATGAGCATAGTCGTTCCTGGTTAGATTGTGTGATGGTTAATTTTACACATCGACCTGGCTGGGCCCTGGCATCCGGGTGTTTGGTTACACATTATTCTGGATGTTTCTGTGAATATGTTCTTTGGATGAGATTTATGTTTAAATCAGCAGATTGTCAGTGAAGCAGATTGCCCTCCATAATGTGGTGGGCCTCATCCAGTCAGCTGAAGGTCTGAACAGAACGAAGGAATGACCTTCCCCCAGCAAGAGGGAATTCAGCCAGCAGATGGCCTTTGGACTTGAAATGCAGCATTGCATTGGCTCTTCCTGGGTCTCCAGCCTGCTTGCCCACCTTGAACATTTTGGACATGCCAGCTTCCATAATTGTCATGAGCCAATTCTTTAAAAATAAATCTCTTTCCGTATATTTACACATCCTATTGTTTCTGTTCCTTTGGAGAACCTTGACCATTACAGACTATCGGGTCCTCATTGGAGGTGACAGAGTTCCAGAGCTGGGCTCATCGTTCAGGTTGGTATCATCATTCTGCAGGGAAGGATGGTATTCTGACACAACCACATGAGCAGTTTGTAACTCATGAACCTGCCCGCTCCTTCTGTCCAATGGCACGTGATTGGCATGAGAACCATGGACAAGCAAAAGGATCCCTCGCTGCTATAATAAAATTCTTGGCCTTTGATACAGACTCTACTAATAATTCCCATTCTTTTTCATTCAGAAATTTAAATTTAATTTCCTCCTTAGGTTTTCGTTCACCCATTTATTTTCTTTTTTTTAAATATATTTTATTGATTTTGTACAGAGAGGAAGGGAGAGAGATAGAGAGTTAGAAACATCGATGAGAGAGAGTCATCGATCAGCTGCCTCTTGCACACCCCCCACTGGGGATATGCCCGCAACCAAGGTACATGCCCTTGACCGGAATCGAACCCGGGACCCTTCAGTCCCCAAGCCGACGCTCTATCCATTGAGCCAAACCAGTCCCGGCTATTTTCTTGTCTCACTCTCCTACATTGCTTAATACCCTTCGTAAGGGGCTTCCTTTGACTTTCTAATTTCATTTCCTTCATCTGAGTAGTGAACTCAGCCTTCTGAAGCATTTAAATATTTCAGTTACTCAGTTTGGGTTGTGAAAAATCATTCCCCCCCCCCCCCTCTCAACAAGAATAAGTGTTTTCTTTAAAGCTCCGATCATCTCAATCCAATTGTATATTTAGTGTACAGTTTAAGAGATGTAAGTTTCCCAAGACATAGATAGATAAATAGACAGATATAGATATCTGTATGTATATCTCCACTGGATTATGCTGGGTGTCTAGAATAGGATCTCATACATAGGAAGCCCTCAATCAATACATGTTGAATTCAATTGAATTTGTTTCTCAATTAAACTTACTAATGTTGAGAGTCTTTAAAAAATTTTTTTATTTATTTCAGAGAGAGGAAGAGAGAGGGGAGAGTGATAGAAACATCAATGGTGAGAGAGAATCGTTGATCTGCTGCTTCCTGCACGCCGTGTACCAGCATCCATCCTGAAACCTGGACATGTGCCCTGACAGGGAATGGAACCGTGACCTCCTGGTTCATGGGTGGATGCTCAACCACTGAGCCACACCGGGCAAGCTATTGTTGAGAGTCTTAAGGGCAGATTTCAATTTTTGTTCAGTTTCTCCACATGCCCCAGTATTATTAAGTCAGCTCCCAATGAATGATGAAAACAATAACAAATTTCTGCATATTTCAACGCCTGCCTCTTGAATTCTGCTTTGCTTTTATTTGTCATGTGTCCATGCAAAGTGGCTGCAGCTGATTCCCGGCCCTGTCTGGATAACATTTCTGCCATTGGAGCTCAGGATCAAAATGAAAACCTTTGATTTCACTGGGAAACACGATAGGAACACTCAGCCCTCCCTTTGCTTTGTTTTATTTTTCCATTTTCATCACATTGGGCACTGTTAGGTTGAAAGGAAAACCTGACATGGGAATGATGCTTTGTTTCCCACAAGAAGGAATGACTACACATACGTCTGGATCTGACAAGTTTTACTGGTTTTGATCTTCCCAAAGCACTAGCCTGGCTTTTGACTGAGCTAATGTTCCGGAGAAATAGGGCCACATCCAAAGGCACTCAACATATGAGTCTGGGTTTCATCTCTTGGGACTCTGACCACATTAATCTCAATGAGTGGTTCTCAACCCTGGCTGCGGGTTAGATCAATCATCCTCTTTTTATCCCGGGCCTGCCGACACCTCGGGTTTGGACTTCTGACCTCCAGAGCGGAGAGTCTATTTTTGTTGTTTTAGGCCACTCATTGTGGGGTAGTTTGTTATGGCAGTCCTAGTAAATGAATACAGATTTGCATTGTTGCCATTTGAGAGATGAGAAAACTGAGGCAGTATAAAACATACCAAGCGCTCTGGCTTGTATGGCTCAGTTGGTTGGGTGTCATCCCGAGCACTGAAATGTTGCTGATTTGATACCCCGTCAGGGCACATGCCAGGTTGCAGGCTCCATCCATGGGAGGAGGCATGCAGGAGGCAGTCCATCGATCGATGCTTTGTTCTCACATTGATGTTTCTCTCTTTTCCCTTCCTCTCTTTCTACCAATCAATAAACTATTAAAAAAACAAACAACAAAAAAGAAAAGAAAGATACAAAGCAATTAGGCATGACCCCCACCAACAGAAATTACACTGGGGCTATAGGAAAGCATCCCATGTGGATTGAGAACTTGGCTCTGGAGGAGACAGACCTAAGTATCAATAGCATCTCAGCTCCATCACTTATTAGCATATGACCTCAGGCCAGTCCCCAAGCTTCTGAGATGCAGTGTTCTCGTCTTCAAAACAGAATATTCCATAGAATTGTGGAGAGAAGTAAATGAGAAACTGTAGGGAAAACACCTTGACTTGCACGTACATGATCAGCTCTCAAAAATGTTAGCTGTTATGTTTGTCATTCTTCTTAGTATTAATAATAGCTAAATCTGGCTAGAATGCTTTCAAGAAGAGGAAGAATCAGAATTTACTTCTACAATAATTTTGTGTAAAAGCTTCACCCCTTAACGTGGCTCAATTGTCTTTGGTCAATAGTCAACTAGAGGTAAGGGAGGAGGGTTTGGAGCTCCCCCTAGAGGTGATTGCGGGTAACAAACTGTATGGGCAGACAAAGGAAGGGGAAGGGAAGAAACACATTAGGGGTCTGAATAGGAAATAAGACTGGTTAGGTGGGGCCAGATGGAAGAATCTTGAATGCCAAGCAGAGAAATTGATTTTAGACAGACCATCGTTCTGATTGGGAAGGATTGAACACGAAGTGAGCAACAGACACCTGAACTGGCTACGTAGGTTTTAGCAGTCAGAATGGTAAAGAAAAAATGCAGGCAGCGGTACTATGAGAGGACCGAGATAGGCATTGAAGGCTTGGGCTTCTAACCTGAAAAAAATAGAAGAAAAATTGCGTCCCCTCTCAGAAACAGATTAGCTGAAAGGGAGAGCCAGTTTGAGGAAGAAAAAGAAAAGAGAACGAGTTAGTTTAAACAAGGATAATCTGAAGAAATTTGGAGTGAGAAAAACTGGCTTCTGGTTGGAACCGAGCTAAATGTTAACAATGAATCCATCATGTACCCTTTCTGGGCCCAGTCCCTGGTCTTTTAAAATTGAGGGCATTGCCCTAAACCAAAAGTAGGGAAACTGGTGGCAGATGTCGTTTGTTTATTCTACAAGGGTTTTACATTTTAATTAGCTACCAACATTTCAAAATTGTGAGATTTTACAGAAAAGCCCAGATTTCTGCCTCCAGCAGTTGGTGAATACTGAGCGTCCATCCGCTGCCCCCTTTGAACGGGACATGGACGCGTGGTCCCCACAACCTCTACCATGCCTGCAAGTCGTCCTGACACAGAGGCCGCATACCAGTTGCTGTTTGTCATCTATACAGCCTGCTTCACAAGTAAATTACCTTCCCGGTCTCCCCTGGGCAACTGGATATGAGACTCCTTGGGCACAGGCTCTCTAAATTCCTCCTTAGTTCAGTAAATCTACATTTTTAGCTTCTTATTCAATTGGGAATACAAGTCAGTGAGAAGTCAGAGTTAGGGATACACAAGTGGGGATAACATGAGTAGAGGTGGTAGTTAACCCCCTGAGAAACACCAGGGGTGTAGATGGAGCACATTTTCTAGGAAGTAGGAAGCAGACTCACAATGGGACTTGGCAAGGCTGCCCAGGGGAGCAAGACGTGGCTCTGAGTCTCTGATAAGAGAGTTCCTTTCACTAGACTAGCGTTTCTCAAGCTCCAGTTATTGGGAAAGAGCCTTTAACAGTTCTTCTCATATTTGCATCTTTTCTTAACTACTTACTCATTTAACATATTTTTAAAAACCAAGTGCCTTTTTAATCTTAAATATAGAAGTAACTTTATAGTCAATATTGAAAATGGAAAACTCATATCAACTCATAATAGAAGGTAACTAAAAAACAAATATAGGGAAAGCATTATTGGAATCCAGGTAGATACGTTGTTTGCTAAAAGCTCTGAACCCCGGGGCTGCTGTCGGGTAAAGAGAGAAGAGTAGCAGGTGTTAGAAAGGTGCCAAAGCCTTCCCCTGGATGTCCTCAGTGTAACTGAAAGGAAACAGAGACGGGAATAACATTCTATGTCATTGGACGTAATTTGATGTTGGGGTATGTGTCCCCTACACAGATGTGAACTAATCCCAGAACCAGTGAATGTGTCACCTTCCATAGGAAACAGGAAACAGGCTTGGAAGATGTGAATGAATTAAGGATTTTAAAGTGGGGAAATTGTCCTAGATGATGTGGGTGGGCCCCATGTAACCACACAGGTGCTCCTAAGGTGGAAGTGGAGAAAGAGAAGGTGACTGTGGGAGCAGGGAGAGAGGCAATGTGACAACAGAAGTAGAAGTTAGAGACCCAGAAAGGGCTGGCTTTGAAGATGTGGAAGGAGATGTGAAGCAAGGAGCCAGCTGACTCCAAGAAGATGTAAAAGGCAAGAATACAGGGTCTCCCCTCCAGCCTCCAGAAGGCGCGCAGCTCTGCCGACACCTTCACTGGGGAATACTATTGGATTCCTGAGCTCCAGAACTAGAATTTGTGTTGTCTTCAGCCATTAAGCTTGTGGCAATTTGTTATAACAACAAACGGAAATAGTAGGCTGTGTGGCATGGAAGGGGCTTCTTTAATTTTCCAGGAAAGTCCAATTACCTAAAAAAAAAGCAACGTCTTTGTGAAATGTTAAAGTAGTTAAGAAAAAATGATAGGTTTTTTTGTAGTATTTTTTATCTTTCCAATACATTACTACAGTAAACAGTTTGCCATATATGTCCCAACTTTTAAATGCCTTCAGGAATGTGTGTGTGTGTGTGTGTGTGTGTGTGTGTGTGTGTAAAATTCCACTGTCCCACATTCCATTTGGGTTCTGGAGTTGTTTCACATTCTCTTCTTCATAGATCAAAAAGAGTCATACTTCCCTGGCAGGGGACGTACCATGATCACAAAGGTGGTTTTCCCATTGCACTCCAGATGTGCTGACCCCTGTGACTTCCCCAAATGTGGGAAAATCGACTGCATAATTTGGGGTAGTGGGGGGACTGCGTTCGTGCTCTCCCCCCAAAAAAAAGAAAGAAAGAAAAGAAAAAAAAGAGTCAAATATTGGCAATTTCATATGGTCATGTGATTCAACTTAGTATTTATAAGCAATAGTGCAATGGATAGCTTAGACACATTGGTATGCTTTTCAGATCATTTCTTCAGGATAGCTTCCCAGAAATGAGGTCATTAGGCTGATGAGTATATACATGTAAATATGTAAATGCTGCTATTGTTTGCCAGAGTGCCCTTTATTCCCACCAACAGTGTATGAGATGCCCCTGTAAACCCCCCCCCCCACACACACACACACTTGCCAAACTAGCTGCTAAGCCGTGGACAGACCCATTCACTCTCATCAAGTACATGTGCGCGCCTCTTCCTAACAGATTCTTCTGTGGGACTTCTGTATCCAGGTGCCTCTCTCTGGAGTCTTCTCCAGCATATAGATGAACAAAGGACTCCCCCAACCCTCACTGCCTAGAAATTAGGAGGCAGAAACCTGAACTTGGCTTTCTCTCTTGTCAACTGTAACAGAATGTCCTGAAATGTGATTTCTCAAAAACACTGGCTTATATATTTAAATCATTGCATTCATTAACTTCTGAGATGGGTGTACGTTGTGAGTACAGACGTTATGAATAAAATAAAAGTAAGCATACCAGATGCCAGCCACAATGCCAAGCATTTACTTATCGAATCCTGAGAGGTGGGCATTGCAATCCCACTTATACAGATGTGGAACTTGAGTTCAGAGAGGCTTAGTGGCTTGCCCAAGGTGGCATAGCCCCAGTGTTAGTTATCTGTTGATACATAACAAATTACCCCACACTTAGCAGCTCAAAACAACAAGTATTCAGTATTGCACAGTGCCTATGAGTCTGGAGTATAGGTAGAGCTTAGCTCATGGGCTCTCACAGGTTGTGAAGAAGGCAGCAGCCAGGGCTGGGGTCTCACCTGAAGACATGAATGGGGAACACTCACATGGTCAATTTTCTTTTCTTTTTTCTTTTCTTTTCTTTTCTTTTCTTTTTCTTTTTTAAAATTTCTTTATTGATTATGGTATCACATAATTGTCCTCATCCCAAAACCCCCATTCCCATCCCAAACCCCTCCCCACATATGCCCCCACTCCCCTGTTGTCCGTGACCACTGGTTAGGCTCATATGCATGCATACAAGGCCTTTGGTTAATTTTCCCCCCTTTCCCCTCACCCTCCCTTACCTTTCCTCTGAGGTTTGACAGTCTGATCAATGCTTCCCTGTCTCTGGGTCTGATTTTGTTCATCAGTTTATGTTGTTCAATATTTCCCCTTGATGAATGAAATCATGTGATACTAGAAATACACTTGGTTTGGTGGGACTCAGTTCCTTGGCATGTGCCCTTTCCAGCATGGCAGCTCACAACATGGAAACGTATTCCATCATGCCAGGGGGAGAGAATATTTGAGCAAGACAGAAGTCACATCTTACATAACCTCATCACTGAGGTGGCCTCCCATCACCTTTGCCAGACTCTGTTGGTTAGAAGCAAGTCACCAGGCCAGCCCACACTCAACAGAGAGGGTTACATCAGGGCACAAATATCAGGAGGTGTGGAATCCTTGGAGGACCTGCAGCCTGCCACAGGGATTAAGTAGCAGCACTAAGATTTGAAGCAATTCTTTCAAATGCCAATGTTCCTCACAGTTAACCACTATGCTCTTCTGTCTTCTCAGACAAATTAACCTGATTATTTCTCAGGCAGATTAATCTGGTTTTTCTTATATGGATTCTAGTGTTTTCTCAAATGTATTATCCTTTTAGATTTAATCTCCCAAGTGGGAAGCTGAAAAATCCGTCCAGAGTGGGAGAATTAACTAGTTCTGTGAACGTTACTTAGGGGTAACTTTAGAAAGTAAGGCTAATGAACACAAGACTTCCAAATCCTTGCTAAATCCTGACCCTTTGATACTGCACTTAAGCCTTCTCATATGGTTTTCAGACCAATTTGCATAAGGATAAATACAAATTGGGCAAATGATTGGATTCAAAGCAGATAGAGCAAAACTTCCCGGGGAGAAAGAATTTATTTGGAATAAATTTGAAATCTTGAATCTGTAACTGAATTCAGAATTGTAATAACTTGCTTTAATAAACATCTTCGGACTTAGCCATACATCTGTGTGTAATTTGGTTTTGGGGAGAACAGAAGAACTGGTTCATGGGGGCATCTTTGTAGGCAGAGAAATATCTTCACTTATTGAAATGTTCCTAGCAACAGAAGTTGTTTTCTTTTCTCGCCCCCAAATCCTCAAAGCAGACACAGGCAAAATGATAAGAAATGTGGAAAATTGTAGATGTGCCTTAGGTTTTGTAGCGTACAATTGTGTTGTAATGATATCTCATTGCATTTGCCCACACAGAGTCATTTTAAAAAACATTTTAATGACAAACATGGGCTAATGTGGGCTATTTTTTTTTTCTTTTCTTTTCTCGAAAGCTAACTTATAGAACAGCAGGTAAATGCTATCATATTAGACTGCTCTGAGATTGCTTTGGCATTTTAATTGCATTTCTCTTGCATGACAATTTTTCATTGGCTGTTTTTATATTATTCAACTCTGTGCATTCAGAACCTAATCAGCTCAATTTCTTCTGGAAGTGACAACAGTCACAACATTTGTTGATACGTTTTATCTAACACTTAAGCTCCGCATTTTCCATGCATTCTGTCTTTCTTCATAACAATCCTAAAAAGTAGTCACTTATCCCAATTTTACAGACAAGGAAAACGAGGCTTGAGACTCAGAGAATTTAAGCAATGTACCCAAGGCCACACAGCTAGTAATCTGTGGAGCAAGATTTGAGACCATGGTCTTCAGACTACGCTATACTGCCACCCCAGTGTTTGGGCATATGCAATGGATGAACAAAGGAATGACCAATGAACTCAATGGCAGCAGGCATCTCCTCTAATGGTACGAGCAAAGCATATTTCTGCAACTCTCCCACCTTCCCTTGGCAACGTGCACGACATAATAAACCCCCAGGCTTAATGGGAAGAACGTAAACCCTGAAGTAAAACAGAGCTTTTTTCCAATTCAGGTTTGCCTATTTTTGGCAATGTGACAACATATATAACCTTGCGAAGGCTCAGTTTGTTCCCACAGAAACCGGGAATAATGAGCGCATTCACTTATTATAGTTGATATTACATTTTGTGAGGACATGCCAATCAGGAGCTTAGCACAATGCCTGACATTACAGATAAATGTTTACTCATTGGCAGTTAACATAATTATCACATGGAGTTATGGATCTGTCACTTATTAATGCTGTGACCAGGAGGAAGATTCCCAACTGTGTGAATGGACATCACCCTCTCTTTGGCATGAGGGATTGTTTGGTAATGTCTGGAAACATCCCTGGTCATAATTGAGAGGGGGTGCTACCTCTTACCATACCCAGGACAGCCCCACGACAGAGAATTGCATGGCCTTAAATGTTAACAGCTTCAAGGTTGATGATCCCTGTTGAATGGGCACTTTACAAAAGACCTAGTGCCCGAAAAATGCTAGCCATTCTTATTTCCTGTCTCTTTGAGCTTCCATCTCAGCCGGTGTGTTATTTCCAGGAGCCTTTACAGCTTTAAAATTCCCTGATTGAACATAATGTGAAACTCAGATAGGACTACATATAGAAAATATGGAAGGATATGAACATTGTTTCTGAGTGTCAAGACCTGCTGAAAATAATGACCTACTTTGGTAAAATGGAAAATTCATTTCTTTTTGTTATTTGAACTTCTGTAGAAATCTTACTTCAGATTAACCATTGAAAATAGGCCTTATACAAGCAGTTTCCCCCCTATTTTATATCAAAAGAACAACTCTAAAGAGGGACTCTTTGTTCTATCATCCCATCTCTATTTACAAGGGCTTATAAAACTCAAGGCTTTCTGAGAAAGGACATGTCCATTTCTTATGGCCTATTTTGTTCTGAAAAGTTGTGGTTATGGGCATATTTGTCTATTTATGTTCTGAGAGTTAAAATGATTTCTGGTCAAGAGGGCAGGGTAGGCAAATGGGATACTTGCATCCTCTTAGAAAATAAAAATTACAACTAAACTACAGACAACCATCATTCAAAACATTCTGAAATCAGTCAGCAGGAAGGGAAGAGATGTGCAATGGGTCCTAAACCCACAGGTAGCAGATAAAAACCAGGAGGGATATCTCTGCTGCAGAAATACCCCCTGATGGGTGAGAAGGTCCAAGCCCAACACCAGCCCCCAAACCCCTCAGCCTAAGGTTTCAGTGCCATGAAGGGAAGTCCCCATAGCTTCTGGCTGTAAAAACCAGCGTGGATTGTGGCTGAGTGAAACAGATGGCTGCTGGAGTCCCAGGCAGTACCTCTTAAAGGACCCATGCATGGACTTAGTTGGACTTACTATCTCTGAGCTCCAGAGCTAGGACAGCACTCAAAAGGCACTAGGGACATGTGGGGAGGAACTGAAGTGTCTGGCATCAGGGTAAGAGCTGGAGGAGTAGCTTTCTCTAAGACAGAAGTGTTGGCAGGGGCCATTGTTCACTTGTCAAGTCCTTCTCCCACAGAACTGGCAGGTGGCTGCCATATCTGAGTTTCCATGAACTTGGCTAACAAAGTTCACCAATTTCTACTAATCCCTTGAGACCCTGCACCACCCAATTTTGGGGCCCACACAAGCTGTCTCCAGTGGCTCTTCCATATGAATGTTTCAGACTTTTTTTTTAAAATCACTAAAACAAGCAGCATCTGGCCTTGGTGTGCCCCATACCTCTAACTGGCCCCATGCTTGGCGCTAGTGGCAGCCTGCCTTGGCCTCTCCTAGGCATCTCCAAACCCAGCACAAGTTGCAGCCATGAAGATCACTTTGTGACTGCCAGATGGCCTAGGTAGAACACAGGTGGTGGCCTGAACCTCCCGGGAGGATAAGGCACCCAGTGGAAAGCTTCAGACCACATCGAAGAGCCACCCAACCACCTCCACAAGCAACACACTCAAGGGGTGGACTCAGCAGGCACCAGAGCCCCGCTGAAGCAAGTCTTGCTCTGTGGAGTGGGCTCCTGCACAGCTGATACTCCACAACTGTCAAAGCCAGTTCTTGCAGCCAAATGGCCTAGGGATACACCTTTATTGATATGCCAACACCAATCAAGGCTCAACTAAAACAGAAGAGTGTATACAACTCATTTGGGGAACACACCTGGTATGTCCAGCTTGGGTTATCAGGAATGCTGTGCCATTGAACCCTACAGAATACCTACTGCATAAGGCCAATCTCCCAAGACCAGGAGATGTGGCAACAATAAACAATATTATATTAGTTTCAGGTGTGTAACCCAGTGATTGTATCTGACACCATACATAGCTATTCCAGTATTATTGACTATATCCCTATGTTGTACTTTCCATCACTGTGACCATTCTTACTCACCAATTTGTACTTTTTAATCCCTTCACCTTTATCACCTATCCCCCCAACTCACCTCCAACAGCAACCATCAAAATGTTCTCTGTTCCTATTCTGCTTGTTCATTTATTTTGTTCTTTAGATTCAATTGTTGATAGATATGTATACCCAAATAAAGTATTATACTATGTTGGCACATTTCTGCTGAATGTTCTTTCTCTAAACATTTCTTTAGACAATAGAAATGATACTATACAAAATTTTTCATCTTACCTTTCCCACTTAACATCACAGCATAAAAACTTTTTTGTATTATAAAAATACTTCCTAAACATTTCGAGAGCTACAGAATGTTTCATTATATTAAAACCTACTTTAAATTTTATACACACTTCTAAAAACATTTCGTGACACAATAAAATATTTGCAAAATGTCAAAGATATGTAACTATACAAAATACAAATTAAACATTAACTTCTCACCCCTCCGTAAATTCTTTCCCCAGTTGTAAGTTGTGATTTTTAATAATTCCACATGTATCTTACAATGAGGTTTTCTGGTAGTCAGTTGTATTATTTGCAAAATATTTCCAGTTCTACATTTTCCAGGTACATAATATAATTGCAGTTGATGGTTAATTTATTTCTTTGGTTAGGCCATGTAACTAGTTCTGGGCAATGAGTTATGTGTATTTAAATGCTGCTGTAAGAACTTGGGACTTTTATTCCTTTTGCCATGCCAACTGGCAATAATCTAATCAGTAGTTGTTTCATCAGCCAAGTTCCAGAGAGAAGGTGACACAGAGCAGAGTTCCCAGACTACTCATGATGGACATGTAGAGTAAGTGAGAAGTAAGATTGTTTCACTTATGCTTGTTGTCTGTTATAGCAGTATAACCTGTCATATCCTGTCATATAGGATAGAGTATATCCTATATGATAAAAGCCTAGTATGCAAATTGTTCCCTCAGGAGTTTGACCTCTCCCTATGGCAGGCATCAGCAATGTGGTGTTGACAGCAGGCTGCAGTGAAGGGGCTGCTGGCCCAGATGGGCCCCAACAAGGGCAGGGCTGCAGTGAGATGTTGGAGCAGGTAAGTGGTCAGGGCCAGGCCAAGGTGGATGTGAGCAAGGGCCTGATCACTCGGCCCAGGGGTGGGGCTGCTGCTCTGCTCCCAGGCACTGAGGGAGCTGGGTGGGGGAGGGGTGAAGGAAGGGGGCAGGGAGGGCTGGCCCCAACCCATCACCCCCCAGGTGGGATGGTGGAGCAGGTGAGGGGGCAGCTCCAGGCCATGGTGGGGTGCCAGGCGGGGCTGTGGGGCTTTGAGGCTGGAGCTCAAGCTGGGGTCCGATCCTGGCAGGCCACCCCAAGGGACTTCATCCATGCACACATTCCAATCTGGGATCTCTATCACAATACAGGACTTCTGGCTCCCAACCACTCACCTGCCTGACTGCCTGCCTGATTGCCCCTAACCACTTCTGCCTGCCAGCCTGATCACCCCTAACCACTCCCCTGCCAGACTGATAGATGCCTAACTGCTCCCCTGCTGGCCCTATTGCCCCTAACTGCCCTCCCCTGCCAGCCTGGTCCCCCCCAACTGCCTTCCCCTGCAGGCCTGGTCACCCCTAACAGTCTCCCCTGCAGGCCTGGCTGCTCCCAACAGCCCTCCCCTGCTGGCCATCTTGTGGCAGCCATCTTGTGTCCACATGGGGACAGCCATCTTGTGTGTTGGAGTGATGGTCAATTTGCATATTACCTCTTAATTATCTAGGATTATTATATAGGATATATATATATATATATATATATATATATATATATATATGCAAATGCAGACACACATACATAAATCAACTGTAGTATCTACATTCTTTTATTGCCTGATGTTTCCTTATGCTAAGGAATATAGTTGATACTCAACAGTTGTTTATTGAACGTTTACTATGTCTCACTGCTCTTCAAGATGTTAATATTTGTCAGTAAACAAAATAAAACAAAAAAGCCTACTCTCAATGGAGTTTATTTACATGGATATCTTTCCATGTTTGTACACACATATTTATTTATTATTCTACAGTTGCTTACTATATGGATGTATCACAATCTGTTTAATAATACTTCTATTTATGAATATTTAGGTTTTTCCCAATTTGTCGCTTGTTGAAAAACAAGGCAATGATACATATTAACATAGATCTATTTGGAGTCCTGTGTAACACAGGTACACTGTGGATACCTCCTATTTTACTTAAACATTATCCTATAATTAGACACATGAACCACTTCAATTTTTTTTGCTATAATCCATGCACTGGTTTTATAGTTAACATCTATTTGTTTGAAACTTTTGGGGGTAGTTGGGGAATATTTCTTTATGATAGTGACTCCAACATGTTAATGCTGGGTCAAAGGGTTCTGGTATTTTTAAGGCTGCTAACATATGTTGGCATACATATCTCTTTTTAATGGATTTCCTACTTCAGTAGGGATTGTCCTGCCATCTCTGGTAATTTTACACATAGGGAGTAAGGGGATCTGAACCTCCCACTGTCAACTTTTCTTCTTCAAGGCCATCTGAAGAACCAAGAACAATCCAGTCAGGCATGAAAAGCTCAGTTAATACAGGTGGGGAGACTAATTTTTTTGTTAGTAATTAACATTTTGCTTTATTTTACTTCCTAGGAATTGATGTATTTCCTTGCTGTTAAAAGACATAATGGTCTGGCTGGTATGACTCAGTGATTGAGCATCGACCCACGAGCCAAGAGCTTACCGGTTCAATTCCTGGTCAGGGCACATACCTGGGTTGCGGGCTCAATCCCTGGTTAGGGTGTGCGGGACGCAGCCAATTGTTATTTCTCTCTCATTGATGCTTCTATGTATCTTTTCTTCTCCCTTCCTCTCTCTCTAAAATCAATAAAAACATGTTTAAAAAAACCCCACAATGGTCATTTAACATATTTATATGACTTCGTTCTTGAATTGGCCTTAAGTCTAGTAGGGCACATCTACTGGGCTTCCCTGATGAATTCTCTTTCCTGCTCTCCAAGAAAATACTTTCTTCCCTCATCTCCCTACTACCATCTCCCTCTCCCTCCCTCCCAGTTACAATGTAGAGACAGACTGTGACACCCACAGAAGAGGTTCCTTCTCTTGTGCACTGATCCCATCATCCCATTCCCTCTTGCCTGCTAGGAGGTAGAAGTTCTCCTTGCTACTCTGTCATTCACTTCAGTATGCAGTTGTGGATTGATGGCTGTTATGGTTGAAGTTTAGCCACTCAAGTGCCTGGTCGTTCTCTCTGGATCAAGAATAAACAAAGATGCAAAGGGGAACATGTTGTCAGATTTTCTAATCAAACCAGCACTCCTCTGATGTGATGTGGGGACAGCTGTCTTACCCCGGAGGGTTTGCCTGTGGGACAGACCAGCTGCTGCCTGCACTGCAGAATACCCCACACAAGCTGTGAGTTTCTAACTGCTCATGCTTACTCTATTTCCAGACCTAGAGTTGTTGGTGTGACATTTAGGATCCCTAGCTTGCATTCAGTCAGCAGAGCAGATGAACTGAAAAAAACTGAAATGCTATGGTCTCACTCGTGATACAGTACTGCCATAGGCTCCCTCAGTTAAACAAATAAATAGGCAAAAGTTAGGTTGATGGGCAAGGAGAGTGTCCCTTGTTTGGGACATTCATTCACTTGTTCTACAAATACTGATTCCAGGTTTACTTTGTGCCAGGCTCTGCTGCCGGGGCTTCGGGTAAATAAGTCAATAAAACAAAGATATCCGGCCCTGACTGGTTTGGTTCAGTGGATAGAGCATTGGCCTGCAGACTCAAGGGTCCCGGGTTCGATTTCAGTCAAGGGCATGTACCTTGGTTGCGGGCACATACCCAATAGGGAGTATGCAGGAGGCAGCTGATCAGTGTTTCTCTCTCATTGATTTTTCTAATTCTCTATCCCTCTCCCTTCCTCTCTGTAAAGAAATCAATAAAATATATATTTTTAAAAAGATGTCTGTCCTCATGGAGCTTACTTCTGGCAGGGGAATTCAGACAATTCATATAATAGATAGATGATAGCGTGTGATAGAGGATGATATTTAGAACAGAGCCAAAGGGACCAAACCCTGAAGGGCAGAAGAGAAGGCAGTTTTCATAATTAAGTAGGGTCGTCTGAGTGAAAATTAAGAAGGTAAAACTTCCACCAAGATTGGAAGGATATGAGCGAGTTAGCTGAAAGAAGAGTGTCATAGCAGAGAGAAGACCTGGAGCAAAGGCTTCAAGGGGATGGGAGGTGTGCCTGGAACATCAGGGAGGGGCAAGGACAGGAGTGATCCTGAGCAGATGAACAAGGGAGAGCAGCAGGAGCAGTCAGCGGCTGATGGGAGCACGCCACAGGAAGTCTTTGCATGTCATTGTCAGAGCATTGGCTTCACCTTGAGTGAAATGGGAAGCCACTGCAAGATTTCAACCAAAGGTGTGACATGCTCCAAGCTACCTTTTTTTTTTTTTTTTTTTAATCCTCACCTGAGGATATTTTTCTGTTGATTTTTAGAGAGAGTGGAAGAGAGAGGGAAAGACAGAGGGAAATATTGATGTGAGAGAAACATATCAATTGGTTGCTTCCTGCACACACCCCAGCCATGGCCCAGGTTGCAATCGAGGTAAGTGTCCTTCACCAGAGTCGAACCTGGGACCCTTTGGTCTGCAGGCCGACACTCTATCCACTGAGCCAAACTGGCTAGGGCTAAGTTACATTTTAAAATATATATATATTTTATTGATTTTTTACAGGGAGGAAGAGAGAGGGATAGAGAGTTAGAAACATCAATGAGAGAGAAACATGGATCAGCTGCCTCTTGCACACCCCCTACTGGGGATGTGCCCACAACCAAGGTACATGCCCTTGACCGGAATCGAACCTGGAACCTTTCAGTCCGCAGGCTGACGCTCTATCCACTGAGCCAAACCAGTTTCAGTGCAGTAAATCTTTTTATTCCTTTTCTTCCTCCCCCAACCACTCACAGAATGCTTAGCACACAGTAGGTGTTCAATAAATGCTTTCTGATTCATCACTCTCACTATCTTCCCCTCAGAGGGAGACTCGCTTCTCTCCTCACTCTGCTGCTATATGCATATGATTGCTTCCATAACACAATCACTATGTGGCATGACATGATCTGTTTATCTGTCTCCTGTCTGCCTCCTCCATGAAATGTAAGCTCCAAGAAGATAAGAACTTGCATTTGTTCAATCCCTCTATCTCTAGTGCCTAGGACTGCCTGGCTCTATAAATATTTATGGAATATATTAGGAAATAAATGAAGGCTGTGAGAAAACAAGCCAAATCTATCATTTTAACTTTTATTTATTGTTTGATTTTAGGAAGAGAAAAAAGAGAGAAACATTGATTTGTTGTTCCATGTATTTATGCATTCATTAGCTACTTCTTGTATGTGTCCTGACCAGAGATAGAACCCACAACCTCAGCTTATTGGGATGACGATCTAACCTACTGAACTACCTGGCTGGAGTCCAACTTTATTATTTTATATACAAAGTGAAACTTCAAAGATCACCTTGAAAAACCTGCTGTCAGAGCACAGCTCAGAAGAGGGCAGTGGGAAGAGGTAAGAATGACTAGGCACTTACTTTCCCTACAAACCCTGTCTGCATGGAATTCCACTGCTTTGAACTGTTTATTAATACACAACACAAGCCATTTTTCTATTTAGATGGTTCCACTGGGAATTCCACACCATCGCCCCCTCCCCTCCCCCCTCAGCTTTCAAGATTTTATTCCTGGATTTCAGACACTAAATGACCTTCCTACATCTGGTGAGACGGCAGGTTGCCTGTTCCTATCTGCGTGCTCCAGGCACTGAGAGGCCGATAGCATCAGCGTGTAGAAGCAGCTCCATTCACACAACTAGCAACTGGCTGGAGCCAGGCTGAAGGGGCATGGGCGGCAGAATTCTGTCAGAACCCAGAGCACGCACCCCAGGGTTGACTGTAGACCAGGATCCAGGATTTTCAGGTTCATTCCATAGATCGGTTCTCTTCTGTCTGTGGAAAAAGAACTGTCTTAATCCTACCTAGATGTCACAAGGAGTTAAAAATTGCTCTCCTAAATGAGAGAAGAAGATAAAAGCATGAGGATCCAAATCTCAGAAGAACCAGGATCTACCCAATGCTACCCTCGTAGTTCTTACCCTTACTCAAGCCGCTGCTGGATGTTCACAGGTGGTGGAACAGGTGTTCAGGGTTCTAGAAAAATCACAATGCAGTTTGCTCTGCTCTGCCTGGATTCCCAGGCCATCCCGGTTCGGTCTGCACGGGCCTCATGCCCCAGGAACTAGAAGCACAGGGTCTTTGCTGCTTTTTGCCATCTCCTGGGTGGATGATCCCAGGCTAAGTGTCGGGATGGTGGTGCAGCCAGAATTTGGGGCAACTACTCACCTCTCTGCTTGCTGTTACTTTGAGGTTGGCCAGGCCCTGTCACCCTCCTTGCCTTCAGCCCACCTTTGTCCACACTTCCTAAGAACTAGCGGATCTGCCCTGATCTCTGGACCATGACTGGACTTCTCTACTGATGGCTTCTCTCTGTGGGAAGTCTCAGCCTCCCAAGGATGAGACTCATAATTGCTGAGAACAAAATAAAATTGTTGCTGAAATATCAGCAAATTGAAGAACAAGAGGGAGAGAGAGAGAGAGAGAGAGAGAGAGAGAGAGAGAGAGAGAGAGAGAGAGAGAGAGAGGGAAGGAAAGTAGGAAGGGAGAAAGGAAGAAAGATCTGCCCAAAAAAAGGGCAGAACTGACATTATTTTCAACACTAAGACGTTACAAATTAATTGATTTTTCTGACTCATTTAGTGTGGGTTTCAACCATTTATCTGAAAAGGCCATAATATATTTTTGAATTACTCTAACAATAAGAGACACCGACGATGAAATGATGAATTAAACACTTAGTTGAGACATCTCTATCAACCCCTGGCATAGATTGCCTCTCAACATCCCCTCTGCAGTGCCAGCTTCAATGCACATTTGGTTTTTCTGGGGACCAGCAGGATGAGTCTCCCCCTTCCCCTCCCAGCGCCTGTGAGAAAACTGCAGTCCTGCCCTTTGGTGACCTCACCAACTTTCAGATCAGGGGCCTTTGTCAGAGGCCTGCCAGAGCTTCCAAATAAAGCCGCTGCTCATCTCTGCCCTGGTGTGCCACCCACCCCTGCAGTAGCAATATTTAATAACACAGAGAATACAAAGCTTGGCGGGATGAGTCACTGTTCTAAGTGACCAGACAAATGGAAATCTTCTTTTTAACAAAAAGGCCTTGAAATGCAAGGATAAGGACACACTGCTTTAATTTCCAGCTTTAATGATCATGCTATGCATTTCCAGGGTCAACACCTACGTTTTCTTTCCTTCCTGTTGGATTTCACAAGACACCTCTGCATCTGAATTAGGGTCAAAGGTCTTTCTTAACTCTGTGTACTGCAAACTTGAAGCATTTGCATACCATCTTCTCTCATGTGCTTTGCCCTGTCTGCATACCACCTGTATTACTATTTACCTCTTAGTTTTCTTTACTGTGACTCATGTTTGTTACTTAAATACCTTTGTTTAAAAGAAAAACAATCTCCCATCTTATGATTCTGGTAAACCAGCATCTCCTGCCACAAATAGACAAATAAAACTAGAAGGGAAAACCAAATCATATCAATGCTTATTAGGCCATTTCTGCTGTTTGCTGAGGACTCTGAACCAGGGCTTGTAGAAGTCTCTGATCAAGAGGGAGAGTGGAAAATATTAGGTGTTAAAGAAATGGTGACCACCCTAGTTGGTTTGGCTCAGTGGATAGAGCATCGGCCTGTGGACTGAAGGGTCCCAGGTTTGATTCCGGTTAAGGGCACATGCCTGGGCTGTGGGCTCAATCCCCAGTGTGGGGCATGCAGGAGGTAGCCAATCAATGATTCTCTCTCATTGTGGATGTTTCTATCTCTCCCTCCCCTTTCCTCTCTGAAATCAATAAAAATACATTAAAAGAAAAAAGAAATACTGACCACTGATGAAGACATTCTCCTTGAAGTCATGAAATGAATTGAAAGGGACTACAGAAGAGGAAGCTCCTTTCTGGAGGTAAAATCTAATAAGAAGATAGATGCATTTACCAGACTTCGAAATCCTCAAGGATAGCGTGTAGTATTGTTAGAAGCATGTAGCCTTGTGGTAAGGAGCTTAGGCTCAGGGTTCCATCAGAAGGGAGTGGACCTCTAATTCACTCTATATTGGGTAACAATCTTACCTCTCAGAACCTACATTTCTTTGGCTGAAAGCGAGGATAATAAAAGTATGACACTTGTATCTCAGGGCTTTTAAGAGGATTGTATAAAATCAGTCAGGCAAAGCACTTAGCACACTGCATGCCACTTAAGTCCTCAATAATTATTTGCCTTATCTTCTTTATCATGTTTTTTTTCCCTATTCTTCTTCCTCTTCTTATCATCTTCATAAAAGTGGGCTGAATTGTGCCTTCCAAAATGACCTGTTCAAGTGCTGACCCTGGTACCTATGAATGTGACTTTATTTGGAAACGAGGTCTTTACAGATGTAATTGAGTTATGATGAGGTCTTACTGGATTGGAGTAGACCCTAATCCATTGATTTGTGTCTTTAAAAGAGGGATATTGTGAGACAGAGACTCAGAGGAGACACAGAGGGAAAAAGCTATCTGAAGATGGAGGCAGAGATTGAAGTTATGCTGTTATAAGCCAAGCATTATCAGCATCCTCCAGGAGCTAGAAGAGGCAAGGAAGAATTCTTCTCTAAAGTCTGCAGAGAGAGTATGGTCCTGAAAACTCCTTCCTTCCTTCCTTCCTTCCTTCCTTCCTTCTTTCCTTCCTTCCTTCCTTCCTTCCTTCCTTCCATTGATTATTTTATTTAAAAAAAAAAACACCTTGATTTTAGACTTCTAGTCTCTAAAACTGTGAAAGTATAAACTTCTTTTGTGTTAAGCCATCCAGTTAGTGGTAATTTCTATGGTTATCACAAACTATAGAATTTGGTACTGGGAAGTGGAGTACTGCTATAATAATGTTGAAGTGGCTTTGAAATTGGATAATGGATAGAGGCTAGAAGAAGTTTGAGGTATTTGATAAAAAGGCCTAGCTTGCCTTGAAGAGACCCTTGGTAGAAATGTGGACCTAAAAGAAATACTGGAGAGGGCTCAGAAGGAAGCGAACAGTAATGAAAGATGTTATTATCTTAGAGAATACATATATTGTCACAAACAGCATGTTAGTAGAAATATGAATGTTAAAGGGGCTTCTGGTGAAGCCTCAGAAGGACATGAGGAAATCAAGAAAATTATTGGATTCTGGAGGAAAAGCAATTGTTATAGAGGTAGAAACCTGTTTAAATTGCGTTCTGGTGTTGGGTGGAAAACAGAAGTTATAAATGATGAACTTGGAATTCAGATAAAGAAATTTCCAAACATTTGAAAATGGTCTGGTTTCTCCTTGATATTTATTGTAAAACTAGAGGCTCGGTGCATGAATTTCATGCACAGGGAAGGGGTCCCTCAGCTCAGCCTGCACTGTCTCCAATCTGGGACCCCTTGGGGGATGTCTAACTGCCAGTTTAGGCCCAATTCCAGGGATAGGCCTAAACCAAAAATCAGACATCCCTCACACAATCCTGGACTGCTGGCTCCTAATCACTCACCTACCTGCCTGCCTGGTTGGTCCTAACTGCCCCTCCTCTGCTGGCCTGATTGCCCCTAATTGCCTCTGTGTGCTGGCCTGATAGTCTGTAACTACCCGCTCCCCCCTCCTCTCGCCTGGTCGCCTCTTACTGCCCCCCCCCCCCCCGCCAGCCTGGTCACCCCCAATTGCCCTCCTCTGCTGATCTGGTTGCCCCTAACTGCTCCCCCACTGTCAGCCTGTCACCCCCAACTGGCCTCCTGCTGGCCTGGTCACCCCAACTGTTCCCCCTTCCCCCCCTTCCAGCCTGGTCACCCCACACAGCCTGCTGTTTAGTCATTTGGTCTTCCCTCACTAACCACCCCTGCTGGCCTGGTTGTAGGCAGCCGTCTTGTGAGGGCGTGGGGTTAATTTGCATATTACCTCTTCATTATAGGATGTAAGAAGAAAGAGATTTAGGAAGAAACTATCGAGCAAGAGGGAACCAAATGTGATAACCTAGTAAATTCTCGGCCTATCTATAATGCAAAAGATGCTAAAGCATGCTTTTGAGAGAATGTCAAGAGTGTGACTAGACAATCTTTTGCTAAAGAGATTGGATGTATGACTAATGGATACAAGCAATTATCTCAGCAGAAGCTAGGAATAGAGATGAAGTTACCTAGATCTATATCAAAGTACCTTTGAATGTGACCTTATTCGGAAACAGGGTTTCTGTTTTAAGATCATACTGGATTGGGGTGGGCTCTAGTCCCCTGACTGATGCTTTTATAAGAGGAAGATGGATATACAGGCAGAGGAATGACATTGGAAGAAGACAGAAGCAGAGATTGAAATTGTGTTGCCACAAGCTAAGAAACACCAAGGATTGCCAGCAATCACTAGAAACTAGAAGAGGAAGCATGACCCTGCTGAAACCTTGATTTCAGGTTTCTAGCTTCTATTGTAGAACTATGATACAATACGTGTTGGTGTTTTAAAGCTATTCCCAACCTCAGTTTGTGGTAATTTGTTATGGCAGCTCAAGGAAACGAATACAATTGCCATTGTTATCTAACCAATCTTTGTACTCCCAGTATCTCAGTTTCTACCATGTTATCACTTAAAATACTCCACGAAGTTCTACAGAAAGCCAATTTAACTGGTATTTACATGCATCAAGAACAACTAGCATTGGGGAAATACTAACTTTATCTCATTTAAAAATGTATTGATGAGAGAGAGAGAGAGAGAGAGAGAGAGAGAGAGAGAGAGAGAGAGATCAATTTGTTTTTCCACTTATTTATGCATTTATTGGTTGATTCTTGTATGTGGCCTACCCAGAGATTGGCCTTGCAACCTTGGTGTATCAGGATGATGCTCTAACCAACTGAGTTCCCCAGCCAGGGCTAACTTTACCTCATTTCAAATTAAGAACAAGTGAGAGTATTTAATTTACTCTAAGGTATATAATAGTTCACTTTATGACATGATGTCATAGCTGGAACTAGAACTCACTTCTCTCTACAACTCCATCTTAATAACAACAGTTGAGCCACGCAATTTTATCTGTCAGGACTTCAGAGCTCATTTAGTCCAAATTCTTCCTGAGAAAACAGATGCCAAAGATAAGTGCATTCCCAAATTCACAAAGCAAGCTGCCGCATTTTTCTTACATGCACAAAATGTGCACCCAAACGAACCTGCAATCAATGCAAAATAATAGATGCCGCTGCTACTAGAGGCAGAACTCTGCAATACAAACCGTCACAGCACAGGTATTGTCAAATTGCTTAACGACAACAACAACAAAAAGTCAGAGCTTATCAGAAGTAAAATAAGGTTAATTATTAGATTTTAGTTTATGATTACTCTTCAGTATGTAAACACTATTAGTTATTGATAGGGAAACATTTATTTTAGCTAATTTTGTATCTATTATCTGATTTAGTAAAATATTATTGCACATATAGAGCTAATAATTTTCTGTTGGGGTATTTATCCTCACCTGAGGATATATTTATTAATTTTAGAAGAAGAAGGGAGAGAGAGAGAGAGAGAGAGAGAGATGTGCCCCAAGTGGGGATTGAACCTAAAACAAGGTATGTACTCTGACTGGGAATCGAACCTGCAACCTTTTGGTGTACAGGATGATGCTCCAAGCAACTGAGCCACTCAGCCAAGTCTGTTGGATTTCAATACATAGTAAAATGTACTTAAATCAACCAAAAGTAATGTGTTTTCTCCAACACAAATTACTGTAAAATCACTTTTAATACATGTACAATGAAAAAAAATTTTACATTTCCCCCTAAAAATGTAATGTAGAATTGGGATATATATCTTACACACTCACATGACTTATGTGCCAGCAAAAATGATAGTAACAATGAAAAGCTGTTTTTAAAAACTGTATGTCTCACTGGGGAATCTTTGTTGTTTTTCTTTTAAGTCATCTTGTCCTTAATTTCCTAGTCAATACACTTATGAATTTATACAAAAAGGTGATGGGCAAACAGGGTACATAAAGCCCCTCCTTCTGACCCAGGTGAGGAGTTAATCCATTCATACATGCATGCAATCTACTGTTTTGGGGACCACAGAAATAGAACAGTTCCAAGGAGTTTTTCCTCTGGAAAGATCAGAAAGTGCTCATTGTCTCAGGTTCTTCAGCTATAGACAGGGTCAACCAAGACTAGTTGATCACATATTTGGCAAATAAATTCAGAAATGAGGACAGTCCTAGCTCAGATCTTCCTGTGCTCTCAGAAATATATTGGGCCAACAATGCCACTGGGCCAAAGGGAAGGAATGAACCAGTTTACGTTGATGCTACCTTGTGTATCTTTTCTCCGAGAAGAGCAAAGTTGAAAGAAACCAACATTTTTTATGCCAGACAATCATTTTCAATATTTCCTCTTTTAAAATCTAACATTCAGTACATGTGAGAAAAATGTCAATCCCACTTTGTAAATGAGGAACCTAAAGCTTGAAGAGGCTCATTTGTCCTTGGTGTTACACTGTCAACTGGCATTTATTGAGTCTTCGCTATGTGCCAGCATCTGTCAAAATTGTTTATGTGTATATTCTTTCCTTTAATCTTCAAAATCTGTGTGGCATCATCCTTATTTCCCAGAGGAGGAAATTGAAACTAGAAAATGCTGAAACTATCAGGGGACTGTAAAACCTTAGCTAAGGTTTCCTGGAACAAACTGGGAAATAAGAGACAGGAGTCAAAAACATGGAGCTCAAAGCACCATGGGAAAAACCAGAGGCCAAATGGACACGTGGAAGTCTCCTCCCAACATCTCACATGTCCAAGGCCACAGCTCAAAAGCAGAGAAGGTGGAATTTGAACTCTGATCTGAGTGGCTCCAAAGCCCAAACTCTTATCTATCATGCTGCCCTTTCCTTATTCTTCCTTCCTTCCTTCCTTCCTTCCTTCCTTCCTTCCTTCCTTCCTTCCTTCCTTCCTTTCTTTCTTTCTTTCTTTCTTTCTTTCTTTCTTTCTTTCTTTCTTTCTTTCTTTCTTTCTTTCTTTCTTTCTTTCTTTCTTTTTTCTTCAGAGAACTAATGGCAAAACAAGGACATGCTACAAAACAAGTTTCATCCTTTCAAATCTTGGTTCACTAAAGGAGGTTTTAACTACTGCCATGAAATGGTTAACTAAGAGTAATGAGTGCTTCAGTTATTTTCATTATAATCCTTGGAAATGAAAAATCTATTGAAAAGTGGTCTTCTGCCTGATTTACTGGTAGCAAATGACAGGAGCACAACTGTAACCAGTTTGAACAAAATTATACATTTATTAAGGACTCTTGGGAGTCACACGCAGAAGAAAAGGGTTGATTCAAATGAGGAGAAAGCAGAGATGCTGCTGAGCTGCCACCTGAAAGTGATAAGAAGCAAGATCTGCCAGAAAGCCTATCCTGGCTTCTCCAGCAGCAAGGGAGTGTATTAGCATCCTATTGCTGCTATAAGTGTCACAAGCTTAGTGGCTTAAAACCTCATAAATCTATTATGTTATACTAGAGGCCCGATGCACAAAATCCATGCAAGAGTAGGCCTTCCTTCCCCGGCTGCTGGCACCAGCTTCCCTCTGGCACCTGGGACCCGGGCTTCCCTCACAGCCCTGGCTTCATCCAGAAGGTCATCCAGAAGGATGCCTGGTCTAATTAGCATATTACGCTTTTATTACTATAGATTTCTGGAGATCAGTAGTCTGACATTGGTCTCACTGGGCTGAAATCAAGATGGTAACAGGGCTGTGTTCCTTTCTGAGCTCTGGGGGAGATACATTTCCTTACCTTTCCCAGAGGACACCTGCTTTCCTTGGCTCATGGATATCTTCCTCCATCAAAGCCACCAATGCTGCATCTCTCCTTGGCTGTTCTTCTGGTTTTCACCTCTTTCTCTGACCTCTCCCTTCTGCCTCCCTCTTCTATTCTTAAACACCTTTATGATGACATTATCACCTTCTCCACAATCCAGGGTAATCTCTCCATGTTAAGGTGGCTGATTAGCAACCTTAATTCCACCTGAAACCTTAATTCCTTTTTGCCATATGCCATAATATATTCATGAGTTCTGATGATGAGGGAATGGACATCTTTGGAGGGCAATCATTATTTTGCTCAACATAAAGGGGAATATACCTGGATTACCAACTAGCAATTCTGAACACAATGAATGAGGGTAAATTTCCAAAAGAAAATTGGACTTTAAGGAAGGGAGGAATGGTTTATAAATGGCCAAAAGTGACAAAAGTCCTCAACTGATGGGGAGATTGGTCATTCCAGACGAAGGAAGGGCTGCTGAATAGACACCACTTGTGGCTGTCTACTACAAAGCAAAATTACTGTTAAATCTCTTTTTGATGATCTATGCTCTCTCAATGTCTCAAGATTGGTTATGACTGCCACTGAACAGAGTACTAACAGGAAATACAAGTCAAAGTGGGTTTGTATTGGCTTGTAAAATACTCTGAAGTTAAAAAGAACACACACATTTCTGCCTAAGTTGTCCTCTTATTGCTTGTCTTTTTCTTATAAAAGTGGGATATAGAATAATGTAAAAATGATTATGTGAGGGCTCCAATGCACTGAATTTTTATTCATCCGTGTTTAATAAAATAAAAAGACTTAAAAATAAATGATAGCAAAACTTGTTTTTTGTCACTTTAAGGCATTAAACTTGTTCTCATATCTATTAAGATAGAACCCACACTTGCTGAATGTTCATGGCCAGCAAACACCTTTGTTTAAACTCTGGCCTGCTCATTCCATTTTAATAGGTAACTACAATTTATTATAGTTTGGTATATGTATTGTTGGCCTATTTCTTGCTGAGGAAGAATTTATACACCTGTCTTTTTGTATAACGATTTTAATTCATTCCTGAAAACTGCTGCTAAGCAAAAAGCCATTAAATGGAAAAAATGTTTCCATTACTTTTTAATAGGGAAATTATGATGCTCTCCATAGATATTTTTCTATGCATTTGTATGTAGAAGCATACTATAAACATTTCACTTGATATTTTTTCTTCCTTATATCACAGTGCTCTTTAGAAAACATGGTAGGTCAGGCCACCTTGTTCTTTGAAACAGATCACTACAGGATCTTGTGAATGTTTTGAAGAAGCCATCAATATTTATGGGTAAAGTTCCAATATTTTAAAAGTTGGCAACTAGTTTAAACATGTCAGGAATGGCGTGAAGACTTAACTGAATGTGCCTATAGGCTTGATCCATTCTGTAAATGACTACCCTGCCTTAGTAGAACCTGCCAAAGTCTGGAAATAAAAGATAAAGGACAGCAGACTCAGACAGTTGAGTTTGAGATGACTGCTATTTGTCATGAGAGAATTATGCTTCTCAGTTTCCTTGACATTCTGTAAGGCTGTGTGACTAGTTCTGGTCAATGGGTCGTGGGCAGAAGCAACCAGGCTGCTGTGAAACACTCTCACTCTGTGCTTCCCCAGCAATTGTAGAAGCACATCCTAAGGAGGAGACTCCAGCATCCTGGGTCCCTGAGTGACTATCTTAAGAAGAGACTTTTCAATAACCCACATCCGATATTTGCGTGAGTGAGAAATAAACCTTGTTGATTTATGATTCGGACATACTGTTGCTTTTAAAATATTTTTAATGGCAGCATGATTTGGTTTATTTTGTCTGACTTGGAATATATTCATTTTCTATTGCTATATAACAATTACCATATACTTGGCAGCTTAAAACAACCTTCTTTTGTTTGATCACTGTTCTGTAGGTCAGAAGTCTGGCATAGTGTGTCTGAACTCACTGTTAAAGATGTAACAAGGCAGAAATCAAGGTGTTCATTGGACTGCATCCTAATTGGGAGGTTCTACTAGGGAAAATTCTGCTTCCAAGTTTGATTGGGTCATTGGCAGAACTCATGTCCTTGTGGTTCTAGGACTGAAGTTCCCACTGACTTGCTAATTGTTGGACTGGGATGATTCTGAGCTCTTCAAAGCTGATCTCAGGTTCTTGTCATGTGGCTACCTCTCAGTAACCAAGAATCTCCCTCAAATCAAATCTTTTTCATGCTTTGAGTCTCTATGACTCCCCTTTCTACAACCAAAGAAAACTTTCTGCTCTTAAAGGCTCATGTCATTTGATCAGTGCCAACAACATAATCTCCTTTTCATAAGGTCAACTGTGCTCAGTAACAATCTAATCATGAAAATAGAACCCCTCACCTTTTTAGTTTTGGGAGTATGCAGGGCAATTACCCCAGGGGAGCATAATATCTTGGAGTCCTTATGAAGATTTTGTTGAACACATGTGGAGAAAGTAAGAAAGAGCGAGTGATAATGATTACTTGTTGGCCTACTTCTGCCAGAATCTATATACCTGTCTCTTGTTTAATGATTTTAATTCATTCCTGGAAACTCTTCTGCTGAGTAAAAAGTTAAGTGGAAAAAAATATATCCATTAATTTTAATGGGAAAATTATGATGCTTTCCATCTCAATCTAAAATATCCTCACAATTCTCAAAGACAAAAAAATATATTAATTGTACAATGAAAACACATTTACATAAGTAACATATTTAAAATGGAAAGTAAGTAAATATAGTTTGTACTTAAGATAAAATGTAAAGGTTTATCACAGTTGCCTAAGGAGGAAGTTAAGACTTAAGTGTGGAGGAGGTGTGGAAGGTAATCAATCATTCTTTGAATGGTGCATTTTTCTTTCTGCATCGTTTTCTCTGGTAAATTCTGAGCCATTTGAGGGCTGGTGGGTTGGTTATCTTGCACTCAAACTTTACACACAAATACAAACATAACAGCAGACCTCAGATAAACACCTTTAGGACAAAATAAGCCTAAGCATGAGAGTGCTCTTGGGAATGATACTGGAGTATAGAAGAAGCTGCCTCTTTCTGCCTTTTCTCTTGGTGTATATATGCAGAGAACATTTGGGGAGATCATGCAAACATGGCTTGCCATTCAGATTTGTTCCACTTGATAGTTTCAGACTGTTGTGCTGGTTAAACTGGAGAGTATGTCTTTGCCTGAAGCCATAGTGTCAAACTATCACTTCTTATAGTATATTCACTTAATGTATTTTTGGGCAAAAACATTGGTGTTAAAAGAAAAAAGAGTGGTTGTCCAAAAAGTAGCATAACTTTGCAGAAGCCATTATGACAAAAACTAGAGGCCTAATGCACAAAATTCGTGCAAGAGTAAGCCTTCGCAGCCCCAGCTGCTTCGGTCCTCGAAGCCTGGGTTGCCCTGCGGCCCTGTCCACTGGTTGTTCTAGAAGGTCATTCCACTGTCTGGTCTAATTAGCTCTTTATTATAAGATTGGCTGAACAACTATCATGAGGTCTAATATTTAGATTTATTCTTAGGGTAGATGGTTTATGGCCCCTCTGAAATCCATAGGCCTGTCATTGGTTTCTGTTTGCTGACTATTGTTGAAAATCACTCTTCTTCCCATGGTTACATTGAAAACAAACAAGTCATGTATCATAAAGGAAAAAAAATTGAAATTATATTGAGCCAAAATGACCCATTTGGAGGTCATCACTAATTAGCAATTGCTAGAACTATGTTTAAGAAATGAATGTAGAGCTTAAAATAGTTATTGGCTTTTATAAATCTTTTCATGTAATTTTTAAAAGGAAATTTCAAGCCTAACTGTTTACTCCATATTTCAGAGTGCTATTTCCAGTATCATAAAACTGATAATGATAATATAGTTTTTAAAAATCAGCACAAAAGCAGTAATAATGAAATCCTGTTATCTTCCTGTAAAACATTTTAGTAGAAACTGTTCATTTATGATATGATACAATATCTCTGTTTTCCAAATACCATGTAGGGTGCTTTTTTAGGATTTTGAATGAGGTAGAAAGGCTGTAAGCCTTAGCTTTTCCCTTGTTGTTTTTTCAAGTTAACCTTACTTTAAAATTTCCTGGGTATAAATAAATATATCTTTACCTAAAATGAACAAAATAATTTTTTTAAAGCATATGAAGATTGTGATTTAAACTTTTTTTTTTTTTTAATTTCAGAGAGTAAGGGAGTGGGAAAGAGAGATAAAAACATCAATGATGCAAGAGAATCATCCATTGGCTGCCTCCTAAGCACTCCCTACTGGGGATTGAGCCCACAACCCGGGCATGTGCCCTGACTGGGAATTGAACTGTGACTTCCTGGTTCACAGGTTGATGCTCAAGCACTGAGCCACACCAGCCAGGCTAAACATTATTTTACATGTATTATATTCTACATAGAATTTCCTTTATTTTCTACTTTTGAACCATTAAGACTCTTTACTAAAAATATTCTTTTGTTGCCTGATCAGTGATTTTTCTCTCATCTCTGTTTCTATCTCCCTCCCCTTGCCCTTCCACTCTGAAATCAATAAAAAAATGTTTTTAAATCATGCTTATAAGAGATGTTTTGTGTATACCCTCAATACATACACAGTTATGATCCAAAACTATTTACTTTGCTCCACTTCTGATATTTCTTAATAGGCCTATTAAGGACCAGCCCACACACTGTACTTATGGAGAAGTAGGTAGAGCACTTTTTCCTGACCTCTCTTCCGCACATTCCATTTTCGTTTATGGCGTTGAGCATGAATGTTAAGCAAAGTGAAGAGGAAGTTGATAGATACTTGATTTCTGTGAGCACTGACTCTCAATGTTTACCACAAACATCAGCACCAATTGTCTCAGGAAGAATTCCATTATCCATTCCCTTTGAACAAGCTATATTTATGGGTATTGCCTTACGCAACCTGATTCCTCCTAGATTTTTTGAGGTGAAATTGTGATTGATTTTAGTTTTAGGATTTCTTTTAAAAAAGTGATGCCAGATTGGAAGGCATTGTGTTATAATCTATAATAATAGAAGCGTAATATGCTAATTAGACTGGCCATCCTTTCAGTTGTCCTTCCTTTCGGACAAAGCTGCAGCTGGTGGTGGCTGAGGCAGAGGTGGCAGAGGCCCTCAGCCACGGAGGTGGCAGGAGGGGGCCAAGGCAGAGCTGCCACAGCTGTGGGGGCCAAGGCCCTTGCACAGATTTCGTGCATCGGGCCTCTAGTAGTATAATAAGACCAAGATGTGCTGCAGTGAAATCCTAATGTTAACTGAAAACAGTAGAAATGTCTTTCTTGTTTCATATAAATGAAGTCTAGAGACAGGTAGTCAGGGACTCATGTTCTTTCTGTACAAAACACATGACTTTTACATCATTGTCCAATTCAGCTGCCGGTGCTTCAGCTAATAGAAAGAGGAAATGAAGGAGGACAGGCAAAGGCTGCGAAACAAATCTCCTAGAAATGTTTCCTAGAAGCTGCTAACGATTGCTTCTCAGAAATTAGTTACATGGCCATACCTAACTACAGGTGAGGCTGGGATGTGTAACCTTTATTCTGGGTGGCTATTTGCCGAAGTAAAAATTTGTAATTGTATTACCATACAAAAGGGGAGAGTGATCTTGGTCTGTGCCACTAGGAGAAAGAGCATGGTTTCCTGGACAAGAAAAGATGAAAAGAGTTTGTCACCAACAAAGCAGTATTACAAGATAAATGGATAAAGAAAAAAATCTTGCCATCAGCAACAACATGAAGGGACCTAGAGAGTACCACACTAAGTGAAATAAGTTAGACAGAGAAAGACAAATGCCATAATTTTATTTATATGTGGAATCTAAAAAACAAAAGCAATAAACAAAACAGAAGCAAATTCATAGATACAGAGAACCTTTTGATGGCTGCCAGGTGGGAGGAGGGTTGGAGATGGGTGAAAAAGGTGAAGGGATTAACAAGTACAAATTAAGTAGTTACAGAATAGTCATGGGGTGTAAAGTACAGCATACACCCTATAGGCAATAAACTGTACACACACACACACACACACACACACACACACACACTGAGTGGCTAGATTATTATGACCTCTGAACGCATAATAATCTGGTCACTCAGGTATATCCTATATAATAAAAGGCTAATATGCAAATTGTCCCTTTGACCAGGAGTTTGACCAGCAGGCAGGCCTGCCAACTGTCCATGTCCTCTCCCCCTGGCCAGGCTGGCTGGACCCCTCCTATGCACGAATTCATGCATCAGGCCTCTAATATATATATATACACACACACATATACCTGAGTGGCCAGATTTTTATGCATTCAGAGATGATAATTATCTGGCCACTCAGTATGTGTTTGTGTGTGTGTGTGTATGTGTGTGTGTGTGTGTGTGTATGTATGTATATATATATATATATAAATATATATTAATATATATATATTAATATATATTAATATATATTAATATATATTAATATATTAATATATATATATATATATATATATATATATATATATATATTATGCAAAGTGTTCCTTTGGGAGTTTGACCTGGAGAATGGGAGCTCAGGCGCTTGCTATGACATATATAGACCAGGGGTGGCATAGAACATGGTGAGTGACCAGCAGCAGTGGTGGGGCACTGAGGGAGCAAGGGAAAGAGGAGGTAGGGAGACAGGGAGGCGGGGGTTGGGGGAAACTGTGCAGTGACAGTGCATGGGTGGAGAGGGAAGGAGAAAGTGGGGAGATGGGGAGGTGGAGAACCTGATTAGCCCTAATAGCTGACCAGGCTTAGGGACCCTACCTGTGCACAAGTTTCGTGCTCTTGGCCTCTAGTATTGTAATAACTATGTATGGTGTCAAATGGGTACTAGATTTATCAGTGTGATCACTTTGTAATTTATACAAATTTCTAATCACCATGTTATACACCTGGAACTAATATAATATTGTATATCAACAATAATTGAAAAATTATTTAAAAATAAATAAAAATATTCTGATGTACTAAAAAAAATCCATGGTTTTTGAAATCAGGCACATCTAGATTCAAATCTACTACTCATTAATCTTGTGAAAATTATCTTGAGAAAGTGATACTGTTAGGCCTCCATTTTAAAATTTAAAACAAGGATGATACCCCCAAGCTATTGTGGTTACTATGGCCTGCTTTCTTACTGTCCATGCAGTATATCTATAAAGTAATAAAACTCTGAATCCCAATATGTGCACTTTATACTATAACTTCTAACACATTCAAATATCTCTGGAAAGAATGCTTTTAAAAATTCTTTTAAATCTCATTCAGTTTAAATGTGATTCTTCACATAGACTGTATAATTGTGAACTGAAAGAATAAATACATTTTAAGAACATCCACATGAACCCTATTATACAACTATTTAATTAATATTGATTGGATGACAAATTAAAGAGAAATAAATAGATTCTTTCATTCTTCATTTCAACAAAAAATCTTGAGCAAGTTCAGACTCTGGATGAGCCCTTCCCTGATTCTACCCCTATTGTGAAGAGAAGGACATTTTTAAAAATTAATTTTTTTATTACAAAAGGGTATTAGGATTTTGTAGAGGAGCAGAACCAATAGGACACACACACACACACACACACACACACACACACACACACACACATTTGTTAATCCTCACCTAAGGATATTTTTCCATGGATTTTTTTTTTTTTTAAGAAAGAGTGGAAGAGAGGGGGATAGCCACACAGAGAGAAACATTGATATGAAAGAGACACATCGATTGGCTGCCTCTTGCATCCACCCCAACCAGCACTGGGGGTTGAGCCTGCATATGCCTTTGACTGGAATTGAACCTGGGACCCTTCAGTCCCTAAGCCAATGCTCTATCCACTGAGCCAAACCAGCGAGGGCACAAATCTATACTTTACCTATATCTCTATTTCTACCTATATCCACATCTAGAATGATGTTTATTGAAAGGAATTGGCCCCTGTAATTATGGAGGCTGAGAAGTTCCATGACCTGCCATTTTCAGGCTGGACACTTACTGGTGCAGTGTGAAGGTCTGAGAACTGGAGAGCTGGTGATGGAGCTTCTAACCAGGAGTCAGTCCCAAGGGTAGGATAGAGTGATGTCCCAGTTCAAACAATCAGGCAGAGAGTCAACTTCCTCTTTCTCTGCCTCTTTGTCCTATCTGGTCTCTTAATGGATTTGGTGCTGTCCACCCACATTGGGGAGGGCGATCCACTTCACTCATTCCATCAACTCCATTGCTAAGCTCTGGAAATACCTGCTCAGATACACCCCAAAATAAGGTTTAACCAGATGCCTGGGCATCACACGTCCCAGTCAGGTCGACACAGAAAATTGACTGTCACAAAAGGTAACAAAGACATTGGCTGCAAAAAAATTTGATGTGCAGAAAAGTTTCAAATAAAATATTAAAGCCCATCAATATCTTCATTTTTAGCCTCATTCCTCCAAGATAATTGCAATTGATGGTATGAAATTTTTTTCTTCTTGGTATTTTTTTTTTTTTTTTTTTTTACTATATACTGATATATATTCAAATGTATAAATATAGAAATAATGCCAACCATACTATTATGCAACTTACTTTCATTTTCTTTACCAATACATCTTGTCATCATTTATAAAGGCTGACTTCATTCTTTTTAACGGCTGCATACTATTCTATGGTGTGGATGTATCATAAAATTCTTAAATAGTGTCCACATGTGGATTTTTAGGTTATGTCCCATTTTTCTCTGTGACAAACCCTGGTGCCAGGAATATCCTTGCACAAATGTCTTTGTTTACATCTGTTGGGGAAATTCCTAGACATGAGATCACTTGGCCTAAGGATATGCTCATTTGGCATTGAAATAGAGAATGACAGAATGCCAGAAAGCATTCAGAGATCTTTTGTTTGCCATTACCTGGCTGGTAACCAGATTAAAAATAAATTTCCCATTGGATAGAGATATTCGTTCTCTCCTATTCCAAGGCCCACATCTTACCATCTCACTCTCCCAGAAGCCCAGCAGGTTGTTTAAGCATTCAGTGACCTCTATCATGTAGGCAAGAGTAAAACAAGTGTGTCTGATGTCTTCCTAAAATTCAGGTAGCGTTTTTGAAAGCAGAGATAATGCTTAAAATAGACGGTCTCCCTTAGATCAGGGGTCAGCAAAATGGGATGTGTGAGCCAAACCCAGTCACCTTCTCTTTTTGTACAGTCCACCAGCTAAGAATGGCTTTTACATTTTTAAATGGAGAAAAATAAAAACATAAGTAATATTTGTGATATGTAAAAATTATACAAAATTCAAGTTTCATGCCCATAGTAAAGTTTGATTAAAACACAGCCACACTCAATTCATTTACATGTTGTCTAAGCTACTTTCATAAAGCAAGAATGGAGCTCAGTAGTTGCAACAAAAACTACATTTACTTTGGGCTTTTCATTAAAAAATATATTTTCCAACGACTTCTTTAGATCTGCAGTGTTATTTTTCCTTTTGTGCTATTCTCATTTTTTTCTTCTATACATTTTTCTCTAGAATTCTCTGTTACTTCTCCCCCCCCCCCACATACACACACTCTCTAAAGATAATAATTCACATTAGCAAGGTCCATTTTAATAGTGAATTGCATTTTCCTACTTGCCAAGTGTCTGAAGGTAAAATATATTTTAAGAAAATAAGGAATAATGATTTCAATTTTGGTCTAAAATTAATTTGGGTCACAATATTAACATAATATTAATGAAATTCAGAACAAAGAGGAAAAAAAAGAATTATAAAACACAGCTCTGAATCTTTCTAGCCCTACCTTTCCCCTAGAAAGACCAATTTAATTTTAAGGTAGAAACTAGAGGAACTGCTACCCCTTCATATTTGGGATTCATCAAAACACAAATTGTCATTAACCCTTTCTGAACCAGAAGTGGGCAGAGACTGAACAGCTGCTAATGTATCTATGGAAAACTATTTCTCAGCTCAGGGATTTGGGGAAGGACTTGTTTGTGTGTTTTTTTAAGACGAATTTCCTGGCTTTCTCCTAATTCAAGTGGAGAGAGTAGCATTTAGCATCACAGAAGAGGGTGTGAGAAGGAATCCTGGGAGCTCCTCTCTAGGTGGGCTGTGTTGGGCAGTGAGATGGGACTGTGGTTAATGGGTGGCTAATGGGGGCCTCACCTTTTGGAAATGAGATGGCTCGCTGAGAGACAATTATTATAAATCAACAGATCAGAGTGTCTTTCTGGGGGCCAGTTCAGAGGACATTCCTTTCCTTGGCTGCCTCCCTTGCTCTCATTAATAAAATCTGTCTGAAAATTTAAAAAGAAGAAGAAGAAAAAAGAGTGTGTTCCCAGACCAGCAGCACTGGCATCTCACCTGGGACGCAATACGAATTTGAGTTGTAAGGCCTCTACCCTAGACAGACTGACTCAGAAATCCCAGGGGTGAGACCAGCGATCTGTGATTTGACAGCCGCCAGGTGATGCACGCTCAAGGTTTTGATAACCCAAGTGTTTGAGAACTTGAGAAGCAGTGTTTCGTCCAGGACTGCTAAAATAGAATTTTTCTGTGTGTTGGTTGGTTGTTTTTGCTAATGATGACTACCACTTACTTAGTGCCAACTGTGTCTCGGGTTCATATTAAAATAACAATAGCTAGCATTTATGGAGTGTTTAATGTGTTCCAAACACTGTTCTAAGTGCCTTATTCTACCATCTCACTTCATTTTGAGAACAATCGAATGAGGTAGGTGCTGTCATGACTGCCATAGTAACGTAGATGAAGAAACTGAGGTTATTCAGAAGTTATGTCCTTGGTTGAAGGTCATAATGGCAGCAAAGACCTGGGATATGCACCAGGCAGTCAGGCTCCAGAGCCCTCACCCTTACCACCTTAGGCACTGTCATTGGTATTCTGAGATGCATGAATTAATTTAGTGCATCGTTTAATCCCTTCCACATCACTTTGAAAGTGAAATCTATTAAACAAATTTTACAGCTGGAGACACAGAGTCTCTGAGAGGTCAATTATCATTTCTCAAATCACACAGCCCATTTGAGACTCAGCTGGATTTAGATCCTGGCCTGTGCTCTTCTGTGGCATGTTATCTGAGCTATGATGTCATTCTCCCCGGTCCTGCCCGTTCTGATGCTGCCAGCCATTGATTCAGGGACTTTGAACCTGTTTTGGGGCAGCTTGACACATTCTCTTCTTGTTGTTATTGTTTTTAGTTGATTTCAGGGAGAGGTAGGGAGAGAGAGATAGAAACATCTGTGATGAGAGAGACTCATTGATCAGCTGCCTTTTGCACACCCTCCACTGGGGACTAGCCCACAACCTGGGCATGTGCCCTGACCAGGAATCGAACCATGACCACTGAGCAACACCTGCTGGGTTCTTTAGTGAATAAAAAAAACAGCTCCTACCTTCACCCCCAAACTGAACACCACTGGAACGAGCATCCCCAGGAGCCTCCTTGAAACCTGCTGTCCAATGCAGAGAAGGCAAGACCTGATTTGAGTACAACTCATGTGAACAGAGTTTTCATTAGCAAATAAATTGTGTGTGTGTGTGTGTGTGTGTGTGTGTGTGTGTGTGTGTGTGTGTTGGGGAAGGGGGAGAGATAGATTGATTAGGCTATGTGGCTGAATAGTCAGGAATGCACAGAAAGTCCTTGTGCCTGGAGGAAATCAGCATGCTGCATTAACACTAATTAAGAAACACAGACTATCTTTTCCAGACTAAATGAGGCTCAAGATTCTGGAATAGTGTGTAGGAAGTCTGTCTGCTTTCAAGTTTGAGCCATTTGGTCACTTCATAGTATCCAGGCTCAAGTCCTCACCCTCCTGGGCTGGGGAGGGTGAGGCAGTCTTCCAAGTTCCTGGGCGCTATGCCGGAGGCTGGTCACAATGGCCAATCTGTCTGATTCCACCTTGCATGGATTCACTATGCTCTCATCACACCGAGAAACTTTCTGCTAAACTGGTCCAAACACAGGTCCTTTGCCTGCTCTCCCTCCACCCAGGACACCCTTTCCTCAGATCTTTGCTTCATCATAACATTCAGGGGTTGGCTGAAGGTCCTTATCCTTAAAGAGGCCTTCCCTCATCACCCTCATGTCACCATGGATGTTGAAACCTTGTGTCCTTTCCATTCCAGTTATAGGAAATTAAAAAAAGAAGGAAGAAGGCTACCATAATAAAAACCAACCAGAGCCCTCCTGAACCAAGTTGGGGCTGAATCTAATCTCCATAAGAGCCTGAACCTCTTTATACACTGATTATAATACACTAGAGGCCCAGTGAATGAAAATTCATGCATTGAAGGGGTGGGGGTGGGGGTCCCTCAGTCCAGACTGCCCCCTCTCACAGTCTGAGAGCTCTCAGGGGTGGGAGGCGACCTGGTGATCAGAGGAAGGTGACACACCTCTGCTGCTGCCACTGCTGACAGTGCAAGCCTTGGCCAGTCCTAGTTACCTGAGCCTCAGGCAACCCTGGGTGGCTGGGCAGCCACCATTCGAGGCTTATCTGTGCCTCAGTCTGGTCCTGGGTGGCTGGGGGATTGAGGAGACTGGGGGACTCAAGAGGCAGGTGTGCGGCAAGGGCTGCAACTTGCCACACGCCTGCCTCCCCAGCAGGGCTGAGGGGACTTGGTGCCACAATGTTGTGGCTATAGGCACTGCCATCTTTGAGGGTGAGGCAGTCAATTAACATATTCCCTACTAATTGGCTGTGGGTGCCACCTTCTTTGAGGGTGTGGCACTCAATTAGCATATTCCCTCTTTATTAGATAGGATTAGCATGCTAACTGACACACCAATGGCTCCAAGCAGGTCCAGCTTAGACTATATAAGGGTGGGAAAGGGGTGGCACCCCAATCTGCCAAGCGACCAGCCCATTCCCTGGAAAACTAATACATATGCCTCCCTTTCTCCCAGACTTCTTTAGAACAGAAAGTTAATCTGTGAGTCTGATTGCTGCTTCTCCATTCTCTGGCCATTGGATACAGCTTGTACTGCTGAACACTCAGCTTCGGTTCCATTTTTTGGACTCAGGACACAGAACAGAGAAAGGACTCTTAGGACGACAGAGCGTGCTTCCTGGGGCCTGGGGTCCTAGAGTAGATGCCTTCCCATCTAAACTGATAACGCTAATATTATTCTCCTCACTGCCCCCACTCTGGGCCAACCATTAGCACACCATCCTAACTGAAATCACGCTTGCTCACTGGTCACCTGCCCTCTGCCTCCCCTCTTTGGAACCTTAGCAACCTGAAGCAAGGCCTTGTCCATCATGCTCACCACAGCATCCTCAGAGCCTGGTAACCAGCAAGTGAGCCATACTTACTGCTTCAAGCCTCCCCGGGGGGAAAATTCCAGATTCCTCTCATTTCCTCACCTCCTCCTGCTACCGTGGAATCAATCTAATATCTGATGCTGGGTTTGTACTGAGTGCCCTGCCCCGTGTGAGCGTTATTCTGAGCAGCCTTGAGTCTGCACAGCCCTGCTGTCCCCTGGAGAGCAGAACGGAGGGTGGAAGAAGCAGGGTTGCCAGCTCAGAAGCTGCCTTGCTCCAGGCTTGCCTTGAACTGGCAACTGGAGCTCACCTTCCCAGCCTAGAGGCCTTTTTGGTTCAGATGGTGATTATTTGAATGAGGCGCTTTTAACTGCACCGTCTGACAAGGGCTTCTTGGCAGGGGACCCATTAACACCGGCCTAAATGGGAGTCACCTGGAGGGAGTGAAGCCCCAGGGACCCTTCTTGAAAGCTTTAGCAGAGCATGTGGCCTCCATGGCTGCGGCTTCCCCAGGCAATTAAATGGACAGCGCACAACATTGCTCATTTAGCATCTCAGCCTTGGTCTCAGACACTGCCAGTGACTGTCTGCCCTGCAGCCTGCAAATCAGCCACCTGCCAACCAGGCTCCCAGCCACCCTCTCTCCAGCTTTCCTTCTTCCCTTCCTCCATGCTCCTTTTCTTATATCTCCCCCTCCCTTCCTTCCCTCAGAAAGTTATAAAAGATCTATGAATTCCCCAGCTCTCACCTCTTATCCTTGTCTGTTGGCTCCACCCACTCCATCCCTTTCTCTTGTATCTCTCCTGCCTCTAAATCTGAACTACCCAAGGTGACCTACTTTCGCTTTATAAGCAAAGGCTGTGGAGCTGTGGGCTAGATGAATGAGAGATGTGGACTGAGGTGCCCAGCTGGCGAGAACTGAGGGGCCCCACGGGTTCTCTGGTGGGGTTGGGGGTGACTGCTTGCAGGTATAGATTTACACCTTGAGCAGCGTTCATACACCTGGAGTTGTTGACCTAAAGCATTTTAGGACAGCTCTTTTGGTAGTGAACTGAACAGAAGCTGAAGTATCTATAGCCAGTGCTATGTTGGCCCAGATTTTCTATGCTACCACCACTGAGCTAACTAATGTGATCCACTGAGGAATAATTGCCAGTGCTTTAGAAGGCAAGCACTTGGCACATAGCATCTCATCTGAATCCTCCCCAAAAGCCCTGTGAGGTGGGGATGGTTTTGAGCCCATTTTCCAGATGAGAAAACTGAGGTGCAGGGAGGTCAAATTGTGCTGCTTCTCAATTTATCACATCTCTGTTGAGATGATAATTATAATCCCCATTTTATACATGAAAACCCGAGCTCAGGGGTAAATATCACACTGCACTCACCAGCAGTGCCCTGATTACAGTGCACAAATAAAACGATACCATTTGCAACATTTAAAAACTCAGTTGTTAAGAGAATCATTGATTCATTTCCTGGACACCAGTATTAGATGGGTATTAGACTCAGTTTGAGGTGAGGTAGATTGCAAACAGGGCCACACACTACTCCCTTCTCCTTAGCCACACCCCTTCACAATTTGACTTCGTAATTCTCTCATCAGGAGGTGGAGCCTGTGGCCTTGCCCCTTGGATCTGGCCTCCTGAGGAGCTTTGAACAATCAAATGCTGCTGAAGTGCCAGTCTAGACCTCAGGAGTCTTGCAGCTTCTGCTCCCTCTCGGAACACTCTGAGCTCCAGTGGGGCCCAGTGACCTTTTACAACAAGCCCTCCAGGTGATGGTGATGCACACTAACATTTAAGAACCACTAACCTTTGTGGAATCTAAGGAACAAAATGAATTGACCAACAAAATACAACCTGATGCACAGAGGCATGGAACAGATTGATATACCTCAATGTGGGTTTGGGGGAATGAGAAATAAACCAAAGAACTTGAATATTTATTTGTGTAGCCCAATAGGGTAGTGAAGACCTGTGTGTGTGTGTGGGGGGGGGGGGGGAGTAAGGACTAGAGGGAGGGGTGTAAAGCGGGGGGAATGGGAGATATCTACAGTACTATCATCAATAAAAAATATATTGAAAAAAAGAACCAGTAACCTAAATGCATGGTATCATTGTAAGCCACTACTTTTTGGGGTGGTTTGTTACCTAGAAGAAGCTAACTGATACAGGTGTGGAAGATGAACTCACCAATGCCCTCAAGATGGTTAAAGTTCACTAGGGGAGATAACATATTCTTAAACACAAACAATCTATAATGTAGAAGGCCAGATATTAAAATTATAAACCAATATCAGGTTGTACAACAGTGATAATAACTAATCCTATATCTTATATAATAAAAGCCTAATATGCTAAGAGTCCAGTCAGCCTGTTGGCCATTCAACCAATCAAAGTGTAATAGCTAATGATATGCTAAAGCAGCTCAACCTCTCGCTATAACATGCACTGACCACCAGGGGGCAGACACTCCAACCAGTAGGTTAGCTTGCTGCTGGGTCTGGCTGATCCGGACTGAGCGAGACAGGCCAGTCATGCCTTGGAGCCCTCCTGCAATTCCTCCCTAGCTGGCCCTCCCTGGCCCCAATCATGCATTAGTGGGGGTTCCTCAGCCTGGCCTACACCTTCTCACAATCCAGGACCCCTCGGAGGATGTCAGAGAGCCAGTTTCAGCCTGATCTTGCAGGCCAGCCCAAGGGACCCCACTGGTGCACTAACTTGTGCACTGGGCCTCTAGTATTTAAATAAGTGCTTACTGTGTGCCAGGCTGTGAAGTGCTTTGCATTCATTATTTTACTTCATCCTAACAGGAACCCTTTGAGATCAGTGCTATTTTTATGACCATTTTATAGACAAAGAAACTGAAGCCTAAAGAAGAAAAGAGCTTTGCCTGAGGTCACTTAACCAGCCAGTGGCAAAACCAAGATTCTGACCTAGGTAACGGCTTATGCTGTTATGTGTCGTGGGACCCAAACTCCAAGGGCAGCGCAGAAAGAGTGCTATGAACATGCAGAGGGGAGCCTCACACTTCTGCTTAGGAGTCAGGAGAGGATTTATGCAGAGGGAGTCCCTAGGTGAGTTCAAAGCCCAGGCAGGATCAGGACATGTGAGCTGGAAGAGAATGAGACTTTCAGACAGAGGGAATAAGCAAACTTCAGGAAGAGAAAGGAATGTCACTGACAGAGGAGAGTGTTCGGGGAAGAACTGCGGCAGGATTTTAAATTCAGAGCATTCCAGACATCCAGCATTAATAATCATTTTGGGCACCAGGTGTGGAAAGGTTATATTTGAAATATTAAATTATTAAGCCCAGCATTAACAGAATGTCTTCTGCATTTTAGTGCGGCTTCTGAACTGATTCACTGCTGGACTATATACACAGTTGGAAGATGTTAGTCTGGAAATGGTAGAGAAAATATTTTGCTGTTGTTTTTTTTAGTTTATTCTCTCACCTAAGTATTTTATGCAGTTATTATTTTTTTCTTGAAACCCACTGAGAAGGTACCATCCTTCTCTTTCTGCTTTTGTCTTAGTGCATAGCAACGGTCAAAAGCAGGAATTCTTAGGTGAGCATCCACGAATGCTGCATGTGCCCAGCATTTCAATTCTGCCATGTTCCCCAAAGGTAAGATGCTGCCCTGTTCCCAAGGAACTTAGGAAGCTAATTGGACACTAAAACTCTGTGGCATGAATTCTAAGGGCCATTAACGACGAGAAAGAAAAAAAATCAGCGCAAAACTGGAGGAACCAGGAAGACCTCCAGGGAGAAGCCAGTACCAAAGTGGGAGGAAAGCATTTGAGTTTCATACTGGCATCCAGTATTGTTAAAACCATCTTCAGTATCAACTAGAATATTCGCTCATCCTATAGAGGAAAATAAGAAAGGACCTTTTGCCTAAAAAATTTCTTGGTGCTTTCTCAATCTGAAATAGCGAGAGTGTTTCACTTCTTGGATTAATTCTGCTTGAAGCACTCACTTAAAAAGGATTATGCATCTCCGCCAGCCTCCGAGGAAAGGAGTGCTGAAATCGATTAGTGATGCCTGTCACAGATATGGGGACAGTGAGAGAGAACATCCTACATACATGACTTCTCTCTTCCTCACTTTCCCCTACAAATTATAATGAAATTTCTATTTCTTTGTACCAAAATAGATGAAATCTTTAACTAACTGGATTCCATGCCTTACTTTTTACTTTTAGGACAGAGGCAAATAAAAAAAATTAAACAACATTCTAAAAGAAAATACCCCCATACATTTCTGTTTAGATAGTTAAATTTTAAACTTATACCTGCTCTCTACTTAGAGGATTGTATTCCTTTATATTCAGAAAGATGATCTTGAGGTATAGAAAAATCCTGAATTATTAAGTATAAACTATAAAAATTCTAAGCTGTGTTTTGTTGAAAATATATGTTCTTGAGTGGATTACTTACCTTGACTCTTAGTTTATTGGGAATAGTAACCCAGACCCAATGTCTAATCCAGTGTTGCCTGCACCTGCTCACCCTCAGCCATGCGTAAGTGCCTCTCCTTCTATGTTGGCTAGACTGGTATCCAGATGGACAGTGCCTGGGAACTCTACTGCCTGGATCATGGCATCCAGCCTGCTGGTCAGATGCCAAGTGACAAGACCACTGGGGAAGGAGGTGACTTCTTCAACACCTTCAGTGAGACAGGTGCTGGCAAGCATGTGTTTGTGGACCTGGAATCCAGGGTCACTGATGAAGTTCACATTGGTACCTGAACAGCTCATCATATATAAAGAAGATGCTGCCAATAACTATAATTTCCCCTGCAAATTATAATGAAATTTCCATTTCTATGTACCAAAATAGATGAAATTTTGGGATACTACACCATTGGAAAGAAGGTCTTTGACCAAATTTGGAAACTGGTTGACCAGTGCACAGGTCATCAGGGCTACTTGGTGGGGGAACTAATTCTGGATTCACCTTCCTGCTGATGGGATGGCTCTCTGTCAATTATGGCAAGAAGTCCAAGCTGGAGTTCTCCATCTACCCAGAACCCCAGGTTTTCACAGCGATGGTTGATCCTAACAACTCTATCCTTATCACCCACACCACCCCCGGACACTCTGATTGTGCCTTCATGGTTGACAATGAGAGAGGCCATGTATGATATTGAGTGCCCAACCCACACTAACCTAGACTGCCTTATTAACTGGATTGTGTCCTCCATCACTGCTTCCCTCAGGTTAGATAGAGCCCTGAATGCTGATCTGACTGAATTCCAGACCAACCTGGTGCCCTATCCCCACAACCACTTCCCTGTGGCCACGTGTGCCCCTGTCATCCTTCCTGAGAAAGCCTACCATGAACAGCTTACTGTAGCAGAAATCACCAACGCGTGCTTGGAACCAGCCAACCAGATGTTGAAATGTGCCCCTTGCCATGGTAAACACATGGCTTGCTGCCTGTTGCATCATGATGATGTGGTTTCTAAAGATGTCAATGCTGCCGTTGCTACCATCCTGATCAAGTGCAGCATCCAGTTTATGGGCTGCTGCTCCAGTGGCTTCCAAGTTGGCATTAATTACTAGCCTCCCACTGTGGTAGCTGGTGGAGACCTAGACAAAGTACAGCGAGCCGTGTGCATGCTAAGCAACACCACAGCTATCGATGAGGCCTGGGCTCACCTGGACCACAAGTTTGACATGATGTATGTATGCCAAGCATGCTTTTGTTCACTGGTACATGGGTGAGGAAACGGAGGAAGGAGAGTTTTCTGAGGCCAGTGGGCACACAGCTGCCCTTGAGAAGAATTATGAGGAGTTTTGTGTAAATTCTTTTGAAAGAGAGGATGAAAAAGAAGGAGAGGAATACCAATTAACATTCTTTCAGCCCTGTAACATGGCATACATGTTAAAAAGCTTTCTGGTTAGATTTTCTTCTATTTTACCTGTGATCTGTCTGTCTGTCTTTTTCATATACGCCTACAAGATTTCCCCCTCATGTTTAAAAGTAAAGGCACTGAGAAAGAAAAGAAAATGTATGTTCTTGATTGGAAATCTATTTGCATTAAGATGGGAACACTCATTTGAGGAGGCAGGCCCTTATCAGAGTGGTATTGGTGATTCTATAGTGTCCAATTCTAATTAACTTTAGATAGCAACTCTAGATTTTGGAGGATAGATATCAGGAAGAAAAATGGGTCACAGAGAGAAATGTTTTTTTTCTTTTCTTGATTAGACAACAATAGCAAGAGGAATAGAGATGGAGGTTATTAGGGCTTGCATATTGTGACACAGTCTTTGTGAGGCCATTTGTGACACAGTCTGTGAGGCTGTTACAGAGTTCCCGAACAATCAAACAATGCAGGAGAGTTTAGAGAGATTCACTTTATTCACCTCGGTGGGCTTAGAGAAAATGAATTCAAATTCTAAGCAAAGGTACAAGCAGAGCTTCCCTTTTTATTAAGGAGCCAGCTCTCTGTGCAATTAGTGGTTATCTCACTGCTGTCTTCGAAAACAAGCACAGCTAAATTTATGGGCATACCTAGTCTTGACCTGCAAGGTCAGACAGCTAATTTTATGATCCTCATTTTACAAGCAGGCTAAAGCAAGCTAGAAAGAAAACATTTTTTTTTTCTCTTTAGAATAAGAGGCCATCTAAGAAAAACAGCAGAAAATTCCAAACAGCAGGGTTTTTGTTTTTTTGTTTTTGTTTTTTTTACAAAACAGGGATTTTCCTTCTCAAGGTCATTTGTGACAGTCTTTACAACATAGTGAATGGGACTCCTAACATTGTGTTGTGCAGTCTAAGCCAATTTCAAGTTCAAATGCCAATTTCAATACAGCTCAATATTTATTAATATTTCCCAAATGTATTAGGATTCTCCAGAGAAACCTAATCATACACACACACACACACGCACACACACACACACACACACACACACACGTTACATATATTATATGTATTATATATAATACATATTACATATGTAAATTATACAATATATATATAATGTATGTGAATTTATAGATATACTTTATATATGTGATATGTATGCTACTGGACAGTCCCCTGAGTCGGCTCTTGTCAATCTTGTGAGAAGAAATTCAGACAAGTGACAGACAGCAGGGGTTGAAGCAAAAGCAAGTGAATTCATTAAGAATAGACTTTGCATAAAGCACAAGCAGGCAAGTCAGCTGGTCTGAGCATCCCATCTAGTGGGGATTTAAGGGTCTTATACTTTCTCCTCTTACAGATTTCCAAGCTCCCCTGCCAAATATCTTGGGTAGCTGACAAGGTTTCAAAGTCCCCTTCTACACTGTTGTGTCTTACATTGGAATGCTTGTACATACATTTGGTCATCTTGTTTGGCAAGTCTTAAGACCTTTGTTCAGTGGTGAGATAAACCTCTCCCCCCCATTTCCCCATCCCCCCTTCCCTGCCCTAGCAGTTACCTTTCCTACCTAACATTCCCCAAGTGATACCATTCAAATGCTTTTGGGGTTTTGTTGTTTGTCCCCCAGTCTTTACTTTTCCTGGCACAAATGACATTCATTGGGTCTTTGTTCTCTATTTTTCCCAGGCCAGGGTGATTTAAGCTATGTAATCTCTGGTTAGGAAGGAGAGGCATAAACCATTTCTTCTCAAGTGTCCTTGGGTGGAAAAGATAAGATCTTGTGATTCACAAGCTGGTTGCAAGCTGCTCAAACTGTTTGGCCTTGTTTAATTTTCTTGTCTCAGTTTCTCCATGCCACTTGCCCAGGAATTTTCCTAGCTTCTCACTATCCTTCTACATGTATATATTTATATATAGGAACTGACTCACTTGATTATGGAGGCTGAGAAGTCCTATGATCTGCTCTGTACAAGCTGGAGACCCAAGAAAGCCAATGATGTACTTCTGTTCTAAGTCTAAAGGCCTGAGAACCAGGCGCATCTATGGTTCTGGACCAAGGGCAGAAAAAGACTAATGTGGCTCTAGAAATAAGGAGAGAGAGAGAGAGAGAGAGAGAAAGAGAGGAATTTTTCCTTCTCTCCAGGTTTTGTTCTATTCAGGCCTTCAGTGGATTGGATGAGGCCCACCCACATTGGAGAGGACAATCTGCTTTACTCAATCTACAGATTCAAATGCTAATTTCATCCCAAAACACCCTCACAGACACACCAGGAATAACGTTTAGCCAAGTTATCACTGAGCATGCCATGATCCAGTCCAATTAATATATAACTTTCACTATCACACCAAGTGTCTGGCATTATACTTCACACTGGAAATATAGAAATAAATAAATAAATAAGAAAAGGTCCTGTATCTCAGAGTGGGGAAGGGGACTGGCCATTATAATACAGCATAATGCATATTAGTACAGAGAGAACTAATGGTGATATGGGGGTACGAGCAAAGAGTGCCCAGCCTGGCCAGATGGTGGCAGGGGAGTAGACTGGGAGCAGTGAGAAGCATATTTTCCTGGAGAAGATGATGTTTTAAGTAGAGTCTTAAAAGATGGGTGAGGGTGAAAGTTTATGCAGAAAACAAGACTTGGGAAAGTTGTTCCCAGCAGTGAACAGCATGGCTGAAGCCATGGGGGTGTGCATGGTGTGCAGTGGGAACTGTAAGCCATTTGGTATTGCTAAAAAAGGGACGTGTAGGACTTGGTGTGGCTGGCAATTTGACTTGGGAGCCCATGTAGGACTCTGGTGCTATTATAAGGATTCAGGACTTTATCCTGAGGTAACAGAGTCAATGCAGGGTTTCAAACTTTGTCCTTCCTTTTGGCTAAATGACTCTGGTGAGCAATGCCAAAGAAATGCAAGAATATGAACAAAACAGAAGGGCCCTCCCTTATTTATACCAAGTGATGGGGAAAGAATGGAAAAAGTTAAGGAAAGAGCCCCGAGGGCTTTGACCTCAAATACCACTGAATGCTAAAACTTGAAGCTACCACTGGAGGTGTTTTGGAAGCTTTATGATTCTAATGAGAGATTTGGAAGAGTTGCTTTTTGTTTAGCCTCAGTCACAGATGCTGAGTTAGGTTCTACAGAGATTTTTTATCTAAAATTTGGTGAAGACATACCTTAGAGAAACCTGTGCACTTGACCTTAACATTCATGATCTAGAATATTCATAAGGGCATTGTTCAAGATACCCCCAAAGTGGAAACAGCCTAAATGTGCTTCATTAGTAGACTGGATGAAGCATTGTATTTTCATGTAACCTATGGTATATTCATGGACTACTATACAATAGTGAAAAGAAACATAGTATAACTACATGTATGAATCTAAACATAATACTGAGCAGGGAGAAAAAAAAGGAGTAAGACACAAAAGAACACATCTAGTATGAATCCTTTATATGAAGTGCAAGAAAAAAGAAAAATTAAATTGTGTCGTTGAAGGATGTATCTGTTAATGGAGGGGAGAGGGCCTCGGCTCCTTGGCAGCTCATTGGGGTGGATTTCTTGTGATACCCCAGGGAAATAAATTTTCTGAGATTTGTACAGGAGAATGAGTCATTTTTATTTATGTGGAATTTTATTCCTGAGTTTCCAAAAACCCCATTTTCCTTAGTCCAGTCATAGAGGAAGTGTAGCTGGGGCTGCAATAGAACTAAAATCACAGCCAGTGTCCAGCATGTCTTTTCCATGTTGGAGCCGAGCCCAGTCAAAATCAGACTAGCTTAGCTTGTGTTTCCCATAGCAGCTCAATAGTCCATTTCATGTGGGGTCTGCATGGCCGTGGGCCATAGCAGCGAATGCGAGAGAGCCAAGAATCATAAGAGTCATGAACCAAGTGTGCCAAGAGAGCAAACTATTTTGTTTAGGAGATCATGTGTTCTCCAATTTTCATGTGCTTGTCGTGATCACCCCCATTCTGGCCAATAATATTTGTTCCCAGGTGTGACTGACAGACAAGTACCTTCCCTAGGTCACCCCAACTTTACTGGACACAGGCTTCTCTCCATTGTTGGATCCCTTCCCCCAGTGTTTTGCAGGGAATAGCCAGCGATGTCCTGGAAAGTGCAAAGTTGCAGCTTCCCCGTGAAGTGGCCCAAATGACGCGCTTATCATATCTGGCCTTACCTTTGCTCCTTTCTTATTAATAACTAGCTAATTATAATGGCATCATGCCTATGGGTTGTACATCTACAAAGGAAGGCCAGAAAGACTTACCTCAACATTCTGGGTGGAGTGTTGGTTTATAAAATGGCCCCCTACAGGGAGGGCAAAAATAGACTGAAGAAAAAGGCAGGCTAGTCAAGGGGGCAGGTTTTAACAGGTAAGGGAACTTACAGACTAGACTCATGTTGGTCAGCTGAAAGATGAGTACATCTCACCACCACCCACCAGAATCTTAAAAGTTTACATAGAGGCCATTCAGTCAAATGTACAAATGGTCTCAACAAAGCCTTATTGTCCCAAGGCTATGTCTTTGAAATGGTGTAGGCCACGGGAATGTGGGTGAATGGTACTTCCAAGGACAGGGGAGGATAGTGAGGAGCCCCTGATAGCCTGGGTCCAGGGGTCATGTCCTCTCAATGATCTTCTGCAACAGACTCTCAGGTATTTAAACTATGCGGAGGATCTAGACACCACCTGGAGGTGGCGCCATGTATTCTAAAGCTTGGTGCCTAAGACCCTCTCAAAGATTGGTCCTCCACGTTCGAATTTCCAAGGTGATGACAGATTCAGAGCTATGAGATAAAAACTCATTGTTGTTTGCCCAATGTACTGGGAGAGGGGACAAAATCACCCCTATTTGAGAAATACTGCTCTAGAACAGCACAATACAAATATATGCAAGCTTCCTCTATCATTTTAAGTTTTCTTATAGCTACACTAAGAATGTAAAAGGAAACAGGTGAAATAAATTCTAATAACAATTTACTTGATTCAATAATATGCAAAATGTCATTTCAATAAGTCATCAATACAGAAAGTTGATAGGCTTTACACTCTTTTTTTCAACACTAAGTCTTTGAAATCATGTACTTTATACTCAGAGCACAATTCAATTTGGACAGGCCACTTCGCAAGTTCTTAACAGCTCATGTGGCTTTTGTGGCTGCCATATTGGATAGTATACTTCTAGAACATAAACCTCATGAGGGTAGAAATTTTTGTCTGTTTTTTTTTTTTTTTAAACATTGTTATATCTTCAGTGCCTGATACTGTGTATAGTAGCACCTAGTAGACCCTTAATAGACATTTTTTTTAAACTTTAAAATTTTTATTTTATTGTTTAAGGTATTACAAATGGTACATATGTCTCTCTCTCTTCTCTCCTTCCCCCCCCCCCCGAACTCTTCCTAGTCTCCCCTAATAGATATTTTTAAATAATTGATTAAATGAGTATCCAAATCTATTTGTAAGGGAGAATGGGCATTCTTTTTTTTTTTCCTTGTTCTTTTTTTTTTTTTTTTTTTTTTTTTTTACCAGTTTTATTGAGATGTAATTGACATACAACACTGTAAGTTTAAGGTGTACAGCATAATGAGTTGACATACACATACTGTGAAATAATTATCACAGTATGTTTAATTAAGATCCATCTAGAAGGACATTCTTATTTAGACTGGACACTTTAAAAGCAGTAAGGGCATGCCAAAGCAAGTTGAATAATCCCATCACTTGAGGGCTTAAATCTTACACAAGACAAAATTCATAAAATCACCACCAAAGACGTGGGTTTGCTGGTAGGTAGATGAAGGGTGTGGGTGAAGCCGATCCACGAGCTCACTGTCTCCCACACTTCTAATGAGATGCTGAGTTGTCCTCTTTTAAGCATCCTCCCCTGTCACACCCGTCCCGGAAATGTGGTTTTGATATCTATTAATATATCATTGTTGCAACACTGCTTATTTTTTCCATTGGTTTCTAGAGAGAGTGGAAGGGAGGGAGGAAGGGGAGAGTAACACATTGACATGAGAGAAACACATTTATTGGTTGCCTCCTGCACTAACCACTACAGGGTCTGGGGAACCTGCAACTGAGGTATGTGCCCTAGATGGAGAATTGAACCCACAACCTTTCTGTCGGCAGGCCAATGATCTAACCATTGAGGTAAACTAGTCACTGGGTTATTGCAACCTTATTTTAATGGCTCAGACACTGTGTTACGGACTACATATTTCTTCTAGCTCTCTGATCTAAAAAAAAAAAAAAATACTGGCTGGCCACAGCTGCATTTGAGATTGAACTTTTAAAACTGGCAAACACCATGATCTCCTGTGTATGTGTAGGCAGTTAAGTGTGCTATTAAAATGAGATGGTGTTTTTTCTCTTTACCTATGACATGCTGATGCAAGCAAACTGGCCACAAAAGACACAGCCAGCACCTTCTCTCAGCAACTTTTCCCACATCTTCTCCCAACATCTTGCTTTACTTTCCAAAGGAGACTCCAGGCCCTTTAGGGTCTTGGCTCAATATTCCCGCCCCTCCCCCCCCCCCCCCCCCCCAGCAGTAGGAGCATTATGACCATGGGCAAGCTAGTTGTATATGATGACACTGGATTTCTTTCCTGGACTTTTCTTCTTCCACCCTCCCCAGCACTGATATAAACATGCGCATACAATGGGACTAGATTTTTTATTTTAGATCAAGAAAGAGATTTTCCTCTGTTGACAAAATATCAAGACAAAAACCTAGCTGGACTAGCTGAAACACAATACTTTAAAAAAATATATATTGTATTATTTTTTTACACAGAGGAAGAGAGAGGGATAGAGTGTTAGAAACATTGATGAGAGAGAATCATTGATCAGCTGCCTCTTGCACACCCCCTTCTGGGGATGTGCCCAAAACCAAGTACATGCCCTTGATGGGAATTGAACCCAGGACCTTTCAGTTCACAGGCTGACACTCTATCCACTGAGCCAAACCGGTTTTGGCTGAAACACAATACTTTTGCACCAAGAAATCATCTATATTTGAATTGGATTTCCCCTTTTCAACAACACTGCCATCTGGCCTGGGTTCCTGTCAGCACATCTGCGTGGTAGATGTCACACTAACCTGTTATCTCCCCGGAGGATAAGCAGACACATTTTTCTGAAGTTCCTTCTAATAACAACCTTTTTGCTCTCTGTCCTGTGGTGACAGTCCAGGCTTGCATTCTCTGGTTAACATGGTTTACAGAAGAATAACCCCTGACTGAACCACAGGGACCATGTCCCATCCTACTCTATCATTTTTATATGTCCCTAGGCAGGTGAGGCAAGATTTGAACTCTCCATTGAGGGCATATAGGTGGTTTTGAGTCTTTCTGAGTCATTTTGAGGTAAATGCATCCTGAAGTTTACCACAACGACAAATATGGGCGATCAGTCACATCATTTGAAAGACTTTTAAAGCACGCAGATTCTGGTTTCAGTGAACAGTCCTCTGGCAATTGTGGCAACAGGATCCTTATTTTTTTTGGGGGGGGGGAGACCCATTTACATGGTTTAGGTGAAGTCCTCATTGATATAGCTGCCACAAGGATGGACACATGACTCAGTCTCACCTATCAAAGCACTATATCCTTCTGGTTATTGATTGGTTAAAAGGTAAGCATGTGACCCAAGCTAGACCAATCAGATATCTCTCAGAGACTTTTGCTAAAACCACCAGGAAAGCAATGTGTTCCTATCTTTGTTGAGGATCACTTGCATAAAGACAAGGTGAGACTAGAGCTGTTGATGGCTAACACTTTATCACATAGGAAACCCATGAATGAAGCTAGATGAGAAGGAATTGGAAGGAAGAGAAAATCTTGAAGGCAGCATTTGAGACCCTGAAACTAGCCAGGTCTAAACCTAACTTTGAACCTTTTAATTTTATGAGTCAATAAATACACCCACTCTGCCCTCCCCTTTCTTTAGCTTATGTTAGTTTCACTTATTTTCAAACAAAAATCATACTTATTATCACATTCCTATTTAAAGGATGTCTCTAGTTGGAAATAACTAACCGATCAGTGAAAGTGATTTCTAAACTTCAGAATGCATGTTTTACAAAATACTGATTTCTTTTCCCCCCATAGATTCTCATTCAGAAGGATGGAGCCCAGGAATCCGTTTGTAAGCACTCCACGTCTTTCTGATGTGGGACCACCAAATTGTAATATTCTTATAGGCCACGTATCAGAATGAAGAAAGGTAATTGACTGGGTGCCTCCCACGAGCCAGACCCCTCAGGTAGGTTCTGTACTTAAGTCATTGAATCCTCAGAACAACCTGGTGAAGTTAATCAAGAGAGAAATAAGATCTGTCTTCTTAGATTTGCACAAATGATTTTGGATCGAAGTAGAATATCAACCCGATTTTTTTTTTTTAACAAGAACAGATAAATGCAAGAAATGAAATAATACACAAAGTTTTCATTGATGTTCCAGATGTTAACAGCTCCAAGGATATATGAAATTAGAAGTTAATTAGGTTCTTAAATGAAATCTATTAATCTTATACATTTATTTTTTCTAGTTATTTAGCCAACCTCTTCCTGATGGACATTTAGGTTGTTTCCAACTTTTCACTACCACAATGTTTCAACAAACTTCTTTTCATCTCTAGTCTTACATCCAAGGATACCAGTATCTTTTTATACATGTGTGGGCAAGAGAATATGATGCTTCTTCCAACAAACAGTCATCAGCAAATACAGAGTCTGAGTGGCACATACTAGAGGTAAAGCTATGAGAAACTGTCGTTCCATCATCCATGATTAGAATTCTCCTGCTTTGTGAAAACTCAGAACTGGACTTTCCCACAGCTGGTCTTACATCAGTGGTATCTGCACCTTTTGTTTCTGGTTTTGGATTTGAACTTATGCAAATGAGGCCGAGTTCTTCCAAAGGAGACCCTGAGATGAGAATTCATAGGCAGTTGGTTTGTGAAGGAAGCACTTGCAGGAGAAACCCACTTGGGAAGCATAAGAAGACAAGAGCATTTAGTGTGATTTCAGGCAAAGTTCCACAGAGGGGGCTCCAGCCTGATCCCGCAGAGGACTCTGGAGATTAAGATATACCTCAGAGTTTGTTCTGACCCGAGGCAAGGGAGCTGGCATTTCATACTCCTGCACCCAGAAGCCATGGACTAAAGGCTCTTCTGAGGCATATAACTTTTGAGCACAACTGGTTCAGAACATCCAAGCAAATTTGCTCCAATAGCCTGAGACATCTCTCTTCCTCTACAGAATTACTTGAGCATGGCAACAGAAGCAAAGCAAGGGACACAAGAGATTATCAAAGGGATCCAAGGGGACTTGGTTAGAGCCTAATAGTGTTTGGGCCAATAACACTGATTTTGTTGCTGACTTGAAAATCTAGTCATTTTTATTCATTATATTAATTCACCAATCGACCACTAGTGGATGACAGAGTTTGGTCTTATAACACAGCCCTGATCTAATCTTAGACTAAAGGATTAAGAAGTATCCTGCAGGTTGCCATCTTTTAGACATGCTCAGATTTTAATATTTTTATTACCCCAAATGTGCATAAAAAGGCCTAGCCTTTGTTTTTTGTTTTTTTTTCATTAACATTGTTTCATTCATTAAAATGGACAATCCTAATTGAAAAATATGCATATTGTCCATGGGAATCAATAAAGCAATCTTTGATTAAAGAAAATCATGGATTTATTAAAATTATAAAAGTGAGGCATACCACAAGAAATCAAATTAGAAATTAAAAAAAAACCCACAAAACAAAACAGAAAAATCTCTCTCTTAAGTAGCACAGCCCAGAGATAACCATATTTTAGTGGTTTATCCTATTTATTTTTCTAGTTATTTAGCCAACCTCTTCCTGATGGACATTTAGGTTGTTTCCAACTTTTCACTAATACAATGTTTCAACAAACTTCTTTTCGTCTATAGTCTTACATATAAGGTTACCAGTATCTTGTGCACAAAGATAGACGCCTTGAAGGAGTATTATTGATACCAAGACTTATGTATTAAACATTTTAAAAGATGGAGTCAAATGTTAACTCCCTATCCCATCTTGCAAATGGTACTAATGTATATGTTCTCCAACAAGGATTTAAGTGCTAACTTTTTCAGGTATTTTAATCTTAAAGGAAAACAACAACAACCACCCATTATATGTCATTACATTTACTGAATTTCATCTTGTGCATAAAACATAGTACTTACGCACCAAAACTCATCACTGTCAGTATAATCTGTTCCAGAATATGATTTTGCCCAAACTAAGGCTCGAATCATTTTCCTCCCAGACTTTTAAAGTGCAAAATTCATTGGCTTTTTATACATTCACAGTGTTGTGCAACCATCACCACTCTTTAGTTCAAGAACATTTTCATTATCTCAAAAAGATAATCATTTTAATGACCATTGTATGGTACTGAGTAAATGCCTATTGGATGTTTTGGGAAGGGAAGAATGGCATATTTTGAGTAGAAAAGTGACAATCGTTGAGGTTAGAGATCAGATCATCTTTTTTTCTGCTGTGCTGCAAAGTTTCTAGGACTTCGAGGGTTCTCTCAGCACTCCTCTTTTTAAAGGATCCCTGATGACCTGAATAATTTAAACACTGACCTGGGGTCTTGGGAAGAGATAATGTGGTGTACTTTCATAGTCTCATAATACACTTGTCTTCCACTTCATAGTACCATGTAGCCCTTCATTCAGCCATGCTGACTACAGTCATTCCTGCTTATTCATGGGAAGACCTCCCAAAACCCCCAGTGAATGTCTGAATCCACAGATAATACCGAATACACCATGTCACAGCTCCTGCACTCATGCAACTTTCAATCTGTTTCCTAAGCATTCATGTAATAGGACTCTTGGCCTTTACCCTCTCCTAATCTGTGTTTCTTAGTTCAAACTCTTGAGGGCAAATCGAATGAGCTTTTGGGCAGTATTATAATTGGCTGGACCCTCCCGAATCAAGCATCCGGGTCTATCTCTGGCCTGGCAATAGAGTGGGAGAGCAGAGACTTCTGTGAAGAGGCTCAAGGGCTGAGGAGGCACCCAAAAAACCATTCTCTTCTACATGATTTGGAGATATGTCATTTGTGATTCATTTTATATCCTTCAAGGCACCCAATTTCAAAGACAACTCTAATAAAGAAAAAGCCATTTTATATTATGCTGCTCTGGGAAGCCAGGACAATTACTGCTTTAATGTGAAAGGAATTTCTGCCCGAGCAATTAGCTCTGTCAGTGAATATTGCAGATGATTTGGGAAGCTGGGACCTTAGAGAGCACCAAATCCTGCTGACCTATTTTCCAGATGGAGACACCAAGGTGCAGGGAAGGGGAGTTATTTGGTGAAGGTCACAGGGGACTTGGGAAAGGAAGTCAGGTTGTTGTTGAGCTGTTTGATGCTCTTCCTTTTCTTTCTTCTTGTCATCTACCCTCACCCATTCCTCCTTTTCTTATTCTTTCCTTTTCAATGCACTTTAATCAGTTACTTGTCTTGAACAGCTAAAGCATGCAGATGGTTTAAAAAGAGTACACAAACATATGCAGGGAAAATTAGTTCTCCCTCCCCTTCTAGTCCCTGTCCCTAGGAGCCATCCCTGCTCCAAGTATATCTTTCCAGAAATAGTCGATAAATTCTAATCATAACTACGTTTTTATTTCTGTTTTGCATTTCCTCTCTATATCTTGAAGATTACACACATATATAGATATACATATACATACATATATATATATATCTTAAAGATTATAATCATGACTTAAGCCCTGCAGATATTATATAATATATAAATATCTACCTATTTATATGTTATATATATATATATATATATATATATATATATATATATATAGAGAGAGAGAGAGAGAGAGAGAGAGAGAGAGAGAGGGAGAAAGATACACACATATATATCTTGAAGATTATAATCTTGGGGGGGAAATTGTATAATACTTTTTCACCTAAAGAAAGACTTAATGGCTTAATTCAAGATATATATATATATAATACATCCTGGGGATCTGTAAGGCAGTAATACCTAAACTGAATTCCAGATTTTTTAAACTGCTCATTCATTTTAACTGCTGTGCAAATTTTTCATGTGGAAGTACGATGAGCTGTTTAGCTGATATCTCACTGATGTAGAGATCTCTCCCTGAGATCACCAGTCAGAGCCAGTGTCTCATTAATGGAGTTTGTTTTCAGTCCTTTACTATTACAAACAATACCATAAAGAACACTCTTCTACATATGTCTTTGTATATGTATGTGAGTCCACCTCTCTTTCCCCTCCCCCCTCTTTCCTTTCTTCTTCCTTCCTCTCTCCTGCCCTGCCCTTCCCTGTCCTCCATTGGCCAGCTCATAGAATTGGGGAGAGAGAAACCAAATGTAACAGTTGGTGATGATGTGATGAAGGTCTGAATAGAGAAACTGGAGACAGAATATCTTGGTCAGAATTAAAAAAGGAATCAAACTGAGCAAATGTTGGCAAAAATGGGAGGAAGATAGGAGGACTTCATTGGAAGAGCCAGGAGAATCACACTGAACTCCCAAATCTCAAGAATCAGAAAGCCATCGACTATGTAGTCATCTCTCTTTGTCTTGTTTCTGCTTCTCCCTGAAGATCCATTTTCCCTTTCTGCTTCCCAACAATTTTGCCCTCTGTGTTTATGTAGAGGCAGAGGGAGATCCACAACAGGAGACCAGTATGTAGGTTCTGAGCCCAGAAAGGTTAACTTTCTCTGAGTCTCAGATGAGTTATCAGGCCCAGATTAGCCAGCAAAGTGATCCTGAATCCCAGTGAACATATGAACATATGAACTCACTAAACATATGAACCCCTCCTCTGGTCCCCACAGGATGCTCTACCTCTCCAACCATAGCATCTATTATATGTATTACAATAGTCTGTTGTGTCCAGGACTGGTTATACACACACCAGTTCTCTTTCCTCCTCTGAGCACATAGTAGGACTGCATTTCCCATCCTCCTTTGTGCTTAAGTTGGGACCATGTGACTGAATTCAGCTAATGGAATATGGTGGGAATGATATATGCCACTTCAAGGCAGAGCCCTAAATAGCCTCATTTCATCCTTCCTGAACTTTCTTCCACATGGCTCAACATGGCTTCCACACAGTACTCACATGGAGAGAAGTAAATTATTTTGATCGTGGAGCTACATGATAAGAGAAACTAGATTCTTAAGTCATAATTTTTTAAAAAAATGTGTTTTTATTGATTTTAGAGAGAAAGAGAGGAAAGGAGAGGGAGAAACATCAATGAGAAAGAAACATAGATGAGAGAGAACGTCTTGCACACCTCCCCACCCTCCCTACTTGGGATCAAGTCTGCAACCAGGACATGTGCCCTGACCAGGAATCGAACTGGTGCATGGGGCAACGCTCAACCAACTGAACCACATCTGTCAGAGCTTAAGCCATAATTTACTATATTAAGCCACTTTGATTTTTGGGGGTGTTGTGTATTATGGCAGGTCACCTATCCTGAGTAAAAATTGTTTTATTTCCTTTACCTCATTGTAGGTTCTACCTTATTTTCTGTTGTACCCGCCATCCCTAGCACAAAGTTAACATTCAATACAAGCTTGTTAAGTGAATAAAAGGCAATTGGATTTGGGGGTAGGAGTGGTTAGGTGAAACTATGGGGAAATGTAATTGTCACTGTGAGAAGTGAAGGTTGAACTAAAGAAGTGATGATGGGGATGAAAGAAAGGATTGATATTTACTTAGGAGGGAGAATTGGTCAGAGTTGGTGACTAAACGGTGGCATCAGACACCTTCCAGTTTGCTCGCTTGGACACATGGCTGGATAGGGGTGCACTGAACTTTCAAATGTTCAAGGGTTGTTCTGAATATGTAGGTGAAAACACAGTTTATGTAAGTCAATATGACTGTTGCTTCTTTGATTGCAATATTATTCACATGCACCAGTGTTTCCTTGAATACTGTTGGCTGGGCAGTTTGGTGATGTGGAGATTTTCATTCTGCCTTAGTGGATAGTAATGGGGTTTGAAGTGGGCGATAGGTTGATGCGATGGTTTGACTGTTTTTGTCCTCCCCAACATTCATATGTAGACCTTCTAATGCCCAATGAGATGATATGAGAAGGGGAGTGCTTTGGAGTTGCTTAAATCATGTGGGTGGAGCCCTCAGGAATGGGATTAGTGTTCTTATAAGAGAGACCTCCTCCCCTAGAGATCCCTTGCCCCTCCCACCGTGTGAGGACTCAGTGGAAAGGCACTAGCCAGGAACCAGGAAGAGCGCTGTCACCAGAAGGTGACCATGCTGGTGCCTTGATCTTAGACGTTCCAGCTTCCAGACCTCTGAGAAATACATTCCCATAGCTTATAAACCACCCAGTCTATGATATTTTGTTATCGAAGCCTAAATGGACTAAGACAGTTGATATAAAAAATGTCATTCACATATCCCTGTATACACACCCCTTTTCAATGTGACTTTGCAGCTTTTCCTATCAAGGCAAGAAGTCTATTTCTGCCCCTCCACCCCCTACATATGGATTACCTTTATGGCTTGCTCTGTGCCCATAGAATGTGGCATGAGTGATAGTGTGCCTGTTGTGACCCTGGGTCTCAATAGAGCTTGCAAGCTTTCTCTCAGTTTCTCCCTGCTCAGCCACCACAGGGAAAACCTGGGTGAGTCTGATGGTGTGTGAGGAACTTCATGGAGTGGAGGGATGCTGTCCCTGCCAAAGGCTGATTCAGACCAACCCGCATCCTGGGGGCTTGGGAGTTCATAGCAAATGCAGAATAAACCCTGACAAAACCAGAGGAACCACCCGAGAGAGGCCAACCCACAGAACTGTTAGTTCAACAAACAGTTGTTGTTTTAAGCCACTAAGCTTTGGGATGATTGTTACATGGCAAAAATGGACACAATCTGTATTGTTATGCATTTGAGCAGAGAGACAAGGGTCTTGGGAGTAAGCTGCTGTGGGGGTTCCATCTAGTCTCAGCTGATTCCCGGGGAAATACCTATTTATTTTAATCAATGCAGCTGGCTGGAAAATGCATGACCCCAAAACCGATTTTGGTTTGACAGTAGAATTGGAGGGACTTAAATTATTCAGATAATTGCTTCAACCTACCACTTTATTGGTGAACAAAAGCTACTGTGGAGTTTTTAAATTACTCATCTAAGACTCTCAGATTTCATTTATAGTAAAATGACCAAAAATTGGGGAGAATAGTTTTGCCAATCTTTTTCCTGGTAAGGAATATTTAAAAAAATATTTTATTGACTTTTTTTTAACAGAGGGACAGAGTGTCAGAAACATCAATGAGAGAGAAACGTCGTCAGCTGCCTCCTGCACACCCCCTACTGGGGATGTGCCTGCAACCAAGGTACATGTCCTTGACCGGAATTGAACCTGGGACCTTTCAGTCCGCAGGCCGACGCTCCAACCACTGAGCCAAACTGGTTTCGGCTTTATTATTTTTCTTAAATTGACTTTAAATTGATGGACTTAAAGGAGTCACTACACCTTAAACATTTATGCCCATGATGCTATGGCTGGATGCATCATTATTTTCCCCCCCCTGATATACATTGAAATAAATATAAAACTATTTTAAAAAATCTTTGTTGGGGTACCACCAAAAAACAAATCACGTTCCACCTGTAATCTGGGAGAGCTATATTGTAGACTCACTTCCTTTCTTCTATAAGGCTTCTCTTATCCCTTTAGAGCAAAAATAATACAATATCTTTATATTTAATATATAAAGGGTGTTGCTTGAACCTGGCAAAGTGCTAGGTATATGTAGGCTTCTGTGAAGAGGTCATTGAGAGGCCATGACCAGAGGTTGACCCTTGAACTAGACGCTGGCTGTTGGTGGCTGCTCACCCCTCCCCTGTCTTTGAAATGTACATTCTGCTCACTGTTCCTGCACTTTCAAGGCAGGAGTAAATGTTATTGAGACCGTCTGGATGGTGCACATGATGGAACCCCAGTGAGTCCTCTATTTGAACTAGTGGGAGAGTGTGGCAATCTCCTCACCTTGGCCTTGTAGATAAGTTCTCCTGCTTGTGAAACCTGCCACCCACTGTTGTGGCTCAGCCTGCCTTTCTTCTCTCTCTCCTTGCCCAGTTTCAGATTTCACCCATCTTCAACAGCTTCTGTTTATCTTTTCCCCCCTCTCAAGGCTAATATTAATAGTTTCTTAGGAACCTCTTTGAAACCCTCAAAGCCATCTGATGAGGAGATTTTGAGGGCCATGGCACAAATGATCTAATTTGTTGAGTTGCTTGTAGACAGTGGTTGTAGGTCCTGGTGAGCATATCTCCCTTGTCACGTGGCTCTCTCCCCTAATTGCTGGGGAGTACAATTCCCGTCTCTTTGTAACATGCACTGTGGCCTGACATAATTAAGGCTCGAGCAAGTGAAAGAGTCTTCTTTGGATAGTAAGAGTGCCCGTGTTGTAAATAATAATGTCATCGTCTCTTTCTTAGAAAGTACTTTCATTAAGAGCTGCATTTTAATTTCAACACATTTGCATGAATTCATTTGGATAGTGGTGGGGGGTAGCCTTTGATGATGATTTTTTATCTTCCATGAACTGGCCAGGTGTTTCAATTAGGAAGTTTACTCCCTCTCCAGGAGCTCTGGAAGATGTTTCAAATGGGGCCATGTTTCCACGAACCACACATCTATGAGGAGGCAGTGACTCTTTATTGACCAGAAATACCCAGAGGATATCGGTTTTTTCCTTTGAAGAGTAAAATGAACCAAGATGATTCCTTCCACTTTGAAATAATTTTCAAATGTTTGGAAACAGGGCCGGGCAATATCCCAGGGGGCAATGGCAGCCACAATAGGCAGGGCCAGAAGGAATTTGATTCGGGGCAAAGCTCAAGGGATAGAAGGTTGAAAGTTTGGAATCTGGCAAATAAGCCAGGAAAGGTGGATCTGGTCGGCTTCTCTGAAGTACAATCCTGCGCTCTCTTTGTCACAAACAGGGGGCAGTCTCTGTTAATTAAAGCGGGAGCAGCAGCTACAGTACCAGGCTCCTCTGAGGACCTGACTCAAATGTCCAGGTGACAGGCAATATTTTACAGACTGGATTTCATTACAGTTTTTTTTTAAATTAAAATTATAAATGCCTTAAACCCCCCAATTCTTGTGGGAAGGTGTCTATGACCTATTCTTCTAGCAGGTTCTTGCCCTTGGCTCTCAGCCCTGATGCATGCTGAGAAGTGCCAGGGTGGAACTGCCGTGAGGTGGGATGGCAGGATGCTAGAGATGAGAAGACTGGCAGGTCTGTATCCAGCCCTGGCTGTCCCATTTGCTGCCCTTGTGACCTTGGACAAAGCCCTTAACCTCTCTGAGCCTCAGCTTCCTGGGCCTTAGCAAGCCTGCTGGGGCAGCTCTTTCCAGTTCTGATTTAGCACGTAGAAACATGCCAACCCCTCTGCAGATGTCATAACAGCAGAAACTCTAGTCTGTCCCTGCCTCTTGTTCTTTTTTAAAATTTTCACCGGAGGATATGTTTTTATTGATTTTAGAGAGAGAGGAAAGGAGAGAGAGAAATATCCATGGGAACTACATCCCATAAGCTCTCTTACCAAGGATCAAACCCACAACCCAGGTATGTGCCCTGACAGGGAATCGAACCTATAACCTGCTTCAACCAACTGAGCCACCAGGCCAGAGCCTGTGTGTTTTTTTTCTTGGTTTAAGACAAGGTCTTGCATGAAAGATCTTAATTAGTTTATTATTATTATTATTATTATTATTATTATTATTTTAGTGCTTTAGTGCTTCCCTCTGTTCTAGATGCTGCAAGGGTCAGGGCCATTTCTGTCATGAAGTTACATTTCAATGTGGGGTGAAAAAAAATAAATGCATTACCTAATGTCAGTGGATGGAGCCTGAGGCCTATTTTGCATGGTTAGAATACAGGCCCCTGAGTCAAATTTCTTGGGTCAAAAGCCAACGGCACACTTCCTTGCTAAGCTACCCTGGGCAACTGGCTTAATTGCTTTGGGCCTCAGTCTCTCCCTGTGTTGTGTGGGCCTGGTAAGACTGCCTAATGGATAGAGTTAAATGAGATCTGTCACTCAGGGGCTGAGCAAACAGTCCCAGATTGTCTGCTATATGCTAGGCACCGCTCTAAGCATCTGCGAGGAGCAAGCTTCGTGGGGATGTCGCAAGCACTGAATAAATGTCAGCTATCAATAACTCTTACACACCAGAGCTGTGTTTGTAGAGAGTCACACAGTGGTAGTGGGTGTGGGTCCACAGACATGTCACACTGTCTTATTTTGGGGACCCCGTCATGATGCATCGGATGAATTTAGACGCACAATCTCACGCCTTGTCTGGGTGTGTTTGGGACATAATACAGCCCCATGATTCAGTGAGTCTTCTAGGACTGATAGACCCCTGGCTATGTTCTGTCAGTGTTGCCCGGGTGCATTGTTGCTGGACAGGGTCACTCTTTGTAAGTCTAAGAAGACAGTAAGTAGATGATGTGTCTTCAAAGAGAAGACGCCGTTGGCTCGCATCCCACAGAAAACTTACCACCGTAGAGCCCCATGCACCTGCTTGCTTTTCCAATGAAAGGGACCCCTGTATGTCATTGTACTGCCCCCAACTTCCTGAAAAAATGCTCTGAGAGGAAAGCGGTGGAAACATCTTATCGCTGCAAATAGCCCCACTGACTGCAAAGTGTATACTTAGTTAATGCAATTAAAAAACAAAACGCAGGGGCGTGTGTGGAAGTCTAAATTTGGTGTAGCAGTGTTGGTACAAATGCTGTTTCGGAGGCTACTGGAGTCAAATTCAAGCAGAGGAGAGGAGAAGTGAGAGAAATGGGAGAGGGCTGCTGATGGCTGGAATTGGCCGAGTTGAGAGAGGGCGACGCAAGGCTGGAAGCCCAGGAGCAAGGTCAGCTCCGCAGCCCTGGGTGAGGAGGACGGGATGTGGTGTGGCCGGGGCTTGGTGGGATCTGGGGCCAGTGGAGTCTGGAGACCGGTGCGCGGGTTCCAGGTCCGGGAGGGAGGCGAACATTGGGTAGACGGGCCTTGCACTGCGCCAGATCTGGGCGCACAGAGGCTGAGCTGCTGTGAGCCCTCCTGTGGAGCGCAGGGAACTCTACTGGGGGCGCCGGGGGAAGGGGGAGGAGAGGAGAGGGAGGGACAGCCAAGTGGCAGGTGCAGGGGCCTGGGAGAATCCCAAGGAAGACTTCCGAGAAATGCTATAGCTTCTGTCTTGTCGGCTGCGTCTTTGACTTTAGTTCAGCCCAAGTCCTTCTCTCGGGGTCTTACCCCGGGCCCAGGGGCTTGCCACCCCGCCTCCCCAGCTCAGCCGCGGTCCTCACCTCCGCCCTAGGAGTTGGGCCATCCGATGGCGTGTCTGGCTGGAGCAGGAAGGGCACAGCGGCCCCGCGCACCTGGGAGGGGCGATCCCGCTCAGACCGAGTCTCTGTTGGGAGTGTCAGCCACCTAGCCTGTCCCTAGCGCCTCCGAGGCACCCTTTCCCCGCTGGGCAGATTTGATCGGAAGCTCCGGTGCCGCCGGCATCCTAGAAAAAAGCAAGGGGCGGAGCCGCCTCTGCACCGGGAACAGGTCTGAGCCGCGCTTCCAGCCCGGAGGGGGCACGGGGGTCCCGCCGTCCTCCTCCACCTGCCGGGAACCCCGAGCTGTTCCTGCAGCGGCTGCGAAACTCCCTTCTCCCCGCCCGCCCGCCCGCCCGTCAGCCGGGCTCGGTGCCGCACGCCCCCAACTCGCTCCCTCCCGCCCGCCCGCCCGCCCGAGTCACCTCTCCCGCGCCCCCGCCCCTCTCGCGCTCGCGCCCGCCTCCCCACCCCGCGCCTCCTCTGCCCGCCCTCCTCCCCCTCCTCCCTCCCTCCCGGCCTCCCTTCATTCCACAAGTGTCGCTTCGCTCTCTCCGGCGCACTTGGCGAGCCGAGGAGGTGAGAGGGATCCTGCGAGCGGGCGCGGGGCAGCGAGTCCGGAGCCGCCGGCCGAGGGGAGGCGCGGGCGGGCTGACTCTCTCTCCCCGGCGCTCCGGCCCCCGCCTCTCCCGCAGCCAGCCGGACCTGCACCCCGCGCTTGCCCCCGCTCCCCCCTCCTCCCCGCCCGGCCCCGCGCGCTCCTCCCCGGCCAGCCCCTGGGCGCGCGGCGCGCTGGAGGCGAACACGGGCTGCTGAGCCGAGCGCCGTGGCCGCCGACCCCCGAGCGCCCCGCGCGGCTCCCTGCATGTGCGGCCCGCGGCGGCTCCCGGCCCCCGGCAGCAGCCCCGGCAGCTTCGGCCGCGCTTCGAGAGGCGGCTGCAGCAGCGGCTCCCGCGGCGGCCCCACGGCCGAGCCCGGGCCGGGAGACGACACGATGCGCCGCGTCCTCCGGCTGCTCCTCGGCTGCTTCCTCGCCGAGCTGTGCGCCCGCGTGTGCCGGGCGCAGGAGCGGGCGGCGGGGCACGGGCAGCTGGCGCAGCTGGGCGGCGTGCTGCTGCTGACGGGGGGCAACCGCTCCGGGGCCGCCGCCTCTGGGGAGGCGGGCGAGGGTGTCTCGGACGCGCCCCCGACCCGGGCGCCCACGCCGGACTCCTGCCGGGGCTACTTCGATGTCATGGGCCAGTGGGACCCGCCGTTCAACTGCAGCTCGGGCGACTTCATCTTCTGCTGCGGGACTTGTGGCTTCCGGTTCTGCTGCACCTTCAAGAAGCGGCGCCTGAACCAGAGCACCTGCACCAACTACGACACCCCGCTGTGGCTCAACACCGGCAAGCCGCCCGCGCGCAAGGACGACCCCCTGCACGACCCCACCAAGGACAAGACCAACCTCATCGTGTACATCATCTGCGGGGTGGTGGCCGTCATGGTGCTCGTGGGCATCTTCACCAAGCTGGGGCTGGAGAAGGCGCACCGGCCCCAGAGGGAGCACATGTCCAGGTGGGCTACCCCCCTCCCCTCGCTCTCCCCTCCCAGCCCCGTGCTCCCTTCTCTCCCCTTCCACCTTTCACCTTCCCTAAGCAAGGCCCCCCCCCCCCCCCCCCAGGCTCTCTGCTGAGGGATGCCACCGGGAGCCAACTTCCATTTGGAGAGGGGGAGCTGGGCTCCGCACAGGTGTGCACAGGAGCGTGTGTGTGTGTGTGTGTGTGTGTGTGTGTGTGTGTGTATTGAGGGGGGGGGGTCTCTCCCTCCCCTCCCTGCCTTGCCACACCCCCTCCCCGAGCGTAAGGTTGCAGCGGACCTTAGGCACACCGCTGGGAGCCCTTGGCCTCCGAGTCTCTGGTTTTGGGGAGCGGTCCACTCTGGGGTTCCAAACACGATAGCCTAGGGGCCGGCGGGCGAGCCTGAGAGAGAGGGAAGGGGTGTGTGTGTGAGAGCCGGAGCTCGCGTGTGTGAGGGGAGGAGGGGGAGGAGGAGGAGGAGGGGAAGCTGTGTGTGCCGCCTGCCACTAGTGCGGCTCGTGGAGAGGAGGCGAGGCGGGCGGAGAGCCCGGGGAGGGCGAGAACAAAAGCCTCGCTTTCCGGAGCTGAGCTGCAAGGTCCTTGGCATCGGGAACTTGCTGCCTGCCTCTAAGGTCTCCCCTCTCTCCTCCCCAACTCCCTGGCTCCGCTTCCCCGTCGCCACCTCCCCCTGGACCCATAGCCCGAGCTGGCGTGGACTTCAAAGCCAGAGCCCCCGCCCCGCGTGGATACTACCTCCCCCACCCCTCCCTGACACCCCGATTCGCCAACTTTCCCGTTTGCCTCCATCGTTATGCAAGTCCCAGCACGAGGAAAGTCGCAGCAGATGGAAGGAGGCATTGGGGGGATTAATGGAGCTATTTGCCTTTTGCTTGTTTTATAAGTGTCTACATGGACTCCCACAGCCCAGTAACTTTGGAGGTGAGGACGCAGCTGCCCGGTTCCCGGGAGAGCCCGGGGGTTGGTGTGAGGTCCCGGCAGGTGGGGTTGGAGAGCGCCAGGCGGCCTGCGCACTGCTGGATGGATGGCTGGCTGGGCGCACGCTCTGTCCTCTTTCCGAGTGTGGGTAACGGAGTTGCCATGCATCTCCGTCTCTCTCCCCCCTCCTTCCCCCTGCACACAGACACATGCACACACACGCACACTTCACACCTCCGCCGGGGCCTGTGTGTGCGCGCGTGTGTATGCATGCGCTGGGGAGCCTGCCTAAAAAATCTGAACAAAGAGCCCCAGAAAAAAACAAAATAGGAGAAGGAGCATCACCACCTCACTAGTAATTATTTCCTATTTGTACGAAGAATAGTATCCCATGACTTCTATTTTTTCTTCCAGAGGGGAGGACTTTGCAGGGGGAGGAGGTATGGGGCGGGGGGGGGGGGGGGGGGGTGGAGAAGTGAAGTTCCTCTCGGGTTGGGTCCGCAGGGAGGTGTGGTGAGGTCTTGAGGAACAGAAATAAGCTTGGAGGGGATGCTGACCTCCCCAAAGAGTAAAGCGCTGGCCCCGCCCACCTCCTGCCACCCCAAGGTGCCAGGTCCCCAGCCCCATGGGCCCGGTGGTTTCACTCCCTGCGGTGCCCGCCATCGCGGTGCATTCTGAGGTCTGCGCTAAGGTGAGGGTGAGGTATGCAGGCAGGACTGCGGCAGCAGTGTCGCCTTGGTAGGGTGAGATTCTCCCAGGCATAGGTAGGCTGCCTTGCAGATGCGAGTTAATTCCTCTGCTGAAATCTTCACCGAGCCCTTTCCTTGCAAACCTGCGCTGAAAGGAGTCCTCCTCAGTGTTGGGGGGGTAGGGGGATTGGGGAGGAGGGAGAGGGGTGGGTGGAGAGGGAACGGGAGAAGGCAAAGTGGGAGGTAGAGCTAACCTTTAGGTACCTATGGGAGAAAGTGACCCTAGCTTCAGCCTCTCTTTGATCCGGGTTTTCCTGTGGAAACCAGGCACCTTAGAGCCCAGCAGGGACTCAACTTCCTAGCAGCACCTTTGCAGCTCTACTAGGGGGCCAAAGGATCACTCCAGCTCAGAGTGTAGCTGCCACGTTCTTCTGCTAGTATCAGGAAAAGTCTGCTAGAAGGTGGGATCCGGGGGTACCCTGTCTTCTGTAACAGCATGACTATAGGCTCTCCTGGTGATATATGCATTTTGGGAATTCCAGAATGGAGAGCAAGTGCATACACCTGAAGAGAATGAGTTGATTTTTTTTTCTCCCCTGGCAGCTTCCCAGGTGTGGTTTTCAACCTTGGCTGCTGTTTAGGTTCACCTGGAATGCTATTAAAAAAAAAAAAAAATCTCTACCTTGGGCCTCGCCCTAGCCAAAACCTTTAGGGTAAAGACCTGAATGTCTGTACATTGGTAAAGCACTCGGGGTTTTACAGTGCTCTGCCAATCACTGCTAAGGAATAGGCAATCACATTTGCTCAGTGCAGTTCAAGGTTCTGAGTGTCCAGCACTGCTCTAGGGTGTGTGTGTGTGTGTGTGTGTGTGTGTGCAAACATCCCTATAGTTCTTACAATTATCCTGTGAGACAGGTGCTATTTAATTCCCACTTACAAAGTTGGGTGGCTTGCCCAAGGTCACACAGCTACAAAATGGTGCAGCGTCTACTCCCCCGGTTTCCACTGTGTCCGGGGCAGATGTTTTCTGTTGGGGTGAGCATCAGAGTTGGAGGGAGCTTCCTAAAATGCACATTCTTGAGATCTATCTTGAGAGAGTCTGAATCAAGAGGTCTGGGATGGGCCCCCCAACATTTGCATTTAACAACTTTGAGAATGACTGTTCTTGGGTTTAGGAAAACTAGAATTTTTACAAGGCTGGGATAAATGAATCAATCCAAGGTGACTCCCTTATTTGCCTTCTGTTGCTTGTTTTCTGCATGTAGGTAGCCTTAATATGTATTTCTGTGGTGCTGAGGCTGCCTCAAGTCCCCTCCAGATGCACCCTGGGCTGCTTATTCAGGGAATCGTTTTAGTCCCAGCCATGGACTCATTAGCTTGCAGGGGCTCAGGGATGCTTGGGTGGGGCGGACATGCCAAGGCTTGGCACCAGCAGGTGGCTTCCAGGTGAAATTAATGTGCTGGCCACAGCCTCTTAATTAGTTCTGTCTCGGGCCGTGAGGGTCACTGAGATGAGGGATTTGTTCTCATCTTATCTATAAGAACCTCCCCTTCAAAGACTAGAGCATATCACTGCTCCCATGTCACGAACTGCTCTTGGTGGCCAGCACGCTTGTGTTTTCCCAGAAGAGGCATCTGTGATGTCAGTTTTTAGGCCTGTAGTCCTGCCTGGGCACACTGCCTGCTTACTTCTGGGCTCATTAGGACTGGAAGCAGGAAAAAGATAGTAATTTCAGGAGGGGTGCTTTGCACTCGATTTTGTAAGAACCATACAGATGCTCATTCAGCAGCTGTAACAGCAGCTACATTCAACCACTATTTAGTGGAAAAAGTGGCTGCAAATGGCCAGCTCTGGTTACCCAACCATGCAGACTTGTTTTGTTTGGTCTGCAAAATATTTCTATGTATATACTTATATATTTTTAAAGTTTTTTTTAAATTGTGAAACATTTTAAACCTACAAAAACTTGAAAAACGAATCAGAAGGAACTTCAATAGACCCTTTATCTAGACCAGGTTTCTTATTCTGGGCACAACCGGAACTTGGGGCTGGATAATTCTTTGTTGGGGGCTGTTGTGTGCCCTGCAGGATGTTTGGCAGCATCCTTGGACTCTACCCACTAGATGCCAGTAGCATCTACTGCACAGCCCAGTCATGAGAGGAAAACACTCTCAGACATAGTCAAATGTCATGTAGGGGCAGACTCATGACTGAGAACTACTAATCTAAACTAAACACTTATTAGTATTTTGTCATATTCGCTTTATTGTTAATCTCTTTCTCTTCAAATATTTCTTCCTTATTCCTTCTCTCTCTACATCCCTTCTTTCCCCTTTGTTTTATGGCTGAAGCATCTGAAAATAAGTTGCAATGAGGTACTTTGTCCCTAAATATTTCATCTTGGATCTCCTAAGGAAAAAGACATTTTTTTTTTTTACTTCACAATTCCAGTAATCACATCCAGGCAAAACAAAAAAATCTTCATAATATCATCAAATATCCAATCATATTAAAATTTTCCCAGTCATACTAAAATATGTCTTTTAGAATTTGGTGTTTAAAACCATGATCCAGTCAAGACTCATTGAACTGGCTGCAAAATCTCTTTAGTCTCTAGTATAGAGGTTGTTTTAAAACCAACGTAGAACCAATTTTCAATGTTTAAAATCCCGGATATTTCACACAGAAATTCAGATTGAGAAATTGGTAGGTCTGGCCATTCTGGATGTGCATGTTCCCATGGCAACTATTGGTTGCTGCTGAGTGATGATTGCCCCATTTAGGAAAGTCTCCAGTTCACCTCAGTAGCCATGCCCACCCAGTTCACTTAGTGATGTGACCTGCAGTCCCTGGAAACTGATCTTAACAGCATGGCTCAAGTCAGATGGCTCCAGGTTCAATCCCAGCTTGGCCACTTACTAGCTGTGTGACCTTGAGAAAGTTACTTGACTTCTCTGAGTCTCAGGTTCTTGACTATAAAATGAGATAATTATAATCTTTATGTAATAGGTTTGGGTGAGGATTCATTGAGACCAGGTTTGGAAAGCACAGGGCCTGTCCATATGGTCACTACTGAGTGACTATTACCCTTCTATAATCATTCTTGTTATTGGAGTTTGGTATTTTTTAATATATTTTTATTGATTTCAGAGAGGAAAGGAGAGAGAGAGATAGAAACAACAATGATGAGAAAGAATCATTGATCAGCTGCCTTCTGCATGCCTCCTACCGGGGATCGAGCCTGCAAACTGGGTTCGTGCCCTTGACGGGAATCAAACCCAGGACCTTTCAGTCCATAGGCTGACACTCTTTCCACTGAGCCAAACTTGCTAGGGCTTGGAGTTTTCTATCTCTTGTTTACTGAAAGGGATAATGTTGTAGTCTGGAACTCAGTTCTTGCCTTTGCTCTGCTATGTCTATTTAGCTGAGTGACACTGGCCAAGTCTTGAAACTTCTCCAGATTTGTATTTAATCTTAGCAGGAGGGGGGCAGGTTCAGAATAGGAGAGAAAATCTACCTACAACTACAAAAATGCATTGCAAATTGTTGGTCTAGGACCTATGTAATGTTGAACCCTTGCCGTTTTTGAAAAACCTGGCTTTGCTATTTTGCCATAAGCTTGTGTGCAAATTCTCATTCATTTTCACGTTGCTCCCCAGGGAGGTAGGCCCTATGGTGATCTGCCTTTTAAGACTCAAAGATTGCTTTCCAAGAGGGTGAACAAGCCTCTGGTGCATGGCTGGGTTGGATTGGACTTCAAACTCAGTGTGTGGTCAGAGCACAGGTCCTTGACCTTAGAGCACAGACATGCAGGACTTCAGGCTTCTCAGATCACAAAGAAGTACTCGATCACAAAGAAGTACTCGATGCTCTGCAGATCCCAAACATGCATCGGAGCCAGTTCAAGGAGCCACTGTAAGATCAAGACTAGCAATGTGTTCTGCGTGTGCCCTTGGCAGGGCCAGTGCTCTTGGAGGAGGTACTGATGAGAAATGACCTTGGGGGCAGGAACGCGTGTTTGAAGCTCTCTACACTTGAAACCAGTGGGGAACACATGGCATTATTTTGCTTCCCTTCAAACAGAATCAGAAATCCAAGTACAGATCATAGTGTCCTGTGTATATTTCAAACATGCTTCAGAAGAGCTGAAGTCTCTTGCAAAGAAATGGCATCAAGTAATAAATGTCCCTTCTTCCCTTGACTTTTCTCTCTTCTTCTAACTTTCCTTCAACTCTCCCGTCTTCCCCAGGCTGGGGAAGGCCATCCACGCACATACTGTTGATCACATAAAAGTCTCTCAAGTTATTTTTCCTTGCAGGACATGGTTGCTTCTCTTTGGGCACTAAGTTCTTGCATTTTAAAATCACCATCCTTGGGGTAAAGTCGACACAATAACATGCACACACTTTAAGTTGATAGTTGGATGAGCTTTGACAAATGTCTACAGTGTGTAACCACTATTCCAGAAAGTTATCTCATGCCCATGGCTCTGGCATTCTTGAAAAAAAAAAAAGATGCTTCTGGAGCAAGGGGAAATATGCAGGAATCCTATTCAAGTATTTAAGTGTCAGAACATAATTTAGATTCTAAAGACCCCCTTGAAGCTATGAAGCAAGAAGCTGGGACTCTGAGCTATGTTCCACTGCAATTGAAAAGAAGAGAGATGCAGCATATTTTTTTTTTTTTTTTTTTTTTTTTTTTTTTTTTTTTTTTTTTGTTATTGTTGCTCCTAAAATAGGCCAAGCTCATTGCCACTTTGGCTCGGCTCAAATTCTCTATCTGTTGGACTTCACATGGCTGGCTCCTCCTGATCGTTCAGGTCTCAGCTCAGATGTCATCTTTGAGAAGCTGTCTCGACTATCCAAGCTTAGTTACTGCTGTCCCTCACCCCTGCTGCCCATCCTTCAGTGTTACTTGCTTTGTTTCACATTATGGTCTAAAATTACTAATTTACTGTTTTACTAGTTTATTATCTGTCCTTCCATTACTCTTCATAAGGAGTGCAAGGACACTAACAGTCTTTTCACTGGCCCATCCTGAGCGTCTAGAACAGTATCTGGTGCATAGGGGTTCTGGTTTCTAAATGTCCTGGTTTACATGACATCAGAAAGTAGTTCTCATTCATTCATTCATCCATCCATTTTCTTTTAAATATATTTTTATTGATTTTTACAGAGAGGAATTGAGAGAGATAGAGAGTTAGAAACATTGATGAGAGAGAAACATCAGCTGCCTCCTGCACACCTCCCACTGGGGATGTGCCCACAACCAAGGTATGTGCCCTTGACCGGAATCGAACCTGGAACCTTTTAGTCTGCAGACCGACGCTCTATCCATTGAGCCAAATTGGTTTCAGCATCCATCCATCCATTTTCTTATTCATATATTCAATAGTGTTTATTAAGTATCTATGGTATACTGTGTTGAGAGCTATCACAATCCCTGCCCCCCACAGAGCTAACAATCAAATGACAGGAGACAAGTCACACAAGTAAATCTACAAGTAAATTGATACTAAGCTGAACCTCATGAAATTGCCAATATTCAATCAACGTTGACCTCAAACATGGCAATATTTCAACATAATTGTTCTGTTGTAGTTTCTCCCACAAGGTACCTGTATTAATTAGCCAGGGTTCCCCAAAGAAACACAACCTATAGTACTTATACATAAAGATATTTCTTATATGGAATTGCCATTGACAAATCCAAAATCTGAAGAGCCAAGGTTCCCAACGGTTTGAGTCTGAAGGCCAGCAGGCTGCTGTAGTCCCAGGAGGAGCCTAGTCTCAAACTGGAGCTCATGAGATGGGAACATTCTCTCTTACTCCTTAGGGCCCAGCCTTTTGTTCTATTCATGCCTTCAACTGATTGGGTAAGACCGACGAACATTATGGAGGACAATCTGCTTGACTCACTCTACCAATTTAAATGTTAATCCCATGCAAAGGCACACTCTCAGACACATCCAGAATAAAGTTTGACCAAATATTTGGGCACCCCACGCTCCAGTTATGTTGACCATACAATTTACCACTCCAGTACCTTTAGGATCTTGCTACTTAGAGTGTGGCCTGTGGACCAGCAGCATTTCTATCACCTGGGAGCCTGAGCAGAATCTCAGATCCTGCTTTGATTTATTGAAACACAATCTGCATTTGAACAAGATCCCTAGGTAATACTAATGTACATTAAAGTTTGAAAAGCATCCACACTCTGTGCCACAAATAAATGCCAAATGTTTGAGAATTCGGCTTGCAGCACATGGTTGGTTCTTGCCATTGTGTAATTCATTAAAATTTTTGACACATCCCTATTTATAACATTTTTTTGTAGCATGCACCCCAATATATGCCACATTTGTTTTACCTATACACATACCAGTGAATAATTATTAGGTGTATTATAAAGTATATGAAGGACAGAGCTGAAGGTGAAATAACTTTTAAATTTGTCACTAATCATGATGACTTCCTGCAGTAATTAGCTACAATCTCAGAGCATGATACAAATGGAGGATGAAGTTCATCATTAATAAATAAATCCACATTTTGATTATTCCTCATGAGAGTTTTAATTATTTTGGGCTGACTTCATGTTGATCTAAATAAACCATCATTATTTTAACCCTGTGAGAAGCTGTTGACAAGTGGGGGAGAGTCAACTCTATTGTTTTCTTGTACTTTGCTTCCTCAGTATTTTTTTTTCCAGGCTTGTTTTGTTAAGAGGGATGTTTTAAAGTGACATGTCTCCTTACTGATGGTTAGCTTAGTTAAAACTCTATAATTTGGCCCAGCTGGTGTGGCTCCATGGTTGAGCATCAATGTCAATCTGTGAACCAGGAGGTCACTGTTTGATTTTTAATTAGAGCATATGCCTGGGTTTCGGGCTTGATACCCACTAGGGGGCATTCAGGAGGCAGCTGATCAGTGATTCTCTCTTATTATTGATGTGTCTATCCCTCTCTATCTCTCCCTTCCTCTTTTTGAAGTCAATAAAAAAACACATTAATATAATAGATAATTTATCTGCCTATCCCCTTTAGAGGTGCACAACTGCAATACAGGCTTTTGCCTCATTTGGTCCAAGATTCCTGATTCTCACCACCTGATGGGGGCATTCCAACGGAGGACACCAGCATCAACACATATATCAAATAGATTTCTCATTTTAAAGACCATATATAGAGATTCTCATATTTCCTCCCCCAGTGGCAAATCATCTGCAGTCCCTGGACCCTGGAGCGAGGGAACCGCACCTTGAAGACTCCTTGTCCAGGGCAGGGAGACCTCTAAGAATCATGGTCTCTGCTGCATGCTCTGAGAAGGGCTGCCTAGGGGAGAAGTGTCTTTGGCTTTGGGGCTAGATTTTCATGGGTTTTGGTATTCAGGAGAAGCCCAGGGGATCTAGAGATGGCCAAGTTCATGGTACCTGTCCTGATTATTACTTTGCTATCCTCTGGAAAGCCTGAGTATCTTGGAATTTTTTATTTTATTTTTATTTTTGGAGGGGAGGAAGACTTTTTAGAGGATCTGGTGTAAGCGATGGCTTCTTGTTCCAGAACAATGCACACATAATATTTCCTTTCAATTCCTGAAGGGTACAGAATTCCCCTGAAGCTCATGATGAACCTGTTTAGAAGTGAAAAGGGCAAATTAGGTTTGGGAGACATCTGCTCTTGGTCTCAAAGGTTCCTGCGCAGCAGCCCCTTTCCAGTTCAGATCCTGGCAACTGCACAGAGGCGAGAAAGGGCCTGGCCTCTGATCTCAGGACACTCAGATTTGCATCCGAGCCCTCTGATGATTAGCTGGGTTAACTTGGGCAGCTTTTTATTCTCTAAAATGAGTTTAATAATCCTCACCTCGTCAACTGTCATCCTTATGTTGACCTTGTCTGTCCCTTAGATAACGGAACTCTTTCCTGTCTCAGGGCCTTTGTATTTGCTGCTACCTCTGCCTGGAATTTTTTTTTTTTTTTAATTTGAATCTTTTTGTGACCAACTCCTTTGCATCATTCAGAGCTCAACTCAAATGTTACCTCCTCAGAAAGTCTTTTCCTGATCTCCCCATCTCTCTCTCTCTCTTTCTTTCAGTTTATTTAGAATTTTTAAAGAAGTGTGCAATTCAGTGGTTTTTGGTATATTCATAAAGTTGAGGACACATCACCACCATCTAATTCTAGAACATTTTCATCACCCTAAAAAGAAACCCCTCAGTCATTGGCAGTCACTTGCCATATCCCATAAAAATCCACCATCCTAACCATTTTAATTTGTACAATTCATTGCATTTTCACATCTAATCATCATAACTCTCACATTCCTGAACATTTTATTACTCCAAACAGAAACTCCATATAGAACAGTCACTCCCCAGTCCTCTCTCCCTCATCTCCTGGCAATCTCTCTGTCTCTACAGATTTGTTCTATTTCATATAAACGAAATTATACAGTATGTGGCTTTTTGTGTCTGACTTCTTTCACTGAGCATAATGTTTCCAAGTTTAATTCATGTTGTTGCAGATATCAGCACTCCATTTTTCATGGCTGAATAATATTCCACTCCCTACAACCCATTTTGCTTATTCATTCATCTCTTGATTTGGGTTGTTTCTGCTTTGGGGCCATTGTGAATAATGCCACCAAGCACCAGTTTCTCTTGATCACGTTACACTTTTCTACTTATTTAATTCTTGTAGCCCATGTATATTTATTTAACACACATGTTTGTATTTTCTCCTCTAGAAAATAAGCACCAGAGGCAGCGGTCTTGTCTGCCTTGTGCACTGCTGTTTCCCCAGGACCCTGGTTAGTGCCTGACACAGAGTGGGCAATAAATAAGTGTTGAGTGAACGACTGACTGAATGAATAGGAGCTATTGTTATTGTCTTGTCTCCTAGCAGACTCAATCTTTTCCTCTAATTCACGTGGGTGTCTTGCTGTGTTGTCCTGTGTCTCTCTCACATCTGACATTTTTCACCAGCTGTGGTTCCAGGCGGCTGCGAGCTGGGGGAATGGTTGCTCACAGGGCAATGGGACAATGGTAAGTGGAAGGCACTTGAAACATTGCTGGGGCCCCAGGTTCTATGTTTTCTCTCCATCCCCAACTACTGATGAAGAGGGGCCCTAGTATGGGGTGTGTACGGATTACACTACATCCTTCACAGCTGCAGGAAAGCCCATGCACACAGTGTTCAGGGCTGTGGATACAAATTCTCTCATTCAAATCCCTGTGCTACAACTTACTGGCTGTGTGACCTTGAGCTGGTTAATTCACCTCTCTGAGCCTTGGTTTACTTATCTACAAAGAAGGAGTAATGATCCTCATAAGGTGTTTATAAGCTGCTTACTTGAATTAAGGCATGTAACGTGATTAGCATGGTAAGTACTCAATAAATAGTAAGTATTCAATAAATGTTATTTGTTACTAATAGGGGCCATTGCTGTACATGAAGTGTTGGCATCTATTTAGATATAAGGGGAGACTCAATCTATGGGGTGCAGATATATTACATATAGTCATCATTTAGTCCTCTCAACAACACTGTGAAGTAGCTGATACTGCCAGTACACAGGTATTGTGGGAAACTAGTGAGCTGTTCTGCATGAAGTCCTACGTGCCCTCTAATTGCACTGCTCTTATTTACTTACTTGTGTCTTCCCCCCCGCCTCATCTCTAACTAGAATGGCGGTTCCATGCAGTGAAGGATCTTGTCTTCTGTTTGCAAGTACAGCGCTCAGAGCACAGCAGATGCCAATTGTTGTATTATATTTTGAATGAACAGACTTCAATTCTTTCCTCTTTCAGGGCTCTTGCAGACGTCATGAGGCCGCAGGGCCACTGCAACACCGACCACATGGAGAGAGACCTCAACATCGTGGTCCACGTGCAGCATTATGAGAACATGGATACCAGAACCCCCATAAATAATCTTCGTAAGTAGCGCCGTGTGATCCATTTCCAGTCCCACTTGGGGACCAAGGCAGTGGTCACACTTCCAGACTTCTTGGTGTGTGTTTGGGTCCATTAAGAGCTCCTCTTCGCTGATAGGATAGACGTTTTATTTCATCTCTCCTGAATGAAACTGTGTGGCGTCCTCAGAGTTTACTTAGTTTCTTTCTCTGTGAAAGAGTGATTCACTCGGTTGAGTTCTCAGGCTTGGTTCTTCTGTTAATTAACAGACCACTTGGTGGGCTCATCTTGGCTGGGTACTTAGCTAACCAGCAGATTACTTGGTTGGTTCATTGTAGGTAGTTAATCTGTTAGCCAATGACCCATTTTGTTGGCTTTTCTTCTGTTAAAATCCCTGGGTAATTTGCTAAGCGATGGTCCGTTTGCTTATTTGTCTGCCTCCTAAGGTAGACCAGTTGTGACTTTTAGGTTTTATACTGTTTTCAATGAACAGATACTAGTTCAGAAGAATTAGATCTATTTTTCATAAAACTAGAGTTTCATAAAAATAATCCACAAACTATTGATACTTTGTTGTGGGTGTGTTTGCGTGTGTGAGTGCTCTTGCACCTTTGTGTGTTGGGAGTTATAGTGATGTTGTTTTGGGGTGTGTACGTGTGATTCAACAGTAGCAAATTCCATTCTGTTGTTCTTTCAAGAAAAGTTGCATTTGGTATTGTGTTTTATTCTCTAGCAGATGGAGCCTACTTGGGGATCATGGTATGCCTCTAAAGATTTTCTTTTCTCCCAAAGGTCTGTATATAAAACATATGATATATTATGGATTTGATTCACTGACTAATGGGAGCAGGGAAAAATAGGATTAATTTTTTGACAATAGTGTACTATCTATAGTGGTTATTCCTAGTAATTATGCTTTCAAGATCCCCCCCCCCCCCCACACACACACGCACACACACACACTAAAGTGATGTAGTGGGTTTGGTTTCAAATAAAAGTCAGACAATTTAAAGGATGCATTTAGTTGTGGCTGGAGGTTCTTAAAAACAGAAATGGTTCTGTCATTGAAAATCTTATAATCTGGGCTACCTTCACTGAAGCTCTGCTAGGAGCTGCATTGGTGTTTTATTTGTTGAATCATAATTTAGGACTGTTAGGTTACAAATTTTTATTGATGTGTAGAGGAATACGTCTGTATTTGACATAGGTGAGGTGAATTCTCTGGTTCTGCATGGTGATAATTTTTCACGGCCTTGGAAATGTTACAGTACATTCACAAAGTCAATGTTTACATGGTTCGAAAATGGGTACCAAGTAGAATGTCTTAGGCTTCATTGTTTTAAATAATTCAACATTATTTATTCATGAACCAGGTCATAAAATGGTATGAGAAAAGCCACATTTTAGAGCAAAATATACCAGCAGCTGGAAGTTTTATGGTCACATCTCACAGCCATAAAAGATATGTTATATTGCACAAACTCTGACACGGCAATTGCTGTGTCCAATTCTGGCTTCGATGGAAATGACAGCATCCTTTTAGATGGCACAGGAAATAAGCTGAACCTACGTGTCTGTGGATCTTGAACTTCATATGTGGGTGAACGTGATCATGGCATAGACAGAGCTGACATGGGGCTATAAAAGGTGACTGTTAGGTTTCTTGTGTGACATTCCAATCTTTAGGATGATTTTTGAATCAGCACTCACATGAAATAACAAACTTACTGAAATCATCCACATTTCATCATTCCTTTAAGTGAAGGGCAGGACACATCAATGAATCTTGCTTAATAAGGGACTTTTATTTTAAAGTTGCACTGAAGTAAATGATTGCTTAGAAATGGGTGTCCAGGCATGGAGTAATTCAGAAATCTCTTATAACAGGCTAACTTGGTTTATTTATAATTCTTGCTTTTAGTCTATATCAACCTCTCAGTAAACAGTAATCTTTTCTACTAAGAAAAAAAATGTGTCTTGTAATATTCTACAGGATAGAACTTAGGGGAGAATTTCAGGTATAATGTCACAAACATTGTATTCTCACAAGAATTACCATAAATGTTAATTTCATATAATTCTGCTGGGTTGATTTAATCCTTATTTCCTAGAATTCTAGGAATTATTTGGAAAATAAGATACATATAGCTTTCCCACAGGTTTACATTAATAAGTTTAATTTATATAATGAATCCAGTAGTTGGTAGTAATGATAGGCTTTCTTATAATGCCTTTATCTTTTTATTGACTTACTAGAGGCATGCCTAGTCTGCACCCTTTCCAATCTAGGACCCCTCAGACATCCCTCTCACAATTCAGGACTGCTGGCTCCCAACTGCTCACCTGCCTGCCTTCCTGATTGCTCCTAACTACTTCTGCCTGCCAGCCTGATCACCTCCTAAACACTACACTGCTAGCCTGATTGATACCTAACTGCTTCCCTGCCAACCTGTTTGCCCTTAACCGTCCTCCACTTCAGGCCTGGTCATCGCTAACTGCCTTCCCCTGCAGAGCTGGTCCCCCCCAACTGCTGTCCCCTGCAGGCCTGGGTCTCCCCACCCAACTGCCCTTCCCTGCAGGCCCGGTCACCCCAACTTCCCTGCTCTACTGGCCTGGTCCTTCCTAACTGCCCTCTCCTGCTGGCCTGATTGCCCACAACTTCCCTCCTCTGCAGGCCTGGTCCCTTCCAACTGCCCTCCCCTGCTGGCCATCTTGTGGTGACTATCTTGTGTCCACATTGGAGCAGGATCTTTGACCACATAGAGGCAACCATCTTGTGTGTTGGAGTGATGGTCAATCTGCATATTACTCTTTTATTAGATAGGATAGAGGCCTGGTACATGGGTGGGGGCCAGCTGGTTTGTCATGAAGCATGTCCTAGATTAGGGTGGAGGTTCCTTTGGGACGTGGGGCAGCCTGGGCCTGGGGCCCTGGTATTGGGATTTATTTATCTTCTACAATTGAAACTTTGTAGCCTGGAGCAGAGCCAAGCCTCCTGCTTGCTCTGTGGCGGCAGCCATTTCTGTTGGGATTTATTTATCTTCTTTAATTGAAACTTTGTAGCCTTAATCAGAGGCCAAGGCAGGCCAGGGAAGGCAGAAAGCTTGGCTTCCTCCATAGCTGGGGACAACCCTAGCCTTCTGCTCTCTCCAGCTCCATGGCTACCACCATTTATGTTGGGATTTATTTATCTTCTATAATTGAAACTTTGTAGCCTTGAGCAGAGGCCAAGGCAGGCCAGGGAAGGCAGAAAGCTTGGCTTCCTCCATAGCTGGGGACAACCCTAGCCTTCTGCTCTCTCTAGCTCCATGGCTACCACCATTTATGTTGGGATTTATTTATCTTCTATAATTGAAACTTTGTAGCCTCGAGTGGAGACCTGGGCCTGCCAGGGTGTGTGGAAAGCTTGGCTTCCTCCATAGCCAGGGAAACTCAAACCTTTTTCCTGCTCCCTCTTTGGCCACAGCCATCTTGGTTAGGGTTAATTTGCATACTTGCTCCTGATTGGCTGGTGGGCATGGTTTATGGGTGTAGCAGAGTGATGGTTAATTTGCATATCACTCTTTTATTAGATAGGATAGAAGCTATTTACATATTATAGACAAAGGAAAAAATTTGCATGTTCAGAAAAAATGATTTTTTAGTTCATTAAGAGGATAGGAATAGATGAGTTATATTTATCCATTATTAGGGGTTTAAGAAGCTAACCACTAACCCAACCTCACTTTGAATGATAGAGAACTAGGAAATAACAAATTTATTCTGATAACTGCAGAGTTAGACCAGCTCTTGGTGCCGGAATTATAATAGAATGAATTTATTGAGTATAAAAGTTTTTTTTTTTATATTATAGAAGCTACAGAGATTTACTATTACAAAAAATGGAAAGATGTCTGCTTGTGATATACCAAGAAGGGGACACATCAGGCTACTTTCAAGGTGTTCTTCACTAAGGATCCAAGTTACCAGATTTTACTGGGAACTCAATAGTCCCAACTTAAATATTTTCATTTCTATTCAATCACTCAACATTGCTTTAAGAGAATATGTAATCATCTCCATCTATTTCTCCTCATCTTCTTAATGTTAATGCCAGGTCACTTTCTGGTCTTTCCTTTAAGTTTGGGCCAAATGCTAAGGGAATCAGTGTAGATGTCAGATATTTAGAAGGTGTGGGGAGTGGAAAAGGACTAGTGTGAAGTCAACTAGGGAAGAGAAAGCTTTAATTTGGGGACTTTTTTTTTTTTTTTTGCCAGCTTTTCTTTATAAATTTTCTGTGGTTGATTTTTCCTGTGATAGGACTTGCCTCTTTATCTGAAGATGGATTTTTCTTCAGCCAGTGCTGTTCATGTTCTTTCCAGGCATTCAGTGACATTGTCTAAAAATATTTAGTCTTATAATCAAAAGGGCTTTGACCTCTTTGATGAACAGGATGTAGATTCAGATGAGATAGTGATTTTCCACCAAATGCTCCTTGGCTTCTGTGTAATTATAGTTTGCTTTTGAAGGCATGTGCTATGAATGGACTCTGTCTCCCCCACCCCAGCCTCCCTTCCGGCCAATGACATCACACTCCCCCTTTGAGAGAGCAGAGTAAATACAGGTCCCCTCAGTGTCAAGGATGGGAGATGTGAGTGAGGGACTATGGACACAAGGAAAAATTTTGCATGTTCAGAAGAAATTATTTTTTATTTCTGGATCAATGTTTCTTAACTCCTTTGTGTGAATAGCACACTTTAAACTTTATTGATTGATTTGGGAGAGAGAAATTTGTTGTTCCACTTATTTATGCATTCATTGGTAGATTCTTGTATGTGCCTTGACCGATTGAACCTGCAACCTTGGTGTATCTGGATGATGTTCTAACCAACTGAGCTACCTGGCCAGGGCAGCACACTTATTTTTTTGAAATAAAATTTTAATTTTGAAATAATTTTATATTTACAGAAAATATGTAAAGAGAGTACACAGAGCTCTGCATATTCCATATCTTACATTACTAGGTACACCTGTGAAAACTAAGAAATCAATATGAGCACACTATTTTTAGCTGGAATGGAGATATTTGAATTCCACTAGCTTCTTCACTAATGCCTTTTTGCTGTTTCAGGATTCAATCCAGGATACTACATTATATTTAGTACAGTAAACTTGGTAGTAGAATTTTGGTTATGCTGCATTGTTTAATGAGGTAGTAAAGACTAGAAACACTACTAAACAAGGAAACAGCAATTACAATGCCTTTATTGCCACTGTATAAAAAAAAGGCCACCCGGTGTCTATAAATGCATCCACATAAAATCATTCACCTGGCCAGTGTTGGAATGGAACCAGTGGTGTGACTGTGCTCTTCCTCATACACCCATGGGACAGGCTCCATGATTGTAGGGTTGATGTTACACTGTTTATTTTACAGCCTAATCTGAGTAAGTGAGGCCTCCCCCCAAACTAAGGAGAAATGCTGACTTGATATTTTAGGTCACAGAATCCATCAGGAAGACCAGGCTATGATTTCAACCTCCCCCCCCTACTCTGCCAGGATCATTCCCAGGTGGGCTAACAAGGAACCAGATGAAAAGCAGACCCGCGGTTTAATTTTCTGAAGATATTGCACAATTTGTATCTAGGGCCAGATGAATTTTCGTTCTTTTGTCCGTATTTACCAAGGCACTAGGATATCCTAGACTTCACTTTTGGAGAGACTGGTAGGAATATTTTCAAATATATATATTTTTTAAATTGGGGGGAATATCCTAATCAGGAAAGGCAAAAGGGTAAATGTAGATAAGAGTGTATAAGAGTAAAAATCATGTAAGATAGTGTAATATTAACTATAATTTAGCATTTTAAACCCCCAACACATCGAATCTTCAAAACCTTATTAGGCTAATACCATTATTTTTACCAACACAGGATGGGAAACTGAGGCTCAGAGAGGTTAGATGGCTTATTCAAAGTTCATACAGATACTAAGTGGTGGAGCTTGGATTTACACAGAGTAGGTAAGACCCCAAGGTTGGTATCTGTAAACACTGCACTACACGACCTCTCTTTGTGGTACAGCTGTTTGCAATATGCGGAGCGAACCGAAAGATCTATCTGCACATTAGGAAAGAGCTGTTTCCAAAATGTACTCCAGGGTACCTACTGTCTTGTGATGACTTCTCTCTCAGGTGGAATAATAAGTAACATTTATTGAGCATTTGCTGCTTGCCGGGCATTGCCAGCTAAAGCTTTGAAGGTATTAGCTCATTCATACTCAGAACAACTCTCAAACAGCCTGGCTCATTCCCACCTCAGGGTCTTAGCACTTGTTGCGCTTGCTGCCTACCGCACAGTGCTCCCTTTCACAGCTCACCCCCATTGCCACCTCATTAGAGAGGTCTTCCTTGTCTACCTCTGACCTCCAATTTTCCCCCATATCCTGTGGCTTTCTTCATAACTTTTGTTGTTTCTGATATTGTCATACTCATTATTTATACCTCTTCCACCACAATGTAAACTTCTGGAGAACAAATGCTTTGTATTGTTACAACTGCACCCCTTACAGCGGGAACTAAGCTAGCTCATTGCAGCAGCGCCATAAATTTTTGTCCAATGAGTAAAAATCCCACTGAAGAGGTATCATTATTCCTGTTTAGGAAGGAGAAAACTGAGATTCATGGAAATTAAAAAAGGGATCTAACATGATGGCTGAGATTTACTTTAAAATCTCCAGGAAAATATAAAATCGAGGGGAATGGTAAATGAAACAAAATGAGGAAAATACTATTGCAGCCAGTGGCCAAATAGAATTATTCTGTTCTATCTTTGGGTATATTTAAAAATACCCACAATAAAATAAAAAAATCAAAGAACTTGTCTATGATATCATAATTAATAAATAAAGGAGCCAGGATTCAAACCCAGGTCTGTCTGACTCCATAGCCGGGATGCACATGGGTTATCTTCTGGTGAATGTCCAGGCTCAGGAGGGATGTGGATCAGGGACTTCAGTAGGTGGCGTGGTTAGAGGCAGAATCCCTATCTTTTCTGTCCTTCATTTGCTCAGTCTCTGTGTCCTTCAGTTTATATGATCCAGGGAGAGAAACTGATTGGTTCTGACCAGCCAATGGCCTGACTTGCTCTGGATCAGCTGTCTGACCTTGGTTCAATCGGTTGGGTGTGGTGCAGACTCTCAGGACTACAGTGGGACAGGTTTTGCAACACGGTCAGAAAGGTTGCATTTGTTTCATTCATTCCTATATCTCCAGTGCCTAGAAATTACAGAGTCCCATGGATGTTTATCGAGTGAACAAATGCAAGCATACATGAGTGAAGCTCTAGCCAAGTTCCGTAAGAAGCCTGGTGGAACTCATTAGCAGGACCTTGGGATTTTGAGTTTGAGGGAACTTGGCTAATTCCAACTCACGTGAGGCTTTAACTTTCTTCTGTGAAGCCTCAGCTACCAACACTCTTGTTTTTCTCCCCACAGTTGGGCAGGCTAGCTGTTCCATTTGAAGATCTCTGACTGTAATAGTGTTGGCTCATGGGTCAGTAAGTTATAAGATAAGTAAGAGTTAGAGGGAGGATCTGTACTGGATCAGCTAAATACATTTGTAGGTTCATTGCAGTAGTCTGACTTGATTGTGCTTTTAGATCAAGAATTCTGGTTTTCTCTTTAAGTAGTCAGTGTCATAGGCGAGTCTCTGACATGTGGACAATGTTCACTAAATATGTCCAATATGTCTTTGAAATAGTACAACAAGAGAATGAGAGATATGGGCTATGGGAATAGAAATAATGAGACTGGGTATCTTCTCTATCACCTATTAGCTGTGAAATTAATTTAATTCTCTGAGCCTCAATTTTCCATTCTATAAAAGGAGTAAAATAATATTTCCCTTACAAGATTGTTGCGAGGATTAAATGAATGAACAGATAGAAAGAACTTAGCATGATGCCTGGTGACATCAGTGTTGGTGGTTGCTATTATTATTTGTGGAGTGAGTGAACATTAGTGCTAAAGTGGTCTGTCCACCAGGGGACAGTGGCCCACATCAGCATGAATTCACTGTGCAGTTGTCTTCACAGTGGAAATGTTTTCATTCTGTGTGCCAGCCGACAACACAAGTTGTGTGTGTGGTATGTGTATTTGTTACTACTAATGTTTTTGATGCAAATGAGATCTGAAGAAACTGTCCATTTCTTCCCAAGGAAATCGCTCTCATGGAGCAGCTGTCCCATTCTTAGCCATTTGTTCCTCTCCTCTGTTTTTCTTTTAATCCCATTAAAAACCCATGAACTTTAGTTTTGCTAGGAATATTTTAATATTTTATTTACCCTGGAAGACCAGGCCAATAGGAACCCGTGAGGCTTCTTACATGTGTTGTATTTCTACCCAGAAAATGAGGTGTGTATGTGTGTGTGTGTGTGTGTGTGTGTGTGTGTGTGTAAACATGCAAGCAGAGCTTGTAAAAGAAAAGAAAAATCACCACTCTCTGAAAGACTCTTCTAAAAAATTGTTACTAATGCTGGCCACATGACATTGCCTAATTAGATTTACATTGCCTTTGCAAAGTTTTTGCCACCAGCTGCAGGACTATTTGTAAAGAAAGCCTAAGTGCTCATCACAGTGTCTGGTTTCACTTAAAAGATGCCAAGTTCTGCTCCTTGCACACTTGGACAGAGTTCCTTTGGGAGAGCATTTCTATTTATGTATCAGGATTCAATGGTGCAGCATGCCTACAATGTGATTGACACTGTGGATATAAAAAAGAGTAATAAAACAGAATGACATTTTCTGCATCCACCACAAGGATGCATTTTACTTCTCACAACTCCATGAAATAATTGAAAGAGATATTTTCACCCACATGTTATAGATGGGTACACTATGGCTCAGAGAGTTCAAGTAACTTGCCCAAGGCCTCAGAGATATTTGGTTTACAATTCAGATTCTTTCTGACTTTAAAACTTGTACTCTCTTCATGACCTTTCTCATGCCTTTCCCAAGGACCCACCTTGGGAGATGTACCAGATTATGTGTCTTCTTCCCCTGCATATTGATTTCCACTATGAATCACTGCATTAGATTACACTCACCCTTGAAAATGGATGGGCTGAGAGAAGGTCGCCATTTCTGTCCTGGAGGACTCAGGTTTTAGTTAATTGTTCACTTTCTTGTCATTAATGTTTCCATTTAGTCAATCAACATTCAAGTGATATTTATTAAAATCTTGTTACATGGAGGTAGGAGGATGAATGAGATCAGATAAGGCAATATCTTCTTGGTGCTCATGATACTTCAGGGGATGGAAGAATGGACAGTCATTGCAGAGCAGCAGGATAGGAATAAGTACTAGATGCCATGGGAGCATGCAGGTGGCTTCCTCAAAATACCTGAGGCTGAAGGAGAGGGAATATAGATTGGGACAGATTTTCCTTAGAAAGTGAGGTTTTGTTCTGGAAGAGAAATATTCTCTAACAACTTTTGAAGAATCGGAGTGAAAGGAAGCAGAAACTGTTCATGTCCTGGCTTTTCTCATCTTTGAGAGAGGGGAGAATGATCAGTCTTAGAAGACGGATCTCTCTTGCAGGTCTGTTTTATTCAAATTATAGAAAGGGAGAAGAGGACTTTGTTTCATTAGCTTTACAAAGCTTTTGGTAGGAAAATGAAAATGCTATGTCTGACCTGGAAAGATCAGAACTCCATGGCCAGCTATCAGGAGTTGAATAGTCTCTTTTCAGAGAACTCTTTTTATTTAGTTAGCTTGCTGCTCTTCAAGATTAGCATTGACTTTTTCCTTCTTTTAAAAGTAACAGCCAATATAAAATTAAGCAACATAGTTTAATACCTTAATACACATATTAAAATAATTTATAATAAGGTTTGAGGAAACTGTTTAAAAAATCCCAATAAGAATTCTCAATAAAGTTAATTACAAGCTGAAAAGGAAATCCCATTATGTTAGTCTGAGAATGAAGTTAATGAAACTAAGTGTAATCATAATCTAAATATTTTAGTAAATGGAGACTTAGGCTCATTAATTTAGGTATTATGCCTGGAGTTGTGCTTGCATAAGATTGCCCTGCTAAAAGCAGAGCCTGTATTTTATGTATTTATGTATTTTTTTTAAATTTCGTTATTGATTAAGGTATTATATATGTGTCCTTATCCCCTCATTACTCCTCCATCCCCTCCACTTATGCCCTCACCCCCATTGTCTGTGTCCATTGGTTAGGCTTATATGCAAGCATACAAGACCTTTGTTTGATCTCTCCCCCTTATACCCACTCTCCCCTACCTTCCCTTTAAGGTTTGATGGTCTGATAGATGTTTCTCTGTCGCTGGATCTGTTTTTGTTTATCAGGTTATGTTGCTCATTATTTTATTCATTTAAATTCAACCCTTTGTTCAGGGTTATAGACTAGCACCCCGAAGATCTGTCCATGGTTCTGAATCACACCCTGAGGGCAGTTACACAGTTCAAACCAGTAAGAAAAATTTATCTCATAGAATTTCGGAGCTGGAAGGAACTTCAGAAATTATCTTGTCTTTGGTTTACCACACATTTGGTTTCAAAGATGATTAAAAATAAAAAATAATTAAAGAACTGAGGAGCCAATATTGTATGTTAACTTGAAAGAAAGGTAAATAAGTAAAAAGTAACTGCAAAGTACTGTTACCATAATTTCAGAAATGATGTAGACATTTTAACACTAAATATTTAAATAATAAATAGTTTTAAAAATAAAATACAATTCCTAAATGAAATGAAAGTAGCTTCATGAAAAAATCATTCCACCATTCTTATCATTTGTTTTCATTTATGTTTTGGCTTTCAATTAATGAAAAAATGAGAACATGGAACTCATGTTTGGTAATCACTGATCATATCTTAAATAGTTTGGTCATTGAATGTGTATTTATTGAGCACTTACTATGTGGTAGGCACTCGGGGGTGATTCTAGGGGCACAGAGATTAGTAATGTTTATGTCTACATGTATGTGCATATGTGTATATAACTTCCTAGAGATTACAGTCAGTCCATTCTCTGAATTGTAAAAATAATAAAACTGAGATCCAAGAAAGTGTGCTTTTATTAAAGTTATACAGCCATGAAACTTGTCAGGTTAATACTATTTAAAAAGTATTATTGAATATTTAGGACACAATTATGGTAACAAATACCATTTGTCTTGCAGTTCTCTGCAATTGACTTAAAGATGTGAAAGAAGGGATACACTTCATAGCTATTGGTGTGGCACTGCTTTAGTTTGATGCCTCACCTATTATCCAAAGGAAGCACTTTGGAATATTAAGATATTCTTTTTTAAAAAAATATTAAGATATTCTTGTCATTTTAACAAAATATTGACTTTCCTAAAATCCATGAATTGGAAGTTGTGCAAGAGCAGAATGTGGTATTTGATTTCCTTTACTGTGTGGAGAAAACAAGGTATGGAGAAAACACTTCATTTTTTAGAGATCTTATTTGAAAAATTTTAGTGCATATATTCAAAGTCAAAGAAGATCATCAATCAAACAATACTTGATTATCAAGAACATTGTATAAGCATGCTTTTGAAAATTTTTTCTTATAAATATTTTTGTTCAGCTAATCAGCTTAGAGATGGCCAAGTTCAGATTCTGGTACTGCTTCTTTAAAACATGTTATTATTTTATTTATATGAATATTATATACATGCATATAAGTGTAAAAATCTTCACATATTCAGATCCTGGTACTGCTTTTTTAAAATACATATTTTTTATTATTGTGATTACATGAGTATTACATCCATATGCATAATTATAAAAATCTTCACATAATATGGTGCTGAAAACTTTGCTGCAGCCATTGATAATGATCTCTTTATAGATACAAACATGATTTCCAGTCATATAATTATTAATTTTGTGTAAATTATAATATTTATTTAAACATGAACTAGGTTCATAACTTTATTGTTGAACTGTTGGAAGGAAAAATTACTGCTAGGGTTTCTAGAAGGATGGACACCTGGAGCTGCTGGAAAGCTATCTGATGCTACCAAGGGGAGAATGTGCCATGAAATAAAGATACCGCTAAGAAAGGAGAGGGGGAGTAAGTTTAGTTAAGATGAAATTGTTTGAGTTCATGGACCCAGCCATACCTGAAGCCTTATTCTATACAGTGACATCAGAGCATGAATTTCTGGGGGGCCCAAGATGGCAGTGGAGTAGGTGGAAGCTACACTCACCTCTTCCTGGGACCAAACTATTATACAATTAAAATGAAAGTATAAAGCAATCAACCCGAATAATCAACTGAAGACTAGCTGCAGAGACGTCTATAACCAAAAATTCACAGAAGAAGCCACATTGATACCTGTTGAAAGGGTGGAGACTTGAAAAGGGCTGGCCCTGTTCCCATGGGAAGTGGTTGAGATTCTGGAGGAATATCTCAGCCACAAAGGTTTCCCTGAAAAGTGTGGGTTCTCAGACTCAAGCTGGGCTTCCCAGCCAAGGGCACCAGAGCTGAGAAGAGACACCCACATAACATCTGGCTGTGAAAATCGGCAGGGATTCTGTGTGCCAAAGGGAGAATCATCTGCCAGAGAAACTGATGTCTTTTTAAAGGGCCAGCACACAAAATCTTGCTCAAGTAGAGGAGGGCAAAGTGGACTACAGTCATGTGAGGGGAGACTGGATTTTGTGGCTCTAAAAGCAAAAGGGACAGCAGAAGGATCCCTGTGCTGAGCCTGTCTCCCACACAAAAGACACCTTTTTCCTTGGGTGGAGCACTCCCCTCCATATGGTATCAACTTGGGAGAACTTAATAGCCTCCCCATCTGGACTCCCCGTCTTCCCACCCTGTGGAACTTACACCCTGCTGAGGAGTCAGCTCTGCCTTTCCTGGGGGTATACCGGTAGATGTATGGATAGACTTAGGGGTTGCCAATGACTGAATAGTGTGGCTTTCAGGCAGGGGCCATTCCTCCCACTTTCCAACAAACCTGACTGGTGTCTCACTCTCATATATCTTCAAAGCATTTTACCCAAATGTAGCAGAATGTACATCTTTTTTCAAGAGCACATGGAACATTTCTAGGACAAATCACATAGTTAAGCCACAAAATAAGTCTCAAAAATGTAAGAAGATTGAAATAATATCAAGCATCTTCTCTGACCATAGTGGTATGAAACTAGAAATCAATCATAAGAAAAGAACTGAAAAATACACTAGCCCATGGAAGTTAAATAAAATGTTACTAAACAATAAATGGATTAACAACAGGACTTTAAAAGAAATAAGAAGATACTGTGAAACAAATGACAATGAGGACACAGTGACCCAAACTCTATGGGATACAGAAAAAGCAGCAATAAGAGGAAAATTCATAGCATTACAGCCCTATCTCAAGAAACAAGAAAAATCGCAAATAAACAACCAAACTAGAAAAAGAACAACCAACAAAGCTAAAGTGAGTAAAAGAAAGGAAATAATTAAGACCAGAGCAGAAATAAAAAAAAAAATAGTCTTAAAAAAATACAAAAGATCAATGAAACCAAGAGCTTGTTTTTGAATAAAACAAAAGCATTAAGCTAAGTGTATAAATAAGCCAGTCAGAGAAAAGAAGTAGTATATTATTTTACTTATATGTGGAATCTAATGAATAAAACAAACAAAATAGAAAGAGACGTAGATGTAGAGAACAGACTGACAGATGTCAGAGGGGAGCGAGTTTGGAGGGCTGGGTTATAAAGGTGAAGGAATTAAGGAAAAAAGCCGACCTCGTGCTGAAACCGGTTTGGCTTAGTGGTAGAGCGTCGGTCTGCAGACTGAAAGGTCCCCCAGGTTCGATTCCGGTCAAGGGCATGTACATTGGTTGCAGGCACATCCCCGGTAGGAGGTGTGCAAGAGGCAGCTGGTCAATGTTTCTCTCTCATTGACATTTCTAGCTCTCTATCTCTCTCCCTTCCTCTCTGTAAAAAGTCAATAAAATATATTTAAAAAAAAGCCGACCTCATAGTTATAAACATCAGTTTGGTGATTTTCAAAGAGAAGGGGGTGGAAGAGGTAGAAGAGGGTAAAAGGGGGAATAAATGACTTGGGGTGGTGAACACACAATACAGTATACAGATGATAAATTATAAATTGGTACATCTGAAACCTATATAATCTTATTAACCAATATCATCTTAATACATTTAATGCAAAATAAAAGAAGAGAATGCATTTTTTTCAAACTTAGTCAGTTTGAGTTGGGACTCAGTCATTTACAATGCTGATTTCTATAAGCAAAGTTACCAATTATAAATTACCCACAGTTTTCAAAGCATGTATCTTGTCTAAATCTTACAAAAATCACCTGGAAATATCTATAGCCTCTTAGCTAGGAATACCCAAATCTGACTCTGTCGTGATTTTAGACTGTGAGCTCTTTGAGGTCTGGGATTATGCCATTTTCTGTGTAGATTGATTCTTAGCATTTAGACCTGAACACAGTAAGGAACTGTAAATGTTTTGTAAATAAACTACTGAAGCCCTGCCACTTAACCGGTTGTGATTGGTCTAAGTCAGTGGTTGGCAAACTCATTAGTCAACAGAGCCAAATATCAACAGTACAACGATTGAAATTTCTTTTGAGAGCCAAATTTTTAAAACTTAAACTTCTTCCAACGCCACTTCTTCAAAATAGACTTGCCCAGGCAATGGTATTTTGTGGAAGAGCCACACTCAAGGGGCCAAAGAGCCTCATGTGGCCCTGAGCTGCAGTTTGCCGACCATGAGTCTAAGCTAACTCCCCGTCTTCCCACCCTGTGGAACTTACACCCTGCTGAGGAGTCAGCTCTGCCTTTAAGTGGCATAACAAGGACTAGAACCCCAATCTCCAAACTCCAGGTGTAGTGCTCTTGCTTCCCACCTGGCATTTGGGCATTGGACAATTTGGGGGTACAGTGACATTTGGATCTTTATCTTAACTTCATTATATCATTTCATTGCATTATTTGTTTAAAACTGTTCGCTTGAGCTTTCCATTGTTCATTTCCATTGCAATAATAACACAAACTAAATTCACATGACTACAAGGCTTTACATCCCCTGCAGGAGCTCTTTGCTTTTACTCTTTATTTCACCCACTTGACCACAGCGAGTTCTCTCTTTTCTTATTTGGACATGACAGGATGGCTTCCACCCCAGGTTTTGCTGTCCCTCTGGATCTTCTCAAAGCATGCTCCTTACCATCATTTAGGTCTTGGTTAAACCGTTATCTCAGTGTGGAAGCCTTCCCTATAGAAAATAGCCATTCACTATGAGGTATCTCACCACCATCTCTATTAGGTCACATTTTATTTTCATCATGGCTCATATCACTACATAAAATTGTCTAGTTTACTTATTAAATTTGTATCTTCCCCACCAGAATATTAGTTCCACAAGACTAGGGACCTTGTCTGTCTTGTTCCCTGCTGTATCCCCAGTGTCTAGTGTAGTGCGTGGTGCATAGTAGGTGCTCTGTAACAGTTTAGAAATGCTGTCAAAATACAATACTGGATACATTTTCCTCAAGTAATTGCTACTATTAATTTTCTTCTGTCAATTCATTGGTATTTTATTTCTTGTGGACTAAACTTTCAGTGTTGTTGTCAAATTTAGCAAATGCCAAAAAAAGTTGCATACATTTAGATCATGAATACATGGTCTGCACTACCTGAGAATTATGAACTATCACACAAAGGCAATGTTTTCAAAATCAAGTCCACCAATTTAATCACAATTTATTTTATTTCAATAACATTTCCTCCCATTTCATTTCTTTCAACTTCTCTGTAGCATACATTGCCTCATAATGTCCCTATCCATACTAACTCTCAACTTCATTAGCATGAAAGAAAATAAGGAGGGAATTGGGTGTGTTTAATATTTATGAAATGACTGTTGTGTGGATGTGGATAATAAAAAAACCTTAACTCTGGTGAGGCAAAATAACCTTAATAATCCCCTGCTTAGGATCAAAGTATTGATTTTAATGTAATGCCAAGCAGACTATTAAATCTTCAACAGCTATGTTCCACATTTAACTATTATTAAAAGGAAGTCTGAAAACCCAGAGGGAGGAGGTGTTGGGTTTAAAGAAAAACACAACAGATACCCAGATCCATTTCCTATCCCATAATTGGGCAGTCATCCGATGGTAAACCCTAAGCCCTGGTTTATCTCTGGTGATCAACCATTTACTTACCCTTTGACTCTGAATCCCAAAATGCCCCAAATATGCCAGTGGATCTTAAAATCCTCACTCTGAAGCAAAATCTGGTTGAGCTAAGAAAAGCACTTAAAACAAAAGATGTAGCCTTTGGATTTTAAATGCTCTGAACATCTCCTGCTTCCAGGATACTTTTTAGGAAAAGTATGAGAGGAAAATGGGATAAATCATGCTGTGGATAGAGGGGATGAGAGGAGATGAATATGTGGCGATTGCTTAATAAGGGCTAACAGGAACAGAAACCTTGCCCAAGCATCACTGGGGCAAAGTAAAAACACCGAGTTAGCATTTATTGGATACTTTCGGTGTGCCAGGTGTTTCCAATGTATTATCTTATTTAATTCTCTTGACAACCTAGCAGGTGAGTAGAATTTTCTGTATATGACATAGTAAACAGGCTTAGGCTGTCCATCTGGTACATGGATTCAAACACAGCATGGCCTGATCCTAAAGCCCATTGTTTTCTTCCACCCAGAGTAGGCACATATTCCTTTTGGGTGCTGTCACTGATGGCTGGTAGTGGCTGTTTGAATAGAGTGTTGAATTCAAGGGATACTGAGGTAGTAGTCATCACTCAGTGGACACCAGTGCTGAGATGGATTAGCCATGCCTGTTGTAAGAGACGGTTAGGAGAGTAATGCTTGTGTGCGCCCCTGTTTCTGCTACACGCATGATCAAAGCCTCTCAAAGGACTTATGATTTTGTAAATGAGGGAAGTTAGATGTAATATAAAATAAGGGAATATAAATCAAATTGGTGATTTTGGCAGTCCTTAAGTGCAGAGTGCCTACCATATGGTGTTTGGATGTGTGGTAGGTGAATAGCTTATCTTCGTTTAATGAATGAATGAATGAATAAATAGATGGATAGTTTGAGGCATATGATAATCTTTTGTCCTCCTAGATCAGTGGTCGGCAAACTCATTAGTCAACAGAGCCAAATATCAACAGTACAACGATTGAAATTTCTTTTGAGAGCCACATTTCTTAAACTTAAGCTTCTTCTAATGCCACATCTTCAAAATACACTCACCCAGGCCGTGGTATTTGGTGGAAGAGCCACACTCAAGGGGCCAAAGAGCCACATGTGGCTCATAAGCCGCAGTTTGCCAATCACGGTCCTAGATTCTCTAAATTATTTTTGTGTATCACCTCAGACCACCATAAATACGCTCATCAGAACTGCATTCCTTGGTTTGCTATAGAAATGCTTACCTGGGACTGTATTTGCTTGATTAAAAAATAATATCATGGTTACCATAATAAAAGGCAATATGAATAATGCATTTGTAGTCCTGTAAATCTGCTGTTGAAAATGGGGCATGTTATGTTGTTCAGTATCCTTTATATAAAGAATGACTACATTACACATACATTCAATGGATCTTTTTCTTGTATTATCTAGTTAGGCACTGTGTTAATGGAGCAAAAACAAGCCAGGTCTTTGACCTCTAGAGCAGTGATTCCCAAACTTCTCTCATGATGAGAATCACCTGGTGAAGTTGTTAAAATACAGATTCCTGAATTCCAACTAAGAACTGCTAAGCTTAGAGCATTAGTTAAGTATACAATTTTACCTATATGTTCCCAAAAATTCTAGTTTAGCACTAGATAGTACTTCTCAGTAGGTGTTGCACTGAGCACTAGTCCTTTGAGATGCTCTGTGAGATCAGTTTCTTGGTTAAAAATATTTGGGAATACTTTCATGCTCTCTTCACCCTTTGGGGATTTTCAATATATAATTAGTATAATAAAGAGTGAGAATAAATGCAATAAAGCCATTGACAATTGTATTCATTTCAGTGTCTTTCAAAATGACATACTATCTATTAAATACCTTTTTGTGCAACAATTAATGATATATAGAGGAAATTATATTCCAGAGAGTTGACTTTGAAGAATGCTGCTGAATTAGTGTTTACTTGGCTCTACTTAATTATCGTCTTTGGAGGTAAACACATTACATCCCAAGGCAATGCATTCTGCTTTCAGGTGGTCCTTCACTGATAGAGTTTGCCTTATGCCTGTTCCAAAGTTATCAGCTAAGCCCCTTAGAAGGGGCTAATGAAGTGGAGGCCAAAGCTACTAATACTGCTGTTTCTTCCCCTCTCTGCACTCTAATATTTTTTAAAAAGTATATTTTTCTTGATTTCAGAGAGGAACAAAGAGGGAGAGAGAGAAACATCAGTGATGAGAGAGAATCAATGACCGGCTACCTCTCGCACACCCCACATTGGGGATCGAGTCTGAAACCCAGGCATGTGCCATGACCAGGAATCAAACCATGATCTCCTGGTTCATAGGTTGACCCTCAACCACTGAGCCACGCCTGCCAGGCTGCACGCTAATATTTTTCATTCTTCTAGGCTCAGGGTAAATAGTCCACATCAGGGTATTTTGGTTACAAGCAAAAGAAATCAGTGCTGTGTGACTTATGCAAAAAGAATTCTTTGAAGAATATGAATTGGTAGAACTGGTGAAACATCTATGAAACAAACCTTGCGATGGCAGGAATTAGGGCAGCTCTAACCAGGTCTGGTGGCATGAGATAATATGTGGTCTTATCCAAGTTCCCCTGCTGGTAAGACTCACTGTAACCACCCTTTGTGTCCACTGCACTGAGGTTTGGGGGGTGGGGAGGGGGAGTCTATGGGCTCCTATTGAGTCACATATGACCCTTGGCTAGGGAGGACAGGTGCTTTGATTGACAGTTTCACCAGGATGGTAAAGAGTGAGGAAGAAGAAAGTCTCTAAAAGATGATCGAGATGTTGATCAGAAGTAGGGAATGGATGCTGAGTACCCAAAAAGAGAAACAAATACATCTCATAAATCTGTCCTCTGTCCACTTGCTCTTCTGGATGCTCTGCCATCTGTCCAGGTCCCTTCCAGATCATTCAATTCTGCCAACACCTGGCTGCTGCCTGGCCATCTTCTTGCACGGGTTTCTTTGTGGCGCTCTTTAACTGTGGGGTAGTGTGGCCTTGGGTCTCTACTTAGGCCTAATAATGAAATGTATAGAATGTCACCAGCAAAAATAGGTGACCATGGGGAGGTCATTCACGGGGAGAGAAGTCAAGGAATTAGATGGGGAAAGATGAGGTGTGTGCTACATTGAGGGAGGGTGGTATGGTTGGTAAGGAAGAAGACGTGAGCGGAAACAGGAACATGTGGAGGAGCATGTTGATGGAAGGCCGCCAAGGCCGGTGGAAAGGAACTAGCCTGGCTGGGGCAGAGGGGTTGCCACCGGGAGTGAGATGTGATGAAGCCGACGGGCAAATGGGAGGCTTCAGAGTCCAGTTAAGGAATTTAGAGTCCCAGTAAGTCCTGGAGCAGAAGTGATGTGCTTCCTTTCATCACTTCTCCGACTCAGGTGTCTCCTTGGGATTTGGGAAGATGGACCAGAAAGGCCTTTAAGACAATTTGGGGAAGCTCTCAGCAGTCTCAAAACACAGCTGCTACTGTCTTACCCAATCCTTCACCAAAGTGTTTTTGAGGGTTGCTAGGAAACCGGAGATGCTTGAGCAGTTGGGATCTGATTATAATAATCCTCTAAGTTTCCATGGTTGGAGGAGGAACCAGGTCAGTCCAATACCACATTCCCTCACCTTACTATGGAATTCTGTGTGGCATGTGCCTTTGGGATTTGTGAATTCATTGCTGTGATCTCAGGTCAGGGACAGGGAGGAGCGAATGGGAGAGGGGGGCGGCGAGAGAGAGAGAGCACAACATAAATAATACAAGTATTTCTGCTCACCATTCCACACAATGAGCATATGCTGCAAGTGAGACGGAGACATGACTCTGCTTTTGCCTCAGACAGACTCACTTCCCACGAGCTTCTCCTGAGTGTGATTCTAGCATTTAAAGATATGCATTTTTTTTCATATATCTTGGCCCCTAAATGCAAGCCAGTTACTTCATTTGGTGCTCAGTCAGAGAAATCATGGATAATTTTGGCTGAACGTGGTTTTAGCTACTCTCTCTGACCTCAGATCCCTGCACAAGACAGGACTGCCACGTCTCATTCTGTGAAACCCCTACCTGGTGCCCATGAGTCATGTCCACAACTGTTCCCTTGCCCACCCCTTGGCACAGTGTGGCCTGGCTGGAGGGCAGTGGGGCTGATTTATTTGTTCCTCACCCTAATGATGTCTCTTTGGAGATCACAGTTATAATGTGGAGCAGAAAATACCCCAGGTACCCACGTATAATTTGGTGGTCCTCTCACCAAGTTCCCCTGCTTGTGCAGCAAGCCCATCACTGGCCTAGCACTGCACATTTGTTTTTCTGTTTAAAATCTCAGATGGGTTGTGGAATTGGGGATTTCCAAGAAGGACAGCTTAATCAGGCCTCTGGGCAGTGTCTTTTGCCATGTACATATAGTACATCTTTTTTTTGTTTTGTTTTGTTTTAGTATTTACCTATCTGGATAGGTCAATATGTACATGGTAGAAAAAAATCAAGGGATTTTTTTCTGTAAAAAGTTTATTTTTTCTCCTCCATTTATTTACTTTATAAACACTTTTTCACCTTGCTCATTTAATTTAATAGTAGATGTATAAATCTGCTTGGGCTACTGTAATAAAATACCACAGAGCGGGTGGCTTAAACCACCACAGTGTATTTTCTCACAATTTTGGAGGCTAGGAAGTCCAAGATCAAGGTGCCATCCAATTTGGTTCTGAGTGAGAGCTGTCATCCTGGCTTGCAGACAGCCACCTTCTCCTTGTGCCCTCATATGGTAAGGAGAGTGAGCTTGATGTCTCCTGCTCTTTTTAAAAGGGCATCTTGTTCATCGCAGCATTATTTACAATGGCATGGAAACAATCTAAGTGCCCATTGACAAATTATTGGATAAAGAAGATATAGTATAGATCAGTGTTTCCCAACCTTCTCTCATGATGAGAATCACCTGGTGGAGTTGTTAAAACACAGATTCCTGAATCCCAACTAAGAAGTGCTAAACTAGAATTTTTGGGAACATATAGGTAAAATTGTATACTTAACTAGTGCTCTAAGACAGATTTTATATACAGAGCACTAAGTTAGGTATGCAATTTTACCTATATGTTCTCAAAAATTCTAGTTTAGCACTTCTTAGTTGGGATTCAGGAATCTGTGTTTTAACAACTCCACCAGGTGATTCTCATCATGAGAGAAGGTTGGGAAACACTGGTTTAGATAAGCAATGGACAACTACTTAGACATCAAAAAGATAAAACTTATCATTAGCAACAACATGGATGGATCATGAGAGTATTATGCTAAACGAAATAAGTCAGATGGAAAAAGATAAAAAACTGCCTTTCATTCATATGTGGGATACAAAACAAAAAATAACAAACTAACAAAACAAATAAAAACAAACTCATAGATACAGACAACAGAATAGTGGATACCAGAGGGGAAAGAGGGTGAGGATTGGGGGGAAAGTGGGTAATAATGTTATTCACCAATGTTACTCCAATACATGTAATTAAAAAGGCACCAGCCCTATTGATTAGGGTCCCACTTTTATGAATAATTTAATTTTTATCACCTCCTCTTAAGTCCTATCTCCGAATACAGTCAACTGGGATGTGAATTTGGGGTGACACAGACATTCAGTCCATAACAATGGATGTTGGAGATCGTTCCTTATTGGTACATTTAGACATCTTTTGCTCATCCTGGAGGCTGGGAACTGAGCCTGGAGGATTAATAGCAATATGATTATAGAAGGTGAGGAGTAGAGGACACCGGGAGATGGATGAAATCTACCCATTGGTACTCTGGAGGAGCATTTTAGAAATCTTACCAGGAGGGCACATTTTCTCCTGGATGGGCTGATACCATCCTTTTAGGGTGGTTAGTAATGAGGCCAAAGCGGGGCTAATGAGAGAGGAACAGTCTGGTGCAGGTGTTGGAGCCCCTCCCCAAATTAATATTTTTGGGTGGGTCAGGCTTTAGTCTTCCAGAAACTCAGCCCATTGGGGCAATTGAGACCATAGTGAGGCTATCAGTGTTCTCCTGAATGCACTTTTCCTTTCTCCCTAGACAAGTCTTATACTTCCTGAGAACTCCAAGGCCATGCTCAGCTCCTTTAATCTGTCCTTTTCCTCAACTCCATGGCTCTTATTCAAGGCCATGCTCATTTCTCTCTCCAAATCAGCTTAGACTTATTGATTCCCCAGCACCAAATCTCATTCTGCTTTTTGATCTTAATTGTCTTGTTGCCTTTGATTAGATATTTGAGTATAATTTAACTTTTGTAAGAGTATCTATTTTTTCTCTAACTAGGACCTAAAAACACACTGAGGGCAGTAAATACTTCCAAGTATTTACTTCTATGTCTACTGTGCACCATGCTCTCAGTAAGCACAGGGGTGGTATTGATTGAATTGATACATCCAGATGATGTTTTGCAGAAGATTCAAGAGCAACTTCCATATCCCTGATTGTCCCATAATGACCCTTCCCAGGCTTGTTGTTGGGGTAATACACATCTTGTATTGGTCAAAAGCTCTTTTCATTAACCTTTGGATGGAATCTGATGATTGACTAAGAGTGATCATTTACTGAGCATCTACTATAGCTCTCATTGACTATTCAAGTCAACCCCAGGGGACACTGAGGGTCAGGGAGGCTGCATTGGGGTTGTGTTTTCCTTACTTATAATCCCTAAATATGTCTGGCTTGTGTTTTCCTTACTTGGACTTTTCTTAACCTTCTTCCCCCTTCTCTGCCTCTGCCTGCCCTTATCATGATATTCAGTGAAACATCACAGAAATGGTGGATGCCATAAGACACCTTACATATACCTAGCATAAAGCAGTTTCTCTGTTGACATAAGTTTCCATTGCTGAGCCTCATTCTCTTAGGGAAGAGATGCTGAGAAAGCAAGTCTGGGCTTGGGACTGGATATTTACCCATTTAACAGGTGATTTTGTTGTAGATGGTGATTCTGTTGCAGATGGTTCTGTGGCCATATTTTGAGGTTCTGTGGCTTTAGGGTTCTAATTAATCAGCCAATAAATTCTTACTCTGATGTAGATGGCAGATACTCAGTTCAAGCCTATATCCTCTCAGATGCCATTGTGATTCACATGTGGATCCAGGGGGAAGGAAGGCATTTTTGATTGGATGAACCCCAGGGGTAAGGGATTCCTTTGCTCACTCGTGGTTCCATGATACCCACCTTCCAGGGTCTAAGGCAGAGGTTCTTTAGACATGGGTTCAGATTGATGGGTTCTGCCTCTTACAAATGTGACTTTGGGCAAAGTACATAATGTCTTTCTCCTCCCATAGAAAATGGTGCTACTATCCATTCCTTGCATCACGTGAAGGTGAAATGAAATAACGCATGCGAAACTCTTGGCAGAGTCCCTAGGGTGCTGAAAACAAACTAACAAACAAAACAATCAAACCTTGTCTTCCCTAGCATTACAGTTCTTTGCGACAAGCCTGCCTCTGTCCATGGTGCTGGAGCGAGGCACACAGTTGGAATGTGCCTCATCAAAGCATCACTACTCCAATACAAATTTGGGGGCACAGAGGCCATTCTTTTTGCTTTGTAAGGACAGGGAGCCCGGAACAATCTGTTACTTGGGCTGGAGCCATTTGAGATCCTCAGTGCCGTGACGGCCGATGATAACGTGAGATTCCAACAGCTTGAATTAATCATGGAGACAGGAGGTGAAGAAGAGGGAAGGAAGTTCTCAAGGACAGCCCCCAACTCTGCAGGTGCCTCGGTGCAGTTCTACTCAGGGCTGAAAGGCAAGAGTTTCTAATTATCTCATACTTCTCTCCTTGGTAGAAATCATCAGAAGTGAGTACAAATTAGCTTATTTCTGAGAACAAAAGGGCAGAAACGGGCTAAAAATGAGCAGTGACTGAAGTGTTTTGGAACAAGTTCCAGGAATGTTCACGTACATACTCAGAGCACACGGTCTCTCTCCTGATCCAATGGAATCAAGTTGGCCAACCACATCTCGGTAATCCATGAGCATCCACAAAAGAGTCTATAAACTGCAGCTTAGTAATCCCATTATTGCCTTTGCTGAAGGTTGTCAGTCAATGAGGACACCATCCTCCATATCTCACTCTTTCCTCCCACAAAGAACACATAATGAGAACAATATAACAGACCAGCTTTCCCTTTTCAATTTGGCTACCCAGAATCACACTGCCAATTTAAAACACACATGGGCCCTCATCTCCTGCTCCTGAGTTTCCATTTCGTTCTCAGCTTGGCATATGTCCTGCACATTCAAGTGACAGGAAATTGGTACAAACAAAGGAAGAATTAAGTGGGCCGTGTCACTTAGCCTTGAAGCACAGTGAGGTCTCAGCAAATGTTCTCAGGGCTCTGACTGTCTCTCTAGATTTGTGTGCCTCCCTTGGCTTAATTTTCAGATGGGCTCTTCCCATGGGAGGTCAAAATGGGTACTGGCAGCCCTAACCCAACATTGTCCTTAATGGTCCAAACTCCAGAGTCTTGGAAAAAAATTTGGAGAGCTCTGTTATAGGTCCCAACCCCATCTCTGGATCAGTCACTTTGACCAGGGGAAGTGATGCTCTGATTGGTTAGTCTGGGATGATCATGTGCCCACTATTGGATGTGAGTGGAGTCAACTCATTCAAATCCCACAGACTGAACAAGATCACTATGGAACAGGGTGTGTGTGTGTGTGTGTGTGTGTGTGTGTGTGTGTGTGTGTCCATGTAGCAGATTTGAGGGGGAGTTCTTCTGAGAAGAGATTTCAAACAAACAACCACCACAACAAAACACCCTACACACCCCTTCTAATTTATGTTGTCCCTGTTTTTGATGTGTGATTGTTTATTTATATTTTACTTCACTGCCTCAAACCCTTTATGAAATGAGGCGGAATAAATAAATGATGCGTTGTGTAAACTGACTGAATAGACACATCGGTGCATCCCTCCTTACAAAAGGAGGGCGGGGCTGATTCACAATGACAGCAAGCTCAGCACCAGGTTGAGCTCTGGAATAAGCTGGAGGTGGAAACTTGTCTCTGGTATCCCACAGTATATGGCCAAGTTCTCCATTCTGTTACAGGCATGCCTCCATATAATATCAATATCTTTTTACAGGTTGATAACAAAAGCTAAGAGCAAGACACTAGCTCAGGGCTCACATTTTGAAATTCTTGGTTTAAATAATTTTTGTTATTCTGTGTTCTTCTTCCTTTATTACAGGATTTCTCAACCTTGACACTTTTGACATCTTGGGCTACGTAATTCTTTGCCACAGGGGGGTGTCCTGTACATTGTAGGATGTTTATCAACATCCCTGGTCTTTGTCCATACAGGTCAGTAGCATACCGCCTGCCTGCCCCAGTTTTGACAAATAAAAATGTCTTCAGAGATTGCCTAATGTCCCCTGGGGAAGGGAGGGAAGGACACCAAATCATCCTGCCTGGAAGCCACTGTTCTATTAGAATGTGGCTTCTGAGAGAACAGGAACCTTGTATGGCTTGGTCCTTGTTTAACTCCTTTACACAGCACATTGCCTGGAACTTCATAGATGCTCATTAAATCTTTGTTGACTAAATGAACTGGCCCCCTTTGAAGTTATTTCTAGTTGCTCTTGACCTCCAACCAGCCATATTTCCTCTTGTTAGGAGAACTCAAAGAGATACATGACAAACACTCAATAAATGTAGCTTCTAGAATGACTATTATTATGATTATTTTCTTCTTAGACTAGAGCCAAGATGAAAGCCATTTGGTTATTTCATCCTAAAAATCATTGCTGTGTCATGAACTGCAGGGAGGGACTGGACTGAAATACCTGGGGAGTGTTTGAAGGGCTTCTGGGGGTAGTTCTCCGGGAGATGACCTGGCCATGGACTTTTCTTAGAGCAGAGGGCTCTAGCTAAAACGAAGCTGTGGACCTAAATGTTTTCTTATGCAAAAATACTACTACAACCTCCATGAATCAGTATGGGTACTTGAAAACCATAGTAGGAACTTTTTAGGTGCCTGGAAAAAGGTTTTGGTTTGATTCTCCCAGAAGCAGAACCCGAGACAAGGCTGTGAGGGCCAGTTGTGTATTTGGGAGGTGATCCTAGAAAGCACTGTTAGGTGAGTGTAAGGGAGGCAGGAAGCCAATGAAGGCTTTCTTATCAGGCCATTTATCCCTTGGGCAACTGGGGCTCAGTCCTGCTGGGGACTCTAGGAGAGATTGTAGAGTCCTTGCAACTGAGCCACCAAATCCTCATTCAACGTAAGTCAAGGGCTGCTTCCAGAGGCATTAATGCTCTGGCACTGGTCTGCCATGTGGGGACTAAGTGTGTTTTCTAGCCAGAGCAAAGGTGATCAGGCAGAGTTGCAGTGTTCACAGCTGGCAGTGCTGAGTGCAGAGATGAGCACTGAAGGGATGCTGGTAGGGGACCACTGGGGCTAACTAGCCTATAGCACACAAGGCAGACTCTCACAAGGGAGAACTGCCCTGCCCTGAGTGCCAATAGACATCTCTTTGAGAAACATGATAAATGAGAATGGCTATTTCCTTTCTCTTTGGCTTCCTGGAAGAGAGAGTTCTTTTTGTTTGTTTTATTTTTATTTATAAAACCAGTCCTTCTTATTTATTTTCTGGCTATAAATATAATAGGTGCTCTTTGCAAAAATGTGAAAAGTACCAGGAAAAAATTCCTGAAAGATACACGGTTTTGTGTATTGCTTTTTTAGTCTGTGCACAGGCAGCAGATGTTGTGGTTGAAAAATAGGGTTGAAAGTCAGATAGTCCCGGGTTCAAAGCAAACTCCACCACTTAGTAGTTGTGTGGCCTTGAACAAGTTAGTTAACCTCTTTGAGCCTCAGTTTTCCCAACTAACAGTGGGAGTAAAAAGATCTTATAGGGTTGTTTTCAGAATTAAATGTGATAATGTATGTAGGGTACTGGACTTATAGGAAGCACTTATCAAATATGACATGTATATGTATATATATATATATATATTGATATATATATGTATATTTATAGCTACATCTATATCCATACCTCTATCTATCTATCTATCTATCTATCTCTTTCTAAAAATTAGAATATTGCTCTAGCTGGTTTAGCTCAGTGGATAGAACGTTGCCTGCAGACCGAAGGGCCCTGGATTTGATTCCAGTCAAGGGCACATGCTCGGTTGTGGGCCACATCCCCAGAGTGGAGCATGCAGGAGGCAGCCATTCAATGATTTTTTCCTCATCACTGATATTTCTATCTCTCTCTCTTTCTACCTTCCTCTCTGAAATCAATAAAAATTTATTTTAAAAAATTAGAATATCATTAGCCTGTTATTAGCACACAGCCATGTTCATTTCTTCATGTATTATCTATGGTAATACATGCTACAGTGGAAGAACTAACTGTTTCCAAGTGAAACAAGCTCTTTAATAGTTATGTTTACACTACACTCAGGAAAAGCAAACATCTCAGAAAAGCAGTCCTTACTCGCTTGAAAGGTTAGGTGTGAGACCATATGGCTTTCAAAGCCTAAAATATTTACTATTCCCAGCAATTAACCCAGGAGATCAGAAAAGAGACGGGGATTAAGAATAATCAGGGGTGAGGTTTGGGTTAGTGGTGAGCAATTAGGAAGACCTTGCAGGACCATAAGGTTCAGATGGGTACAGGGGAAGGAAACACAGCCAGAAAAAGGTGGAAGACTGTACCAAGGGGGCCACGGGATGGTACAGAGATGTCTCTCCAAGGACCACGTGGATATCTGGGACAGTAGCTTGTTTAAATGAAGAAATCCACTTAAGGCTCATTTCCAGGGGAGAATTTCATTTAGAAACCCTTAATCAGAGAAGTGCATGGTCTGGGGTGTGCTAAATGCAAATGCTTTCAGACATAATTATTTGGAGCAGCTATAAACAAGCTGGTCACTTAAGATAAAGATGTAAAGCGCACCCTTTGCCTCCCTGGGAACAGCAAAAGGAAAAAAGGGTGTCTCAGTCTTCGGTGTTGGTGGGTGCTGGGCAGGGCTTCCTTCCGCACCGGCAGACATCACGTGCTGGCTATCAGGGACATCGGGACAGCAGCTCTCGAAACCCACAGACTATTTTTGTCAAAGGAGAATTCGATGCCTTTAGGATACCTCATCTATCACTGGGCCAATTTAAGTCTCATTAATCATCTGAAGGACAAGGAGAAAGAACTCCCTGCCCAGGGGAAGCTATTAGTGTGCAGCCGAGACATGGGGGCCCATTTCCCCTGAGAAATGGGTCTCCAATGGCACGATTGTGCAGAGATGGGAGCCAGAGTGATCCCCCTGAGAGGGGACTCTTCCTTGACTCAAAATTGCCAATTGTGGGTTCCACTGCAGAGCCTGGAGCAATCCGGATTGAAAGGGATCTGGGGGTTATACTTGAGGACTCATGGAATAGGATAAAGACCCTGTAGGCAATATACTAAACACTTTTTTTGTTTTATTTTTTTAATCTTCACCTGAGGATATTTCCCCCATTGATTTTTAGAGAGTGGAAGGGAGGGAGAGAGACAGAGAGAAACATTGATATGAAATGGGCACATTGATTGGTTGTCGTCCGCATGCGCCCCCACCATGGCCAGGGATCAAGCCTGCAACCAAGGTATATGCCCTTGACCAGAATGGAACCCGTGACCCTTCAGTTTCTGAGCTGACACTCTAATCACAGAACCAAACCAGCTAGGGTTATGCTAAGGACTTTTAATGCAAATCCTCATAATAACTCTTTGAGATATATGTCATTGTTTCCCTTTTACGGATGTGAAAATTGAGATTTAGGGACATTAACTCATATGCCCAGGGTGTTAGAACTTGAAAGTGATAGAGCTGGGATTTGAACCCTGGTCTGTTTCCAAATGAATCAAGCTCTTTAACAGTTATGTTTACACTGCACTCAGGAAAAGCAAACATCTCAGAAAAGCAGTCCTTACTCACTTGAAAAAAACTGGAAAATACAGAATTATAAGAAGTAGAAGAAAAAAAATAAACAACCATTAATTCTAATTGCCCAAAGTACATTATCAATAACATTTTATATATTTTCTTCTAGGCTTTTAGAAAATCTCTAGATTTAAAAAAACACTTATATTCACACAGTGCATTTTATCTTATTTTTCCAAATCAACATTAATGCCATAAGTGTTTAAATGTTTTTACATACCTTTGTAAGTATCATTTTAAATAACTCCATAATATGATTTGGCTGGATATGCTCATCTGTGTTAGCTTCCTTATCTTTAAATTGCGGCTAATATTTCCCACCTCATTGCTTTCTGGTGAGATGAGATTACAGTTACTAAGTGTCTGAAATGACAGGTACTCAAAAAACATTTGTACTCTTTTCTCCCTGCATTAGGACAAGCTCCCTAGAATGAGAGTCTGAGATGGGGATTCTTGCACAAGTCATTTATTGTGGGGGTGCTGTTCTGAGAGGCTTGGAAGGGAGTGATGGTGTCAGGAACAGGTAGAAGAGCAAGTGAAGCAAGAATGTGGGGTACACTGGAGCCCAGCCACATCCTGATGCCATGGGGAACTCTGAGGGCGTGAATTTAACACCAGAGCTGGTGTTACCTTGAGGCAATGGGCTGACCTTTCATATCTCCATGGTAGCAGCTGCCTTTGGCTGTGTTGTTGTGTAGGGAAAACTTCTTCTTCCTCCTGTGTGTTTCTCCTTTACTCTCACACTACTACCACACTCACACTGACATGTGTGGGTTTATTTTCCTACATCAAGCGATTCTCTGTGATTCCAGCTGGTTGTCTTACGATTCTATTAGATTCTGCCTCTAACCACAGTTAGCACAGACCCTACAGCTTAGGGACTCAGTCTCATAAGGCTGTGCTCCCACTCCATCACCTGCACTTTTTTTTTTTTTTTAAATATATATATATTTTATTGATTTTTTTTACAGAGAGGAAGGGAGAGGAATAGAGAGTTAGAAATGTCAATGAGAAAGGAACATCCATCAGCTGCCTCCTGCACGCCCCCTACTGGGGATGTGCCCACAACCAAGTTACATGCCCTTGACTGGAATTGAACCTGGGACCCTTGAGTCCTCAGGCTCTATCCACTGAGCCAAACCGGTGTTGGCAGTCACCTGCACTTCTGATCTGCTCGCAATAAATCAGGGTTCCCTAGTTGGGTTGTTACGCCCAGACTTCATGATCCCCAAGGACCACCAGGGAGCCAAGTCCGATGCAATAAACAAAAGAGCCTTCACCATGCTAGCATGTGCTCCTCCCACCCACGCTGGCAGCATGGCGGAAGAGAGCGAATTTCTCCCAGTCCAGGGGTTTTGAGGGCTAGGGATAACTCCGCCCTATGGGGCGGAGTTGGGAGCTCATCCTCGCCCCGCCCTGCCCTCTCAGGGTTTGCTGTTTTTTCTAGAATGGCTTATAGAACTCAGGGAAATGCTTATGTTTACTATTTTACTATGGAAGGTTATGATGAAACATGCCCATAAGCATTCAGACAGAAGAGATACAGACATCTGTGGGATGGGGCACAGAGCTTCCACTCCCTCTCCCATGCACCACCCACTCTCCTGGCACTTCTACGTGTTCAGCAACCTGGGAACTCTCTGAACCTCCCACCTTTGGGATTTTTACGGAGACTACATCACCTAGGCATGATCTGTCATTAACTCAATTTCCAGCCCCTTTCCCCTTTCTGGAGGACAGGCAGCTGAAAGTTCTGAGCTTCGAATAATGGTTTGGTGTATCTGGTGACCAGGAGCCCACCAAGCATCACCTCATTAGAGCAAAAGACAAGCCTATCACCCAGGAAATCCCAAGGGACATAGGAGCCATATTCCAGGAGTCATGGCCAAAGACCAAATATTTTAACAAAGGATCTCCTAGTGGTCTTATCACTTAGGACTTTAAAAGGGTCTTAAAAGCTCTGTGCCTGGAACTGGGGGGAATTTTATATTATTTCATAGGTATAAATTATTTCATGTCTCTAGGTGAGGCCCTCCTATTCAACCAGAGACATTCTAGAGCAGCATTTACAACATGGTAGCCCGTAGCCACATGTGGCTATTGTGCACTTGAAATTTGGCTAGTCTTAATTGTGATGTGGATGTGCTATAGGTTTAAAATAAAAGCCAGATATTGAAGACAGTATGAAAAGTAGATATCTACATCATTAATAATTTTTAAAAAATGACTGATTGTATATTGAAATGACAACATTTTGAATATCCTGGGTTAAAATGTTACTAAAGTTAATTTTACTTGTTTCTTTTAATTTATTTTTTTAAATGTGGCTGCTAGAAAATTTGAAATGACATATGTGGCTTGTCTTTGTGGCTCTCATTTTGTTTGTATTTGACAAGGTTATTCTGGTGTAGGGGTCGGCAAACTTTTTCTGTAAAAGGCCATATGGTCTCTGTTACAACTACTCAACTTGGCAGCTGCAGAGGGAAGCGGCCATACTCAAAACATAAATGATAAATGGTCATGGCTGTGTTCCAATAAAACTTTATTGATAAACACAGGTGGTGGGCTGGACTTGGTCCATGCACTGTTGTTTGCTGACCCCTGATCCAGAGAAAAATATCCGAGAATGGTTAGCCAGTGTTCACACCAGCTGGGGATGGTGGTGGTGCAGGTGGACCGGTGGACCAGTCTGGTAAAGGGCATTTGGGCAAGACACCAATAATGTGTCCTCTATACTTCCATATCTCTCCTGTTAGAAATTTTCCAAAGATTTTCCTCTGCCTTTGCTACTGAGCTCTAGATATTTTGTCTCTAAAGGAGGAAGCTTTTGGGGAAAACTTAACTTCAGGAAGCTCAGACTCTGAAATTCTCCTGCATCAGAGGCTAAAGACAGAGAAGAAATATGCATAAAGAAGGAAAACAAGGAGAAAACATTTATTTCCATCTCAGAATTGGGAAAGAGGAACATATATGCATGTCAATATGGCATTTGAAGATGGTATTTGGTATTCTGAAGGTCTGTGCAACTGGTCTACCCTGGAAGGTGGAGCGTGAGTCGGTCATCTTGGGAATTTTAAGTGTATTTTTTCTTTGTTTTTATTGTTGATATTATTACATTTCCTCTTCCTTTGTACCTCTCCACCCAGCCTCCCCCTCCCCGCCTTCCCTCTGGCCATCACCACATAGTTGTCTGTGTCCATGGATTATGCATTTGTTTTTTGGCTAATCCCTTCACCTTCTTTTAAAAAGACACAAATCTCTCCACATCCCTTCCCCCCAGTGTCAGCCCCATCCCCCAGCTTTTGCCAATACAAACATAAACATGGAGTTGTGGTTTGTTTTTTTTAAATCAATCAACAGCTTTTGAGAGCAATTAACATAGGATGCCTGAGGCCAGAAAATAATTAACACAGAATTCTAGGGAAACAGCAGCTCTGGAACTCCTGCTTTCCAAGGTGGAATCGCTCTATTAAAATGATACTTTGGCCTCCAGAAGACTTTCGGTGACCTGTTTAGACTGGACCTGAATGTGTCCACTGGCTCTGTGCATTTCCTCTGGCAGCCCCATGGCCCTGCCCCTTGTAAATGCTGGAAATCTTCCAGAGGCCTTTGCAGCTGGTTTGCAATAGATTCCTTCTTTCTCCCACTTCACCCCTCCCTTTTTCTTTCTTTCTTTTTTTTTTTTTTACCCATTGATAGTGTTAGGATGGCCTCCTGCCTTTAGTCTCCTCCTATCAGAATCCTGTACCTTCAAGGTAGAATTGACATATTCCTTCCTATCCTTTTTTTCCTTTCACAAATGTCTACTGAACACCTATCATGTACCAAGCCTGTTTTAGGCACCATGTAGTAAGTCAGGCTTAATATGCTAATGGAAAAGAATAATCATAAATAAATGTAACTAAATAAGTAAATAACACAACTTCAGGCCCTAGCCAGTTTTGCTCAGTGGATAGAGAGTCGGCCTGTGGACTGAAGTTCCTGGGTTCGATTCCAGTACCTTGGTTGCAGGCTTCTCCCTGGTCCAAGCCCTGATCAGATCTCATGCAGGAGGCAACCAATTGATGTGTTTCTCACATTGATATTTCTCTTTGTCTTTTCTTCTCTCTTCCATATCAATGGAAAAATATCCTCAGGAGAGGATATAAAAAATAACACAACTTTAGGAAATGCTAAGGGTTGTTAAAAAATAAAGAATAACAAATAGAGAGCAATGGTCTGCATGGCGTGTTTCAGGTAGGGTGGGCAGGCAGGGAAGGTCTTTTTGAGAAGGTGGCATTTGAAAGGATGCCTAAAAAGGGAATAAAAACAGTCAATGCTCATATAGTGCTTACCTTGTGCAAGGCACTGTTTGGGTAGATGAAAACCTGAAGCATGAAAAGATGAAGTCATTGGCCCACAGATGCCAAGTTCATCAGAGGTAGGATGGAGCTTGAACCCAGGTCCCAGGCTCCAAGTACTCTTAATCATCCAGAGACATTAGGACATAGATATAATGAATATTCTATTCATTAATTTATTCTAATCTCTTAGTCACAGAGGACCTGATATTGAAGCATCCATCTTATATAAAAACTGCTGTTTGAAATTTTAACCCTGCTATTTGGCTTCTGTAAATACTTGCTTGCTTAAATAATAAGGAACATGAGACTAATCCCACTTCAGAGAGGCCATTAAACCTTTCCCAGACAAATTTAACAGTGCTGGCACCAGGCCAGGCCTCTGGTTGAGGTCTCAAGGCCCCAGCACATAGGGGCTCTTTAAGAACTTGCAAAAAGGGCTGGAAGCACCCCATATTTGGGAGACAAAGAAGGTAAAAACATATAAATAAGGAAAATTTCTCCATGATGGGGCCCAGAATTTGAGAGACATTTTCTTCTGGACCCTCGAATCATAAATGTCGCTCTTTCTCTCTAAGTATTACTTGATTCTTCTCCTGTTTTCTGTAAGAATATGGGCCAAGTCGACATAAATAACACCTATTCCTTTCTTACTGCCTGGGGGAAGAGAAAGCCTTGGAGTGATGAGAATATAATCTTGTCTGAGCTTGGGATGGTGGAGGAATGATCATGGAGGACCATTCAAAAGAAGTGACAAAATGAATCAAGACTTGAAGGATGAGTTTTCAGGAAGACAGTGTTGGATTGGAAATGTAGAGAGTGGGAAAAGATGAGTCAAAAGGCCATAGTAGATGGAGGAGACAAACCTGTGGAAAAGCAGAGTCATGGTTTGCTCAGGAAGTAGAAGTACTTAACAATGGCAAGAGTACATATGGGAAACAACAGCTCATGAGACAGGAAATGTGAGCAGAGTTGGGTTTTCTCAGGAGGGCAATGAGGGGTCATTGAATGACTGAGTAAGGGGTGGCGTGGTTGGATTTGTGTTAGATCACATGTATGTGCGTGTGCGTGGTGGTTTGACAGGGGACCCATAATCTCTTGGCACCTCATCACCTAGTAAAAATGGAACTTTCTCCTTAATTCTTAGATATTTTAATGTGTAGTAATAGTGGTAATTCTTACTGGGCACATACTAAAGGCTGAGAAGATTCTATGCTAAGTGCTTCACATTTTTTATTTTATATGTATAACCCTAAAAACACTATCAAATAGATATCAGTATCATTTCTATTTCCCAGACGAAGAAACTGAAGATTATAGAGCTTACTATAAATGGAATTCAGAACCATTCATTGACAAAGCAGAGATCATAGTCCAGGTTTTTACAGAGGTCATAGCAGAAAGCAGTATCCTTTTGTCACCCATTGTATCATATGCACAGGGCCTTAGGTGTACACCTAGATGGCAGGGAGAGCATAAATCATTTACTGAGCATTGACTATGCACTACATGAGTGGTACACAATCTGCACATATTACTTGTGTTTTTTCTTCATAATAACCTGGTGCCATGTGTTTCTTTTTAGCAGATGAGGAAATGGGAGTCAGGAGGTGTAGATTGTCCAGTGTTTCCAATGGTTTATCTCCGAGGGCTTCACAAGGTGCATTTTCAAGTCTCTTGCATCTTTACCTCTAGCTCCTGTGGGATTGTCCACACTCTCTTGGACAAGGACTCTAGCCAATGGCCACATTACAGTTGGCTGGGTTACCACCAATCCTGAGACACAAGTTTTTTCCCTTTTCTTCACTTCATGGTCACGGCTTCCTGGCTTCCCCACTAAGTGACTCCAATCATCAGCAGACCTCTCTCTACGCTGGTCTCATACATCTCTGAGAATAACCAGTCCATGCAGGCTTCGGGCTGGTGTGTGCCTCCCGGTGTCTGTTCCCACTGGCATGCTGGGGAGGGGAGGAAGGATTATATTCCCAGAGATTAACACAGGTCCCAAAGACCCTGAATTCAGTTTCTTCATGATGCTATGACATAATTATTATAGACAAAAATGTGTATTTGTCTATTTTTTTATTCCTAAAATAATATATGTTCATTTAAACATTTAAAATGTTTAGAGAAGCACAAAAAAAAAAAAAAAAAAAAGGATTCTAAAGTAACTTTTAACCTTACCATCCAATATAACAAAAGCCTAATATGCAAATTGTCCCCTTGGCCAAAAGTTTGGCTAGGGGATGGGGCCAGCAGTGGAGGTGGCAGGTGGCCCCGGGGAAGGGAGGCACCCTGGTTGGCAGCCAGCAGCTGCTAGCGGCCCTACCCATGCACGAATTTCATGCACTGGGTCTTTCTAGTCTAGAGATAAACACTACCAACACTTTGGAACGTACTGATAGTCCTTTTTCTTTTCTCTCTGGCTCTTTTTCTTTTTCCTTTTTAATTACAAAATAAAGTCATACTGTAAATGCTATTTCATGATTGGTCGTTTTTCTCCCATAATTCAGCAGAGGCACCTTGACGATCTTCTCCAGTGATGGTTTTCAGACTTGTTTTAGCAGCTCCTGATCCACTTCCATAAGCACAGTCATTGGAAATGAAATTTGTAAGACAGATGTTCTCAGTGCGTTGGGCTGCTGTAATGCAAACCATAGGCTGGTGGCTTCAACAACAGCCATTGATTTCTGACAGTTCTGGAGCCTGGGAAGTCCAAGGTCAAGGTGCCAACCAATTCAGTTCCTGGAAAGACCCATTTCTGGGTTTATAGGTGGCCACCATCTAGCTGTGTCCTCACAAGGCAGAGAGAGAGAGAGAGAGAGAGAGAGAGAGAGAGAGAGAGAGAGAGAGAGAGAGAGAGAGAGATTGATTGTGAAAGTGAGCTCTCTTCTTCTAAGGTCACTAATAACCCCATCATGAGACCCCAGCCTCCTAACCAAGACTCCACCTCCTCATTCTATCAAATCTGAGGTTAGGGCTTCAACATATGAATTTTGGTGGCGGGCATAAGCATTCAGTCCATAACACAGATAAAAGCAGAGGTTCTTTGATCAAAGCAGAAGCTGAGGGACTGAAATTTCTCCCTGGTTGCTTTGTTCTCTGGCCCAAATTGACTTCTGAATCACCTCCGTGGGCCTTCCAGGTTTCCAAGGAGCATTATTTGCCCAAACATTTGTCATCTGCCTTTATTTAAATGGCCATATTGTATGTCATTGTATTGATGTGTTCTGTCCCTTATTTCCATCTTTCATCATCATGAACAGAAGTATAATGAAGATCTTTGTGCTTCCAACCTTGTATGTTCCCATGATCATTTCCCTCAGATAATGTCTCAGAAGAAAAAGTGCCTTTTGATATGTGGCTTGTGGAAATTTCCCCGCAAAGCCCAAATCTTTGTTTGGCAGAGCAGGCGTGAGGGCCTTGGTTCAGAGTTTTGTGTGTGCTGGACACAAAAATCTGTCTTCATAATAGACGGCTGGTGTTGGCCTGCTGAGTCATGCTGTGTTGTCAGGACAGCAACAGACTTTCCCCTGGGTCTGGGCTGGCAAGTTTGATGCTGCTGATGCAATCTCATATTTATAACAAACTTTAACAGTTTTCCACATCCTTTTCATCTGTTGTGCCACAGACACCCCATGAGGTAAATAGGGGAAAAGAGGAATATATGTTTAAAAAATTTAAAGCATACTGAGGTTCAAAGGGGCTAAGCGAGTTTCCTAAGAGTGTATCTAGTAAGTGGTAGTACTCTGTTTTAGTCAGCAATAGTTAGGGCAATAAAGCTGCATAACAAATACCTTCCTTTTCCAAAAACAAATAAACAAACAACAACAACAACAACAAAACCCCCAAAACCCAAAACTCAATTGTTTTACATCCACAGTTGTGTGTTTTTTCCCCCTTTCTCCCACGATAGTTGGGTCTGAATGTTGGGCTGTCGTTTGGATGGTCTTAGCTGGGGTGCTATAGCTGGGCATAGCGGGTAAGTGGGATAGTGAAATGAGAGAATGTCACAGAGAAAGCCTGGGGCAAGACTTTAAAGGCCACGGTGAGGGGTTTGAATCTTATATTTATTGCAACTGGAAGACACTGACAGATTTTTAAGTGGGGAAGCAATGTGATCTCATTTATGTTTTAAAGGATTATTTGGACTTGTTTATTGAATGTTAGATTTTTTTTTTCAGTGCCTGGTTCATAATAGATGTTCCATAAATATTTTATTGGATCATAATGAACCTGGTTCCCAGAAAAAGCAACGCAGACGAGTTGGGTACAGTCCCATTCTGTGCCGTGTGCTGGTAAGTGGGTCGGCTTCTCTGGACAAGATGTATTAATTAGCTTGTGTATTCACGTATTCATTCATTTCACGAATCCAGACAACGTTTAGGAGGTGCTTCCCCTGCGGTGTCCACAGGAGCAGAGGAAAGACTGGGACTTGTCAAACTCTCCAGAGACCCCAGAGGAAATCCTGGCCTGGTTTCTCTGCTGTCCTTTTCTCCTGGGGAGGAAAACCTCAGGGCACCTGGAGAATAAGAGGGGTGCAGACTCCTCATTGGACTCCGCTAACCAGGGCAGTGGGAGACAATCATTGTGAGGGCTGAAACATCCTTCCTCCATCATATCATTCAGCTCCATTCCGAGGAAAAGGAAACTGAGGCCTTTCGGGGGCTGATTACTGAAGACACCCGGAAAACCTCACTTCTGCACCCCACCCCCCTCACCTTTCAGTCAACAATTTAAACGCCCTAAATACAAGTTTGGGGAAGATTATAATGGTGCTTATTTTGAACTAAAATGCTTCTTTTAAATTAAAAACCAACCCCCTAAAGATAGTTTACATTTAAAATGAAATGTTAAAGTGCAAAGGTCTCCTTCAGGAATAGGAATTATGGCTTCTCATTATATAGTCTTTGGGACTAAACATTTAGAGAACCTTTGAAGAAGTACGTTATAAATAGGTCAAAACAGGCCTCAGTCATTGTGTGTTTATCTGTACGGTGTGCTCTTTTGGCATTTGGCCCTGATCTTGTGTAGCCTTGAACTCTTCAATCCTGCAAGCAGGATTTTTTCCCTTTCTGTTTATTATTCCTTTAATCTCTATCACAGCATAGTGCCAGGTACAGGGAGTTTGCTTAATAATAATTTCATCCCCCTCCCCTCATTACCCTTCCCTTCCTTTTTCTTCCCCTCCCCTTCCCTCTGTCTTCTTCCTTCTTTCCCTCCTTCCTGTCTCTTCCTTCTCTTCAGTCCCTACCACTCCTAACCCCTGCCACCCCTCTACTCCTCCCCCACACCCCACCTTCCCCTCTCCTTTCACAGACATTTCTGGAGTAAAACAGAACCAAGCACTTTATAGGAATTGGGGATTCAGCGATGAATAAGGTGAATGAATTTCCTGCTCTGAGTTTGGCTGTGGACACCCAAACACCAGGCAGCTGGAAGTGCAGTGACTTGTAAAATTCCATTTGTAATGCATGGAGTAGAGAATGGACCGCAGGAGAGCATGAGACGGGGCATTTGGTCAGGGGTCAGGAACCGCTTTCCCCAGGAATCGCTGTTTGAGCTGAAACCTAGAGGAGAGGAGGGATGCCCAGTCAAGGGAAGGGGGAGGGTGGAACAGCCATCCAGGCGGAGGGGAACTGCATGGCGCTGAGACAACCGTGAGGTGGGGAGTGGCCTGGGTCTTTGGAGAAATACAAGGCGACCTGCCAGGCCAGGGCAGAGGGCAGAGGGAGACAGGGATTGATGAGCCTGCAGATCACACAGCGTCGCAGAGGCCCTGGGGAAGATGGTGGCATTTTTCTTGAGAGCAGTGGAAATTTACGAAAGGGGTTTAAGCGAAAGACAGACACAGTCCGAAGTTTGTTTCCGGAAGGTCACTTTAGGCCAGAAGCATAGATGGAGTAGGTTAGATAAAACGGTGCGTCCCCACAACAGCATATTCTACAGATGTCATGAAGAAAAAGCATGATCTCTGCATCCTGGTACGGAAATATCCCGAAAGAATCTTCAAATGGCCAAAGCCAAGGTATAGTGCAGTGTCAGAATGAGGGGGACGAGACGATTCCAATTTGCAGCTATTTGCATAAAGAATCACTGGAAGGATACAGAAAACAAGAACTAAAAATGGCTGTCTATTGTGTGTGTGTGTAGGGCCAGATGGATGGGGACAGGAATGGGGGCGACAGACATCTCCATGTGTGCCTTATTATATTGTTTTGACTCTTGAGCCATGTGTACGGCTTATTATTCAACATTAAATAAAAATAAGACGAGCTGGGCTCTGACAGCAACTGTTGTAAGTTTGGGGGCGGGGCATGGGGAATGGGATGTGGGCTATTGATTCTTGATGGGAAACGCCGGCTCATTTCACTTCATCTCCGCAGGTGCTACTAAGGCTGATATTGATGTTTTAATCATTGACTTAACAAACAGCCCCTTGATCTGACACTTCCTACTCTATCAAGGCTCTTGTCTTAATAACAGTCATTCATCAACATTTTACCTTTCACAATTATTGAAGAGTTGCCCCAGTCGGAGGGTAATGTGCTTTACGCCAGACGCCAAGTGTTCTACCTATATTGTCGCATTTAATTATCACAACAACCTAGCACCACCTTTTTGTGGACAAGAAAACTGAGGCATAGAAAGAGGAGGTGGTTTGTTCAAGGTCACCCTTAGAGGTCACCCTGAGAAGGGCATTTATTAGCATGGGGGCTATTTGCAGAGTGTTATATCTGCTATGTGCTAGGCATTGGGTTAGGACTGTGCTGGTGAGTAAAAAGCAGCTTTGCTTTCACAGAGTGCGAAAAGGTGGGACAGAACTTCCACACATAAGCCAGATACACGCAAGGCCCAAGTGAAGTACGAAGGAATAGGGGAAGGGAATCAGGGAAGGCTTCCTGGAAGAAGAGGCGATGCTTTAGCAGAGTCCTGTGATATGGATAAGAGTTTGCCAAGCAGCTGGAGAGCGGAGAGCATTTTAAAGGGAGGGCATTCCAGAGAGAGGGAATGGAGTGTGCAAGGCCATAGAAGCAGGGATTCGTGGATCGTGATGGTGGAAATGTAAGCACTCTGGAACTGACATGAGGGGGGGGAGCTACTGAGATGGAGGGGATAGATCATGCAGAACCTTGAATGCTGTGCTTGGGCTTTATGTACTGTCTCCAGCTAACCTATTTCTGATGGGCCCTTTCCCTGCTATCAGTGTGCCTTTATAATTTGTATGTATTCAGCTGCCAAGATTCATTACTTACTTAGCTGAGTAACTGCTCAGAGTCAGCCTCTGAGTTAGGGTGCTCAGTGGAAAAAATGATGAGGTGGTTGGTGCCTTGGATGAATCAGGCGTGGAAATGGATAATTTCCATTCCACAACTGGCAAAATACAAGGCATCCTGGAGAAGGGACATATAATTAGAGACAGGAGGTGGTTAAGGAGGGCTTCATGGAAGAGGTGACCCTTGAGCTAAGTTCTGTTGGATGAAGAGGAATTGGTTGGGGGTTTGGGGGAAGAACTGGTGTAGCCTTGGAGTACAGGGGACAGCAGGAACAAAACCCAGAGACATGATGAAATTACGTGAGTATGTGGGGCCAGCCGAGTGACCAGAAAGAAGACTGAAGAGATAATAGGGGCCCTAGGAATTAAACACTGAAAGCTAAATAGGGTGTTTTCCAGGTGAGAAGGGAAGGACGAAAAAGGAAGAAGGGTTAAGAATGGTGACACCATCATATTCCAAATGCTAATGAAACCAGGTGTGATCTTCCAAGAGCAACCTGTAAATCAGCCCCAGGAGCACAGAACACATGGCTCTAGAATGCTCTCCACATCTCCCCACCCCCGAAAGCCCCCCAACAGTGAGTTCCCCACAACAGGTCAGGTTTCGGCTGAGCCCTACACATCAGGTGGCTGTCGAGTGTGATCACACACACCTGCTGCAGAGCTGGCCTCTCCCTGCTGGGGAGTGACATCTTGCAGCGCGGCTGACACTGAGAACCCAGGGGCCAGCACCTCAGGCCTGGAAGAGTAATTAAAATGGGATCAGCAGGCCCTGTGGTGACGGCGACATCAGGGCTCCCAGCATGGAAGTCTCTGGCCATGACCGACTTGCTTTCTGAGGACTGGCATCTTGCCCGCCTTGCCCGCCATGCCTGCTTTGCTCTTTCTGGTCAGGCTCACGCCAGCCCTCCGGCCATCATGTGCTAGTGCTGCACTGTCATTATGCCATACACATGACCTCAGAATCTAAGATAGCAGCCCTACAAGGAAGGAAGGGGAAACTGAAGTTCAGAGAGGCCCATGGAGCTGCCCACAGATGGAGGGAGCCAGAGTCAGGACGTGAGCCCAGGGCTTTGGGCCGCTGTCAGTTCTGGGCTTTCTGACTTCTTCACCATCCTTTCAGAGCTCCAGTTGTGAAAACGACGCTTGCCATGTTCCCTGTGTTATGGACTGAATGGTTGTGTCCCCCCATCCAGCCTGACCCTTAGTGTGATAGTATCAGCAGGGAAGGCCTTCGGGAGGTGATTAGGGTTAGAGGGGGTCATGAGGGTGGGGACCACCTGGTGGAAATAATGCCATATAAAAAGAGGATGGTGTGTCAGAGTTCTCTCTCTGCCATGTGAGGACATAGCAAGAAGGTGGCAGTCTGCAAGCCAGGAAGCTTCAATCAGGAACTGAATCAGCCAGCGCTTTGATCTTGGTCTTCCAGCCTCTATAACGGTGAGAAATAAATGCCCATTGTTGAAGCCACCCAGCCTGTGGTATTTTATTATACAGCCTGAGCTGACTAGGACAACTTGCATCTCTCCCCTTTTCTTAAGGCAGTGATCAGCAAACTGCGGCTGGAGAGCCACATGCAGCTCTTTGGCCCCTTGAATGTGGCTCTTCCACAAAATACCACGTGTGAGCGTGCCCCTACAGTGCGATTGAAACTTCGTGGCCCATGCACAAAAGTTGGTTTTCGGCCTGGGCAAGTCTATTTTGAAGAAATGGCGTTAGAACACTCAAGGGCCCAAAGAGCCGCATGTGGCTCGAGAGCCGTGTTTTGCTGACCACTGTCTTAAGCCATCCAGATTTCCATTTGGAGAATTATGTTCTCCTCACCAGCTGAATTTTGTTGGGACTTACCAAGGGGTGGCCATGTGATCACACTGGGCCAATCAGAGTTCTCCTCCCAGGGCCTGGCCTCTACAGTAGAGTTTTACAGTCCAGTATATTCCTCCCACAGGGGTGCTTAGGGAGACAAAGAGGGAGCATGGGTACTGTCACCTGATCCCAATCTGACTTCCAAGCGAGGTGCTCCACCTTCCTGTTCACTCTGTAAGCTTCCTGGTCTCTCCAGTCACTTCCCTTTCTGCTTGAGTTTTCTACAGGTTTCTGTTGCTTGCACCCAGAGGTGCCCAAGGACAATGGTAGCTGGGTCTGGGCACTTGATAGCCACTTTTGTGAGTGTGTGTATTTTCAATAGCATTATCAATGTACTAGAGGCCCAGTGCACAAAATTTGTGCACTCAGGGGGTGGGGAGGGGTCCTTCAACCGGGTCTGCTCCCTCTCGAAGTCCTGGAGCCCCCGGGGGATGTCTGACTGAGAGCCCGTGGGGAGCAGACCTAAGCTGTCAGTCAGACATCTTTAGAGCTGCTGTGAAGGTGGGAGAGGCTCCCACCACTGCCGCTGTACTCACCAGTCAGAAACCAGGCTTCTGGCTGAGCAGTGCTCCACCCTGTGGGAGCACACTGACATTGAGCATCTGCCCCCTGGTAGTCAGTGCACATCATAGCGAATGGTTGAGTGGCCTTAGCATATCTTTAGCATATTATGCTTTGATTGGTTGAATGGACGACCAGACACTTAGCATATTAGGCTTTTATTATATAGGATAATTTACCATAAAATTCACCTTTTGAAAGTACACAATTCACTGCTTTTAGTCTATTCCAGAAGGTGACCATCCAACTCCACTCTTACGTCTGAGAGCATTCTTATCACTCCACAAGAAAGCCCTCCCCATTAGCAGTCATTCCTCGTTTCTTCCTCCCTTCAGCCCTGGAAATTACTACTCTGCTTCCTATGTCTATGAATTTTTCTATTATGGACACTTCATAGAAGCGAAATCACACAATATGTGACCTTTGTGGTATTTTGTGGCTTCTTAAACTCACTGAATTTTTGAGGCTCATCCATGTTGTAGGAGGTATCGGTACTTCACTGCTTCCCCCCACTGTTTTACTGTGGTTTAAAAGAACACAGAACTGTGCTCTACCCTCTTAACAAATTGTTAGGTATACCACACATTACCATGAACTCTAGGCACACATAGACAGCAGATCTCTAGAACTTATCGTCAACTTTTTTTAAGGAGCGGCCCTATGCTGTACAGTGAATTTCCAGGACTTTTTTCATCTGATAAAGTGAAACTTTATACACATTAAATGCATTTTTCAAGGGTCAGCTGGAAGTGTGTCCTGAGAGCGTGTGCACGTTATGAGAAGACGGGCGGGAAAGAAGGGGGTGTGCAGTATGCCTCTGCAGGACCCAGCCTGGGGGTGGGAGGAGACATGCGTAAGGCAACCCTCTGGGCCCAGTCCTCCCGCACCAGCTGGCACCAGGGGACAAAGGTGCTTGCAACAATGCAACAGGACCGTGGCCTTCAGAGCCTCAAAGGGTAGCAGGAGAGATGTTGTTTATACAGGGGCATAAATAACCACAATACCAGGGTGAACATAATAAGAGGAAGAGGAAGATAAGATGGGGAGCATTCAGAGAGGAAAGAGATTGTTTATTGTTTAGAGTGTGGGATAATTTAACAACAACAACAACAATAACAGTGATCATAGGTAGCATATATTGAACCTTCATTATGTGCCAGGTGCCCTACTTAATGTTTTGTATGTTTATGTCATTTAGCCCTCATAATAACCCTACAAAAATAGCTGCTGCTGTTTCTCCCATCTTCCAGATGGGGAGATAGAGGCACAAAGCAGTTATACAGCTGGCTTAAGGTTACCGGGCTAGGAGATTGCCAGGATGACAAGACCATGGTTTCCCAAGGAATCGCTTGGGTGGAGACTTTTAAGTCAGTTGTGAAAGGTGGGCTGAGCGAACGTAGCCCAGAGCCTAATACTTACCTCAGGCAGAAGGTATTGACCCCCCCCCCCCCCCCCCCTACATTCTGGATGTTGTAGCAGAGAGAGAAAAATCATTCATTTAATCTCTTCCCTCCAGTCCTCACCGAGGGGCTTCTGGAGCCCTTCAAGCCAGCGCCTCATAATTAACTAAATGAAAAGTTCCCTGCAAACAAGAAATCTCTAAAGGACTGCTGTTCGCAGACTAATAACACTGACAAATCACGGTTTTCTTCCGAACAAATTGCTGCTGAAGTTGGACAGGCCTCAGGTCTGCCCCAGATATGTTAAGAATCTATAATTCCAGACCCTGGACCTGAGATGCTGGGTTTGAAAAGAACTTGGAGCCTAGAGACAGACAGAGCTGCTTTGGAAGGAAACAAGAATGTGTTCATTGTCCCCAGGCCCAGGGCCTTGGCACACAGCAGGCACTCAATAAACAAATATTGTCTAGCCAAATAAAGAAGGATCAAGAGAAATTTCATAGTGATGTGTAAGTCAAGACTTCAGGGTTTTCTGCTTTTTGTGCAACAGAAAATTCAAACTGACTTCAATAATAGAGAATTTATTGGCTATGCTGCTAAAATATCCCAGGGTCTGGTGGCCTTCAGGAAAGGTTTGCTCCAGTGCGGTCAATGCCACCAAGCATTGTTTTTGTTGTGAAAATTCAGCCCCTGGGACATGTAAGGGAAACTGTCTTTATGCTACAGACTTGTTGGAAGTCTGATGTTGTGGCATGGTCAAGGGTAATTCAGGGTGGGACAAAGTAGGTTTTCAGTTGTTCATATGGAAAATAAAACAAGAATAAGCTCCGTGTTTTAAGTACTTGCAACTATAACCATACTTTTGCCCCACCTTGTATTTTACAGACACTATCTGGTCTGAGATAGAAAGAATTCACTAGGTTGTCAAGTTTTTATGAAGTACAGAGAAGCAGATCAACAGAATTCGAGAACATGACAGAGAATGGAGGGAATTCCTAGCTGTGCGAACCTCAGAAAATTTTTTTTTAAAGGTCCCTAAGGCTTATTTCCCTGAAAATTAGACATCAATAGTGATTTCTGCCCAGTTTATTTCTTGGGGTTATCAAAAGACTCAATTAAGAAAATACATTTGTAGAATTCTACACAAATGAACAACTATAATTAGTAGTCATGAGAATTAACTGATTATTTGATAATGGTGATTTATTCTAGTAGGTGCTTAGACAGATTCATTTACTTATTCATTGATTCATTTTTATTTATAGCCTTCAGGAAAGGTTTGATCCAGCAATGTCACCAAGTTTTTATTTTTGTCTTGAGAGCTTAGCCCTTGGAAGATTTAAGAGGTGATGCACTTAAACTAAAGCCCTATTTGAAGTTTGAAATATATAGGTGTGTGTGTGTGTGTGTGTGTGTGTGTGTGTGTGTGCGCGTGTGTGTTTGCATGGAACCATCACCGCTATCTAATTCCAGGACATTTTTATCACCTCAAAAAGAAACCCTATACTCATTAACAGTCACTCCTCATTCTCTCTGCCCCAGCCCCTGGCAACCACTAATCTCCTTTTGTCTGTTGTTTATTGAGCACCTGCTGTGTACAATGCACTCTACAGATGCTGGAGATAAGATCATGAAAAAATTCTCCCAACTGATTTGGAAGTAGAGGAACAGACTATAAATTACTCAGGCAAAAAATGAATGGATCTGGATGACTGCTAATGTCACTTAGGAGGTGACTACCGTTTCAAGGAGGGGCAATATAGGGTGGAAGATTTTACACCCCCTGCCAGACTTGGCAGCCATGTGACCTTAGTCTCATTGCACCTCCATTTTCTCATCTGTAAAATGGCACATACTTCCTAGTGTTGTCCTGAGGATAAAATGAGAGGATGCATGTAAAGTGATTAGCACAGCACCAAGCACATAATAATTGCTCAATAAATGGTAACAATATTATGCTTGAGATGAATGACAGAAAAATAATGTAATTTTTATTGAGAAAATGGTAAAGGGAGGTGAGTGCTTATCTCAGGTGCTGAAGAATGGGAAATTTTTCTTAACAAATGCTACAATCAAACTGGGGTCTCTTAACCTTTGAACTGTTGCCACAGTGGACTGGAGGGCTTCCTGTCTATTGCAGGCTGTTTAGTAGCATTCTTCAGTCCTATGCTGGATGCCATTAGCATTTTCCAACTTGTAAGAGCCAAAATGGCCTCTAGATATTGTCAAATGTTCCCTGGAGAGAAAAATAGCACCACTGATCAAAACTGAGCACTTCAAGTATTCTCTGAAGAATACTTTGCTTTCCTGCCTCTATGATTTTGCTCACCTCAGGGAATTCCATTTCCCTAGAGTCACAAGGTCCAAATCCCACCATGGACCTTTAGGCCAAACCCAATGCCAGCTCCTTCCGGTATCTCCCCTATTGAAAGAGTTTCTCTGATTTCAGACCCCTAAAGCACTTTACTTCTTGTATATCAGTGAGTGCCAACTGAGTGCCAGCTTATAAACCTCACAATCCCATAAGGAGGGCATCACTGTTTTCATTTACATATCAGGAAGCCAGGGCTCAGAGAAGCTATGCAACTTGCTCAGGGTCACCTAGCTGGTCAGTGACAGAGCCAGGACCTGCTTGCACACAGCAGTTTGTATGTTTCTTCCTCCATTCCACAAAGTCTGTGTGTGAAAAACCCCTTTCTGCTTTGCACCGGAGTGATATGTACGCATAACTTAGTTCCTGTGAAGACTAGGACGCCTCTGTCTCATTCATTTCCAGCACAATGCTTGGCACATAGCAAATGCTAACAAATATTTATTGAATGAATAAATGGAAAGAAGAAATCTCAGAGGAGGTTGTCAAGGGAAAAGACTCAGATCTACCCAGGATGGTTAAGGATTCATCTTCCTGATGGAAGGCTGTTGTCTTCTCTCTCTCTCTTTATCTCCCCCCCCCCCCCCCCTCTCTCATTTTATGAGTCAGTGAACAGGATGTTCACATTGATAGGCAACTTTATAGATGTAAATACTTTTAACATATGTTTTAAAAAAATTGATTTTAGAGAGATAGGAAGGGAGAAGGGAGAGAGAGAGAAGCATCAATCTATTGTCTCCTGTACATCTCCTACTGGGGATTGAACTTGCAACCCAGGCATGTGCCATCACCTGGAATCAAACCAGTAACTTCTCAGTGCACGGGCTGATGCTCAACAAACTGAGCCACACTGGCCAGGCCTGGATTATGTCTTGAATTCTTACCTGACTCTTCATTCAGCAGAAGTTTCCTGAGCACCTCCTGTGTACCAGGACTTGTGATACTCTCTTGGGGTCCAGCAATGAGTAAGATGTGGTCTCATAGACAGAACTAGTTTGGAGACTGACTTGGAAACATCTAGGATAGTAGAGATACTAATATCCTCTGAACCAGCAATTTCTCTCCAAGTGGAAATCCTAAAGGAATTGTTGGTCATGGCCATAGAGAGACATGCAAAGGTAATTATTGCAGTGTTTTTGATAAACATAAAAAAAGGAAACAATCTAATTCAGTGTTTCTCAAACCATGTCTGCATGTCAAAATCACCTGGAGATCTTTCAAAAATTCCAAAGTTCAGTGCACATATCGTATCAAGAAAATTGCAATTTTTGGGGTGGGAAATAGCCATCCTAGCGCTATTCTAATCACCAGGTGATTCTAGTTTACAGACTAGTTTGGGAACCATGGATCTCAATATTCATTAACAGGTGAATGAATAAATAAATCATGGTATACTTATCTAATGGATTACCTCCTATAATTGCAATGAGTGAATGACACTGAAAGCAAGTACAAGGATGCTTACGGCAACACTATTCATCATAGCTTCAGTCTGAAAACAACCCAAACACCCATCAGCAGTAGAATGGATAAATTATGATGTGATCATAAAATGAAATATTGTATATCAGCGAGAATGAATAAACTACTGTTATGCATGTGAGTCTCACAGACTGTTGAGTAAAAGAAGCCAGACCCAGAAGTGTACAGACTGTAGGATTCCATGTATGTCATGTCCTAGAATAGGGTCAGCAAATGTTTCTATAAAGGAACAGACGGTAAATATTATATTTGGGGCTTGAGGGGAATGCAAACTGTCATTGTAGTGCAGAAGCAGCCATGCACAATATATATAGCATGAGTCCAGCTGTGTTTCAATAAAACTTTATTTATAAAAACAGATAGTGGGCTGGATTTGGCCAACCACTCATAGTTGATTATAGTTTGCTGATTCCTATTCTGGAGTGAGCAACATTAACCTGTGGCGAAATATCATGAAACCTGTTACCTTAGGTGTTGAGTAGTGAATGCAAGGAAGGGCAGCTGGTGGGATTCAGGAAATTATTTTTCCCTTTTATTTGGCTGCTGTGCTACTTTGTGGAAATTCCCCAATTTCTGTGCACTGAGGGTGTGTACCCTTTTCTGTGTGATATTATTCTTTAATGTTAATTTGCATTAGAATCAGCAAATAAACAAAGGACTGAAAATGCTATGCATTAAATCAGAATATGCAAAAAAGTGCATTTTGGAAGATATATACATAATATAAAATGTAGGCATGACAACATAGTAAACTGTTCAGGGGCCATGCACTAGATTAAGATTAAGAAGATGTTTCGGAGAATGATAACCACCAAATTCAAGATAGCAGATGCCTAGGGAAAGGAGGAGGGAGGAGAGGGGGAGGGGAAGAGGTGCAGAGGTTTGTTTTGTGTAGTTATAATTTCTTATTTCTTGAGCTGAGTGGTGAATAAATGGCTTTTTCATATGAGTATTTTCTTTTATGTGTTTAAATATTCAAAACAATATCAAAAAGAAAAACATAAAATCTCCCTAGTTTCCAGGGACATACGGTTTTTTATAAATTAAAAAGTTTTAAATTACTGTTGACAACAATATTATATTAGTTTCGAGTATACAGCATAGGGATTACAAGTTTGTTACCTTACAAAGTGTTTTACAGTGGAGTCAGAAGAATGTGGGCCCAGGAGGGCAATGGTTTTTATCTCTAACTCATTATTCACTCCTGGTGCCTAGATTAGGGCCTGATGCATAGTAAGCACTCACCAAATAGTCACTGAATGAATGAGTGAATCAAACACTCATTCCCCCAGACAGGTTGACCAAAGGAGACAGTTTGGGAGAGTCATGGGAATTTGGAGAGAAGGGAAACTGGAGACTCTTAAGCCCCACCCTGGGAGTATGACGGGTACTCATTTTTCATCCTAAATGACAAGCCCAAATATTGAAGCAAATATTTCAAAGGTGACCGCCGCTGATCTCGTCCCCCCTCCAGGTGCTGAGTGTGCACAGGGAAGGCTGTGCTTTGCAGCCCGTCTAGTAAGTCCTGAAGCCTTTGTCAGGAGTGAGGAAGCCCAGCTGACTCTGACCTCCTATGGGGAAAAAGTGAATGGGAGAGACGGAGGCTGTGCCCAGCCTGTGGGAGAGGCAGGCAGAAGCCTGAGTGTCTCTTGGCAGGCTGCCTGGCCTTGAATGGGTAAAAGGTCTTCCCATGAAGCATGAGTCAGCCTCTGAAGCTTGGGGAGGGGGTGAGGGGAGCTGTGGCCTAATTTGGTGCATAATTGTGAAGGCGAGCACCCTCCCCTGTGCTCTGGGGATGCTGTTGTTTAAAAAATTCACGAATCTCCTTACTCACCCTGTGCTGTTGTGTGGATCATCCCTCTTTAGGAGGATGAGCCTTGAGACCCACGCGCGCTGTACCCGATTATTTCTGTGATCGCCGTTATTATTAATGCCATCATCGTTGTTCGTGGGGTGGATCTGTGAGGCAATTAATCAAAGCAGCCTAAGTAAAGAAAATCCTATAAAAATGAAGAAAGCCAGGATTTGGCAGACTTTCCCTAGCTCCTTTTCAGCTCAGTGTTCAGCCCAATTTTCGTGGTGCCCATGGAGTTATTCGTATTAGCTTTCTCTTTAGAGGATTGCTCCACGGATTCTGGCCTGTTTTGCATGATATTTGTCTATTGATTCTACAAAAAATTTCTCTTGAGTCCTTACTCTATGCTATGGCATTTTTAGGTTACAGAGTGTGAAAATTATTTGGAACTAAGAACTACCTCAGCATCTCTATCTCTGTATATCTCCTCTATCTATATCTCTATCTCCCTCTATCTCTACTTCTCTATATCTACATTGATATCTATATAATTTGTATCTATCTCTCTTTAGTTATGTAAACTTTGGGGGTTGCTACAGAGTTAGCTGAAATTCAGACTGTACATTATTCACCTATGTGTACAATACTTTCATTCATTCATTCATGCATTCACTCGTTCATCCATCCAACAGGTATTTTCTGAGCACTTGTTGCGGCCAAACACCATGTTTAGTGCTGGAGCACAAATTGTATAAGCTACAGTGCCTACTCTTGAGGAGTTTTGGGATAAGTGTGTGTTGTTGTTGGGGGCAGGGGTAGGTGGATGAAGAGACAGATGAACCAACAAATGAATTATCGGAGACTGTGATCAAAGCTATTACAAACATGCACACAAAGTGTCGTGAGGGTTCAGAGTTATCAACTCTGTCAAAATAGTTGGGGTTTAAGGAAGTTTAAGATTATTAGAAATATTTAGGTAGTGATGACAAGGGAAGGGCATTCAGGCCGTGCTAGCTGAGGGGTAGAGGCATAGGGTGTGAATAGGCCATTGGTGAGTTTAAAATAGAGTTTTTGAGTGAGGAGCCTGCGAGGAGCTGGATGATGACCTCAATATTTGACAAGATTCTTGGTCATCTTTGAGGGACCTGAAGTCAAACTCACTGGCCTGCCTTAGAAAGAAGGATAATAGCTTCATTTATTTGAGCAGCATTTTGGGCAGGGAACATTAAACCAATACAAATTTCTAGTTAAACTTTAATTCATCAGAAAAGCCGATGACCCAGGGCATTCTGACGAATCCGAGTTTTACTGTGATGCTCAATTACGTCCACTTGGCTACAAGTCCAAACCAGTCATGAGGTGCCTTCCCCACTGATTGCTCTAGGGAAAGAAATGCATTAATTTTCGAAGAGTGTGGCCCTGTAGATTTCTTCTGTCCTTTTGTGGTCATTGCATCATCTCTTAGCCTGAGAGGTCTGAGATTCAGCAACTCATTCTGCTACCGTCTCAACTGATGCGGAGATTTGGAAAGATGCTTAATTCCTCCAAAATTCAATTACCCTATATGTTTGGACCAAAGCTGTTTGCCTCATTCTCAGAATGTCTCTGAATCATCCCAGGTGTGCTAAACTGTGGCTATGGCTTTCTACCACAAAATGCCTTTCCAGGGGTTGAGTGTCAAGTGCTTTTTCGGGAGCTGAGCATCACGGTGGGAGACAGTAAGATCCTGTGGCTGAGTCAGACAATGCTGGCTCCAGATCTGACTTTGCCTAGACTGTCCCCCTCGGAAGAGAAAATGAAATTGTGTGGTGGAAGTGGGCAGATGTCTTGGGACCTCAGAGGAGAACAGCTGGAGGTAAGCCAGTGAAGGCATTTAGAAAGAGGTGCTACTTAAGATGACCCAAAAGAACACCTAAGGTTTCATAGTTTCTCTGGAGGAGCGTGAGTAATGTAGGAAAGGAGGGAGAAGTATGGGCAAAGGGAATGTTGGACATTTTTCTGGCATCAGACTTGAAAGGAGGACTGTGTATTGGTCATGATAGTTTGTTATGCCATGTAACAAATACTCCTCAAATCTCAGTGGCTCAAAACAAAAGGTTTATTACTCACAAGTCTATTGCATGGAGGTTGTGCTCCAAGTTGCACTGTCTCAGCTCATCAAATTGCACCAGCTCATCAAGGCCTCCATTATCTAGAATGTTGTCAATCCCCAAGGCAGGGAAGAGAAATTGGCAGGTCATTCAGTGGCTCTTAAAGGCTTCCACTTACATGTCATTGGCAAAAGCAAGTCCATGGCTATGCCTGACTTCAAGGGGGCTGTACAGTCAGGTCTTACCTGGAAGGAGGAACCTGGGAAATGTTAGGGTGCAGAGGGAGCAACTACAGAGCTCTAACATTGGTATGGAATCCTTTGGTTTTGTATCCTTACATGATGATATGTTGATGATTTTTGTGCTGGATGACTGATGATAATTATAAGGCTGCCGGTTTTACATGAATTAGAAAGTGAGTCTTCACAGCCTACTCTGCATGGTAGATTTTTATCATATCCATTTAATGTATGAGGGCATTGAGGTCCCAAACGGTCAGTCTAATTTTGCCTGAGGCTATACGTTGAGGAAGTTTTGGTTTCATGACTTGGATCCAGATTTATCTTGTGTCTTCCCAGTTGATAGGAACGTGGCAGCTCCTGACATGGGCCTATGTGGGAGGTGATGTTCCCACTGTGCTATGAGCTCCATGAAGGCAGGACATTTCCTTTCTCATTGACCACTGTGTCCCAAATGCCAGAATAGCTCCTAGCAGATGCCCAACCAATGTCTTATAAATGAATGAGAAGCAGAAGATTTTGTACGAGGCTCTGGGCATGGAAATGAGAGAAATGGCCCTTGCTCTCAGGGTACTCATGCTAGAGGAACGCTTATGGTGGAGAACACAGTCCAACTTGTTCAGATAAAGCTTGTTGGGAGCTCATACTTAAGCAACATTGTGAAGACTGAGAGGGAGTTTTTCATCTTCTATGAATAGGGTGGAGAGTGGGGAAGGTAGAGGGACTGGGTGGTATAGAGACAGAGGATGGAGAGAAAGGAGGAAGAGAGGAGGAGAGTATTTAGAAATGGGCAGATGACACAGTGATAGGATACTGTTCTCCAGAAAATAAAATGGAAGCCCTAATTTGGCCTACAACTAGATCATACGTTCATAAGCCAAAATGGCACCTACTTGCACTAGGAGAATCAGACTGCTCACTGTTTATTCTGGAAGAAACAAACCTGACTTCTATTCCCCCTGAGGGAAGAATTTTCATATATGCAGCCCTCTTTCATCAAACTGTGATTGCTGATTTAAATAGAGCAGGAAGAGAACTATGTAACTCAAGGAGTGGATGTTGATTATAAGTGACGTCTGAGTATTATTTGAAGTACTCTGAATTTAATTATGCTCCATGTAAATGGTAAATAATTTGAAACATTAGGTAATGTCTGTATTTCAAAGCCCCAGATCAAATGCCAGTGATGCAAATTGCCACCTCCATAAACCTCCCATAAAGAACAATTAAAGACAACAGTATTTGTTTCCAGAGTAATCTCTTTAATATCTAATGTGAATGACATTATAAATAGCCTCAAAGGAGTGCAGCTACCTTGAATGGGGTGTGGGGTGTGGTTTGATTCATTGCAGAATAGTTGGTTTCTATGTTTAAGGAGGTGAGACATTTTCTGTTAAATTTTCTTTTTTCCCCCTATTGCAAATTGACAGAACCTGTACCTGAACCCTCTGCTTTTAAAAAAGAAAAGATGGGCCTGGCCAGTGTGGCTCAGTGGTTGAGCATTGACCTATGAACCAGGAGGTCATGGTTTGATTCCTGGTTTGGGCACATGCCCCAGCTGTGGGCTCGATCCCTGGAAAGAGGCATGCAAGGAAGCAGTTGCTCGATGATTTTCTCTCATCATTGATGTTTATATTCTTGCTCTCTTCTCTGAAATCAATAAAAATATATTTAAAAAAAGAATGAAATGTTTAAAAAAGAGAATAAAAAAGATGGGTTGATGGGTAGCTGAGAGACAGATAAAAGGAAAGGTGTGTGTGAAAGAAAATATACCCATGTTAATTGTAGAATCTAGGTGTGAGTGTGTGGGTGTTCACCATGCAATTCTTTCAATTTTTCTGTATATTAGAAAGATTCTTAGAAAGATTCTGTAATAAAATTTTGGGGAAATATTGGTAAAACAGTATATTTGAATTATGGGATGGTTTGTGATCTGTTTAGGGACCACACTTTGAGTAGGACCTAGGGACTTGTAATTCTCTATTTTTATGAATATAATTTCTCATTTCATTTGGTGTATTCTTTAAAGACAGCATCAACTTTCCCAAGGCATTTGATCATCTACATCTCCATCTTCTGGATAACTTGCCTTTTATTTAGGTAATTCATTAAAAATTGTTTTCTGTGTAGAGCATTGTGTGACAAAACTCTCAAGTCTTTTATGCCCCAAAATATACAACCTTGATTCCCCTTCCCTCTCAATCCCCATAGCTAATAAATCACCATGTTCTGTGATTTATTAGCTATGGGGATTGAGAGGGAAGGGGAATCAAGGTTGTATATTTAACATTACATTAAATCATAATGTATTTGACATTACATTAAATCTTCAGATACCAACCTCTCCTCACCTGTTCCCATTATTTCTGCCTCCATCAAATCTTGTCTGGGTTATACAGCCACATCCTCTTTGCTGGTCTTTATCTAATCCCTCTCTGATCCTTTACACTGCTGTCAAAATAATCCTCAGTATTTATTCATGAAGCACCTTTTGAGTATCTGCTATGACCAAGACCCTGTGCCCAGGGATTGGACCTCAGATGCACAAACCTGGACTGATCATAATCTTTGATTGATAACACTCTCATTGTTCCACACAGGACTTGCTTTTGTGTAGTTAATAATGTTTAATAGTTATAGCTTATTATTATTTTAAATAATGTAATAAGCACCTTTGAACTCATGCCCCAAACAAAAGCTAGAATATTGACAATAATGCGCATCTAATCACAGGGTTCTGTACCCCTTCCCTGGCTTGCTCTATCCAAGTCAACCACCATTCTCAGTTAGGTTCATCCTTTGATTTCTTTAAAAAAAATATATTTATTGCTTCAATTTATGTTTCTAAATGTTTATATTTTAAATACTTGTTGCTTTTAGTTTTGTAAAATGTGATGATGCTGTTAATCTTTTGCAACTTCCTTTTTTCCCACTTACTAAGATTTATCCATAATGTTGTTATAGTTCATTTGTTTTGGCTGCTGTTTATCCATTTTAATTTATCGTACTATGTTTTACATTTTTTATCTTTAATTCTTTAAAAAAATATATTTTATTGATTTTTTACAAAGAGGAAGGGAGAAGGATAGAGAGCTAGAAACATCGATAAGAGAGAAACATCGATCAGCTGCCTCCTGCACACCTCCTACTGGGGATGTGCCCGCAACCAAAGTACATGCCCTTGACCGGAATCGAACCTGGGACCCTTGAATCCACAGGCCAACGCTCTATCCACTGAGCCAAACTAGTCAGAGCTTATCTTTAATTCTTGCTCTCTTTTTAAAAAATGGATGTCTCTATCCCCCCTCTAATAAGATAAAACCTAACATGTTGTTCCATTCTTTTGTGTCTTCCTTCCCTACTACATTGATATTACCTAGATTACTGCTTCTCAAACTTGAAAGTGCATTGAAATCACCTGGGGATTTTATTAAAATTCAAAGTCTGTTTTAGTAAGTTGTGGGTGGGCCCTCAGTTCTTGCATTTTGAACAAGCTGCTGGTTCAGGGACTACACTTTAAGATCTTTTAAAGACTTTTAATTCTGTGTTTTTATGGATATAATTTCTTATTTTCATTTGGTATATAAAGAAAGCATCCACTTTCCAAAGGCATTTGATCATCTACATCTTTATGTCTGGTACCATCTCCTGGATGGCTTATTTTTTATTTGGCTAATTCATCCAAAACTGTTTTTCTACATGGGGCATAGTGTGGTAAATCTTTGAGGCTTTTATGCCCGAAAATATACAGATATATGTGTGTTTTTTAATCTCTACCCGAGGACATGCTTAGAGGAAGGTAGAGAGAAAGAGAAAGAGAGAGAGAGAGGGGTGGGGAGAGAGAGAGAGATTTATGTGTGAGAGAAACATCAATCTGTTGACTTCTGTAGGCTCCCCAATGGGGGATCAAACCTGCAACCCAGGTATGGGAATTGAACGAGCAACCTTTCAGTGCACAGGAGGAGGCTCAATCAATGAGCTACTCTGGCCAGGCCTAAACTATTTTTTTTAAAATCATATCTTCATATTTGAATGACAGCTTTATTGAATATAACATTTGAAGTTATATGCTTTTTTATTTAATTTCTTGAAGATATTACTTTATGTCTTTTTGCATCCAACAGTGCTGAGGAAAATATTCTGATGTTAATCTTATTTGTTCTTTTTAAAATGTCATTTTCTCTTTCTCCTCGGATGCTTTTAGAATTTCCTCTTCACTTTTGATAATTTTTAAACTTTACTAGAATGCGTCTAGATGTGGGTTTTGTTCTTGTTTCTCCTTTTATAAAAAACTATTTTAGATCCCTTGTTAAAAAATTCTGAGAAATTTGTTTTCAGATTTCTTCAAATATTTACTCATCTCTATTTTTATTTCTCTTATTTGGAATCTTCTTATTTTGATGTTGGTGATTTCTTCTATCTTCCATAACATTAAATTTAAAATATATTTTTTTTGCTTTTTCTTCTTTTTCTCTAGAAGATTTCCTCAACCTTGTCCTCCAGTTAAAAGCTAATTCATTAGCTAATTCATTCTTTAGCTTTATTAATTCTGCATTAATTTATCAGTCCATTGTTTTCTTTATTTCAGCCATTACATTTTTCATGTCTGATATTTCAGTTTGGTTCTTTGAAATATTTTCTTGTTTTTGCATTTCGCGAAAGCCTTCTTTAATCTCCTTAATATGTTTAATAAAAAGCTGATTTTTAAATTCTAAGTCCATCTGTTCTAATATTTTTGCTTCTGTTGGAATCTGTAACCCAGTGTGTTTGTCTTTTAAAATCATTGTACTCCTCAAAAGTCTTGTTAATTTTGGCTTGTGAGCTCAGTAAACCCTGGATGTATTGGGCAACTCTAATGGGCAATATAGAAGGGCAAAGCTCAGAGCCCAGGTTAGCTCCATGTGAGCTCAGAGAGAAGAGGGTGGTTGAGCCTTAGGGTGGAGCACCCCAGCTACCAGCAAACCACAGTCAATCACTGCTTGCCATCCAACATAGCTTTTCAGACATCACTTTTTGACCCCAAGGGAAGCAACATTAGGAGGAGACAGTTGGGGTTACTGAAGCAGTGGTCCTGACTTCTATTTGAGGAAGCAGTTTCCCTTGCTTTTCTTGGCACCTCAAAATTACACAGCTCTGCCCTGCCCTGATTTTATCCTGACAGCGTCTGAACCAGAGGTCTGAGTTGTGCTGTGGGGACCGGTGCTGTTTGCGTCAGAACAAAGGTAGGGGAGCACCATAGCCAGACTCCTGCCCCTTTCGGGTTAGCCTCACACATCCATGCTGGGCTGGTTCTGCCTCAGATCCCAGTCATTCCCACCCACCCCAGTCCAAAGCAGCCCCCAGCCACTCTAGCAGCTCCACCCCAGTCCTCTGCTTTTCTTGTTGGTTCCTCCAGGGTGGGTCATGAGGGAAGGATCCAGCAGTCCAGCCAGCTCAGGATATTGGTCAGAAATAGAATAGGCCAGTCTTGATTTTCAATTTGTGGTATCTTTCTTATGGGGCCAGTTTGCCGGCCTCTAATGTGTGTAAGTTCTACTCCCAGCACTTTAGCACGTGACTGTATTTGGAAATAGCATCTTTAAAGGACTAATTATGTTAAAATGAGCCTGACTGATGTCTTTATAAGCAGAGGAGATTGGGACGTGGTCACACAGAGGGAAGGCCATGTGAGGCCCTAGGGAGATGGCCATTGAGAGCCAAGGAGGGAGTCCTTAGAGGAAACCAACCCTACTGACACCTTGATCTTGGACTTCTATGCTCCATAAATGTGAGAAAATAAATTTCGGTTGTGTAAGCCACCCAGTCAGTGGTGCTTTGTTAGGCAGCCCTGGTGTATAGACCACCACCCTCCTAAAACCTCAAAGTTTCCCATCACCTTCTGAACTACACAGCTGCTTGCTGAGCGATTCTGTACACGAGACACCACTCCAACTTTACAGGTTTCTACTCAATCCTCACAGCACTCCTAGGAGATACACTATTACCCCATTTCCCAAATAGGTACAGAGAAGTCAAGGAACTTCCTCAGAGTCACATAGCAAGTCCACCGTTAGAGCCCACAGCTTAAGTCCTAGATTCTGCTGTCTAGTATGGCAGCTGCTAGCCACACGTGGTCCTTTAAATGTAAAGTAATGAGAATTAAGTAGAATTAAGAGTTCAGTTCCTCAGTCATACTAGCCATATTGCCAAGTGTGCAATTAGTGGCTGCCTTTTGGTCAGTGCAGATTTAAAACATTTCCATCACTATGGAAAGCTCGCTGCTGTGCTGGACTCTATTGCCTCTGGAGCAAATCATTACATTTCTCTTCTTAGCACAGGTCCCTGGTAGACTAACCTTTGCTTACCTTTTGAATCTCATTTGCTGCTAGTCCTTCACACTGCTTTCCCACTGCTCCCAGTTCCAGGCATGCTTTTCAGGTGTGCACTGTGATTTGTACAGTGGCTCATGCCTACTCATCCATTCAGACTGAACTCGTGCCCTTGCATCTTTAGGACCTCTTCTCTGATTTGTTTTGATCATGTCTTTCTCTGGGAAGCTGTGGCACCTGGCAAAGCATGAGATGCTCACTCAAGAAGTGTTGCATGCAGGTGAGTGCTATAGGCACCCATGTTTTCCCTACTTACACGTAGAGAAGTTGCCACCGCACGCACTAGCTGCCTTGCTGTAAGGTGAGATCTTGCCCATCCCATCACCACATCTGAAGGGATGAGAAGCCAGTTTCCTTTTGAGAATTTGGACTAAAAGGCCCAGACGCTCTCACTGGGTGCTAACAGCTGCCACTGAGTGTAGTTATTGATATGGGTAGGCTCAAGTCTCCCATCCTGGTATTTCCCTCCAGGTGCCATTTAGAACCAGATTTGAGAGGACCTTTTGCCCCTCTGCAAGCCTGATGAGACCGGAAGAGCCAGCCTGCAGGAAGATGCTTTCAGAACACAGTAGGCCGAGAGAGATGCGGAGACAGAGCTCATGTGGCTGGTGGTAGAGGGCAGACTTTGGAGGACAGGGTGTGGATTGCATTTTTTACTTTCTTAAATTCTTACCGGAGGAGGATATTTTTTTCCATTGATAGTTTTTTTTTTAGAGAGAGTGAAAGGGAAGGAGGGAAGCTGGGAGAGAGAGATAGGAACATCAATGTGAGAGAGACACATCTATTGGTTGCCTTAGCATGTGCCCTGACTGGTGCCAGGAATTAAACCTGTGACCAGGTACATGCCCTTGATGAAGATTCAAACCCATGACCGTCAGGCCAATGCTCTATCCACTGAACCACACCAGCCAGGGCAGGGTGTGAATTCTAATTCTGCCATTTGCAAGCTGTGAAACCTTGAGAAACTTTCTTACTTTGGAGTCACAGTACCTGTCTGAAAAATGGGGGTGCTTGAAACCCAGAGAGTTTTTGTGTAGGTAAACTGTGAGATAAGGCAGGCAAAGCATTCAGCACAGTTTTTGAAACATAGTAGGACCTCAGTAAACATTATATTCTTTAATGTGGTGTCAGGAGAGAAGGATTTTGCCTTTTAACTTTCCAGTTATTCAGCCTTTTGAGTCCTATTTTCTGTGCCTGATTCTTTTAATTAAAGTTCTCTTTAGCACAACCTAGTTTGAGTGGCTTTCTGTTTCTTAAAACCAAATGGCACATGATTAAGATAATGAGTGCCTGCTTGCTCTCGGCATTGGATCTGTTCATGACTCCCATATTGGCCCCCGTTCCCCTCGGCTGTTGGTGTTTTTAATTTAAACACTTGGTAAGTAACATTGATTTTGAAGCTCAAGACCATCTTAGACTCCCCAGATGGGACATGGCATTCATGCAATCCCAGCTTTCCCAGCCTGGGGCCCCTGTCCTTCTTACCAATTTGCTCTTGTCACTCCATTGCCATTACACTGATTCCCATCTCTTTAAGCTTCCTCAATATTGGAACCTCAAGCATCAAGGAAATGAACAGAGGTACTGAGCAGCAGAAAGAAATGAAAGGCGCATTCAATATCCTTCCATGGTAAAATATTGAAGCCCTGTAATGTATTCAATCATCTTCCTTATAGAAGGATTTCATATGAAATCTCAGTGGCCTTTCATTTTGCCCCCAAATATGAGCTCAATGAGCCAAAGCTTGCTGAACAGAAAAATTCTTATTTTCTGGTTTGTGTATGAATAAAGCTGAAGACCCAGGGACAAGTAACTGGATATGTCTCCTCTCGATGGAAGTGGGAATGGGATACTTTCCTTAGATTAGAGCTGCATTCAGGTAATCAGCTTTTGAAAATGGCTTTCCAGATGATTTTCAGAATATCAGGAAAGGGGATCTATCCCACCCATGGAGTAGGGAAATGGGTACGTGGAGTTTGAAGGCTAGGGTTCTGGAAAGTGCTGCTGGGCTGAGATAAGAATGATGGATGCGTTCTTTGTCTGGATCTCCCTTGGTTCCTTGGGCGTGCTTCTGTAGGCTCTGTTTCTCAAGGTCTGCTCCTCGGATTCTCTTCGAAGGACCCCCTTGGGCATCTATGTGCCCTGCATACCTGAGTGGTGCAGGCTTATGAGAGCCCAGTTGTTTGTTTGTTTGTTTGTTTCTTTCTTTCTTTCTTTCTTTAAAAAATATATATTTTATTGATTTTTTACAGAGAGGAAGAGAGAGGGATAGAGAGTTGGAAACATCGATGTGAGAGAATCATTGATCAGCTGCCTCCTGCATACCCCCTACTGGGGATGTGCCCGCAACCAAGGTACATGCCCTTGACTGGAATCAAACCTGGGACCTTTCAGTTTGCAGGCCGACGCTCTATCCATTGAGCCAATCTGGTTTCGGAGAGAGCCCAGTTCTTTTAGATCAAGTTGAAGCTAATCCTGAAGCCTGATTTATGTGTAATCCAGAGCTGGACTGGGATCAGGCTGAGACGGGCACCTTCTCTAAAATCAACCCCTGCTCTGTTTATTCCCCTTCCCTGTCCTGCTTCTCCCACTTCTTTACTAGTTTCTTCTGAGAGCACTGCCTTTGTAATACCTTGCACATGACCTGAATGGCACATACATCCTCATCTCAGGATCTGCTTCTGAGTCGTGTTTGCATCAAAAACAGGTGGTGCTGAGTGGGGGTGGGGTTTGGAAAGGACATGAGCTGTGGAGTCTGGCAAACTTGAGTTGTATTGGAATTTCTCTGTTACCAGTGATCTGCTGTAAAGTCTTTTCCAAGTTTCTTAACTCTCGGAGCCTCAGTTTGCTCATCTGTAAAGTGGAAAGAACATGACCCCGTTGAGAAGTTGTTGAGAGGGTGGACATGGCATCTGCGTAGATCCAGTGTGAGCTTCCATATATTTTAACTCTTATTACTGTTTGGGATTGAATGGGATGGGACTGGAGGCAAGGAGCTCACCCAGAAATGAAATGTCTAATAAGAGAAATGTTGAGCACCTGAGCAGGGACCCCCTGAGACCTTAGGCCCTATACTCATCATTTGTAAATATTTCTCTCCCGCCGAAGGATTTGAGCTCACATTCAACCGGTGTTGTGGACAGTGCCAGTGCTTCACTGAATATCTTTAAGTTTTATTTATTTATTTATTTATTTATTTATTTATTTATTTATTTATTTAAACCAATTTTAATGGTCTCCAACATTTGATTTTCCTGGGCCTTTGCTTCTAACAGACAGTACCGGTGGCTCTTGTTCGGAGGACTTCCCAGGATCCTCCTGGAGCTTCTTTGTTTTGCTTTGTCTCCTGTGCTCAGGGCAGCCCTTCATTGATGACTTCCTGTGCAGGAAAGCCCACTCCCTGGCCTCAGATCAGCCCAACAGACTCCCCTGTAGGATCAGGTTGAGGCTGCCATCTGTGGATCTTTGATTAAAACCCTCATCCTGGCTGAGCTTCTTTCTATTCCCTGTTCTGATTAAGTGGCTTCTTTATAATTTTGTTTGTTTGCTTGTTCCTCCCTCCCCCTGCGTCTCCCTCTCTCCCCAACAGTTTCTTAATACAACACCCACATACAAATCCTGATCTCACTCTACTTCTAGGGAACCCTGTTGCACCAGAGCACCCCTCAAGGGTATTAAAATATTGAGACACTTCCATGCAGGTTGAGAAATAGCCATTGTTGGTGTTCCAAGTGTCTGCTTGCCACCCTGGTACTTCTCTTGGATTCCCTAAACCCACGACTTTTTAACTAAAAGGAGATCAGCAGGGGACTTCCAGAACCTTCTCCAAAGCTATGGTCAGTGTCCATTCTGATTGGTCAGTAGATGCACCGTTAGGGTTGTTAAATATGTTATCTCTCATACTGTCAAATAGGCACACATGGGATTACTCAGAAGTGTGTGTGTGTGCGTGCGTATGTGTGTACGTGCATGTGCATGTGAGTGTGTGTGTGAATGTGTGTCCCAGGAATTGAGAAGAGCAGGCAGGCTGGCCCAAATTTATCATTTTTGTGGTGGCGTTTCTCCCAGACATCACAATGCCTCCCTTGTTCAACAAAGCCTCAAGCACTTTGTCTGCCCAAACATCCAGGCTCATGCCAGGGAAAAGGGAAAAGGAAGAATTGGCTTCTGTTGGAAATCAGCACAAGAGAGTCCATTCAGCTGCAGCATCACCCAGGGTGACCCAAGGGGGCTTCTGGGTGAGCAGGTGTTCAGGCAGAGGAGTTGCAGGGAAGACACCTGCCTATTCTGTCAGATGAGCCTGGGAGCGAGTGTGTTCAGGTGTCCAGCTCTAGTCCTTAGTGCCCATCCTCAGGAAGGCCTGCACTAACCACAGTGATTTTCTCACCACATTTTCCTGCTCCTGTTAAAGGGCTACCTTCCGTCTTCCCTGCCTTTCACCCTCCCTCCCTTTCATTTTTTGTGGGGAGATGGGGAAAGTGAGATATGGATTTTAGTTGTGATTTAGAGTTTTCTTTCTCTTTAGAAGATGGATGAATTACTCTTTACAGCCATGAGTCTTTTATGGTTTTGGGGGGAGGTGGTAAAAAAATAATAGAAGTGTTTATTTCGATTCCTGAGAAAGTTTCCTCTAGATCTGGATGGTGATGATGTGGAACATTCAGTCCTGGTGAGATCATGCGTCCTGATGGCTCCCCGACTGGATATTGGAGGTGATGGCTGAATCACTGGAAGGGTCTCACCCATCTGCAGGTCAGAGAATCAGACTTTCTTCCCAGGACCCATACATCTCATCACTCAGATTTTAATTGGGGTAATAGCTAGTGAAAATTCTGAGGATGAGAGAGGTGAAATGATCAGTCCATTGCTTACAAGATCTGGAGTTAAAACCAGGGAGCATGGTTTTAGGGTCTGAGCACTAACCATGACCTGATGATACTGCTTCCTCTTCTCACTTAGATGGTATCACACCCAAATGACATGTATCTGTGTCTTTCCTAACTATCTTCTCCACTGGATTCTGAGCAACTTGAGGCCAAGGGACTATTTATTGGCCATCTGTGTCCTTAGTACCTACTCAGGACCTGGCACAGGTAAATCAGTGCTGAGGGGAAGAGAGCATGGGGGTCAGAAGCATTGTGCTAAGCCCTGGACCACCTGACAGGTCCTGATGAGGATGAAGACTTGCGTTTCAACCTTTGTGCTGCTGTTCCCTGGTCTGTTCCATATTCAAGATTTCAAAAGGACTAATTCCTCTTTGAGGAAGGTTCTAGTTCTATGTTTGGAGTAATATTTTAAAACAGCAATTGGGGCTGCCATTTCCTCTAGTATTTGCTGGGTGCTTCCTGGCTCCATTCTGAACAGTTTGCACATTACAGATACTATCACGCGCCTCTCCTACATGTGTAGATCCCCCAAGTAACTAACTCGCCCAGAGTCACAAAGCAAGTATGTGGTGGACCCAGGATTCACCTCGAGATGATCGGTCCTCAGTTCTCTTCTGATGCAATAAGCCATTCTACTTGTCTACATACATCACTACTCAGAGACCCAGAAAGGCTAGGGAACTGGCAGAATGAGGCAGCAAGGTCTCCACATTCTTTCAGCTCATCACAGTGGCCTTACTCACCCACAGTTCTTTTGGGTTCACCTCCAATGACCTGGGACTCCTGGCTCTCCAGGCTCCAGTCCAAATGGACCACAACACGCATGGCAACATTTCCAGATCAGACTCCCAGAAGCTCTTTTTAATTTATTTTTAAATATATTTTTATTGATTTCAGAAAGGAAGGGAGACGGAGAAGGAGAGGGAGACAGAAACATCAATGATGAAAGAGATTCACTGATTGGCTGCCTCCTGCATGCCCCACACTGGGCCCTGATGGGGAATTGAACCATGACGCTCAACCATTGAGCCACACAGACTGGGCCCAGAGTCTCTTTGTTAGAGCCTTTGATGGGAGCTTAAACTGGCAGGCATTTAAATTCTTCTTGGCTGCTGACACCTCAGTGCTCTTGACTTGAAGCTCTCTCAGTGTCCTGTCCAATTCAAATAATGTTTTCCCACATGTTGTCCACTTCTGCCAAGTGGGTTTTTCACCCTGTCATTTTGTCACCAACTCCCAGTGCCAGGTCCCCAATCATTAGCCATCACTGGTGCTCGAGCCACGTCTCTGTCCTGAGAAATCAGATAAGCTCCTTCATTGCGTATTTGTTTTCTTTTAAAAATATTTTCATTAAAAAGGTGGTACCGGTTAATGAGAACTAACCTTGAAGTAAATACTGACAACCTACTGGATATCTTGCTAAGCACAGTACATGAATTATCTTATTGACTTTGTACCACTCTTTGCAATAGGCATATGGTTATCCCCATTTTGCAGAGAATTAGTAAATTGGAGCTAGAAAGTAGCAGTTCTGGAATTTAAAGCCATGTTTTTCAGACTAGAAATTTATTCTCTGGGCTTATAAAACTAATGGATGTTTGGAAAAAGAAAAGAAAAAAACTGCTTTTTATCCTACTACCTACAGATTATCACAGTAGACACTTGCTTTATTTCTAGTCAGTCTGTTTTTCTAAGACTATGTGGCTAATTAAATAATTTTGTCCTTTGCTTTTTTTCACTTACCATTTTCTTATAATTAGGTTTCCATGTCATTAAATACCCATTACAAGCAACATTTTAAATTAATACATAATACTTTGTCATATGAACAGACCGTAACTTATTCTTTTGTAAAAAATAAATTTTATTATAAAATTTTATTACACTTACACATTTAGGTGGTTTTAGTTTTTATTCTTAGATCAGTTGTTCTCAACGGGGATTTTACAATGTCATTGCAAGGTTGAGGAACATTTGCCAGTGTCTGGAGACAAGTTTGATTGTCATGACTGAAGTGGGTGGGAGTGCTCTTGATCTCTAGTGGGTATAGTGGAGGGATACTGCTAAACATCCTACAATGCACAAGATAACCCTTCAACAGATAATTGTTTGACCCCAAATGTCTATAATGTTGTGGTTGAGAAACCCTAACCTTAGATATACCATCATGATGGACATCTTTGTCCATTAAACCAAACATACTTGACAGACAGAACTATGGTTTTCTTATATTTGATTCCCAGAAGAGGAATTGCCAAGTCAAAGATTATAATCTCTTTGAAGGGTGTTGAAAATTGATATCAAATTGCTTTCCAGAAATGTAGAAGCACCATTCTTCCAACACCAGAAACTATTTCACCCCACTTTAGCCTAGCATGGGAAAACATCTATAATAATAAAAGCGTAATATGCTAATTAGACCCAATATCCACAGAGGCAGGGGCCAAGGCAGAGGTCCCTGGCTGCCACTGCAGCGGTGGGGGCCAGAACCCTTTGCACGAATTTTGTGCATCGGGCCTCTAGTTATGCTATAACCCTTTGTTAACTTAAAACCTGAAAATATAAGTGCTCTTTTGTTTAATTTGCATTTTTTCTTTTTTTTGCTATTAAAGAGTGATCCCCTTTTCATATGCTTATTGGTTGTTTGTATTTCTCCTCCTGTGAATTATCAGTTCATGTTCTTAGCCCATTTTTCTACTGAAGTTTTAGGCATTTTTAATTGATTGGTGGGGAAGTATTCCTTTTCAATCCTCCTTTTTGGATTTCAAAGGCAACTCAGAACATATATTTTTGACTCATTATGCATAACTTATGAAACCTTGTTTGGTAAGAGCTGTCTAGTATGATGGTTGTGGTTTCTTGGGAGCCTTTTCTCTGTCAGATAGAGAGAAGTCATTGAAAGTTGATAATAGTCTTTGAAGATGAAAACATCTTCACCTGGGTGTAAATGAACTTCCTTTTTAACTGAAGAGAAGGAGATGAAAGTGCCTGAAGTTTGGAGTGTGAATTGAAAACGGAGAACCAGGAAGCTCAAGAATGTTCTCAAACTGACTGACAGAGCCCTGGTCTCTGGCTGGGAAACAAAGTTGTTGTAAATACTCAATAATCAAGCAATTGACATCACTTTGTTCATTGCTCTAGCAGAGTGGGCTAGCAGAGAGAAAGATAAGCTGGGTCAATCTCTCTTCAGAGGAGTTCAGAAGGGGTCTTAGATATTATCCAAGGCCTTGTGTCCAACAGCACCCAGCTTACACCACTGAGATTATAGGTAGACATTAATGGACCCATTTCCTCTTAATATTTGTGCATTTATTTTAATGTACATTAGGAAAAAAGACATTATCTTATCAATTCCATGGATATTATTGATTAGGTTGGTGATAAAGTAGATATTAAAAAAAAAAAGTCATTCAGAACAGTGCATCAATGCCCAGAGGAATGTCTGGGATATTATAGGTGCACAAGACATATTTGCTGAATAAATGGATATAAATAAGAATATTTAAAAAGTAGCATTATGGGTGGTATGTAGATACTTCATAGTAAAAACAGTGAAAGTGGTAAGGGAATGAAAAGTTTGAGAAGTAGTGCTACTAACATCCTTGACTTTAGACAAGAAAACAGCCATCTGAGAGAAAAGCATTGCCCAAGTATGGCCAGACCCAGAATCTGGTATTGATCCCAAATTTTCTGTCTCAAAACCCAGGGCTCCTTTTGTCATAATAGAAGTTGTTTCCAGCAGTTTTATCATGAAATTTCCTTCTTCATCATTATAACTGTAGTATCTACAGGTGTCACTCGGTCCTTTTTGTCTTGGAAAATGACAAGCTGTGCCTTGCATTTTGCAAAGGGCATTGCCTTCCAGGGAGAGCCAACAGTTACTGAATGCTCACCATATACCAGGCAGTACTTGAGCACGTCACATGATTTATCCTGTTGCTTCCTTTCCCACATCACTCTGAGATAGATACTAGCATTATCATCCCATTTTACAACTGGGGAAACTGAGGCACAGAAAGATCGCATCGTATTGCTAGTGTAATACTGCCTGTACGATCTATTTGGCCCTTATGCAAAAATTGCCTGTGACATAATCCTCATTTCCATCTTGGTTCCTTAAAGAATTCATTAAATTCCTTAAAGAGATGACATGTTTCATGGTGGGGGTTGGGTGGAGGGGAGAATGGGACAGCCTCAGCCCCTCTTTGAGCCCTGCTCTGTGCCTACTCTCAGATGTGTTTTGTACATGAGGAAGGAGTTGATTTTCTCGTCTTTGGAGCTGGGTCATGTTGTAAATAATGGGATGTGATAGGTTTTCTCAGGATTGGAGAAATTACCTTTGGGTTTCCTCTTAGAAAGCAACATAACACAATGGTTAATTGTGTGGACTCTTGAAATAGACACAAGTGATTTGTACCTGGGCTCTGATTTTTTCCTAGTGATGTGACTTTAGGCACATTACCTTTCTGAGCTTCACTTTCCTTGGATTAATATCCCTGGGTCAGGCAAGAGGATGATATAAAACAATAGAGAAAGCACTTAGGTGCTCAGTAAAAGGTAATTGGGTATTTGTTCAACAACCAGCCATTGAACACCTACTGTGCAAACTGTGTCCAACGCTGGTGGCTTGGTTATGGGTAAATGACAGCCCCTCCCCACACAGAATTTATCTTGTAGCAGAGACAGACATCAAGCTTATAACTGCCCAGCTATAATTTCAATTTGTAATAAACATAGGTTATTTAAACTTTGTATGAGGAGTCAATTTAGACTAGGCAATCCCTTGCCATTCTTGGTAAGGGTATTTTAGCTTAGATCTGCAGGGTTAGTGGGTGGAAGTCTAGGTAGCAAGGAGAATGGGGAGGAGGTGGGTTTCAGGTTGAGGGAATGGCAGCTAGAATTGCTGGGAGATAGAGAAGACAGTGGTGAGTTGGTAGAGGGGTGGTGCTGAAGAAAGACAAGGGAGGCTGCAGCATGAATGAAGGCAGAGAGAGAAGGAAATGAAGTTTGATACCCAATACAATGGTCCATGTACTAGCCTTGCAGCTTTTGCAGAACCTTAGAGACTGGGATATGGAATTTGGATTTTCCCTGAGTGCAATGGGAAGCATTGGAGAGTTCCGAATGAACTGACCAACACTATCAACAGATCCTGCTGGCTCCTGTATGGAGAACAGATTATAGGGGTCACAGGAGGCAGGGAGACTAGTTGGAAGGCAAGAGATGATGGTGACTTGGACCAAGGTGGGAGCAATAGTGATGTAGAGAAGTGGATGGATCTAGGATATATTTTGGAGGCCATGAGAGACTATCATTATTCAGCAAATATTCACTTTCCCCTCTGCCTTGGGAAGAATGCACTTCCATACTCCACTGTTTTTGGTCTTGGCCACATGACATGCTTTGGCAACAGGGTAGAGTCTGAGAAGAGGCTTTTAGAGGACTCATAGGTGTCTGTAAGCCTCTTGTGTTCCTGTCATTTGCCATGAGGATGGCAAGCCCCAGATTGGTGGTGGTGGTGGTGGTGCTCCATCACCTTGGTCTGGAATGATGAGATACATGCCATAGACCTGAACTTGACCTGCATCTTGAGAATAAGTTCATCAGAGTCAGGCAGAGCTCCAGTTGACTCCCTGACGTTTTCAACTACTAAGATTTTGGAGTTGTTACTGCAGCAAATCTGACCCTTAGAGAAGTAGAACAAGTATGATCAATGGATCATGGTCAGAAATATGATGTCATGGATGAGGAAGATAGAGGAGTCAAGAATGATGCCCACATTTCTGGGGTAGGCATCTGGATGGATAGAGTTGTCCATTTATTATACTAAGATTAAGATGATCAAGAGTTCACTTTTGTTCTTAATTCAAGATATCTGTGAGGTACCCAAGTATATATGTCAATTCTTGGGGTCATGATAGCATTCTGGGATAAGGATACACCGTTTCTTTTCTACTAGCATGTACACAATATTCAAAGCCACATGAGGGAGAAGATCGTTTGGTATGTCTGGATCTCTTGCTGAGAAAGCAGGTGCCTTGGCAGCACCCATGGCGATTCTGACTCAGTAGGCAATGAGCAGGACTCAGGGGTTTGCATTTTTAGGCATCTCCAGAGGTGATTCTATGGGTGGGTGTCTGTGGACCACATTTGAGAAACATCGGCCTGAGGAGGGCTGCCTCAAATCCAAATGAGAGTGCGTTTTGAATGTTCCCTTAGCATTCAGCCCAACAAAATCGATGCGCTTTGTTTCTGAATTTTTCCTGCTCTTTCCTGCTCCTTCATTTGGCTTCCACCTTGACACCATTAGAGTGCCTAAGCCTCAGAAGATTGCTCAGAGTAATCACATGGAAGAAGGGCTTGAAGAGAAAGAAGATGTTTGCATTCATTTCTATTTATTTATTTATAAAGTCTGCCTTAAGATGATCTAGTACGCATTTTAATTAAGCAGTTTTGTCTTGTTTATTCATTTGACAAAACTTGGCTGAGCTGCAGAGGTTGGGATCTGCATACCATAGTTTTGTAATTTCCACCTTCATAATGATGGTCACTCAGGAGCATCAAAGGCTAAGGTCACACAGGAAGCAATACCCACAGCTTTCACTGTGCTTCTTGAGTTGTGGTTTGTGCCAATGTCTCTGGTAATGCCAATTGCATAATTCTCTGGGGAAATTGTAGGAAGGTGTAAGTGAAATCTCCTGGCTCTCAACGATTGGAAGGCAGGCAGTTCTAATTTCTGGGTGTATCGGGACATGAAGGGGTGACACACACATGCCTCTTTGCATATGTTATCCAGAACTCAGATTTTTTTTGGTTAAAGTCTTGACCCAGAAGCTGCCAATTGGTGACTTAGAAGAGTGGATTTGTCTTGCAGATATGTATAATTTGAGCTACACAGTATTTTTAAAAACAAATTTAATTCCCAGCATTGAAAAACTGGGAGCCTGCATAGGAAATCCAGATTTTTGGCTCTCTTGAAAATATTCAGATCTGGCAGTGCTGAGCCCATCTTCCCACATAGCAACCATCAGTCGGAGGTGAGTAGCAGCTGTCCTCTTCTCCCAGGCTGTTTGCCACAGGCCCAGCCACACCCTCCTGAGCTTGATGCTCTGGCTAAGTGGTAGTTACTGTTAATGTTATCATCTTTTCCAGGCCTACTTGACTTGTGTTGCCAGGATGGCCCCGAGGACCACTGCATTGATCACCTCCAAGGGATGACATTCACATCCTAGCCTGAAAGTGTGCAGTGCTCAACTGTGCAACTGAACTCAGCAGCCCTGCTGGCTCCTGGGATCAGAGTTTTCAAGCAGCGGTCCCTGGGCTCATAGGGTCTGTGGATGTGTCCCAGGGGCCTGGTAGGGTGGAAGGGAGGCCCTTGAAGGGACCTTTAATTGCTTATCTCCACTTCAAACAGAAAATCTTCCCTTGGGTTCATTATTTTTGAATGCTGAATAATATTTTATGTTGAAAAAAGAAAAAGATGTGTGGCTAAGAAAATTTGAAAAAGATGACTGCCAAAGTTAGCTTTATATAAAGCACGCAGTGCTGAGTGCACTGAGGATTAAACCACTCAGCATGCGTGCAGTGGCTTCTGTAGTCCCCAACTGCCAAATCCTTAGCCTCGAATTTGTTTTAATCAGTGTGATTTACATACAGTGAGCTGAACATAGCTTAAGTGAACAATTCTATGAGTTCTGACAAATGCATATAGCCCTGTAACTAATTTTCCTATCAAGATGAACCTTTCCATCATTCCTAAATTCCCTTCTGTCCCATCTGTCAACCTACCCATTCCTAGAAGGAACCACTGTTCTGATTTTGTTCACCATAGACTAGTTTCTCATGCTCCTGAACACTGTATAAGTGTAATCACAGCATGTGTAGTCCTTTGTGTTTGCTTCTGCTCCTTTTCCTCCAGCTGACCAATGCCAAGGGCCCATGGACCAAACATCAAGAAGACTTTCTGCTACTCCCTGGGTTTCCTTCCCTCTCCAGAGATCCCTTGTGTGAGTGCATTTACCTAGGCATTTGGTTCTGAATCTTGGCTTCACAAAGAATCTTGCATTTAAAATTGCAATGCCCCAAACTAATGTGTGGCAGAAAAAAAATCGCAACAGTAGATAATTCTGGGGAGTGGAAGTGGGGGTTGACTGAGAAGTAGTCTGTAGGAACTTTCTGAAGTATTGATAATGTTCTATGTCTTGATGGAGGTTGGGGTTACATGGGTGTCTGCAATGTTAAGCTCATTAAATGGTATACTTTAGACTTTTGTATTACATTCTAAATACATTTTAGCTCAAAAGAAAAAAGAACATAAATAGATATTGAACTTTCGTTTAGACATGGATGCTGAAGTATTTAAAGGAAAATATGCTGATATCTGTAATTTATTTTGACATACCTAAACAACTAGTGTGGATTGATGGGTGAATAAAGAGATGGATGGATGGATAAATACGCCATAAAGCAAGAACAGTGGAGTGTTAAATGTAGAAGTCAGGCTGTGAGTATATATGAGTGTGAAGTGTAAAACTATTTCAGTTGTTATGTGCACTAGACATTTTTCATAGTAAAAATGTTTGGATACGTGCCAGTGCCCAGGACCTGCTCCCAGATTAATGGATTTAATTGGACTGGGATAGGGCCTGGCCGTCAATGCTTTGTAAAGCTCCCTGTGATGGAAAACTACTGACCTGACTTAGAGTAATAGCATTTGTGTCTTATAAAGTGTCTACCATCTATACACCAGGACTTTGACATACAACATCTCATTAAATCTCACAATAGCTTTGGGTGATCAGAGAGGTGTCACCAGTTCATTGTCATACATCTATTAACTGGAGGAGCCAGGCTTGGAAACACCATGATCCATATCCCCAATCTGTGATCTTAACATATTCTAGGCATGAAAATAAGCCTGCAGAATCCCACTGCTTCTTCCTACAATCATCCAAGGAGTTCATTATGATTATCCTTATTGTGAAAAAGCAGAGTCTTAAAGTGGTTAGATCACTTATTCATTCTGTTGGTAAAAATCTATGTCAGGCACTGTGCTAGGAACGAGCACTGCACTGGGAGACCATCAGTTAGTTCCTGTCTTCAGAGAACTTATACTCTACTAGGAAGGTAGGCTAAAAAATGCATCTCGACTAAGTTCTTAATGACAATAGAGATATAAGCTACAGAAATTGAATTAGGGGGTATGAGGGGCACCAGACCAAGCTTTGGGGATGGGAAGACCATCAAAGAAAGAGTCTCTAAGAGAATAACATTTAGCCTCAATCTGAAGGACTAGTTGGAATTGGCAAGGGGATGCCATTCCAGGTGGAGGGAACAGAATGTGCAAAAACTTCCAAGTGGGAATGATTTCAGGAGCAAGAAGGCCAGTGTGGCTGAAGCAGAGAGAGATGGGAGAGGTGTGGTGTAAGAGGAGTAGTAAGCTTCCAGATCATTCAGGGTCTTAAACACCTTGGGAATAGCTCGGGATTTCAGCCCTGAGTCACTGGTGAACAGTGGAAGGGTTTCACCCATGGGAAGAACATGACCCATTTTGCTCCATGTTACATAAGTTACAAAGTGGCCAAATCCAGATTTAGACTTGAATCTCTCTGCTCTTGAAGCCGTTGTTCTACTCCCTAAACTTAATGCGATTCTCAACTCTTCAAATGCTGGTGTATTTCTAAGAATTGGCTATTTTTGCCATGTACAAAAACCGAACCTGCTCAAGTGGCAAGAAAAATTCTCTCTATTATAAGGCAGAGGTTATAAAATCAACTTACCAATGCCACTAACAACAACAACAAATAAAAATCAGAACAACACTCACAGTATTGGTGTGGCAGGACAAATTAATGGATGTTGGATGAGACATGGGCTGGCCATGCATTCTTTATGACTTCTATGACAGATGTGTCCTGGGAGAGTAAGGGGTTGGACCCAGCAGGAAATAAAGCAGGGAGGTAAGGTTGGAGGTGTTTCACATGTTCCCTGTTTTATAATGTTCAGAAGGGATCTGAGAAGAGGACTGTGGGTCTCTTCTTAAGCCTGCCTCATAGGGGCCATCGGTTAAATTCCAGCTTTCAACAGATCTGGAAGGGTTCCTAGTGATCATCTTGCCCATTGTAAAGACCCAAAGGAGGGATGCCATGGGTTCAAGGCTCAACAGGGAGCCTATGGTAGTTCAGGAGCCAGAAACTAGGTTGTCTGATGGTCAGGTCAGTGTGGTTATATCTCTAAAGTCAGGGCCAAAGACATGGTCAAGGGTGAGGTCAGAGGCCTGGGCTAGACAGTTCATGCTCTTTGTTTGGGCTAAGGTAAGGATTTTGATTTTATTCTAAGAGCCCCGGGAAGCCTTTGGGAGGATTGAAGCAGGGGGAATGACTTGACCAAATTTACATTTTGCAAGGATATCTTTAGATGCCTGGTCTAGAGAGGATTGGCACAGACAGCCAGGTGGGAAGTGATGGTGATTGCGCATAGGGAAGAATGAAAGAAATGCTGAAAACTGGATAGTTTTAAGAAATATATAGGAGGCACAAACATCAGAACCTAGTGATGGTTTAATTATGAAAATCGGAGAGAGTATTGAAGTATTGAAGATGCCTCGGATTTTTGGGTTGGGTCATTGAGATGAATGGAGTTGCTACTCTTGAGATGAAGGTGACTGGTTTGTGGAGTTGGTGCAAGGAAGGCTTGCTGAGTTGAGGCACTGTTAAGTTTGGGATGCTTAAGAGACATCTAGACAAAGGTGCCAAGTCAGCTGTTGGATAGATGAGACTGGAGTTCAAGAGAAAGATCAGGGTTGGAGATTCACGTTTGGGATTATAACACAGATGAGATCAGATACTGAGGGAATGTAGAGGGAGAAGGGCCTGGGGTATGGGTGAAAAACAACCAACATTTCTGAAGCCACCTATTATGTGCTAGGTCATCTTGCACTATGCAAACACCAAATGGGTACATGCCCATTTTGCCAATGAGGAAAATGAGGCTCAAAGATGTTAGGTCATTTGTCCATGGGCACTGGTATTGGCCCCACTGACCCCATGACTGGAAAATGGGGGAGGGTAGGAGCTGTTACCAGAAGAAGGAGGACAAAGAACAGGTCGTTCAGTGCAAACAGATACTCTGTCCCTAGGGCACCCCGCATCCCAGGGACTACTGTCTGTTTTGAAAAGCATTGCCACCACATGGTGGTTCTTGGGTGACCTCAGTTTGTGAGCAGGGGACGGTCTGAATCAGTGAGAGGCTCTTGTTTCAGAGACATGAGCACAGAATGTTGGAGTCCTTTTAGATTGCAAAGTCACCCACAAAGGCATATGTCTCGCTGAAGCTCAGACTACAGATGGGCAGTGGAGCCACACACACAGGCACACATGCACGCTCTGAGAGACTGATTTCAGACAAGCTTTTATTAGCCCGCATATCATCTGTGCAAAGAAGAGACTCACATTTGAGCATTTGCATCCTCTGAAGGAAAGAAAATAAGCCTGCCAGACTGTTTCCTTCCTCCCCCCCCCCCCTCCCCGGAAGGGCCTAGAGTGACCTCAGCAACCTGGGTGGGTATGTTTAGCTCCGAGCACATGCCTCTTGGTTTGTTTTTTAAACCTGGAAGGGTAGAGGTCAAACCACAGCCATCAACGGTGAGAGAGATTCGGGGGGAAGGAGAAGGGTCCTGTTCCCTCTCCCCTTCCTGCTAACCATAACATAGCAGTCGGCCCGTGACACTCGGTCAATATTCATCTGGCACTTCCTCTGTATCTCCGACTTGTGGCTGAGGGCAGAGAGGATGCCAGTGAAGCATGACTCAGAGTTTGGTCCTCAAGGACTTTGTAAGAAATCACGTGGAGACTTGATGTATTCATCCATTCATCAGACGTTTGTATATGTCTTGTTTATTATTGCATCCAGCGGCAGTACCTTGTGCGATGCCCAGCTCACAGTAGGTGCTTAGTAATTATTTGTTGGATGCACAGTGAAGGAAGAAATAAGAAAATGAACAGTATCAGACCCTGTGATGAACAGACGGAGAACCTGCACATTAGGAGGTCAGAGGCATACATGGTCAAATCTGCCTACTCAGCTACACCTACCTCAGGCTTGATCCTATTTGCCATCCTCTGATCTTTGAAATCCTTCTTTGAATCCCTCCCTCAAACCCCACCCTCAATTCTCATGCTCTGCTCTCTCCTCAGATTCCCTCCCACCTCTCAAACCATCTAGCCCAGACTACCCTTTCCCTGCCTGTCCCTAACTGCAGGTGTCCATGGGTCTCTTTTCACCACCTTGCATACCTTCTGTACACCTGCTACCCCAGGGCCATATCCATGCCCAGGAGTCCTCCAAATCATTCCCTTATTCAACCAACGGATGTTAATGGGGTGCTATTCTAGAGCTAGAAATGATACAATAAACAACACAGACCAAGTTCCTTCCCTCAAGAACGTCCATCTCCCACTCTAAACTCTCTTTCTTGAGCTCCAAACTCAAGGTGGCCAAATGTGTGCTTGACATTCCATTAGGCATCTGAAAGGAAATTCATCGTTTCTCCCACAGACCAGCCCCTCCTCCTGTTTTGTGAGTCTTAGCAGATGGCTCTTCCCACCAACTAGTTCCCCAAATCAGAGAATGAGGACTCACCCTAGACTTTGCTTTCTTCCCACACATCCACACCCAATTGGCCCCCAGTCCTGCAGTTCCTATATCCTGCACATCTCCCATGCCGGCCTCCTCTCTCCCTTGTCCCAACTCTGTGGTCTTTGTCTCTTGTCTGTAGGTATTGCCACGGCCACCATATTGGTCTCCATGTCTTTGTTCTGGCCTCTTCCAACTTACCTCCCAATAGCATCACATGTCTCCATTGCTCAAAAACTTGAGGGCTTTTCATGGCTCTAGGGTGAGAACCCAAGGTTTTTTTTATTTTTTTATTTTATTGATTTTTTTTTTTTTACAGAGAGGAAAGGAGAGGGATAGAAAGTTAGAAACATCGATGATGAGAGAGAAACATCAACAGCTGCCTCCTGCACACCTCCGACTGGGGATGTGCCAGCAACCAAGGTACATGTCCTTGCCCGGAATCGAACCTGGGACCTTCCAGTCTGTAGGTCGATGCTCTATCCACTGAGCCAAACCAATTTCTGCCCAAGGTTTTTTTTTGTTTTGTTTAAATTTTATTTCTTTCTTTTCTGAGGAGAGGAGACTACATTGTCTATGACCAAAAGTTCAAGTACAGGAAGCTTCCAGCCTCTTGGGTTCTGATGGTCAGGCTCTAGGTGCTGGAGCCTGCTGCCCCAGCAACAGTCTACACAGGAACCAGGCTTTTAAACTCGACCTGCCCCTTCCATACACTTACTTCCCCAGCCTCAGGTCTCAGGTGGCCCATGTGGATCTGCAACCCTTTTGCCCATGCGGATCTTTCCTCTCTGCAGCTGTTTCTCTCTCCCCACCCCCCGCAGAGAACTGGTGTCTCCATCCCTCAAACCCCTCTTGGGCCCTGTGTTCTCTCTGCTCCTGCAATTCTTATGCCTATGCTTGCTGACACATCTTTCTTATCAGATTTCCCGGTGGAAAGAGCAGTGTTGGTATCACCAGTGCCTGGCACTTAGAGGTGACCTTGGCAGACACTCTTGGTGCCCTGCCCTTGGCCCTTTGTATCCCCCTTTCCCACACAGGCTGCAGGCTTCCTGCTTGCAAGGACCCATGACTGTCCTCCCGTGGCTTTCTCTGGCCACAGGAGCCTGTCCGGGATGTGAATGGGGCAGGGTGGAGGTGCCGGGGTCTTAGCACTGCAGGGAGCACTGGGGAGTAAGTAGTAATTAAAGGACACGTTAAATAAGAGTGGGAATTGAAGGATTCATTCATAGCCCAGCTTCCATATCCTTGGCTGTAACACTCAAATGTTTTTTCGCCCTCTCCCTGAAGCCCCCGTTGTGAATGTGTCCTGGTTGTGTCAGTGGTAACTGCTTGTTAACACAGCCTTCCCCCATGTCACCTCCCCACTCCTTTCTAGGGACTTCTTGGAATCATCTCCCAAATAAACCACTGCACCCAAATCTTCTGCTTGACCCCAGCTAAGATAGTGCCTGAAGCAATGTTTGATGACTGAGTGAACAATTGTAATGCAATTACTATAAGCTTTCCATAAACAGTAAGCAAGTAACCCAAGGCAGCTTATAGCCAACCATCAGTAGTTCTAAGCCTTTGTAAGTCAGAGAAGGTGCCAGGGCAGAAATAAAACTAACACTCAGTGGGCATCTACTGTGTCCCAGGCTCCCTTCCATGGGTGTGTGTCTGTGTGTTTTCTTCTCATTTAAAGGTCTCAACAACTCATAGAAGGTGCTATTTATAATCCTGCTTCACAAATGAATTAAACTGGGGCACAGATAGGTGAAGCCCTAAATTTCACAGCTGCAGGTGGAGGAGCTGGGAGTCAGCTCAAGGTAGTCAGCTGGGTTCTGGACCCCTGGGGCTTGTTGAGGGGGTGAGATTTGATCTGGGTCTTGAATGAGTGCAAGGAGTTGAAAAGGACATTCCAGGAGGCAGGTCAGCAGGATTAAAGGCAAAGAGATGAGAACGCACAGGCCCTGCTTGGGGTCATACACCTTAGGGGGCCGAGGGGCGGGAGGGAGTCTTTATTTGCTGGAAGTATCTCATTTCCTCCCCATTTCCCTCCCCCCCCCTCACCCCCAGATTATTTTCAACACCAGAGGATGTGGGGAAGGCTGAAAGCCAGAGCTGGAATCAGAAACCTCAGAGGACCTGGCTACAGTGCAGCAGCAGATTCTCTCTGTAGCATTACTTACTGGTACTCAGAGTTTGTGAGTGTCTCAAACACATCCTGGAATGTAGACTCAAGATCACAGGATACGGAGCCTCATGTCCAAGGTTGAAACCTCAAATGCCTGCAAGAAGCAGGGTGCACAGTGGAACCCCTGGAGGTAATAATAAGGTCTTGCCTGGAGGAGGCAGGCAGCACCCAGCTGCACCCCCTCGTTGCCTGGTGGGAGTGGAAGCTCACCGTGGCTGGTTTCTCCCTTCTGTGACAAAGGAGAGGCCACAAAGCCCATTTTTAAAAAATGAAACGCCTCAAGTTTTAAATGTTGACGATAAATTAATATTTTAAAAGCATTTTGCAGGTGACATTGAGGAGGTCAAACAAAACGTGTTAGTGGGGCTCACAAGCCCCATATTGAGATCCACCATGGTGGACAATAGGCTATTATACTTGGAGGACAGACTCCTGGACTCAGAATCTTAGCTTCAGAATCATTAGTATTGCAGATTCTTAGACTTAGATCTCTTAGATATGATACTGAGCACACAGAATCGTTTGAATATGAGACTTGGAATTTTAGCCGTTCTATAGAATCAGAATAACGATTGTTTTTCTTTTTAGTCTGAATCTTTACTCGTTTACCTCTAAAATATTAGAATCAAGCATTATTGGTATCAGATGCCTTCTACATTAAGTATCTGGCCTTTAAGAAACACCAGTTGAATAAATATACTTGCTAAATATCTGCTGGAATGAAGTCCCCTGTCTCCAAGATATTATTTCTTTAAAAATATATTTTATTGATTTTTTTACAGAGAGGAAGAGAGAGGGATAGAGAGCTAGAAACATATATAAGATAGAAATATTGACCAGCTGCCTCTTGCACACCCGCTACTGTGGATGTGCCCGCAACCAATGTACATGCCCTTGACTGGAATCGAACCTGGGACCTCTCAGTCCGCAGGCCAACGCTCTATCCACTGAGCCAAACCGGTTTCGGCTCAGAGATATTCTTGTTATTGTCTTCAAAGAATATTTTTTATTGAGCACCTGATGGGGGCATCAGTCAAACAAGAGAGACCACAGGCCTGCTATAGTGCAACTGACATTCTTGTGCAGGTGGGCAGGCAGTAACAAGATTATTTTAGACAGTGATCATTTCTAAGGAGAAAGGGAACAGTAACATTACAGAAAGTACCCTGTTGGGGTGAAAAGATGGGGCACCTCAGACAGGTGCTCAGGGTGGCCTTTACTGTGGAGGTGACCTTTGGGAGGAGACCCAGATGATGAGGACTCGGCTAGGGGACCATCTGGGAGAAGAGTTCCCGGCAGGATGAAGCGCAGTTTTGCAAAGGCCCTGAGCTAGGGACATGCTCATGTGATTCAAGTGTAGTTCGAACCCTGGTGTGGTTGCAGTACGGTGAGTGGGAGGAAGAATGGGAGATGAGAAATTATTCATTTCAAATAAATAATGAGAAACTTTCGGTGCACCTGTGTTTAACCTGCTGCCCCCATCCCTTCCCATCTTACGTAAGTGCTTGCCAAGTGTTTTTGGATGTGAGAAACCAGGTCACAGAGAATGAGGTGAGGGTTAGCGCTTTGCTTGTCCACAGCATCATGCAAGGGTCCACCGTTGTATTTCCTCAGTGCTTTGGCAGGTATCCTCTTCTACGCTTGAACCGCTTGCTTATCACAGCTGCCCGTGACATCCCCGCTTCCCTGGCCCTACAGTGTTGGGGTCCTGTGTCTCCATCAGGGTGTGTGAAAGCTGTCACAGCCTCTGCGTTTGCTATCTCCATGGTACCCAGGCAGGGGGACAATCTAATTAGGCTATTTTCAGCATCCAAGAGGGAGGGGGAATGAGGGAGAGAGAGCTGCCTGTCTCTCTCTCTCTCTCTCCCTCTCTGAAGTTATTATTGATTAAGCAGTCAGGGGCCAAGGAGGCAGGACCTTTCCACGCTCCGTGCTGGGATCAGAGGAGGCTTTCTGGCGATGCAGTGGGACCCCAACGCTGGCAGGCTGCCAGGCGCCCGGTGCTAATGAGCTCCGAAACCTACCTCTTTGACCAGAAGCACGTTCCCTGCAGGCCGTTTGTCCTCTGCTAGAACTGGCTGCCACCAGCTCCCTCTGGACTGATGGGCCCAGAGACAAGGACTGGCAGCTCTTTGTTTCTTCGCCTGAGGCTTGTGTTGGCCTTCAAGGCTTTTGGCTGTGATATTTGGAGCCTTGGAAGGAAGCTGGCTTCCCTTTGCCTGGAGCACAAGTGGCCAGTGGCTCCTAGAAGAGACTCAGGGGCTGTGGAGTCCATGGAAACCCACTCCACTCTGTGTTCCAAATGGCCAGGGACCACGTCCGGTTTGTTTGGCCCATGACCCAGCATCTAGAATTTATTAGGTGCTAAACATTTATCTACCAGACATTCTGCTATGAGCCTGTCAAATGCTGGTTCTAAAGGACTTCCTTCTTGAAGGCACCTCAATTGCTTCCACATCACCTCAATTGCTTCTGCTTTGTTCAAACTCTGCCCAGGTCTGCTGGATTTAGACACTAATGTGGTCAAATCAGGTTGGGAAATAATGGATACCTTTCAAGTCCTCACTATAGGTAGGACCTGTGCCAGGTGAACCACATGCATTATCTCAATTCAATCCTCATAACAACCCAATGAAGGAGGTGTTTTTATTGTCCCCATTTCATGAATGATGAAACTGAGGTGCGGAGTGGTTCAAGGAACACTTCCAAAATGACATAGCTGGTGTCAGGTTTGGAGTTAAAGCCCAGGTTTGCCTGACTCCAGAGTGAGCCTTCCAAGGTAATTCATTTAAATGGGATTTCTGGCTTCAAAATTCAAAGGAGTCTTTAACAGGCTAATAGGAGTGATGAGTCAAAAAAGGGGCATTTCCCAAAATCCTTTGATCCTCGCCTTTTATTTTCTGGGCACACTTGTTAACATCTTCTGACAGCAGTCAGGGAACGGCTGTTTGGAGGTAATTAAACAGAGCAAGTGATAATGTCCTTAATTAATCCAATTCACTCTCTTTCATTTGTGCTTATTTCCTTCTATTGGCAATCGCTCCAACAGGAGGTCTGTAACAATCAAATCCCCGGTTATCCCTCCCGACTCCAGAAGAAAGCTTCAACACCAAAAAGGGCATTTTCAAAAAGAATCTGATCTTGGGTTACTTCTTTGCACCAATCTGAGATGCTGTTGTCTGGCACAGCACAGGCCTGGCATGCATTCTGAACCAGAGTTAAGGCAGATGCATGGGCTTGTGTGTGTGCGAATGCTGCCACCCCTCTCCTGCCTCTCACACTCATGATTAATCAGATCTTTGCCCTTTTGTTTAAATATTAGGGAGCCACAGGACTTCAAAGTCATCCCTCTGCTATATTTCCATGGCTGTATTCCAGTCACCCATGACTTACTTTCTTACTCGGTGTGTGAAAATGCCTCGCCGGTGGGAGCCTCACCTATCTGCCGGCTCTTTCTCTCCTTCAGTGTCAAGCCGAAATTGTCAACAGATGACTGGTTGGATCTTCTGCATTCATCACCATTGCTATCATCATCCTCCTCCTCACAGCTACCATCTATTAATTGTCTTCCATGTGTAGACATGGGTTTTCATGCTGTAGAGCCAGGAGTCAGCACAGCTCACAGGCCAAGGTCATCTGGCTGCCTGCTTTTGTAAAGCAAGTGTTATTGAACACAGTCACCTCCATTCCTGTATGTATTGTGTGTGGCTGCTTCGGTGATGCAATGGCAGAGGTGAATAGTTGGGGTGGAGACTCTATGGCCCTGCAAAGCCTAAAATACTTACTATCTGGCCTTTTCCAGAAGAGGTGTGCTGACCCTTGCTTTATAAACACACACAGGTCTTTTAATGCTTGAAAGGCAATGTGCTCATTTCACAGATGCGAAGATCAAGGTTCAAGGAGGTTAAACAGTTTGCCCAACTGATAATTGGTAGGTCCAGGGTTTGGACCCAGTTTGGCATCTCCAGAGCCAACGCTCTTTACTTTGTTCTGTGTTCCCCAATTTACTGCAGAAAATTGAGAACAGACTGAATGTTTTCATCTTCTTTTTGAACAAAGTCTTCAGAACATCCTGGGTTGATTCCACAGGGGGTTGCTAGGGCACTGCTGACCTAAAATCGCCCGAGAAAGCAGGCAGGATACCTGGGTAGTTTGTAGCTGGAGGGGACTGTTGTTCTCCACATGGATACACAGATTCCCTCCTGGAGATCAAAGGTGTCTGAGCAGCTGATTCATCAACACTTTGAAGTCTGGTGCCAATTTGACAACAACAAATTAATTTCTTTAACTTCTCAGCTGCCGGTGGCATCAACACTCTGGTTCTTTCAGCTGGGAATCTTCTCTGCCTTTCCTTACACCCCCGATCCCTGGACTGTCTAATCTTTGGTGACTTATCTACGCAGGGGAGGAGGGGGATGGCTGAGGAGGCTCAGTTCACAAGCACGTGTCCATGTAGTGACTGTGTCAAGGGCGGTGGTGAAGGCAGTAGGTATTTTCGTCTCTGAAAAGAAGATTCAGTTGCACTAGCCTCCCGGTTGTAGCATTTTCCCCATGTACATTTATGTTAGGCACATCTTGCAAGGCTAATAACCAAACCCAACCTTGGCACATTTCATTTGATTGCTTGATTGATTGGACCTGTACCTTTATACAGAAAGTATTGCATAAACATGGCATTATATATTAAAAGATTGGGCTTTGTGGAAAAGCATAAAGTGACATGAAATCAAGGGACACGTTGGAAAACCAGGGACACGTCTTTTTAGGTAATTTAAGGTATTCCTCAGGGACATTTAAAAGCATAGTCTCCCAGAAAGGCAAGGCAATTTTGACCTAGTGAGCAGCCTATGGTAATAGGAACTTCAAAGTACATGTTGAAGGGAAGAGCAGGAACCTGGAGGTGTGTGTGTGTGTGTGTGTGTGTGTGTGTGTGTGTGTTTTGTGGGACTTTGGTCCTCTGAAACAGTGGGATCTTGGATTCTGTGCAAGGCACTTTCTAGAAGTCATCTTGTTGAAGCGACATACACAAACAGCTTTCCATGTCAGCATAATTAGTCCCATTTTGTAAAAGAAGCAACTGAAGCTCACAGTTATTTAGCAGTTTGCTGAGAGTCACATGGCTGCTGGCTAAGCTGGGAATCCCATTTAGGTCTGTTTTATTGAAAGTTCTTATTCTTTCAAAATAATGGTATCATCATCATCAACAACAACAACAACGTCAGCATCATCAACAACGTCATCATCAACATCATCATCATCATCATCATCATCATCAACAACAACAATAATAGTGGATGATATAGACTGCCAACTACATTCCAGGCACTGTAGTAAGCACCATCCATGATTATCTCATTGAATTTCCACAGTAAACTTACAAGGTAGGTTATATGTTATCTATTATCCCCATTTTACAGATAAGAAAAACCAAGGTTCAGGACAATTAAGGAACTGGCTCAAGGCTCCCAAGCTTGTAAATACCAGAGACAGGGCTTGAATAAATCACACCGGGGCTTGTGTGATGCCAGTGGTGCAGGGGTATGAACTCTGCTGATTTCTGTCCCACTCAAGCTAAACCACTTCATGCATCCAACCCAGAATGTCTTTGCCTTAGGGGGCATCTCATCCAATTCCCTCACCCATCAAAGGATCAAATGGGACTTAATGAAACCCTCTCATGTCCCTACTTTCTTCCCCAAAGAGAGATTTGTGGTTATTTAAAGGAGAAAGCTCTAGACCAGCCCTTCTTTCTTATACTGGCCAAGACCATTTACTTTGCAAGACCTATGTTGTTCATCACCGGGGGGCTAGCTCAGGCCTCCAACCCTTGCCTGGTCAAAGGCAGTCTCAGCTGGACCCTGCCCAGGCCAGTCTTTGCTCTTTACCCTTTCTGCCTGTCTGGAAACACCATCAGCAGGCCTCCAGGGTTGGGAGGGTGTATTGAGCTACTGCTGGCCTGACTTCCCTGCACTGATGCCTTGCACACAGAGCACTAGCCCAAAGACTGGAAAAGAGGGATCTGGTTTCCAGTTTGAATTTAGTCTCATGCTAATTGGCCCCACTTCCCAATGAAGCCATCGACAATGGTCAGTAAAGACAAGATTCTCAGCATTTTTTGTTTCCTTCCTGGTCTTTTCGCCTAGCCTCTGTCTATCTACCCTCCTTCCTAGCACTTGGCCAGCACCCAAATCCTCCCTTACTGTTTTCCCTTAAAAGCCATGCCTTTGCGCAAGATGGGGAGAAGAATCCACAGAGATTGGCTAGGGGGCTGGCCCATGAGGAGAAGGCAGGGTGCAGGGTAGCAGAGGGCAGAATGCCAGGTGGGACTCGTGGGGATGTCCCAGCGCTCTCTCTGCCTCTGTCACTGTTATTTCCAGCCAAGGAGAGGCATTGCACCTGGAAATATTCTAAAACCTTCAACTCTCCCTAAAATCCTTTATTGAGTCCTGGTCATCTATCAGCTTTGGCTATACAATTTTAATGTGTATAACTATCACCTGGTGAAAATGCAGATCTCTAGGCATCCCTCTCAGTAGATGTGGGTTATCCGAATTTGCAAGAACCTCAGAAGATTCCATTGCAGATGATCCAGGAGACAAACCTTGGAAAGCTTTGGCCTATAGGACAGAATCCAAACTGCTTAGTAGGTGTCTTGGTCAGCTTGGGTTGCCATAACCAAATACCATAGACTGGGTGGCTTAAACAACAGAAATTCATTTCTCACAGTTTTGGAGATTCAAAGTCTAAGATCAAGGACTCTCCTGGCTTACAGATGGCACCTGCTCACCATGTCCTCTTGTGGCCTTTCCTTGTTGTGTGTTCAATCTCTACTGTCTCTTCCTGTAAGAAGGTGGATCAGGGCTCCACCCTTATGACCTCATTTAACCTTAATTTCTTCCTTTAGACTCTAAAGTTTAGAGGCTCCATCTTCAAATACAGCTACACTGGGTGTAAGGCTTCAAAATTCGAGGGTTTTTTTTTGGGGGGGGGCGGAAGGGGAGGGTTAGTGGGCTGGGGAAAGAGGGACACAATAGTGTCCATAATACTAGGGCACTGAAAACTCTTTAGGACCAGATCCCTACATGCCCTTCACATCTCCACCATTCTTTCTCCTTTGCACAATATGGTCTAAACCCATAAAACTTCACTAAACCCTGATATTTCAGAGGACTCAGTTCTCAGACCTTTGGAGTTATACTTGTCAGGCATTCGGTATGCATTTGCTACCCTGTCACTCAACCATCTTTGAAGGAATTATACACAAGGACAAAAATATCTGGCTTTTATTTTTAGCTGCAAACACCTAATATCTTCCCTGTTCTGGGCATATGTGGGGCAAGAAGCTCAGGCCTAGAGACCTCAAATAGGGTTTTCTACTTCTGGTTCTCTTGAATTCAGAAGGGCTTGGTGTGTTACCAGTATGCTGCACTTCCTCACTGAACCTCAAGGACAAAGATGATGGTGTCCTTCCACCCTCCCCATGACAAAACTCGCGTGCTCTATACTCCTCTAGAGCAGATGTCTCAACCAAGGGTGATGTTGCCTCTCCTTCTCCCCCAGGGGCTTTGGCAGTATCTGGAGACTTCCCACCATCGGTGGAGGGCATTGCTCTTGCATCTAGGAAGTAAAGGCCAGTAAAAGCCAGATATTTTTGTCCTTGTGTATAATTCCTTCAAAGATGGTTGAGTGACAGGGTAGCAAATGCATACCGAATGCCTGACAAGTATAACTGCAAAGGTCTGAGAACTGAGTCCTCTGAAATATCAGGGTCTAGTGAAGTTTTATGGGTTTAGACCATATTGTGCAAAGGAGAAAGAATGGTGGAGATGTGAAGGGCATGTGTCCAATATGCTACAATTAACCGAACCTCTTCCCCTTCATACACAGGTGACAAAGCATTGTTCAGTCTAGACTAGGGGTGTCGAACTCAATCAGAGAAGGGGCCAAAATCTAAAATCCAGCCTAAATCGCGGGCCGAATGGTTTACTGAACAGTCATAAACTGTCATTGTGATGGAAACGCAGCGGAGTGCAGTGATGACAGCGCGGTTCGGGCCACATTGCAAGGCCTGGCGGGACGGATTTGGCCCGCGGGCCTTGTGTTTGACACATGTGGTCTAGACAGTAGTGATGAGGTTGAGAACTTTTGTCCTAGAGGTCCTGCTGAGAGTATGTTTGCAAAAACGGTCTTCCGTGTATGAAGGCAAGAAGCTTGGCTTCCGATCTTTAAGGGTAAAATGTAAGTCAATGAATGAAACTAATTTCCAACAGTCTGCTGAGAAACTTCTCTCCCTGTGGGATATAGGAAGACTGGGAGCTGGGATGAAGAAGAGGCTGGAGACTGGAGCGGCTGATCAGTTTTGCTCTCTGTGGGCTGAGATGGAGAAGGTGCATTAGGTTTCTGTGTATGCCGTGACAAGTTATCACACATTGCATGGCTCTAAAAGAACGGACACTTATTTTTCTTACAGTTTTGGAGGCCAGAGATCTAAAATTGGGGTTTTGGTAGGGACACACACTCCTTATGAAGTCTCCAGGAAAGGATGATCCCTGCCTCTTCCAGCTTCTGGTGGTTCCAGTTGTTCCTTGGCTTGTGGCTGCATCACTCCAACCTCTCTCTGCCTGCCTTCACATGGCCTTCTTCCCTCTATGTCTATATGTTTCAAGTCTCCCTCTGCTTTTCTCTTATAAGGACATCTGTCACTGAATTTTGGGCCCACCTGGGTAATCCAGGAAATATGTCATCTTGAGATCCTTAACTTGATCACATCTGCAAAGACACTCTTTCTAAATAAAGTCATATTCACAGGTTTGGGGAATTAGGACCTTGGACAATCTTTTGGGAAGATGCTATCCAATCCACTACAGAAGGGGATAACACATGAAGATGGGACAGGACAAAAGCACATCATGGAATATGACTTACTGCCTAAAATTCAGAGAAAGAGGCTGAGGAAGAGAAAGAAGTCAGAGGAATAGGATGTCTCATATGTGCCAGAAATTGGGCCAAAGCTCCCCACTTCCCATATCTATTAATCCCAACCCTTGAAGGATTGGTTAGCTTGGTTCCAAAGATGGTAAATAGAAGCTCAGAGAAAGTAAACCAGCAGCCCAGACACATACAGAAATTGAACCCCAGGCTGCTGATTCCAAAGCCAGTGCTCTTTCTAGGACAAAGGAAGCATTTGCACAGCCTCACACCAGCAGCTGCAGGGAGAAGCCAAGTCCAGAACATCTATTTTGCAACAGAGAGGCTGTCATTGCTCATTTTGGGCCTCCCCCAGCCTGGCGTTCACCTGCTTGCCTTTGGCACTCAAAACCCAGGCACCCAGCAGCCCAGCTGGCCTGAGCCTCCGGGGGGGCGGGTGTATAGAGGAAGATTTTGGCTGGTTTAGAGTCAGCGCCCTTTTTGGAGCCCTTGCCTGTTTGGCACTGCAGAGGAGCCCATCCCAAAGATAAATATGAAAGGTTTGGAATCCCTACTCCCTCCAGTGCCGGGATTGGAGCAAACCAGACAGGGTTTCCTATGAAAGGCAGTGCAGTGTGACAGGAAATGGATGTTGGAATGAGACAGACCTGGGTTCAAATCTCATCTTTGGCAGTTAGCAGCTATGTGACCACAGGTGAGCTATTTCAGTTCTCTGAGCCTCAACTTCCTCAATTCTAAACTCGAGGGTGATAATACCCATGTTCGCAAGGTATGCCCATAAGCATCCTGAACAATGCCTGCTACACAGCAGACTCTGCAAGTTTTTGAGGAGCCCCTGCTGTTTTCCATAGAGACTATGCCATATTACATGAACTGTGAGTCAATTCTTAACTTCCTTAAGCATCAATTTCCGTCTCCGTAAATATGAATAATACTAATGGGAACCTTCTCACAGGATTATTTATATAAATTACCCACATAATGCATATAGAACACTTGCAATAATTGAAAACTTTTAATTATTTATGATAATTACTGTTAGCTCCATTTTATAGGAGAAGACTGTGAAGCTCAGAGACTTTGGCTAAGAAAGAGGAAATCAGTTCTCCTGGATCAGAATCAAACTTTACATCTTAGGGTTGAAAGCCTTTGGCATTGCCTTCAGGGTACCATAATTTTCTGGAGTTTTGTGGTTTGGAAGACACTTGCAGAGACTCCCTCTTTCCACCTCAACCCCAATACCCAAGTCCTTGAGGACTATTGTTCCTTTATTGAACAGCAAAACTGATTTCTCTCCTCAATATTGAGTATGTACTCTTGGTTGCCAAGTGTTGGGTGAAGAAACTGGCCAAACACTTATGGATATTATTACCTGGAAGATGGGTACCTTCAATATTATTCCACTTATAAGTAGCAGTAAAACCTGTGTCAAATTTGCTTAAGCAATTGATAGTATTTTTTGGGTCATGTAACAAAATTCCCAGGAATCCAGCTAGATATAAGTGCTCAAAAGAGGTTGCCAGAAGTCTGTCTTTTGTTTCTTATAAAATGAAACACAAAATTCAACATACACTTAGCATGCAACCCAGAAATTTCACTTCTGTGTATTTACTCAAGATAATTGAAAATTAAAATTATATCCACACAAAGAAATCTACACTAATATTCATAGAAGCTTTATTTATAATAGCCCTAAACTGGAAACAACCCAAATGTTCATCAGCAGGAGAATGAATAAACAAACTGTGCTGCATCCACACAATGGAAGCATTCTCATCAATAAAAAGAATGAATATTGATACATGCAAAAACATGATTGAATCTCAAAATCATTAGTTGAGTGAAAGAAGCCAGGCACATATTGTATTACTTTATGAGATTCTAAAGAGGTAAAACTATTGTGATAGAAAGTAGACCTGTGGTTATCTGGGGTTGGAATGGAGGAATTGATTGCAAATAGATGTGAGAGACCTCTTGACTTTATATATGTGTTACAATTTACCAAACTAAATACGTAACATGGGTGCATTTTACTGCAGGTAAATTATATCTCAAGAAAACTTATATAAAAAAACCCTGCCTCTATCTCTAGGCCCTGCTTACCTCTATGTGTCTTCATTCTCAGGTAGCCTCCCCCAGGTGGTGGCAAAGACATCCCTTAACAGTTTATGGCCCTCAGTTCAGGAACCTCAAGAGATAGGAAGGTTCTTATTATACCATAGATTGTCATTGGATTAGCTATGATCATATGACCTTCCTTGAACCAATCACTGTCTGGGGATGGTAGTGGAATTAGCTGATTGGTTAGGTCAGGAGGTGGAGTCAGTTCTCCAAACTACAGAGTGTGTGGGAGGAGTCCTGTGGGTGGGAAAGTAGAGAATTCTAGCTTGTACTAGAAGGTGAAGGATTGAGTGTAAATGCAATAGAGGTCTTCTACATAGACCTTCCTAGATATAACCTTTTTGGTTAGGTACCCATCTCTCAGACCTCTTACTCTTAAAATTAGACAGATCCACTTTTGTGATATCTGCCAGCATGAATAGTAGAAAAGCAAAGGCATTGGAGTCAGATACATGTGGGTTCAAATCTCAATTCTGCTTCTTCCTAGCCCCTAGCTCCTTTGTGGCATATTTAAGCTCTCTAAGAATCAGTTTCCTCATCTATGAAATGAGGATAATCATAATACCTACCCCATGATGCTGAGGTGAGTAGTAAGTAAAATAATTCCTATCAAGTGTTTACATAATGGCTGACACACAGTATGTACTTAATCAAAGTCATCTATTATTACTGTTTTTAATACCTTAGCTTTCTTTTACGAAAGGAGTATTTATCTATGACCAGGTGTAGCAGACATATTGATGCCTTGCCATATGCCTTCTGCACTTTCCCCCCCATGTACACTGATGGCATCTGACTACCAGAACCTTCCACTCATTCTGTCTGAGGGCTTTCTCTGGACTGTGTGCAAGGGGACTAGAAGTTCTGGGAGGTGAGGTTCCTAGGAATAGCCCTCAGCCAGTGATGGACACCAGCTTTATAGTCTCTTGGGAGACACAACTCTGAGACACATTCCACAGCATCTCCCAGGGATTATCCCTGCCTGGCCCCCACCTCCAGACTGAGCCTCAGTTGTCCCCTGCAGTAACATGCCCTTTAGCACTGGATTGGCTCACACCCCTTCCCCATCTCGCCTTCCTGCTCATTTCTACCCACCACACAAACTATTTGCAGCCAAACTTTATTTCAGAGCTTGCTTCTGAGGGAACCCAACCTCAGACCCAGATCCCATAAGCGAGTTGAAACATCATGCTTTTCTGCTCATGGCTGAAATCACAACAGTGTGTAGTGTCATAGTGTATGGTAGTTCTCTTCTGCAGGCCAGAGGCATTGACTGGAAGCTCTTTAAGTCTTTGATGAATAAAATATGGTAGAAAATTATTAATTACTTCTGCCCTGGCCAGGAGGCTCAGTTGGTTGAGCAATGTCCCATATACCAAAAGGTTAAGGGTTCTATTCCTGGTCAAGGCACATACCTAGGCTATGGGTTCGATCTCCAGTTGGGGCCATGTGGGAGGCAATGGATTAATGTTTCTCTCTCACACTGATGCCTCTCTCTCTCTCTCTCTCTCTCTCTCTCTCTCTCTCTCTCTCTCTCTCTCTCTCTCTCTTCCTCTCTAAAAAACAATAAAAACATATCCTCAGCTGAAGATAAAAAATAAAGATTAAAAAAGAATTATTTCTTTAAAAAAATATTTTATTGATTTTTTACAGAGAGGAAGGGAGAGAGATAGAGAACTAGAAGCGTTGATGAGAGAGAAAGATCGACCAGCTGCCTCCTGCACACCCCCTGCCAGGGATGTGCCCGCAACCAATGTACATGCCCCTGACCGGAATCGAACCTGGGACCTTACAGTCCGCAGACCGATGCTCTACCACTGAGCCAAACCGGTTTCGGCAGAATTATTTCTTAATAAATGCAGTTTGTCGGGTAAGGAAACTCTAGAAAAACAATTATCAGAGAGGAATGCGTTGGGGGAAATGAATCTCCAAAGAGTCTTTTATAGCAAAAAGGGAGGGAATCACTGACAGGGGAGTTCTCAATAAATATTGGTTCTGTGATTGATTAGCCTGGCTCCTAGCATAAGGCTATTACTCATTGTCAGAATAATGGGCTGTGAGTTTATGTATAGCCAAGTGACTTTGTAGAAATACAAGGCTTGGAAGGCTGAGCATATACCTCTTGGCCATTCCTGTAGCTCTGCTGTATTGACAGATAGGGGCTAGTTTGAGTAAACAATGGCTAAACCAGGTCCCACTGGACACCATGGTTATAATGGATCTTACTCCAGGCATATTGGACATGACTTTTCTAGAGATCCACAGTCCTGGATTTTAATCCCCTTCTTGTCACTGCTTTCTTATGTGGCCTTGGCCCTTAGTTTCCTTTTCTGTCAGATGGGAGTGTGTTGAATAAAAAGCCCCAGTCATTTATGTTTTGTGAGCCACATGGGCACTATTTCCTTGTCAATAGTGTGGTTGGCCATTGCACTTTCTATATGACTTGGGTGGGTAGCAAAGAGACACAGCTCCACTTTGCAGAAGGAATAACTGAGGTAGAGTGAGCCATATGATACTACTACTTACTGTGCAAAGTTTTAAAATACGAATGTAATTTCTGAGACTTGGTAAGAAGAAGCTAAGGGTAAGGCAAGTTATACATGTATCAAAGGAAACACTGGTGTTCATATAGAGCATGCTGGTATGGAAAACATGTGAGCACTAGAGTTTGATAGACACAGCTTCAGATCTTACGGGAGGTGGGCCCCTCTCTGGTTCTCTGAACCTCATTGTCTTCACTTTTAAAACAGGAGATATAACATCTATGTCATAAGGTTAAGGTTGGATTCATGGGAGTTAGTTGTGCTATAACACTTGTCCCCAAACATCTATCAGATACCTGAAGTATGAGCCACACTCTTTACATCTGGTATTAAAACCTTCCATCTGATTTCAGACAGTTCCACCACTTCACAATCCGTCAGCTGCAGTCCTTCCAACACCCAACTCCACAAGCCAACTTTAGACTTTTCTGAGGTTAAGTTTCATATTTATTGTATTTTTAAATCACTTAGTTCATGTAAAACTGTACTACCATTTTTGTTAGGCGCCTGTTTTTATTTATTTATTTTTTTAATGTGTCACTGGTGAAGTTTTCGAATGTTGTGCTTCAACCCATTTGCCCAACAGCTTTGTAGTTTTTCTTGCACAAGATTGCATGGTGCAATGGATTTCAGAAACACATATGTGGTATTATAGCACAGATGACTCTATAATGAAGTAAGGTGCCTTGCACAATGAAAGTACAGAGTAAATATTAGAGTCCCCTCAATGGCTTATTTTTTAAAAATATTTTTATTGATTTCAGAGAGGAAGGGAGAGGGAAATAGAGATAGAAACATCAATGATGAGAGAAAATCATTGATGTGCTACTGCCTGCATGCCCCCTACTGGAGATCAAGCCCGCAACCTGGGTATCTGCCCTTGACCAAAATTGAACCTGGGACCGTTAAGTCCATAGGCCAATGCTCTATCCACTGAGCCAAACCTAGTTAGGGCTCAATTTCTTACTTTTTATTCTAATATGGTAACAAGTAGAAAGACCTGAATTGTGTCTCTTGATTGTTAGTAGGTAGAAAAGAGGAATTTATTAGAATTCTATAGGTATCTCCCATAAGTAGGGATGTAGCTTGGTTTCAGGAAGTCATAGTTATGGCCTTCAGTTGTAAGAAACAGAAAACCCAACTCATACTTGTTAGGGAAAAAAAAGACACAAAAAACACACACGTTATTTTGGCTTGTAAGTAAAAAAATTCCTTGAAGACTTGCCTCTGTCACAGCTGGACCAAGGAACTAAAGCTGAGCTACATCACTGGGACTTGGTTTCCATCTCTCAGCACTGCCTTCCGCTGTGTTGGCTTTATTTTTAGGAAGGCTTTATCCTCATGGTGGAAGATGGTGGCCAGCAGTTTCTGGTTCACACCATCCAGTCTCAAGTCTGGTGGAAAAGAGAGAGGGCTTCTTTCTTCTCATACCATCTGCATAAATCCTGAGACTCACGGCTCTAATTGGGTCATATTCCTAGTCCTGGAATTATAATTGTGGCCAGAGGGATGCCATGTTCTCATTTGGCTAGCGTGGGTGTCATACTCTCCCCTAGGGAGGGATATGGCCAGTTCTTATGCAAATGACTGGGACTGAGAATGGTAAGAGGGATGGTTCTTCAAAGGAAATTCAAATATTAGTACCTGAATAAGGAAAAATGAACATTGGACAGGCAAACACAAAAATATGACCTACACTGGGGATATGAAAGTCATTTAGATTTTCTTTACTACTTTATGCCTCATTGTTTTCTTTTTTCTGAAACTTTCTTTTCTATGCTTTTCTGATCATCATGATCTTAATAATAGGCAGAATCTGACAAACCTACACTTCCCAGACTCTTACAGAGCCAGCCACTGAAGGGAGTGACTATCCTAAAGTCTAAATTCTAAAAGAAGGATTCTGACCCAGCTTGGGTCAGGGGCCCATTTACATTCATATGTCCCAAACCAGACATGTGGTGTTGCTGTTTTGTTGTATAAATAGATTGCCAGGAGCCTGCTTTTATAACCACAGACGGGTGGGGAGACCAACAGGCATGGTCCCTTTGAGTTGGATAGACTTCCTAGTAGGTGTCCATAACAAGGAAGATCTTAACTTACTCCAATCTACCTTTCCTGTGTTCAGGATTCAAGTCCAAGAGGTCTTAGCTCTTGGTTAGTTAAGTGAAGGAGGCTTATTAAGACACCTCTGCCTGAGGCCAGAGTCTTCATTTTCCCCAAGCAGAGAAGTGGTCTGCTTGACTCCTTGCAATCAGGCCCATTTAGAAGGATAGAGGGGAACCCAGAAGAGTGGAGTTGGTATTAAGTAGAGACAGTCAGCACCATCAGCATCTCCTACAAATGACCCAGCTTCTCAGCTTTTGTTTCACCTCCTGGCCCTGAGAGACTTGCTAATGAACAGTGATGCTGACTCACACCTTAAAGAAGTCAGGTCATTGGGATGCTCTTTTTTCCTGGGATGAGGGAAATTGGATCATAGATATTCAGCCTCAGCCCAGAATTCATGAGATATGGGAGTGGGAAGTAATTTACATTTATCTTTTTGGCCCACTTGGAGATTGTTTTGTGTGGCAGATTGGCACGATACACCCAATTCTTCAGTCCTCCATGTACGCACACTCTTTCCCATATGACTTTGCAGTTTCTATCACTAAAGATATGGAGCTATTTTATCATCTCCTGAATCTGGTCTGGCCTGTGATTTTTCTATAACTGACTGAATATGGCAGAAATGGCTATGTGCCAGTTCTGGATGTAGAGCTAAAGAGCCCTTGCATGTTTCCCCTTACTCTCTAGCACTTACACAATTGCCCAGGGAACATGTTTAGACTAGCCTGCTGGAGGACAAGAGAAGAGATGTGAAACAGAGCTGGGATACCCAGGAACCCCATTGGAGGTTATCTTAGATTAGTCAACAGTCAGCCAATCTCAGATGTGTGACTGAGGTGAACTGAGACTAGAAGATCTAGCTAAATGATCCTAGCCTAAATCAGTGATCACAGACTTGGAGGCTAAATAAATGCTTATTAAAAAAAACTACAGTATTTTTTTTTCAGAGGGCTTAAAGCAGCATTATTGTGACAACATAAATCTTGCATGTTTGGGATAGAACCAATAAGTTGAGTTATCTACTATGTGACAGACACTTTATATACACTGGCTTCAGTGTTCATAATACATATAGGTAGGTTACACTTTGTAGATAACTGAGATGAGAATTATAGAGGTTAAGTAACCTTCATAGGGCCAACCAGTTAGTAAGGGATTGATTTGAGATAAGATAGACATGTATCTTTATACTAATTTGCCTACCTGACTGTGGTACATCCACACTCAGAATCCCATGCTGACAATAGCTGTTAGTCCAAAGATTTCAATAATTCAGAGTAAAGGGGGTGGGCATTAACATGGACTCTGTTATCATGAAGTTGGTTATATTTTTCTGTAACTCTCAGTTTTAATAATTTCTACTATAAGAACCTTGAATTTGTTGATAGTATTAAAATAATACTTAAAAGGCTAAAGATTTGAACAGATAGTTTTCCAAAGATGATAATGAAATGGCTGAAAAGCATATGAAAAGATGCTCAGCATCATTAGTTACCAGGGAAGTGCAAATTAAAACCATAATAAGACAGCACCCATTAGAATGGCTAAATTAAAAAGAGTGACAATATCAAGTGATGGCAAATGTGTGCCAACTAGAACTCTCACACATTGCAGGTGTTAAATCGTACGAAAAAGAGTTTGAGAGTTTTCTAATAAAGTTAAATCTATACTTACCAAATGACTCAAGATACATGTAGACATGTCCACGCAAAGACTTGTACACTAATGTTTGTAGCAGTTTTATTCATAATAGTGCTAAATTCTAAACATTCTCTCAAGTCAATCTTAGCTGAATGGGTTAACTATTTGTGGGATGCTACTTAGTACTAAAAATGAATAAATGACTGATTATGCATTAATATGCATGAATTCTGAAAAAATTATGGTGAGAGGAAGGAGGCAGATATAAATGAGTTACATACTTACTATGTAATTCCATTTATATGAAGACTAGAATTGACAAATCAAATCTATAGTGACTGAAGGCAAATAAGTGTCTTTCTCTGGCAGAGGGTGGGGCATTTATTAAGATGGGACCCAAGGGTGATGGGATTATTCTATATTTGAGTGGTGGTGGTTAAACTGATGTATAAATTTGTCCAAAGCTATCAAAATGAGCAATTAAGATAGGTGCATTTAGTATATTTTATTGATTTTTTGCAGAGAGGAAGGGAGAGGGATAGAGAGTTAGAAACATTGATGAGAGAGAAACTTTGATCAGCTGCCTCCTGGACGACCCCCCCCCCCCCCACTGGGGATGTGCCTGCAACCAAGGTACATGCCCTTGACTGGAATTGAACCTGGGACCCTTCAGGCTGCAGGCCGACACTCTATCCACTGAGCCAAACAGGTTAGGGCAAAAATAGGAGCATTTAAATTGTATAAGTTATACCCAGTAAAGTTGGTTTTTAAAAGATACTTAAAATTATGTCTTCAGGAAGTCATATGGTTAGGAGTTCTTGGGAGAAGTGGATGGTGTGGCGTAATCAGCTTCCTGAGAGTAGGAGAAAAAAGCCCCCAGCTGCCAAAGACAATTCAGGACCACGGACAGTGCCACGGTGAAAGCTAAAACGCTGGGAAAGGAGGAGTCTAGCAATGGAGCAAGCACACACTACAAGGCAGTTCAAAAATCCCTTTAACGAATGCCTACTATGTGCCAAGTATCACGTAAGATCCTATTTATAGGCATTATTTCATTTTATTCTCACCAGCCACTATTATTATCCTCACATTGCCGTTGAAAAATCTAGCGGTTCCTTAGTGCTATTTTATAAGGAAAAGAAAAGAAAAAAAAAAAAGCAGGGAACAATGAAACACACACACACACACACACACACACACACACACACACACACACGCTAAATTTTAAAATGTTGGTCCCAGGTCCTGAAAGGAGGAAGGGCATTGTTCTCGGGAGTCTGAAGGCAGAGCAGTCATTAGGCAAGCAGGTGTATGTGTCAGTGTGTGGAGGAGCTACAGGTACATTCCCCCAAGCCTCTGACAGATCGTTTTTACATACAAAATTACTTGTCAGGCAGATTTTTTTCCTCCCTTAGTTCTCATAGGGCAGAAAGAAGAGTGTTACATAACACTCATCAGCCGGGTTGGTTTGTGCAGAGCATCTGACCAAGATTGGGGGGTGGGCAGCAGCAGCAAGAGCAGATGCACGTTAGAGCCTCAGAGGCTGAGGTTCAGAGCAGGAGGCTGAGGTAGAACACAGGGCAGAGATGAGCTCATCTTATAGGGGTTGGGCAAAGGTCCAAGCCAGCAGCTCTAAAAATGAGTCCTTGCCTGCCAGCATCTTCCCATCCACAGTGTTATCACTGTAGTTCCCATCTCTCACCTGGACTCCAGATGTAGCCTCCTAACTGATATTCCTTCTTCAGCCTTTCCCTGTGTTGACCCTAGAGCTTTGTAGACATAGGTATCTGAGTCTTTCACTGCTTCCTATCAAATGCATTAGACATTCCCCCACATTGAACTTGCTTCATAAGCATCAAGAGTCAATCAAAACCTGGGCTCTGCTCCTTTACCCATCTCTTTTCTTGCTTCTGTGTACCTACTGAACTATTTGCAGGTCCCTGACTGCATCATGCTGTGCTGAACTCTGCGGATGTGGTTCCTTCTACCTAAATGCTCTTTCCTGCCTCAAATATCTCTCTAACTCCCACATTGCCTCAAATCAAGAACTCAGGACTCAGCCTCTGAGTCTTCCTCAGCTTTCTTCCCCCATTACACTTCCAGCTGGATTAGAGACTCCTTCTCTGTGCTCCTGTATTATTTTTATTCCAATCTCCTATTAAAACTTTCACAAGGAAATGCACTGGTCTGTTGAGTCATTCTATAGTTTGCCTTCTTTTGTCTACTCTCTCCTTTTCCTGCATCTCCTTCAAAGCAACTGGGATAACTGTACGATGACCCACAAGGTTCTGTACAATCTAGCCTCTGTTCCCAGTTTAGCCTCATCCTATCCTCGACCCCCTACTCTTGTTCACTCTGTTCCAACTACTCCAGCTTTTGTTCAGATCCTCCAACATGCGCCATGCTCCTCCCTGCCTCAGGGCCTTTGTGTATGCTGTTCCTAGTGACTGGAATGCTCTCATCCTTCCCCACAGTTACCCATCTCATAGTTAATTCCTATACATCCTTCAGAGTTCAGCTCAGTCCTTTCCCCTGGGACACTTCTGAGCTTTGCCATCACCCTGCATGTTTCTTTAAATACATGTACTAACAATTGAAATGATCTATATGCTGATGTGGTCATTTTCTAATTCTCTCCCCTATTAAGACTATAGTCAACGTGGAGGCAAAAACCATATGCCAAATCTTTTCTACCCACCTCTGTATAACTGGTGTCTGGCACATTGTAGAGGCTCAATAAATATCTATTAAATGACTGAATGGCTCTTTTTTTTTTTTTTTACCTTATTCACTTGTTAAAACTAGAAAATTCCTCATATTAACCATAATGTCACGTGTTGCAGTTCAGGAATTATTCTGAGATGCAATGTCTTATTTGCTCCTTCTTGAGCTTTCTGAGCCTGATAGCACAGGGACATCACCCTGTTTTCAGATGAGGACTTTCAGGTTCAGAGAGGCGAAGTGACTTGCACAAGGTCATACAGCTGTTCAAGAACATGCACCTCCAGCTCTCTCCACGCTCCTAGCCCCACCTGCATTGTTTGGAGAAAGACATGCCTGGATGGTGTGCCAATGCCATGGGTTTGTTTATTCCCATAACTCATAGAAGAGGTTGTGAGTTGAGGAAAGGTGGCATATTCATAGCACAGAGAAAGCAACAGTATAATCCAGGCCCTTATTACATTACCCATCGGAAGATGAATCGATGCTGCCAAGCATTTGCCTAAATCAATAAGCAGTGTGGCATTAACTAATGCGAGGTTCATGCTTCCTCCCCAAATGAGGAGCGGCTGGTGTACAGGGAATGTACAAACCCCACACACCTGTTCCTTGGCAATGACCGTAAGAACAAAAGCTCCATAAAAAGGAAAGCAGAATGGAGAGAACACTGGGGCTCCAGAGCCATACAGACCTGGCTTCAGATCCTGTCTCTGACAGTTTCCAGTCGTGGCACCTGGTCCTCAGTTTTCTTGTGTGAAAAATGGGGATGAGAAAGCCATTTATAATTTTCCCCATTGTTTGTTGGTCTGCTTGATTTCTGTCTCTCCTGAGTCCTATCAATTCTATCTGTATAATGTGTCCTGAATCTTTCTGCTTTTTGGCACCATTTTGGTCCAAGCCATCATCATCTCTCTGTTGGGGGTTTGCCATAGCCTCCTATCAGGTTTCCCTAATTTTTGTTCTCTTTACATTCTATTCTCCACATAGTAGCCAAGATGGTCCTTTACACAATCAGATCATCATCAAATCATCCACATACAAACTCCTCACTGTGCATTGCAAGGTGGGCTTGGTCTGGTGTCTGTCTCTTTTTCTTGTTCCTGTACCTCTTCCTCTGCCTTTATTACTCAGTTCCAATCACACTGGCTTCCTTTCTATTTCTCAAACACATGACACTTGTCCCCCTGTCCAGCCCCCACCCTGGCCTTTGCACTTCTTGTTACCACTGCCTGGTGTGCTTGCTACTCTCTCTTGTGTTTGCACAACCATCTTCTTGTCATTCAGATTTCAGCTCAAATGCCACTTCTACAAATGGCCTCCTTTTCTAAAAAGCTTCCTGCCCTGCCAGTCTCTTCCTTTTGCATCTCCCTGTTTAAATTTTTATAGCATTGATCACATTCCAAATGATCTCATTCATTTGCATGTTTTTATGTTTATGGCCTGACTCCCTCATTAGAATATAAACTTCAAGAGAGAGGGATCTGGCCTATTTTTCCCCCTGATATACCATCAGTGCCTTACACAGTGCCTAATGCATAAAACATCCCAACAGAAAATTTGAATAAAAATATTGAAAAATTACTTAGTGAAAAGAGCTTCTTTGCTTTCTTCCTATCATGCTGAAGTTTGAGGACTCTTAGAGGTAGATTTCTGGGGGGCAGGTGAATAACAAACATAGGATTTTAAGAGTCCTAAGCAAACATTGCTTGTCTTAAGCTGCCCTACTAAGCTTCACAAGCCCCCTTTCTAGAACCAGCCTGACTTTTTTTGACAATTGGAATGGGGAGCAAGTATGGGATCCTCCACTTCACCCCAATGATCCCTGACCTTGAAATGTGCACCTCTGCTATAGAGGTGAGTAGCAGATGTCCCTTAGAAGACACAAAGCCCTTCATCCATCCATCCATCCATCCATCCATCCATCCATCCATCCATCTATCCATCCATCCATCCATCCATCACCTATACATCCATCTAGTCCATAAATACAGTGTTATTGCGGGCAGGCTCCGTCCAGTCCTGGAAGAGGTACCCTGGCCACAGCATTAAACAAAACACATATCTTATCCCAACAGCTCATAGCCAGGTGAACAGTCTTGGTGATGGCACTTGATGAGAGCAGTGTAGCTATTCACAGAAACGGTGCATGCCCCCAAACAAGTTTCCATTCATCATCATCTCTTCCTTGGCCAAACTGAACCTGCTTATTCGGCCAACCTGATCTCCAGTTTGCCTTTCTCTGGGCCATACCTGACCTCCCTTAGCACCTTGGGCTCCTGTTTTTGTTATGGCTCATCCAGACTTACGACTCCAGAATCTGGCTCCACTCTGGGCTTGGCCATTATCAGGCTCTGACTCCTCCCCCATGTCCAATGTCAGGCCCTGGTCTGTTTTTGGCTGTTCTCTTCCCTGTGAGAGCCAGGTAGCCCCAGATATGGCTCCTGTATATTGTCCAACCTCACCAGCTTCCTGATGCTTGGGGTTGCAATCAAGGAGCTGTATGCAGCTCTACTCTGATTTTGTACTTTGAAATCCTGACTAAGAGTTTGTTATAAGGTAGGGTTCCAAGGCTCTGATAAAGTTTCAAAACCACTGATCAGATCAAATGAGTGCACAAACCACAGATCAAATGAACGCACAAACCAGTTTATTCTCATTTCAGCAGAATGTCCAAGCAGTGCCTAGGCCAGCAATCCTCAGAGAGTGCACGAGGTTTGTTGAGAAAGCTGGTAAAAATACCAGTTCCTGGGCTTCACCTCCATGGATTCCAGTTCAGTATGTATTTGATGGGACTCAGAATCTTCAGTTTTAACAAAGTCCCTGGGAATTCTTATGTAGCTCCATGGGTTAATATCAAGAATATTTCAGCCGGGACTGGTTTGGCTCAATGGATAGAGCGTCGGCTTGGGGACTGAAAGGTCCCGGGTTCTATTCCGGTCAAGGGCATGTACCTTGGTTGTGGGCATATCCCCAGTAGGGGGTGTGCAAGAGGCAGCTGATCGATGACCCTCTCTCATCGATGTTTCTAACTCTCTATCTCTCTCCCTTCCTCTCTGTACAAAATCAATAAAATATATTATCATAAAATAAATAAATAAAAAATAAATAAAAATATTTCACACATGTTGTAAAATATGATAACATGAGCACCATCCAATCATCCAAGTCCTGGAGCATCTTATCTCCCCATTGCCAAGTGCCTGGCTTGATTTCTAGATTGTGAGTAGGTCTAGGGGACTTGGAAGGAGGGAATGTAGCATCTGGACAATCAGGAGGATATTTGGGGTTATCAAGGCAGTAGCTATTACCAACCAGTGTGGAAGCATTTCTGTATTTTAATAACTGGTATTATTGCCAAGTTCTTCAATGATCTGCTGGGCAGAAGATCCACAAAACACAGTTTGGACACAGGCTGGAAAGAAAACTGGTAATCTTGGACCAGTTCCCACCCATAGCTCACCCTGCAGCTGTGTTGTCATATTGACTAGCATCTGGAAGGGGCTTCTTACCTGCTTCTCGGCAAAGTTTTAATAATACCATGCTTGTGATCGCTTCCTGCTCATTGATAGAATTTATTTCTATGGAGACTGGTCTATAAGATGAATAAAATGGCAGAGTTGCTTTGACTGTGTTTAATGGGAATCCAACAGCAATTTATAGGACAGAATAAAGCAGAACCAAGCTCCCCAAACATAGACACAGTTGGGAGCATCTGACCAGGCTCTGCAGGAATGCCCCAATTGTTCTCATCAAAGTTTTCCCAGCCAAGGTCATTTGGCTTCCACTGAGTTGGATGCCCAATTTTTTTTGATGAAGGGGATCTCAAGTGGCCCCTTTCTTCACAGTTCTATGGTCCTCGAGTGTCTAGAATGTTGATGGGTCCTGAAATGAGGTTTTATGTTTTGGAAAAAATGATTGTTTTTTTTTTCAGGGTAGGTCCTCCTTGCCTTTCTCTCTAGTTGCATCATTTTGTTTTATTGTCTTTATAGCTCTTAGCACAGTCTAAAATGCTCCTACTTGCTTACTTATTTACAATCTGTCTCCTCACACTAAAGTTGCATAAGATACAGAATCACTATATTACTAAATCCTAGAAGCATCCAGGGCATGTAGTTGATGCTCAAAGGATATTTGTGGAATGAATATAATTTCAGGGATATGTTGGTCTAAGTCATACTAGCTTTCAGAACAGATACATCTCAGAATCTTAGGGGCTTCATTAAAAACAGAAATTTATTTTGTATCCACATAAATTCTGATTATGTGTGCCTGGAGAGCCATTGGGGGTGGAGGTAGGGATGGGATGGTCTGCTCTGTGCAGTCACAGGAGCACCCAGCGTGATGGAGGAGGTTCCAGCTTCATCACACGGCTTTCAAAGTTGGTCTGGGCATCAATATCTAGCCAGCAGGTGGTGGGGAGTGGCATAGGCAGCGAAGTGAAGGATCCCCTGGGAGATATTAACAGGCTGACCTAGAAGTGGACATTTCAGTTTTGTCCATGTTCTGTTGGCCGGAACCTGGTCACATGGCCACATCTCACTGACAGGGAGCCTAGAAATGTTGTCTAGCTGTGCACTGCAAGAGGAAAGTGAAAAGGGCTTGCTAAACAGCTAGCCATGCCTTATTGCAGGGGCTTCTGGTTTAATTTCTAACTCCTGAATTGGATGCTTCTGTCTCTGTGCACCCAAAAGTGACATCTCTCTTCCTGCAGCATGAAGTCCGGATTCCTTAGCCTTCCACCAACTGAACCCACTGTTCCAACAGCCTCCTCCAACGCTGCATCCCTCTTTGAGCGCATACTCTATAGAGTCTTGGGCCTTACACAGTTACACCTCAGGGTGTTCGCTCTTCTCTCTGCCAAGAGCACTTTATTACTTTAGGCTTGTTGAAATTATGCTGATTGCTTCTTCAAGGCACAGCCCCCAATCTCTTCCCCCTTCCCCCAGAAAGCCCCCTTAGCATTCCTCCCAGTAGAACTAAGCTCTGTCCCTCGGCCCCAGCAGTACGGCTTGTTTCTCTGCTTCACCTCACTGCACCCCCTGTCCTTACTTGTTTGCCCAGCTTGTCTCCTTCTAGACTATTAAGAGTTTTGTATCATGCTCCAGAATTTATCCTGGCCAAAGAAATATATGTTTATGGTCTTTGATAGAAAGGAGAGGGTCCTGTTTACAGTTTGCTTGGAACCTGACTCATGGGATTTCACAGACTCAACCTATGATCTGTCTCACCAGGTGGAATTTGAAAATCCCGCTGAGGGAAGAGGTTGAAGTCTAATGTAGTTCCCCAATTTCTCTCTTTTAAAATATGTTTTTATTGATTTCAGAGAGGGAGAGAGAGATAGAAACATCAATGATGAGAGAGAATCATTGATTGGCTGCCTCCTGCATGTCCCACACTGGGGATGGAGCCCACAACCCAGGCATATGCCCTGATCGAGAGTCAAACTGTGGCCTTCTGGTTCATAGGTCGATGCTCAATCACTGAGCCAAACCAGCTGGGCAGTTCCCCCATTTCTGGAAGCCAATTTTTACATCTGCGTGGCACTTATGAATATCTTTGTGGCAGAAAGAACTTGGATCCGAAAAGACACAAATTTGAATCCCAGCTCTGCAGTTTCTGGGCTGTCTGACTTTAGGCAAATTGCTAAACCTCTCTAAACCTTGGTTTTCTCATGCGTTAAATGGTTATTTTAACAAAACAAATGCTTTCTGAGGGCCAAGTGTCAGCCCTGAAGTAGGTGCTGGCAATAAGGGGAAGAATGAAATGGATGTAGATCTTAGGATCTAGGGACCCCAAACCATCGACTTCAACAGTTAGGTCTATGGTGTCAACACACAGAGAGGACTTCAAGGGAAAGTGTCCCCAGGAAGCTGTAAGGATGAGACTGGAAGGTAAAAATGGCAGAGGAAGGGTTACAGTAGGATTCCAAGCAGAAGCAACAGTATAGGTGAAGGCCCAGAGGAAGGTGGAACCAGTTGGGGGATTAAATGAACTGCTAGGATTTCTCAGCATGCGGTGACGGACACACTGGAGGCTCCCAGGGTGATGTTAGGATGGTAGACCAGTGATTACTTAAAATCTCTTTTTGATAGTCCTCTCTCTACTTTTTGCATATTTAAAATTTTCCATCATAAAATGACAAATAAAAATTAATTTTGGTGCTGATGCTTACAATCTCTAATTGAAAAGCCAGGTGAGTGTTCTGTGGGGCAGGTAAGCATATCCATGCTGGAACCCTGATGCCCATTTGAGTCCCTGCTCTATGAGTCCTAGCCCTGTGACCTTGGGCCAGTTCCTTGTGCCTCTGTTTCCTGATCTGTAAGATGGGGATAATAATAGTACTTATCTCATAAGGTTGTTTAGATATTTGTTATTGTTAATGGGAATATTGTTTTAACATGTATTTAAGTCAAAACTGTGAGTCAAAATATACATACATTTGTTTGAGTACTTACTAAGTATTGTTCTATGTATCTTACACACCCCAATGAATACTTCTTGTGAGATGGGTGTTATTAACCCATTTTACAGGTGCAGATAACTTGTTTGCTCTGGGTCATTCAGTTAATAGCCGATCAAGGATTTCCATGCTATCAGCCTGCCTCCAGACCCCACACCACACACCATTACACCATACTGTCTTGGTTTAAATAGTATAGATGGTGCAGGAACACAATATGAGTAATGAAAGGCTGTTCGCTCATGTTTTCACTCAAGTAATATTTATTGAGTATCTACTATGTGCCTGGCTCCATTGCGAATGCTGGGGTTACAAGGGTGAACAATAGGTCTCATGCAGCGCTTCATTTTACAGGTGATAAATCAGTAAACAAAGATGCAAGCCAAATAATTCCAGATAAGTGCTGTGGAGGAAATAAAGCCTGGTAATGGGAGAGGCCACACGGGCCTGGAAGGGAAGGCTTTGTTGTCTTCTCCCTGCTGCAGCTTGTTCTTCCTGATAAGCCAGGCCACGTCACCGTTATAAATTCAATCCAGATCTCAAGACGGTCAGGCCTATTAAGTTAGACCATCGGACCAGTGTGCAGAGCACAGATTTATTATATGTCAGTGTTTGTTTAAATGTGTAACTCTCTCACAGTGGAATTGAGGAGGCAGGCTCCAAATAAGCATCAAAGCCCATTCATTTTCTACAAATGCAGTAGCATATTAATGAGATATCCAGAAGCTGTGGTTCGGAGGTGAAGCTGATCTAAGACACATAGTTTAATCTCCCCTCACCTCATCTCCTCCTTTCTGGGAGAGTCAAGTTTTGCTCTGTGGCTGGTACTGAACATAGTCTTGTGCCAAAGAGAAATGCAGAATCACAGTGTATTGGAGCCAGATGGGAGCTTATTGAGGGAGGCTGTACCTTCTGACCCTAAAGCCAGGTCTTATCTGGGCCAACAGAGCATTTTTTCTTATTGTTAATTTTTTTTATTGTTTAAAGTATTACAAATAGTAGTACATATGTCTCCTTTCCCCCCAGTTGATCTTCCCCAGCATCCCTTAACCTTACAAGCACATTCTCTCACTCCACCCCCCCCCCCCCCCCCCCCCCCCCCCCCCCCCCGGTGTCTTGCATCCATTGGTTATGCTTATAAAGCATGCATATAAGTCCTTTGGTTGATCTCTTACCCTGCCCCCCGCCCCCCAGCTTTTCTACTGTAATTTGACAGTTTGTTAAATGCTTCTCTGCTTCTGTATCTATCTTTTTGTTCATCAGGTTATAATGTCCTTCATTATACATAAATGAGTGAGATCATGTGGTATTTATCTTTCACTGACTGGCTTATTTCACTTAGCATAATACTCTTCAGTTCCATCCATGCTGCTGCAAATGGTAAGAATTCCTTCTTTTTTACAGCAGCATAGTATTCCATTGTATAGATGCACCACTGTTTTCTAATCCACTCATCTGCTGATGGGCATTTAGGCTGTTTCCAAATCCTAGCTATTGTAAATTGTGCTGCTATAAACATAGGGGTCCATATATCCTTTCTGATTGATGTTTCCTTTTTCTTAGGATATATTCCTAGAAGTGGGATTACTGGGTCAAATGACAGTTCCATTTTTAAATTTTTGAGGAAATGCCATACTGTTCTCCATAGTGGTTGCACAGTCTGCATTCCCACCATCAGTGAAGGATGGTTCCTTTTTCTCCTCATCCTGTCCAGCACTTGTCGTTTGCTGATTTGTTAATGATAGCCATTCTGACAGGTGTGAGGTGCCAACAAAGGATTTTTGAGCTCCCTCTAAGTGTGAGAGGCATTTTGGATATGGAATCCAGACTCACAGTGAGAAGAGTCTCTGGATGGTTTGGGGGCTCTGTGACCCAGAGAGTTTCCTAGGTCTGCCCTGGGGGGCCAGGATGGATTCTTACTATGATTTTGTCATCTTAACTTGATGACATCTTCAAAGACTCTTCAAATAAAGTCACATTCACAGGTACCAGGGGTTAGGACTTCAAGGTGTCTCTTTTCTCATCTCCAGAAAACAGAGATCAGGGAAGATATGACTTACCCATAGTCACACAGTGAGTTATTGAGTGAACCAATATTCCTGGAAAGGCAGTCAGGTCATGCTTTATGAAAGGGAATATACCCGAGCCTCCTGCCTACATGTAGCTCTCCATGGCTCCCCATTAAACTCCTTACCTTAACCCTCAACACCCTATATGATCTGTCCCTGGTCCATTTTTACTTCTTTTCACTCCCCTCCCTCCTCAAACTTTCAAGACATGGATCAAGAGCTTCTTTAAGTTCCTTAGACATTTTAATCTCTTTTTCATCCCCTAGTCCAGGCGTCTTCAAACTACGGCCCGAGGGCCACATGCGGCCCGCAGAGGAGTCTGATCCGGCCCGCCAGGTTTTTTGGGCAGTGAGCACAGCTGAGGTGTTACAGTAGGAATTAGTAGTTCATATAGTCCGGCCCTCCAGCTCTCTGAGGGACCGTGATCTGGCCCCCACTTTAAAAAGTTTTAGGACCCCTGCCTAGTCTTTGATAGTATTATTATTTTTTCTGTCAAAAACACACTATCTCTGCTTCATCTGGCTAGTTCCCACTCATCCTTCATGCTTCAGTTGCACCTTCATTTCTTCTAGGAAGTCTTCCTGGAATCTCTGCATGAGACTAGCATCTCCTGCTCTGCCTTCTCATTACACCGCGTACTCCTTTCACACATGCCTCTGCCCAGCACTGGAAGCAGAAAAGAAACTGCACTACTGTTGAAGACCATGGCTGGTGTGCACTTCTCCTTCAGTGGGTCTGATTTGCTATTTTCTGGAAAAATAAACTGAGGAGGGCTACAAGTTTATTTCATGAGGATTCCCCAACTCCCAACTCTTAAAAAAGCATGTTTCTATTGATTCCAGAGAGAGAAAGGGAGAAAGAGAGATAGAAATATCGATGATGAGAGAGAATCATTGATCAGCTGTCTCCTGCAAGCCCCACCCTGGGGACTGAGCCTAAAATGAAACCTGTGCATGTGCCCTGACCACAAATCTAACCGTGATCTCCTCATTCATAGGTTAACGCCCAACACTGAGCCTCACTGGCCAGGCCCAATACCCAACTCTTTATCCTTTATCCTTGCCTTGAGTTAATGCCTCTGGGGTTAGTGCTTCGAGACTCACTCTGGCAGTTTTCTCATAAATCCTTCTCTGCCCCTCCCGCCCATCATGGGAAGAAGGGAGCCAGCTCACTCATTCCCTGCCACTGGCCAGAAGGCTGCCTGTCCCTCCATCAGTCAAACCATCAGTGCATGGTGCCTCATCTATCCTGTGGAAAATCAGCAACTTTTCATGGAGTCTTTGGGGACAGGGACAGGGCCTCCAGCTGTGGCTTCCAGTGCTGGGACACATTCAGCCACGGATTTGCTGTTTATATTTTAAACAAACTTTCTTAGGAAACAGAGGGAGGTCTGCTTACTCCGGACGTGGGAATTAGCTTTGTGATAGTAGCTTTCTGGAGTTTGCCTGGATGTTTACTGCATAATGGTCCCTCCCTTCAGGAAAAGAATAAATACAGAATATCCCCAACAGGGCCATCTGGGAAGAGTGACACGAAATAAACATATATTAAGTACCTCCTAAGTGCCAGAATCTATGCTAGATTATTTACATTCTTTACTCCACTTGAGGCTCACACAATCCTATGGGCTTAATACAACAGATAATGTTCAATAATAACACCGCTTAAGTGTACTGAGCACTCGCCATCTCCCAGACCTGATGGTGGGTGCTTAAAATGTATCATCTTGTTGGATCATTACCACCTGCCTGTAAAGTGGAAGCTCTGAATGTTCCTTCATGTGGAAACTTAGAGAAGCTAGCTTTATATACTGTCTGCAAGTGGGATTCAAACTCTGCCCAGCACACTCCAAGACTCATGCCATTTTTGGCATCCAGTATTCCCCCGAGCAGTTAGCCGGGCTTATCACCCACCTTCTGAGGGCTTTCTGATGGATTTCACCCCCACACCAGGAATTCCTTGAGATGGATTCAGAAGGCTCAGCCGTGAGGTAGTATGTCTACAGGATGTGCAGGCTCAATAACTCATTTCTTATTTGTTTTCCCACATGAACTCTGTTGTTTTGACAAATGGCATATCTCAAAGTATAATGATGAAGTACCATGTGATTTCTTTGATTTTGTGTAACTCAGAATCAGATGGGATTATCAGAGCTCCTGATCAGCATGATTAGGGGGCAGGCATTTATGTCAACCAAAGCGCATGCAGACATCTCTGGAGTTTGCAGCTTTTAATACGCTTTTTGAGGCACTGAAAACAGTTTATGGACTTAGAGCATTTTGAAAAAAGTACTTTAATGGGCCTAGCAATTTAGAAAGAAAGCTCTGTTGTCCGACAAGCTTTGGACTTTGAGAGAATGTCATAGTGGCTGGAGGTCATGAGGTCTAATTGATCAAATATGCGTGGGTGTTATTGAGCAGATCATTCAGACATGAGTTAATTATTCAATTAGATGCATTCACACATTCATTAAATATTTCATTTCTTTTATTATTTATCGATTGATTCTGCCAATCAGCTCTTGAACCTTTTCATCATTCAACAAACATTTCTGGTGTGTGAGGTGCTGGATTCTCCAAAAGGATAAGTCACCTTGTTGGGGAAATACTCCAAGCTGAACTAGAAGGAGGATAGGGGCGAGAGACCAAAGAAGGAGGCAGACAACTCCAGTATTAAACGAAGAGTTTATTAAGGGAACTTACAGAATGATGCAGAGTCTAGAGTGGCAGCAAGAGAGTGAATTTCCACACCTGAAGGGGATGAAGGCTTGGTATAGACTGCCTGCAGAAACACAGCGCTTGTCCAGTAGTGGATTTCAAATCAGTAAACAACTTAATGGGTCTACTTATCTATGTAAGAACATTCCCTTCAGGTGATAAGGGCCTGCCCCTACCTGGGTGAACTGGTGTCCCTTAGAGCAGTGGTCTGCAAACTCATTAGTCAACAGAGCCAAATACCAACAGTACAGTGATTGAAATTTCTTTTAAGAGCCGAAAACCAACTTTTGTGCATGGGCCACGAAGTTTCAGTCGCACTGTACATGCTCACTGGCACGTTATCTTTTATGGAAGAGCCACACTCAAGGGGCCAAAGAACCGCATGTGGCTCGTGAGCCGTGGTTTGCCGACCACTGCCTTAGAGCAACTTGCTTCTCAAGATAGTATTGATCATGTCAAGCACTAAAAACCATTTCACCTAACAAACCTCCTAAGAAATCTACTTTTTATTTCAGGCTTAGCAGGCACTAGCCAGGAATTATTGGCAAATCGAAGCTTTGAGCAGACATTTGCATTTTTGATTAGGAGTGTGTGTGTGTGTGTGTGTGTGTGTGTGTGTGAGTGTGTGTGAGCATGCAAATTTGCAGGCTTTCTCTTGGTATTTTGCTAGGTAGGTTTCTAAGAATTAAGAAAGTGTTTCATGGCTTAGGAAAAGAAAACGGCAATTGATGAAAGGTCCCAGACGACTCTGGTTAGAAGTTAGCATGCCTGAGCCATGGGACAGCCCTCTCCTTAAAACTGTGTCATTTCTGGTGAGTTGAGAAACAGTTTTAAGTCTCACTTTCCCCATCTGTGACATGAGCAGGTTGACCAGATGTACCCAGCCCTGTGCTCAGCATGTGGTCAGAACCTGGGTAGGTAATCCCTTCCTTTGCTTCTCTTCCTCCAGGTTGAAAATGAGGATTCATCTATCAGTGACCCAGTTTGGCTTTGCTCTTCACACACTGGGGAGGAAAATGTGTCCTCTCTGTTGTTTTTCCCACTGAATTGTTGATAGCGGTGAGGGAAATGGACCAGCTGCAGGTGTTGTAACTAAACCAAGAATAGCTCTTGGCAGCATGAATTTCTTCTGTGTCCATACCTTAAATCTCCCCTATCAAGAGGGGAAAATTAGACAAAGGAAAAATTCTGAAAGGATAATGAGTCCTCTTTTCTCCCTGATGCTTTTTCTCCTGGGACCGGCGCAGTCAAAATGTCCTGGCTTTCCTCTTCCCCAAATCAGCGTATGCTGCGCTGATGTCACGTTGGCAATCAGTGTTCATATTGGAGGGAGGGGAACATGGGGTCAGATTGCCCCTCTAAGTGGCTCAGGACAGCACCTGGAATCCCACTCTTGATATTTTTTCTTTGATATTTGTTTTCTCATTTGTCCCTATACATGTCTTATGTATCTTCTCAAAGGAAGAAATAACTTCTAGGAATTCATTCTGAGGGAATCAGCCAGGAGTCAAACTAAATGCCTTAAAAAGAGGATATTATACAAACAATATATTATGTCACATATGATGTAGAGTAATTACTGACCTGGAAAGATATCTATGATGTATTACTAAGTTTTTAAAAAGCCTGGGTACAAACTTGTAGGAATAATATGACTCTACCTGTGATATATAGAGAGATAGAGATTTATTGATATAACAAAATGTTAATCTCTGTATGATGACATTATGGATACATTTCCCCCCCCTTTTATACTTATCCATAGTTTTATAATTTTCTATAATAAATATATTTTGAATTTGAAATGAAAAGTATAGCAAATATTGTCATGGAACCTAAGTAAGAAATCAGAGCATAGAGATGTTATCTGTCTTCCTTTAGTCTCTTCAGTCTTTCTTCTGCCACGCTCAAATTCTTTTCTCAAGAAGAATGCACCAGAAAGATCCCAATAAATTGCCATGTCTCTCCCATGAGTAAATCTAAGTGGAGAAGCAGTAATAACTTAGTGTGCTCTGGAGGTCTGTTTTACCACTCCTTCACTGTGTGACTCTGGGTCTCAATTTTGTTTTCTGAAAAATATCTCAGAGGGTGTTTGTGAGGATTCAATGAGATGATGTTTCTAAATAATGCTTAACATATTGAATACCCGTTAGCTACTATTGGGTACACTCCAGGTTGGGGTTCAGAAAATATAATGTCTATGCCATTAGCTCATACCTGACAAGGACTGGGCCCAGAGGGAGTCTGCCTCGGGCTGGCTGGTAGTGTGTGGGTTCTTGACTTCATGCAGGGAAGATTTCACAGTTTGAGTCCAGGTGATTTTGAGAGTACATTTATTACAGCTAGGGATTGTGAAACAGGGAAGGGCGTAGGGAAGAAGAAGCAACAGGAGAGAGCCAAGGCTTTGGCTTTTTAGAAATGTTATAGGAAAGAAGGGAGCTACACTGAGCTGCAAGAACTCGCTGAGAAATAACCAAAGAAGTAACAGAAGTAAGCCAAGGCAGGGCTGCTGTTAGCTCACTGGAAAGTCAGAGAAAATGGGCGCCTTGGAAACAGGTGCAGGGGGTTAGTCCTGCAGAGCTGCCACTGCCTGCTGCTCCCCTGGTTGCAAGTCTCTCAAGGGACCCTTAGAATTTAGGAGAAAGAGCAGAGATAAAAGTTGTGAGTTTGCTCTAGGGAGGTCATACCCTGGGTTCTTTGTCTTGAGGCTCTTTAATTTTAGCTGTCTGGAACCCTAAGGGAGGTCTCAGAGGAGGGTCTTAACAGAATCAATATGGTGATTCATCAAAATGTGTATATAGAAGGGTCAGGATTATTTTCTGGTTTTGTTTTCAAAGAACATCATCAAAGAGGGACTGGGATCAAGGCCAGTCTGCTCAGACAGGGTCTGGAATGTGTAAGCCATTTACTCCCAAATGTCCTTGATTAGTGAAGATAAAACCTTGTGATTCATTAGCTAGCTGTAAATTGCTTATATCATTTGGTCTTGTTTAATTATTTTGTCTCACTTTTCCTTATTCGCCTTGTCAAGGAATTTATCTAGCTTCTTACTATCCTGCCTCATTACTACCCACCTTATTTTATCTGCCTTATCTCTTTCTTTTCTTTTTTTTTTTTTTTTTAAGATATATTTTTATTGATTTCAGAGAGAAAGAGGTAGGGGGAGAGAGATAGAAACATCAGTGATGAGAGAGAATAATTGATGGGCTGCCTCCTGCACATCCCACACTGGGGATGGAGCTTGCAACCCTGGCATATGGTCTGACTGGGGATCAAACTTTCTGGTCCATAGGTTGTTACTTAACACTGAGCTATGCCGGCTGGGCCTGCCTGCTTTCCTTTTTTCCTCTCCTCCTCTCCCTTCCTTCTTCTCTTTTTCCTCCTTCTTCTCTTACTTTTAGTGGCATGAGCAGTAACTGTGCTGGAGCAGCATGGTTCCAGTGTTTCCCAAAGTGTGGTATGCGTACCCCCAGGGGTATGGGAAGAGTTTGGTGGGGGTACGTGTTGCACTGGAGTTTGGTGGGGATATGCACTGCATCGTGCTTAGCTGCGCCTAATTCTACATTCTCATGAATACGAGGGGTACTCAGCAACATGAAAATTATAAAAGGTGTACACATATGTCAAAAGTTTGGGAAACTAAACAAAATGAGCAAACAAAGGAAAATGGTGGCCATACATCCCTATTTCTAGAGGGAGGACTACTCTGAATTAGAGCCCAATTTACTCTCAATCATGTCCCGGCCAGTTTTTTTTTTTTTTTTTTTTTTTTTTTTTTTTTGTGTGTGTGTGTGTGTGTGTGTGTGTGTGTGTGTGTGTGTGTGTTATTTAAGCATTTTCAGACTTTTAATCCTTCATTGCAAGCCTTAAATTCTTGAGGAAGGACCAAGAAAATCTACCGTACCCACCGATGTTAGAAATCCCATCATTAAAAAGTAATAATAAACCAAGGAAAGGAAAGAAGAAAATAAGCAATATTGTACAAAACTCCAAATTGGAACTCAATCTCCAAAGGGCTTTATGTTTCCATCAAAGATGTAGAGATTTTTCTCTCTCTTTATTCTGAATACACTTTGGGCTGTAGAAATGAAATAGTTTTTCTGTAATGACTCTTGGTGAACATGTCACTCAAACTGTTTGGCGCTAAAGATGATGAAAGATTTTGTGTGAGGGAATGAGGCTATAAGGCCAGGGAGCTCTTTTGTCAAGCTTTGTCTTCTGGTACTCTACAGTCATTGTTAGGGGGAGATTCCTTCCTTACGCCATTCTGGTTGACTCACCCACAGCTCTTAAGTACCCAAGGTTGCCAATTGCACTGAAATCGTGGAGTCTTGAACCCAACCTATGACAAAAATACAACTGACTGACACACAGAGTGTGAAAACCCTATTCAGAGGAGTTCACTGAATCAAGAAATCCATATGGCACCAAGTAGCTGGAAAGTCATTTCTGTTTTTCTGGATCAAGTGCAATTCCTTTAACCATATGTTGCTCTTTTCCAGTGCAGCCAAACCTCAAAGACACTAATGTAAAAACAGATTTGTTTTTTTACTGCTACCTGAGCCAAGCCCTGCACGAGGCATGTATTTGGGCCTCCCAGCCCCCTTCAATGTGGGTCTGGTGATTCTCACTCATAGCTGGGGAAACTGAGGTTCAGGGAATTTGAATTCCTCAAGTTGATGCAAATCAAGAAATCCTTTAGGAATTCTTTCCCTCTCCACTACCTGCATCCAGTCCTTCAGCAGATATTGGCATCGCGTCTCCATGATATAGTTTACACCTGATTACGTCCTTTCATCTCTACTGCTTCCACCTGGCCCAAGTCTCTATCACCTTCAGTCTACTCCCATTACAATCTGTTCTCATTGTTTTCATTTTTAAAAGGTAAGTTGGGTTATATCATTCCATTATTATACCAGTTCCACTATTTATCCTCCCCCTGAATTAAACTCTGAACTCTTCTCCATCACCTCTCTCTCTCTACTTTACCTGGGATAATTCCTCCCTTTCTCAGTGTGATCAGCCTTCCTCATATTTTTTCATAGATCTTAAACCCACCAGACCAAGTCACTTCCCACTTGCACTTTCTCTTCTTTCTTCCTAAAACACTCCGCCTCTGATGTTGGACATCGCTTCATGGACCAGGTCTCAGGTCACATGTCACCTCCCTAAGAAGTCCTCCATGACATTGCCAGCCAGAGAAGTCTTCTTTGCCCTTCACAGGGAGATCCTCACCTCTTCACCTTCAGTCTTTCTCTTTCACAGAACCTGCTTTATCTTCTTTTCAACCCATATCTATCTCTGAAATTATTTTGTGTAAATATAGGTTGTTTAATTTTATGTCACCCTATAACTTACAGGAGGACAAAAATTATGTTTCTAAGAACCATGCCTGGCATTGAGTCTGAGTTCAACATCATTTGATGACTGAATAAATGATTCCATTCTTGGGTTTGGAAAACATGTGCCATCAATTCTTTTTTTTTTTTAATGCACTTTTAATTTAGAACAGTCTCAGATTTACAGAATTACAGATGATGAAGGTAGTACAAAGGGTTCTCATGTACCTTGCACTTAATTTCACCTACCTATTATCAACATCTTATATTAGTATGGTACATGTGTTACAATTAGTGGACCAATATTAACACATTATTATTAACTGAAGTCTACACTTGATTCAGAGTTTCTCATTGTTCTCACAATGTCCTTGTTCTGTTCTAGGATCCCATTCTGGACCCCACAGTACATTTAATTGTCATGTCAACATAGACTGCTTTTGGTTGTGACAGCTTTTCCTTGCTATTGGTGACTTTGAAAGTTCTGGTGAGGACTAGTCAGGTATTTTACAGAATTTTCCTCAATTGGGATTTGTTTGATTTTTTTCTCTCTCATGATTATACTGGGGTTATATATTTTTGGTAGTAAGCACACAGAGGTAAAATGCCATCTGCATCATATCATATCAAGGGTACTTGCTATCAGAAGGACTTAGCACTGGGATTGGCCTTGACCTTCTGGCTGAGGGAGTGTTTGTCAGGCTTCTCATTTCCCCTCCCGTTTCCAGACTGTTTCTGAAAAAAAAGTCACTATGTGCAGCCCACATGTAGGGATGAGGAGTGATGATCTCTCTTTTAAGGGCAAAGTATCTACATAAATTACTTGAAATTCTTCTTCCTGGGAGATTTGACTATTCTTTCTCATTTATTTATTCATTCAATAATTTGTTTATATAACTGTGCGCTCACAGATACTAATTTTATATGTTGAGTTATAATCCAGCATTATTTTATTATTATATTTTGTTCCATCTTTGGCCACTGAGAAGTCTCATAGCCGACTCTGGTGTTCCATTGACCTATCCCCACCAATGTGGGGTTGGTTGCTTTTCAAATTCTTCCTTTCTAGCTCTTCAGCCACATCTTACACCCGCTCTCATCCTCAAACCAGGCATTTCTCCAAGAAGCCCTAGTTTCTTTTAATGGAGAGTGGTATGATAAGCCAAGACCTGGGTGCTAGCTCCTAGGATTTTTGAAATATTGCCTTGTGTATTACTATTGAGTAAATGTTCGATGCAGCTTAATCCCTTTTCGTTTTTAACCCAGCCCTCTAAAACCTCTCCCTTATGACAGCTGTCTATTCTCTGAATCTATGAGTCTGTTTCTATTTTGTAAGTTTGTTTTGCTCATTAGATTCCACATGCAAGTGAAATCCTATGGTACTTTCTTTTCTCTGACTTGTTTCTTTCACTTAGCACAATATTCATCAGCTCTTAAAATTTTTTATTTTCACCTGACTTTAAGTTTTAGGAGTATAAGCAAGTTTGTCATTAAACAAGGTATCTCCATGCCCAGTAATGTTATTCATTCATCCCAAAATTTGCTCAGGACCCTGCCTCATGAGAATTTTCCTGGATGCTTTGGCATGGCAGGGCAGGTGAGCAACCCTGCTGTTTTATCTAGAATTAGGGGGTATGCTTGGATGTGGGACTTCCCACGTTAAAATTGGGATAGTCTCAGGCAAACCTGCAAGGTCGGTCACCCTACTGAGAGGGGACAAGCTAACCTGAGCATCCAACTTTCAACCGTTGCATTGTATATCTTCCTCACCATGACCACTAATTAAGGGCAGTAGAAATGCTATAGAATCGAGCTTTTGGTTTAAACACTAACCTTATGCAAAACATTTAAGGATCCTCAGTTTTGTCATCTGTAGAAATCCCCACCGATCTTTACCTTATAGGGTTGGCATGAGGACAAAGTAAGAAATGCGTTTGCAGAGCCCACTGCCAGCTCAGCGCTGGGTGCACAGTTGGCCCTCAATGAATGTTACTCCCTTCCTATCCTTCCGCCTTTTTGTGTAACACTGAAGTTTCCTAAGCAGCAAACGAACTGTTCTATTTTAAACTTCCCGATATTTCTGGGAACCAAGGAGCCTTGTAAGTCATTTGACTACACACACACAGCCATAGAAATTCTTATCGGCAAATCAAGGAAAATGCCTTTCACTTTTCATCATAACCTCCTTTTAAAAATAGCTGACAAATTTGACTTATTTTCAGGGTAACAGTAGCATTTTGCTAAGAGGGTTTGTGAAACGCCTCTGGAGATGGTTGTTCAGAAGGCAACTAGGGAATTTGCCTGGTTTGGGAGGGTTTAGACTTGCCTCAAGGCCAATGCTTAGATAAGAGAGAAATCTTCAGCATGGGCTGCCTCTGTCTGGCCTCTGGAGGCATCTCCATCCCCATCTAGGCCTATGTTTCCTTCACTCTCTGACTTTCAGTTATGCCAACCACCTTTCAGTACTTGGAAACTTCCATGTGTTCTGCCACAGGGACTTTGCACATGCTGTTCCCTCTGTCTGATTCATTATTCTCTAACCCAGGTTAGCTTTTACTTGTCCTTCAAATCTCCACTCAGATAGCTCTTCGTTAGGGAAACATTCCCTGTTGTCTTCAAATCCTACACACTTGGTGCCTCAATGATCACAGACATAAGTTTACATTTATAACGATGCTCCTAGGCTTGCAGTGGGGCTACATCTCAATAAACTCATCATAAGTTGAAAATATCCTAAGTAAAAATGTATTTAATACACCTAGCCTACCTTAACCGTTCTCAGGAAACTTACATAGTTGGCAGTTATCTTGAGTTTTATCTCATAAGTAATCACCTTCCTCTCCTTCTCACCGGAAGCAGGCGACACAAGTGGGTATTTTGTAGACATGATGGGATGCAAAAACACAAGACATGATATCCAAAAAACACTGGCAACACTGTACACTGTCGAGTATTGATTTTTCACCCTTGTGCTCACTGGCTGGCTGGGAGCTCTGGCTCGCTCCTGCTATCCAGCCTTGTGGGAGAAGAACTTACTGCAGAGCACTAACCTGGGAAAAGATGAGAATTCAGAATTTGAAGTATGGTTTCTGCTGGATGTTTATTGCTTTCACACCAACATAAAGTAAAAATACCATAAGTTGGAGGCCATTTGTATGTAACACTGTTGAATTAATAGTCCTCCTGCCCCCCATTTGGCCATATCATCATCATCATCATCATCATCATCCACACTTTTAGAATTCCTTCGCTGTGCCTGGCACTTAGACACTTCTCCCATGTTAGTTTATATAATCTTCATAACAATCTCAGGAGGTAGGTTATGCCCATACAATAGATGAGGAAATTGAACCACATAGAAGGTTAGTGATTTCCCGAGACCATGCTTGAAACAAATAGAACTGGGATTCAAACTCAGGCATCTTTCTTTTAGAGTCTGTGCTGATAACCTCTGTGCTATTCTGTTTCCTTGAGCCCAGTGGGAGGATGACCATGTTGATTTTCACACTTCACTGCCTATCCAGTTTGAGCACAGAGTCTATCTCTCTCTCTCTCTCTCTCTCTCTCTCTCTCTCTCTCTCTCTCTCTCCCTCTCTCTCTCTCTCCACCTCTTTCTCTATTTCTCCTGGGGCCTATATTTTTGTAGTCTTGCTGATGACCACAGGAAGGTCTCTTGATTCCCAGTTTTATGAGAACTATAATGTGAACCATTGAAAAATGAGTCAGCATCCCACTCTGATTCACAAAAGTTGAGCATCATTCTAAATTCACCTCCAAGCCTGCTTCCTTTACAGCACCCTGGAGGCTGTGTGGCCCCCAGGGTAGCACTGAAATACATTCTTGGGCATCAGTGAAGTCATCAGAATAGCCAAGGGTGCAACAAAGTTAATGTTCTGTTATTCACTCTTCAACTAAAGTGCGTTTTAGAAAAAACATTTTTGGGGCTCAGCTGAGAGAGGCTAAAAAACTACCAACTGTCCTTGGTAATAACCATTGAGCCTTTGCTAAGTGGAGGTCACAGGAGTTGCTATCTAGACCTGCAGACTCCTGCTGATGTGTAACACATGGTTTTCATGATGCTTGGGACACAATGTGCTTACCAGGAGGCAGGTCTGTCTCCCCCGCAGTAGACCATGAGCTCGAGGAAGGCAAGAGCTTGGCATGGCCTCTGCAGGGCACTGGTCAGGGCCTGGCATGTAGCATGTGATAAAAAAATACTGTCAGAATGGATGTGTGAGACAGAGAGATCATACGTATAAATGGGATAAACTCTGAATTCCTTATAGCAGGGAAAGCATGCGTATGTATTACTCAGCACGGAGTGTCAGGAAGTATGCCAGAGAATATTTCATCTGAAGGAAGAGCTGATGGCAGGAGGAGAGAAGTGGGGTCAGATTGGGCTTTGCCTAGGGGAGGTCCAATCACTTCATAGAAGCCTGAATGCAAGGAAATAAAAGCTCACCCCCTAAATCCACTTCTCCTGCTCATGGGGTCCGTGTTGGTCCATTTATGTTGGAATCACTTGTTGACATCAAGGTCAAACTTGTAGACACCATTAGATATGGGAAGGGACTTCTATTCAATGGGTATATATATATATATATATATATATATATATATATATATATATATATATATATCTTCTCTTATTTTGTTTCCCCCAAAATAAGACAGTGTCTTATATTAATTTTTGCTCCCAAATATGTGCTATGTCTTATTTTCAGGGGATGTCTTATTTTCCATGAAGAAGAATACGGTACACATTTATTGTTAAATGAAAATAAAGGAAATTTATTACCTGTATATGTACGGTAGTAGTACGGTAGTTGTCAACACAAACCAGACAAACTGTGAATCCTACAGTATCAAGAATTTACTCATTTATTCAATGACAATCATGTCATCATCTTCTGGAACATCATCATAACAATCCAATTCCTGAATTTCCTGGTGAGTTTCTTGTGACTCCATTTCTTTCAGAATCAGTGGACCAAATCTCTCATGTTTAGCCTGGGGGGGGGGCTTATTTTGGGGGGATGCCTTATATTTCACTCAGAAGGAAATCTGTAAGTAGGTCTTATTTTTGGAGGATGTTTTATTTTCAGGGAAACACGGTATGTGTGTGTATATATATATATATATATATATGTATGTATATATATATATATATATATATATATATATATATATATATATATGATGTTTTACAGAGAGGAAGGGAGAGGGATAGAAAGTTAGAAACATTGTTGAGAGAGAAACATTGACCAGCTGCCTCCTGCACACCCCCTACTGGGGGGACGTGCCTGCAACCAAGGTACATGTCCTTGACCAGAATCAAACCTGGGACCTTGGAGGAGGATCTTTGTGGCTCTAGCATGTTCCTCCCATCATCAGATTTCCTCCCTTTCTTTGCTCATCTGAAAATGGGAGTGATATGAACACCTATTATGATGGTTGTGAGAATAAATAAAAGGAGGAGCCTTGCTGACCCTCTATCCACTGAGCCAAACCGGTTAGGGCAAGGCTCCTCCTTTTATTTATTCTCACAACCATCATAATAGGTGTTCATATCACTCCCATTTTGCAGATGAGCAAAGCAAGGGAAGAAATCTGATGATGGGAGGAACATGCTAGAGCCACAAAGATCCTCCTCCAAGCCCAGTATAGCTGTAGGTATGAGCTTGTGGGAGTGAGTCACCGAAAGTTTTTCACATGTTCAGCTGCCATTCACCAGGCTGGCATTATGACATGGCTTGCTAGTGTGTGTGTGTGTGTGTGTGTGTGTGTGTGTGTGAGAGAGAGAGAGAGAGAGAGAGAGAGAGAGAGAGAGAGAGAGAGAGAGAGAGAGAATATCTCCTGCTGGTAGGGAACCAGGTCAGGACCAATACAAACCAGCACCATTGCTAGCTAACCAAGTAGCTCACCAAAGGCCATTACATAATCCCAGACTATTTGGCCAAGATATGTGATGGTTGTGTGTTTGGAGATGGACATTTGGGAGGGCATTTCTATGTATATTATCTGTGTTAATAAAAAAACATTCTTATGAGGTCATGTGATGGTTTAAATTGTGTCTTCCCTCACACCAAATTCTTGTGTTGCCGTCCACAGTACCTCTGAATGCGACTTCATTTGGAGACAGGGTCTTTGCAGAGGCAACCAATTAAAGCAATTAAAGTGATGTCCTTAGGTGAGTCCTGACCCAACATGATGGTGTCCTTATAAGAAGGGAATTTGAGTACCAAGGTAGTAGGTATACCTAGAGAGAAGAGGACATGGAGAGACAAAGAGAGAAGACAACTATCTATAAGCCGAGGAGAGAGGCCTGCAAAGCACTCAGAAGGGAGCAGCCTGCGGATTCCTAGCCTCCAGAACTATGAGAGAATCCGTTTCTGATGCTTAAGTCACCCAGTTGATGGTACTTTCTTACTGTACCCTATCAGCCTAATATAGGAAGCAAGTACTATTTTCATCCTCATTTTGCAGGTGAGGTCACAGGATTCAGAAAGGTCATGAGCCTGGTCCAGGGTCACACGGCAGTGAAGTGCATTTGGCTACACTGAACCCCGAATGAGCCTGACCCTGAAGTCCAGGTGCTCTTCACTGCCCAGCTGTGTCCCCTGCCACATTATTGAGAGTAAAACGAACATTGTCCCTGGGAAATCCACTTAGATTTCTGTCCCCTCCTTCTTCTGTCTGGGCTGCTGTAGAGGCAAAAGCAGTGATACTGACCAAGCTGTCATGCCTGCCTCTGGAAGGTGCAAACCAAGTTTGAAATCACCTGCTCTGTGCCTTGTTAACTGGAAGACACGAGGCAGGTTGTCTTAACCTCTCTCTGAGCCTCAGTTTCCTTCTCTGAGAAGTGGGGAGAATAGGACTGATCATAGAAGGTGATGGCTAGGATGGGAAGAAATGATGTTGGGAAACAGCCTAGCCCAGCGCTGGGCATGACAGGCTGGGATTACCTGGAATCTAGTGGCCCTTAAGTCCAGGTGCTTGTTATGGGGGATGGGGGCTTTTGGTTCCAAGGCTCCTAAGTCCACCAGGACCAAAGCACTGGCATGGCTTGCTTATCTCCCTGCCCCTTGGAAGCTGGTTCCCGTTACGCATAGTAAACAGCAGAGGAGTTTTTCTCCCAGGCCCTTCACACGGGGCCTGATGTGGCTACAACAAGACCTACTAGAATAGGCTTTGGAGGCCTCTGCATATGCTCCGTGCTGCAGCCGGAGATATAAATATGCCTCACACACAGCGTTAAAAGAATCATTCCGCAGCCTACACAGATGTCAAAATAATAACAGGATGATGTTAGGCAAGGAAATATTTTTGATGACTATTCCCCCCTATCCAGAGTTATATAATACTTTTTTTTTTTTGGTTGTTATTGTTGTTCAGGGAAGTAATCTGAAGGTTGGTGAGTCTGAAAGTCTAAGAGTATCCAATATGGACAAAGCCTTTGAACTTGGCAGGTGTAGGCAATGTCCTGGCATAAAGAGAGTGTGGGTATGAAGTCATGTTGGAGGATGCTTTGGTGACCAGCAATGTGCTGCTGAACTGGGGGTGCTCAATGGTTACACTGACACGACACATTTATTGAGCGCTTGCTAAGCGTTGGGTGCTGTGCTGGGTGCTGGGATGGAGATGGGAATGGATGGGCTCAGCAATCCCTTGAAGAGAGGCAGCCCTGAAGTGAGGAACTGGCTCCAGGGTAAAACCATTGCAGGTGGTGAGTCCTGCTGTGCAAGAAACAAATAAGAAGCAGAAAGAGTGAGAGCAAGGGGGTCTGAGGTGATGGGAAGGCTTCTCTGAGGAGTGAGCATGTAAGTCCAGACTCAAAAGGACAGGAAAGCATGAGCCACTGAAGAGTGAGGGAAGAGTATTTTAAGCAGACAGAGGGCCTGGGTAAGGTCTTTCAGGTTGGAAAGAGGTCAGTGTCCCTGAGGAACAGAGAGACAGAAAATAGGGCTGGACTTGAGTGAGGGAGGGAGCAAGTGATGGCACATATGTGCCCAGTTAAGTGATTATTTGTATTATCTTATTATTATTATTTTTCTTTTTCAGAGAGAAAGGGAGAGGGAGAGAGAGATGGAAACATCAATGATGAGAGAGAATTACCGATCAGCTGCCTCTTGTGTCCTCACACTGGGAATGAAGCCTGCAACTCAGGTATGTGCCCTGACCTGGGATTGAATCGTGACCTCTTGGTTCTTAGGTCGACGCTCAAACACTGAACTATGTGGGCTGCCCTACCTGATTATTTTTCTTATCCCAAGCCTGTTGCCAAATAAAATACCTTTATAGTCAGATAAATTTGAATTGCAGGTACACAACAAATAACTTTTTACTCTAAGTATGTCCCAAATTCTGCATGGGGCTAACACTACAAATTATGTATTGTTCATCTGAAATTAAAATTTAACTGGGTGTCCCATACTTTTATTTGCTAAATCTGACAACCGTAGCTGGAGTGACCAATTAACCCCATGCAGACCGGGGAAGACAGTGAGGTGTTCAGATAAATGTTGTGGGCAGAAATGATTGTTTGACATATAAGCAATGGACTAGTGAATCTTTTATAGAGAAGAGAACCAAATTCAAGACTAAGATGATGGCTGGGCACAACTGACTGAAACTAACTCTGGTCATAAGAAAAGAACACACTTGTTCAGCTACTTGATGTAAAAATGATAGCTTCAGGCATCCAGATGGACTTTTGCCTATGTTTCTAGCTCTCTCTCGGGTGGCATTTTCCCTCTTTTTGAATGCTTTTAATGTTCTTTGCCTAATTGAACAATTCTGTTGCTATGGAAGGGTGAGAAGGCTTGCCATGTCTCCCACACCGTGGCTCTCCTGTAGGCAGGAATAGAGAAAGGACAAAAAAAGTTTCTGAACTGAAGTCTTTGAATTTTCCAAGAAAGGTGAAACCGTAACTGTTGTCTGGGGCTCATCTCTGCTTGTCAGGATGACTTTGTAGGTCTCTCATCATTCTGAATTGGGCCTTGACAGTGCACTGGCTTCCACAGCTCAATCTGCAAGTCTTGTTCTGTGGTACGTGCACTAGCTTTTGTGCCAGGGCCCATTGATAATTCATCATAGCAGCCTGGCCCAGTGAGAACGTATGGGCCTGTGAAAGCTCAGGGTTCAAATCCCAAGTCCTTCCATTTTCTATTCAAAGGCCTTCTTAAGTCTCTGCTCCACATAGCCCCCTCAGTGACTCACTGTCCCTCATTGAGGGAGACACAGGAGAACTGCTCACAATACTGTCTTTCTTCTGCACCCACTCTTAAGTTAGGAGTGGCCATGTGACTTGATGTAGCCAGTGAAATGTGAGCACAATGTGTCCCTTCTCAGTGGAAACTTTAAGGGCTGATGTATGGTTTGGAGATCCTGCTGAGATGGAACATACATTGAGATGAAGCCTGCATCTGTCTAGTACATGGTGAATTCAGTGTCTGCTTACATGCATTTGACATGTAGTATGTGTGAAAGTTGAGTTAGCCACTGAGACTTGGGAAGTGTTTGTTACTGAATCATAACCTAATGGATCCTCACTGATACAATACCACCTTTTAATTTGTTCTTTTTCCTTTCTGGCACTTATCACCATCATCATGCTTAGTTATGTTTTGTATGCTTATTTATTTCATGTCCCTTTTCTCTAGAATATGAATTCTATGAGAACCACTTTTTTTTTTTTGGTTTGTTTGTTGGTGTTCAAAGGAGTAACTTCAGTATCTTGAAGAGTGTCTCATACATAGTATATGCTTATTTAATATGTTCCTCATCTCTAAAATGGGACTACATGCCTCATAGGGTTGTTTTGAGAATTAAAGAACAATGAACATAAAGCACCAGTACCATGCCTGACATAGAGGTGTGCAATGCATATGTGCTTTTGTTTTTGTAACAATTGTCAATCCAGCAGACCAAAAAAAATAAAGGGTTTCTGTTGTCAGTTGCCTTTGGCAGATGTATTTTACACTGTGCCTCAGACTTATCCAAGTCCCTCAATAAATAGGTGATGTTTCATTGGAATCAGGGTCCTCACTCAGCGAGTCTCTAGAAGGCTTGTTCTAAGTGTTTGCTTTTAGTTCACAGGCTGGACATGGAGTTTGGGGAAAAACCCTTCTACGCTGGGCTGGAGCATCATCAAGGCGCCAAAGTGCTGGGCTCTGGAGTTGGATGGACTTGACTTTTTTCCAGATGAGTGACTTTGAGCAAATGGCTTCTCCTTTCTGTGCCTTGGTTTCCTCACCTGCCATCCTGGAGAGAATCAGATGAGATTTCCTATCTCTCCAGGTGCACTTACTCTTTCAATCTGTTCTTTTGGCTGAAACCAATGTGTTCTAAGAGGCAAAACTGATCCTGTGAGTCCTTTCCTAAAGACAGAATCTTCAATGGCTTGGCATTGTCCTTGGGGTAGAGCCTAAACTCTGTCTTCCAGCTTAGGCCCTGCCTTCTCTGGCTTTCTCCCACCTTTGTAATGGCTGCTCTTGCCAGAACCTAACTCCAACCATGCTTTGTAATAAGCCTTCACGCCATTTCTTACCCTGCTTGGCATGCCCCATGCTCCTACATTCCATCCCATCTTCCTTCCTCCCTCAGCCTTCAGATCTCACTTTAGATGTTACTTCCTCAAACCCCCAGACACCAGCATTAAGTAACTGCACAATCTCCGAATGTCAGGTGGCTGGGATGGGGCCGTTATTCTGGGAAGGCTGAGTAACCGAGGTGTTCACACAGGGAGTCTAAGAGCAGGCACCCTGGGCTTCAATCACGGGTCCATGACTGAGAGGTGACAGTCCTCAAGCAGCACGCTTCACCGTCCCATGGCTCAGTTTCCACATCCATAAAATGGGCCTACAGCAGTCATTATGAAATAAGACAACGCATGTAAATGGTGCCTTTTGCATGGGAAATGCTTTATAAATAGTGGTTATTTTTACCACTTCCCAGTTCTTTTGTGGACTTGGAAATTAAAAAGGTCCATAAAAGTGTGTGTAAACACACACACAAGCACTCCTACACCCATGCTCACACTCCTGATCACTAAGGGACCATAAGGATAGTCCCCTCAAAGTACCACACCTTGCACAGCAATCAGGCTAGATTAGGGGCGGCCTTGCTTTGGATGACGAACAGGACTGGTTGTCTTCCCAGGCTCTCCTTCTGCCCCATCCTAGACCTACATAAGTAAACTGACTTTGAGGCATGGCTTTGGCAGACTTCCCAAATGCCAACAAGTACCACTGAAGGGCTGTTGGGAAGCCAAGCTTCCCCTGTGACTTGGAACGAGAAAAGTATTCTAGGGTCTGTGTGTATTTTTGTATATGTGTGAATATATGTGTACGTGTGCGTTAGTGGGTATATGTGTTTTTATGTGTGTACATGTATGCATGTATATGTACATAGGTGTGGATGTGCATTCACGTATATATGTGTATGTGTATATGCATATATGTATATGTGTGTGTTTGTGTGCAAAAACAGCAAAACAAAAGATGAAATTTTCTTTTGTCCCTCCTTTTCTTCTTTGTTTCTTCCCACTGTGTCTCTGCCTGTGCCACTTGTCTCTGCCAGCATCCCTGTCTGTTGTCCCCAGTCCCTGACCCTTGCTCTGCAGGTCTGCCACTCCCTGGGTCTTTCTCTGTCTTCCCCTTGGTGCCCCTCTCACCCAGCACCCAGTCTCTCTGTTGGCAAAGGAGTACTGGTTACCTAGGAAACCACTGCAGGGTGATCACATGTGATTGGCCAGGCTGGGGCCTGACTCTGGGTTGGCAGGCAGATTTTTGGGGTGATTCTTGTCCTCAGTCCCTCTTGAGGGAGGGGCATTCTTCAGAACAAGAAGGGAACCTGAGTGTGTGGTGAGCGGAGCCCCTTCTCTGGGGGGAAGGAATTCCTGTCCTAATGAGGACTCAGAATCGCAGCATGAGGCCACAGGAACACATTTCCAAAAAGGCATGCTGTGCAGAAGGCTGGGGGAGGAGGGGAACTAGAATAATGATGATAATAGCTAACACCTACTTGCCACTATTTGCTCAGCTCTTTAGGTTTGCTAGCTCATTAGCAAATCTCTGCAGGAGGCAATCTTTTTCTCCCCATTTTACAGATCTGGAGAGGGAGGCTGACAAAGACCTTGGCCACGGCTACACAGCTGGGACTGCAGAGCTGGGACTGACCCAAGTGTGCCTTGTACAGCCACCTTTCCTGGGGATTCCAGAGGAGGGACGGGAGATGCGGGAACAGTGCTCCTAGAGGCAGGAGGAAGGATGAGATGGCTTCTCAGGGTCACTCAAGCCCACTCCTCACCCCCATCCTTTGAGCTGATTTCTTCTCTCTTGACTAACTAGCCTAACACCTCATCTTTGAAGAAAGACAAGGGGTTCTGCGAATGGATGGTAGTGATGCCTGCACAGCAATGGGAATGTTCTTAGTGCCACAGAAGTGTGCACTTAAAAATTGTTAAATGGCCGAAACCGGTTTGGCTCAGTGGTAGTGTCGGGTCTGCGGACTGAAGGTCCCAGCTTCGATTCCGGTCAGGGGCATGTACGTTGGTTGCGAGCACATCCCTGGTAGGGGGTGTGCAAGAGGCAGCTGGTCAATGTTTCTCTCTCATCGACGCTTCTAGCTCTCTATCTCTCTCCCTTCCTCTCTGTAAAAAAATTAATAAAATATATTTTTAAAAAATTAAAAAATAAAAATTGTTAAAAGGTAAATTTTATGTTATATACATAAAAAAAGAATGAGAAGGGTCCTATGCATGTTCAATTGGGTCTCATGAGGCTGTGCTTCTGACCTGGTGCTTTTCCCATAGAAGGGAGAAGAATCAGCTAGCAGGGTATCTGGGGGCATCTTTTCTCTGCTAGTTCGGTGCACTATTAAACACTGAAATGTGGATTGTTTCATGAATCCTCCCACTATCCTCTGAGGCAGGTTCTCTTAGAATCTGCATTTCATAGACAAAGTACTCGAGAGCCCGCCAAGTTGAGGAATTGCTGGAGATGACACGGGTAGCGCGGGATGCAGCCCTGGTTTAAACCCAGGCCTGTTTGCCATCTCCTGAATTGCATAAGACCTCCTCACTGCTCTACCTCTGCAGGCGGGGATGCCAACGAGTGCCTGCTTCTCTGCAGTCCCTAGAGATTCAGCGAGTCTCATCCCTGGTTCCAGCTCAGTTCCTTCTGAAGGCTTGAGTGCACTTTAGGCTCCTAGCTGGCAGTTGGATGGCCTCGGCCATCTCCCCAGTGTCCTTAAAGTGTCAAAGTGATGTTGCAAAGTGGTGGCTGGAAGTAAACTCTGGGATTCAATGAAGGTAAGCCAGCCAGATCAAAGCTAATGAGGCAAATCCTCAGGGAATGCAGTAGAGGGGGCCAACATCTCCTGTGCTTGCCTTCCATCATCACTGCTGAGAACGTGGCTGGGCAGTAGTGTGGTGGAGGGAAAGAATTCAGTGCTCTGCAGGGCCAGGGGAGGAGGTAATGGGGCGGGACATACTCCCTTCCAGCCATCATATGGCAAAGTGAGAGCCAGAGGCCTTTCTGCTACCACGTGTCTATTACCCATCAGCGAGTAGGACACTTCTCAGCCCTGCTGGCTTGCTGAGATGTTTAGCTGCAGCAACAGCTGTTACCGATGGAACTAGGGCTCTTCCACAGAGTCACAAGAACAGCATTTCGGGGACCCACGTGTAGGAGGATGAGGTGTAGTGATAAGATTTATTGAAGTGAAAACAATAAATCTGTGTGTCTCATCCATGATCAGGTGGCTTAGCTCTGACCCGCTGTGGAAGAAGTCCAGCCTTGTCTTCACCAAGCCCAGAAGAAGGGCCATTACCCAGCATCGGCAGGGCATCCGAAGCTGCCATAATTCAGTTTAGTCCCTGCCAAAGCTTAGAGCAGCTTAGTCTCTGTCCCCATCTGGCCAGCTTAGTCCTTGGTTCTGGCTGCACTCTGGCCAGCACCGAGCTGCTGCAGCCAGGCGTGCGCATGGAGCTGTGCTTGGAGGTGTGGCTGCCAGGCCCACAGGCTGCTTTGCAGAGAGACCGAGCAAAGGAATGGGTGAACTCTGCTACCGGGAGCGGCCCTTGTTAAGCTTTGATTATATTACCTTGAATTGGAAAGGGGTAAGCGTTCTTTCAAACTAACCAGTCCCTTTCCTTGCTCTTAAGGGCTTGTGTTGGGCCCTCTTTCTATCCAATACCTTTCCTAGATCTTTCGGGTTTCGTGCCTTTCTTCTCTCTGATCCTTTCGCAGTCTACACACCTCCCCTTTATGGTCACCCTCTAGGCTTCTATTGCACATGCGCCCAACAGAGGAGTTTCCCCTTCATTGTTTTTCCTCCACCCATAGTCCATGGGCATGGACTGATTGTACCTTGGGGAGATTGGAAAGCTGGCCCTTCCTATCTACATGGGACAGAGGGGTGATAATATTTTTGGTGGGGATTTGGTTATCCCCTGGAGCATCTGAAGCCATAACTTCCAGACTTGAGCCTGATTAAATGTAATTTCCAAACTCAATCAGGCCCAGGCAGTCTAGCTCTCTTATCTTTTGTTAACTCCTAGCTGCCATGTATGCCTCAGTTGACGGCTCAATCTTCATTAAGGGGGCATGTAGGAGGCAGCTGTTCATAGCCAATTGATGTTTCTCTCTCTCTCCCTCCCTCTTTTTCTCTTTAAAAATAAATAAAACATATCTTTAAAAAAAGATTCTTATTTTCATTTTATAGAGGAGGAAATGAAGGGTCAAAGAGATAAGATGGTTCATCCAAGCTCGCATAGCTGGCAAGATGTAGCCAAGTCTGGCTAAGCTCAACCCCTCCTTTTTGTACAATGGGGCTTATTGCTTCTTGAAGATTAATTGGGATTACCAGGGGTCAGGGAAGGGACTTATTAGGTGGTCAAAGATAAAAGATAGGGGCAAAAGTCCGCCATCTTTCATAGTTCTGTTCAATGTAGACACCTGGTATTTGTTAAGTCAGAACATCACATCTCTTGGATAAGGAGTATTTGTAAAAGGCAATGGTCCTCCCAGTGAGGTCACTGGACCAAAAGCAACAGCATCTCTTGGGAACTTGTTACACATGCAAATTCTGGGGTTGGGCTCAGCAATCTGTTTGATTGGTGGCCCCTCAAAACTTATGTCCACCTGGAACCTGTGAAAATTATCTTATTTGAAAAACAAAACAAAACGCATTTGCTGATATAATTAAGGCAAATTTGTGAGATGAGATTATCCTGAATGAATATGATCCCTAAATCCAGTGATATGTGTTTTTTTTTGTTATTAATCCTCACCCAAGTATATTTTTTCATTGATTTTTAAAGCCAATGGAAGGAAGTGAGAGAGACACAGAGAGAGTGAAACATCAATGTGAGAGAGACATATTGATTGGTTGTCTCTGGCATGTGCCCCAACTGGAGCCAGGGATCAAGCCTGTATCTGAGGTATGTACCAATGACCAGAGTGAACCCAGGACCCTTCAGTCTGTGGACTGATGCTCTATCTACTGAGCCACACAGGCTAGGGCCAATTGCATATCCTATCTAATAAAGAGGGGAATATGCTAATTGACCCTCATGCCATCGCAAAGATGGCGGCACCCACAGCCAATAAGGAGGGAATATGCTAATTGAATGCCACGCCCTCAAAGTTGGCAGTGCCCAGTCCCCTCAGCCCCCTAGCTGCCTAGGGCCAGCCTGAGGCACAGGCAAACCTTGAATGTTGGCTGCCCAGGGCCACCTGAGGCTCAGGTAACCAGGGCCAGCCGAGGCTTGCACTGTCAGCAGTGGCAGCAGCAGAGGTGTAATGGGGGTGTTGCCTTCCCCTGATCACTGGGTTGCCTCCCTGAGGGCTTCCGGACTGTGAGAGGGGTCAAGCCGGGCTGAGGGAATTTTCATGCACCGGACACCTAGTGTTTTTATGAGGAGAAAGGAGAAAAGAACAGAGAAGGAAGTCATATGAACACAGGCTTAGAGTGGGGGGATAAGCCAAGAAACATCAAGGATTGATGGCAGCCCCAGAAGGTCGGAAAGAAGCATGGAATGGTTCCTCTCCTAGAGCCATCAGGAGGACCTAAGCCCGTAGACACCTTGATTTCAGACTTTCAGCATTCAGAACTATGAGAAAATGGGTTTCGGTCTCAAACCACCCAGTTTGTGGTCCTCTGTTACAATGACCTGTTAGCTACAGAAGCTAACACAGGCCTCCAGGTGAGTCTGGTGCACACTAAGTTTGAGAACCCCAGCTCAGAATGGTGCCCCTTCCCATGCGCAAATACATGAGCCTCATCCCTTGCCCACCTAATCAAGATGAGCCCAAGGATGCATATTTCTTCACAAGCTTCTATGTGAGTTTTATGCACACTAAAAATTGAGAGCATTTAGCCTTGAGGAGTGTTACATTGTCAGTAAATATCTCTTGTATTTTCTTTCCTGTCTGGCCAAATGAGAGACATCTTTCTTTAGCCAGCTCAAAACACTTGTAGGAAGTGTTCTTTTTATTGTTATCAACAACATGTTCATTCTTGTTGTGAGTTTTCTTTAATTCTCTGCATTTGGCAGGTGAAGAAAGCAAACCATGGTAGCGACACAGGCATCCATGTAGGACCCAACATCTGCCTTGTGCCACAATTGCAATCTGGCATGCTGCACAAAGCACCCCAGGGCCTGATGGGCAGATAGCAAAGCTGACAGGCATGCGGATCCACTCCTTGGTCCACAACTCAGGGCAGAACCACCAAGCAAGCAGAACGGGGATGTGGACATTTCCTAATCATGTGCGTGGATGGTGGCATGCAGTCAAATGCCACCTAATTACATACTTGAGAACTTTCCATTATTCACCATGTTCTGATCTCCAGCTCCAATGTCTGCCCCTCCAGAGACAGAGGGACTGCATGGCAAGATATTCTTGCCCAGTCCTCTAAGTGGTGAAACCAAGGGCTTCTGAGCATGTCCTCATGGCCTGAACCCTTGGGCAGATCTTTTGAATCCATGGTGCTTGGCCACCCACAAGAGACAGGATGATGAGGAAACCCACAGAGCTGGGCTGGGAGAAGAACCAGCTAAGGTTCTGGGCTCCCCAAAGATCCCTTTGGTTCTGAAAGCAGCCTGGAAGTTTCTGGAGATGCTGAGCAGGAGCAGCCTTTAAGTCAGTAATATCTAGTGATAGCTTTGGTTGTCTCCTCTATGCAAGGCACTGCATGCATATTTTCTTAGTTAACCCTCATCAAAGCTCCATGCTGAAGGTATTATTGATTCCCATTCTATAGAAGATGAAGCAAGGCCCAAGGAAAACAGGGCCAAAGGCCACACAGCTGGTAAGGCAGTGCCAGGATTTGCCTAACTCATCAGTTCTTGGTACTGTTGATAATTCGGGCCAGATTACTCTGTGTTTGAGGGATGTCCTGTGCATTGCAGGATGGTTAGTAACTACTCTTGCCTCTACCCATTAAATATTACTAGCACTTCACTACGTCTGCCCCAGTGATGACAACCCAGAATGTCTCCGGACATTGCTGCTGTCCACGGGGAGCAAAATCACCCCCAGCCCCAATTAAGAACTACTGGTCTGACTTCAGATCTTGTGTTCTTTCTATGATGCTACTGGGCCTCAGCAAACATCAAAATCTGAACACCTTTGTGCACTAGGGTGTACCGTTGTATGTGATACACCTTGTTAATCTCAAAAGTTAAACCCTTTTCTAAACACACACACACACACACACACACACACACACACACATACACCCTACTGTGCCATTATAGAGGTGCAGAACAACATAGAGGTATGCTGACTTGTTTTAAGGTCAAACAGCTTGCAAGTAACAAAATCAAGGCTAGATCCCAGTCCTGCAGCCTTCATTCAATTCTTTCCTCATTTCTCCATTCTCTCCCACCTGCATCTCTGGAGGCCCACCTGTTGCTTCTGCAGAAGGCTGGGTGGGCTTCTTGAGCATTTGGTATGTGGCATTAGCAAAGCATCTTTCTTTCCTTTCCCTCTGTTCTTTTCCAAGAATATACTTGATTGCTATTTCCGCAGATGAATAGCTCTCTCTTGTGTGTGACACTGTACCCGAATGCCTGTTATGGTGGCTCAGCACATAGTAGGCCTTCAGTAAGCATTTGTTGAATTGATGAATAAGACACTTTTAGGGTCATTTCCATGAATTAAATCGCAAGAGCATTCATTAGCTCTTAGTGTCGGTGACCGTTTGTCTTAGTCACTACTGGTTTCAAGGCAAGAAGCAGAAACCAGATAAAGGAAAAGGGCTTATTGATTGTCAAGACCCAGGGAGAGGGCACAGACTCCAAAGGCAGAATCCCAGCCCAGCTTCACGAGGCACCAGAGCCAGGAGCCAAACACCCCTTGGAGCTCAGGCCGTGCATGGCCTTTGTTTCTGTATGAAGAGCTTCTCATAGCAGGTGTGTGCAGCAATTGGCTTTATCTCTCTCCTCCTTTTCCTCTATTATTGCTTTCCTCCTTTTTTTTTTTTTAAACTTAACTTTTTAACCTTTTTTATTTCTTCTATGTCTAGACCAGCTTTCCCTACTTTATCCATATAACAAGAGATGACCTCCCTAAATTGAAGTCTTAACAGCTCGTCCCCCTACATTTACTTGACTTTAGTTCCAACAAACACCTAGACCAAGTTTTCAGATTTCAAATTTTGAAGCATCAATTTCATATTTTCAGGATAAAGAATGTGATTGGCCCAAATTAGATCAGGTGCTTATCTCTGGTCCAGTCAGGGATGGCCAGGAACTAGGTAGGGCTTGCTTAATATAAAAATGACACCAGAGGCCCAATTTTCCATGTGTGGGGAACAGCTCTTATGAAGGCAGGGGCTGGAGAAACACCCCCAGTGGCCTCTACTACACCTTCTTTGCCTAATTGAGTAGTAGTTCCCCTACCCTGGCAAAGATAGGTGCTCAAGAAGAGCCCTTTGAAGGTGGGAGAATTGGGTGCTGGCATGTCAGTCTCAGGTGGACACCAGACAGAAAGACTTCCCCTCCCGAGCAAGGTGGAATATCACACACTTCCCCTCCCCACTGCCGCCACTTCTAATTACAGCCAATCTTAGTCAATTTGGATAAACAGGGGGTGGAAGTCCAGTGTACATGAAAGAAAAGCTTGATACATATTCTGTTTTGATTACCTGAAGATACACAGTAAGTTATAATACAGTCATCAAAATGTGGCAAAATGAGTAAAAAAAAAAAAAAAAAAAAAAGAGCCAAGGAGGATGAATAGAAGGATAAGCAACAGAAATCTCAGGGGACCTGCTTTATTGAATAAAACCGTAGTGGCTGTAACGAGCACATCAACAGTTGGAACGAAAACAGGAGCTTGTGTGATTCTCTTAAATCATAATAATGATAAGAAAGAAAAGTAGCACATGATGTAAAAAGCATTTACTGAGTCAGACGCTGTTCTAAGTGGGTGATAGATTATGTAGCAACTCAGTAAAGTCTGCAGCAACCCGGTGATGGGGGAGTCTCAAGGGTGGGAAACCTAGTGGATAGACACTGGAGGTAGGGGCTGTTCAAACTCTCCAAAAACATTTTAAAAATTATTATTATTTTTAAAATATATTTTATTGATTTTTTACAGAGAGGAGGAGAGAGGGATAGAGAGCTATAAACGTCGATGAGAGAGAAACATCGACCAGCTGCCTTTTGCACGCCCCCTACCAGGGATGTGCCCACACCCAATGTACATGCCCTTGACCGGAATCGAACCTGGGACCTTTCAGTCCGCAGATCGACACTGCTCTACCACTGAACCAAACCAATTTCGTCTAAAAATTGTTTAAAGAGAGTCAAGGAGGAGGAAATGTCTAAACTTCTCTAGAGGAGGCTAACAGAGTGGTTAAGAGCTGGGACTTCATAGGAACCAGGTTTAAAATATTTCATTTATTTTAAAATTTTCAATTAAAACTTTAAAAAATACATATTGTTTTTGTAAAATAAAATAAATATTATTTTGTGTTGGTTTCAGGTGTTCAGTATAGTGATTAGACAACCAGATATTTTAAAGTGTTCCTCCTAGTATTTCCAGCACCCACCTGTCACCATACATAGTTTTTACAGTATTGTTGACTATATTAACTATGCTGTACTTTATATCCCTGTAACTATTCTGTAACTACCAATTTGTACTTAAAAAAAGTATTTTTTATTGATTTCATAGAGGAAAGAATAGAGAGAGAGATAGAAACATCAACGATGAGAGTGAATCATTGACTGGATGCCTCCTGCATGCCCCACACTGGGGATCAAGTGTGCCCTGACTGGGAATCAAATGATGACCTCCAGATTCATGACTGATGCTCAACCACTGAGCCACACTGGCTGGGTCAATTTTTACTTCTTATTCCCTTCACCTTTTTTTCACAGTCTCCCAGACCTCCTCCTCTCTGGCAACCATCAGTCTGGTCTCTGTGTCCATGACTCCTTTCAGTTTTATTTGTTCATTTATTTTGTGTGTGTGTGTGTGTGTGTGTTTTAAGATTCCACATATAAGTGAAATCATATGGTATTTGTCTTTCTCTGACTGACTGATTTCACTGTGCATAACATCGTCTGGCTCCATCCATGCTTCAGCAAGTGATAACATTTAATTATTTTTTTATAACATAGTAATATTCCATTATGTATATGTACCACAGCTTTTCTAACCACTTGTCTATTGATATGTACTTTGGTTATTTACATATCTTGGCTATCTATTTATATAAAAGGCTAATATGCAAAGTGTCCCCTCTGGTGTTTCATTGGGAGACTGAAATTTTCGTTGCTTGCTATGCTGTGACCACCAGAGGGTGGTATGGAATGAAGGGAGGTGCTGGCTAGCAGCTAGAAGGAAGGACCCAGCAGCAAGGTCCTGATAGACCCTGATCCCTGGCCAGGTCTAAGAACCCTAGCTGTGCACGAATTTTGTGCACCAGGCCTCTAGTTGTAAATAAATGCAAAGAACATAGGGGTGCAAAAATTATTTCAAATTAGTGTTTTGGGGTTCTTCAGATAAATATTCAGAAGTGGAATCTCTGTTTCATAAAATGGTTCCATTATACATTTTTTGAGGACTCTTCATACTATTTTCCAGGTAGCTGCACCAACCTGCATTTTCACAGACAGTGCATGAGGGTTCCTTTTTCTTCACATTCTTGCCAACACTTGTTTGTTGATTTGTTGATGATAGCCATTCTGACAGGTGTGAGAAGATATCTCATTGTGGTTTTAATTTGCTTTTCTCTGATGATTAGTAGCATCGAGCATCTTTTCCTATGTCTATTGGCCATCTGTATGTCCTCTTTGGGGAAGCAGACAGCCTGAGTTTGAATCTCATTGAGGGACTTAACTTCTCTGAGTGTCAACTTCCTTTTCTATAAAGTGGGAATAATAAAACCCACCTGAGGTGATGGTGATAAGGACTCAATGTGACATAGAACCTCTCTGAAATGCCCAGCACTGCTCCTGGCACATGGAAAAATTTAATTCATTAACTTAATGAATGAATTCCATGGTGTTGAGGTTACAGGTGTTGAGGATATAGGTTCCAGAGTCCAGCTGTGTACCTACCAGGCTTGGCACACTTGGAATCACTTCTCACTAAGCTTCCGTGTTCTCATCTGCAAAACATGGTTGATGACAGATCCTGCCTTGAGGAGTCTCCTGAGGGAGAATTCAAATAATGCAGGTAAAGTACTTAGTGTGGTGTCTCACATACGGTAAGTTTTCACTGCATTTAGCTATTATTGTTAGCATTCTAGGATGATGCGCTAACGAAACACAAAGAAAAGGGTGGGTCATTAAAAATGACAACATAAAACCCATTCTTTTGTTAAGTGATTTGCTCTTTGCAATTAGTAAATTACACTTGATTTTTTTTTTTTTTTTTTTTTTTTTTTTTTTTGCAAAAGTGCTTTATGAAGAGGAGGACACTTGTGCCAATCATGCCACCCCATAAACAATTCATTTCTCCTGGGAAATCCATTTTCTCCTGACAGTGCTTGTTCCTGACAGGCATTTGCATTTCCCATGATTTGCCTAATTTTAATGAGACTTTAGATCAACATCACAAAAGCTATTTCAGATTATTCTGGTTCCTAGACAAAAATTCTGTTGTCATGGCTTATAACTGGAGACTTTTTGCTATTGATTTCCAGGCCCAAATTCTTAAGTACTGCCAATGCAGGTGTGAAATGGTTATTTTTTAAAATATAATTTTGAGGTTTTAAAAATTCAGGAAATAGCTTTATGGAGTGTAACCACTATACATTAGTGTTCACTGATGCAAGCAGCCAAAACCTAGCTTGGCTAATGTAAGTAAAATGAGAATACACTGGATGGATAAGAGAAGAGAAGGCTAGGGAACCAGGACCCAGAGGATCCAGGTATATAGGAAGCAGGACAATTGGACAGTCTTATCTAGACACCACCACTTGATTGCATCCAATCTTTATTTCAACTTTGTATTGTTCCATTTGAGGGTTGAGATTCTAGGAAGAGCCTCATTCATTTAGCTTGGATCTTATGTCTGCCCTGTAGGCTGCATAGAAGAAGATGAGACAGGATGGTTTACAGATTCACCAAGAGCAGGGATGTTAAGGGAGAGGAAATTTCCTAAAGGAAGAAGACCAGGAATGGTTGGGGCATGTGAACCCAGATACGATTTTTTAAAAAAAGTTGTATATGTGATATATTATAGAATTGTACACTTGAAGCCTATATTATTTTATTAACCAATGTAACCCCAATAAATGAAATAGAAATGCTAAAAAAAAAAAGATTTTTTTCATTGTACACAAAAAGAAAACACAAATCACTCTGGCTAAATAATTTATGCCATTTATTGACTAAATCCAGGGTGGAGAATGTCTGGCTCACGAACTGTATAAGGACTGAGAAGTCATTTGGTCTGGCCCTGCCAACGCATTGGGGTGAGTTAATAAAATGTTTGACCATATATAGCAGGCTAAATCTAAAAAAAAAAAAAATTCTTATTGATTTCAGAGAGGAAGAGGTAGAGAGAGAGAGAGAGAGAGAGAGAGAGAGAGAGAGAGAGAGAGAGACCATGAATCATTGATTGCCTGCCTCCTATATGCCCCCTATTGGGGATCGAGCCCACAACCCAGGCATGTACCTTGACAAGGAATTGAACCATGACCTCCTGTTTTATAGGTTGATGCTCAACCACTGAGCCACACTGGCTGGACTAGCAGGCTAATTTTTAAGTTGATAATTTTGTATGGCCTGTGAATGATGTTATAAATATCCAAATGGCCCTTGGGAGAAAAAAGATTCCTCAAGCCTGAACTAAAGCAACAGGAAAGGCAAGAAATGATGCTCAGTTCAGGTGGTCTTGATCTGGAGGCTTAAAGATCTGATTTCCTCTTACTTTTCATAGCAAAAGCTTCCTTCCATTTGTATAAATGGAATCTCCTTTTCTTTAGTTGCCACCAGAATTCCAACCAATGCTTCACAGTTATTGATTAATGTCCAATTTATTCATGTATTGCCCCTCACTGGAGATGTAAAATAGACATGCTGTGGGAGTTGCTAGATTATGGAGGATGAGGATTTTCAAGATCATTCCTTATCTCATTTAATTTAATTCATGGACTTCTTTTCTGTACCCAAGAATGGATAGAGAATATGATCCCCAGAGATGGAGACTCTTAGAGATCTGGACATTGCAGTCATTGAATATGGGAGGGAAGGTCTCACCTAGATTTAGACCTGGAACTGTGGGAAGGAATCATTTAGCACAGGACGAAGAAGAGAGAGGAAAGACAATGTTATAGCGCTCTTTATCACGAATATAATAAGGCCAGATGAGGCTGACAAGCCAGTCCTCACGGCCACTGTGAACAGGCTGAGGAAAGTTGGACTGAAATTGCAATATGAATTATTTAGGTAGAAGATGAAGAAGGACTTTCTGGCTGCAAGGAAAGTTAGACATCATAGCAGACCTTTGAGGTGTGGTTTTGATCCAAAGTGGCCATTTAGTGTGGATTTCACCCCTTGTCCCTCACTGCTGTACTTGTGATGTATATCACCAGGTAATCACAGTACTTCTTCTGGACAGCCTGGGATTTCAGAATATTTCTCAACCCCGGTATGCAAGGTGGCTTCTGCTGATGAACTAGATTAGCAAAGGGGTAAAATGAGAAATCATCGAATGAATAAGATAAGGGAAGGCTAGGGTGACACCATTTACTGCCCATCATCTAGATTCAGAATGGAGATTATGAGTAGAAATAGGGGCTGCACTAAATAGCTCTTCAATGTTTTGCCATTTTGATGAGTTACTGACAATTCATTAGTAATTGCCTAGGACATTAACAACAACAGAAAAACCCCAGGGGAAGCAGAAAAGGGCAGGGAATCCAGGAGGGGTAAATTCTATGAAGCAGAAGTGTTTAACTCCGTTGAAAACACGGAGTGGATACATACCATTTAAGATTTTTTGCATTGTACACAAAAAGAAAGCAAAAATCACTCTGGCTTAAGCAACTTGTGCCACTCATTGACTAAAGCAACAGGAAAGTCAAGAGATGAGGCTCAGTTCAGGTAGGGGTTTGATCTGGAGGCTTACGGACCTAATTTCCTCTCTCTTTGGAGGTAATAGCTCCACCCCCAGGCACCTCTTTGTGGGTCATCAATAGCTCCATGCTCTTTTCTTTTGGTCAGAAAACAACTGCAGCAGCTGCAGACTTTCCATCTCCAGCTCACACTGTTCAAATCTCTTCAGGCACCTCTTTCTCAAATCCTGGGATTTGCTCTTTCTCATTAGCCGGAATTGGGTCATGTGCTCATCTCTGAACCAGTCACTGGTTGGGGGGTGATTTCCTTACAGTAGAGGGAAAGATCAGGTCTGTCCAAATGATGTGGCGGAGATTGGATGCAGGTAAATTTCCCAAAGGAGAAGCAGGCTAAGATTGAAAGGGAAGGAAGAGTGGGTAATGAGGAGGCAATAAAACACACTCTGCAGCTGTAGTTTGTGTGGGTGGATAGACGAGGGGCTGAAGTCTGTTTCCTAAAAGCCATTCCTTAACTAAAGTGGAATAAGGAAAAGATGGAAAGTTCATCATGTCCAGAGGCTGTCAAGGTGCACGTTTAGAGGAAATCCTTCCCTTCCCAAAGGAGTCCATCAGCCTCCTCACCACCTCTGGATGTGGGAATTGTTTGGAGCCAACTTTTCCACTGGATTGCTCCACCAGCTTTGTTTGGAGTTTCGCCTCCTTCACAAGCCTGCCAAGTGTGTGTGTACCTGGCTCAGAACTGATGTGCCAGGTGAGCCTGTGCTTTCCCAGTGCAGAAGGATTCAGAGGCAGGCAGCCAACAGTGGGCCACTTGTTAGCTGGCAAAGGGGTAACCTGAGAAGTACACACTATTTCTCCTTCTCTGACTGTCCTTGCTTCCAGGCTAGCTACTCCATGGGGCTGGCGATGGAATAGAATAGGGAGATGCTAAGATTCAGGCTTGGACAAGTTGTGCAATCTCTCTTGGTTAGGGGAAGAGCCATTTATGCAATGGTCAGAATGTGTGGGTTATTCTGAAGACTGCTGGAGGCATTGCATGCGATGATGTATGCAAAGTGTCTCACTTTGTGTCTTAGATTGAGTTCCACAGAAACACTCTGAGATGGGGATTCCCCCCCCCTTTTTTAAATTAAGGTATTATATGTGTACATATCTTGCCATTGCCCCCTGCACCCCACTCCTATACATGCCCTCACATCCCAATGTTTTGCATCCATTGGTTGTTCTTATATGCATGCATTTAAGTCCTTCGGTTGATCTCTTATCTCCTCCACCTCTCCCTATCTTTCCTGCTGTAATTTGACAGTCTGTTTGATGCTTTACTGCCTCTGTATCTACATTTTTGTTCATGAGAAGGAAAGTGATTTCCAGGAGTGTTTTCGGAGAAGGGTGCGTACAAGAATAGCAAGATGGTGCGGGGGGAAGAGCACTGTAAGGATGGGTGGTCTCAGCTGGTCTTCTGTCTGATCCTGTGGAGTTCAATTGCATCTCACAGCTGATGCCACTTTTGAGGCAAGGGGTCTGGCCTCCTGTGAGCCCATGTTCTTCAGTTATTGACCATAAGCTGCTCCAAGGGGCCGGGTGGTATAACCGTATGGGCGAGGCAGCTCCCATTCAGCTGGAGCCAGTTTTCCAGAGAGGAGAGTGGGTGTGAGCCATTAGCAACCATCATTCACAGCATTTAGGGGTGGGGCCCCTCCTAGTGAAGGTGATCTGAGCAGGGCACCAATGGGGTTCACCACACCACGCTGGATAACATCTGGTGACAAAGGTGGGGGAGAACTTGACTTCATAGATATGGGCACTGAAGTAGAGAGACCAGGTGACTTACTCGAGCCCACACTCCCAGGAAGCATTCATTAGAGGAGGAACGGGGATGGAAACTTCTGGCCTCTTGCAATGAGATTAATCCTGCCGTCATTTTTTTTTTTTCTCTCTCAAAAAGCACAGCAGTTTCTCATGGGTTACCTGGACCAGTCCCTTTACTTTAAGAAACAACAACAAGGAAACTGAGGCCAGAAAAGACCAAGTGACCCAAATTCATGTAGAGCGTAGAGCAGGCCCAAGACCCAAGACTGCATGAACACATCCTTCTTTCACTGAGCCAATTTCCTTCTGCTGCTGCTCTTTGAAAACAGGCAACTCAGGAAGCTGCTGTTGCTTTGTGGAAAGATGTTCCCATGAACTCGGTGACCCCCGCTGCTTAGAAACGCATTTGGATCATGTGGCGAATAAGCCTTCCCGACAACGCTGCTCTCGCTTCAGAAGAGGCTTGTGGGAAATGCAGGGAGCTCAGGTGCATGTTAATACGGGTGACAGGGAGGACTGGCGCCAGGGCACGCGCACTTATTTGACAAATATTTATTGTGCTCGACAGTGGGGTGCTGCATTGCCCAGTCCAGATGGGTTCTTCCTTCTGGGGCTCACATTCCAGTGGGAAAGACGAATGTTAAACTACTCTGTGCAATAAAATGGCAACTGTGGTGCACGCTATGATAATGTTCAGGGTAATGTGTGAACATATAACCACAGGACATGACCTAGTTTGGGACCAGAAAGCCTTTCTCTGTGGGAGTGATGTTCAAACTGAAATCTAGAGAATGCAGAGAAAGGAACTAGGAGTGAGGAGGGGATGCAAGAACATTCCAGGCAGTGGGGGCAGCTTGTGCAGGGCCTCCAAGATGGAAGGTCTGTTTGAGACCTGTTTGTCTGAGAAAGGCCAGGGTGGCAGGAGAGTAGCGTGAATTGAATGGGTTTGCTGAGACTTGAGGATGGAGGTTTGGCTCCTCAGACAAGGGGAGGTCATTAAATAAAGGTAAGTGGGAGTGAGGGGGTGTGTGGATGTGTGTAGGGTAACAGAATAAGATTTGAATTTTATCATTCTGGTAGTTATTATATAGGGGGACTATACTTAGCAGTATGGTAGACTCAACCGGCATAGTCTCCTGCCTTCTTGAAAACATATAGAATTATTGGAGAGATATTTATAATATGTAGTATAGATATTATATAAATACATTAATATATTATTCATGTTAATATTAATATATAGTTGCATCTGACACTTCAGCATAAAGCTAGAACTCCTCCTCCTTTATTAAAGGATTAGAAAAACTCTGTTCACAAGTCCAAGCAAGGTTCTTGCCTCTCAGGCTTCAAGGTTAAAAAAGAAAACCTTCAGTGAGAAAGGGGATGGCTGAATCTGTGTTAGGTGTGGGTGTACCTACCTGAGGTAGAAATTCTAAGGTGAGAAATTAAGGTGTACTTAGTAAACTAATCTAGGGCCAAAGAAATACCTGGAGAACAAGACCTCTTTGTAGGGTAACTTCTGCATCACTCGACTGACAGGACTTAACAGAGTAAAGAACCTCTGTTGAAGATGATCTCTTAATTTAAAAACATTCCAAGCCACATCATTAGGCATTTCACATAGGGAAAGTGTAACAGGCATAATATGTAGAAATAGTATTGCAAAAACTTGAGGCAATAGAACCATTTGGAAGATACTATAAAATAAGTTTGTTTAAAACGATCCAAGAGATAAAAGAAGGATGAAAGATAATAACAAAAGCACAAGATATTGTATAAAAAGAGGAAAAGTTGCCTGGCTAATGTGGCTCTGTGATTGCCCATTGACCTATGAACCAGGAGGTCACGATTCAATTCCCTCTCAGGCACATGCCTGGATTGTGAGCTTGATCCCCCATGGTGGGGCATGCAGGAGGCAGCTGATCAATGATTCTCTCTCATCATTGATGTTTCTGTCTCTCCCTCTCTCTTCCTCTTGGAAATCAATAAAAATATATTTAAAAAATAAAAAGATTTTTAAAAAGCTACCTAAAATGTATAGAAATCAAGGATATTGTCATTGAAATGAAGTACTTGATATCAGAGTAAAACAGAAATCAGTCATAGCTTCAGAGAGAGGGAGTGAATTGAGAGATAGCTTAGAAGAATTAGCCACAGTGCAGAAAAATGGAGTTGAGGACGGACTGGGAAAAGCCAAGAATAGATTTTGAGGATGGTCCGATTATAAGTCAGAGATGGTTGTGATGTCCTGGGCAAAAGGGCTGCTGGTGAAGAGGGAGAAAAGTGGATGGATTAGAATGAAATTTAGGAATCTTTGTATTTTAGGATGGAAAGAAAAAGAAAAAATATCTCAAAGGAGAAGTGTGCTTGTCCCTGAGGGGAAAACAAAGGCCAGTGATGGAAATTGGAGACAAGTTGATTTTCCCACATGATAAGCAAGTTTTACTTTTCTAAGAAACAGGCTTGGACAGATTATGAATTATTATGAATTCTAGAGATGGGAATATGAACCTAGTTCTTTGTAACACCAAAGCCCATTTGTGGAAATACAGACCTGAGATGAAAATGGATGCAACTTTGAGCTTGACTGAAGACACAGAGTCCTGGGTCTGGTTGACAGCAGTAGAGTTGGAGGGGGAGGGGAACACAGAGCAACCACTTTTTCTGGGTCTTGGCCCAGAACTTGAGTCCAACCTCAGGTGACAATATGACATGGACAGGAGGAACATTTTTGTAGAATAAAGGGATACAGAAAAGCCCTACTCTGCTATTAGCTGTGTGGTCTTTGTCCAGTTGCTTTCTGTCTCTGGGCCTCTGTTAATCTGTAAAGTGGGGATGCTAATAAGACTCATTTTGCAGCATTTTAGACAAGACTAACCAAGTAATGCATGCTACGGCAGATTGGTTTTAAAATTTATAATACATGTTAGCAGAATACGGTTACTCATGACTATTTCTAGATACAATTCACAGTTGGAATGGGAAGGGTCCACAAAAGAGGGGATCTGGGAGCATCAGCTGTCATGATTTTTAGGCAAGGATGGAGAAGAGTGACTTCACTGTTAAAATTCAAGGTATGACATTCAAGGTATGAGATGAAGGGAGCAGGCAGATTATAAATCAGAGAAAGCTTGGCCTCTGGGTAAATCCTATTTCCCCGTGGGTAGCAATTGCTCCCATTCAGCCCTTGATATATTTTCCCCCCAGGTGCTAAGGTGTGCTTTGAGAATCTCCTTGGGAATTTGGTATTTTTCTCCCTCCCCCTCCTGTCACCTTCCTATCACTTTGTATCTCCACTGTGACAGGCCTCTTCCTATACACAGCGTGGTACTGTGGAGGATATATATAGTGCCAGGGCAAATCAGTTCAGATGAAATTATCGCTGACTCAGATATCCCCTCCTCTAGCAGAAGAGGGCAGTGCCCTAGGATTTAAATAGGTGTGGCTTTCCCTCCTCCTTCCTTCTGCCTCCTCCCTCTGACTTTTGCCTTTCCTCTGCCAAGCTCCAGGCCACACCCACTAAAGGCATGCCCATTCATAAGTTTCTCATTCCCAGGAGGCTCCCCAGGTCCCTGCATCTTGGTACTTTTCCATTCTCTCCTTGTCCTTTGCCAGGGCGCCAGCAGAAGAGATTCTGGGAGAGAAAATATTGTCATTGTCTCAAGAAAGGAGAAGAGGTAAAATGTGACAGATTTTTTTCCCAGTGTGCTCCTTTCTTTTGGGATGAGGGTAAGAAGATGCACCCTTCCTTCCCTCCCTTGGAACTGCATGAAACAGTTGGAGAAAACAAACAAAAAACATGCAACAGAACTTCCCATCCTTGGAAGATGACTTTAAAATAGACCATTAGACAAAAGTAAGCTAAGAACCAATTTAGTGCTAAATATACCCATTCTTATAAAATCTGCTATTTTTGAGTTAAATGTTGCGGAAATTACCAAATTTGCATTTAATTATTTTAATAGATCTTGTTTACAAATGACTAGGCAAAAAAAAAGTCCCCCAAATTAATTCACTTTGACTGCTCAGGTTGTAACTATGCCTAAAATAGAAAAAAAAACACATACTCAGAATATTTTCTCAAAGTGAGAGGGAAAGCCAACTTTAATTTCATGTTGTCTCAGTGTCAACACCACTCGTATTTCCCCCTTTCAATGAGATTTGTACTTTTGAGAGTGGGGATAAAATACATTTTTCCTGGTGATGGGCATTTCTGTACTGTTTTTTAATTGGCTCATAGACTTAGCTTTGGGTGTAACAAGGAATAATGTTTAGTATAATCAACAAGACCATGGTCTTTGTGGTCAAGGATGGCTACAGTAGAATTCTAGTATTGCTCCATAATGGCTGTGTGTCCTTGGTTAACTCACTTAACCTCTCGGAGTCCTGGTTTCTTCTAAAATAGTTATTAATTTAACCGTGTAAGAGTGCCAGAAAAATTAACAATAACTTACGTGTAAAGCAACTAGTATGGTGCCTGGCACATAATACATGCTCGGAAAATCCACATTTCTTCCTTATCCTCTCCTCCTTTTCTTTTTAAATGTGATCAGTTTTCCCCCTCCTTGAGAGAGCAAACTTTCTGGGTTCAATGGTTTGTCAATTACTTTCCGGGCTCCAGGGATAACTCTGAGAGGGAAGAACAGAATTTCTTCAGCAATCATTGTTTGTGGCCATACTTGCAGGCACCTCGTGTTTGGAACATGTTTCTCGGGGGACTGGCAGGCATCTACTTGAAATGCTTTTCATTCCTATTTCTATCTTGGGACCACATGACCTATCAGCCCAAAATGCACACTTTTTTTGTGCTCTCAAAATAAGTTAAGGATGCTGAGAAATGGTCAGCTTTGTTGTTTTGTTTCTGCATTGGTTGATTTCCTACATTCTGCAGAGGTTACACATCTTAATTAAATGGGGGATTGGAGAATGGGTGAAAGAGACAAATTATAATTTCTCAAATGTGAGTATTAGACAGGGGAGGGAAACCAATAAAGAAAGTGTTGGTGGCTGCCAGCATCCTCCTGAGGACTGTTCTAGCTTGTCTGGACTTTTGGCACAATATTCTCCATGTAACAAGGAAGAAGATTGTGGTCCAGACAGCTCTTATTTTACAGAGCCCTAGCCTTGGAGTTACAAATATGATGGAGTATAACATCCATTCAACAAACACTGGACCATCATCCTCATAAAGGCAGAAACTGGTGATGGTCTTTTCTTATGACCATATTCTCAGCATCTAGTAAATACTCAATAAATAATGAGTGAGTTTATACTGCTAGGCAATAAACTCTAGTACAATGGTTCTCAAACTTAAACAGGTATCAGAATCACATGGAGGGCTTGTGAAAACATAGATGATTGAGCTGTAAGGCTAGAGCTTCTGATTCATTGAGTCAGGGTTGGGGCCTGAGAACTTACATCTACACTAATAAAAGAGAAAGATGCAAATGGACTGTGTCTTCAAGATGCCCACCAGCCAATCAGGAGTATGCAAATTAACCCAACAAATATGGTGGATTAATTTGCATATGCAGGTGCGGAGCAGCTGGGGGTGAAGCGAGACACTTGTGTTGGCAGGTGTTCCGCACTGCCACAGCAGCTCTGGGCCTCTGGGCAGTGTGGGAAGGTAGAAAGGTGGCTTCGGCTGGAGCGAAGGCAGTGCTGGCAGCCAGGGGAAGGAAGGCCCATCTTGCATGAATCTTTGTGCATCAAGGACCACATTTTGAGGACCACTGCCTAGGTGGTCAAGATGGAAAGCGTTGGCAGCAGGAACATTTGCATTTGAATGTCTACTTCACTAGATATTAGCGGGGTAACTTTGAGCAGTTCACTTAACTACTCTGAGCCTCAGTTCCATATCTGAAACATGGGAAAAATAACAGGCAGGTCTTAGGGTTTTTGAGAGTGTTAAATGAGAGCCTGTACTTAACATTAGTGCATGCCCAGATCATAGTAGACTTCAAATAATGGAAACTAGTTGCATTATATAATGAGCAACTACTGTGTTAAAGATCCTGAGGATTGCCATGGGAAATGCAGAGACAAATATGATAGATATGGCCCCTGCCCTCGAGAAGCTTATAGATGGCAGAGGGAGATAAAGGTTAAATCTAAAATTTTCTATCACAACCAAATGTGACAGATGTAGGCTACTATGGGAGCACAGAGAAGGGCACCTGACCCAGCTGGGGTTGGGGGTTCAAAGAAGGATCCCTGGGCAAGGCTGATGCCCAAGTTGAATTGTAGGAAATGTAGAGAAGATAGGAAAGGTTGTTCCATTCAGAGATAACGTTTGGGTGGAGTTGAAATCACCCATTTGGTGTCTTTGTAGACACCCAAGGCCTTTCATGCTGCATGAATCTGATTCCTTGTAGTCAAGGCAAGTCCTTTCTTGGAAGTTAATTTTCTGAACCCTTTCCAGGTATCGATGCCCCCTCACTTGCTTAGTTCCACCCTCTCTGATTTTCTGATGTTCCATGAAACTCCAAGCTTGTTCTGACCTCAGGTTTTTGCATCATGCTGTTCCTTCCACCTAGAATGCTCTTGCATCAGATCTTCTTATGGATAACTCTTTCCTTACAGAGGGAGACCATTATTATTATTTTTTAAATATATTTTATTGATTTTTTTACAGAAAGGAAGGGAGAGGGATAGAGAGCTAGAAACACAGATGAGAGAGAAACACCAATTAGCTGCCTCCTGCATATTCCCTACTGGGGATGTGCCCATAACCAAGGTACATGCCCTTGACCGGAATCAAACCTGAGACCTTTCAGTCCACAGTCCGATACTCTATCCACTGAGCCAAACTGGTTTCGGCCAGAGGAAGGCCATTCTTGACAGCTGTTTGTAAGTTACCCATCTATCTCTTCATTATATTCTTACTCTGCTTTATTTTTCCTCAACGCACATATTGCTCCCTGAATATATATGAAAACATATATATGAGAAAACATGTATATATTTCTCATTTATATTCTCTCTCCTTCACTAGAAGGCTAGCTCCATAAAGACAGGGACTGTGTCTGTCTTGTACCCTAAGTGCTTACTATATACAGAGCACTTAAGAACTCACTGTTGAATGAATTTATGGATAATTGAAGCAATGGATGAATGAATGAATCCTTATACAGAACCCTACAATGGTCCTAAGAGACTGTCTATTTCTGCTCTTTATGTTGCAATGGAGAAACTGGGGCCCACAAGTGTTGGCTGTATAGGAGAGCTGGCCCATACAGCAGGTATTATTTGTTGTACATGGTGTTTAAAAAGACAAGCTGAATCACTAGTGAACACACAGGAGACCCAAAACACAGCGAGTTGGAATTAGATCTGGCCTTGAACACATGACCCTGGAGTCCTAGAACAATGCTTTTATCTCTTCTAGCCCAAATAGTGAACAGGCACTTTTTGAGATGGGCCACTAGATGGTGGAAAGTCCTACTTTATGGTGGCATTGTCTAGTTGTACAGGCTTCAGGGCCCTTGACTTTGGTTGGAGTAACCTTCCTATACAGATTACAGCTTTATAGTAAAACACTGGGTGAGGTGGGTGGGGTGAGGAGGAGAACATCGAGTTCACCAGGTCACTCCTGGCTAATGATGGGAACCTTGTGATTGTGGAAATCAGAGCAAAGAAGCTGGTAGTGATGGTAGCACTAGTTTCAGCTCCAGTACTAGTAGTTCTGATGGTAACTGCAGTCAACATTAACCAGGGGCTCACTATGTGTGAACCACTGTGCTTAGTGCTGTATATAGGAACCTTAACAACCTGTGGCTCAGGTACTGTGGTCAGTGTTCCATTTCACCAAAGAAAAGGGAACCCAGAGAATGGAAGTCCTCTGTCCAAGGTTCTGAACAAGGGCTGGTGAAGGCCAGAGCATGTGCTGGGCTCTCAATGTTGATGCTGAAGAGGCATATAAACCCTGGCTTAGATCCTGACTGTGGCTCAGGAACTGTATGATCTTGAGCCAGTGACAACCTCTCTGATCCCGGGTTTCCTCATGTGTAGAAATGGAGTAAAAATACATTTCCTGTACAGATTGTCAATGTATATAAAGTGCTGAATGAATCCCTGGTGTATAATTGGCACCCAGAAATGCCAGCTCTTAAATTAATGACTGCTACTCTTTTCTTTAACTAATTTGGCATTAGCTGTCCTATCTTGCCATGTACCAATTAAAGGCCCAGCAAGTCAAAGGGTCCCTGTTTCCCTCTCTCTTGCTGGCCCTGGGCTTTTATTTAGCCTTCTGAATTTCAGAATCCTGTTCTCTGCAAGTGAGAAGGACCTTTTCTCTTTGTGGGTCAAAGGAGCCACTTTCAGGCTACGGAGAGAAAGGCAGGTGGTTCTGGAAAAGTGAGACCTGGAATTGCACCCAGGACTTGAGCTGCTCTGGAGGATGCCTGTGGCAGAATGTCCAGATTCTCTTTCAAGACCCGCTGTGGGTTCTCCTTCACTCTGTGCCCTGGCAGCTGCTGCCTGGGGACCTGAGCTCAGCGCGGAGGCAGATGGAGGTGCGAGGAGGCTGGGTGATTCTGGAGTCAGGCGCCTGGCTCTGCTACTTCTGGGCTCTGTGTTCTGGGACAGCTCCCACTGCCTCTCTGAGCCTCATTTCTTCACCTGCGGAATGGGTGGCTGGGAAGAGTAAACAAAAGGACAGCTCGTTCGTGAAAAGAAACTCATCTACATGTAAGGGACTGATGCGAAAGTGGCCGCAGTCATTGAACAGATTTTCACAGAGTGCACATCTCGTGTCTGTGGCACCGTTCTAGATGCGGGGGCCGCAGGCCAACTCCAGCTGTGGCTTATTTGTGTAAGTAAAGCGCTCCCCAGGACACAGACACATCTGTTTGCTTCTGCATCATCTAGGGCTGACTTGTGCTATAAGCGCAGAGTTTAGTTGTGACACAGATGATGATAAGGGCCCTCAAAGCCTAAGCTATTTACTCTCTGACCCTTTACAGAGAATGTTTGCCAACCCCAGATCTAGGCAATAGCATGTAGACAGTAAACAAAACACACATACATCTCTTCCTTCATGTAATGGGACATCCTAGAAGAAGGGGGAGAGGTAATAAAAACTAAACACATAAATATTAAAATATACTAGTATTAGGAATAGTAAAAACAATGGGGAAAAATAATAACTGTGGCAGGTGACTGGGCCTGCTGGGGAGGGAAAATAGCAATGAGTTTGAGTAGGCTGGCTGCAGCCAGCCTCCCTGGGAAGGCTGCATTTTGGCCTTGACTTGAGGAGGTGAGGGCATGAGCAGTGAGATATCTGGGGAAAGAGTGCTCCAAGTTGAGGGAATAATAACACAAAGGTCCTGAGGCAGGACCATGTGTGGTGCATCCTAAAAACAGCGAGGAGTTCCATGTGGCTGGGGCAGAATGGCCAGGGGGAGAGAAGCGAGGAGAAGCAGACTAGGAATACTCGTCCTGGAGGGGGCGGTTGACTCAGACTTTGTGGGTTCTTCTGAGGACTCCGCTTTTTACCCTGAGTGAACTGAAAGCACAGCGTAGTGTTGAACAGAGAAATGACATGACCAGACTTAAACTTTACAAGTCCTGCTCGGGCTGCCGTTTTTAAACTGGGGCAAAACCCAGGAGTTTGGAGAGCCTGGGGTCACCATGTGGATCTCTGAGCCCTTCGTCCCTGACCATTTCCTCTCACACCTGAAGACTGTCAGGAACCTGGGCACGGACAGGTGTGATTCAGCAGGGAGCAGGGACACATGGCTGTCATGGGATGGCTGCTCTCAGGCTCCAGGTGGCTGTCCCTCTGGGGGTGTGAGCTCAGTGTCCCCAGAGCTGACTCCTTAAGAGAACTCAGAAATGCAGGTTTGAATATCAAATCTTTCAGCTTTTGTGATTCAACTTGTCTTTTTAAACACCATGCACAACAAATCATACCTGCTGTATCTTTCCAGCATAAAACCAAATATCAAACTTCCAGTTTACAAAGTCTTTATGACAATTTGGACTGTTGGCTTTGTTTCTTTTTGTGTTTGTGGGGGATTTGTTTGTTTGTTTTGCCTTAAGGGGGCCATTTGGGACCTGGCAGTAGAAAATCATTGCTTCTATAATGTGCCCAAGCCAGGACACAGATAGGGCCATGTGGGGTGGCATGCCATATGAGTATTAGGAGACACAGAACTTGGGTGTGAAGGTCCCTTTCTGGCTTCTGATACTTTGAGGGTGTGACTGACACAGCAGTGATGCAGGCTGGCCAGACTCATTCACCCTTCAGGACTGACCCAGTGCTCAGGACTGTCCGAGAGACTGAGAGGGGACAGCCTTGCTTTTGCCCTCCCAAAGCTTCCACCTAGCAGAACGGGTAGCACAGTTGTCCTTGATAATGGGACACTGGCTGGTGCCGGGCTGCAGGCCCTCAGCGAGAGCTGGCCAATCGTCATTCTTGGTTTGGTTTTGCACAGTTTTTTAAATATATTTTATTGATATTTTACAGAGAGGAGGAAGGGAGAGAGATAGAGAGCTAGAAACGTCGATGAGAGAGAAACATCGACCAGCTGCCTCTTGCACGCCCCCTACCGGGAATGTGCCCACAACCAAGGTACATGCCCTTGACTGGAATCAACCCGGGACCTTTCAGTCCGCAGACCGACGCTCTACCACTGGGCCAAACCAGTTTCGGCTTGCACAGTTTTTATATGGATAAATAAACACTTTAAAACTAGTTGCTGGTTTTGGAAAATCAGTCATTTTACAGCAAATTCTCGATTTGGGCTTCTCTTAGAATTGTGGTCAACAAATTGGCTCGCAAGCCACATGCAGCTCTTTGGCCCCTTGAGTGTGGCTCTTCCACAAAATACCACAGCCTGGGCGAGTCTATTTGGAAGAAGTGGCGTTAGAAAAAGTTTAAGTTTAAAATAATTTGGCCCTCAAAAGAAATTTCAATCATTGTACTGTTGATATTTGGCTCTGTTGACTAGTGAGTTTGCCGACCACTGTCTTAGAACATCAGAGATCCTGGCCACATCAGGTCTCAGTGCCTGCAGGGATGATGTGGTGATGCCTAGGATGGCTGCCGCCTTCAGGGGTGTGTGTGCACCAGGTTCTTCTGCTTCAGGCCCATTTTATTCACAAAGTTCCCTGCCAATCCCCTTCCTGCTGCAGGCTTTGAGTTTGAATCTCTTGAAGTTGGGGCTACAGATCTGAGTGAGGCTCGCCTGGGGCTCTGATCTGTCACTAATAACTTCCATGCTGGTGCCCAGGACTCAGAAACTCATGTGTTTTCAATGACCAGTTACTATCCCCAAGCACCTAGCTCAGTGCTCCAGGCTCAACCTCTAGGGCAGAGCACCCTCCACGAGAAACCGCAAGCGGGCGAAGGGGCTGCTATTTCAGCGGAGTTCTCACCTGCGTTGTGTGTCCCAAGGTAGGCTTTCTTTCCCCCTGCCAGGTCCCTCTGCCATCACCTGGTGGCCCAGGTGCCCCCTTTCCTGCATGTGGCCTCGGGAGCCTCTGCTGCCTCTTTGAAATTCAGAGGGGCGAGATGGAGGACAGAGTTTTTCCTCCATCCCATCTGATGCCCCAGTGGAGCTCCTAGGCAAGTTGATCACACAGCAAAGTCAGGGTCGCAGCTGGGCCTTGGGAAACATTGAAATTGATTTTTCTCCTTTTGTCCTCCCTGCTGACCCCCCTCTCACTCCTCCTGTTCTCTGCCGCTATGACGCTTCACTGATTCCCCTTGACATTCGGGGAGAATTCACTCTCCATGACTTGTTTTGGCCCTGCTAATCCCCAGTCAATATGTGGCATCCAATATAGTCGCTGTTCAGGGAAAAGTAATTATTATTCTGCCTGGCTAAAAGTCATCTTGATTTAAAGGATGAATTGCTATGTCAACTTCCAGATATTTCTTTCTTAAGGGAAACAGGGCCTGGGTTGGCAGAGGGAGGCAACAATTCCTGGTAGACTATTCATACAGTAGCACCCCCCGCCCCTTTTTAAATCTTGCCTTATTTCTACTTTTTTGAGGGCCTACAACATGCAAATCTCTTTGATTATGTTATCCCTAGGGAAACCAAGGCAAAGAGCCTGCATGACTTATCCATATAACTCTTTAGTGGCAGAGCTTGGATGGGAATTCAGATGTGTGAAAGTCCAAAGCCCACGCTGTACACTGAGAACGGGGACCCTGCGGCCTCCATTCCCCTGCCCTCCTCCTTGTCCTTCCCCCGGGTTATGCTGAGAGCCCTTTTTCTCAAAGCTCTTCCCCTGGTAGGAGTTTGATGCTTTATCTTTCTCCTTCAGCCTGATTTTTGGAGTTTTGGTTATTCATAGGGGAACGTGATACTGTTTCTGGGATGAATTATTGCACATTCAAGGTCACAGAGTATCTTTGATGTATCATGAGCAGGTGAGTGGGAGAAGCAAGAGAGGATGGGAAGGAAGCCGTACATGCATATGCTGAGCAAGAAGCTTCTCAGGTGAGAACCAGCTTTCCATTGAACATGTAACCCAGCCTTCCCAGCCTGTGGGGAAGAAGGAGACACCTGGTCAGGGTTTGCCCACATCCCGGCTCATATCAGCATCACACACACAGGATGATGCCCCTGAGCTGTTTCCCTCTGTTTTGCCTGAGGAGTCCTGTGACTGGCTCGTTGTGTATTTGCTTTTGTCCAGCTGTATTCATCTCACAATGTCCACCGTGATTGTTCTACTTTGGCCTCATTGTCAATCTTTGCCTCTTGAGAAGCTCTTGGTGCTTCCTGAGGTTGGTGCCCATGTACCACCAAGCCACAGGCTCTGCCTCACTATGTTCACCAAGGTTCCAACTCTGAGGGCTCCAGAGCACCGAGAAGTCATTTCTCCCCAGCTCTGGGAAGACTCTACTGCCCAGGCTCCAGAGCCATCCTAATCGGGCTGTGCACTAACGTGTCTCAGGAAAACAGAGCTGGAGGCTCTCCATTCACCCCCTCTCCAGATTGCTCTGGGCCATGCACCTGGTTCTTGCTCCATCCCTGCCTCTTTCTCTTGGGATAATGAAGCCACTTGTTTTCTTCTTCCGTCTCCAACCAGCATCATCGTAGAATACACTCGTGTAAAGCACTACCCCAGGGGCCAGCTCACCAGCTCACCATCCTCTCAGGCTTGGCTGAATTTCAGTTTGGCTTCAAGGTAGGCTATGTTAATATTTAATAGTATGGGCTTGGACGGGAATATAAAAGAGTGCAACAGCTTTGGGAAAATGGCTTGGCAGTCACTTAAAAAGTTAAATATAAACTTACTATAGGACCCAGCAATTTCACTCCTAGGAATCTACCCAAGAAGAATGAAAACATATGTTCATACAACGACATAGTTAGAGTTATGAATATTTATACACAAGGATTATTTATAATAACCTCAAAGTAGAAACAATCTAAATATCTATCACTTAGTATGCATATGAAAAGTGGTATATCCATACAGTGGAGTACAATTCAGCAACAAAAAAGAATAAAATACCAATAAGTGCTACAGCATGGATGATCCTCACAAACATTATGCTACTAAATGAAAGAAGCAAGATGTGGGCTACATTTTGTGTGATTTTGTTATGAAATGCCCAGCATAGGCAATTCTATAGAGACAGAAAGTAGATTAGTGGTTGAGGCTGGAAGTGGGAGCAAAGATTAACAGCAGTATTGGCATAAGGGACTGTCCTGGGGTGCTGGAAATGTCTAAATTCAGAGCGTGATAATGACTGAAATTCTATACATTTACTAAAAAAAATCCATAGACTGGTATACTTACAACAGGTAAATTTTATGGCATGTAAGCTATATCTCAATAAATCTGTGTTTTCTTTAAGTAAGTGTGCTCTGATTCAGACATACCTTTATTGAATTCTCACTTCATTGCTTACTACCATGTTTCCCCGAAAATAAAACATCCTCTGAAAGTAAGACCTACTTACAGGTTTCCTTCTGAGTGAAATATAAGGCATTCTCCTGAAAATAAGGCTCCCCTAAGCTCTGTCTCAGAATGCTATTACTAAACATGAGAGATTTGGTCCACTGATTCTGAAAGAAATGGAGTCACAAGAAATTCACCAGGAAATTCAGGAATTGAATTGTTATGATGATGTTCCAGAAGATGATGACATGATTGTCATTGAATAAATGAGTAAATTCTTGATACTGTAGGATTCACAGTTTGTCTGGTTTGTGTTGACAACTACTGTACTACCATACCGTATACCGGTAATAAATTTCCTTTATTTTCATTTAGCAATAAATGTGTACCGTATTCTTCTTCATGGAAAAATAAGACATCCCCTGAAAATAAGACCTAGCGCATCTTTGGGAAAAAAATTAATATAAGACATTTTTTTGGGGGGGGGCGGGGAAACAGGGTAGTTTTACCATCATGGATTACTTAAACTTAATGGAGCCTCAGTTTCCTTATCTGACAAATGGGCATAATACTACTTCATTAGGTTTTTATAAGGATAAAAAATTGGTTAGAGAGTGAGAAGTGCTTAGCATCAACAAACTATAATGAAATCAAAATCAAACATTAAAAATAAACTTTTCTGTATTGTGCACTTAATACGTTCTTTTTTCATTGGTGCTGTCCTTCCTTGATGCTAAGATTTTTTTTTTAATATTATTAATGCTAACCCGAAAATAAAAGGGCATTTTAAAGAGGCAAACAAGTATTTCTTTGACATCTAAAGAATAGCTATTTGGGAGTCATTAATTCAGGCAGAAGCACAAATCATGTTCTGATTAGGAGATAAGGCAATGGCACTTATGCGAAGGGAATAATTACATTAGTAGAAGGAAGGCGATTCTATTGGTACAGATAACATAACATAGTGATGCTAATTCTATACAATGTCTTTAATTTTCAGTCCACTGGTTGTAATATCTGCTTGTCTTGTTTTCTTTCTTCTTATCTTGTTATGTTTGGGACACAAATTTGCTTTGGCCCGGCCCAAAGGTGGCTTGGCCCATCTTAACAGTCCAAGGTTTGAGGTATAAGAGGAGTAAGGCAGTGCCCCTGCCATGCACTCCGACTCCATTTTTATGTGGTTCCGTTTCTATTATTGTTTGGGTCAACATTTTTGAAATGGACCTTAAGAGAGTACAGCTAGCACAGTAATTGGGGTTCTCTTTTCCTTGGAAAGCGTTTCTGAAGGCACGGTGCATCTGTGGATGGAAGATGTCAGAGAGGGGAGGAAATGCTGCACTATCATTATTGCCTGTCCCATTCAGTCCCATCTGAGGCTTCTCTGGATGCATTTCAGGCCACCAGCCTCCTTCCTCCTTGCTTTCAACAGGTCTTCCGGTCTCCCTGGGCTCCCGCTTCCTATTTTTGCAAAGCATCTTGTAGGGATGCTTAGAAGGAGGATGGGCAGGGTGTCCCCGTGGGGCTTCCCATAGCAGCCTCCCAATTAGAGTAGCTGTGGGGAGATTCTGGAGGAGGGAGGTCTGGGCTCCTGCCAGCAGGAGGGCTACACGTCTGGGAAGAGAGAAAATAGAGCACAGAAAGGGAGCTGGACTTTCTGCGCAGCCCGTTTCACCGTGGGCATGGCAGTTGCTGGTGCTGTCAGGAGGAATCAAGCTCAGCTGCTGAGGAGAGCTGCCAGAGGCCCAGGCACTCAATCTTACAGGCTCCTGGGCTCCTCTTGGGCTCCCTGAAAACTTGGCACCACCTGCTGGGGGATGCAGAGCTTCCGTTGGGGAACATGGAACTGAAGTTGAGAGCTCAGTCTCCCAGGAGTCAGTGGCATTCCAAATCTCCATCACTTGTCTTCTTCCATGGACACCTTTCACTCTTGCATCTCACTCTCTAGTATGGTTTGATCTCTGTTTTTCCAGATAATGACGTTCTTCCTCGTCCTCTTTGCCCTTTCCCACAGCTTACTCCACTTTTTCTTTCAGATGAGGAAAGTGAGCATGAGAGAGATCACACAGCTTGCCCAAGGTCACATGGCTAGTAGATGCCAGGGTTGGAATTAGAGCCCAGATTTCATGACTCAGGAGCCCGAAACCTTGGCTTCTAAGCCCTCTTATCTCCCCAATTTTGATGTGACATAGAGCACATGTTATCACATTATATCATAACTGTGTGCTGGCATATTTGCTTCCCTCTGCAAGACTGCAGGTTTTCATCCCTGTATTTTCTGGGTGCAAAGGGGCAAGGTTGGTGGATGGGGAAGTTTCTGAGTCAGAACCTGCTTTCATCACTTCCCTAGCACTATGGCTTTGGTGACTCATTTTAGCTTCCTTAACCTCAGTTTCCCCAGTAGGGGATGACAACAATATTTACCCAGGGTGTTTGAAGATTTGGTATGGCGATGGATGTATGGTGTAGTGGGCAGACTGGGATAGAGTGGGTTTACTTCACGGCTGAGGGAAATCTTGACTCTGAGCCAATCTGTCTTGTGTGTTGTTGTTTTTAAGCAAGCCACATCCAAACTAGGGCATATTTTTCATAATCCGAAAGGACTCCCATTACAACTGATTATAATCCAAGAGAATATCAGGAACCTGAGGTAGAGAACAGCTCCTCCAGGTAGAGTGCACTTTTCAGATTTCTCCTAAATCGTAGTGTCCTGAACTCACGCAAACCTCCCAGAGCGCTCTCAGCAGCATCGTGCGAAAGGGGGCAGATGAGATTGTGGTCTCCAGGCCTCTGACAGGTACGCCATGAGCCAGGCTGACTGTTTTGACCTGACCCAAGATTTACTTGATGTTTACTAGTTTTTCAGAATGCTGAAAATAAAAAGTCATTATCTTTATTATTATTATTTTTTAGTTACCAAGTAAGTAGCTATCAGACACCATAGCCCATTTCCAGCCTTTAGGGGTAACCTAAACATTGGCCTCATATCTTACAGAGTCTCTCCATGTATCATATGTTTTCTGATACATGTATCATTCATTAATTTAAAAAAAATATTTGATGGCTTTAAAAGAACCCCAACTTGCCCTAGCCAGTTTGGCTTAGTGGATTGAATGTCAGCCTGCAAATTAAAGGGTCCTGGGTTCGATTTCAGTCAAGGGCACGTACCTCATTTGCAGGCTCCATCCCCAGCCCTGGTTGGGATGCATGCAGGAGGCAACCAATTGATGTATCTCTCTCATATTAATGTTTCTCTCTCTCTTTCTCTTTCTCTCTCCCCCACTCCCTCTCTCTAAAAATCAATGGGAAAATATTCTGTGGTGAGGATTAGCAACAACAACAAAACAAAAACAAAAACAACCCCCCCCCCCCAACTTCATGGAAGTATAATTTAGATTCACCCATTTCACCCATTTTAAGTGAATAATTCAGGGATATTTAGTAAATTTAGTGAGTTGTACAGCGGTCACCATTATTCAGTTGTAGAACATGCTCATCACACCAATAAAATTCTCATTCTTGTTCTCATTTCCACCCCTAGGCAATCACTAATCTATTTTCCTTTTCTGTAAATTTGACCAATCTGGCTATTTGATATCATTGGAATCATACAATGTGTGGCCTTGTATGGCTGGCTTCTCTCACTCAGCGTATTGTCTTTAAGGTCCATCCATGCTATAGCAGGCATCAACACTTCATTTCTCTTTATAGCTGAATAATATTTCATTGTACAGAGAGACCACTCTATGCATCCACTTGTGGACATTTGGGCTCCTTTTTCCTAGGGGAGGGGATATTGTCAATATTGCTGCTATGCATATTCTCTTGTGTTTGTAAGTTTTCATTTGTCTTGGGTGGAAAGGTGGGGATGGCATTGTTGGGTTATACAGTAAGATGGTATTTCAGTTTTCAAGATATAAGCGGCTTGGTTTCTAAGCCATACTTACATGTCCTCCCAGCTATTAATATATACTTTAAAAGGGCTGTGTCTGAGTGTCCCTTGTGGCCCTGGATGTTATGAGACTGCCACGGAGGAGCTTGCAATGGCATTGCCAGGACTTCCCATGCTCCTCCCCCCACATTTGCTGGAAGTTCCACTCCCTCCAACCCCCACTCCCAGGGGCCCCTCCAAGCATCCCCTGGCTGCCCCAGCCAACCTAGCAGAAGAAGGGACACAAAGATGGCCATGGCTGTGTGAACTCAGCTATTTTTCCAGATCAGACCATGCAGTCTTGTAAAAGCAGCTGCGATGTTTCCCCGCTGAAAGGCCTTTTCATGCAGGAGACAAAAAAGACGAATGTGGTGTGAGAAAGATGAACCTTGGTAGCTGGCATGAAAAGCCAACGATGTCTGCTTCTTGTTGCTCTAGAAGCCATCAGTTTGGAGAAACAGTCTCTATTCTGCCTGAGCTGCTGCTCGGGTTTCTTGTAACATCCAAAAGCACAGAGTTAAGACTCTAAGGTTGCTGGAGACCGTGTCCTGATGGTGTGGATATAGCTTGTTAGCCAGCCAAGGAGCCGTGATGAAGAGAGAGCTGGAAAGGTGATAAAACATATTCAAAATTAGGTTCCCAATATTTAATTGCAGCTCAGGCTGTAAGCTCAGGGGTGCGAGAGGTGCACCTGCCTTGCTTGGTGGACTCCAAGCAGAGATCTGTGGATTGCCGGAGTTCAGATCCTGGTTGGAGAAGATCATTATACTTCCATGTTCCTGGGTTTCCACATCTATAAAATGGGGCTGAAAAGAATACCTCCCAGTTTTGAGGATTAACTGAGATAGCTATGTAAAACACGTAGCATAGTGATGGATACATAGTAAGATCATAATAAAAGGTAACTGGCATTATTGCTACTTTTAAACTTACGTTTTGTTACTAAGGTAATTTTCTCTTTTGAGCCTCTCTTCTACCAGGTGGGCAAAATTGAATCTTGGTCTATTCCAGGCAACCCCAGGCAATTCAGTATTGCCTCTCCCCAAAGATTTTGATTTTGTAAATGGGTTGTATTTGAAGCAGGACAAGGGAGAATAGGTTATCGCTGGCTGGTCTCCAGTTATTCTCTGTCCGGGTTGCTATCTATGGAGATCCATTTTATCATGTATTTGCAGATTTAGGAAATGAAGCTCAGAGAAGTTAGGAAAATTGCCTAAGACACCCCCCTAAGAAATGAGCCTGAGATTCAAAACCAGGTCTGTGTGACTTCTACCATTTATCTTCTAAAAATGACTGCAAAGCCCCGTTCACCCTAGGTCCACGTAGTCACACTATTGGAAAACAAAGTAATGAAGTGTTTGTTTTTTTTTGTTGTTGTTGTTTGTTTGTTTGTTTTTGAGGAGTAATCTATATGATTGCCCCTTGACTGGGCAGAGAAAGGCCTGGGGATTAACTTGAATCACCTGCCAAATAATTTGCTATATTTGGAAAGCAGTCTGGGTTTTTAGTTAACAAGATATATTCAATGTATATTTGTTGAAATGAAGGAAAGAGGGATGGGAGATGAAAAAGGTGATGTAAAGAGAAAGCAAGAAAAAAAAAGGAACATGAAAAGGGAAGAACAGAGGGGAGAAGGAGGGAGAGGCTTGGTTTTCATTCATGAGGCACACCTCTGAGTATATAAAATTGGTGGGGCTTTATCGGGGGTACGAATGCCTTAGCATCTCCAGAGGGACATTTTCAAAGTAAGTGTCCCAGGGCCACATCCCACACCTTCTGAGTTGGAATTCCTGGAACCAGCAGTGGACACATAGGCACCAGGGAGTGTAGATGGTACCTCACATTGAGAACTGTGAGTCTGTAGTTTTCTGTTTGGCTGGTTGTTTTAAAATAAATTTAGGGTCAGTTGAGGCTTAGCAAATGATTTGCTTGGGTTGCTGGGTCTGGGCAGGTTGTGGCTCTGTCTCTTACTTGGATGTTTCCCAGTGATTTCCATTTGGGGTATATGCAGTGATGACCTTCAGAGTCCCTTAAAGGGTGTTTGTGGGTCACAGCTCCGGCTCAGCTTCTTAAAGGCCAAGGAACGTGTGCAGTAGACATTTCCCCTTGAATCAAACCCTGTGCTAGTTGGCACGAAGGTCTCTTTCGCCCTTATCTCACCTAAACTCCCAGATGGTAGAACAACAAATCTGAATACATCTTCCTGGTTTTCAGGTCTAAATGAACCTAAACCAAAAGTGTTTTCACTAGTTGTAGAGACGATGGCTTCCCAAATGGGTGAAATAATACAACACCTACTGTGTGTTCGGGTCTGGGGACTCCCACAGCCCATGTAGGGCAGAGTTAGGTTAGGGTTGGATTAGGGAGATCTGTTTGTCCAGGGAAATTCTACTCAATGTTCACGGATGTATCCCCTTGCTTGATACCAGATTTCGGGATTAATTGGCTGTTTTTTTCAGGACTTGCAGGAATCACCCATTGGACAGGCATACCCATTGAAGCCCCAAGAAATTTGTCCCGCCTGAGAGGCTCATTACTGCATCCAGTACAAAGGAATTTGGGCAGGGAGGTCAGAGTTAATGTGTCTAACGTTCAGTTGCCACAGGGACCCAGCCAAGGAATTGAGACTGTCCTGAAAATTACAGGCTCATTTGTTTCCATTCTCTGGCTGTGTTTTTGGAACCCATGGTGGAGGGAGGGCTGAACACAATGGAAACTGGAAATAGGCCCAGGCCAGTATTTTAGGAGGAAAAGCAATTTGTGTTCATAGTGAAGAGGCCATTTAATCTGATTCTGATACAATGTGAGACTTACACTATCTAGCAGTCTTCCTCCCTCCCTCCCTCCCTCCCTCCCTCCCTCCCTCCCTCCCTCCCTCCCTCCCTCCCTCCCTCCCTCCCTTCCTTCCTTCCTTCCTTCCTTCCTTCCTTCCTTCCTTCCTTCCTTCCTTCCTTCCTTCCTTCCTTCTTTCCTTCCTTCCTCAAACATTTACTGAAGATCTGATGTGAGCCTGGAATTTTGCCTGGAAAATTGGGGGAGATTACTTGTGTTGGTTAAAATATTCCTAGGAATAAATGATTGTTGTCCCCAGAGCATAGAGACTTAATTAGCAAAGCCATAATATTGAAGTCTCTCCCATGCCCAATGGTCTTCTTAAATTATAATTTTTATTTTGAAGAAATTAAAAATGATACAAAAAAGTACAAAGAACTGGGTAACAATTGCCCAGCTTTTCACCACCCAGAATCCACAATTGGTAACTTGGGGTCATATTTCTTGGGACTTTTTTTTTTTTTTTTTTTTTTTTTTTTTTTTTTTTTACATCAGGACCAGTATATGACAGATGATACTGAAATTGCCCCTTCTCTAATGCCATCTATGGTATATTCCATCCTCTTCGAGCCAGGGAGTCAGAATCATACATTTTGTGTGTTTCTTTTTTATACCCAATTCTAATACCTTTTAAGCTTTGGTTAAAAATTATTCATTTTAATATCCTCAAGGTTCATCCATGTAGCATGGGCCAGAATTCTTAGGCTGAATGGTATTCCATTGTATGGATAACTCACATTGTGTTTATCTATTTATCCATCCACCCATGGCCACTTGGGCTGCCTCCCCCTTTGGACTACTGAGCATAATGTGTCTATGAACAAATAGTTGTTTGAATCTCTGCTTTAATCCTCTGAGTTATATGCCCAGAAGTGGAATTGCCGGTACATATAGTAATCCTATGTTGAATTTTTTGAGGATCTACCTTACTGTTTTCCATAGAGGCTGCACACCATCTAACATTTCCTTCAGCCTGGCACAAGGGATCTAATTTCTCCACATCCTCACCAACACTTGTTATTTCCTGTTGTTTTTATTTTTCTTTCTTGCTTTGATACTATCCATCTTAATGGTGATACTTCATTGTGGTTTTGATTTGTATAATATTTCCCTGGTGATTGGTGATTTTGAACATCTTTTCGGGTGTTTATTGGCCATGAGCATATCTTCCTTGTAGAAATGTGTATTTGTATTCAAGTTCTATGCCCATTTTTGAATTGGTTGTTCTTTTGTTGCTGTTGCATTTTAGAAGTTCTTTAAACCCTTATCAAATATATGGTTTGAAAATATTTTTTCTCCTATTCCTTGGGTTGCCTTTGTACTCTGTTGATAGTGTTCTTTGATGTACAAAAGTTTTTTATTCTTATGTACTCCAATTTATCTATTTTTCTTTTGTTGTCTGTGCTTTTGGTGTCATATCCAAGGAATCACTGACAAATCCAATGTCAAAAAGCTTTTTTTCTAAGAGTTTTATAGCTTTAGCTCTTACGGATAGGCCCTTTTTTTTTACTTTTACTTTTAGATTTATATTTTCAATGAACAGCATACAGTGTTTTTATATGTTTTAGTTTATGTGCATTATATCATAGTTTACATTTCACTCTGCATCTCACTTTCCCCCCCTTCAGTCAACATTATGCTCCGGGGCTATATTTATGTTGCTCTCTAGCTAGGCATTATATCCAGCTCCATCCATCCACTTATTATCTATCCATCTAGCTAGTCCTATATCTATCTATCTAGCCACTATTTACCTTCCCAGTCATTATCATCATCATCATCACCACTGTATTTTCTTACTTATTTATCTTTCTGGTTGGCTATCTATTTTAGACCTGTCCTATTTCACTCACCCACTTATTCACTCATTGTTCTTGCCTCATTTGTGTAGAAGGGCAATACTCAAAATATTTAACAGCCCATATGCCCCAGATACTAAGTAATAAAAACTTGTAATAGCCCAATCACACTAAATTTGGCCATGAATAGCTGACAAACATATCAGACTGGTTCATACTCGCTTACCAATAGCCCTGCCTATAGGTTCTTGTGTTTGAACTCTATACTAGCAATGCTTGCAACTTCTTCCAGTGCTGACATTTTTGTGAACAAAATTCTCTGACTTTCTTCTTCAAGCACACCCTTTTTCTCAACTACTGACATTCCTTCCTGATCTCTGTTTGTAGAAATCTAAACAGCCTTTTAGGCCGAGTTCAAATACCACTTTCTGCACGAGTAATTACTCTAGGATCTCCAAGACAAATTTTTATTTTGATTCTTCACCCTGCCTTATTATTGGGGTTAAAGCTGTAGTATTGTCCGTGAGCCAAATGTTCCAGGGTCTCTGAGTTTTATGAACCTGGGACTATACCTTACTTACTGGTCTGTCTGACCTTATTTTGTATTCACTTCTCCATAATCATGCACCCCAGTTTGTCCCTGGGATACCTCACAAACCCTTGTGAGGTTAGCAAGGAATGAATGGTAGAGTCTACTTGGCTTGGAGTGTTAGAAGTGTGTGTATGTGGGATAACATGTAGATGGCAGGTTCTCCAGTTCTCAATCATATGAACTGTCCAAAGTGGTCCCAACTGTAAGGGGCCTTGACTCTGAGAAAGCTTGTTAGGGTGTCCTGGTTGATGGTGTGGCAGAATGACATTGCTGAAGGTCTCAGGAAGGAGCTGAAATTTCAGGTGGGAAAATGCTTGGAGAAGATGGAGCAGAGATGTTGTCTGAAAGCCAGGCAGTGGGCAGAGCACTGGTTTCGGAGCACGATGCCAACCTCTCGGAGCCCGTGCCTGAAAAAGTCTTGGAAAGTGTGCATTGCAACCCAGACATTCCTGGCACGTGGCAAGCACTCAGGAAATATTTGTTGAGTATATGAGTGGAGCCAGAAAGCCCTGTGGTCCAAGTCTGGCTCTGATCCTTGCCCCTATCTGTGGGATTTTGGACACATTTCTTATCTGAAATGAATCTCAGCTCTTTGTCCAAAAATGGTGACGATAATGTCTACCCTTCAGTGTGGCTGGACAAAGGAGACTCATAGACATATAGTACCTGTCACAATCACTGCCTCATAGTGTGCATGCAATAAGTACATTGCACTTAGTGTAGGCACTTGGATATATTAGGGACAAACACCCAGGAGACACACAGGTATATATATTTGTCCCAATGCTATTTTAGCAAATAGACAATAATAAAAAACACTGGAAAGTTTTTTATTATTGTCAATTTTTTTTAAAGACACTCAGCTTCAGTGGGTAGGCATTAGCACAGTAGACTTCTTTCGATAATACTATGACATGGTGTAGTGTGCCGAATGTTGGCCCTCAAGAAAATATAGCCAAGTCCTAATCCCGGAACCTGTGAATGTGACCCTATTTGGAAAAAAAGGTCTTTGCAGGTGCAATAAAGTTAAGGTTCTTAAGGTAAGGGGATCATCTTGAGTATCTGCCTGAGCCTAACTCAGTGACAAGTGTCCTTGTAAGGGACACACAGAGGAGGCCATGTGAGCTCGGGCGCTGAGATCCTGGAGCCACAGGAGCTGGAAGAGGCAGGAACAGATCCTTCCCTAGAGCCCTCAGAGGGAAGGCGGCCCCTTGATTTCAGACTTGTGGTCTTCAGGACTGTGAGGAAATGTACTTCTGCTGTTTTAAGCCACCAGGTTTGTGGTGGCTTGTTACAGCAGCAATAGGAAACTAACACAGACAGTCCCTGTGCTAAGTTTTGTTTATGTAAGAACCTTTGCACACCGCAGGTGCTTACTGAAATGCCCTTGAGAAGCTCACAGTCTAGGGATGGGAGATGAAACCTAAACCCACAGTTACACAATAGAGCAGGTGGAAGCTGTGACAGAGGGAAGCACAGGAAGGGCGGGTAACCCAGCAGGGAGCGAGGTGTAGGGGTTTCCAGGAACATTTCCTAGAGCTTATCTAAGCAGAGATCAAGGAGGAGTGGTCCAGACAAGGAAGAGGGGAGAGCATTTCATTAGAGGGAGCCACACACAGAGGCATGAGGCAGCAGAACAGGCAATTCTTTTCTTCCTTTCTCTAGGAAGGTCACATAGCCTTCTAGAGTGGTGCATCTCAAACATTGAGGTGCACAGGGCTCACCTTGGGGATCTTGTTAAAATGCAAATTCTGCCCAGCAAGTGTGGCTCAGTGGTTGAAGGTCAACTCATGACCCCGGAGGTCAGGGTTCAATTCCCAGTCAGGGCACATGCCCAGGTTTTGGGTTCAATGTCCAGTAGGGAATATGTAGGAGGCAGCTGATCAATGATTCTCTGTCATCATTGATGTTTCTATACTTCTCTCCCTCTCCCTTCCTCTCTCTGAAATCAGTAAGAACATATTTGTAAAAACTACAGATTCTATTTCAGTGGGACTGGGATGAGTCCAGAGATTCTGCATTTTTTTTTTTCAAGCTCCTAAAAGATGCCTACGCTGCTGGTCTGTGGACCACACTATGATGAGCAAGGCCTGAGTATTCTGAACTTGATAGCACTTTCCCCCATTCCTTCCCACATGTGAGCTTCCTTGGAGAGAGCCAGGTCCTCGACCTGCAGCTGAGAAACCGGAAGCATGAAGAGGGGGGTGTCCTTCCCAAGGTCACACAGCTTCAACCGATAGGTTTGATTTTAGAATCTCAGGGTTTCTGACTCTGAGTGCAGGTGCTCTTTTAAATACCCCCCGCCCCCCCGCAATGTATTCTGCCATACAAACTAGGGCTCCATTTTGATTTTTTTCACCCAGCCTGAGAGTCTTTTCCTGTCAATAGATTGTTTTATCCTATTTCCCCTCATAGATATCACAGGCGTGTTTGTTAGGGGTCTTCATTTGTCGGTGATGTTCTTGTGTTTTACACATTCTTGCAGGTGCCTTTCCCTCATCTTTCGCTGTACAGTGGTGCTTCCCAGCGTTAGCCACACCCTGGAACCACATAGCAGAGCTTTAACAAATTCTGAGGTCTGGCTCCCACCCCCGGCAGATTTATTTGCTCTGGCATGTGGCTTCGGCATCAGGATTTTGAAACTCTTCCCCAGGTATTCTAGTGAGCAATCAAGCTTGGGCATCACTGATCTAGACAAATTTTAACCTCAGTCTTTCCCTTTCCTTCTTGCTATTATAATACTATAATTTCAATAGTCAGTTTTCAAAGTCATTCTGCTGGTTTTTAACTATTACATTTAATTTTTTTACTCACTCATTAGCAATAAAGCTGCAGTGGAATCTTTTAATTCTTTATTGCGAAAAATGGAAAAAAATGTAGATGTTCACTCACACATACATCTCTTCATTGTTCCTCCTAGTCCAGTGAGTCTCCCTTTCCATTTATTCATTTATTTACTTATTTACTTGTTTGTTTATTTATTTATCAATTAAGGTTGACAGTCAGTATTATTTTACATTAGTTTCAGGTATACAGCATAGTGATTAGACATTCATATAATTTATGAAGCATTCCCCCCAATAAGCCTAGTGCCCACCTGGCACCATACATCACTATTATACTATTATTGACTATATTCAGTGCTGCCCTTTACATCCCTGGGACTATTTTGTCACTACCAATTTTTACTTAATTCCTTCCCTTTTTGCCCAGTTTCCCAAACCCCCTCCCATCTGGCAACTCTCAGTTTGTCTTCTGTATCTCTTGAATCTGTTTCTGTTTTGTTTATTTTGTTCTGTAGATTCCACATAAAAGTGAGGTTGCATGGTATTTGCCTTTCTGTCTGACTTACTTTACTTAGCATATACCTTCTAGGTCCATCCATGTTGTTGCAAAGGGTAAGATTTCCTTCTTTTTTATGGCTGAGTAATATTTCATCACTTTCAACTTAATTAGTAACCCAGGTATGTGTGTGTGTGTGTGTGTCTGTGTGTGTGTGTGTGTGTGTGTGAGTGTGTCCCAGGACTGTAGGCAGTTTTAGTTTTATGTTTCAGTGTTTTCCTTTGTTAAAGTACTTTGAATAAGCTGAAAATGCTAGAGGGATGGAAACAATTATTAGTAATTTTATAATAATAATAATAATAATAATAATAATAATAATGCCACACACCAGGACATGTCACCATCATTATCTATAAACTAGAGGCCCAATGCACGAAAATTCATGTAGGAGTAAGTCTTCCTTCCCCAGGCTGCAGGCACCAGCTTCTCTCTGGTACCCGGGCTTCTCTCCTCTGGCCAATGGCAGGCACCTGAGACCTGGGCTGCCTGGCTTCGTCAGGAAGGATGTCTGGAATGACATCCGGAAGATATCCTAATTAGCATATTGCCCTTTTATCATTAATGATCATGACATCTTACTAATCAGGGGCTGGGAATTTAAGTGCCTTGAATCAGTTAGTTAGGTTTTTTGTGTGTGTGTGTGTGTGTGTGTGTGTGTGTGTGTGTGTTATTATTTTTTATTTTTTATTATTGTCTGAGAATCGAACCGGCAACCTTTTGGTGTATGGGACAATGCTCCAACCACCTGAATCCTGAACCACACTGTCTGGGGCAATGTTTTTTTGGTTTTGTTTTTCATCTAGAAGATTCATAATAGAGGTTGGTTTTATTGTGTGGTTTTGTTCAGCAGGAGATAATGAGTTAGGATTCATTTCTTATGGTCTTTGTCTAATCGTGGAACCAAGATTATACTGGCATCATAAAGTGACAAGGGTAACTGCCCATCTTTCTTTTCATGTTCTAGAACATTCTAAAATAAGAATTATATGTTTCCTGAAGACTTGTTATAATTTGGCTGTGAAACAATCTTGGGATAGTGCCTTTGTATGAGTGTTGTTGTTTTTTGTTTTTTGTTTTTTTTGTTCTTAGACTTTTTATTTTGAAATCTGACAAATGTTCAACTTACAGAAAAATTGAAAGAGAAGTACAATAGAAACTATTTCAATTTTTAAATGGCTTTAGGTCTACTGTGGCTTTCTACTTTTTCTTGTGTCAGTTGGGAAATGTAAATTGTGCTTGAAAAATTGACCATTTTACCTAGATTTCTGATTTATAGCAACACTTTTAAATAATATTCTCTTGTCGTTTTGCTTATCTCAGTTGTGTCTGTAGTTACAACATTGTTTTCCTTACAATAGCTTGTCTAATCCCCATATTTACGAGGCAAATATCACATATTATTGTCATTTTATTGATAAGGACACTCAGTGACTTGCCCAGGGCAAAGTAGCTAGTGAGAGACGCCAGGGTCTAGATCAAATTTCTGAGCTTAAAGTCCCAGCTACACCAGCTGTGCCTTGAGAGCCTCCTGGTTTGTGGTCCTTACTTTAGGAACATGCCTGAGTATCCGGAAGTTAGCATCCCCCCTTCCTTACCTGGAGAGACCCAGGGCCTCGATTTGCAGCTGTGAAACCGGAAGCTTGTAGAGGTGAGGTGCCTTGCCCAAGGTTACACAGCCTCAAATGACATCTTTGATTTTAAAACCCAAGTTTTTTTTTTTTTACTTTGAATACAGATACTCCTTTTAATAATTTATCATACAATTTCATTATAACATACAAATAAGGGCTAGATTTTAAAATTTTGATCTGGTCTGGTAATCTTTTTCTCTTAATAGATTGCTTATACCCTCTTTCCCCTTATTGATGTAACATGCATGTTTGTCATAAATAATTACATTATATAATTATCAAATAATTACTAATGAATGAATATTAATTACAATCCATCAATAATTATATTAATGATCATTAAGCTGCCTCTTTTCATAGCCTCCTACAAGGCAGAGTTTGCTGTTTCCTTTGGAGAGAGAGACCCAGTGGGGTTTGGGCTGAACCCAAAGCAGTTTTCACTCTAATCAGAGCCTTTGAGGATTATAGTGTGGCTTTTAAGCTTAGCCCAGGCAAATGTGCCATTACTGAGTTTTTTTGGCTAACTAGTTATAACAAGTACTGAATATTAAAAGGAGGCTGATGTTTTGTTGTTGTTCAGGATTGCATGAGATTTGAGCTACCGTGCATGTTCACTGACAGCAGCAGCACTAAGCAGGAGGTGCAGTTTTTGGAAGAAGGATGGTGAATGACCTCGGAAAAAGGGGAATGGGCTCCAGGGAGAATACATACATGGCAGAGAGCCATACAGGGAGGAAGACAGTGTAGTCGTAGTGGTCAGATGAGAGTGGGATGACTACAGCCAACATGGCCTCAAAAATAGCATGATTATAGTTGACCACAGGAAGGGCAGAGAGTGTAGGCATGTCTCCAGGCAGCACTGAGAATGAATTTATGGAAGGAAGGGTACATATATACAATTACACACACACACACACACACACACACACACACACACACACACATCTACTGGAGGCCTGGTGCACAGATTCATGCACAGGGGAGGTCCTTTGGTGTGGCCTGCAGGGATAGATAGGGTTACTAAGAGTCAAAGTGATTAAGGGATTTTTTTCAATTACTCTGCTAGTAAGGGAATTCCATTCACATAGAATTGCCGCCATCCCCATGGTCTTTCTGCCACTAGGCTGCAGCTGCCTGACTCAGTTCAGGCCTGGACGGTATTGTGATGGGCAGAAAGAATCTGTATCAGCATCCTGTGCATTTCCTGTGATAACCATTATTACTTTTTTAACCCAATTATAAACATTAAATATGTTAATGCAAAAACTGTAATATAATAGAAGAAAGGTCTACTCTATGAAGAACTGTATTTCATATGCCTTTCTTTGGCATAGGCAATGTCTTCAAGTATCTACACAAAATGGTGTTGGTGATAATTTTAGCGGGGAGAATGAATTTATGGAAGGAAGGGTACATATATACAATTATGTACCTTTAGTAGGAAGGAGAATGTCAACTTTAATATTTGATTTTGTCCATTTCTGTTTAAACATTGTGACTTTTATAGTAGATCACTAAATTAAACAAAACACACACACACACACACCAGGTCTATATAACAGGCATATCCTTCTCTCCCACCCTCAGTTTCCTCTTCAGTAAAATGATGGTAATAAATTTTCTATTTCATGGGATCCTCTGAGAACTGAGTGAAATAGTCCTCCTAAAAGACCTCAGTGCCCAGTCCATTGGAAGCTCTCTATCCATGGCAGATGTCAATATCGTGTTTCTCAGCCCACTGAAGAAACCCATGGCGTGGTGGTAGGTGGTTGTAGCACATGCCCATTGTAGGGGCTCCATGCATTTGTTGTTGTTGAAAAGCGAAGAAATTCCCTGGGACTGACAATGATGTGAGGACAGGAGCCTCTGTGTGGGCCTGATAGCTGTAGGCACTGGAAAGCTAAATCAGAATTTGTTTTCCATCCAAAGGTCCTCCTCTCCTGTCCCTTGAGGGCAGAGCCATTTCTTGCCAAGCCACCAGCATTTGTTTCTGCCTCTGCCAAGAGGTTATCTTCAGGTTGACTTGAGAGTTTTTTTTTTTTTTTTTTTTTTTTTAATGCTGGAGGGAATGGAACAGAAAATTCTCTGTATCTTAGGAAACTAGCCAAGATGTGGTCGTGGAGAAGGAAGGAGATGCCCCTGAGATATTTGGGCATTTTCTTAAGAAGACGTTGGAAAAGAAATACATCGCCTGGATTTATAGATTTGCTGCCTTAGTGTTAATTCAGCACCAGTTTTCTATAAGGAGCAAATAGGCACATTTAATGATTGGTGGTTTGGGGGGAAAAGGGAGAAGTGTGTTGACACTAATGGACTGTGGTTGGTGCCACATGTATGTTTTCTCATTTAATTTTCGAACAATGCTGCAGGGAGGATAGCATCATGTGTGTTTTATAGATGAAGAAGCCAACTTGCCTACGTTCACAGAACTCAAACAAATGGGATAGAACTGGGGTTTGAGAACTAGAATATCTGTCCAGATCCAAGTCTCTGGAAGAGTACGTGGGATGGGAAAATTAAAAAGATGTGATAGTGAAGGCATACATCAGAATACAGTCAGTTTGATTTTCTGCTTTCTTGGGAAATGAGGCAGAAAGAAGAGATTTTGTTATCTGAAAAGGATCAGCTTAATAAATCCACTCATTTACTTAGAAGCTGTGAATGGCTTAGTAGACCATTCATGGAGAGAGCCTAATCTGATCTGTTGATAGTGGCTACTCAATGGGAAATTGATTAATGATGCCTGTATGGATGCAGGATGGGGGGGGGGGGATTAGTGGCCTGTTTGCTATTTCTCTGATACCCACTCATGAAGTAGAGACATGGCTGTTCTGAGTAACACAGGAAGGCATACTTTTTGAATGGCATACTTAAGAGTGGTTGGTTATACTCTTGTAAGAAGAAAGGAAGGAGGTGGATGGTGAGCACAGTTGGCAGATACCAAGAACCTAGTGAGAATGAACAAAGGTCTCTGTTTTATAACAGGAGATGGTGAACTTCTAGTAACTCTTTTACTGAGTCCAAGAGAAGCAGCCCAGTCTGGACAAAAGAGGGACTAGGAAAATCCAGAAGTTCAAGCCCTACTTAGCTAAAGCAGGGGCTAGCAATGGGTATTTTGGAGCTAGTAAGATCCCATTTCTAATCTCGGCTTATGAGCTGTGTGACTTGAGGTTGTCACCTCTAGATTTTGCCCACAAAATGTGAATACTACTTGTGAATCTTGGTATTATTCTGAGGATGAAACAAAATAACATAATTAAAGTGCTTTGCATACAGCAGGTACTCAATGTGTGCTGGTTCCCTTCTTCACCCAATCCATCATGCCTTGCAGTTGGTGAGGAAAGTCCTCATGGAAGGGCACTAAATCTTGACCTGGACTTAGTCCAGCTCTTGGTGTATAGGTGTCTCTAATCCCTTCCCATGACCAAACCTCAGAACCCATTTGGCTTTCCCCTATTACTATTAATGGAAACGGTGTTCCTAATTCTCCTCTCGCTGTGCGGTCAATTTACCTCTTAATGCCCAGCAGAGGCAGCGTGCAGAAAGATTGACAACACTGTTCACACTGTTTAAAGGTTCCACTGTGTGTTGAAAATTGTCTAAATGGGGGATAATGAACAATCACCAAATTGGAGCTTTCTCAAGCTGAGAGGGAAGAAAGGCTTTGGAGAAGGGTTGCCACATGGCCAGAGCTATTAACCAGGGCGAGGAGGCCGAGGGAGATGGCACCAGTTCCCCAAGCCCAAGAGAGGTTGGACCTGTTAGAGCATGACACATTTGGAGTCTGTCACTGTTTGCAGTTTTCCTGGTGACTTTCCAGGGGATGTTCAGATACGAGGGACGGGTACACCCTGGGCTCCACCAGCTGCACGCAAGTTCATAAAACTGTGAAGCCATTGTTGTCCTCCACAATCTGGCCTGACTTGACTTATGGATTCAGCATTGGTTTCCTGATGGGAACTTCCCTGCTGGAACGGGAGATCCTGGGTGGAAGGATTGTGTCTCAAATTCTAGCTTTCAGCTGTATTGGCAGCTGGTCTTTGGGCGGGTGACTTCATTTCTTTGAGTCTCCTCTTCTTTCCTGAAATGCGGGGTTGATGATATATCCATCTCACAGAACCACAATAATGAGCTGTAGTCATGATACTTAGAAATTCTAAGTGACATCTACCATGTTCTCATTTTATGAGGGAGGAGACACTGTGCTAGTCTCCAATACGATTAACAGTCCTGCAATGTAGGTATTGTTATCTACCCTGTAAAAATGCAATATTGAGTCTCATTGAGCTGCGGTTTCTCATCCAAGACCTCATAATTAGGAACCCAAATTTGTCTGACACCACATAGGATACTTAATCCCATGTATACAAGACTTCCTCAATATGAGATACTTACTATTGCAAAACCACCCAGTCTGGTGCAAGATCATAATAGTTGCTCAAGAAATATTTATCTGTTCTCATGAACACTGAGCATTGGTCAGCTCTGAGGTAATGTTAGACATAAGCAGGTTAAGATCTGACATTATCTGACTATTGATCATTACTTGGGACAGAGAGCAGACAGGTGGATAGCAGACCTTTTTCCCCCCTTCTTCTTTTGACAATGACTCTGGCTATTTCAGCAATAGCCAGCCTACTTGATATTGACAGGATGTAAGAAAGGGTCCAGTTCCATGACATTCTCACTGGTGGTAAGCCCTTAAGCATCGTGTTGCACAAGTTGATAAGTCAAAGACCTAAAGAGGCGGGCAAAGCCCTGGAAGCCACATGTTTCTGGATGGTGACATCTTGAGTTGCACAGCAGTGTCAACAGTGATGTAGAGGCAACCTTGAAGACAGAGCCTTTCCTGGGGCTCTCCTTCAGGTTCCCAAAGCTCCTAGTCCCCAATTCCCTCCATCATATTGCTCACCTCACTGCTGCTGTCTGTTTTGCTTTTTGTCCCCCCTCCCTATCTGAGTGTGAGTTCCTATAGAATAAAGACAATATATAATGGATCTACCTGTTCCCAATGTGTTGCATAAGGCCAAGCAAAGGGTAAGTAGTTAATTAATGAAAGAGAGAGAGAGAGAGAGAGAGAGAGAGAGAGAGAGAGAGAGAGAGCGAGCACTGGGGGAGGAGCTGATGGAGGGAGAGAGAGACTGAGGAAAAGACATTGAAGAAGGGAGAGAGAGAGAAACAAGGAAAAGAGGGAAGAAAATGAAGGACAGAGAATAAAGGAAAAAAGTTAAAGAGGAAAAAGTTAGGAAGGAAGGAATGGAAGAAGAGGGAAGAGGAGGGAAGGAAAAAGGGAGAAGAAGGAAGAGCAGAGTTTATAGGACAATCCTGCAGGGTTCCTTTGGCCCTTTTCCAAGACATGAATTCTTAAACTATAAATGTGAGTGATTTCCCAGGACACTGGGCTGCAGGGTGAGCTTAGGAATTTTGTTCCAAAAGATCCAGTTTTCTCTAAAGCGAGACTCACAGCCCCCAGAACATGAGAGACAGGAGTAGAGGTGAAACACTTTGGAGGTAGAGAGTTCTGAGTTCAGACAGAAAGGAAGGGATTGTCCTGGGAGAGCCCAGTTTCCACCATGGCCTGACGGCCTTTTCTTTTCTAAGTATTGCAGTTGTTAAAATATTCTAATGGACACTAGTCTCTGCCTTAATAGGCCCGTACCTGAGAACAGGACCTTACCTGGGATGCACCAAGACTGTTTTGAATTCTGCATCATTAAGATAATTAAGCACCCAGACAGAGTTTCAATATTGTTAAGGTTTGGTTCACACTGGCTGGCCCTGGTGGTAGAGTCACTTGGGGACACAGCCTCTCTTTGCAGCAATTTTTGGAGCTCAGAACCTTGACTAGGACGAAATGGGTCTCCTGGGCAAAGGATAGGAAGGGTAAGGGAGAGGGCAGGTTACTGAGCTGCTCTAAGTGCCAGGTGATCTGCAAGAAATCCCAACTGCATTGTCTGATGGAACTTCCATCCTCCCAATAAACATTATCAGGTGTGTGTAGTTGCTCTCGATGAAGACACCGAGTGGTGGAAGGGTGGAGGGATGTGACCGGGGTCAAGCATCTAGGCAGCTGATCCTGAGCACTTTCCTTCAGCTCTCTAAGCCTGAATTTGCCCACTTGAAAAATGAAGATAATCATGATACTTCGATGTAGGGTTGATAAAAGAATTAAGTAAGGTGGGACATAGATAACACTTTTATCACAGTTCTGAGCAGTTACAAAGAAGTTAGTATGAGCTAACATTGGTATTCATTCCCAGATCATCTGTATTCAAAGCCTAAGCTTGGGCATGACTCTGTGCCCAGTTATGTCCCCCTGGGAAATTGATGTGGGACCCACATGGACATGGGGTCTGAAAATCCCTTTTTCTGTCTAGGACATGAACACTTTTGTCCCCATGATGCTGGAAGAGTGCAGCCATGCTGGGTCTGTACCCATGTGTGCACCATGATGCTGTAAGAACTTTCTGTGCCTGTGTGTGTGCAAACCCACATCTGTGGTAATGGTAAAAATTAATATCTGTACAGAACTTTGCTGTTTATAGAAGAGCAGTTTGTATGTATGCTATTCAATGATTTTAGGTCATCAGTTGCTGTTTATCTTATCCTCACTTACTAATATATTTTTGTCTATAAATGTTTACCACATATCTTCTTATGTCAGACTATACTAGAGAGATAAGGGTGAATAAATTCTTGTCTTCATGAAGCTTCCATTTTCATGGCAGTAAATGTATAAAGAGGAAGGAAGTGAGATACTTTATGTATTAAATAAACAACCCCAAACTCTCAGTGCATTAATATAATCCATGTTTATTTCTTATTCACATCCCAGTGAGCTCTGCTCCATGCAATCATTCAGGGACCCAGGATTCTTCTATCTTATGGCACCACCACCCTTTTAAAGACTGGTAGTCCTCCACTGGGTCCCTGACATCTGACTAGCAGACTAGGAGAGAGTAAGACTGGGGAACAGGTGGGAGGCTTTTCCTATATGAGGACCAATATAATTTCTACCTAGGTCCCTTTGGCCAGAACTATTGTATGGCTATATCCAATTACAAGCGATGCTGGTGAATATGGCGGAGTAGGTTTCTCAGGAAAAAGAGGGAACTGGTTTAATTAAAATGCACACACCCTCTCCCACAGTGTACATGCATGCTGTATTGTACATTTGCAGTTGCATGGGTTTCTTTGAAAGGGCTCAGAGAGGCTTCTGTCTGTATGAAAAGGAGGCATCCTTGATGTATGTGTATGTCGTGTGTGATCTCATAGAGTTCAATAGGAGAAATGTGGCCTCCAGGCCTGTCTTTTCCCCATACTCCTTCCCTCCCTTTGCCATCTCTTACTCCTTGGCCTATGCAGTGCTCAGATCTATCCATTGCTCTGGTTATGTGCCTTCTTTTCTTCTCCCTTTCCTGAGTTAAGCTCTTCCACTCTGTGAATCCTCTTCCCCCAACCCTTGAAGTCTTCTCACAACTGGAAACCCAGGTCATTTCTTGTACCTTTGAAAAATTCTTAGCCATTGGTAGCATCCATAGTAATTCTACCACTTAATTTGAATGGCCTCGCCATGTTCAAATAATTTTTATGTGCTGAAATTTCTTGCTCAAGGTTGTCTATTCCACTAGACCACAAGTGCCAAGATGGTGGTCATCAGTTGCTATTTGTCTGCGCGTAGCTGGACACCTGATGACTGCCATAGCTCCAGGTATGCAGTGGGGCATTCGTTTGACATATTCAATGTACAAATGAAAAAGCTGTTGAGCATATTTTATTTAATACTTCCAGCAACTTTAGAAATTAGGTATAATTATCCCCATTATGCATTATTCCCCTTCCCTGGTTTAATAATGTTATCCTCAGTTAAGAAAACTCAGACTCAAGGGATTTAATAACTACTTCCAGATCACAACAGTAATAATTGGGTAGATTTGGATTCATATTCAGGTGTGCTTGCTTCTAAATCCCATGCTGTCTTCCTTCCTTCCTTTCTTTCTGACTGTGCCACATTACATCCCCATTGTTTACTACTAATACCACTATGCATATATTTCTTAGTATTTTTTCAAAGTACTTACACACATGTCATTGCATTAGTGTAGCATGATATTTCAGTGTAGTATGCAGCATAGGTATGAGTTTTTTTCCCCCTACTACACAGATTTGGAAAGAAAATCTACAAAAAGATAGCACTACACTAGGGCTCACCCAACTTTTTCCATGAAGGGCTAGATAGTAAGTATGTTAGGATTTGTGGACCACTCAACTCTGCTACGGGAGCACAAAAGCAGCCATAGGCACTGTGTAATAGTTATGTGTGGCCGTACCGCAATAAAACTTTATTGACAAAAACAAGTGATCGCCATATTTGTCCTATAAACTATAGTTTGTCAACACCTACTCTATAAAGAGCTAAAATGGAAAATACCAAAAACAAAACTCAGGCTTGAGAGCTTACATAACTTGCCCAGAGTTCCACAACTTATCTGTGGCAGAACTGTGCCCCGAATCTGGCTTCTTTCTTCTTGAAATAATGTTCTTTCCACTACACCAACCTCCCTCATTAACCACTATGGTGGAAATAGAAACCGGTCTCGTACTCACAGATCTGCCATTTGTTCCCCCCAACTGCAAAAGCATTAGTCACTGTTTCGTTTTCAGTCCTGACATCTCCCTTCCTTCCAGTTCTACACAAGTGCAAATTCTGCTTTGTTGCGTTTGAAACTCCGCCTTAAGCACAGGATGCTGGTCTCTTACCTAAAGAAATGAATCCAGAAGCAGGACAGGAAACCTCCCTGATTTCAGTTCACTAAAGTGGCAAAGAATACAGATTTGGAGCCAAACCACTGTGGAGGGAATAGCATCTCTGATAGTCTTTAGCTGGGTGAACTTGGGTGCCTTGGTTTCCTCATTAGTAAAATGGGGCAGTATTCTTCCCGGCCTCTAAGGGCCATTGGATGAGGACTGGCAGTTAAAGTGTAAAGCACTTAGAAGAGTGTCTGCCATCTAATAGGTATTTACTGCTGTTGTTAGTTATCATTCTCATCACCATTATTCTTCCTAACATGGAATGTGTGACTTCCCATACCTGATGCTTCCAATGCTACTAATGCAGAGCTGCTTCTTCTTCTTCTTCTAATTCTTCTTCTTCTAATTCTTCTTCTTCTTCTTCTTCTTCTTCTTCTTCTTCTTCTTCTTCTTCTTCTTCTTCATTTTCTTTTAAAATATATATTTTTATTGATTTTCCACAGAGAGGAAGGGAGAGGGATAGAGAGCTAGAAATATCGATGGGAGAGGCACATCGACCAGCTGCCTCCTGCACACCCCCTACCAGGGATGTACCTGCAACCAATGCACATGTCCTTGACCAGAATCAAACCTGGGACCCTTCAGTTCACAGGCAGATGCTCTATCCACTGAGCCAAACCAGTTTCGGCAATGCAGAGCTTCTTATCCTGTTGACATTTAGGGCTGGATAATCCTTTACTGTAGAGGCCGTCATGTGCATTTATGGATGTTCCATAGCATTCCTAGCTCTCCATTCTGGGTTGAGTAGCATCTTCTTCCTCCAGTTGTGACAACCAAAAATATGTGCACACATTGCCAGAGGTCCCCTGGGTGCTGAGGACAAACACTTTCTGAAGTTGAAGACCACTGCTCTAATGTCACTGCCTCTTCCTCATGACTATTTGTCAAGTCCTGACATGTGCCTTCCTCATGAAGAGAGGAAACAATAGATGTTCAGAAAAAGTATTGAAAGCGATTAACCCCTAATGGAGACCCTCTCACTGATAGGACCAATTGAAGGTCATTGGAGCAAACTTTGGGGTGGGGGTGGGGGGGGGGAGTGAGCAGCTTGTGAGAAACATTTCTAATTGAAACCAAACACTTTGGGATTTGTCCCCTGACCCACATCTCTAGGTCCTCATGGGGAGGATATTGTGTGTGACCAAGTCCATCACTTGGGGAAGATGTACTAGGAGAGAGTCACCAAGCTAGACCACTACAGAAAGAGGCAAATCATCCTTTACTCACTCAACAGACTAAGGGCTCCTTTCATAGCACTGGAAGCAATTAGGAATGAGGTAGCATTTCACATTCCAGAAACGTACAATCTAGCAAAAAAGACAGGTAAGTAGACAAACAGGTGAGCAGTCTTAGACTGAGACTCTCGAGCTAAGTAGGGTCTTAGACAAGTCCTTTATTTTTCTGGATCTTGATTTCATCCAACATAAGGGGATTCTACATTGATGTGAAAGTGTGGGGATGCTGAAATTCCCATCCTCTGTTATGATAAAATATCCATAAAATTATCCCCCAAGGACCAAGAAACAGAAGTTAATGATAAGGAATATTTGTGAATTTTCTTTCTCTTTTCCTGAAGGAGTAACAGTTTGGTGAGCTGTAGACTGTGGAAACTTGAGTCATTGCCCAATAATGTCTGTACAACGTCAGGTTCCAGATTCCTTCCTGAATCCTTCTTGCATTTTGCAGCTCTAGTCACTGACATAGGCAGGGTCACCAAGGGGAAATATTTCTCTCTCCCCTCACCTGATGTGGCTGGGTGATGATGGCAAGCCATTAGGATTTGCAAAGTGGATGGTTTTTATTCTCTCCCAGATGTCAGGCCCATCCAGCTGGGCTGGATGGTTTCCCCTCAATTTTGCCCACGTTTCCCAAGGGAGGCAAAATGTCAAACAAGGCTATGGGCTTGGCTTTAATTGAAAGTCATGGAATTAATTGGCTTGTTCTCTGTCAACTGCTGCATCTTCATGATTCTCATTATCATTGATTCTATTAACTAGTTCATGCATTCATTTAGCAACCATTTGGTGGTGTATCAAGTGTGGGGGGGTGGGGGAGGGTGTGAGAGATGGAAAGGATCGAAGGGTCATCTTTGGCAGGGAAGATTATTTCATCACTGACATTGTTTAGAATTGCTAGTGCTTGGTGAGAATACCAAGTAGATCAAGTTTTAGTTGGTCTATTTATACATTTTCATGGCCGCTATACTCCCTCTATCTCTGCCAGATCCCTCCAAATATGTTGACCTGATACATCCTTGCTACCACTCAGAAAGAAACAGTCCACTCTGTGTAAGAAACCTTTTTTACAATCTGGATACAGGTGAATTGCTACAGGGTATCACAGTGGATTAGAAGTAGGTGGCAGAACCAGAGTAACTGGTTTTGCCATTGCCAAGTGTCAACTAAGTTTATTATTCTCTCTGATCCTCTGATCCTCAGTTTTCTCATTTGTAAACTGGGAAACATGAGTAATGCCTACTTTAATTTAATTTAATGTAAATTAAATTAGATAATCTATATTGAGCACTTAATGCAGTGCCTGGCACACACTAATACTTCAGTATATATAACTATGATTTATTCCAACAAATATTTATTGGGCACCTGCTGAGTGACTGATCATGTGCTAGGCACTGGGCAGGGATTAAGAGAATAGGTTCTACCTAAGCCAATGGCAAAAATTGGAGGAGTTGTTTCTGCCCAGGGTGAAAGGATGAGGGAAAATTGCATAGAGAACATTTGAGCTCAATCTTAGAGAAGGGGAAACAAGATTTTCAAGAAGAGAAATGGGTTTGATGTGGTTGAAGCAAAGCTAGGAAGTGAGGCATGATTAGAGACTGGAGAGATGAGCAGAGGCTGGATTATATTAAGCCTTGCTGAAGACCAGGGGCTTTATGTCTTGCAGGTGATGGGAGGTGTTTCAGTCAGACAAGGCTAAAGTTATGCTGCATTAACAAACAGCCCCAAACATTTAGCAGCTTGAAACAACACAGGTTTCTCCCTCACTCATATGCATGTTCATTGTTGTAGAGGCACAGCTTTTGCTCTGTATGCCTTTACTCAGGAACCCATTCTGAGGCTGCAGCCCCTGTGTGAGACATTCTGGACTTTTAGCAAAGGGAAGAAGAAGAAGAGAGAAGATAACACACATGTAATGACTCTTAAGGCTTCTAATCAGGAGTGGTACATATCGCTTTCACTCATAGCTCATTGGTCAGTGCAAGTCACAAGACTGACCCTGCTGTCAGAGGAGCAAATAATTCTTCCATAGGGAAGATCAGCACAGATTTTGAACAACAATAAAATCTACAGCATGATCAGATTTGTATTGCAAGGAACAAATGTGCTAACAGATATGAAAATGCCATACATTGTAAAGCTCCATTCAAATATCAGTAGTTACCGTATTTTTCGGACCATAAGACGCACTTTTTTCCCCCCAGAAGTGGGGGGGGGGGGGAAGTCCCTGCATCTTATGGTCCAAATATAGCCTACACATATACTTTTAAAAAAAAGTTTTTTTTACTTGCCCGGCTCTGTGTGGTCTCTGTGTGCTTGCCCGGCTCTAAAATGGTTCTAAATGCTGCTGTTTCCTTTACAGGGTTGATTACATGTGTTTATGACTGTGATGTTGGGTTTTAATGCACATAAAATATTTTAGGACACTATTTGTTTCAGAATCTTTTTTTCTTCATTTCCCTTCTCTAAAAACTGGTGTGTCTTATGGTCCGGAGCGTCTTATGGTCCGAAAAATACGGTAATGTTAATTTTGGTAAACAGAGATGCACCATATGGGTTCTTCTTCAAAGAAGGACTTGCTGTCCAGCCACAGGGAGTGTGGTCAGCAGGTAGCCTAGAGCTGTCAGCCTTTTCTGGTCCATCACAGCTGTGGAGAGCTACATCATCACATTCTTCCAGTGACTGGCTGAGGCAGGTATGTAAAGGCTGGACCATCTTGGCCAAAGGGGAAACCCTGATGGTTAACTTTGTTCCCGAGCTCCTGGCTGGGTGTCCCAGGCTTTTCTAGAATGATCGCAGTTCAACTTCTCCCTCTGCACAGTCTTGTGCCCTCCCATTCACAGCTGTTGATCCGCAGTAACCATTGTGCACCCTAAATTCCATCTGGAAAACCCAACCTGTGGCACTGTTATCATGGTGATAATTATAACGATGGAATTATTGTAATATACAATGATATTAACAACAGGATTAATGTATTTATTTAATTATACTCCCCATAAAGGGAAATAAGCCAGGTTGCAGAATTAAAACAACAGATTTAGTAATTAAAACAACAGATCATTCCTTTGAGTTTTATCTGATAAAACCACCATTTTGGTCCTTAAGGATTTTGTGTTCCTGGGGTAAACATGCCAGGGTCACACTACCAGGTCCTTCTGGGATCAACCAACAGCTGAAGTTTGGGATACACAGCATCTGAAACTTAGAGATTCTGGGCCAGCAAGGGCCCTTTAAGAGAACCCACTGGCTCTTTTAACTGCTGAGCTCTCTAGGAAAAACCACACTGAAGTCCTTGCTAGTCTGTGGTGTTGTTTTTGCATCGATATCCTATCTGTGGTGCCTCTGTGTATTAGAATCTACTGTAAAAGGACCCATATTTCAAGCCAGAGAGGCCTGGGCTTGAATTCAGGCTCTCCACCAGCTGTTGGAGAGCAGGCAAGTCACTTAAGGGCTCTAAAGCTCCTCTCTAGAGTGTGAATAACAACATTTATCCCATATGGCTACTGTACAATGAGGACTAGATGAACTATTCCATAGGAAAGTCCTTAGGAGTGTGCATGAGAGATAGTAGGGGCTCAGTAACTGTGTACTTCCTCTTCTTTCTCCCCCTTGGGTGAAATATGCAAACACCATATCTGAATAGATAGTTGGTCACCTCACCTGATGACCCTGGAATAATGATTCTTCTTATTGAGAAATGCATACTGTGGAGGAGGGGAAAGGATGTTTGGTCCTTTTTCTCCTGTGCCTGGTTAAAATACGTATTTTGACTAAAGATCTCAGTTGGCCAGGGATGGTTTGAGATGGTTTCTGAGATAGTGTCTGGGCTAAGCAGGAAAGAGAACAGAGATCGATTACTGATGTCTGTCACAGGAACAGAATGAAGTGATGCTGGCACACATGCCATACACATACCCTCCCATTTATGTATTTTATTATACTCCCTGTGGTATAATACATCCACTTGATGTATCCTTCTTTTCCCCTCTAGGAATTTTCAGGCCTGTCTCAGCTCCTGGGAAATTAGGTCCAGCTTTGCCTTGGAAATGTTGTTGACTTTCTGTCTGGTCAAGTGAATAAAAAATATTTGTTGGTGCTGGAATAGGAGGCAGACCATGGAGTCTCTGATAGATGTGGCTGTATGAAGTTCAATGTTACCTCTTTCTTTGGGACTCAGTTCAAATAGATCCCCAACCATGCTGCTTCTCAACTGTCAGCATGTGTGAGTCACCTGGAGAATTAAGTAAAACTCTGATTTCTAGGCTCCACCCCCAGAGATTCTGATTTAGAGGGTGTGGAGTAAAGCCTGAACATTTGCATTTCTGCATACTCAAAGGGATGCTGCTGGCAGACCATGTGTTGAGTGGCTCTGTTCTCGGACTTAGCTTTTCCATGTCTGGGCTGTGAGCCAGCGGCTTCAGCATCATTGGGGAGTCTATCAAAATATGAGGCCCACCCCAGGGCTCCTGAATCAGAATCTGCCTCTGCAATGCCCCAGGGAATTCATATGAGATTTAAGCTTGAGAACACTGGACTAGAATCTCTTCTCTGACTCTCCTTTGCTGGGAGAGGTGTTAGCACTTTCTTCCCATCATCCCTCTCCTATGTTCTGATACCCCTTTATCACACATTATTATAATCAGGATGATCTACCTATTAGATTTTGAGCTTTTGAAAGTGGGCGCCACATTTTCATGGTTATATGTCCATCTCCTAGGACAGTACCTGGAATATAGGAGGCTCTCGGAAAATGAATGTTGAATGAACAAATATGGCAACTCCCCAGACCTTAGAATCCACTGACCACCCCAACCCAAGTCTTATTCAAGTTCTCTTTTGTACAGTCTTTGAGGAGAGATTTTTTCTTAGTGATTCAGGGTTATGGGTGCCTTACAAGGGGATTATTTGAACCACTTAGCAGGACAAGGGATTTCCAGACACATACCAGATCTTATTTACATGCAAACAGTTGCTGCCCAAATTATGAATCATTTTCCTCTATTTATGTGAGCAAGTCATGAAGATTCTCTATTTGGCAACATCTTTTTGCTGGATTCATGGCTCACAAGATGGCCAGAGAATCTAATCTCCTATTTGAAGTTTTTAATTTCCATGATACCACCTTTGCTTTTGTCTTCATGGGTGTGCTGGACGTGGCACATTTGTTAGGGTATCCCATGGCATTGTGGGACGGAGGGGAGGAAGATGTAACTAATGGGACTTCTGTCTTTAAATGTGGAGGACTGAATTGGGAATGAGAGGATGAGGGTTGTCATCATGACAGTGGCACCTCCTTCCTCTGTAACCTCAGAAACCTCACTGCTCTCCTGAGTCTGTTTTCTCAGGACAGATTTGGATTTTATTAGTAGTTTTTCCTCCTCCTCCTCCTCCTCCTCCTCTTCCTCCTCCTCCTCTTTCTCCTCCTCCTTTTCCTCTTCTACTTCCTCCTCCTTCTCCTTCTTGTTTCTTTTCTTTAACCCTCCTCCTTTCATCACTCCTTTCATCCTTTCCCTCAATCCCTCTTATCCATCCTCCCTTGCTCCCTCCCTTCCTCCCTTCCTTCCTTCCTTCCTTCCTTCCTTCCTTCCTTCCTTCCTTCCTTCCTTCCTTCCTTCCTTCCCTTATTTATTTTCTTTCTAGGTTCTTCTTTTTCTCTTTCTCCTTTCTTTGTTGTGTCTCTTCTTTCCATCTCTCTCCTCTCTTTCTTTCCCTTCTTCTCCCCCCTTCACCCCTCCTTCCTTCTCTTTATTTTATTTCTCCTTCCTTCCATCCCTACCTTTGTTTTTGTTTTTCAGCAGAACCATTTCTTCAAGAATTTCCTGTGGGGTGCCAGCACCCACTCCAGTTACAAATGGAGCTGCCCAGTTAATGTGCCCGCTATGTGGTCTGCGGCACCAATCTTCCCCACATTCCTGTTTGCGAAACAGCTCTACAGAACCCCAGATTTCAGTGAAATGCAGTTTACAAACCACTGGGTTTGATGATCTCTGATGGGTATTTTATTCCTAACAATATGATAAACATATGAGTAACAGACAAGTCAGGTTAGAATCTCACAGCAAGGCAACTTTAAAACTGTCCCCCTGGAACCTCAGAAGGAGCAGCCCTTGCTTCTCAGAGTCACTCACACTGTTTCTGACTCAGGTGAGGTTCTTGATTATCTATATCCCTGTGCCTTTGTAGAGGTACTACCCATCTCACTTGGCTTCCTAGCTTGGCTCTGGCTCTCTGCTTTGGCTCTTGGTCAATAATTAATCATTTATAAATAGATAATGGTCCCTTCTGGGGGTAGCCAAACAGCTGCTCATGTGTCCATTCACTAAATCCACTCAACAAAGATTTATTACAGCGAGTTCCACATTCCAGGCACTGTACTAGTCCCTGGGGACACAGTGATAAATTAGACACTATGCTGCCCTCAGTGATTTTGTAGTTAGGCTAACATGTGAACACATCAGTACCAATCACTGTGATAAATACAATGATAGACAGCTGCATATGGCAGTGAAAGGAGGGTGTGAATTCTGTAGGGAGGCTTGGGGGAGTGGTGTCAAAGATGGTTTCCTAAGAAAGGTGATATTTCAGCTAGATTTTAAAGGAAACATCCTAATATGAGACTAGGGAGGAGGTAAGGCATTTCTCAATGATTGAGGGTTATGGGTGCCTTCAGCCTTCTAGTCTCCATGGGACTAGAAGGACTAAGACTCAGAGTTGTGAAACCACAGAGCATTCTAAAACAACTGTTGGCTTTTAGAATTATTCAGAAATACTGTTTAAAGGAGGATGGGGAGTGGTGAAGAATGAAATTAGAGAAGCAAGCTCAGTATGAAGGTCCTGGTATATTAAGCCAAGCAGCTTTTTGTTGTAGATGGCAAGGCAACAATGAAACCCTTTTGCAAACTTCTTTTCCCTTAAAAGTAATGGTGGAAAATTTAGAAGACAACCAAAAATTAAAGTAGGAAAAAACCTCCACCTTATCTCCACTCACCCTCCAAACAGCTATTGTCATTCTTGGTTATTTTCTTCCAGTGCTTTTTCTATGTGGTTTTGCATTGTGAGGTAATACCGATGGAGAGTTTTAAACAAGAGTCACACTCAAACTTGCCTATTAGAGCAGCAATCACTGTGGGCTGAATGATAACCTGAACTCTACACTGAATCTCAAAGAATTAGAAATGTTTAATAGTCTTGTTTTTTAATGTTTTTAGAATAGTTTAGATTTATAGAAAGTTGCAAATATAGTCTAGAGAGCTCCTGTGTATCGTCACCCTAGTTTCCCACTTAACCGGCTTTTAGTTAATTGAGGTTTATTGCCATTACTTGTTAGTTAAATTAGAAAATAGGCAAGACATGGGCTTTGTCTAAAAACATAATGACTGGGTGAAGCCTCCCATATCCAGTGCAGCTATAATGCTGGACATTGAGAGTTCACATAGATAATCCTGAAGGGCACATTGGTGGATCTTCCACACCGAAGCAGGAGATTATCTCCGATGATAGTGAGGTTCTTCACCTCATAAGCTAAAATGAACATAGAGTTTGCTAGTCTACCTGCAATAAAGTCACAGTGTCCCCATTTTAAGAACATCTCTGAAGCTCATCCTTGAACTCACAGCCAGTTGGGTTCAACCCACAGCGCTATTGGGGTTGACTCTAGGTCTTTCTTGTTTGGGTGCTGCCTGGGTGAAGTGGGAACCCAGAAATCATTACATTGTAATAAAAACAGGTGTCTAGCATTCCCAGGCTGAAGTATACTAGTAAACCATAATGAAAATGTATCTCTTACCACCAAAGAACAGAGTCAGCCATCAAGCAGATGATGCTGAGGCAGACAAGTGAGGTCTTCCTCAAGGGCCAACCACATGGGAAGCTAAATTACAATCAAAGGATTCCTGAGGCATGACCACCAGGGATGGCAGAGCCCACTTGTTAGATCTACAGAACCAATTGCACTCCTCTCTTCCCAGATCCACATCCAATGGGTGTATACATCTGTACACAGAACTATACACATCTCTTCCCATATCTAATATTCATGCTGGTTGCTTGCCATAGGCTGTGATGGGAATATCTACAGCATGACAACTGGCAAAGGTTACAAACTAGAGCTTTTCTCTCCCCCAGAAATCTGGTTGTTAAACACTTACCAGCATACCAGTTGTCCTGTGACATCTGCCAAGTTGGTAAGACAGTGTATACATGTCATGGACAGTCTTGGGAGGGCAGCATGACCAATGTCTCCTTTTATTGTCCTTGTGTGTGTGGCTGGGTAAGAGCCCTTCTGATGGATGGATCAACTGTTACATCCTAGTCTGGGTGATTTTTTATATTCAGTACTTTTAAGCTGATGCTACTTATCTTCACTTGGCTATCCATCTTACATTCTGTGGATAACCCGGTTTCTAAGTTCCAAACTCTTTGGAGCCACCTCACTCTTGGCACTGTGTACACTACTGGAGAGGGAGTGGTAGGACGAAAGAGTGAGGAGAGGGCCATTGCCATTTTTAGTGATTGTTCTCATCTATGATGCAATGTCTTTCCTAAAACAATAGCAATGGATTTAAAGGAAACTTCAATTTCATGCCCAAACTGGCCTTCTGCTGATCGTGGGCCCTAGTTTGGACAAATGGAAAGCAGCAGAAGCCACCACTAAGTGGATTTCGCTCTTCTTAATGAGGGCTATGGTACCAATAAAATTAAGTTTCTTTCATTAGTGAAAATGAGGCTCCTTCATCAACTTGCACATTATACAAAGAAAGAAGGGGGGGGGGATAAGGCAGCAAAAGAGGGAAGCAGCTGAGGCAAGGTAAATAATTATTTCTAATTTATTGATCTCTGCAAGAAGATAGAGCTTTTGGCAGAACAAGCAGCATCTTTCTTAATTAGTGTCATGAATTTTCGGCAGTTATTGACAGTGAGGTTCCTTTAGCCCTGTTGTTTCTTTCCCACCAGCCTTTCCTTTGTGCTCCTCACCGTCTCCTTTGGGGCTCCATCAGAGGGATGAGAGGGAAAGAAGATGCTCTGCCTCCCCCAGGGAGGCTCAGGAGTGCCTGGATTGCAGCCCAGTTCAGGGTTAAAGCCAACCTCAGGCTTAGATCCCAGTTGTGTCACTTAGCAGTTATGTGGCCCTGGGCAATTTGCTAACTTCACTGCGTCTTAGAACAGGAGGTTTGCTCATCTGTAAACTGGAATAATCAGACCTGCTCATGATTTCGTTGAGAGAATTAGAGATGTGGTATGGACCGAATTGCACTGTTCATGTGGAAAGTGGCAGTTGTTAATAATAGCAATGATTGGACAGATTAATTTCTGCAACTGCTGACAGGTACAGTATTCATTATCCTAAGAAATACTTCCCGAGCATCTGTGTGTCAGAAACTGTTCTAGATACTGAAGTTATATTGGTGAACAAAACCGACAAAAGATGTCCATGACCTTGTGAAGCTTGTATCTTAGTACATTATTACAAATTCTTTATTTGACTAAAGAAGATGCTGGATGCCTGAGCTAATGGACAAAGCTCTTGACTGAAGCCATATTCCTGCATTCAGAAAACAAAAGGGGCCAGATCTAAGCCAACTGGGAGGAAGTTGGGTGCAACTTTTTTTTTTTTTTAATAATATATTTTATTGAGTTTTTACAGAGAGGAAGAGAGAGAGACAGAAAACTAGAAACATCGATGAGAGAGAGTCATTGATCAGCTGCCTCTTGCACACCCTCCACTGGGTATGTGCCCGCAACCGCGGTACATGCCCTTGACTGGAATCAAACCCGGGACCTTTCAGTCCGCAGGCCGATGCTCTATCCACTGAGCCAAACCAGTTTTGGTGACGCAACTTTTTTTTTAAGAGTAGATTTTTAAAAAAAATATGTCTTTATTGATTTTAGAGAGAGGAAGGGAGAGGTGTAGAAAGACAGAAACATCAATGGCATGCCTCTTGCATGCCTCCCAGTGGGGATTGAACCTGCAACCTGGGCATGTGCCCTGACAGAGAATTAAACCAGTGACTTCTTGGTTCATGGATCAATGCTCAACCACTGAGCCACACCGGGCCAGACAAGGGTGCAACTTCTTAAAGCTAACATTTATTGAGCCCTTACATTAAGGCAACATCTCATTAACCTTTTGAGGCAGGCTTGCTGCACAAAGCAATTGAGACACAGAGACTTTAGGAAATTGGCCCGAGACCACACATCTGAAGGTTGTCAGAGTCAGGTTTGAAACCCAGCTGGACCTAGTCCTGAGCTCATGCCCTGAGACACTGACTTGATGGATGGGATCTTTCCTTCAAACTCTCTTTCTCTCTAGTCGCAGGCACAGGTTCTGGGACTTGGTTTCTGGACAAAAGTCTGATTTCAGTTAATCTTAATATATAAGCTTTCCAAGGGCAGGGAACATGCCTTTTTGGCTGGTGACTGTATTCTAGAAGCTAATTAAGTTTCTGAAACTTATTAATTTCCCCAAAAATATTTTGAATAAATGAGTGACTCATTCAATGAATGGTTTTGGTAGGATGTACCCTTTCTGGTCTTTGTTGGTCTTTCTGTAGAAGAGAAGACAGATGAATTATATTTACTCAGCGCAAGGATAATGGCACGTTTCTCTGTGTGATAACGTTGCCTTTAATGAACAGCCAGCAGATTGGTGAACTTAGAAGGTCTGATGACATAGAAGAATGGCAGAACATAAGAAACTAGTAGGAGCAGGCCGTGCAGGATCTTGGATGGCATGCTAAAGTGACTGGACTCTAAGGGCATAAGGAGCCAATGAAAAATCGTTAAATGTATAAATATGGGGCTGGAGTGGTTAAGCGATAAGACAAAGATTCTAGAACCAGGAATAGGAAGGCTTTGCCTCAGCTCAGACCACAGTATAGTGACAGAGCAGAAAACAGATCCCCTGAAGCTGGAAGTTTTCTTCTAAGCCACACTGTGTTTTCTTAATTCTTAAGGGAAATTGTGAAGTAAGCTTTAATTCTAGGCTATTTCTGCTCAGGACAGGCTTTTTTTGTTTTGTTTGGATCGCCACCATCAGGAGGGGAAATCTGCCTGTAGACTAGGGTTTGAGACTCACCTATGTACCAGTAAATGCTAACTGCTTCAATACCTCATGCCTGGCCAAAAGGGTAATTAGGGGCTGGGATCCCAGAGGGGCAAAGGAGGGCAGTGGGTCAGCATTCTGGAGAACAACTGCCTACTTACTCTGGGAATATGTGGAGGATCTAGATATTTTACATATTGGGGAGGGTGCTTAGGACTCTGTGACTATCTTTCCTGATGTATCAGCCATGGTGTGCACGTGTACGCGCGTGCACACACACACTCACAAATACACATACACAAATAGGCACAAACCCCTTCCAACACATATAATTCAACAGTGTGCATGTGGGGGTAGGGCTAGAATTATGAGGCTGAACTCATAATTCTAGCCCTACCCCCACATGCATACTGTTGAATTATATGTCCCACATAGCCCCATACTATCTGAATACACCCAAACACACGTTACCCACACTCAATGAAATACATCCTCCACACTCACATAAGCAAAAGCAGATACAATGGCTTAAGTTCACACACCCTTATATGTACCTGCAAACACACCAGCATTGCACCTGCCATGCACAGTTTCAACAACACCCCATACAACTCACACTCTCAGTTCAGAAATACACCACACTCTGTGTCAAAACCTTCCCACCCACAAAGTACACACTCCTCATGCTCACCTACCCACCCAAGTCACACTGACACTCATTCTTCTACACCTCACCACAGCCCATATTCTATATTTATATAGCTACTTATAACCATATATTTCTCTACCTCTCTATATTTATCCACACACACACATACACATTCTTATCACAGGCATGCACACACACACACACACACACACACACAAACATGCCATAATGACTCCACATATATATGCCATATTTATTTCCTAGGGAATCATAATTCAACAGTGAAAAACTTGCCTGGGGCTAAACACAATCCTCACCTAGAATCGCTTTATTATTTAAAGCCTTAAAATTTTATAGGGAAATAAAATTCTATTTGCCTATTTTTAGCTCCCCTGAGGTTAAATATGGCCTTATTCCATGCTCAAGCAGCTCCTGGGATTATGTAACTCCAACAGCTCTGACTTCTGACGTCAGCGCCTGCTCTACCCTGGGTGCCAGGAGTGCAAGGCTCTTTCATGCACCAGCGGCAGCAGCAGGTGTGTTCCAGGCAGAGGATATTAATGCTCTGGTTAAAGGATCGAATATTTGGGGGGAAGTAATGCCCTCAGCCGGTTTGCTGAGCTTCCTGGATCACAGTAAGCCCTGATCAGTGATGACAGAGGCCCAGACCAACAAAGGAAGAATGGTCTATTCTTGACATATCCCCTACTTTCCCCCAAGCTTCCTTAGTGTGAGACAGATGTCCGAGGAAAAGAGAGGTGACTTCAGCTGACCAGGCTCAATTCTGGGCCTCATTGTTGAAGGGCAGCTGGGAAGAGAAACTGTGGTTTATTGCCTTGTGCATGCTCACAGAGAGTTTTCAGAACCCACCTCCTGCACTGTAGCACCAGGTTGGGTTAGTGCAGCATAATGGTTAAACCCGTGGTGCCTGGAGCCAGGTAACCTTGAGTCAAATTCCAGCTCCTTTATCTCTCAGGTCCTTGACCATGGACAAGTTATTTTACTTCTCTGAAATCCACTTTGCCCAACTCTAAAATGGGGATTGTTGTGATATTCAAAAGGGATAATTATGAAAAGAGCTGAGTACATTGCCCAACACAGGAAGCAATAGCCATCACCATTTTCACTACTTAAGAATCCAAGCCTATTTTCTGTGTGTGTGTCAACTTTGGCCACACTGAATTCTCAGGAGTCCCTGCTCTTTTTTTTATTTTTCCTTTGAAGTCAACACCTTACTCTTCATCCATCTTGACCTTTCAGTAGTTCCCCAAATATACTACATTTTCTCACAGCTCTGTTTCTCTTCCCATGTTGTCTCATCGCCATATGCTGCCATCCTCTCTCTTGCTGGTTTGGCAAACTTTTACTCACCCTTCAGAAGTGGGTTCAAATGTTATTTGTCCTGTCTGGCCTTCCAGGGAGGAAGTTTTTTTTTTTTGTTTTGTTTTGTTTTTTTCTGCTCTCCCACGGTAACTTTTGTCCTCCCCACCCCCACCCTAGTCTTCCCCTTGTGACAGTCTTGGTCCTCTTTGGCAGCAGCAAGGGCAGGGAGAGTAGCTAAGAAGGAAGGTTCATCACAATATTCAAGATAATTAGATCAATCTACTCAAAGCCTTATTACTGAATGTATGTTCTGGGGAGTCATCCTCATCACCACAGAGCTTGTTAGAGATGCAGAATTTCAATCCTACCCCAGGCCTACTGAATCAGAATACAAATTTTAATAAGGAGGTGGTTCATTTGCATAATGACCTTTGAGAAGCACTCTCTAGGGCTCCCCCATGCAGTGAAGGTGATGAGCAGAGCAGGTGAAGTCATGGGCATCCATGAACACTTAGTTTATTTAGTCTGGTTTCAACCATGATCATGGAAGAAACCACAAGAAGATATCATATGTGTATGCAAGATGCAATCAAGTATACAATCCTGGTCTATCCCTTTTATTGAATCCCTAAATCTTTCTCCATGTTATATTTATTATTGTCCTCATCTTTAAAAATTTTTTAAGTTTATTGGGATAACATTGGTTAATAAAATTATATAAGTTTCAGGTGAACAATTCTATAATATATAATTTGTAAATTGTATTGTGTATTTACTACTCCAAATCAAGTCTCCTTCTATCTGCTCTCCCAAACTCTATCTCAATATTTCCAAGGTAGAACCAGCAGTCTATGGTTTATCCTGCTCCTAAATATTAATAATTTTCCTTGCACATGGATTTTCTTTTTAACTTATCATTAACGTTAGGAGAAAGTTCCACAAATGGGATAACTAAGAATGGCACCCACCTTCTTTGAGTTTTAATGGTCTGAATCTTCTCTGTATTTAGCTGAACAACAGACTTCAGTTTCTCCTATGGTCACAAGAATATGAAGACATTGTAGCTATCTCCTCTTTCTATATCTTATCCACCAAGACATGCTCCCTCAAATCTCTTCAATTAGTTACCTTCCTCTTTTGTTTTTTACAAAGAATATTCCAAATTTACATGGCTACATAATTAAATCTTTGCAAACTCTTGAATTAATTATGTTGTATGCTTATTAATTAGCAAATACACATCTCTCATTAAAAAAAAAAAAGATTTCCCTGTTGATCATTCTGTACATCAGCACATGCCTTCTTTATAGCCTTTATCTCTAGACTCTAATCTCCATGAAAACAGCACTGTGGAGTAGCTGGCAGCTCATAATTATGCTCAGGAAAATTTTCTTAGATGAATGAATAAATAGGACTTGTGAATGCAGGGAGTCAGACTTCTTCATCTCCATAGTACCAAGGTTCCTGGCACAAAGTAGGTATTAAAGTTTCTCTTAAGCAAGTGAATGGACAGAAGCAGCAGTCAGTTCCTCAGCCTTTGTCTAAAGGGATCAGCATGGCACTCTAGATGAAATTATGTGAGAAGAAGACCAGAAACCTTTTTCTGTAAGGAAACAGCAGAAACCTTATTCCATGCATATTATTATACTGCTTTTTCATTTAGTGTAAACAAAAGGGGCTAGTTCCAACAGTGGAACTGTGAAAACACTCAGAGATTTATATAGTAAGTCTACCACTCCCTGGAAGTAAATTTATCTGGTCCAGCTTTTTATTTTACACTAACTCTCCCGCATCCCCTTTCTCTAGAATAAGTATGTGTCCTCCATACGAGTTAGGAGAGGTTGTCTGTGTGTCTGCTTTATCGTTAGGCTCTGTGGGTTTCTCTACTTATCTCTCCATGTCTGTCTTTGACTCTGAATCTCTCAGGACTTGTGGGTTGCATTCAACAGAAACCACTTACTAGTATAAATGACTTAAACAAAAGATCTATTAAGAAAAAAGTGGATAGCTCACAGAATTGGAGGAAACACTGGAGAACCTCACTTTAGGGAAATTTCAGAGAACTGGAAATAATGGTGTCTTTTCAGTACACTCTGTCATTAACATGATTAAACTTCAACCATTTTCCACCATTGGGTCACTCAACCCAAGATTCAAATTTCAGTGTCTTATTAGCATACTTTGGGTCACATGTTTAGTCTTTTAATCAGGCAAGAATAGAACAGAAGTTTGATGGATTGGTCCACACCGCATCAGAAGTAAAATAGATAACAAGGTTGGCAGAATAATGGTCCCCGAAAGATGTCCACATTCTAATTCCAGAAACTGTGAATATGATATGGAATGTGGCAAGGGGTATTTAAGGTTGCTAATCAGTGGACTTTAAGATACAGAGATTATCATGGGTTAATCAGAGGGGTTCTTTAAATGTGGACAAGGTAGGCAGACAAGTGTCAGAGTGGTGCAGTATGAGAAAAACTCAGCTAGCCAATGCTGACTTTAAAGATGGAAAACTATGAACCAAAAATGAGAGAAATCTCTAGAGACTGAAAAAAGTAAGAAAATTATTCTCCCGTATAGTCTGCAGAAAGTTTGAAACTCTGCTGACACCTTGATTTTAGCCCCATAAAACCCATTTTGGACGTTAACTTCAAAATAATAAATTTGTGTTGTTTTAAGGCACCAAATCTGTGGTAGGAAATGAGTATGGATATCAATCAGGGGAAACAGCACATGTCAAAAACAGGGTCCGCTCTTAAATGTTTGTTTGCTTTGAACAGCAAGTGTGGTGGCTGCAGTCTACTCAGGGATGGAGAATCAGAGTTTTGTTTTAAGAGGAGGTGCTTGTTGAATGTTGGTTCATACATTGATATAGCCAATGGAACTTTATTTCTCTTGGTTCTCCCCAGTGTGGTATCTCATGAATGGTAGAGGTATTTGGTGCCCATCATTCTAGAATAGTGGTTCTCAACCTTTCTAATGCCATGACCCTTTAATACAGTTCCTCATGTTGTGGTGACCCCCAACCATAAAATTATTTTCGTTGCTACTTCATAGCTGTAATTTTGCTACTGCTATGAATCATAATGCAAATATCTGTGTTTTCCGATGGTCTTAGGTGACCCTGCTAGTAGTTCTCAACCTGTGGGCCACAACCCACAGAACCTAAGACCATCGGAAAACACAGATATTTACATTACGATTCATTAACAGTAGCAAAATTACAGTTATGAAGTAGCAACAAAAATAACTTTATGGTTGAGGGTCACCACAACATGAGGAACTGTATTAAAGGGTTGCGGCATAAGAAAGGTTGAGAACCACTGTTCTAGAACCTTTTGGTAGAACTCCAATGTATGACTCACCACAGGGGAGGGGAGGAGAGGGGCACCTCAGGCCCTGCTTCCCACCAGGTCTTTAGATAAGGCGGAAACATGCCCCAGAGTACATATTCCACCTATCACAAGCTCCAGCAAGCAGGGATAGCTAGCCCTCTGAGGGGCCAAACCTCATGTTCCAGGATGTCTGCCAGTCTTCTCTGGAGCCTGAGAAAATATTGTACTTGAAGATCTTCATTTTGATTACACTTCTGCTCCGGGGCGTGTGGTACTTTTTTTCTGCAATGTTTGGGAACGAAGCATCTCTGGGCATTGGTCTATGCCCATCAGAAATCAGTGTTGTGATATAATTACACTTGTGAAGCAGATGGATCATCAATGAGCACGTGGCTGAAGCTCCTGTTGCAAATAGAGGCAACAGATCTCAGGGCTGGGCTGGGGGTAGGGGTGGAAAGCTTCTCTCTGTTCCCAGAGAAGAACCATCTACTGTGTGTCTTTGGTGGTTTTGTAAGGAGGATGGCAGGGAGATACATACAGGAGCTTTGGGGAGGGAATTCATATGAATTAAACACCTACTATGTGTTGCATTCTTTCCACGCCAATCTCATTGAACATTTACAATGGAGCTAAGAAGTAGTCTTTCATTATCCCTGTTTTGTGAGTGAGGAAACTGCAGTTCAAGGAAGCTAAGTTAGGAGCCTATAGCCACCCAGATGATGTGGTGGTCATTAGAGTTGCCCATCAAATCTTTCTAGTTCCCCTTGCATGCACATGAGAATTTCTCTGGTCTTTATCTTCTCCAAAGTACAATTTCTTTTTTTAAAAATTATTTTATTGATATTTTACAGAGAGGAGGAAGGGAGAGAGATAGAGAGCTAGAAACGTCGATGGGAGAGAAACATCGACCAGCTGCCTCTTGCACACCCCCTACCAGGGATGTGCCCGCAACCAATGTACATGTCCTTGACCGGAATCAAATCTGGGACCTTTCAGTTTGCAGACTGATGCTCTACCACTGAGCCAAACTGGTTTTGGCCAAAGTACAATTTCTCTTCCCTGACTTTCAAATGTGGATAGAAGCAATGACATATGAGCAGAAATGAAGATATCTTCTGGGTGGAAGATGTAAGAGCCAATCGCCATGTGCTGTCTACCATGGTGATGGGCCATGTTCCAGATAGAGGCTGCTCTGCCAGCTGGATCTTGGCTGTGAGGAAACCATGCAGCAGGGCCTAGTCAAGGAGTGAGGGACATGAATCATTAATGACAAATAAAACTTTATTTTAAGCCACTGAGATTTTCAAGGCAATTTAGTATAGAACCCTGCTTAACGCATCTGCTAAGGCAAAGGTCCGGAATTTGACCACTTGTTTGTGTGGCTTTGACTCCTCATGGCACCAAAGCTGTCATGGCTTCTTATTCATGATCTGTGCAGAGTTAGAACATCAGGGATTTTGCCCATGATCCTTGATTCACCTGGGTCTGTGAAGGCAGGCAGGGTTACATGGCTCTTACACTGCTTTTGTAAGGTTGTTTCAGTCTCTCCAGGAAGAGTTCAAAGATGGGGTTTGCTCCCTCTCATATTCCTCATGGCCACGGGGCTGCTCACATCACAGATGCTGAAGCAAGACTTCTGGAAGGAGTGACAAGAACATATTGAAATGGTTAAGAAGACAATGAAACAATGAAAAGGATGGATTGGGATAGAATGACATTAACTGGGACCCAGTGACTTAAAATGGGGGAGCTTGAGTTGCAATGGAATGAGATGAAATGGAAGTTGGTTAGGACGGAATGGACTGAACTGGAACAGAATGGGATGAGTTGGAATTTGAAGAGATGGGACGGCTGAGTTTGGAGTAGAATGTGTAGAATGATGTGTAGTGACATATTCAGGTAGGATGAAATGGAGAGAATTGGGTAAAACAGAATTATTTATTGGATTAAAGGAATATATTGGGTTGGACAGGATAGATTGGATTGGGTTATCCCCAGCCCCTACTACAGGGGGTATATAGTCAACATACTGTTGAGAAAATGCCTTTGTTAAAAGATGCTCCTCTCTGAGGAAAATTATTTCCTTCTCCTCATTAGATCCAGCAGATTCTTTCAGGGAAGCATCTGGTCTTTAATACTAGGCACATGCATTAGTATTAAAGTGGGATGGAGGATGAACCCAGGTGGGGTACCCAGACCACAACCTTTGAACCAACTAGCAATGACCAGGCATGGCAGAAATATTGCTGGGTCAGGGGACCTTTGGCCAGGTCCATTTGGGAGAAGTGCATCTTACTATTCCATCAGCTTCTCTGCCTCTTCCCCACTTCTCTCCCTCGTCCCTGTTTTGTGATTAATCTAAAGAAGGGGTGGGGAACACGCAATCATTTGGTCTGGCCTGCCAAGGCATCAGGGGTGAGCTAATTAAATGTTTGCCCAAATAAAGCTGCTTTCTAAGTTGGTAATCTTACCTGGCCCACGACTGATGTTATAAATATCTTAATGGCCCTTGGCAGGAAAAAGGTCCCCATCCCGTGCTCTATAGCGACAGAGCCTTTCTCTGCCTTTTCCTTCCCTCTCCCAGAATGAGGGAACGCGCTTGGAAACTGTTGCCGAGGGAGCAATCTTGTTTTTGAAAGAGAAACTATAAAAAAAGGTGTTTGTGGGGTTGCCAGAGTGGAGTGAGCCTTATTTAAGTGAGTGGAGTGGTGGGAATGTGTTTACACAGCACGAAAACGCAGACTGGGTGTCTGCTGTTCTTTAAGTAGATGGTATTTTGAAAGGCCTTCATGATCTATCTTTTAATTCATTGTTACTCCTTCCAGCCCCAGAAAGGGTGCCTTCCTGGTGTTATTCATGTCGCTTAGGTTAAACAGCAGAAAATTGACAGCCAGTCTGAGGCTGTGCTTACCTAACAGCAATCTGTGTGTGCAGCTCAGCCAGTGCCATGCACATGTGCATAACCAGGTACTTCCATAACCGCTGGGGGATTAAATGCGGGGATATTTGCAATGTGCGCAGGACAGAGCTTGGCACGTAGTAAGTGCAAATGTGTGTTAACCCATCATTTGCTGCATGCACACATGCGTATGCACCTGATCCTGCAAATGTTCATTGGTACATCCAATATAAAATTAAATCCTTGCACCACTATACCCAAAAGCTGAGCCCACCTGTGGGATTCTGTGTATACACAACCTCCTTACACATATCTCTAATGATGTGTATAAACAACCAGATGTAGCCTTATATGTGCCCATGACTCCACACTGTGTGCATCATCAAAGTGTGAAGGCACAAAAGAAGGAGCTGAACACTTGCGGAGTGCTTTTTGTAATACAACAGGTTTGCAGAAACCATTTATAAAAATATCCTTTGGAAAATTGGCTGAAGGCTTTTCAAGCATGCATCAGAGGATCCTCATTTAGAGCCTTATTTCTATTTTTTACTCTTACTTGGTTCCAAATTGCTCTTTCCTCACCATCTCTTTGCTACCATTTGAGTCCTCATCTTATTCGTTCCTACATTCCTTCGTTCATTCATTCATTCATTCATTCATTCCCCTAACGTGTTTTCTATGCCTGTTGCAGGGTAAATATGGTGCTTGGTGCTGAGCTACAAGGCAGATATGTGTCTTCCTTCTTAGAACTGCTAATCTATCTTGGCATCAACTGAATTGTTTACTAATGTGTGTGAAGCAGTTTACAGTCGGGAAGCTCTAGTGCATCCTTTGTCATACTTGGTTAGCACAGCACCGAAGACCTTTGATTTTGGAACTAGAATACTTGGGCTCATGTCTTAGCTGTACCAATTACTTGCTGTAGTTGGACAATTTCACCTTCCTCTGCCCCACTTTCTAATCACAAAACAGCGATCACAGAAGTATTCAAAGTGTTGCTGAGGAGTGAAAGAATTCATATACAAGAACCCCGTTTTAAGGTGGGTGGCACAAACCGAGTGAGTGCTACAGGTTGTTCTAAAATTACTACTGCCCATTGTAACTGTCAGAAATACCTGTACAGTTAGTGGTGTTTTCCCAATTTTGCACATATGGAAACAGAACTAGAGCATCTTAATGTTGCCCCTGGATGACTGTCCCTGACTCTTAGCTGTCCTCCTGCTTGCTCCCAGGAGGGAGACCATCACCCCCTTCATCCCAGATAATCATTCCTTCTCTGAGTTTCCCAGGAATTGGTGGTGACTGCAGATTTGAATCTTGCTCTGAGAAGAGAGCATCAGAAACAGTTGCTTAAGGTCCAGGGAGCCCCACCTCTCCATTTGTCTGCTCTCAGCACACCCCTGCTTCTGATCATCTCCAGGATCTCATTCCCTCATGAGCTCCTCGGTTAGTTTGAAACAAGAGTTTTATGTTGGGAAGTGGTGGGATAGAAGGTGAATTGTGGCACATTAGAGGAACCAGGGGCTTGGAGCTCAAACCTGGGTTCCAGTCACTTCTGTGCATCTGTAAAATAGGATCAGAGCTTTTTTCAAAATTGCTCCTCATGGCAGTGTAGAAATAGTGAAGAAAGCATGGGTTTTGCCTTCAGACTGACCAGCATCCAGTCCCAACTCTGTGCCACATCATTGGGACTTGCTTGTCTTATCTAAGGCTGAATCAGCTGGACTTATTAGTTGCAAGCAAAAGGCCAACTCTGAATGATCCCAGCAGAAAATGAATTTACTGAAGAGATAAAAGGGAGCTCCAGTGTGTCTGAAAACTAGCTTGGAAAACAAGCAGAGACAAAGAGACACAGTAGCCAAAACCACCACCGAAACCATACTGTCCTACAAGGACTCTGCTAATGCCCTCCATGGGACACTGGATGCTGCTACAGTATTTCTTCCCCTAAGATGACTTCCTCACCATCTCTGTTTCTTGGGCCATCAGTTTCCAATTCAAATATTATGGCTGACACATCTGATTGGCCAAACCTGGGTCACATGATCTTGCCTGAGCAGTAGGGGAGACTGGGAAAGCAAGTGTTGGGTGTTTTTTTGTTTGTTTGTTTGTTTTTTCAATTCTGGAGTAGGTCTCATCTCTCTCCAAGACTCAAAAGATGTGAAGCTCCCCAGACACAGAAAGAGATGCTTAAGAAGATTGCAACAAGAACAAAACAAGTGTAACTAAACTACATTGCCAACTACAATATTGATTCCTCCTCTATAAAATGGGGAAAAGACCCATATTTAAGAATTATTGTGAAGGGTCCATGAGTTGGAGTTGAGCCTCATGACATGCTTAGGCATAGAATATAGCAACTCTGTGCTCTAAACAAAAGTTTATTTCCTAAACCAGTTTCTTAGAAGCTGCTTTAGGACCTGAATTTCAGGGGTGGTTCCCAGAAAGCTGCCTTCAGACTGACCAGCTGTGGAAGTGGTAGAGGCTGCCTTGGTCTATGTTTCCAGATCCCCAATGGCTCATGGGAGTTCCTGATAATGACTATCGATGTTTGAGATATGAGGGAAGCAAGCCTCATACTGTCCAGTGAGAAGTCACTCAAGATGGACAATGGTCTTGTTCCCTTGCCTAGAACGAGTGACATTTCATTTAGGAGACTAACCAAAAAGATATAAATGGCTCTTGGTTCACTAATCAAAGCATATTCTTCTCTCTTGATAATCATTTGCTACAATTCTATGCCACCAAAACCTTTCTTGCATTAGATACGTAAAAATGGCCCCTCTTGGAAGAGAGATTAGGCTCCTGGGGGAGGTCCAAATAACTTCTCATTCTCCAAGGCCCAGACTCAAGTCTATCTCCTGGGTGCAGCTCTCTGTGACCATTCAGTCTCCAGAAATGTCTCCCTTCTATGAATGGTCCAGTAGCTAATATTTCTTATCCCTTTTTCTCAATCTTGTTCTTCCTTCCACACATATTTGCTGAGGGCCTACTATATGCCAGGCCCTAGAGATAAAGTAGATAATAAGACAAAAAAAGCAATCTGCTCTCAGAGAATGTTCATTTTAGTTGGAGAAAGTAAACAAGTGAAGAAATAAAATAATGTCATATTGTGGAGCGTGTTAGCAAGACTCAGGGGAAGTTGGGAAACTTTCTGTGTGGATGTCAGAGAGGTCCCTTCTAAGGAAGACTGAGCCATGTGAAGACCCCGGCGAGATAGCTCCAGGTAGAAGGACCACAATGCTCAGGCCCTGAGGTAGGTTTGAGCTCGTGTGTTCCAGGATTAGCTAGAGAGTTGGCTTGGCTAGAGAATAGTGAGGAAAGGACAAAGAAGTATGAATTCATTAGTAAACATTTAAAACAAATTAAACCTTATATAGATAACTTTAATAAATAAGTTATTTAGGTAATGACTTCTTATCTTGGCAGATTTAATGGTGTTTTATGCAATTAAACCTATCTCCTACCTCTTAGTTTCTGCCTGTTAATTGTGACTAGAGGTACTTAAAGTTTTGACACTTGCTTATTGATACTAGTTCCTCCCCCAGTTGTATATTATGTTGCATAGGTGGCCCTGGTTCCTTTAAATTATGTTCTACAAAATAGTGAAGTCAAAAGCAGAAGGTCATGTATGAGGTTCTAAGGGGAGTATATTAGAAGGTGGGGGGAGTGCAACTAATAAAAGTTGGGTCATGTTTTGCCAATGCAGTCAAATCAGGAGGCCCAAGCTCGAGCATCGAATATGGGAACCAAAGTCTGGAGAAGAAATTCTAGCATGTGCTCTTTGGGGACAGTTTTCACATGTCCTTGGGCTCAGTTTAGAGATACGGCCCTCTGAACTTAACAGCTAACAACCTTCTTGTCACATAAGTACGCAGACCCATCAGAACACTTCTGCTGGGGTCTTTGCAACAGGAGGAGACCATTGTGCCTCCCTGAAGACTCCTAATTCCTCAGCCTCTAGCTGAGACAGTGTGGGTGAGATATCTACTCCCTTTCACCTACTGGCATCAAGGAAACAAGTAGATGCTTAGCTGTGGGGGTAGATATTGGTGTTAAAGTGACCCCACTTATTCTCCCTTATTCCATTTCCCATGACAAACCAAGCAGAAAGGTTGGCATTTGAACCAAAGCTTTACAATACAAATAATTCGCTAGAAAAGGCAAACCCCGATTAGAGGCAGAGACATATGTATTTCAAAGCAGCCATAGAAATTCTCAGGATTTTCTGCTCTGGCTCCAGGGGATTGTTAGCAAAGAGAACTATAGGCACTCCAGGGCTTTTCTGAGGTCTGTAGAAAGTAGAATTTCCCAGGATGGTCACAAGTCAGGGGAGAAGGGGCTTCTGCTAAGCTGGTAGACCACTCTTTGTGATGTTACTGAGGGTATCTTCCCCAGCTGCCTGTGCCTTTATGTCATCAGACTCAGCTGTTGATGTAGAAAGTTCCACATCAGACCTGGATCCCAACACCCTCTCAGCATGCCTTCTGAACACTTCCCTTAACCTCTTCTCTAACACTTTTATGGCCAGACTCTGACCCAGTTAATCAATCTCTGTCATGTTGATGTTCCCAGTTCAACCTCAGCTGACCCCTACTGTTAATATGCCTTGTCCATACGAACTCGAAGGCATTTTTCTGCCCCCGCCATCCTGAGTGTCCTCTTATTGGCCAAGACCCATGGTCTGAACCAAGGCATTAATGATCATTCTAGCTTCCTCTGCATTCTGTGTCTTTCACCCCCTGAGTCTTTTATATTGTAGGTAGCAGGTCCTTTGGGTGCCTACCACATGCAAGATAAAATTACCTGTGGGCTGGGGTTGGAGAGTTCATATTCTGCCCTATAAGAAAAAAACATTTCTGGTTCTATTCCCTTACCAATGCTAGAAATGGGGAGTTTCTAAAGATTTGTTTCCCTCAAGACTTTGTACTAGGGAAGGGAAAATGTGATGATGACGGAGGTAGGCCTCGGTTGTGGTTGGTAAGAGATGAATTAATGCACATGGCTCCAGTATTCTCAGCTAGGTAACAGTGTTTTAGTACAAATAGCCAGAAGAGTGGATTTGGAAAGAAGTGGAGGAGAGCTTTTTGTTGGGGACAGGAAGTATGCATATTAGTCTTGGGTTCTTTGGCAGCCTAGTGGGTGTAGAAGAAATGAGCATAAGTATGAATTTTTAAGATTTATGAGTGAATGTAGAATGGTATAATTTTTTTTTTTTAATAGGAAAGGCAGGTACTTGGTTGAATATAGTAGTCATTAGATACAAATTAAATAAGAATTTTCAGGTGATTCTTAAGGGGCAGTTAAGGAAAAACACAGAGGTGAGGATGTTCTTTTCTCTTGCATTAGCATCCGTCACTGTGCTAGGCATAGAGCACATCTTTAAAACATAGAACTGATTGCTAGAATGATAAACCAGAGTCCATTAAAACAAACCCAAGGCTTGTCCAAATTCTTTTCTGTGATAGAATGGGGGTATAGCAAATGGACTCAGAAATAAGTAGGCCACTACTGGGCCTTGATGGTGTGTTATTCATAGAATTTTCTTGTAATGCTATTTGACATAGTAGGTGACTGTTATCATGCAGTTATATGATCACTGTCATAAGAGAAAATGAGAATCTCAACAAAGATGTCAGAACACTTGAAAAAGATTTCAATTGCAAGTGCTCTGGAAAGGAACACAAATGAAGTTAGTCATTTACATGATAAAATCCTGATGCAAGAAGAGGAAGTGGATTTGAATACATCCTGTTTTATCACCTTGGAATAGGTGTTCTCTGTCAAAAGATAGCACTTGCCCTGGCCCGGTGGCTCAGTTGGTTGGAGCACCATCCTGTACACCCAAAGGTTGCAGTTTTGAATCCTGGTCAGCGCACATACCTAGGCTGCAAGTTCAATACTGGGTCGTGCACATGTGGGAGGCATCTAATTGATGTTTCTCTCACATCAATGTTTCTCTTTCCCTCTAAAAATCAATGAAAACATCATTGGGTGAGGATTGAAAAAAAAAAAAAGAAAAAGGTCTTCTCAATCCTAATTCTTAAGGTGAATATGTTATTTATAATGTTTCTATTCATCAGGAAGAAGAGATATATAAATAGATGATAGATAGGTAGATAGCTAGATAGCTTTTTCTTGAAGACCATCTTCTAAAAGAATATGAACAGAACCTAAGTGACCCTGAGCAAGCCCCTTTACTTACCTTAGTCTCAGCTTCCTTGTCTGTATGGAAGATAGTAATGTTAAACTTTTAGTGTCATAGTAAGGATGAAATTAGAAAATGTGTTTGGAAGTAACTACCTAGAATAAGTCCTGAGGAAAGGGACAAGATGAATGCTGCTAGTCCCAAGTGTCATTTATGGGAAGAGAAGAGGCATGATCTTCATTTGACTTTGGGAAAATTACAATATTTAACAGCTCTAAACTAACTTTATTCAACTTTTCAAAGTTGCTTTGGCTATCACAGATCTTTTGAATTTCCACATGAATGTTAGAATCAGCTTGTTATTTCTATAAAAAATCTGCTTGGATTTTTATTGAGATTACATTGAATCTATATATTAAGTTAAGGAGATCTGATATCTCAACCACACAAAGTCCTCTAAACCATGAACACAGTGTATCATTCCATTTATTTAGGTCTTTTTTTTTTTCTCTCAGTAAGGCTGGCTTTGTACTTCTCAGTGTATGTTCCTTGCATATCTTTTGTCAAATTTATTTCTAAGTATTGAATATTATTTGGCTGTTGCATTGTTTTTACCTTTCAATTCTAATAGTTTATTACAATTATATCAAAATACAATTGAGTTTTGTATATTGACCTTGTATTCTGCAACCTTGCCAAAATCTTATTTGTTGTAATAGGAAGGGTTTGTTTTTTATATATCCCAAAGAACTTTCTACACCGGTGATTATAAAGATAGGTTTAGTATTTTTCAACATGGATTCCTTTTCTTTATCTGCTTTAATGGGTTTTCTAGAACTGTCAGTATAATGTTGAATAGAAATGGTGGAAGTGAATATATCCTTACATTGTTCCTGACTTTAGGGGAAAGTATTGGGTATCTCACCATTGAGTATGATATTAGTTGTACATTTTTTCATAGAACCCGATTGTCAGTTTAAAGAATTCATTTTTATTTCTAGTTTGCTGAAAGATGTTGAATTTTATTAAATGATTTTTTTGATCCATTGAAATGATCATATGGATTTTCTTTTTCAGATAGTAACATTATAAATTACATGGAATAATTTTAAAATGGTAAACTAAATTTGGACTTACGGAGTTATTGCCACTCGGCCAGAATGTATTATATTAATTTCATTTTATTGAGAGAGGTAAAGTGATGTGCTCCAAATCACTCAGAAAGGAGCAGAAGCAGGAGAATTCAGGCAGTCAGATTTCATAGCCTGGAGTGCTTACCTTTCTCATGCATCAGCTCACGGTAGGATCTACGTACTTAGTTGCACATAAGAAAACTTTAGGGAGTCCGTCAATGCATTTATTATAATTTTGATTACAATCTACTAGAAAAATATAACTGGCACACCAAATCTGCAATTTTATAGGTGTTACTGCTTGGACTTAAGCAAAGATAGAGATATCAGACTTGCATTTAAGAAGAGTTATTTTAACAAACAATATTTAATTAATTTGTTATTTAATAAATAGGAAGTGGGCAAATTTGGCAAAAAACATGAACATGTCACAAGCTTAGGAAACCTTATTTTGCATTCTATATCCCAGGGATAGGGAACATTTTTTCTGCCAAAAGCCATTTATAATATCATTCGTGGGTCACATGAATTATCAACTTAAAAATTAACTTGTTAGCCCAGCTGGCATGGCTCAGTGGTTGAGCATCAACCCATCAACTAGGAGGTCACAGTTTGAGTCCCACTCAGGACACATGTCCAGATTGTGGGCTCGATCCCCAGTGAGGAGCATGCAGAAGGCAGCCTGTCAATGATTCCCTCTCATCATTGATGTTTTTAGCTCTCTTTCCCTCTTCCTTCCTCTCCCTGAAATCAGTAAAAATGTATTTTTAAAAATTATCCTGCTATAATTAAACAAACATTTAATTAACTCATCTCTAATGTCTTGGCAGGCCCAGATCAAGTGATTTTGGGTGCCTTATATGGCCTGCGAACCAGATATTCCCTACCCCTGTTTATCCCATTGGATGGATCAGGAAACTGAGGTTGAGATGGGTTCAGATTCCTCCTACTGTGAGTAGAAAAGGCACTTTCCAGTCTTTCCTCTCTGTCTCAAGGTTTACCATTCCTCCCACCTGCCCTTCCCACAGCAGGCAGGAGAGTGCACCCGCTCTCCCATGCTGATTGGTAAGCGAAGGTCTTTCTACCGTGAATTTATTAAGATTAATTTACTAAGGAGGTTGGCGGATTTATCGAGCACTTAAAAATGTTAATGGACACAGTGCCCCATAAATCATGTCAACAGATCTTTATAAAAACAGGAGGGAGCTTTTCAGCAGGGCCCAAGAAGCAGCACTGGCTCCACAAGGTGGATTCGTACAATCTTTAAAGGAAATGCCAGGTATTATCAGCCCTCAGTCTGGAGTGATTCTCCAGCCACGGAATTCTCGATGGGAAGCCATTCTCATAATAACGGCTGCCATTTGTTAATGCCTAGGGTTTGAGGGAAACTGTGCTTGGGATTTTATATATGCTCTCTCTGATCCTGAAAATGCCAGTTTTATTATCTCCCATTTAATAGATGTGATGATCCTGAGAAGGGAAGGGACTCGCCCATGATTGTTGGCAAGTCCTGTCTCACAGCTGCAACTGTCAGACTATTTGCAGTTCTTTCATGCCTCTAGGCTTTTGCACTCATTGTTCCTTCTGTCTGAGGCACCCTCTTGCTCCCTCTTTAGGCAATACTGGCCAATTTGTCCTTCCCATTCCAGCCCTGTCACTTCTCAGCCATCTGGTCATGGCACTCCCATGCCTACCCATCTTAGAACATTCCCTACGCTTTAAAACCCAGTGGACACTTCTTAGGATGACTAGAAAGGCAAGGTTGGAGAGGCCTTTCCCAGTGAAATCTCTCTTCCTTCTCCCTCCATACTCTCTTTCTCTGATCCCACTTTACTTTTCTCCATAGCCTCAGTATTACCTGACATTATACATGTGCATGTCGTGTTGCCTTTCTCCCCTACTAGAATGTCACCATCATGCAGGCAGATATTTTTGTATCTTTTGTCTACTGCTGTGTCCCTACTACTCCCTTATCTGTGGCAGAGAAGCTGTCACAAATGAGGGCAAAGGAAAGGTCATGGATGTGATAAGTGGGAAACCAATGGGGATTTTCTGAGGTGTTTCTGAGCAAAGAAGCCAGACCCTGAGGAAGGAAGTAGGGACTTGGAGGTGGCAATGGGTAGAATAGTCTGTTAAGATTTTTTTGGTTTTGTTAGGACAATACTTTTGCATTCTCCTTTTGCTGCACTTCTTAGCAGCATTTGACCCAATTGCCCACTCCCTTCATTTCTGGCCTCCTCTTGGTCCCGTCCCCTAGATTTTCTTTATTGTTTATTTACTTTAAGTATATATTTTTGCTCTTCCCATGGCTGATGGCTTCTTAGTCAGGCCACCTCACATTTCTGTGTAATAACCATGTCTTCTAGTTTCTGTATTTGATTGCTTTGACAACTTGAGGCCTTGCTGAACCTCGGTGGGACTGCCCATCCTAGGGTAAGCCTCTTCCTGGAGATGGTAAAGGACTTGCCTCAAGCATGCCTTTCATATGCAAGCCAACAAATCCAGAGCTATGCTGCCACCCCGGGGACTACACTTCCCCCTTAGTCACCCAGGTCCAGGTAGGAGACAACTAGGAGTAGCTCCTGTGCCACAGACCCTACCAACGTTATCCAGAGTAACCTCAGCCTGCCTACCCCACCTCTCCCATCCCTTCCTGCAGAGCCCACAGTGAAGGCCCTGCACATGTTTCCCCCTTGCTTCTCCCTCTGCCTCCTGGCTGACCCTGGCACTTCTCCCTGTGGCCCCCGTGGTATGGCATGGCCCTCCTCTCAGTATCTGTGAGTAGAACAAGTTATTTTTTCAATGTTTGTTTCCTGATCTGTTGGCTTTGCCATACCTGAAGAATGATAAAACCTACATCTCAAAAACAATGTCATCTCCCAGGAGAGTCTTTTCCTGACTCCCTATAAGACTCAATCCAGGCAAAGTGTTGATTTCCTTTATGGAGAGTACTGTAAGTTGTAAGTGTTTAATTTGTGTGTTCATTTGTCTAGTTACCTCTTTACCTCTACCAGACTCTTTGTATTAGTCAGAGAACCAGAACCAATAGGAGATACATCTACTTCTGCGTGTATAGCAACATCTATATCGATATCTATATCTATCTATAGCTGGTGGAAGTTCCAGTACAAAAGCCAGCACTCTCAAGGCCCAAAGAAGAGCTGATTTTTCAGCTGAGTCCAATGGTAGGAAAATTCCAATGTCCCAGCTCAAGTAGTCTGGTAGGCGAAGTTCCCTCTTACTCAGCCATTTGTTCTCTTCAGGTTTTCAGTTGATTGGATGAGGTCCACCCACATTGGGGAAGGCGATCTGCTTTACTTAGTCAATGAATTCAAATGTTAATATCACCCAGAAACACCCTCACAGACATACCAATAATGTTTGACCAAGTATCTGGGCATCTTGTGCCCCATCAAGTTGACACATAAAATTAAGCATCACAGAGATCCAGGACCATGTCTGCCTTGATTGCCATTGGGTCTCTGGCACCTTGTACACAGGAGATGCTTAATAATGCCTATTGATTGAACGCAGAATAAAGACATATGATTATTCTGTGAGAGGATAGTCAATTAGGTGAGGCTAGGTTGTGGACCAAAGATAAATAAACCTTGACACTCCATAGCTTAATACAATAAACCTCTATTTCTTATTTACACAAACTCTGCTGCATATTGGGTAGCCCATTTTCATCTTGTAGCAATGCCATCCAAGCATAGGACCTCCAATATGACCAAAATAGTGGCCTGGAAATGGCTTAAATTACTTCTGGCAATTCTCCATTGGCCAACATTTGATCACATGTCCCTGTCTACCAGCAAAGGAGACTGGGAAATGTAGTCTTCCTGTGTGCTCAGCTGTGGCGAACTGCACAGAGTTGTTTCTTTGTACCATACCAGAAAAGGGAGGAGGGGGCCCTTGAAGAGCTGTGAACTCCTGCCATGGAGAAAGCTGCCCAGGAAGCAGTGAGAGCTTAGGAGTAGCTAGAGATCTTGGATTTGCTCCACATCTCTTCAGCACCTGGTTTCCTATGTTTTCATCATCCCCTGAGAGGCTCAGAGCCCAGAATGTGAAATTAGAGGGGCATGATGCACATCCACTTCTGCCATTGACCAGCTGTGTGGCTATGGGTGAGTCATTTCACCTGTCAGTGTCTTTATCAGCAACAGTGGCATCCATATCTGCTTCATAGAGTTGACATGAGAATTGGAGATTATACATGCATTCTGTCTGACATGAACACTTTGCTTAATGAGTGATTGTCACCATTATAGCTGTTTTTATCTTCTCCATAAGAATAGTGACATCTAATGAGACATGGCCCCTACCTAGCATCGAGGATGTGGCTTCCAGCTTTTGGATTTCCAATTCCTTGCATATGGCGACTCCATGGGAGAACTCACACCCCAGAGAAGAGATGTACCCTGCCCTGGTTTGGGCCATTTTCTCTGTCTTAAGTTGCCACATGATCCGCACCCCCTGTTGGAAGGTCAATTGCAGTCCAGCCCTTTTCCAGGGTAATCAGTTTTTTATGTAGATGCAATTAGTGAATACGGAATTGATTAGTTCATTATGAAAATACTGAGAACAACACCATTTGCAGTGTCAGAGCCCTGGGAAGACAAATGTGCTCTCTTTTCATTTTATCAGTTGGGTCAGAGTGCCGAGAAAGTTAACATATTTTACCATAATATTAAGCCCTTTTAACACTGAAAGGCCATTATGTTAGGAAAAAAAAAAAAACTCTCTGGGGTATTAATTAGAGAGATAGAGCTTAAAAAGTATCATCATCTCATTAAATTCCTTTTATACTTACGTTCATAAGGAATCCTTAATGTGAAGTGTGGATGGAAAAACGCAACTCTGGCTGAAGAATTTATGAGACACAACAAGCACCCTATCTATCATTTTTAACGGAGAGGCAAAAACAAAACATTTTGTCAGATTCCTGGCTTTGGGTTTCTAAAACAATTACGAGCAGCCTGGGCCAGGAGTCAGAGAATAATGCAGTCTTTGTAGCACAGTCTCTAGCCTCCCCCAAAACTAATGATGACGGATGAACCCTCTGGGTGGAAACTGATGCTCCATGTTCCAACCCTGAGTCACTCTTTTCTTGGGGCTTTCCTGGGTTGCACTGTGTCTCATGCTGGCATTATGATTTAATTCTGAATTCTTACACATGTGCTTAAAAATATAGACATTTAAAATACATGTTAATTTGTTCATGTATTCATCCCTGTGGTAGATATCTATTGAGCCACCCTGGGTGCCGTATGCTGGGCTAGATGCAGGGGAGACAGTGGTGAAAGGAATAATCCCTGAACTGGATGCATCTAGGGCAGTGGTAGGCAAACTCATTAGTCAACAGAGCCAAATAGCAACAGTACAACGATTGAAATTTCTTTTGAGAGCCACATTTTTTATACATAAATTCTTTGAACTTCTTCAAAAAAAGACTCCCCAAGCCATGGTATTTTGTGGAAGAGCCACACACAAGGGGCCAAAGAGCCGCCTGTGGCTCGAGAACCACAGTTTGCTGACCATGGATCTAGTGTAATGGAGGGTCTGCACATTAATAAGTCACAGATATTGGTAAGACATTGCAAGTGGGATAGATGTAATGCATGTGGGAGGTATTTCGTGCTGAGGCCGCTGATGTCAGGAAGGGTCAGGACAGGCTCCCCTGAAAGCTGACATGTGGGAAGGGAGGGGTTAACGAGGTAGGGCTGAGTGGATGAATGGGGGTGTTTGGGGCAAAGGAAACAGTGTTTGAAAAGGTCCAGCCCTAGGAGAAAAAGACACAGGAGATTTGGGAAACTGAAAAAAGGCCAGGTGCTGAAAGTGTGAGTTGGGGGGAGTGGCCTGAGGTTGGAGAAGTGGGCAGGGGCAGGCTAAGGACTGTCATCTTATCCTCAGAGAATGGGGAACGATTGGAGCGGTTTAGGAGGTGACATGGTCATTTTACAAATATGTGTACACATAGATGCCCATACATACCATAAACATGCAACATTAACTATGTGATGCTGAGTGAACTGCTTTCTCTATCTGATCCTTTTCACATGTATTAAATGATACTTAAAATAAGACTTACCTCTCATTTTAGTTTAGCTATTATATGAAACTAGAGGCCCAGTGCACAAATTTGTGCACGGGTGGGGTCCAGCCAGCCCACCCTCATTGAGGCTGATTGGGCCAGGCCAGCCAGGGGGAGAGGCTGTGGGAGGTTGGCTGGCCAGCCCGTCCTCTGGTTGAACTTCTGGTTGAACTCTCAGTCGAATTCCCTGTCAAGGGGAAAATTTGAATATTAGTCTTTTATTATATAGGATAATCCAAGTTCAAATGCTACTCTTAATGTTTGGTATGCTGTATGTATATAAGAAAATTTGCTTCCTTCCTTCATTCTTTCCTTCCTACCTTTCTCCCTACCTCCCTCCCTCCTTCCTTCCTCCCTCCCTCTTTCCCTCCCTCCCTCCTCCCTCCCTCCCTCTTTCCCTCCCTCCCTCCCTCCCCCCTCCCTCCCTCCCTCCCTCCCTCCCTCCCTCCCTCCCTTCTTTCCTTCCTACCTTCCTTCCTTCCTTCCTTCCTTCCTTCCTTCTTTCCTTCCTTCCTTCTTTCCTTCTTTCCTTCCTTCCTTCCTCCCCCTTCTCTCTCTTTCTCTTCCTTTCCCTGTCTCTCTTCCTCCCTCTTTCCTACCTTACCTCATTTCTTCTGCCTTTATCAACCTAATATTCCTGGTGAGGGGGGAAAAAAAAAAAAAACAACAACAACGCAGCTAACCGAAGAATATATTTTGCTTCTTTTAACTTTTGGGACCCAAGGCTAATTTCAAAAACTAAACAACAAAACCAGGGACTCGGCCTTGCTTATTGCTCTTATTAAATCATTTGCTTTTCAAATTGGTCAATCAGTGAATATGAACTTGGTTCTACAGAGATGGCCAGGAGACTGGACAGCTCCCTCTTTATAACTCCTGTGCCTCTTTATAGCACCAAGTGCTTAGGCATCCCTTATGTAAACAAACAGGTGGCATTAGGAATACAAGGTTGCCGAAACCAAGTAACTCCTGATTGCTCTTCCCCAGGGTAATTTGAGTCCAGTCATTAGTCCCAGCATCAAATCAGCACGCAGGGCCACTTCAAAGATGCACAGTCTCCTTGATTATGGCGTGGGCTGTTCTTCCTTCTTGTGGCATTACCCACGGCCCCTCAGTTCCTTTTTGTGGGAAATAATAACTGAAACATCATTCACCACCAACAGCAATCATTCAGCCTTCCAGCGACTGTTTTTGCCTCTCTCCCAGGCTCTTAGAAAAGTGTTAAAAAACAATCATATGACTTAATCACAATTCACTTATCTTGGTGATTTTTTTTTTTTTTTGGTTTTGGTTGGGTAAATAATCTTGCTGTAAATTCCTGGTGGGCTATGAGAGAAGAGGCAGGATTTTAATGAACTAGTGATGAAGTGGAAATATTTTGAAACACCAAATAATGTATTTTGCTTGTCACCTAATTACTTATCTTCCAGTTAAGAGCACATTTCATAATATCTTACTTCCCGATCTGTTCATCTGGCAGTAAAAATCCCTCCTTGTGATTGTCATGAGCTCCCAAGTAAAGATCAATGCATTAGGAGCTCAATATGTAACGATGCTTTAATGACCCGATAATGTCTCTGTTATGAGAAGGGTTTTCTTGTTTCACTGCATATTTATTTTCTTCTCCAAGTGAAATTGTCTAAAAGGGAACTGTTATCAGTCAAAAGAAATGTACACACACACACACACACACACACACACACACACACTCCAGAAACAAAGGGTTGTTAATTCTGACTAGCTAGTGCCAACATTTTCTGTTCCCTTTGCTTTAACAATGCAACATAAACACACAGAAATGTGGAATGCATCCCAGAAGAAAAAACAATCTTGTATCCTTTGACAAATTATTTTGAAAACCATGTGGGAATGGCCTGGGCAGTGTGTGTGCATGTACACACATGCACATATTCCCCACACACACACACACACATTAATCATAAGTGTAGACTCTGTTGACCGCATCAGAGGCCCTGTGCTGCATAATATAGTATACAAGACAAGAGGATACTCTTTCTGGCCTCAGAGATCTCAGTCTAGATTAGCAGTTATCAACTGCAGACAATTTTGCTCTTCCACCCTCCCTATCACCCCAGGGACCTCTGGCAATGCCTGGAGACATCTTTGTTGCCACAACTTTATGTGGGAGGGGTATGCTACTGGCATCTAGGGGATGCAGACCAAGGATGCTAGGAAAACATTCCACAATGCTCAGGGCAGCCCCCACAGCAAAGAATGACTTGGCCCAAGATGCCAATTGTGCAAAAATTAAGAATCTGTGATCTAGTGGAAAAGATAAACAAACAAACAAACAACCCCCCCCCTAGCAGTTACAATAGAGTCTAATAAGTAAATTCGAGGTCTGAGGAGGCCCAAAAGTCTGTTGGCACAAAGGAAGTAGAGCTAATCCAGCTTACGAGTTCAGGGAAGGCTTCCTGGAAGAGGTGATGGATGTAATGAATCTTGAAGGGTGAGAAGATATTAACTAGGAAAAGAAATGGGAGAAAAAGATATTCTGGGAAACATCACTCTGACTGCAGAGTGAGAGATGTGGCAGAGCCCACGGGCTGGCTCATGGTGTTGTCTTAAACATGCGCTATCCGCTCCCTGGGTCTCAGTTTCCCACCTCTTCCCTCCATCACAAAATGAGAAATTTGGACTAGATGATTTCCAAAGTCCTTTCTAATTTCCTGTTTATTATTCTATGCCCCTGGTTTGCATCCGTTTGTAAAATACAAAATCAATTTCTGCTTGTTTTTGTGTTTTGTTTTGTTTTTATTGTGGGGCCTTCTCATAGGACAACCTTCAGCCTCCTGTTTGTTTACCCAATAACAAATGACTTTTCCCTGGGCCCAGCCTCAAGCTGGGTTCTGAGAACATAGACATTTCTTCTCCTCCTGCCACTGAAAGTCTGGCCATGCAGTCTGCTCAGGGACGCTTCCCTCCATCCTTGCGATAGGCTTGGGCATCTCCTGTGGGTTGAAGAGATGGGAGCCTCTGGGCACCTTTCCTCTTTCCTGAATGGTGGTCCCAGGAGAGCTGGCGATGGCCTGAATCAGGACAGGAACCAAACTGGAACTGGGGACGTGATATTTGAGGAGCATTAAAGACAATGATTAATAAGGGTTGGTCTGTCATTAGGGCTTGGGTGAGAGGGTACCAGGAGAGAGAAAGTCAGAGGCTGGGACTTGGATGGTGGATGAGTGGTGTGCCCTCCTTTCAGAAAAGGGAGGCCTAGCAGGAAGAACCTGATTTCAGGTGAAGATGATGCTATAGGTTCTGTCTCCTGGTCAGTGAGCCAGGGAGGCCTGTGGGAGCATGAGACATCCTCAGTGGCCAAGGAGAGGAAGACAGCTCTGAGGGGGGAAAGGAGGACTCCTCATGTGGGGAAAAGTCACACTGTGCTCCAGAAGATCCAAGATGTTACTTCCTGACCACATGTAATAGACCAAGACCAGGACATGAGGGATCTGTGGCTGGGTTCCCGATTCAAAAGAGTGTTGAACATGGAGTAAAATAGTATGAACTCCATTCCCAGATCTGTCTGTGGAGTGTTTGCTCTGGGGCTTCACTTCTCCCCTTGTAAATAAGACATAGCTCATGGAAAAATAAGACATCCCTGAAAATAAGACCTAGTGCATCTTTGGGAGCAAAAATTAATATAAAACACTATTTTATTTTCGGGGAAACAGGATATCAAGTGGCAAAACTGGGATTCAAACCAAGGTATGCTCTTCATTCTCTCTTTCTTTGAAATGCAAATATATATACATACATACATATATATATATATGTAAAATATAGAAATCATATGTAAATATGAAATATATTTATTTAATATGTAAATAAAATATGAATCTATTATATATAATATAATGAATAAAGGTTATATAATTATATTAAACCAAAATTAAGCTAAGATATAAATATAAGTAAATACATACCTATTTTAATGTATACATATGTATATAAATAGATGCACATATACATATATACATATATTTATATTTATAATTTAGCTTAATTTCTGTTTTAGGTTCTTATTCTTCCTAATGTTAAACACATCAGTTAAATAATATTTCCTTACTTAATCTATTTTACCTCCCTTTTGTCCCCAAGATCGCATCTAGACTCAGAAGAGGCTTACATGTGGCCTTGATTATGTGTCCTCAGTGGCTTCTACTGATGGATACATCTTCTGGCCTAGTTCTTGGCTGACAGGAGGCATCCATCCTAGCACCTGAAAAGATGCTCATTCTCATTTTCAGCCCCTGAGTGTGGGGTCCATGCCATTCCTGCTGCTCTGCCTCTTTGTCCTGCCCCAAGGTCTGTCCAAGTTCCAGAGTCTCCTTTCAGAGTCCAGATCTCAACCACTATCTCTCTTGGGTCTGGTTGTTCTATTCCAGCCAGTATAGGGCCAAGGCTGCTGAGGGGCCTGGCCCAGGTCGGCCAGACAGACAGACCCCAGAGCGTGGACTCGCACTGGGATTTCTGAATTTAGCCCAAGGCTTGGGCCCCTCTCACTTACATAACTGGTGGTGCCAGTTACATCTGTAAGCTGGCTTTTTGACTCAACACTATTTTTTTTAACAAGTAAAATATAATTGCAGGCTTATTGTTATAGTATAACCTCAGATGGAGGAGTGGGTGGTAGGGTGGGCTGAAACTCAAGACAGATAATGGCCTTATAGGGCTGCAGCTCTCAAATCACCCACATCTCCTCTCCTTCCTGCTTTTAATCTCTGGCTGAGACAATAGCTAAACCATGATGTTGAGTTGGTGTTACTCATCCGTGTGGTTACTCCAAGGCTGGGAGGACACCAAATTCCAATTATAGGCCCTTTGCCACGCTTTGATCTTTGAAGACCCAGGGATAGGGAGCCTCCACATTTGCTGGCGGGGAAAGCCTGATTCTCCTTGAATGATCTTCTCCCTGCCCACAAGCTAGGACCTTCTGATCAGAGGCCAAACTCTCCGATGTGCTTGGGGATCTGAGCTGTGGAGATCTACGTTTCATTCCTACCATGGGCAGCAAACAGAACCCTGTCTCAGAGAGTGCTAATCAGTTGCTCTCTTATCTAACTTTGCCCTCTCCTATAGCCCAGAATTCCTCATGCTTTCTGGGCCAAAAACCAGAAACTAGCTTAGCAAATGCTCATCCATCATATCAATGCTGTGTTTTGAAAACCAACGCTCCTGGAATTTAACTCCTTTTTTGTCTGTTCCTCTTGTGCAAACTCTTCATGGGACTCTGGCTGCCCTATGGCCATCTGCCCAGTGAGGAAGGGTCACTTCATAAAAAGAATCATGGGTGTGTGTGTGGCAATCAGCTCTTCATAATACCCCCCCAACACACAAATTAGGCACAACTAGTACCCAATACTTTTTCTACAAAAAAAAAAAAAGGACATAATTTGTAAGTATATACCCATTCTTGGGATTTTCTTTTTGCCTAATATCCATCCTGCCCACTAAATTATGAGGCAGGAACTTGATCCATATTTTCATTGATATATTCACCATGTCTGGAATGACACTTTGCACATAGAGGCACTCCAAAAATACCTATTGAATGAATGAATGAATGAATGAATGAATGAACAAACGAGCGAGCAGGTCTGTTCAAAGAATTTATAGAGAGGATGAAGTGCTTGCACTGGAAGAACAATGTGCACATAAAGAAGAGAACTGGGAGTTTTATTGTCAAGTTCTCAGAGAATCTTCTTCAGCCATGGTTAGGTATAGGTTAGATCAGGTGTATGTGTGGAGAGAGAAGTAATGTGGAATTCTGGAGACTTGCCTCTCAACTGATCCCAGCGCTAAGGTACTTTTGCTGAGTGACCGCTGTCAAGTGTACTTCCTCTTTAGGTCTTGGTGGTTTCCATTTTTTAATTGTTTCCCATCTGTAAAATATTTTAAAGGACTGGAAGAGTATTCAGAGTATACAGTTTTACAATCTCCTGAGGAGGCTTCTGCCATGGATCTAGGGCCTCATGCATTGTAAGTAGCTTTCTCCAGTCACTCTCTGGGCTCCTGACACAGCAGATGGGGCTGGTGCCACTCACGGCTGACAGATGAGCCTCATTTACAGCCCTCAGCATTTAACCACTTGGCAGAGTCATTAGCTCTGAGATTCTGGGGGAGCCCTCCTGTCCCCAGCCACACAGACAACTTCTCACCCCCATGCCTCTGTCTGTGCAAGAGGCCTGGGAACATGGAAGAGAGGAGCCAGGCCCCAGCCATGGTTTGATGAGGCCTTAGAGAGAAGCCATGTTTGAATCTAGCAATTTGCCCAGAGAGCAGAAGAAGATGAGGCGGTCTCCAGTAGAACATTATTAGCTGGCTTAGTCTAATTCCGGGTCCAGTTCCTCAGAGGCCAGCTGGTTATTTTTGTAGCCCTATTCAGTAACCATATCAGCCATTCCAGAAAGGCCTGATACTGAACATAAGGTGGTCTGAAAATTGAAGCAAACTTTGTTTCTCTCTCATTTGTTGACATTTGAGGCTTTGAGTGGCCAGCAATTTCCATGACAATCACAATTCCCTAATATCTATTGAGTGTTGACCAGGTGCTAGGCATAAACATCTTTACAGGCTTTATCTTATTTTATCCTCAGAACATCATTACACGAGAGGTACTATGATTATCACTGTTTTATAGCCAAGAAAACAAGGAATTGGAGACATTAAGAAATTTAGTCATACAGCCACTCAAAGGCAGAGCCAGGATTCATACTCAAGCAAACCTGCAATGCCTCTCCTTTTTTCCTCAAGTAATTAAAGAAACTGCTCTGTTAAATAAGCATGCCTGCTGGCCTCAGCCCAGTGATGGGAAGGAAGGTGGGGCTGGAGAAAGTGCAAGTTTTCTCCTTCCTGTGAATGAATAGTTTTAGATTCAATAATTCACGGCCTAATTGGAAAATTAAAGAATGAGACAAGGCCATGGGGTGGCAATAGAGTCCTTTTGCTGTGAAGAGGACCATTCATAGCGCATACTTCCCTCTGCTACTTCTTCCTGACCGAAGGATGTGTTGGGAGCAGGATGGAATAAGGGGGACAAGACTTGAAATATTTGTTTAGATTTCTTTCTTTGGATTGATGTTGGCCTAGAACATTGATCTTTATTATATGAGGGAGTTGCTGGTCAGTTAGAAAACTTTCCTAAGAGCCTTTAGGCAAAGGACTCTGGCTGACATAGTTGCTTAACTTGGATTAGCCAGGAACCTAGACTTAGAGCTCCAAAGGACGATTAGGTTTAGACATATAATGTCCCTGAAGTGTTTGTTGAATGAATGAAAATTGTTTTTAATACTTTTACACTTTTACCTCTTGGCTCCCACAAAGAAGTATAGCCCTAGCCAGTTTAGCTCAGTGGATAGAACGGTGGTCCACGGACTGAAGGGTCCTGGGTTCGATTCAAAGGCATGTACCTCAGCTGCAAGCTCAATCTCCTGCCCTGGTTGGAGCGAGTGCAGGAGTCAACCAACTGATGTGTCTCTCTCACATTGATGTTCTCTCTCTCTGTCTCTCCCCTTCTCTTCCACTTTGTCTCTAAAAATTAATGGAAAAAATATTCTCTGGTGAGGATTAACAATAACAAAACAAAACAAAAAGTATAAATATATTCAAGGTGTCTTCTTATCTAAGTTTTTAAAATAAATTCACTACCCAGAGCTCTGTTGAATTGCTTGTGACAATTCTTTGAAGAAGCGGAGAGTTTGGGGAGAGGAAGGATGGTTTGGGATCTACTTGTATAGCAGCTACTTCCACTGCCACACAACACTGACAACTTGGCAATCTCCTCACCCCTTCCAGTTTCCAGAACCCACCACCTCTGGGATGTTTGAATCTGTCCTCTGCAGCTCTCCTCTTGGGCTCAGACTCCATTTTAAATCTAATCCCATTTTGATCCTATGTTTCAGAGATTCCTCACAGTTTCTGATCTGCCAGCAATATGCATTATTTTTTAGCAGGGTGATGTTTTTCCATATTTTGAAAACCTTTAAACATTTATTTTACATTTATATTGAATAACATCAATTCTTCTTGGTGAACGATTGTATGAGTTTGGACAAGTGCATGGAGTCATGTAATCACCACCACAGATGACACATGTGGTTTCATCTCCCCAGTTCATCCCCAAATTCTCTACAAAGACTGCCCCTTTGTAGTCACCCCTCCTGCAAACCCCTAGCAACCACAGACCTGTTTTCTGTCTCTCCAGTTTTGTGTTTTCCAGAATGTCTAATAAATGGACTCACATAGGATCTAGCATTGGGCACCTGTCTTTTTTCATTCAGCATAAGTGCATGGGTAGGCCATTCCTTTTTATTCCTGAGAGGTATTCCCTAGTATGGATGTTCACAGATTGTGTGTCAGTCAACAACTGAAGGACATTCCATTTGCTCTTTGTTTCTGGTGATTATGAATGAATCCACTTTACATAGCATGCAGGTTTTTGTATGAGTGTAAGTTTTCATTCCTCTTGCTTAAATATCTAGGAGTGGGATTCTTTGGTCCTATTATAAGTATATGTTTAACTTTTTAAGAAACTGCTAAACAGGTTTTCCAAAGGGGTTGTACCATTTGCATCCCTCCAGCAGCGTGTGAGAATTTTAGTTGCTCTGCATCCTCACCAGGACTTAACATCGTCAGTGTTTTTGTTTTTGCTTTCCTTATGTATATGCCATGATGTTTCCTTGTGGTTTCATTTTGCATTTGAAAATATTTTGATAATAATTTTTAAAAATTTGGTATAGGAGGGATGACTCTAAGGTACGCCCTATCTTGAAACAGAGGTTGCCTCTGATCTTTGTACCTAGTTTTAATATCACATGTGTTATAGGGAAGTTGTCTCCTTGTCTGCTACCCCATTGGACTGTGAGCTTCTTAAAGGAAAGGGTTGGTTTTATTCTTTTCTCTTTCTCTGGTCCCCAGAAAGATGCCTGGCTTAGGATTGGACATGGTGATTATTTGGTAAGTAGGTTATTCAATGAATAAGTGTGCTCAACCTGTAATTAGAAGGGATTTGGTTATTCAACAGTCTGAGAGTCCCTAGAGAAATAAATTATTAGGTTGTTTTTATTGGGCTAGGATATATTTTTTTTAAATGGTAATATTGCCCTGGCCAGATAGCTCAGTTGGTTAGAGCATCATCCCTATACGCCAAGATTGTGGGTTTGATCTCCAGTCAGGGCATATACAAGAATCAATCAATCAGTGCATAAGTGGAGCAACAGATCAATCTCTCTCTTTCTCCTTTATCTCTCTCATTAATAAATAAGGCATTTTAAAAAATGGTAATATTATGGGAAAGAGGATTTAATATTATAGACGCGTGTGTCAACCAATAAGGCTAGTGTTTTCAGGACATGTCTTGTTTTATCCTTTCCCATCCTGAACTTATTATAAATAATCAGATAGGATGGAGACAAAAGCACTGGCTTTTGGGCTTTGTCTCTGCTGCTTGTGATCTTGAATAAGTAGTTCAAAGCCTCTCTTTGCCTCAGTTTGTTCATCTGCAAAATGAACACAATAGCACCTAATTTATAGAGTGGATTTGGGTATAATGAAGGGCATGTGGATAAAGCATTTGATATGTGTGGAGTTTTCAAATTCTGATAAAGAATATATAACATAAAACCACCAGCTAAATGTACAGTTCTGTAGCATTAAATATCTTCACATTGTTGCAAAACCAATTTCTAGAACTTTTTCACCTTGCAAAACTGAAACTCTCTACCCAGTAAACACTAACTCCCTATTCCTCCTCTCCCCAGCCCATGACACCTATCATTCTACCTCTGTCTCTATAGATTTGATTACTCTAGGTGCCTCATATAAATGGAATCACACAGTATGAGTTTTTTGTAACTGGCTTATTTCACTTAGCACATATCCTCAGGGTTCAGGTTGTGGTGCCCATCAGACTTTCCTTTGTTTTTGAAGCTGAATAATATTCCATCAACAGACACTTCTGCATCTTGGACTTCCATGAGTATGTGAATATCTCTTCGAAATGCTGTTTTCAATTCTTTTGTTCACTTGTGTGCTGCATTTGATGAAACTTACTTTTCCATTTCCCCCCTTTTTATATGCAATGAAGACAAGTACCAAAGGTCAATTAATTTGCCTAAAGCCTTACAGCTGATAGATTTAAACCCAAGTCTTCTGTCTCTCAATGATCTATTCTATCTCAATAACCTTGCTTTCCTCTCAAATCGTTCTCAAGAAGAGGAATTGGCATTTTGAGTGACAGAGAAAGCTATTGCCAGAACTTGAGGAGATCTGGAAGAGGGGTGTCCATGACTGTGAATATCATAATGGTTCACTTATACACTTTGTGACAGGCCCTTAAAAATGGAATTCCCAAGCTAAGTGGGAGAGATTTGCAGCTCAATTAAGTGAGTAATTTAATAGACAAATTTTTTGAGGCTGATAGGTTGATGGGGAAATCAGAGTAGTATGCCTCTGTGCATTGTGAATCTTCAACTGAAGCATGAGCTGAAAGCCTTTTTGGTGCATGCTGAAACATTCCTCCAACAGTCCCTGATGTGAGACTGTCTGTAGCTCCTCCAACTCCTCTGTAGAATCATCTTTACCTGAGATTTGATGGAGGCATATTTCATCTTCTACCCATGGGCACGAGTGCCATGTTCTCACGTGGAGGATACACAAGTGAGCAGTGTAGCATCCTGAGTGTCAGGAGGAGCCCAGTTTTCTCATTTGTTATATTGCTTTGCTTTTTGTTGTTATTATTTGCTGTCCCAGGCATCAAATGGTCCATAAACAGAACACTTATCCATCGCGTATCCAGTCAAAAAAGATAAAAACAAATTTCAAAGCAACTAAAATGGCTGTTGCTAAGCCAACACATGGAATGCATTTTTCTATGTGACTGCTTGTCACATAGCGGGTAACTGAAAAATGGTCCTTTTCCCTTATCTTTTCCTCTCTTTGAATTCATTTCCATGCAAGAGCTAGGCTAGGCCCTGGGATGGAGGAATAGGAAGGATAAATTCCCTGACTTCAGAGGTCTGGGACAACAGGCATTGAAAACAAATAGCAGTATTCATATGGATGAAGAAGGGAGTTAAGGAGTGTTACATGTTGAATTGTGTCCCCTCCCAAATTTATATGTTGAAGTCCTAGCCCCCCAGGACCTCAGAATGGACTTTGTTTGGGAATAAGTCGTTGCAGGAATATAATAGGCCCACTTATCTGTGTTTTTGCTTTCTGGGGTCTCAGTTACCCATGGCCAACTGCAGTGTGAAAATATGAGGAGGGGAGAATTCCAGAAATAAACAGTCCATAATTTTAAATTGCAACTGTTCTGTGTAGAGTGATGAAATCTCCGGGTGTCTCATTTGTCACGTGAACCGTGTATTCACTCCCTACACTGCTCCCCAACCTTCAGTCACTGAACAGCCATCTTGGTTATCACATCTGTTACGATAGGCAGTGCTTGTGTTCACATCCCCTTTATGCTATTTAATAACCGTCACAAAGGATAAGAGTAGTGATGCTGACAATTCAGATACATCAAAGAGAAGCCAGAAAATGCTTTCTTTACATACAAAGGTGAGTATAGTCTAATTAGATACTTCAATAGAGTGATAGAGAGACAGACCACATTCACACAATATTTATTACAGTATAGTGTTGTAACTGTTCTATTTTATAATTGTTGTTGTTAATCTCCTACTATACTTAATTTGTAAATTTAACTTTATTATATGTATGCATGTGTAGGGAAAAGCATAATATACATAAGGTTCGGGACTATACACAGTCTCAGGCAACCTCTGGGGGTCTTAGAATATATCCCTGCACATAAGGGGCTATCTAATTGGACTGTACTCACCTTTGCATGTAAAGAAAGCATTTTCTGGCTTCTCTTTGGAATATCTTAATTACAATTACAACAATATCCTATATAATAAAGAGCTAATATGCTAATTAGACAACAGCTGATTGACCGTACAGATGCCTTCCAGATGAAGCTTGGGCTGCTAGGGCTGGCCAAGGCTGCAAGGGGCTGTGAGGGCCAGCTGAGGCAGCAGGTCAAGGGCATGTACCTTGGTTGCAGGCACATTCCCAGTAGGGGGTTTGTGGGAGGCCCGAGCCCCTTGCATGAATTTCGTGTACAGGGCCTCTAGTACTGTAATAAACGTTGTGTGAATGTGGTCTGCCTCTCTATCACTCTCTTTAAGTATCTAATTGGACTGTACTCACCTTTGCATGTCAAGAAAGTATTTTCTGGCTTCTCCTTGGGGTATCTTAATTGTACCGCGAATAAGGAGGAACTACTATAATTAATCCGGATGATGTCATACTGGAGTACGGTGGCCCTCTAATCTAACATGACTTATTAAAAAAGGGAATTTGGACACAGATGTGCACACAGGAAGAACACAACGTGAAGATGAAGAGACAGAGATGGGGGTGATGTATCCAAAGGACTCTAAAGATTACCAACAAACTACCAAAAGCTAGGCGAGAGGCCTGGCACAGATTCTCCCTCACCATTCTCAGAAGGAGCCAACTCTACCGATACCTTGATCTTGGTCTTCCAGACTTTTTTTTTTTTTAAATATATTTTATTGATATTTTACAAGAGGAAAAGAAAGGGATAGAGAGTTAGAAACATCGATAAGAGAGAATCATCGATCAGCTGCCTCTTGCACACCCCCCACTGGGGATGTGCCCGCAACAAGGTACATGCCCTTGACTGGAATCTAACCCTGGACCTTTCAGTCTGTAGGCTGACACTCTATCTACTGAGCTAAAACCAGTTTCAGTTTGGTCTTCCAGACTTTAGGACTGTGAGAAAATGAACTTCTGTTGTTGAGCCTTTCTTCCCACCCCCCCCCCCCCCCCCCCCCCCCCCCCCGCCCAGTCTGAGATATTTAGTTATGGCAACACTAGCAAACTAGTACAGAAACTGCCTGTGTATTTAGGATACAGTGGGGTTAGGAAGGTCCCTTGGAGGGCATGATGTTAAGCTGACACTGGTAATATGACTCAGAGTTACCTTGGAAAGATGTAGGGGAAAAAAGGAGAGCGTTTGCAGAAGAAAAAAAAAATAGTATTTTTTCCACAGGCTAATTGTTACTTTAGAGTTTATTCTAACAAATTGGGTATCTTGTTTGAAACCTTATAACATATTAGGGCTTGAAACAATGATATGAGAGGACTGGCTGCTGCTCACTGTGCAGCGGGTAAAGCAGACTCAGCATGATGGAGGAGAAAAGAAACAATGATTAAATAGATGGGATTATGAGAAAGAGGACACAGGGAAGAGAAGAGACTGAATAAGCACGCCCCTCTGGGGCTACTGAGTGAAGGGGCAACCACCCACTATTACGTGATCCGATGAAATGGGCCACTGTGAGCATAGACCACCTTGTGTATTTATAATGGTGATGCTGGGCCACCAATGGCCTTAGCCACCTTAGACATGTCCTGTTTCCAATAAAGGAAGCTAAACCAAGAAATTGTAATTTCTTGAACAGACATGCAGTGCCTCTCTAAATTAACATGGTGTCCTCTTCTTGTTACTGTCTTTGACAGTCTCCCTTTCACACAGTGCGGATGAAGAAGGCTTTCTAAAACTGGGTTTGGTACCCTCTCTTTTGTGCTGTCATAGAGCTCTGCGCGTTGCTGCTTCATAGCATTAGCCACAATGATTTTAACCTCTTCCATTTCGCCTGCTGTATTTCTGGTCTGGCTTCCAACCTACACCACTGTCCTCTCCTTGGAGCACATCCTGAGATTTGAAATGTATCTTCGTCCCCCAGAGCCTGCATAAAATCTGGCCAAAAGCGAACATTAAGTACAAATTTATTTAACAACCTCAGTTTTTAAAAAATTTTCCCATCTTAAGTGGTGAGAATAATTTTTTTTTTTTTTGCATGCCCTTGGGTAGCACAAAAGCTTCATCTGCCAAAGGTTTTACAATGATATATGCACATTTTGTTCTTCATTGCAAATCCCTGCCACCAAGATTCAGTAAGACAGGCTTAATTCTTTCTCTACATAAACCTTTGCTGATGAGAGCCTTGCCTGTTATGTTGTCCTCTGACAAATTCAAGGTAATTTTGATTTTATTTATTTATTTTGTTGCTTGCTTGTGGCCAGAGAAAAATCTACATGGCGTGTTAAGCTATAATTTTCAGGGTTTCTCTTAAAAAAGGATGCTGGTCATAAAGGGTTTGGAACGAATAGAAAGGAAAATAGGACTGAAAACCAGAGCTCGGTTATGATTTCTGAAGGTCTATTCTTTTACCAGTGAAATGGGCTCTGAAAGAACATCTCCTGCCTATTTGCTCTCATTCTTCCAATCCAGACAGAGACAAGGGAATAATCTGGAACGTATCCAGGAATCTGAACCCAGAAGGGGCCTTATGCAAACCTATCTCCCTCTTCTTCTCATGATCACCCCATCACGTTGTCTTGGCTTCCTGGGCAGGAAATATACATGATGAGCCTGAACCATTTTTGCAGGACATGAAAATAAAGTAGTTCTCAAAAAAAAAAAAGAAAGTGATGTAGGTATGTCAAGAGGACATGAGAGCCGCCTAGAAGAGTTTACAATTGCCAAATCTGGAACGATTTGAGCAACAAAACAAAATAATTAGCATTGGATTATAACCCAAAGTATAAAATGCATTCTTCGTAAGTCCAAATTGATATAAATAAATGATTGAATAAACAAGTAAATGGAGAGGAAGACGAATTCAAATAATTGATACAGATACTCCATCCTTACATGTGGGCTGGTTATAGTGACTTCCCTCCAAGGAGTATGATGTGAAAAAGAGGGAAACAGTAACTTCAGTGGAAAAACTTGGTAAACACTGGCCAGCTGGTTTGAGTTCATGCCAATAGTGATAAGTCACCATAGTACCTATCTCTGATATGTTATGACAAGAATGTCCCTTTATTTCTATGGTTTTCCTCCCCCACAAATCCATAATACAGGTTTAATCATGAGAAAAACATCATACAAATTTTAGTTGAGGGCCATTCTAAAAATACCTGACCAGTACTGCTCAAACAAGGAAGGTCTGAGAAACGCACAGCCCAGAGGAACCTAAGGAAACGTGACGACTAAGTTGAATGTGGTACCAGGATGAGATGCTGGAACAGAAAAAGGACAGTAGTAAAAACCAAGTGAACTTGAATGGACCAGGGCTTTAGTGAGCAATATTTCTGCATTAATTATACCAATAGACGATATCAGTAACAGGGGGCTCTGGGATACGAGAGAGCTCTCTATACTATCTTTGCTGTATTTCTGAAAATCTAAAACTGTTTTTACAATAAAAAGTGTATTTAAAAAAAGATATTATTCCTTACTGGCCAGAGGCAGGAGCCCATGGCCACCTCTGCTGCCCCCAGAGTGGCCTGAGTGGAAAAGGCACATGTGAGTTACCCAGAGTCCCCTGGTGCCAGAACACCTAGCCCTCTGGGCAGGAGCCCTTCAGGTGGGCTGAGCTGCCTTTGCCCCTCTGTGCTGAACCCCCCCAAACCCTGACAGCAGGGCTGGGTCTCCCGGATGCTGGACTGACTCTTCAGGCCGAGCTCTCCAAGCAGAGCTAGGCCCTGGGTCTTCCTGGTCTTAGGCTTCCTTCAAACTCAGGACAGAGGCTGGGGGACAGTGAGCACCCTGGACATGAGCATTTTCTTGGGGCCCAGGCTGTGTCTGGGTTGTAGCAACTGGGAGCTTCCTCCTGCTGCCACCTGTCCAGTTAGGGAGGGGCTGGCGCATTCCCACTGTCTCCTTCTGCACCTCTCCATCTCCTCCATCCAATAACAGGTTTCTTTTCCCTTTCCATTGGAAATCCAGCCTCAGAAGGACACACAACCATTTGTGTCTCCTTCCCCCTCTTCTGGAGCACCCTTAGAAATATTACCTACTTATCAGGGCTGAGGGTTGCTCATTCTTGACTCAGCTTTTCAGCCCCTTTGAGAGACAAAAGTTGTCCCCTTAACAGGCTTTTAACTGACCCTTCATGCCTAGCACCTTGTTCATTCGGATCACCAGCTCCCTGGCCACATGTATGTGACTTCCCCCATCCATGAGTGCTATTGGCCTCTGGTCTCTAATACCCAGCTCCCACAACATCTGGTCAATTTCAACCCCTGGGTGGGAGTGTCCTGGGGGCTTTGGCCCAGGATCCCTCACCCTAGGAGGCAGCTCCAAGGTAGGGAGAGAATTGGGCACCAGGTGCAAACAAACCTGACATCTCCGGAGTGGGTGCTCCACTCATCCTACACAAGAGAATGAAAAAGCAATGAGCTCGATACATTGATTGGCTTGCCTGGGGACAGTCAGAAAGAATCCCAAGGAAGGCTCAGGCCACTGCCTGCTTCACGCTGAGCCTCTGCCTCAGATACTGAATCCAGCTCTGAGCAGGAGGAGGATGAGGAGGAGAAGAAGGAGGAGGAGGAGGAGGAGGAGGAGAAGGAAGAGGAGGAAGAGGAGGAATTCGGGTAGTTGCAAATCACTCTTGATTTGTCAAGGGCCAGTTTACGATGCAGTAAAATTTGTCCTCCGCTTTGTGCTTTTGCCATCCTAGCTGCCTGCGTTGGCTTGCTGTGGCTGCCCACTGCTCTGAAGGAGGATCTGGGTGCCCACAAGGAAAAATTTAGAACAATGGAATCTACTCGGAAAAGTTCATTCCAAGAAATTCTCAAACTTAATGAATTATTCAATAAACAAAAAACATCTAAAGAAGATTGAATTTGAGAGCTGGGCTTGAAGACAGTCTGGAGAAACATCAAAGCCATGAATAAGCAGATTTCTCTGTTGAATTCTGCAGCAAACCCCCTCAAAGTCAATGTTAAGTCAGCGGCAGATTTAATTAGCCTGCTTGCCACTGTGGTGGGTCTTCAGAAGAACGTAGCTTCCATTGGCAATACCGTAAACAGTGTCCCTCCTGCTCTGGAGACAACACAGAAAACTGTGGACGGACACAAGAAGCCACGGAGTTACCACAGAGTGATATGAATCAGCACTCCTTGGCAGAGACCAGGGGAAGCAACAAGATTTTTCCATTGCCTTTAGCTCCATCAGAACTCGACAACAAAACCCACAGTGAGAAATTGAAACAGGATGTCCTGTACCTTCGCAACTCTTTAGAGGAGGTGAACAGTCCCTAGGCGGGGTACCAGAGACAGAATGATCTTAAACTTGAGGGGATGAATGAGGCAGTCAGTAATTTTACCCAGAGTCAACTTGGCAGAAAGAGATCCGGTTGCTATGGGCAAGGTAGAAAAGCAAGAAACTCTCCTTAAGGAAAAAAAAGAGTGTTTGCATCAGGTGACCAGATACAGAAAAAACACAAAGCATCAAGAGGGAAGCTAGCTCAGATTCTCGGGTGTGTAAGCTAAGCCTTAAACTACAGCTGGTCAGTACTCTAACCCACAAGCTGAGAGCAACAGGTCTCCAATAAAGAGCAAGTACAGAGTTTCAAAGCCATCATCATTGCCAACATTTTCACAGTCTTTGGGAGATCATGTTGAAAAAGCTGCCCTGCTAAACCTATCTCCTTACTACGAGTTTCTAGCATCCGAGAACTTCAGTATTTATTCCATAAGACTGGCCAGAACATGGATGGGAAGCTGACCTCCCAGTAATTTGGAACTCCTTAGCTTTTGCTATGCCAGCACCAGAGAGTTTGAGAGAGTTTGATGCTGACAAAGATGGATGATAGTCATTCCTAGAGCTAAGACTAGCATATTTAGCAAATCTTAAGTTTGTTTTTTCTTTATATGTTATTCAGCTTGGTGTTGGCTAACTTTGATTTTTTTTCTAGAGATATCAAAATTGAGTAAAAGCAAGATGGAATCTTTTCCCATGAATGTGTCTGCTTATCTCATTGTGGCTTATGTTTCTCTCTCCTTAAAAACATCCCCCCCCCCCCCCAACTGAGCTATTTCACTTTCTTGGAAAGGTTAAAATATAGTATATAAAATTAGCCTGGTACTTTAGGCAATTTGAAGATTACTCTTCTAATTGTCTTTCATCATATATATATATATATATATATATATATATATATATATATATATATAATATCTCCTGATGGATTTTGTAACAACCAAATAACATTCTAGCAATAAATTGAGTTATACTGCTATATTTGTATATACTGTACCATAGGCAGTATAAATTTGTATATACTGTACCATAGGCAGTATATCTGTACCTGGAAGATTTTTCTTTTTTTTGAGAGCTAATTTATATGAGCTATATTTGAAGGTGATGTAGCTTGTCCTTTTTTAGTTTCTAGTTTGTATACATAGGCAGATACTTTGAGAACACCTTAACTCTTCGTTGTAAGTGTGTTTCTTTTGCATTGGATAGCTATCCATGGAGGAGTCTGTTCTGTTTTTTAGCTTATCATCTGTTCTCATCTCAAGCTTGTCCTGCTAGCATCATCCCTGAGCAGATATATAGTTCTATCTTTTCCCCCTACTCATTTTGGTAGAGGTGTTCCTACTGTACTCTCAGAATAGTGAATACCCTCCTCACACAGCCTGGGAGAGTGCCCTATCTCCAGGCACAACGAGGTCATCTCGAAAGCCTTTGTTCTAAGTTTATCAGATTCATTGGCTTAAGAAGAGCCTGCGAAGCCTATTCTTTAGTATTAATTCTGGATTTTTCTTTGTAAATTGTCTTAACTTACCTAACCTGGGACTTGTGTGTAGCTATCTGTAATCAAGACTCGTGTGCCACATCTCTGAGAGGAAGGTCGATGGTAGTGCCGAGTTTGGTTTTGGTTTTTAATACTTTGACCTTTTCCCTCTGGCAGTCAATACTGCTGCTTTCCTAAATTACCCAAAACACTGCTTCTTAGATTGTATTTTCTTTTATTCTGTACCATCTGGCATACTGTTTACTTAAAAGGCCTCCTTATAAATCAGGCAAAAAGGTTGGTAGGAAGAAATGAATCAAAAGAAGAGTGAACCCAGATTAGGGGATGGCTGTGGTGTGGTCTTAAGGGAAGAGATGGGCCTGGCACTTAGGAATGTGCCCAAAATGTCAAAGCTGAAGACTGGGCACTCTTCCCTGGTGGCCAAGCCCATTGGGGGTAGATGGCTCTCAGTGCCCCTGCTGGTCTCCTTGGTCACAGCTGAAGATTCTGACTGTGATGGGCTCATGTTCATAATGGCCTGCTGTTGAGTTGTTTTTAGTGACAGTTCAATTTGCTACACCTCTCATCAGCTCTCTTACCGACACCAGCCAGATGCGTTCCCTTTTTTTATTTCCAAACCAGAACACATTAGGGTATTTCTGACTTTATAGAGCATGCACTGTTTGTTATGTCAACCTTTAGGAAATGTCCATCTCCTTTGCTTTAGTGGAGCTATTTTAATAATGTATAAGCAGTTTTAGTTTTATATGGGGAATCAATTCAAGGTTTCCATGACTTGATTTGAACTTTGATTAGTTCATAGCAGTATTATAACCATTTTAATTTATCTAAATTAAACATTTATCCCCCCAAAATATATTGTTCCTTATCACTACCCCATAGAGTTAATATAAGGATTAAAGGAAATAGTGCATAAAAGTTCTTTTTAAAAATTATTTTTAAATTAATTTTTTTTCAATTATAGTTGACATGCTATGTATATATATATATATATATATAAAAGGCTAATATGCTAAGCGTCTGACCATCTGACCAGTCACTATAATGTGCACTGACCACCAGGGGACAGACACTTACTGCAGGAGTTGCCATGACACGCACTGGCACCACCAACCTGGTGCCCACAAAGCAACATTCAGCTTCTCCCAAGTGGGACACAGGCCCCACCACCACCCAGGAGCAACAGCCCACCAAATCACAGGCAAGGCTCCCAAGACCCCATAGAGCAAAATGTGCAGCCTACAACCCAATCAAGCCCAGAAATGGTGGCTGTAGATGCCAGGTAATGACGTCAGGTAGCATCACTTGGCTTCCTCTCCCTAGTGACGACTAGTTTCCTTGCAGTTTCTTCAGCCCAGGAACATGACTTGCTTATTGCCAGGTGGAAACATTTCACACTGCAACCAAATGTCTGTGAAGCATTTTCCCATGCCTCATCTCATTTGATCCTCATAGAAATCCTGGAGTAAGTAGATAGAAGACTTGGTGGAATCCTATTTTCTTTTCATTAGCCAGAAAATGGAGATTTAGAAAGTTTAGAAACTTGACCCGACTGAAAAGAAGTAATAAATGGTGGACCTTGAAAATAACCTCTGGTTTTCTCACTGTGCAGGACATAGTCAAACAACGCTGCAGTTAAATATTTTACCCTTTGTTCTCTCTGTGTGATCTACAATAATAATCTGCTTCATGTTGATATTTACTGCTGTGTTGCTAACAATTACCTGAAAGAGAAGTTGAGGTGCTTCACTGGGCTGGAAAAAGTTTAGCTACATCAGAAAGCAGGTCTAATTAAGCTAGTTTATTTTATATATTTATATAAGTATATAAATATATAAAAGGCTAAGTTGATTCACACATGATACATATAAAGCTTTTGCTGGAACCAATCGCATGTATGTATTTCAATCTATCATTGTCAATCATGAATTTGGTTGATGCTTCTATTATAGAGAAAGAGAAAATAGCAATATTAAAATATTTCTTCTGATTAATTTCTTTTCAATGTGCATGGATCTGTTCACTTGGCCACTAGTATTTTATTAATTTCAGGTGTACAACACAGTGCTTAGGCATTTATAAAACTTACAAAGTGATCCATACAGAATTATTACAATATTATTGACTATATTCTCTATGCTGTACTTTATATCCCCATGACTGGCCACCTTCCTTCCCATTTATATTTGGCAATTTGTACATTTTTATCTCTTCTTTTTCACCCATTTCTCTGCTCCACCCCCAAATCTTGCAACCATTAAGCAGGTTCTTCAAAACATTTAAGCTAGAACTTACCATAAAACCCAGCAATCTCATTTCTGGGTATTTATCTGAAGAAATTAAAAACACCAATTTGAAAAGATATATGAGTATCTATGTTAATTAGAGCATTACTAGTGTTTACAAGATATGGAAGCAAACCAAGTGCACATTGACAGACAAGTGGATAAAGGAGATGTGGTACATAAATATGTGAACCCTGAGGGAAAAAAGACACCTACTAAGAAGAGCTCCTAGTGGCTAACTGGGCTCAAATTAAAACAAACAAACAAATAAGCAAGCAAAACAAAACAAAAACACGCAAAACAGAATCTAGCAGCTATTTCTGCACAAGGACCACTCATGCAAATTGCTCTTCTAGGAGTAGCCTGTGCTGAACTCCCTGTCTGCCATCTGAGCCTGCACTTATAAAAGGGTCCCTGGAACCCTATCAACCAATAGGACTGAGGCTTTCCTCATGCAATCAGAGCTGTGCAGTTGCTACCAATCAGAATGACTCTGTTTGATCAACTAGTACAGTGACTTTTGGACCAATCAAACTGTGAGGATTTGGAGTCCTCATTTGCATGAGGCTGGTCCAATCATGATCCAAGGGTGGGGACTTGTGTTCATGTAAGCCAGCTCCCCTCTGGCTCTGGGAGCTCACTTTACCTTTCCAGTGGTGACTGATGACTATGTCTCCCTGGCTTAGCTGAAACACCAAAGATGTCTCACCAGAGTAAAGCAGAACAGACCAGTTCAGCACAAAGCAGACCTGCATGGAGCAGAGCAGACCATTGAGGAGAAGAGCAGAGCTGTCTAGCCAGAGAGGGGCCTGGTCTGGGGCCACCTCAAAGTGCATCTATTTTATAATTAAGCTCTTTTGCAATGAATAAAGTTTCTGTCTTAACTGCACCATTAATTGGAGGTTCCTGTTGGCATTGAATTGGCACCAATGACATTTGGTTGACATATCCAATGGGATATTACTCAGCAATGAAAATGAATGAAATCTTTTCATTTGCAACAACATGGATGGACCTAGAGGGGATCATGCTAAATGAAATAAGCTAGACAGAGAAAAAAAATACCATATGGTTTTATTTATGTGTGGTATCTGAAAACCAAAACCAAACAAACAAATAAATGAAGAAATAAAACAGAAAAAAATTATAGATACAAAGAAGTTCTTTATCCAGTGACTGGCACATAATAAATGCTCCACAAAATAATATTTCACCATCTTGTACCTTTCTGTGCTATTCTTCCTTGTGATATGCCTTGAAAGACGTTCTGTCTATCATCTATCTATCTATCCATCTATCTATCAATATCTATCTATCTATCATCTATCTATCTCTATCTATCTATCATCTATCTATCTATCTATTTATCTATCTATCTATCTATCTATCTATCTATCTATCTTTATATTCCTCCTCTCAATTGGCAAAGGCAGGATGTGCAGATTATAACCTTTCCTACCAGAAGATCCAGGTTGGTCTAGTTTCTGATAGTTGTGGTCTCCTGGACTGAGAAACCTGGAGCACCATCCCTGAGCTTTAACTGAGCATTTTTACCTTAACTGATCTTATCTGAATGGCATTCATTTCATTTATCTGTTTGGTGACTAAGATATACCATGTAATAATGACACTTACACAGTGGTTACCTTGATGTAAATCTGCCAGATGCTTCAAATTAGAGTGACTGAATCTTAACTTTATTTGAAAAAAATGTTGGTCAAACACATGAGGCCCCTCTTTTCTCCTAGGAAGGAGAGCATAAGGATGCTCTCAACCTTTTGTTTGCTGACTGAGGGTCTTGACGGAATGCAGCATCACAGGACATCAAAGTCTTATTAATTATATCTAAGCTTCAGAATGAGTTGCAAGATTACAATGAAGCAGGGAAAGTCTTCTTGTGGCTTTGGGTAGGAAGTACCTTTCTACACAGGTGAGGTGTGTCTAGAAGAGAAATGATCCTGCTAAGAACAAGACACGTTGATCTGCTAAGAACAAGACACGTTGGTCTTACCGAATTCCCTTTATGGTCATGACTTATGCAAAAGGCATTTTATATATCTCTACATACATCTATTCAAACATATCAATATCTATATTCTACATATTCAGATCTATCTATCTATCTATCTATCTATCTATCTATCTATCTATCTATATTCCTTCTCTCAATTGGCCATGGTAAGATTTTCAGATTATAATCCTGATCTTATCCACTCTTCCCTCACCTTATTGTTCTATTTTCTTGGATGCCAACTGGGTTTTCTCTCCATCAACACTTTTGCTTCCCCCGTCTAGCTGGATAAACTAGTATTTGTGGAAAATTCACAGAGAAACTGAGTTGTGAGGTCCTGTTTAGTAAAATGAAATAACATTTTAAAAAAACCCAGTCACAAATGTCTGTTTAATAATTCTTGATTGCTGGCCTGAGACTAGTTCCAATATTTCTGAGTATTCAATGCCTGGAAGCTAGCATAAAATGATGATCTAAAACCACTAGAAATTTGCTTCCTGTGGTTCTGAATATGAAAGCAGAAACTTTGGGGCAGTCTCCTTTTTTCCTTTGTGAGGGATCATTTTGGTGAGCCCTCTCCATCATACCCACTTACATTAACTACTTGCACCCTTGAGGTAGTTCAGGGCTTGGGAAAGTCATCCCAAAGCAAATACTTTATAATGGAATATTAAATATTCTGTTTAATAATATAAAAGGCTACCCCAAGTGGTGAGGAACATCTATACAGATTTCTATTTTCTTTAATGAAGTGCTTAGCATTTTCCCTCACCTGCCTGGAAATAGGATTTGCACCTAATGGGTGGGATCTGGGATTGAGGGAGCAAAGGGATGTGAGGAAGGGCTCCATTGGCTGATGGGATGAGGAGGTCAACTCTGTAACTAGACAGACTAATGTTTGGAATCTATTTCCAGGGGGGAAATGGGAGGGTAGGGGACTTCCATTAAGATATTAGTTAATTAACTTATGAATGTCCTTGAGAATTCTGTATGCACTACTAAGGCAATTTGCTGTTTGAAATATCTATGGAACTCTCTAGAAAACCCAATGAACCAGGGTATTGCCTTTTATATCTGACACAATCATTAGAGCCCCATGGTCAGCCTCCCCTTTGGTCAATTCCAGATAACAATCACACTGGTCAGAAGTAATCTCAAAGCATACTAGCATATTTAGAAAGGAGCTTCCCTCTCTCCTCTGCTTCTCGCCCATTGTCCTTTATTTCTTCACAATGAAAAATGCTTTCATCCATGTGATAGATTCTTACTCACTTGACTTCATGCCTTGACACCAAAGGTTCCAAATAGAAAAACTCAGGGAAGAACTCTGATTGGTCCAGCCTAGATCACACACTCACTTTCTGGCCTAATCACTCTGAGAAGAAGAACGTGTTGTGATTGGTCTGATTTGGGTCATGTGCTCACTTCTGTGGCCAAAAAGGTGAGGTACTGGCCTGATTTTCAACTGCCAGCTCTGACATCTCTGAGTAAGAGTTTCTCTGGCCACTACAGCTCACTCTGCCAATGAGCAGGGCACATTGCAAGTGCTGAGGAATAACTGTCTCCTGGTCCTCAACCAACGACTAGTGGGAGTGAATGTATAGATACTAAGGTGTTCCCTTCTCCTGGGGTGACAGGATTCTGAGACATGCACTCTGCACCAACATACCAGAATTCTAGAGTGGAATTAAAATCCACTTCATCACAGATGCTTCTTGCTTAGCATTGCACTCTCTATCTGCTTCTTTCTCTTCCCTGTTTCACTCCTCCTCCACTTTACCAGTATTTCCTGAGATCATCTCCTCTTTATGCTTTTTGCACTTGGGTCCTTGTCTCAGTGACTTTTTCTGAGGAAACCCAACTAAGGCAGTTACCATGATTGGCAGCTCATCCAGAGACTCAAATAGAATGGGGAAGTGCCAGAGGAAGTGGTAACTCGAGTAAACAAAGCTGTCCACTAGAAAAATAAGTCATGAGGAAAAGCACAGAATGAGAACTTACAGTAAGCCACTTCCAACTGGACCAACATTTGGGCACAAAACAGCTCTGAACAGATATGACCATGGCAAGCAGACAGACCTCCCCAGCAGGTTGCTCTGGAGAGGAAAATGTCAAAGGACCTTGGGGTCTAGGGTCCAGTGAAAGTTATATCTTATGCAATATCTTTTCCACCATTAATTCATGAATCTTAAGCTTCTCCTGCACTACTTGATCCTAGCCAGAAAGCTATCATGGAGAAAGATAGGGCTGCCTCTTCAGATGCTGGCCAGAGGCTGGGCACTTGGCTTATGTTTGATGACATTTCCATTAGACAGTTGGGCTTGTGTGATGGCCTGTGCATGTGCAGTGATAAAAAATGCTCTCCTTATCTCTGTGTCTCAGCTGTGAAATCCCTGCCTCTTTCCATTTGGGTTTATTGGTTTCTAAAGCCCAGCTCTTCCATGCATGTCATGGGATAAATTGTCTAGAAGCAGCATTTTAGAGGGGTAACAGGGCATGAGACTTGAGAGAGTGCCTGTCAGGTAACACACACACACACACACACACACACACACACACACCACACACACACACACACACACACACACGCACACACACACACACACCTTTAAGGCTGTGAGGAAAACAAAATGTTGAAGATAAAGGAGACACACATAAACTTGTCCCAACCCCTGTGAGCTCTGTGTTATCTATTGCTCCATAATTCATCCCCACCTGAGACCAAGGCTGGTCTTTGGATCTTAATGTCAGCTGGACATTGGTCGCTGGCCACCCCAGGTGGTGAGGGTGGGGTACATTAAGCACACTAGCACTTGGGTGGTGGCTCTGGTCAGCTTAGAGAGCAATTTTCCAGATACTTGAAGCAGCTGTGAGCTGTTAGCGGCTGACAGAGCAGCTGGGAAATGGGTGCATGTCTGGGAATTTTCAGGGAGCCGCCAGCAGCCCTGCCATGTTTGTCTGGATCTGCACATGTGCTTCTTGAAGTTGGAGAGAACCTGTATTTCCTGCCTGAAATGAGGCCATAATTATGTCACCTAGACTCCTGTCTCCCATTTGACTCTTGCCTCTTGTTCATCTATCTCATTGCTCTCAGGGTGAGGAGGAAACGCTTAACAAGGTCTAATGGGTCCTGCCAGTCTCTCAGCCACACCTGATCCCAGTTCCCTCTCACCCTGCTCTGCAGCAGGCCTGGCTAGTGGCCACTGAGCATTCTTTCAGTTTCTGAGAATGTACTGTTCCCTCCAACTCAGGACTTTCATCCGTGCTGCTTCCTCTGCCTGGAACGCCCTCCCCAACACCTTCTACTTCCCTAGCTTGACTAACATCTAGATCTCCAAATTTCAACTCAGAGAACATTGCCTCAGAGAAACCTTTTGAATCGCCCCATGAATCTGATTTCACATAAGTAACCACTATTCAGTTTGTGTGTCTTGACATATTTTTTCTTTGCAAACCATAGCACACAAAAATATGCATAGATTTTCTTTTATTCAACAAAAATGCGATGTTCTTTTAAAAAAATACATTTTATTGATTTCAAAGAGGAAGGGAGAAGGATAGAGAGAAACATCAATGATAAGAGAGAATTGCTAATCAGCTGCCTCCTACACACCTCACTCTGGGGTTGAGCCCACAACCTGGGCATGTGCCCTAACTGGGAATCGGACCATGACCTCCTAGTTCATATAGGTCGATGCTCAACCACTGAATCAAACCAGCCAGCAATAAAATAAAATAAAAAGCTATATTCTTTTCTTTTCTTTTTCCTCTTAACAATATAAAACCATAGGAAACTATTCAGTTTGACATGGCTGATTTTTAACTTATTATTTTCTAGTGGATGAATGATATTCCATCATATGTATATATATATCACATACATTATTTGGATGAACAATAATGTATTTAAGAATTTTGTAAGCATGGATTATGTTCTACCCTGTTTCCTCGAAAATAAGACAGTGTCTTATATTAATTTTTTCTCCCAAAGTTGCGCTAGGTCTTATTTTCAGGGGATGTCTTATCTTTCCATGCACTAGGTCTTATTTTCGGAGGATGTCTTATTTTCAGGGAAACACGGTAGTACCTAAGTTGGCTGATGGGTGAATAACTTGCATATATGTGCAGGTATATTTGCTATTTATCAATTACCTCATAATTAAATTTAAATAGTGAATAGGAATAAGAGAATGAATATGCTCAAAAGAATAAAGTAAATTAAATGAATGTTAAAATTAAAGAAAGCATTTCCATATTGATAGGAGTTCAGATAGTTTCACTATGAGTATGTGTGTTTTCACTTTATAAACAACAGCGCAACGAACATCTCTCAATGAATATCCTTACATCCTGGTGCTTATATTTCTGAAGGCTCAGTTGAAAGAAGTGGAATTATTTGATCAACATGCACATGCATTTTAAATTCAGCACCCACTCCCAGATTCCTTTTCGCAAATCACACATCCACCATCAGTTGATGAGACTGCCCAGTTTCCAGCTTCTTGGCCAGTATTGGTGGCTTTCAATCTTTTCAATGTTTGCCCTTCTCTTGGCAAAGGATTGGGTTCTTATTGTTGTTTAGACTTGCATCTTCTTGACTATTACTGAGTTGATCATCTTCTTATTCATAGATTGTTTTGATAATAAAAGTAACCCCTATAAGTCCTAGCACAGTAGCTCAGTTGTTTAGAGTGTTGTACTGATATGCCAAGGTTGTGGGTTCGATCTCCAGTGAGGGCACATACAAGAAACAACCAATCAATGCATAAGTAAGTGGAACAACAAATTGATGCCCCCCTGTCTCTCTCTTCACCCTGAACCTCTCTCTCTGTCAAATCAATAAATTAAAAAACAGCCCTTACAATGATAGGACCTTGTGCTAATTTATGGTGGACGTGGAGACCTTCTGAGTGAGTCCTTTGCCTTTATCCATCTGTCCTCACCTGCTCTCCAGTGAAGACTGTGCTCTGTGGTTCCTGATGTGCCCGAACGTCCTTTTTTGTTCTCTCATGTCCCCAAAGGGTCAGGAGTTTTGGTCTCGATGAATACGGCAAGATGGTGGGGGTTGGCAGAAGGACTTGCACTGCTGCTGACCATCTTCCTCTGTCTCTCCATTTCCAGACTCTAGCCAGATGAACAACGCAGTGCCCACCTCCCCTTTGCTGCAGCAGATGGGCCATCCGCATTCGTACCCTAGCCTGGGCCAGATTTCCAACCCCTATGAACAGCAGCCTCCTGGCAAAGAGCTCAACAAATATGCCTCCTTGAAGGCCGTCGGTAAGTGCTGTTCCGTTTCTCCTCTCCTCTTTCTTCTCTACTTTGCTGTTCCATCCATATCTTTCTATCTCTCTCCAACTTTTTTCAACTCCTTTTCCCCTTCTTCTAATTTCTCCCTTTCTTCATTTATCTATATCCCAAAATCTCTCTCTTCTCTTTGTCCTGTCTCTATCTATCTATCTATCTATCTATCTATCTATCTATCTATCCATCCATCATTCTACCTACCTATATATTCTGGATTTCTCTACCTGGGATATAGTTCACTAACGATCAGACCCTTCAGCTGCTTTCTGTCTGACCTAGGTCAAGTCTGTCCTGGCTGTGTGGGGCAGGATGGGTGGGCAACACATGTTGGGGCTGTTACCTGGGGAGGAGGATCTGTATGTTCCTCAGGTCCCACTGACACCTCAGCCCCTTCTGCATCTACAATCTGCCTCAGGGGATCTAACATATAATCTAGAACATGGAGCCCCCGAATGCCTTGCCCTTTAATAGGCAGCACTCATCTACACACAGTCATTCTATCTCTGAAAAGTGGGTGAGCATAACGTTCCCATCTGAGTTTTTATCAAGTGCGAGACATTGCACTGAGCCTTTGACCCTGTCTCATTTTCTCACAGTGAGCTAAAGAGGAAGGCCCAGTTATTGTCTCAATTTTATGATTAGGAAACCAAGACTCAAGGAGGCTAATTGAACTTGCCCCAAATCAAGCAGCGGTGAGCGACAGAGCTGAGACTTGAACCTGTGTTTTTATTACTCTGGAGCTTATGTTCCTGTCACTACCCTCCCACAGCCCTTTGGTCCATTCCCCAACTGGGACATGAGGGAGTGTTACAGTGACCTAGGATCTTCAAGAATGTACTCATGACAGTGTCCTATTGGGTGACAGCAATAGCCATGGTGAAGTCAGACTTTGGGCAAATAGACGACCCATGGACCAAGTGCTTTCTTTTATTATAAGCTTCTTTTTTTTTTCTTTATTGATTAAGGTATTACATATGTGTCCTTATCCCCTAGTTGTCTCCTCCCTCCCCCCACTCAATCAGACCATCAAACCTCAGAGGGAAGGTAGGGGATGGTGGGGGTAAGAGGGAGAGATCAACCAAAGGACTTGTATGCATGCATATCAGCCTAACCAATGGACACAGACACCAGGGGTTGAGGGTGAAGGTATTATCAGCTTTTCATCCCCTTTTCTTCTCCCACTGCCAAGGCCCTCTTTAGAGATGGAATGGGAGATACTTGCCCATCAATTCCAGTGTGAAATATCCTAATTCCATTATAGAACTCATACCGGAAACCCAAGCACAGACACTGTCACGTGTCTATGATGCTTGTGGTTGCCATGGTCTACAAACATTAGAGTCACAAAACAACCAAATTGGTACCCAGAAGAGAGCCAGGCACCTACTAGGAGCTTAGTAAGTGTTTGAACCAGAACTCTTTCTTTAGGAATTCTTGTTCCCCGATCTCCCAGGACTTCCAGATGGAACCATGCAAAGAAGGGTTGGGCCAAATTTGTAATACCAAGAACTGCAGGCTGTGCTTTGTAAACCCTTACATACCAGTCCCCTATGCTTCATGTTTAATTTCTACACCCAATTGAACCCTCATCCACATCACAGATTCCTCTATTCCATATTGTGTGTTTGCACAGCACATGCATCTTAAGCATGTTCAAATAGACTCACATATCACTAGGAAGGGTGGAGGGCTGTTGCCTAGGAGAGCAAGAGTCAGGGCATCTGTGCTAATGTAACTGCAGAAGCTCATACTCTATTTGACAGCCTGCCTCCCGTTCTGAGTCTTGCATTTAAGTCATAAATTGTGTCCGCTCTTATGTTTGATTCTTCTCTTGGTAGACAAAAAATCAGTCCAGATGCTTTATCTTTTGGAACTGGTCACATTACCCTAAATAACTCATTTGTTCAACTTAGGCCCAGCGCCTCATCCCCCCTCAAAATCCAGTCACTCTTTGGGCAAATAATGGATACATATTACCACAGAATTTCTTCATTTCAGAGTTCAGGATTTATGCATCGTGCAGAGCAAATGTCTGCAGTGCATTTGGAATTAAATCTGCAGTATGACAATTTATTTGACACTCTTCAAATAACCTTTCTTTCTCAAAGGAAGAACTCCTAAAATGTTTGTTGAATGAATGAATGAGCTTGTATTTGACATGAATCAAAGAATAGCTTAGTAGGAAGAGAGCCACACCTCTATATCCTCTAAAACATGTGAAGGATCTCACTTGGGGGACACTCCTTAATCCTGGATATGATTAATGTGCCCTCTTGCTTCTTCCCTGACTATTGTGGGGGTTCACAGTCTTTATGTGAGTCACAGACAGTTTTGGGAATCTCTAGTGAGTGGAGGTCCACTGAGGAGCTGACTGAGGAACTGCCTGACTCAGTGATTACCCAGGAGTCCAGCGTCTGCCTATACAAATGACATGCAAATCCCATAACAAACGTTATTTCAAGCATTCTTTATTAAGTCATAATGTGACCATGGTATGAATGATGGGATACATTTCATTATTGAAATCATTAATACCCAGGAGAGAAGTTGTTTAAAAAAATGCTTTGCTGTTAAAAGCTCAGCAACCTCTGATAACCAGACTTACTTTATAAAAATGTCAATTCAGTAAATATGAGGAGACTTGGACAGATTTTAGGGTAAACTGCCAAGTTTAAAAATACTGCTGAAAAATAAATTTCTCCTGGTGGCTTTAATATCCAGAACATCAAGTGGGTTAGGTGGTCCCTGAAACCCTTTGACCCAAGTTTCTGCATTTGAAAAACGAGGAGGCTGAATTATACAGTCTCAAAGCACCGTGCTAATTTTAAAATTAGAAACTTAAACAATTCCACTCATTCTAGTTATTACAATATCTGTGGGCCATTAAATTGTCCCATTCATTCACTTCCAACTCAGGGAGAGAAGAGGGTAGTAACTGTTGGTTATTCCTTTTATTTATTTATTTTTGGTTTGCATGTTGAAAACACACTCACTTGTGTTTGAAGGAAGCTCTTTTCTCTCTGTAATTCAGGAATTAGAACCTTTGCTTTTATATAACATGTGACTACTGACACATCTCTTTTCCCAAGGGATTCACTCACTGCCCAGTTATCAGGAAAGATTACCACATGTTAGGGAAATGTCAGAGACTAAACATCATTGGACTCATTGGACTCTATACAAGAATGAGAGATGGAATTGGCTTATCATATATTCATTCATTCACTCATTCATTCACTCACTCATTTATTCATTCATTCATTCCACAAACATTCAATCCGACACCCCCCTTTTTTTTTTATAGGTTTCATTGAGGCATGAACCAAAGACTGCCCCATTCATCAATGTATCCATGGCATCTAATGCCATGTGGGGAGTGATCCCATGTGATTAGTGATCCCACTATATTTTTGTAAAACTGGTGAATAATACCATGTAATCCCATATCAAGTCAGGAGCAGGAGGTGATGAACAAGATGGCAGAAAGTCATCTGCAACGTGTCCTCTGCAACTGGTCAGGACTGAGTTTAAGATCTAGTTCAGACATTTATCAAGTAATTGAAGAAATTATTTAATCTCCTCAGGTCTCAGTTTCTCCATCTGTAAAATGGAGATTAAAAATGTACAGCTAATGGTTAGTTGGAAAATTTTAATGATAAAGGGCACAGGAAGTGCTTGACCTGATCCAGAGTCAGTCCTCAGTAAATTCTGCCACATATTTGTTTGTTGCTCATATTTTCCCCTGAATCTCCAAGATACACTCGTGCCTTGATTAACATACAATTGCCCAGATTGCACTTTGAAGGAAGTAGATAGATCTAGTTGGATGGGAAAGACGGGCCTGAAAGCTAACTCACTTTGGGAATTTCATAAAACAAACAAGCAAGTAAGCCAACAGCAGATGACTTTTCAGAGGACCAGTAAAGAGGCAGCGCAAACCTCTTTGCTTCCCCCATCTTTCTTCTGGACAACGAAAACCCACACCCAGGTGAAGGGCTACGGTCTATCAAAGAAGGATTCTATCCATACTTAAGTAACCCTTTTGCTAAGGCAGAAATGTGGGTTAAAGCATTTTAGAAATATTTTCCCCAGATTGGAAGTCAAGAGGTGTGTCTGATGATAGACTGAGCCAAAATGGGGCCTAAAAATGTAGGTAAGCACCCAAGTTCTCTGACCTGAGCCACCAGTTCTTACAAGACGGATGTGTTTGTCAAAATATCCCTAAGCATCACCTGATAGTTCAGAGAGGGGTGAATCCTGCCTCCGGAACTAGAAAAGGCCCCCACTTTTCTGCAATTCCTGATGGATTTTGCCAACAGAAGATCGCCCCCATATTGGCATTTATCTCCCATTGGCCTCAAGTCCAGCTTCTCCTCTAGATGCCTGAGGGTTTAAATACTCGCCAACCAAAGGTTCCCAACCACGTGTCCTTTAGATGCTCCAGTGCAACTTTGGTTGCCTAGTGAGAGAGACAGGATGTACCAGCATGATTGATAGACTGCTGTGTGCGGTGCCTTTGTTTTGAATTCAAAATTTTAATAGGAAAATATTTTCTCTGTTGCTGTTTGACAGACGATGGACTATGTTTGCTGGAACCGTGTTACATTTTCCAACAGCACTTCGTAAGCCACAGTAACAATGCATTTAGACACATGAAAATTCCTTTTTAATTTTTTTTTGGTGTGAAAACCCTAAATGATGCATACAGGCCTCACCTATGAAATGACTTCTGTTAGTTTATTTTTGTCTAAAATTATGGCAGAAAGGGAGCTAATATCGTTGAACACCCAAACAGTATACCTCTGTGTTGTTCCAATGTTTTACATATGGGGAAAGTGAGGCTCCATATAGTTAACTGATTTTCCCAAAGTCACACTTTTGTAGATGACAGAGATAAGAGTCATACTTAAGATTTCCCGATGCAGAATCCTATGTTCTTTCCACAAAATGACGCTGTCATTCAGAGAGCAATTTCTGGCAACAGAAGAATATAACCAGCCAAAAAAAAAAAAAAAAAGGCTGAGAAGACCCATTCTCCTCCTTTTGTAGGGTAAGAATTAGTAAAGTGTTAATTGTTTTCATTGTTTGAAGGCAAAAGTTGCCCTGTGATGCTGAGTATTGTATAATTGAAATATATTTAATGTACATTATATAGTTGAAGTATAAGTTACACATAATTAAATACGCAGACCATAATTTTATAATAGTGTGATTATTAAAATATACATACACTAGGGTAACCAACATCCCAGTAAAGATAAAAAATATTTTCATCTCCCAGAAAGTTCCATCATGTCCTCCTCTTCTCAATGCCTTAGGTCCATCCCTTTTTAATAAAAACTTAATTTTTCACATCCAAAATACTTATCTAATGTCCAGTAGTGCCAAGAGCATAGTGAAATCATACCTATATGTTTTGATAGCCTATGTGCCCTCTGAGTAAGTGTCCTTATTAATAATGGATTAATGAAACAAAATTTGTCGGAGCCATGCCCTGTCTTGGGTAATGGGGACAGAGGTGACCACAGCACGGTTCCTGTCTTCAATGCAAACAGTGATGGCTTTGACTGGGGGTGATAGGGCTTCCTTGAGCCCAGTGACTCAGTGGCTTGGCCAGGCTTGTGTCCACCCCCAGTGGACCACTGGGGCCAAGTAACTGTTTCCAGGTGTCAATAACCCCGGCTCAGAGGAAAAATAAACAGGAAGTCATCCCGGGCTGGTTCCACTTAATTTTAGCTTGTTAGTCTTCTCCTGTCACTCCAATGTCCCCTCTGTTGTGAGTGATGAGGGTGTAGAGTTCAGATCCACAGGGGGAACGTGGCAGTTTGAGTGTCCTTTGGAACGCCTGTGAGGCCAACCGGAACTATTTAAATGGGGACAGATTTGTGCTCTGTAATCATTCAAATCACAGACTGTTCCCTGGTCTCCTCTCAGCTGACAATCTGATGTGTCTCTGGGAACTTCAGAGACATGTTGAGAACTTGGTCTTCCCTGGTAGATTCCTAAGAAAGAGAAGCAGGTGGTGCACACTGATTGGTCAGACCTGTAGCCAATGGGCCAAGGCTGCTGCAAAGATACGTGGGCAGGTTTGCCCCGCTTTGAGTAAAACCCAATCTAACAGGGAAAGCCTACCAAGGACAGGCACAGGGTGTGTAGCCAAAGCCATCTTTTACTTTATGAAAGAGGTCCTCTGGAGTTCTGCTAATACTGTGAGAGTTCCCCAGCGCTCATTCGGAACCTCTGAAATGGAATTCAATTCGGAGAAATTGATTTATAATAAAAATTCTGGGCATTATGGAATTCTCAGTTCACCAGCATAGCTTTTAAGGGAATTTCCATACCTTAGGAAAAGTGACTCCTTGGAGAAACTTAAATTCATTCATTCATTCATTCATTCAACAATATTTTTCAAACACAGCTGCAGTCAGCAGGATTTGCCCCTACCTGGAATTTGATGCTAATAATCCACCATACCCCCTTTACAGAAGGGGGATTACTGCAAAACAGGATCAAAATGTATCCCTTATCAACACCGTGTTGTCATTAACCAAAGACACCTCATCTAAACAGATTTTTCTCTGTTTCTTAGCGGGTTGAGATTTAGAGCTACTCACTGTCTAAGAATTCTCTCTCCCTTCATGCTACTGGAAATATCTAGACTTTTGCAGGGGGCTTCTTATGATCCTCTGTGGGCTTTGTCTTGAAACTGCTTCAAGGCCTTGCCGAAAGAGATGCCCACATCACTTCACTTGCACATTTGGTCCTTCGCCCTATTCCCCATGTCCCCTGAGGACTGTCCCCCTTGGAGGTTCCAGCTGGGGTCGCCAGCAGCACCTGGATGTGAAGACACAGCGAAACCGAAGCAAGAAACAGATCAGCATCTCTCCATTGTTATTTTGTAGGAAGTTCTGATGGTGACTGGGCAGTGTCGACACTTAAGTCACCAAAAGGTACCAAATGGTGTTCTGTAGCTTGTTTGTACAGGTGTTGTCAGACTTGACATGAATCAGTGAAGACACAGAGAGTCCTAGTGTCTATGTACAACCCAATGCAAACGTGTGTCTGTGTTGGGTGGACCTGCAAGTACGTTTAAGCGTCTAGGTTCTGGTGTATAGATGTTGTGTGTGTGTGTGTGCTCTTGCACGTCTGGGGCCCATTGTTGAAGAATTACTACTTATTGCTTTCCAATATATACTGCCTGAAGGAAAATGTCACTCCCAGAAACCATCCCATATAAGACCTCCGGGAAATGATGCTTTGTCTCAGACAACATGGCAAAACACAAGGTAAATTAATGCAGGAAGAAACACAACTTCCAAGGGAGAGATAAACAGATAGATAAACAGAGAGAAAACATCCCCAGGATCCTTGGGAATGATTAGGCTTTTAGGGAACAGAATGCTGTTTTCCACTTTCCTGAGGTAGCATCAAAAGTGAAGGAGTTGGTCTACTTGAAACTAGCTGGGTGAGCAGGAGGCAGATTCAGCTTGTTCCCTCCCTACTATGTGCCACACAGAGTGATTTGTTACCATTTAATCCTCTCATGTCCCAGCGGTGTAGGCATTGTCAATCCTCTTTAGAGGTGAGGACATGGGTGCCTGAGTGAGGATGTCTGGTTTGCCTACAGTTGCAGGGCTGCTAAGTGGTAGAGCTGTAATTTGCATCCAGTCTCTCTGACTGCAATGCTTAAGTTATTTCTCATGGTGTGATGGGAGCAGCTCTTTTCAGAACAGACTGGAACCTTGGTTCTCTTCTTTCTTCACTTTCAGTGCTTTGTTGAATCAGTAGTGGGGAGAATGGAGGTGACCCAAAGAGGTTGAAGTAGAATTCTTCATGACCTTGAAGAGGGGGGCATTTGAAGACATAGCAGGGCTTTAGGCAGGATCCTAGCACCACCATTTTTGCATTCTCAAAAGCTAGATCTGGTTTCCGAGCGGAGACTGGATTAGGAGAGAGTGGACTGGCATTGGAGACACCCACTGGGAGGCACCTGCCATCACCCAGGTGGGTGATAACCTGAACTGGGGCTGGTAGAGGAAGGAGAGAAGAAAACGGAGTAGAAGGGTAATTAAGAAACTGGAATTCAGTGAATGAGTGCATGTGAGTGGGAAGGAGGGAGTGGTGGGCCCACCAGTGGTTCTCACATTTGAGCCATTTGAGGGCATGCACATCAGCATAGCTTGAAGGGTTGTTAAAATCCAGATTCCTGAGCCCCACCAGAGATTCCTATTCACTAGCCTTGGGTGGGTGGATGTTGATGCTGTTGGTCTGGGGACCACACTTTGAAAATCACTGCAATTGGAAACTAGACCCTTTGATTAGGTTTCCAGGTATCCTGAGGGCTGAGGGTTCTGAAGAGAGGAGCTTGACCAGGGCCCCCGAGGCTCAGAAACAACCTGAGCTCTGACGGGGCAGGGGGGTTTGAGAGGGGCTGCACTGCATTCCCTTATTAGGAGCCAGAGCTTCAGATCTTCATGTCGAATGAGAATCCCTTGGCGACTCAGTTGTTGCCTTGAAAGAGGCAGATTTCGGGTCTTTCGTTCGATAATAACTAGTCACATGTCAACATCCATTTTTAGAAATGCAAACAATTTGGAACATGACAGACCTACTAATTTGAGGCATAAACTTTTTTCCTCCCCTGTGAAAAACAAAGCCATTATGAGTCCCGTGACAGCCTTTGGAGGCAGTCAGCATCCGTCCATATTATCAGCCTGTTGTCTGATGTATTTAGAAAATAGTTCAAGCTGGGTCAAAAACAAGGCTTGGAAGCTATTTTTCTCTGCAAACTGAGCTAATTCCACCTGAACTGCTAAAAGCATCTTTGTTTATCCTGGCCTATCTAGAGAAGGGAGAAGGGGGTCCAGAGAGGGCCAGATCCAGTTCCCCGGTAGTCACTGATCTCCCTCTAGCCTGTAGACCCCGCGTCCCCAGACACCATGAGGCGTAATACCAAGATGGGGGATAGTGTTGTCTCCCACACTTGCCACCTTCTTGAAAGGAAGACATAAGCGGGGAGTGATGGGCTTAGCCTCAAACAAGCCTGGGTTTCAAGTGTGGCTCCTTTGATTGGTATTCTTGTTACCTGCAGCAAGTCTCTCACCCAATCTGAGCCCCTGTTTGTTTGTTTTTTGTAAGAATGAGATGAGACGTCATGTACAACACATGTCGCAGTGCCTGGTATGTGGGAAGTCAATATGCATGAGGGCCATGACTGGTATTATTGTTACAATCAGAGGAACTAATGAAAGGTGCTGAAATACCCCGTGTCATAAAAGCACAAACTTGGTCTAAACCACCATTTTCTGACCAATTCTGATGTCTGATCTCTTCTCTCCAGGAAAATCAGTTAGTATTTTACCATCCCATGGCAGGAATGTTGCTAGCAGCCCACTGTGGGAACATAGGCAATGAGCCAATGAGAAGGCAGAGGGGTGAGTGCCACGTGGGGAGGCTGGATAAGGAAGGGGTAGCTGTGAAGGAGAAAGGACAAGGTCCCGCATTGACTATAAGTCACTTTGGAGGGGAATCATCTGCCAGCACAGGAAATGACAAACAGCACACCAGTTTGCATTATTCACTTATCGCTACGTAAGGTCCTTCAGGCAGGTCGCCCCCTAGAGGTCCTGCTATTGATCCACCCATGCCCAACCATGGGAAGTCTTGGCATATTCTTTTAAAATCCAGGACAGAAGACACCACCACCTCAAGCTCAGGGGACTCTACTAATCACAATAGAAAGGAACATCTTTTGAAATATGTTTATTTTGCAAAATTAATCCTCGAACCTGACACTGAACTTGGGGAAAACTGCCAGCACAGTACTGTAATTCGATCGCTCTGGCTCCGATTAGAATCAGGCTGTACGCTCTTGTGCAAACCATTCACATACCCAGAACATCCATTTCTACCATTTCCAAAGCAGGGGTAATGATTACATCCACCCTCCATCAGGGCTGGCAGAGTAAGTTTATGAGACAATGCAAGTAATACACTTTGATGAAGACAATGAAGAAAATACACTTCACTCAACCTTTCTGCTCTTACAGATGAAGGAACTGACATAAATGCGATAAATATTGTTGCTCAAAATTACACAGGAAAATTACATCACGCCTAGGACCAGGACTCAGACTTCAAAGAATGGCTTAAAGACTTGATCCAAAATTACTGGAGATGCTTGTGAGAAGTGCAAATCTTGCACTTGGATGAGGCGGGCCTCCACATTTTTCCTTCACTTTTTAAAGTACACCTTCTCGATAAGTCTGTACACTAAAGTTTGGACCTATTCTTTCTAAGACCCAATCATGGATGCAAACACCATTTCCTCTCAAACACCATTTTTTCACATGCAAGCCTTCCTGCAAACATGATTACTTTTGGTCTTTGCTGAAGTAAAATGTTTTCTTAGTTGGAGTTTGAGCTGGGGCTAGAGCTGGAAGGAAAGAATGCTGGAGATGGACAGTCTTAGGTTAGCTGTCCTGCTCCGCTACTTATCAGCTGTGGCATAACAATTTGGCAGCCAAGTTACTTTATATCTCTGGGCCTTCATTCTCATCTGTCACAGGGAAAAATGATACCGTCTTGCCACCTATCTTAAGAGAGTTTAAGTGAGATAATGCTGGTGAAATGGCTAAAGCAATGTCTAGTACATAGTAGGTACTCAATAAATCTTAGTTATTTCCTTTTCCCCCCAAGAAAACTGGTATAGTGTAGTGATAAATGTGCATCTAAGAGATGCCACAGAAGGCGCAAGGCAGAGAGAATGTGTAATTTGGGCTTCAGTTCTGCTGGAGTGCACATCTCTTGGGGGAAGAACTCACCTGAAAGCAGCCTTAAAACATTACTTCATGAAATTCAAGCTTCTGAAATTTTCTGATTTGGATTATTGGTTTGCTTGTCAGCAGAAGGGTACAGAGCAGGTGGAGGATAGGAAGGTGATTTTCTTTTTTATTAAATAAAAATCAAACCCCACCAACTCCTGAGTTTGGCCTCTTCTGAAAAGCACACAGCAAGCAATGGAGTTTTGATGAGCTTCCTTGGGAACCTATAGGGGATGAAATGAGTCAGTGGAGAAGATTCTTTGCTTTGCAGAAAATTCCATTGCAGCAAGATTGCAACAAGCATCTGAGTAGTTTGGAAGTCTGTCTCTCTGAGGCTAAGCCAACTAGATCATGTTATTTCAAACTTCCCCAGCACCTTGCATGGTGCCCATAGCACATTGATGATGCTCAGCATATACTTTATTAGTAAACTAGAGGCCTGATGCAGGAGATTCATGCACCAGGGGGCGGGTCCCTCAGCCCAGCTTATGCCCTCTTGCAGTCTGGGACTCCTTGGGAGATGTCCCCTTGGGATCGAGCCTAAGACGCCAGTCAGACATCCCTCTCACAGTCCAGGGTTCTTGCAGTCTGGGACCCCTCACTCCTTGCTTCCCTCATGGAACAGTGGCAGGAGAGGCTCCTGCAACTGCCACTGCACTTGCCAGTCGTGTGCCAGACTTCTGGCTCAGTGGCACTCCCCCTGTGGGAGTGCACTGAGCACCACGGAGCAGCTCTTGTGCTGAGTGCCCACGGGTGGTCAGTGCCCATCATAACAACCTGTCCACTGTTTGGTTGATTTGCATATTATTCTTTTATTATATAAGATTATTAAGTGAAGCTGGGCATCCTGTTGTCTTTTCTGAAGAGGTGCTGGAATATAGCAGGAAAACTGGATAGAAGTCAGGAGAACCGTATTATAGACCCAGGGCTGCTCCTACCCAGTTGAGTGTCCTTGAACTCAGAGCTTCAGTTGCCTTTAGTATAAAATGGAAAGTTTGGATCACTGATCTCATTAACCCTCTTTATGTCTGAGTAAAAATGTTGACCTTTGCTTAGATTGGTTTGCCTTGTCATGTGCCTACCTCTGAACAAATTTTTATGGTAAGAGCAATGAGATGATTTTTTTTTATAGTCATTAGGGAATACTTTATGGGTAGGGGAATGGAGAGGTATTATCATCCAGACCACATGGACTGTGAATAAGGGAGAGGTAAATCCTCTCTGAAAACTGGGCTCTTCCTGGAAGTAGGGTGAATGAATGACTGGTATTTGTATCAGTAATCTATTGCCACAATAGTGCTGTGTAACAAATGACCTCAAATCTCATGCCTTAAAAATGATTTTGTTCAGCATTTATTGAGATCAAGAGTCTATGTGCCAGTGATTTATGCTGATGTGGGAGGTTCTTCTGGTCTCAGGTGAGTTTTCCCATGTATCTGAGAGTTGGTTCAGTGTTGGCTGATCTAGGCTGGTTTTAGCAAGAATGAGTAGGTAGTTTAACTCTGATCCAGGAGGCTTTTATCCTCAGAGAGTGTAGCCTAGACATGTTTTCACCATGTTGGCAAAGGTGCCAAAGAGCAACCCCAAATCAGGAAGCACCTTTTCAAACATCTGTTTATGTCATATCTACTAACATTCATTAGCCACATTGATGAATTCAGAATCCAGCGATGAGGAAACAAGATCCTCCTTTGTGGGGAGTGAGTTTCAAAGTCACATAAAGAGTGTGGATATAGCCGGGACCAGTTTGGCTCAGTGGATAGAGCGTCGGCCTGCAGACTGAAAGGTCGATTAATCGGAATCGGGTTCGATTCCGATTAAGGGCATGTACCTTGGTTGTGGGCGCATCCCCAGTAGGGGGTGTGCAAGAGGCAGCTGACTGATGATTCTCTCTCATCGATGTTTCTCTTTATCCCTCTCTCTTCCTCTCTGTGAAAAATCAATAAAATATACCGTATTTTTCGGACCATAAGACGCTCCGGACCATAAGACGCACCAGTTTTTAGAGAAGGGAAATGAAGAAAAAAAGATTCTGAAACAAATAGTGTCCTAAAATATTTTATGTGCATTAAAACCCAACATCACAGTCATAAACACATGTAATCAACCCTGTAAAGTAAACAGCAGCATTTAGAACCATTTTAGAGCCGGGCAAGCACACAGAGACCACACAGAGCCGGGCAAGTAAAAAAACTTTTTTTTTTAAAGTATATGTGTAGGCTATATTTGGACCATAAGACGCAGGGACTTTCCCCCCCCCACTTCTGGGGGGAAAAAAGTGCGTCTTATGGCCCGAAAAATACGGTATATTTTTTAAAAAAGCGTGTGGATACAGGGAAGGGTGAAGACTTGAGGTTATTCATCCATTAACCTAATATAGGGTTCTGAATCTTAAAATCATCTACTTGGAGATGGTCTTTTGCTACAGCACATTGGAAGGAGGTACATAGGCGTTAGTGTAGTTAACCTTTATTTGCTTCATTTGAAAACACACCAGTTGGATAAAATTTTACCAGCTAGGAAAATGATCAGAAGGCAAACCACACAGTGAACCTGTGGAACAGCAATGCAGGATGCATGCAAAGGCAGTGAATGAACATATGGTATCCATCTGGAGCCTTCTGTGTGGAGGGCTCTGTGGTCAGCTGTGGCGGGAGCATGCGATCATCCACCTTGTTCAACAGCCTCTCAGAAAGTGGTGATTGCATAGGGGACCGCCCAAGGGAAGAGACAGAGGGCTGGAAGTTTCAGATGCCTGTCAGTAGCAGACATTGGCAGAGGGCTCCCTGCAGCCACAACAGAAGGGCTCATGGGACAGCCTGGACAGCTTCAGAACAAGGCTCCTGCAGGCACTGATTCAGAATCCTCTCCAGCTAAGGCAGAAACACCTTAAGATAAAAAATGGGCCAGGCTTCTGGATTCCCCTATCAGTTTTCTCTCTGAGACATGGCTGCAGGAAAGTTACAGGCCCAGTGGAAAAAACTCAAAGCCCTGAGTTTCATTAGAACCTGGTTCAAATGTGATTTTCCCAATGTGTGTCTCTGCAGCCAGGCCCAGGACCAGGGGAAATGGGGCTAATTCGCCCTAAAGATGAGTCTTTTTGTCTCCTCCCCAGCCTTCTCTTGCCTGGGAAGCTAGTCTTTGTTCATGCCTTTCTTGTTTCTGCCTGCTGAGACCGCCTTAGGAACCTGCATGGCTTTATAGAATGCATTTCAAAAGAAATGAGAAATACCCGGGCATTTCTTTTAACAACATGAACTGTCCTCCCCTTTACTTCCTAATTCAGCTTGTGAAGGAGAGAAAAACATTGAGACCCAAAAAGTATTCCTATATAAGTAAAAAGTAAACACTGCCCAACTGTCCCAAGAGGCTCTACAAATAGTGTCTTAAAGGAAAGAAGTGTATTTCTCTCTCGTGTAGTAGCCTCCAGGGTCCCGGTTGGTGGGGGGCTGTTCTGCTTCATGTCATCTCTCAGGGAACCAGGTTCCTTCAACATTGTAGCCCTACCTGCCTCTACCTTATCCTCTTCTGCATTGTTATAGTTTGTTGTTGGTATAGCCTGTGGAAAGGGGGAAGAGACCATCTAAGGCAACCAGTTTTCTTTTAAATAAGAAAGGTGAGGTGAAAATTGGATGCATTAATTTTGCTAACATTCCATTGGTTAGAGGTTAGCCAGCTGGCCAAATTTAGCTTCCAAAAACATCATGGTGTTGATCCATATGAGTCAATTGAAAAAAAAAAAAAATATATATATATATATAAATGTACCCGTGCAGTTCAAATCCATGCTGTTCAGGGTTGACTGTATACGTGTATTATTATTCATATATATTATATTAATATATGTCATATATGATTAATATGAGCTATGTGCTATTGGTTTGGTTGAACCAATATTTCAAAATAGCTTTTTATGTATGTATATATATCCTATTACTCATCTATATGAATATTCATATAGGATATATCTCTACTTATATTTTATATATATATATATATGCATAAAAGGAGGTTTATTATAAGGAATTGGTCCATGTAATTATGGAAGCTGAGAAAGTTATCTATTGTCTGCTAGTTAGAAACCCAGGAAAACCAGTGGTGCAATTCTAGTCTGAGTCTGAAGACCTGAGAACCTGGGAACTGCTGATATAAATCCCAATCCAAAGGGCAGGAGAAGACCAACATCCCATCTCAAAGAGGCAGACAGGAAGGACATGCTTCCTCCTTCCTATGCTTTTTATTCTACTCAAACATTCAGAGGATTAGATGGTGCCCACCTACATTGGGGAGAGTATCTACCGAGTCTACCATTTCAAATGCTGATCTCACCCAGAAATATCTTCACAGACACACTGAGAAATAATGTGTAATCTGGATAACACATGGACCAGTCAAGTGGTCACATAAAATTAGATGTCACAGGCTAGATAATCAGAGGATGAATCCTTCTGCCCATTTATGATGTTTTAGAGAATGTCATTACAACTGAAATGTGCCTGATGCTTTCCTTCATTCATCAGATGCAGATTATTGTACCCCTACTCTGTGCCAGGCACTGGGTTAGGTTTTGAGGATACAGTAGTGAACAGAGCAGATATGATCTCTACTCTGATTGGAGCTTATATTCTAGTCAACAGAGACAGACAATACGCAAATAACTAAAAAAGGTAATTTCATATAATGACACAGGTTAAGACCATAAAAAAGAAAAAATTCTCATCCTTTGCAGCAACCTGGATGGAACTGGAGAACATCATGCTGAGTGAAAAGAGCCAGTCAATGAAAGAGAGACACCACATGACCTCACTTATTTATGGATGATAAAGAACATTATAAACTGAAGAACCAAAAGATAGATATAGAGACAGTAAAGCAACAAGCAGACTGTCAAATTACAGCAGGGAGGTTGGGGAGATCTGGGGGAGATAAGAGATCAACCGAAGGACTTGTATACATGCATATAAGTACAATCAATGGACACAAAACTCTGGGGAGGGTATGTACGGGAGGGGGCGGGCATTGGTATATGTACAAAAATAATAATTTAATAAAAATATATATTTAAAAAAATAGAGAGAGGTGATAAAAGCAACTAGGGGTGGAGATTCTCTGTTTTGATTGGGTCATCAGGAGGAATTTTCTGAGGAAGTGACCTTTGATCAGAGAACCAGATGACAAGAAGGATGCAGACATACAAACAAAAAGAAGAGCATTCAGCAGAGAGAACAGCAGGGACAAGGCCCAACGGCTATGAGATGAAAAGCTTGGTGGGCTCAGGAGCAGACAGGGATCCTGTCTGAACTGTGTTGAATAGTGTCCCCTCCAACCTGTCTCTACTCAAAATGACACAATGTGACCACACTTGGCAATGAGGTCTTTGTAAAGGCAAACAAGTTAAAATGAGGTCATACTGTGTTCATATGGGTTCTAATCCAATGACTGGTGTCCTTACAAGAGGAGGGACATTTGGAGACATGGACATATATACATGGGCCTGGGCCAGGTGAAGACAGAGACAGAGACTGCGTGATGCAGCTACAAGGCACAGAATGCCAAAAATCACTGCAGCCACCAGAAGGTAGAAGTAGCACGGAGAGATCCTCCCCTAGAGACTGCAGAGGGAGCATGACCTTGCTGCCACCTTGATTTCAGACTTCTGGCCTCCAGAACTATGAAAGAATACATTTCTATTATTTTAAGCTGCTCAGTTCCTGATAATGTGTTATGGCAACCCCGGGTAACGAATGCACTCTGTGATGGGTTCATAATAAGTGTGGGAGAGATGAAAGTGGACACATAGCCAGAGGCCAGGTCATGCAGACCTCGGGGAGCACTGCAAATAACTTGGGTTTTATTCGTGGGGGTGATGGAAAGATTAATCACTTCATTCCCACACACCCTTGGACCCAAAACAGGAGTGGCGACAGCTTTGGTTTGCTTACCAGGTGAAATCCATCACCGGAGGCCCAAGAATATCACCATGTGAGAATGAGCGGTAGGAGCCCCTCCTTAAGATATCTTTGGCCCAAGGAAAGAAGGTAGGTGGGAAGCCACCTGCTGAGACCCTCAGATGTGCAACTTGTTTTGAAAACTGGTTGTTATCCTGACTCTCTTCATTCCCATGGAAGCAATGCCCCATTCTGCCCGGCACCTGTACAAATAAGTGTCTGCTGCTAATTAAGAGAGAGACAGATGGAGGAAGGTACAGTTTAATTTTACAGCCCCTGTTCCTTCAAGGCAATTAGGCTCATTGGAAGGAAAGCACCTTTTTTATTCTTTCTTCCTCTTCCTAAACGAAGAAAAATCAAATAAAAGAGGACCAGTGTTGTTGAAAGGCTCACACATCTGTTTCCTGGTCGGCTTGTCAGCCATCTGCCCACGAGGTAGCAGGGCTGATTAGGTTAATGCATTTATTAATAGGGCTTACAGGGCTGTTCAATAAAGTTGTTATTTTTTCCAAAAAGAGCTTTTTTAATATACTAAGACTGGGGCAGTCTGCACAAACTGAGAGTGGCCACGTCAGCATTTCTTTCCTCTCCTTCAGACCCCAAGCAGAGGAGACCAGAACACTGGAGAGAGGGTGTTAGGAAAATGGCAATTCTTGTTATGGAGACAGTTTACCCACGGCCAACCACAGTATTGTTGAAATGCTAGGGAAAATAACTCTTTGAAGAACAGTTTTGTGTCCCAGGCGACAAATCTGTGCCTACTCTTCCCTTCTCTGAAACATCTCAGAGTCTAGTGGAGGGAGGGTGGTAAGACAAGCAGGTAAATGATCTAGGCTTGCCTATCAGCTGTTAGATGATCTGGGGGCCCTTGCTTTCTTTACCGCACAGGTATCCCTTCAGTTTCTTGACAACACCATGTTCCTTCCCACCTCAAGGCTTTTGCAAATGCTGTTCTATAGCAGTTATCTAGTTCCATATAATAAACTACCCAAAGTTTAACGGCTGAACATAGCAAGCAGTTATTGAGCTTCTGATTCTGAGTCAGCTGGGCATTCTTCTTGTTTGGGCTGGATTGATTGGTCTCAGCCAGGCTTATCAGTATTTGGAGTCAGCGGGCAGGTCAGCTGATGGCTGGTGGTCTAGGATGGCCTTGCTCAGTATCTGGCTATGAGCAGGCTATTGGCTGTGGTGATCTTGGGCAACCGGCCTGCAAATGTCTCATCCTGCAGGAGGCTAACCTGGGCTTCCTTCTTCACATGGAGGCAGGATTCCAAAAACTTAGCAGCAGAAACCGTAGAACTTGTAAAAGGCCAAATTGGAGACATGTGTGACATCAAAGACAGTTACAAGGCTAGGCCAGGTGCAAAGGGAGGAGAAATATACTCCATCTCTTGATGGAAGGAACCGCAAAGAAGTATGGCCATCTACTAGAATAATAATAAAAGCATAATATGCTAATTAGACTGGACAGCCAAACAACCTTCCAGATGTCATTTCAGATGTCCTTCTGGATGAAGCTGTCACAACAGGGGCCAAGGCAGAGGCAGTTATGGGCAATTAGGCAGGCAGGCAAGCAATTAGGAGTGCTCAGGCAGGCAGGCAGGAAGAGGTGGTTAGGGGCAAGCAGGCAGGCAGACAGAGTGGTTAGGGGTGATCAGGCAGGCAGCTGAGCACTTAGGGGTGATCAGGCAGACAGGCAAGCAGTTAGGGGCTATCAAACAAGCAGAATGATTAGGGGTGACCAGGCAGTCAGGCGAGCAGTTAGGTGCATCAGACTGGAAGGAAAGTGGTTAAAGGTGATCAGGCAGGCAGGCAGGGGACCAGTTAGGAGCCAGTGGTCCCAAACTGCAAGAGGTTGCAAGTCAGGCTGAGGGACCCCATGCATGAATTTCATTCATCTGACTTCTAGTTTTGCTATCACATGTTTTGAATCGCATGTTCCCTCTCCTGGAATGCTGCTTCTGTGACTATCAGCTCCAGATGGCAGCTACAGAGCACATCTTTGAGATGCTTTCCCTAAAGAGATCTCCATCCCAAACAGACCAGTGCCCCTCTTCACACCATTTCATAGGGCAAATTAGGTTCTCAACACACATGGGGGTAGAGGGAAGCAAAGAGAGAAGGGATAAATGAAAGAGAGATGGTTGGTTTGGATGCATGCCTCCTTTGTGCTTAGCAGGTGGCCTGGCACAGAGTGAGTGCCCAATAAATGTCTGTTGGATCTAGTCCAGTTCTTTCATAGGCCAGGAAGCAATATAAGTTATAATATTTCAGAATTGTGCCATGTAGCTTATATATCTCATATAATTTATTCCTCATTATAAACTGGAGTGTCGTTTATATTATCCTCACTTTACAACCAAGGAAATAGTTTTAAGAGGCTAAGTGACATTCCTGAGGTCTCAGAAACTCAATTGTGTCTGAGCCCAGACCTACAGACTTTCCTGTCCACTCCACTCTTATCCCATGTACTAAACACTTCCTATGTTCAGGGAATACCCGAAGCCCAGTTCACCAGGAGACCAATTCAGGGTTGGGAGTGGAGAAGGGTGTAGATTTTCCCTTTGGAGCTCCATGATTCCTCTTAAGGGTGGCTTCTCCCCATGCTTGCACTGATGTGGCAAGAGTGGAAGGCCTCTCTGACTATTTTTATTTTGAACTTTTGGAGAAGACATTACATATCTCCGCTGTCAGGGCATCTACTTCATAATCAATTTTCTCAGCTTGTCAGAAGCAAGAACCCTTGAAGGCATCCCTTGCTCTGAACAGACCTTAGACTAATCTGTTGTCTGGAAAGGGAAACATGGGAATGAATGATTGTGGACCATGCCTGGGGACACAGTGACCAAGAGTGAGGCTTTCATTAAGACACTGCCCATTAGAAGGAGAGGGAAAAGGAGTATCCACTCCAACAACTGCCCTGGTATTCTCTATTCCATTATGTTATTTTGCTCATACATCCATTCACTGATTATTTATTTATGGAGTATCTAATAGATGCTGGGAACGAGGCTGGACATGGCCTATGTAATGCTAAGAAAAAATCAGTCCTGGCCTTTGCCTTCTTGGAACCCTAGTGGGAAATGTCTGTGGTATATCGCTAAAGAGAAAAGCAAGTTGAAGGGGTTTGGAAACTACAGCCCCATTTTTGTTCATTTAGAAAGTGTTTGCATTGAAAATTGACATCAGAAAACTGACAGCATATAAAATGAACTGCATAAAGAAGTGTGAAATGGCAAAGGCATGATCCGTGCCATGCACCAGAGCCTCCAAAGATTGGATCTGACCTGGTCAGACTTCCTAGAAGGGAGGGATACCTGACCTGAGCGGCAGTTGGGGTAACAGGAGGGAGATGGGAGGTTCCTGCCTTTTAGTTCTTTATAAAAATCGATGCGCTGGCACTGTGCTAGATGCCGGGCTCAGCCTGAGAGTCTCAACTTTGCCTGCACATTAGAATCACCAGGGGGTGGGACTTAAAAAAAATTCTATGTCTGAGCCAGACCTTCAGAGATTCTAATGAAATTGTTTGGGGGACAGGCCCAGGAATCTGAAATATTTAAAAGCTCCCTCATGGGATTCCCATGGACTGCCAAGGGTGAGAGCCACTGACTTGTACAGATGGAAAGATAGGCCCCTCTGCTATCAAAGCACTCATGGTCTAGTGGGAGGACACTGATGGGAAAATGGAAACCTATAAAACAGCATGGACAGTGCTGTGATAGAGCTGTGATGCCTTAGGGAGCCTCAGGGAATCAGGAGGCAACACCTTGGCTAAGTCTTAAAGACAAATAACAAAATCTTACATAAATGAAGGGATGGGACAGCTAAGCTCCAACACCTGATTCTCAGATCAACTCAATGACTTCATCGTACTCCTAAGACCAGATATTCTTCATGCACTTATCATAAAACCATATGTAACCTTTATGCAATTTGTGGGACTATTTGGTCACTATCTGTCCTTCCCTCTGAGGGCAGGGATTAGGTGTGTTTCTGAGTCTGCCTTATATTTCCCGTATCCAGGGCATGCCCCACACCTATGTGATGCATGACTAAATGACTGAGCAAATTGCTCGAAGAGGTTTTGGAAATGAGCGACGCAGTTGGTTTTGCATTTTAGAAATATGCCTTTGATTGCAGTGTGGAGAATGCAACCAGGGAGGTGACACCCGAGGCAGAAGTGGAACAAAATTCAAAGTGAGGGGAATGGGATAGGTTAGAGAAGTATTTGGTAGGCAAGGCTAGAAGGACTTGGGGGTTCAGCAGTTGTGCTATGGAAGAACAGAAGGGTTGAGTCAGCAACAGCGCCATGTTTGTGGCTTTCTATGCCATAGAGAAGGACGAGCCTGAAGAACAGATCCAAGTAATATTGATGGGCTCAGGCTGGGTCACCTGGAGAGGGAGATGCCAGTGAGTCTGTCCTGGATGTCACTGGATATGTGAACTTGGAAGTTCAGGGTGGAATCAGTGCATCCGTCTATGGAAAATTCATGGCATTGGAAACCTAGAACTTTCCTCTGGAAGGCAGAAAGATAGAGATCTAATCTCACTCATGCCGCTTTAAGCAATACATGGCATTTTGTGAATGTGATGTGCTTGTAGCATCTTCAGTAGCAGACACCCAGGTTCCTTTTGGCTCTGGCATGCTGTATCTCCTTACAGCTCTAGGATTTATGGAAAGGAGGACTTTCTCATGAAAGACTGTGTCTGTCAGGGTTATTTACATAGACAGGAACAGAAACCCAACTTAAACTGTAGTAAGCCTTGAAAGTCAACATGTGCCTTCCTGCGGTGTCGAGTTGAGAAGGCATCTGAGTGGAGACCACACTTGCCAGGAAAGAGCCCTGCGAAGAATGAGTGATGTCTACCATGGATGTGGAGGGGCAAGTGGAATGCATTTTTGCCCACTCAGCTCTGAAACCAAAGCTTTCCCTCTGGGCCTTTCAGAAGCATCATATGATGTCTATTGGGAGTTAGGTTCTACCCTGGCTCAGCCACTAGCTATGGGCAACCTTCATTAAATCATTTTACATCCCTGAAATGGACAGTTTATAATCCAGCAAGCAGGGGTTAAAATCAGGGTTGTTGAAAGGATCAAATGAGATAAACATGGAACTAGGGTGAGCCCCATGAATTTAAATGAATTCATGTGTGTAATAGAATGGGATGTTGTGAGTGTGGAAGAAAGCGCAGCAAATATTTCTAGTCTCCCAAGAGATGTACATTTGAAGTTGTATGGATAAGACATTAACTAAAGAAGTGTAGAGGATCTTATAATGAAATAATTGTAAGAGGAAATAAAAAGAGGTATCACAAATATATCAAAATATATCAAATACATAGGGAAAATATATCAATTACATAAATAGGGAAAGGAAGAAAGAAAGTGAATGAGAGAGAAAGAGAGAGAGAGAGAGAGAGAGAGAAGATAAGGAGGAAAGAGGGAAGAAAGGAAGGAAAGAAGGAAGAAATGAAGGAAGAAAAAAGGAGAAAGGAAGGAAGAGACAAAGAACAAAGAAGAAAGAAATAGTTTAAAAAAAATAAAAGAGAGAAAAGGGGCAGAAATCAATGCTGGAGAGTGTGGTGAAATGAAGTGGAAATTGATATAACTCTTTTGTAGCACAGTAGGCAATATATATCAAGGGCCTTAATAATGTTCACACCCTTTAAAAGTAATTTCACTTCAGGTAATTCATTTCAGGGCTGGATAGTAAATATTCCAAGCTGTGGGCCAGGCAGTCTGGGTCACATGTACTCGAATCTACCACTGCAGAGCAAAAACTGCCACAGGCACGGGGAAATGAATAGGAGTGGCTGTGTTCCAGTAAAACTTTATTTTCCAAAATAGGCGGCGGCTGGATTTGGTCCATGGGCTGCAGTTTGCCATCTTCTGATGTAGATTAAGAAAATATTTTTAACATCATGCTAAATTCAAAATTCTAAGTGCTAAGAGAGCTTTAATCCAGAAGATTCTCATCTCAGCTTTATCTTTATTAGCAAAATATTGGCACAATTGAATGTTCATCAACAGGGGCATTGATTAGTTTTTAATAGTTGCATTCAATAAAATATTATTTGGCATTAAAATATGTTTATTAATAGTTTATAATAAAGGGGGGTGCTTGATTGAATACTACCTAAGAAATCAGTTATTTACAAGGATAATGATAATGGTGGTGACTAATATCTAAGCATTTTACACACGTTATATCATTTAACCCTCCAAACAATCCTATTGAATATACTTTTTATTGTGAATATGTGCCTTATGCAGAAACCGATGATAAAAAAAAGTTGTAATTTAGCTATAGTTAAAGTGCTAGTAGTTGGCAGAGTTGGGATTTGAACACAGGTCTGCTTGAGTGCTAAGAGCAAACACACCAACAAAAATTCCCAAATAATTCTGTTGATTGAGAAGACCAGGAAAAGATTCACTCAGGTGTTGATACGGGCTCTCTTGAGTGTGGGGATAGACACGAATATTTCTCCACATGTTCGATATTTTCTCTACGAGAATGCATGACTTTAATAATGAAGAAACAACTCTTGCATTTTATAAGAAAACCAAGGATAACGGAGCATTAGGGTTAAGTGTGGTGGGGATTGCTTATTTGAGGGGGTCCAGAGGTGCTGTCAGGTCCTGCTCTTGTCTGTGAGAAGAACATGGCCCTGTCCTTCCTTCTGTCTGTTCCAGGTGGAGTTTCTAGTGTGTGTGTCGTTTGGACTGTGGCCCACTTTGATGCCGTTTTCGGGTTGACTTGCCAGTCCCTAACTGTCTCTTTCTCTCTTCTCTCTCTCCCTCTCTCTACTCTCCCCTGACCTTCTCTGTCCACCTGCCCCACGCTCCAGCCGACAAGGCCAATGACGACTTCTACTCCAAGCGCCGGCACCTGTCCGAGCTGGCGGCCAAGGGGAACCTCCCTCTGCACCCCATGAGAGTGGAGGATGAGCCGCGGCCCTTCAGCCCCGAGCACGGCCCCGCCAAGCAGAACGGACAAAAGTCTCGCACCAACAAGACATCCTCACACCCCCTGGCCTACAACTCCAACCCCAACTTCAAGGGCTGGGACACCGGCGAGCATTCTCTCCGGCGGCAGGCCTACAGCAGCAAGGGCAAGCTGGGCACTGCCGAGTCAAGCTCCAGCGACCCCCTGGGAACTCGCCCCCAGCACTACCCACCCCCACAGCCCTACTTCATCACCAACAGCAAAACAGAAGTGACTGTCTGAGCCGGCACCACACCGAGCGTCCTGGAGACCACACTCAACTGAGAGGCAAAAAATACCCCGGCCTTCACTCTCCCTGGCCTCACCCCGCACAGCCACCCACCACTCACTCTCCACACCCACCGACCAGAAACCCACTGGTGACACGGAATCACGCTTGTCCTGGGTCATGCCTAACACGTGTTGGCGGGCAGCTGAGCAGACATGAAGCATGGACGTCCAGCAGTACCGCAAAGGGGAAACTGAGGCATGCTCTTTCGGCCTCAGGCCCAAGGTTGCCGACTCAACGTGCCCAAACCGTGGGGCTAATTGTTCTTTTCCTCCTAACTTGAAACTAAAATCCCTGATGAAAAATAACAGTAGCACAATATAGAGAAATTGTCCATTTGAGCACATACGCCATTGGCCACGAGCTGTCCACTTCTGGGTGAATGAGCCAGGGCAGAGGGCGGGTAGAAAATGTACCAGTGATGAGTGCACTTAAAAAGAGGAGTCATTTGGGAGGAATCTGCACATTAGAAGCATTTTCTAATCCTAAGAAGTGGTGGTGTGGACACACCATTTTGATGAACGTGAGACAGTAGCTGGACCCGAACCATTCTATTTCTAGTTCTTTTCATATCATCCACGTCTGAAGCAAAAAAAGAAACAACCTTCAAACTCACAAAACGTGAACGACCCGGAACCCACTAACAGTGACAGGGAACAGAGAACATTTTAGGACTCCCATTAAGACCATGACTATGGAAATGGGAGGGATGGGCTTTGATGGCAGGGAGAGGGTCCAGAGAATATTCAATAACTTTTCTTTATAAAAAGAAAAATGAACTATAAGTCCACTACAACACAGAGAAGAACAGCAAACTCATTTTCATCCCAAATCTTCAAGGCTTAGGAAATCAGCGGTGACATCAAGAACAATTCAAAGAAAAATCACAACTGAAAGGTCAATGGGAGGCAAGAAGGGGACACAGGTGGCGGGTTTCTGGCATGTCCCCCTGGCCTCTGAGACCAGACAGAGACACACTAACCAGGCCTCCACTACCCGTCAGTCCCCGGCTCCCCTCCCTTCAGCCCATTGCCGCCGCTGCAACCACCAAATTTCAACTGCTTTGGACTGAAAATGTCATACGCGTGGGTGGTGCCTTCAGTGTGTTACTGTTTAGTGACAGTCTCATTTCCCAAGTGCAACCTGTGTTCTTTTAGCCTCCCTCCCTCCTGTGTTTCTGCAGTGGTAGATGTTTCCATCCGCCCTTTATTGGTGAGCCCACCCCATCACCCCCTCTGGGAGCGCTGAGCAGTGTCAGGGGTACCTAAACACCAACACCTCCCTATCTCCCACCCTGCCCCAAACCCATGCTCTACCACTTTCTAGCTCCCCAAACCTCTCAAGCGTTTCCAGTCCCATAATTCCCAGGGACCCGCAAAGCGCCTGTCTAGACATTTAAGTGTGTTCATCTCCCATCCAGAATTCCCTGAGGTGGTTTTCAGGTTGGTTCTCACAGCCAATGTCCCAACAGAGGCAGTTTCTGTGCTGGTTCTATTTGTTTTATGGAAGTCCAAAGAGGGTTGTTGAGAGAGAAGAGATTTGTATTTAAGCTGAGATGTTCTCAACCAGACCCCAAAGGTCTAGGTCTTAGCTAATTAACAGGAATCTTTGAGAGCCCCCATGTGTTCCTGTGTCAGAAGCTGTACATGGTCCCAGCAAGCCTCAGAGTACTTCCTGGGATGCTGAACTCCAGTGCTCTGCCTCACCTGTCTCTCCCTCTGATGTCACAGAGTCAGGCAGACCAGGTGGTCCTTCTCCTGCTCACTCCCAGCTGACTTGTGGGCATTGACAATACATTTCGTCTATCTGGGCTTTAGTCTCTGGCCTAAAGCATGAGGAACTGAGGCCTGATCAAGCTTTTCAAACTGTTTGAAATAGCAAAACCTCTGCCATCTTTTAAAAAAGGAAATTGTGCACAGAAACCACCAGGTAAGATTCCCCTATCAGAATGAGGCTCTGTGCTGGACGAAGCAGGCATGAGAGATTCAGTGCCCACTTTCTCAACCTCTTTGCTGAGACCCCAGAGCTCCCCATAGTGGAGGAAACACCACTGGGCTTGGTTTTCTTGACTTACTTACCTGTAGTCCTACAACACACTTTTGGTATCTGTCTCACCTTCCCAGTATTTGTATCTAAATTCATTTACTTTTAATATGGTTAACCTTTAAAAGAAAAACTTTCTGCCATCATCACAAATAGAAAACCGGTATCAGTCACCCTAAACAGAAAGTAAGTATAAAAACCAATACAAAGGCAACAAAACAGCAATTGTCAAGTTCTAGCTAGATACCATTGCTGTGGAAGGGTCTGAACCTATAGTAGCCTGGCATTTGCCTCTCTCTCTCTCTCTCACTTTCTCTCTCTCCCTCTCACCATCTCTCCCCTCTCCTTTATAAATTAAAACAAGATTAGCACATGTTAAAGAATTGTCAAAGATATACCAGCCTCTAATGAAGACTTTCTCCTTGAAGTAACCAGATCTACTGAGAAAAATGCAAATGGAATCATTTCCTATGTGACTCAAAGCTAATAGTGCCATGCCCATGTACTACTTACACTCATTTTGCTTATGCTGGTGGTACACAGCCCATGCTTCAGAAAGCACTGGGCTGGCTTATCTGGGAGGTTCCCTTCAGCTCAAAAGTTCTGCAATTCTAATCTCACTCTTAGATAAACTTGGCTCTCTGCCCTCAACTCACTTCTTCTCACCTTTACCGCAACCCCGGTTAAGGACTTTTTTTGGTCTCTAAATCTACAGGATTTTATTTATTGTCCACGTTCCTTCTCTTCTGAGTCAATGTCATCTGGTGACTTCTGTTAGCTGGGGGTCTGCAGCTACAATTTTGGTGGCAGGGTTGTGACATGGTCAAAAGGATGTAGCAACCCAAGAAGAACCATGCTTCACAGTCTCATCACCTTCCAATTGGCTTCGGGAACCAAACTGAAAGGGGAGGGGAGTGTGGCCAGGGAAGTATATTTTTTGGTCTTCTCTGGGGAGGGTGAACAGGACTCATGATGCTGAGAGTGTCCAGGGAATTGTGACTGCCATGGGTCAATAAGGATCCAGAAGTAGCTAGAGTAGAGAGACATAGAAGAGAACCCAGAATAAAGCAGAGAGACTATTTCTTCCCCATCCCATGCCTGGCACTAGCCTCTACTTGCCTTTAGCCATTCCGACTTCCACCCCCATGGGAGCAGAGTCTTCCCTCCCTTGGCCTTCCCAGAGCATCTCAGCCTCCATCCGCCTTGGGCTCCACCTGGCCTTCCCATCTAACCCCCAGGTTTTTGTGCAAATGGAGCATATTTTATGTGCGAATATTTTAGTAAGCGTATGTTCTGCAAGTAAACCTGTGTTAATACTCGTCAACAACTGCAGAGTTTATGATACCAATAACACTTCCTACAATGAAGACAACAACAACAACAACATTTGTTTGTTTTCTAAGAATGTTTATTTGTAAACATATGTATTCACTATATTAATATGAATTTCTTACCTGGCAATAAAACCGATTATATGTGATGCTGTTGAGCTTGCCATGTATCTTTCTAGGGTCCAATATCCTTCCCTGAGTTTTCATCAGGGGCACCATTATTAGCATCGAGCGCTAAAATTTTAATATTTGAAGTGTATGGGAAACCTTTACAGGGAAGGCAACATTTTAGTTAAGAGCAATTCAGACACACTTTCCAGCAGGCTTTTTCTGTCTGAAGACTTTCTAATGAACCTGTGTCATGTCTCCTATTCACTTCCTGCCTTTAAAAAATGTCCCATTGCTATGTCTCCTGTTCATAACTAAATGTATCCTTAATGGTCAAGAATCTTGCTAAGATTTGCACTTCTGTTTGTACCAGTGACCAGGGCTATAAAACAAACAAATACTGAAAGGATGGGAGATTGGAATCTTCCCCTATTTATTAAATTTGATTTCTTGCCTGGCTTCTGTCAGCACTAAGTTTGAAATTTTCAGAAATCTGCCTTGGTATGGTTCCCTGGAAAGGGTTTCTGAGACACAGATTTGAGGGCAAGTAGTTTATTTGAGAAGAGGAAGGAGACGCTGGTAGGGGGTGGGGAAGTGAGACAAAGAAAGGAAAGCAGTAAAAAATGGTTACTTGATCATTTCATCCACCACTGTGACTGACGAGTAAGGCAATAGGGCAACTTTGGGAAAAGGCATAGAATTGTCACACACTCAAAATCATTGCACCCAAATGGTGTCAACACACTGACTCCCATCAAACATTTGAGCATTGCTTTCTGGGAGTGTTGATATTCAGACATTTCCAAGTCAGAGGCATTTCCATTGGAGAAAGCCCTAGGCACAGACATGCATCTGCTAGTAACTGGAAATAAAACATTGTATACTGAAGTCCTAAAGACCCAACAGATGGAGACAGGAACTCATAGGGGCTGCTCAAAGCCAGAGTTCTCAGGTCTCCTGGGAATGAAGCTTCCCCTTACCACATACTTAGAGAAGCTGTCAATGTTGAGCAAAGGGGATAGTGGACCACAGTCTATAGACAGAGGGAGTGTCCTTTCACTGGGGTTTGAAGATCCTTCATTGGCCAGATGGTCAGTTGGTGTCTCCCAGGGGAGATCCCATGGTCGGTCTCTCTCTCTCTCTCTCTCTCTCTCTCTCTCTCTCTCTCTCTCTCTCTGGCATAATTCTGGTTATCAGAGAAGCATGGATGGCAGGGGATGCTCCTCCGGTACTTGGAAACTGTCCAGGGGTGGAGTCATTCGCTGATCAGTACACATCACAGCCCTCAGGATGCAGTAGAATCTTGCCTTGGGGTTGGGTTTGGTTTAAATACTAAAAATCCAACAATGCAGCCACTGCATGGCTACAACCCATACACAACAATCATATCAGGCATATTTGTAGAGCTCCCACTATGTGCCAAACACTATTGAAGATTTTGCATGCATTGTCATATTTGACCCTCACCAATGTATAAGGTAGCACTATTAGCTTTGGAGCTGGGAAATCTATCAACAAGTTGAGGAATTGTGATTTAACGAGGATATGGTAGAACGGGGATTTAAACTGTAGAGCTCATATTAACTACTATACCAGTAGTTCTCACTTGGATGAGCATGTGAATCCGTGGGGAAACTTGATAAAAATGCTGATTTTCAAGCTCTGCCCACAGAGATTCAGACGAGGTAGGTCTGAATGGGGGCCCAGGATTCAGTGTTTGTAAAGCAGTGGCTCCTGGACCCCACCTGTGAAGTGTTGCATGATGCCACGTTCCCTGATCCAACATCTACTGGCTGTCACTGACCTGGATGCTGCCTCATTTGATGTTTCTGTCCTTCAAGACTGCTTTCCAACAAAACAGACTTTATTTCAGAATGTTTGAGTGTTTCTGATGTAGACAGAAAGCAATGACCAGAAGCGACCTCTGGAGCAAGCAAATAGTATGCTATCATTTTGTATGACCATGGGCAAGTAATTTCTTCCCCATAGGATGTGGTGTGATCTTTTGGATAAGAGCAGGAACTTTGCAGACAGGGGACCCATGTCTGAATTTAAGTGGGCACAATACTAGCTCCTATCAAAGGGTTGCTATGAGAATGATATAAAGCAGTCTACATGAAGCTCCCCAAATAGCTCCCAGACAATATTATTCTCAAGACTTTCAAACCTCATTTGGAAACCATCATCCACCCCAGGCTCTGTGCAAGGGATTAGAAGCAACACCAAGTTTCTTTGCTTTGGGTAAAACATGTCTGAACTTGGTGCGATGCCATTTCTTCCAATGCTTTGACTATTGGTGATGTTACAAGCATGCTAGAGATCTGATTTTGCTGCAGATCCCTTTGGATACAGCTTCAGTGAATGTTAAAAACGAGAAAGAAAAATAAATTCTTGCTCAGTGTGGTTTTCTTGAGGGAGGGACTTTTTCAGATCTAGATGTCTATAGGGGATAAAATCATAATGAATAAGATCCCTAGTAATACAATAAGTTGTGAACTCCTGGTTTCAGATGGTTTATCACTTACGTATGGCTGCTTAACAATGCAGTTACTCCAAAACCTTGCAGCTTACAACACACATTTATTACAGGAGGGTCAGGAATCTGAGCATGGCTTAGCGAGGTCCTATGCTCCTGGGGTCTCTCAAGAACCTGCAATCAAGGTGTCAGGCAGGGTTGGAGTCTCCTCTGAAGCCTCAAATCAGGAGAGATCTGCTTGCAAGCTCACCAGTGTAGCTGTTTGCAGGCTTCCCTTCCTCAGGGACTGTTGGCCAGAGACCATCCTCAGTTTCTCCAATATGGCAGCTTGCTTCATTTAAGACAGCCAGAGATTGTTTGCTGGCAAGAAGGAAGTCACAGTCTCTTCTTATCTAATGACAGAAGTGACAGTCTCTCAACAAGGCCATATTCTATTGGTTAGAAGCAAGATGCTTAAGGGAAAAGGATTACTTATGGCTGTGAAAACCAGAATTTGGGGGTCATTTGGGGCCGCATTAGAGGCTGCTGTCACAGATGGTAGCCAAGGCCCTCTCAGCACAGACATCGGAGCTGTTATGTGTTTTGTAGGTAGTGAGTCTAAGCACAACTCTGACATCACTATCACTTTCAGACACATAACTAACTTACCTGGGATCAAATCTTAGCCCCACCATTTCCGTGCCTAGGTTTTTTCATCTTCAACAACACAGATAATAATAGCACCCACCCCTCCTTTATTGTGTGACACATGTACTATGGAATGGATGAACAGCACAAGGGACTGTGGATAAAGACAAAATGTGAGCTCTACCTTTCTTCCCAGCCCCTTCCTCTTGCATGTGGATGGGGGGCATGTGCTGGGCTTTGGACAATATGAGTGGAAATTCTGTAGGCCCCTTTAAGACCTGGTTCATGAAAACCTCCAGCACAATCCTCCCAAGCCTCGCCCCTACCTACTGGATAATTGCCAATGGCCAGGGCAACCTTGGAAACCACACATTGAAGCTGGCTGAGCCTTGGTCTGCTCAGTCTTTGAATAATTTTGTGGAACAATGACTTCCCTCGCTAGACCACACCCAACACTAACTGGACTTATTGTGCCTGAGAAATGATGTTATGTCGTGATAATTCCGGAGATTTTTAGGGTTTATCTTTTAGAGTAGTTAAAAATGTCCTTAACAAACACAAGAGATGACACATATTGAACAGTGTCTGGCACATAAAAAACTAAATGTCAGGTCTCCTGTTGCCATCATCATCATTATTATCATCTTAACTAATCTTTAAACTTCTCCTTTGTGTTAAAAAAAAATTTCATACCTGGTCTTTAATCCTCCCAACAAGTTCGAATGGGTTAGAAACCCCATTTACTCAATAAGAAAACTAAGAACCAAATGACTTACTTAAGGTCACAGAGCAAGTGCTGCAGAGGGAAGCTAAACCTGCCTTTGACTCTGGTTCTACCACTGCCAGCATCCCACTTAGCCCTCTCGAAGTAGCTGGTGCAATCTGGATCCAGGTATGGAGGCCAAACCTCTGCAGGAGAAGAATGGTTGCATCGTCAGCCTGGCATCTCACTTGTTTTCTTGTCAGATCCCAAATCCCAGCTTGTGCTGTGCTGTACAGTTCAAAGAAAGCACTTCACCTCGAGAAATGTCATGGTTGCTAGAAATAATTTTGTCACATCTTAAATTTTTCCTCTTTGCAAGTTCAAAGGTTTGTTTCAGTTAGAGTCAAATCTTATAATGCCTCATTTTAAAACATTATATAAGGGCTCCTCATTTTAAAAAAAATTATTGATTTGAGAGAGAGAGATAAAGGGAGAGGGAGAGAGAGAAATGCAATTCAGCTGCTTCCTCTATGCCCTCTACTTGGATGGAGCCTGAAACCCAGGCATGTGCCCTGACTTGGAATTGAACCCTTGACCTCAAGGGATGACACTTAAACAACTGAGCCTTACCAGTCAGAGAAAAGGACACTTCATTAAAAAGAAAAAAAAAAATCAGCATCCAAATAGAACATTTCATTGTTTTCATCTTAGAGATACAAAATGAGAAGATTCTAAAAAGGCAATTTATAATCCACAGTTGTCTTATTTTTGGTAATTGGAAGCTTCTTTTGATGCTGTTTTTTTTTTTTTTTGTTTTTTTTTTTTTTTGTTTGTTTGTTTTTTTTGCTGCCCACTTGTCAGTTGAGCTGACAGTATAGGAACTCTACAAGTTGGGTGTCAGTTGAGTCCCCAGATTTAGGGTTTCATTATTTGCCATGGGATCTGCCTTGTGGGTATTTAATACTTCCTCAAACTGAGCCAATAGAATTTTGGAGAAAATTTAGAGACACTTCTGTGTTTGTTTTTTCTCTCAACATCTCATTTAGTTATTTGTTCAACAAATACAGAGTACCTACTACATGCCAGGCATTGTTCTGTGCCTTGGGGATACAGGGATTCCTCCCTCCCTCACCAAAAAACAAAGGCAGATGGAAGATAGATAAGTGGATAAACCAGTCCCATAAAGAGAGTCATCCTGGGTAGAGGAAAGCCTTGATGTCACATAGTCTTGGATTCAAGTCCCCTCCCTAGCACTTCTAGCTATGTGGCCTTGAAGACATTAATGAGGTGTTTGTTTGTTTTCACAGCCCAGGTTTTCTCAGCTCTAGAATGGACACAATCAAACCTACCTTGCAATGTTGCTTGAGCTTTTAAGATAAGGTGTGTAAGACAGCTAATCATGGTGAATGTTCAATAAATTGGAGTTATCAATGTGAAGCATTTGCTTTCATTGATTTATACTTATTGAAAGCAGGATAATGGGCTAGCTTGGTTGTGCCTCTGTTTATGCCTGGATCCCCAGAAGGATTCTTGTTCGAGGAGAAACTGGTAAGGGAATGGTGGGAATTAGACAGATGGGGAAGAAGGCAAACAAGGGTACAATTTCAAGCGATGTCCCACAGAAGGTAGCTCTGGTGAGCACTAGACCTTAGAATCTGCACCTTATCCGAGCAAGGAAGGAGGGCTTTCATTCTCACACAGCCACCAATCATTAGCTAAAGAGATGGGAACCCCAAGAACTCTGGCTCCCCAAATGTGGGGGAAATGTCAGTAGTCTTAGGGAAAACCTGCAAAGCTGTCCGGGGCTGGTAGTTTGAATCACAGACACAGGGATCTGGAAGAGGTGCATAAAAACGGAAAGATATATGAGGGTATCTGAGTAAAATGCCAATGCCCTTTTCTGACTTCTGGGGGCCATTAGTCCTGGCTCAACTAGCCCCATCAATAAGAAGAGGTTTTCCTTGGAGAACTTAACCTGTCCAAATGTGGCTAATGGGAGGCATAAGGGCCTAGCTTTGGGGTCAACCTGGATTAAGACAAAATCTCAGCCCCCCTTCCCTGCCCTTTTATAACAAGTGTCATTGTGAATAACTGTTTTAGCCTCTCTGACTTAAATTTTCTCATTTGTAAAATAGGAATAATGATACACTACTTTTGTAGGCTTGTTCTACAAAGAGATCTTTCTGTTCACGGATTCTTTGACAAATATATACTGAGCAGCTGCTATATGTCAGGCTTGGGGCTAAGCATTGGTACGTTGAAATGAATCAGACACCAGTCCTGCCTTCCAAGGCGTTGGCATCAAGTGGAGGAGGCAGACATATAAATTACAGACTGCATGTCCTTCCTTGTACATCCCCTCTTTCTCTGTCTTCCTCTCTATCTATGTCTTGTTTTTGACACTGGTCATTTTTCCTCTCCTTCCTTCCGCTCCACTTCCTTCCTCCTGCACTTGCTCTCTACATTTCCATTGTGCATCCTCCTACCCTCACCACAGTTCTCATTTTCACATCAACAGGACAATATCCAGCCTTCTGTCCATTTCCTGCCTCCCACTGGTGTTTGCCGGGGGCCCTTCGGAAGGCTGTGAGTCTATGAAGCTCTGAGGAATTCAATTCATCTCAGTCCCTCAGGTGTGACCAAAGGTGACTTAGACACAACATAAAGCCACCTGGTGCCTCAAACCAGCTCAGGGGCCAGGAGAGGGTGGAGTGTGGGGAGCACTGGGGCAACTGTGTCCAGGTAAAGGGCAGATGGAATATATTGCTGATTGCTCTATGGCAGTGCTGGATCTGGGAGGATCTGGATGCCATTTCTGATCTCTCTGCTATTATGCAGATGTGTGGATGCTCAAAGTGCACTGGGTTTGGTGTCAGGAAATTCCTGGTTTCCATTCTAGCTTTGGGACTAATGTGTGATTTGGGACTTTGTTTTCCTCAGCCTAGGATACAGAGACTGTGATCTTTCAGGTCTGCTGAGGTCCTCTTGGCCAAGAACTCTTCCTTTAAATATTTTAGATCTCCCCCAACCCCCAGTGTGTCATCCTTGAAATGGTACCCACTCGGTGATCCTATAATAACAATCAACTTTTTTTTTTTTTTCCATTCCAAGAGTCTAGGGGCTAATTCGCCTTGGGTTTGAGAATGATCTAAACACAGGGCCCTGGAAGCAGGCTCTATGGGCTGGAACCCAGCGGCCATTTCATTGTGGAGTCTGGGCAGCTGCTGCAATGAGAAGGGAACTCCGGCGACTCAGACCAGAATGTCATGCAGTCTTTCCAGCAGGCTCTGAAAGCAGCATTTTAAGAACCATACCAGGGAGTTGGTGGGGCACTGAAAATACCTTCAAGACACATATGCTTGGCTTTCCCCCCAATACCCTGCCTGAGTCATGGAAGATCTGAGCATCTTTTGTTGTCTGCACAATATGGCTCTTCACCCTTGGCCCTTTTTCCTGCAGAATTCCTGGCAGGAACAGATGGAAAAGCAGATGGGAAACTCTACGAGGGTCCACAGAATCAAAGACGATGGCCTTTGTGTATGAAGTTGCACTACCTCAAGCTCCCACCTAATTTCTCAGAAACAGGCAGAATATTTGACAGAACACGTGAGCTCCTCATCCCATCTGAATCTCTTGAGCCCACTTCACTTCCTCTCGATCAATTGTTTTTTCTTTAGCTGTGGCCCTGGCAGCCGCTGAGCATGTACCCCCACATCACACCTTGTCCAGGAGTGCTGCTGAGATTTCACCTTCTACTTCAACACCTCCCTGCCTGTCTCCATTGTATGGGATAACATTTGGAAGCATGTGCAATGTGGAAGCATGAGGGGTTAGCACCCCATGGGTCAAACCTTGACCAGTAAGGGATGGGGACTGGAGGTGCATATTCCCCATTCTGCCTCTTGGAAGAAGGGCTCTAGTGCCTTCTACCAGGTCCTCAGAGGCCCCAGTGGGCTGGAGCCCAAGAGCCCACAGTGGCCATCAAGTTCATATAGCCCTTGTGATTGGCTTTTCCTCCTTCCCTCTTTTCCTCCTCCTCCCTTTTCTGGGGATCTCTCCCCAAAACAACTGTCTTGAAGCTCTACCTTGTACCTGTGTCACATGGAAAACCTTATATAAAGTGGTTCTCTAGAATGATTCTGCCAAGTACAACCTTAACCTTGAACCTTTTCTCCAAACCCACCCGCACACACCACACTCCATCCTGTGAGGCTCTCAGTTATTTTGAGGACCCACCAGCTCTTGAGCCGGAGGGGATACACATCCACTTGGGCACTAATTGGCCCTGGACAAGAGTGTTAAGAAACACCCCCATTAGATGAAAAGGTGGGTACAGAAGAGAGGTTTTATCTAATGTCTCTAACACTCACTATGATTAAGAAGACAGAAATGAGATGCCATTGAAAGTTACCACTCCCTCTTCTGCCCCCCACCACACATACTTTTTTATAATCCTCCCACTTCCTGTTTTCTCCTGGGTGATTAAAAAGTGTCTTCTCACACATTTCTCATATCAGAAGTTAATGAGGATTCTAATTAGGGTTACTGCACACTTTGGTGGTAGTTTGCAAAAAAAAAAAAAAAATGTGGCTCTGGCTTCTTGTTTGTCAGGCTGCCAGCCTTTTGCATCTTCGCCAACTATGCCCACTCTAATAATCATCATCATCACTATCATTTATTGAAAGTCTACTATGTGCCAGGGAATTTGCATACATTGGCACTCGCCTTTACAAAAATCAGATGAGGTAGGAACGTTTCGCCCTCATTTTAGATGCGGAAAGGGAAGGCCAGGCTGGTGAAGTGATTGGCCTGAAGCTATGCTGCTAGGAATTGGCAGGCCTGGGATTCAACCTCAAGTCGATCCTCTGGTCGAGAACTTTCCATGCCCAGTTTGCACAGAGGGTCTTGGAGAGAGAAGAGAAGACAGCAGGATAACTTGTCACTGCTTCTGGAAAAGCCATCCATTCCAATCAGAGTATTTGCTAAGTTATGATGTCCGTAGCCTCGGTTTCTTAGTCTCTTTGGGAACAGTGCTATATTCCTTATTTTCATATCAACAGGAAGATATGCAACCTTCTGCTGAGGGTAGAGAATCCCAGGAGACTCTGAGACACCCAATTAGAGGGGGAGTAACATCAGACCCTGGAATAGACTGATTGCTTATTCATTATTCTCGTTATGTCTGAATCCTTCCATCCATCGTACTGAAGGCTGTCAGCAATTACCACTGCGTTCCTTTCAGAAAGGGCCTCTTGGCCCGGTAATCATCTCTCCAAGAAATGAGCAGTTTCAGGGCAGACTTCCTGATGTGACATCAAACTTCTGCTGTCTCTGGGGCTGCCCAGTGAATCCTCAGCCAACACCTTGGGGGCAAAGCAAGAGGATTGGACTGTTGCAAAGGCAGAAACAATCTCTTCAGCCTTGTTAAGTGCCAGTTGTCTTGTTGAGCAGGTTTGCCCAGAGGCAATGTGGTCTTGACAGATCAGCAGATTAATGCCAGGTAATGGAGGATCAGGTATGAGCTGGATTGTCTGCACAACAAGAGGGAGTTGGGTCTTTTCCCCTCTCCTCTCAGCCAGGGCCTCTTTCTCATCTTTCTCTATCTTCCTCCTCTCTCCTTTACTCATCCTCCTGAGTATCTGCTTAACACCACACACTGTGTGCCTGACTTTACCAGGTCAAGAGCCTCACCCTCCCACTGCCTCCTCACACTTCCTCCTCCCATCTTCTATTCTGGTTCTCTCTCTCTCTCTCTCTCTCTCTCTCTCTCTCTCTCTCTCTCTCTCTCTCTCTCACACACACACACACACACACACACACATTCTCTTTCTGTCTGGATCACTTTCTTTCTTTGTTGTTCAGGAACTTGCCAGCCTCTAAAGCCTGCCTTCCCCCCAGACACATTCTCTCTTTCTGACTGTCTCTCTGTTTCTCCTCTCTTCATCCCCACTTCATCTCTGACTTTCTGTTTCACTCTCTCTCTTGTTTTCATAGACATAAAAATAATTCATTCTATTTTGAGGTCAGTCTACATTAAAGCATCACCATCTTCTCCCATTTCCACTTGTGTTGCCCTAAACAAGTATTATATCATTCAAGTTCAGAAGAAGTTAAACCTGGATATGGCTGACTCCACAGCTGTGCTGTTAGAAGCAGCCTCAACTTCCCTCTTCTACATCCAATCTGTTTCCAGTTTCTGGCAAGTTCATACTCTACTTCTCAAACATGATACACACCTCCCTATTTGTCCATTCAACACACACCACTTAATCACCTGCTCTATGTCAGCATCTATACTAATAAGTTTGAGACAAATGACAGAAAAGACAGAATAAGACATGATCCCAGTCCACACAGAAAAGAGATAACCACTTTCTTTGTGTAAGTTTTCTTCACTTCATGCCTGGGTTAGTAGAACACATTTTGGTTAACCCCCTCTTCATTACGCAGTTAGATTATCCAAAGCTTTGTTTAAACATTTTAATAGAATCCCTTCCCCGTGGAATAAAGAAGCGTTATTTAGCACACTCCATAACCTGTCCTGCAGCCTCCTGGACTCATCTTTGACTTTTCTCTTCATGTTCTAGAAAAATTAGGCTTTTGGAAGTTCCCCCTTAAACCACCAGCTGTTCCCTGCCACCTGGCCTGGCTCTTTCCTCTTCCCAGAATGACTTGTCTTCTACATCTGGTCAACTGTACTCCTTTAACACTCAGATCAGCAGCTTCCCTTTGCATGGCCTGTAAATATCCATTATTAAAATTATAACATTGTTTTATAATATTCTGCTTCAGAGTCTTTCTCTCGACTAGACTGGGAGTTCCTAACGATTTATTTGTCTTTGAATTGCCATTGCCTAGATTGGGTGTAAAGTAAGCCAGGTGATAAATATTTGAATGAATAAATGAATAAATAAGTAAATGAAAGAATGCTATTTTGACTACAACTCATTTCCTTTCTGAGCATTGATAGTCCAGGGCTTCCTGAGCACAGGGGACAATTTGTGGTTTGAAAGATGTAGGGATCTTCCTTTGGTGGGGGTGGGGGTGGGGATGGGGGTGGGAGTGTCTTCAAGTCCTTTGAGTATCTGATGTAATCATTTCACCAGAAAAAGACACAAACAATATATTTGATGTAGTCATGGGGAATTCATGCATTTCCAATGCCCCTTGGCCCCTTTGAAGCCAGTATTAAGAACTCCATCCCTGAGCCGAAACCGGTTTGGCTCAGTGGATAGAGCGTCGGCCTGCAGACTGAAAGTTCCCAGATTCAATTTCGGTCAAGGGCATGTACCTTGGTTGCAGGCACATTCCCAGTACGGGGTGTGCTGGAGGCAGCTGATCGATGTTTCTCTCTCATCGATGTTTCTCTCTCATCGATGTTTCTAACTCTCTATCCTTCTCCCTTCCTCTCTGTGAAAAATCAATAAAATATATTTTTTAAAAAAAGAAAAGAAAAAGAACTCCATTCTTTTGAAATGAAGCAAGGATACGATGAGCTGCCAGAGAATCTCTGTCCATTCAGGAAGTTTTGAGGGAGTAGAAATGGGATTAGAACTCCCTGCCTTGTCTGTCTGTTTTCCCTGTGATATCACATCTCCTCTTGACTGAGAACTTGGCCATCAGTATGGAACTTCCCTGGATAATATTTTCTTTCTTTGTTGCTACTGACATGAAAAGCTTTGTTATAACCTGGAAAAGTGACTTGGTTGATTTTTGGAGATGCTGAGTAGGGTAATTGGATAATTAAGCTGGTCTAAATAGCATCTGGCTTAGTTCTAATTAATTATATGGCTAGTTACTTAACTCCTGGGATTATTTCTCCTCATCAGTAAGATTGAGTTAATAATAGCAAACCCATAACGTACTGCATAGATAACATTCAAGGGTGCAGACTAGGACAATATCTGGTATTGTCAACAATCATACCACCAGCACCATCATCATTAGCATTGTTATCATCCCTAAGATTCAGGTCTCTTAATCTGACTATGTGATGGCTTTTCTTATTTGCATCAGTCCTTTTCATAAGCAGAAGGGATGCTGGCTGAAGCCATTTCCTCCAGGCATGTTTTTCACCAATTTAAACATTGTGGTTCTGGGAAACAAGGCAGATATCTTTGCAGCTATTGCCAGCTCTTTAGGAGTGTCCACTTGGGATCAAATACTTATGTAAAAGTCCCAACCTTGACCTTTAGAATTGGAATGCTCTTTCTTTCTTTAACGTTTTAGACTCCCTTTGGTGCTGCTTAGAAACTGATGAAACCTAAAATCCTCTCATTAAGTGCTTTTTGAAGGAACACCCAGTTTAAACACTTAATTTTATTGGTAACTATAACCCGTGTTTGCAATTTTCTTTGCAAAAAACTCTGAGATTTTGAAAGCAGCCCTCTGCAAATAAAAACATCCTGACCAGACTTCTCAGCATGCCCTGTGTGGATGAATAGTTTTGTAAATAGAAAATATTGTGCATTTTCCTGATTTCGAGTGGCTGGAATTTTACTAGAAAATCACAGCAGCCCCAAGGCCATGTAATTCAGTGTTCCCGACACCATTCGGCCATCTGCCATTTGCTTCCCCAACCTCAGTGCCCCTCCCTACAACCCTATTTGGAGACAGTTAAACTTTGATTACATAGAATAGTCTGAGTAGGGAATGTTCTGAATAAATATATACAATATCTGGTTCATTAGAGAATCATCCCAGTAGGAAAATATCACTGTGTAGGCCTATGAGTATTATCAGTACCACTTATTAACTGCGTGTCTTTGTTCAAGTCACAACTTTGAAGTCTTTGTTACTATAGCCAAAGTTTCAAGATTACTTTGAGGATTAGAAATAAATTTGAAAGGCATGCAACATATTATAGGTGTTCAGAGAGAGTTGCTTCTCTTCCCTTCTACTTTTTCATTAATTTATTTAACAATATATTGAATAGCTACTGGGGGCCAAACACATTCCTAGGAATTGGGGATATAATGTAAAATAAAACTATGTTGGCCATGCCCTTGAGATAATATAGTTAAACTGGGATATACTCTAGATGGGGAAGTTTAGGGTGCTTTGGAAGTTCATAGGAGAGGAATCTAACACAGTCTAAGTCCATTTATAGATTATAGAGGGACTACAAATGATGGTGATGATGATGATGACAGCACTCACATTTTGTGCTGAGCACTGACATTAGTGACTTGACCAAGGCCACATAGCTGGTAAGTGTCAGAGTTCAATTCAAACTAAGGCTCTTCCTAACTCCAGAATCTAAGACTCTCTCCAAGCTCATGGAGCATAAGGATTTACTCCGAAGTAAACAAGGAATGAAATTTGGAGCTTTCATATGTTTGCACTGTGATGACATCCACTATACTCTTTCTTATAATCCAAACTCACTACATTAGTCCTCGGGTTACATGGGAGATATGCAATTTTCACAGTAAGTCAGAACCCATCTACATAAGCACCTATGTCACTCGTGTGGAGCACATACACAGCAGTAATGAAGTGAAACCATAAAAAAGAATAAAAAAGAAATATAACAATTCCTTTACTTGTGGTAAGTAAATAATAAAAAACAAATGATATGTGTACATATGTCAAAATGATGGAACTTTTTATTTTATATAAATAAATGGGAGATGGCGCTGTAACCAGGAAATGATGTAACCCAAGGACTGTCTGTATTTTCAATATTTTATAACTCCATGTAAGAAGGAACTGATGGGTTAACAGTGTCACTTGCCTACCAAACACCATGTGCCTAGACCACATATCCATTCTCTGACCGGGAATGGATATGGGCTTGTTACCAACAGCTTCCATGAGCCATAGAGGATTTTGACAGTGTTACATCCAGACTTCGTGATCCTCAAGGACCACCAGGGAGCCAAGTCCGATGCAATAAACAAAAGAGCCTTTTCCATGCTAGCATGGGCTCTGTCCCACTCATGCCGGCAGCATGGCAGAAGAGAGAGCGAATTTCGCCCAGTTCAGGGGTTTTACTCTGGTTGGTGGTGATGTCACTGCTTTGGCTAACCCTGATTGGTTGGGCGAGGGCTAGGGATAACTCCACCCCGCCCTGCCCTCTCATTCCCCCCTTGTCTAATGTGCCTAGTCAAATCATTGACTCAGCCTACTTTCTTTCAGCATAAACAATAAATACAGTTACCAAGACCCTTAGTACCACAGTTCCCATCAGTATTGTCCTCACTGAAGTCCAGTTCCCCTCCTGCAGGCATCAGTTCTCCTCCTGGCCTGTAGTTGCCAGGATCCAGGCCATGCAAGAGCTGAGAGTCATGTAGTCAGATCTGGGTGCCATCTACTTCAACAGCAGTGGGCGTGCTCAGGATAACAGTGCAGCGTCCCTTTGAGTCCTTGGGCAGTGAATTTCTTTACCCACATTGAGCTCTGAGGCTACGGGGTCTGCGGTGGGCACTGGCAGTGCATCTGGAACAAGTAAATTGCAGAGCCTGTAAGGACTTGAGCAAGAGAATGGTTACCATACATGATCCCCTCCCAAAAAAGGAGAAACTTGTCCCAGTAAGGGGTATACCTGGCCCTCAAGAGGGCAAAGGACAGGGGGTTGGTTCAATTTTCACCGATTCTAGGACACATTTAGTTAAACCCCCTTTCCAGAGTCTCACTTACCTGTCCTAAGGCTAGAGCTATACTCTGAGATACCTTAGCTACCAAGGTGGGGCTGTTATCTGATACTGGCAGCTCGAATCTAGGTATAATCTCCTGGAGTAATCTCTTGACTACTATAGAGGCAATTTCTGTCTTAGTGGGGTATACTTCAACCTAATCTGAAGTGTCTACAAAGACTAGACCTTAATGCTGGTGATTTAATGTCTGAAATCCACCTACCAATGCTCTCCTGGGGAAGTTCCCTGGACCCGAATTCCCAGGGGGACAGAGAATAGTGTGAGGTGGGAGTTAGTGAGCTTCAAGCTCATTTATGGCCAACTTGCTCTCAATCAGATATAAACATCCTCAGGAATCAAAACATCTCTTGCTTTGCCTCTAAGTTCTGTGGCTGAGGATGACAGTAGATGGGAGTTCGCTGGCAGGTGGAGCCCACAGGTCTGTCATTGTGCAACTTTAATATCTACAGCATGACAACAGCTTCGAAAGTGGCAGATAGAAAACACAGCCATTAATTAAATCAGCCAGCTCAGTGGGCTCCCTCTACTGAGACCCGGAAAGTAGAGATAAGAGGAAGCAGTTGCCTTTGAGGTGCAGACCGAGAGAAAGCCAATCTCCCCACCACCCTTGAATGCCCTCAGACACTCTGGCACAACAATAGGCTGTCTATCAGTCAGTGAGGAAAACTGGTCCTGATATGCTTGGTGCCTGAAAAGAATGGGCTGATACCAGCTACAGTATGATGTGAGGCAGCTTGAGCATTGACATGGCTGATCACAGACAGAATAAACTGGTTTTCATACAATATCGTTGGAAGTCCAAATTCCTGATCCTGGAATCCGTGGCTGTTTGGTGAATTTCAGCCTCATTTCTAAGCTCTTTGCTTTCCCAAACACATTATCCCCTTTTAGCTCTCTCCACAGTTGGTCTATATTCAAGGACTTAGCAGTTGACCTGCTGTTTTGCCCACCTGCCTGGAAGATTCTTAAAGGTAGGAACTCTATCTTGTTTATTTTTTTAAAAAAATTTCTTTATTGATTAAGGTATCACATATTTGTCCTCAACCCCCCCATTCCAATCTCCCACCCCATCTCTACTCGTGCCCCCACCCCCTATTGTCCTTGACCAATGGTTAGGCTTATATGTATGCACATAAGTCCTTTGGTTGATCTCTCCCTTTTATCCCCACCCTCCCTTTGAGGTCCAACAGTCTGACCCATGGCTCCTTATCTCTGAGTCTGTTCTTGTTCATCAGTCTATGTTGTTTACCATTTCCCCTAGATGCGTGAGATCATGTCCTACTGGAAATATACTTATAAGAATCAAAAATGAGACAAGCAATAATTGTTATGCTGAAAGGCATATGAATCAGTCTGTAGTGAGTTTCTTTCTGAACCACCAGTTCTTTTGAGACCCAATTTCAATGTCAAACAGTTCCTATGTGTACATGTCAGCAATGATATTTCCGTTCTGGATGGTGGACAAATGGTGGTAATGCAGGTCTTAACCCTCTCTAGTTTTCTGGTTTGGTCCTGGGCAACCTGCAGTGATACACAGCTGCTGACTGCTATTATGGCAAGGCTTCATCAGCTCTATCTTGTTTATCTTTTTAACTTGGCCTATAGAGGCCTAATAGAGCTTCTCTATTCTGGTCCAGGTAGTGGGTTCTCAAAGCTTTTTTTTATGTTGAATGAAAAAAGGAAGAAAAGAAAGAAGAGAATCCAGTTGTCCACCCATGTAGTGGGCACCCAGCATGAAGCATGGTGATTGGGGTGCACTACATTCACTATGATCACCCGATTGAAAGATGTAAAGCCAATCCTTGCTCTCTCAGCTGTCAGTTACCAAATGGGACATTAACTATCTCTCTACTCTGCTCCTTCTAAATCCCTGCTCCTAGGTATATCCCTCCATTCACCCCCCACTCTCATGCATAGGTATGGGTGTCTCTTCTACTCCTCATTTCAATCTAAGTGCCAACAAGCCTCTATTTACTTGCTTTAAATTGTCTTCAATGTGACTAACCTTTCCTCGGATGAAAATATTTGGAGGGAAATCCAGAGCACAAAATGTGGGTTGAAATACTAACCATCTCCTTGATTCCTTATTATTCACTGTGCCTGACCTGCACTTTTCATGGTGGTTGTTTCTGTAGAGCATACAGTATACTGCATTAGCCCAAGACATTGTTGCTTGCAGCTTTTTGCACTCTTGTGTTCGCTGGATTTGTATTACACATGTGTATAATTTTTTATTTCACACTAAAAATAAACCCCACGCAAAACAAAATAAAATACTGTAAAATCGTTTGTTCTGCAAAGATTAATCCCATGATAGTATTCCTCTTACTCTTTATTATCATAAACAGAATGCCACTCTTGTTTCTAGCCTTGAGTTGCATTTCAGATGACCCTCCTTCAAAAACCTTAATTTTAGGAAGCTCTGGTTTCTGAGTAATAATAAAATCTGAGTGTAAAGAATCCTTCTGGAGCTGGCCTTTCCAGGTGTTGGATCCCAAAGGCTCTGGACAACTTGTAAGCAAGCCACGGTATCCAATATCAGAGCCACCCAGAGTCCCCAGGTCTCCTCCTCCAATTAGAGACATAGTCCATGAAGAGGGCAACGTGACACCTGGGTTAGATTCATAAATTAGCTGAACCTGGAGACAGAAGAACTGAGTTTTGATTATACCAGTTATCAGCTATGGGACTTTGGACAGTCTTTCTAGGCCTCGGTCTCCAATCTGCCAACTGAGAAAGGTAATGCTACCCTCGTGATAGAGCATGACAATTGCTTACAATGGGCATGTGAAAGCACCTTGAGAACTCCAAAGTGAGACATAAATCTGAAAGATATCGTCATCAAGGAGAAAGATGGACATAGAAATGACCCAGGTATGCAATCTGGGTGTGGGCCAAACCTGCACGATGCTCTTACAAATGTTCCCTAAATTAAAAACACTGACTGCTGAAATCACAGACCCAAAGCAGAGGAAGATATAGCTCCATCCATCATGGAGATTTTAATGTGTTCTCCAGTGGAGGAAAGAGAGTAGACAGGTTGACTTCCTGAGACCTGAGGGAATCCTATCCTGTCCTACCCATTCATTTTACAAATAATTCTCATCAAGCATCACAGAGCATCACATGACATGATATACATTGAGGATATGGAAATCAATAAGACATGATCCATTCTCTGTATGAGTGGAGAGTTAGTATGGAGACAGAAATCACTCCTTTCTGGGGAACGAGGCAAAAGGTAATCAAAGAAAAGCAAGCAGTTTTAGGGGATTTTTTAAGAAGAAGAATTGCCAACATCCAGAGTGTTTTGGTCATCAATCCACATTGCAAGCCATCTTTTAAACTCTAATTTGTCTCCATCTGCAGGCTTGGATGGTGAGAATTTTTGTTTTCAAGATAAGGGATCAGAAAATAAAGATTCACTTCTGCTCACCAGACATCAGATATATATATATATATATATATATATATATATATATATATATATATATATATATATATTTGCATTGTCATGTTCATTGGATGCTTTTTAAGATCAGTTATTTTTATATCAAAGCAATTGCATGCACAGTTAGAAATATCAATCAGCCTTCAAAGCAAAAGCAGAGGTCCTCCTCCCCCACATGTCAGCTTCCTTCTCAGATATCTTTCCAAAGGCAAGGATTTTCAATGGTTAGCTCTTTCTTCCAGAAAGTTGGCTCTATATGATTAAGTATGCATATATTGCTATTTCTTAATTAATTTCCCCCAGGCGTTATGGATTGATTTCCCTGTTTGGGAAGTAAGGATTTTATTCTATTATAAGGGGGGAAGTTATGGCCCCTATCCTGGATGAAAGTGGGAGTTCTGTGATTCTCATAGCTTGCAGCGCTTCCCTGGAATTCTATACAGGCTGCTCCCACCTGAGGCTTTTCCAGGCTACAGGGAGATTGCTTTGATGGGGCAATTTTGGCAGGTTCAAAAACACACGCAGTCTTCCCACAGGCACTAGCTGCTGCTGTTTCCCAGTGGGAATTGCTCAAGGAGGCCCAGGCCTCCTGGAATGTAGGCCAGCATTGCAAATGCAAAAAGAAAGAAGCAAAACAGAACAAAACAAAAAACCCGTACAGGATGGCAAACTATTTGGCTGTAAATCCCAAGAAGAGCTCAAGGGACCCTATGGGAGGAGGAACTGTGTAGGTGGTGGTGGAAGAGAGAGAAGAAATGACATCCGCACAGGCCCTAGCACAGTTCAGAGAAGAGAACGAAAAACAGTCACACTCAGGAGTAAGACCTTAATACATGATAACAAGCCACGGGGAAGCTGAAGGATTACCCAGTGCACACTGCTGGGACAAATGCTAGTTAGCTATTGGGCAAAAATTCAGGTTGTCCTCACATCAGATTTAACACTGAAAAAAAAAAAGAAAACAACAAACAACAAACCTTTCAGACAGAGTATTTTTAATGAAAATAAGCATGAGAAACAAATAAAATTGAACATGTTTTGACTTGTTGAAACAGGACTATAGATAAATAAAATATATAAATTTATATATATATATAAATATATATATTATACTTAAGAATATATATATATATATATATATATATATATATATATATATATATATATATAGTCTATGGTTTAAAAAATGTTAAAAGGAAGCAAAGTGGTACAATATTTTAAGTAAAGATGATAGGCCAAAGCTTGATATTCATAACATGAAAGAGCTTATAAAATCATTAAGATGCTGAAAGTTAAATTAGACAGGACAATAAAAATCACAAAGAGGCAACAAAATGGCTTTTAAAATATACAGGAAAATGTTCAGCCTTGCTAGTAATCAAAGAAATGTAAATTAAAATGGCAATACTATTTTCAGCTAGCAAATGTGTAACATTTCCAAAAAACCAAGAATACCCAAACTGAAGCGAGTGTGGTAAAATTGATACTCTCACCCACTGCTGGAAGCAATGTAAATTTGTGCAGCCCTTTGGAAGGCAATTTGGCAATGTGTATCAAGATCCTCAAAAATATCCATGCTTCTTAACTAAACAATTTTACCTCCAAGGCGGCAATCCTAAATGCAGCCAAAGCTTTTTGAATTAGAAGATTTCATCACAATGTTGTTTACAATGGGGGGAAATGTACCATCTAAATGTATAACAAGATGGAAAATGGTTAGGTAAATGATGGCATCCATTTGTTGGGTCATCCCAAACCATTAGTACTGAGTCAGACCAACCTGGGTCTATTCCTTGTTTTTCTCTGCATGCCTGGGACATTTCTGCTCATACTTCCTTATCTGTAAAATTGAACTAATGACCTCCTTCAGGGTGGCTGTGAGAATTTGGCTCCATATTTGGTACATTGACTAGGGGGTGCTTTTTTTGTTTCTCAGTCTTTCTTTAACACCTGGCACTGTTCTTCCTACGATGCAGGATTCCTGTGGTCAAAGGATTTCACCAGGAAAACATTAGCAGGAAGGAAAAAGGACTAAAGGATTTGGAGACCAGGGTAGATGAGCTGGATGCTACTGCTACATAAATGCATAGATCCCACATACCACCCCTCACTCCTCTTCTGAAACTCCTCCACTTCCATTGGGATAGAGTAGATGTTTTTGTGCTAGACACTGACGGTGGGATAGGTAGGGTTTGGGGAGATGTCTGGGATGCCTGAGATGAACAGCCATTCCTTTATGTTCAGTGAAAGTTTTTCTCTTTGAAATGTTCATGCTTTGCAAGGTGCTTATCAGTATGTAATGTTTTCCAAATAGAGAAAAGTGTGACAAAACTCCTCTCCCAGTCTTGCTTTCATCCTCAATGCCAGCATGGTTTCCCTTTTCCTATGGTGAGCACCATTCCTTGTGATATTTCCTTCCTAATGAGCTAAAATGTCTTCATATTAATCCAGAGGATCTTTTAATTTAAAAAAAAAGTAACATGGGAGAGAAACCAAGATGGTGGCATAGGTAAACACCTGAACTTGCTGCCTTGCACAACCACTTCAAAACTACAACTAAAAGGCAAAATGGGTATCATCCAGAACCACGGGAAGGCTGGATGAGTGGAAATTCTACAACTATAAGGAAAGAGAAAAGCACACTGAGACTTGGAGGAGGAACGGATATGCAGAAGTGAAGTGCAGAGGAATGGAGATGCATGTGAGGAAAGGGCTGGCAACTGGGTATGCTGTTGCCTTTTTCAATCAGGAAGGAGATACAAGCTCCCAACTGCTCTGAACTCCAGTTCCGGGCATGACTCTGGAAACCCAGACTCATATGAGGAGAAACTGGACTGTCTGGTGTCGGGTGGAATTTGAGGGTGGCTTTCTCTCAGAGATCGTTGTTCCTGCACAGCCACAAGACACAGGGATACAGGACCTCTTCCAAACAGGGCTGATGGTCAGACATTGCTGTTTTCTCCACTCTGGTAATTCCCTGAGACCTCACGCCACCCAGTTTGTGCCCAGAGGCTTTTGCATATGAATGGCCTGGTCCTTTGCAATCTGGAGCCTAATGTACTGCAGCTGGGTCAAAGAGCCCCAGAGCCTCCAAAAGAAGATCCAAGGATCGACATTGCTTCACAGTTGGATCTCATCTGGGCACCTTCACACCCCAAACAAAGAGAAGAAATCTGAAAATCTCTCTGTAGCTCCTGCTGGATGGCCTCTCTCCTTGGAGAACCCAGAGCCAGCGTACTCAGTGGTCAGAGAGAGACCATCCAGACTACAACTCTTTAGATCCATAAGAGACACACTAAGGGGGTAGACTCAGTGAGTGCCAAAGCCCCACTGAAGCAAGTACTACCCCATAAAGGTATCGCCAGTACAGAAATTCTCCCATCATAGACACAACTGATACTCACAGCCAATTGAACTGGAGGTCAATTCCTCCCAGTGATACCAATATCAATCAAGGCTTACAACAACACTGTGCACACAGCCCACAAAGGAGTTCACCAAGAGTGTTCAGCACACCTCTACTCATCGAGGCTGCATATGAATAACTGTGAAGGCAGAGAGCACTGGATTAAATCCCAGCTCAGTTACCAGCTAGCTCTGTGTATTAAAAATCTACATAATCTCTGTAAGTCTAATTTTCCATGTGCAAAATAGGCAATACAATATTTAGTCCATGGGGCATATACAGGAATGAAGCTTTTTCCCCTCACCCAGGAACGCTCAGACTCCTGGTGGTCATAAATAGGAAGCACCTCTCCTAAGACGAACATTTTTAAGTTTCCTCTGCTCCCTGCCTACCTGTCTCTGTTTGCTCTTGTAACAGTGAGCCTCTGTTGACTGATTCCCTGAATGATCTTAGAAAAGTCACTTCCCTTCTCTGTACTTTTCTAATTTAAAAAATGAGGGAGATTGGCAAAATGGCCTCTTTCATCTATAATGTTCTGTGGGTGCTCTAGGCAGAAGAATAGTACATGCAAAGGTTCTGGGGGTGCTATACTCAAGGCCTTGAGAAAGAATAAAGAGGGTGGGGGCGATGGCTGAAATAAATCTGTAGAGGTGAGTGGGAACCTCAGAAAGGTGATATAACTTGCCCAAGGCCATATGTCTTGTAAATGGAGGATCTGAAATTGGATCCCAGGTCCAGGGAACCCAAATCCATGCCCCTTATAATCACCATAGATCTGATAAGGCTTGACATCCAGAAAGCTACCCTCCTCCCAATGGCAAGGCTGACATTTGCCAAAAAATTAGCTGTAGTTAAATGCAAGAGCATTGGAATGAGACCCTGAGAGGCTGACCCAATTACCATCACCCTACTTGCCACTGAAAATTTAAAACCAGCCACACTGGGAGAGAGTGTTTGCTGAGCTCTGATAAGGGCTTAAATGGAGCTATGCCCTGCCTTGCTCACCGGACTCCAGCAGAATCCAGCTGTTTATTGGATGAAAAATGCAGTCTGTCTTTAATTTGCATTGCCCCTGGTGGTGAGGGTCTGCAGGCTGCAGGCTGGCTGAGACAAAGAGTAGGACTCTACAGCATTGGGCGGTTGTGATTCCACAGACTCAACTCGGAGGCAAAGCAGACTTAGAAACAGAATGTACCTTCCTAATGACTCTCTGTTAGGATAGTGCAGTAGGAAAGGAGAAAATGAGGCCAATTGAATGAGCTTTGCAAGGATGTATTTACAATTAAATTACATTTTAAAGGGAATGTGGAAATCCTTGGTCTGCAAAGAATCGAGGTGGAAAGAGAAACCAGCAAATTGTAGTAGGAAGTTAGAAAGTGACATAGATTTTAGAGTCAAGAAGACTGAGTTGAAAGGTTTATCTGCAATTATCAGTTGTATGACCTTGGTCAATTAACCTAGCAGAGAATCAATGTCTGAAAATAAGGATAATGATATACTTACACAATGGGGTGATTATGCTGGTTGTGACACAGCAGTCACTGAATATATTTTTTCTCTGCCCTATTAATCAAGAAAATGTGCAATAAGTAGGAACAGGGAGGGGCAGAACACCTGGCAGTCATAAAAGTAGGCTCTAATTAAAAGGATAGTAGCATCACTTGGAGTTTCCCATAGAGAGAAAATCACCGTTGAGCCATTAAACGTAGCAATCCTTAGAGAGGGGAGTAGGGTCTGGAGCCACAGTTAGGGTGTAGATCAAGTGGCGCCATTCTTCTGGAAAAGAGAAGGCATTTGATTTCTAAAGGTTTAAGAGAAAGAGTAGGCTGACATGACATAGACCATGAGGCTGGATGGGGCTTGACCCAGGAAATGAATGGGACTCTGGGATTCTGTGGGTAGCAGGTGTATGTCCCAAGTCTGACACTCAAATGAAATGCTGAAATATTGAGCTCACATTTGGGTATCCTTGACAAACCTTACTTCAGAAGAAATGAGATTTAAAAACAAAACACAATAGTGATCCAGGAAAGGTAGCATCAAGGTAAACAGAGGACAAAGGTTATCTGTTAGACTCTATAGTATAATGACTCTCTTAGCTTGTAGAATCATCTGGAAAGCTTTGAAAACCAACATGGCTTATGAGCTTTACTCTAGACCCATAAATCAAAATCATCATAAGTAGCCAAACTTGAGAACCATAGGCATAGGAAAAATTTTAAAAAAGCCCTCGGGTTATTTTCAGTTTAGAGCTATCATAAATAATACTGCTATGAACATCCATATGCAAGTCTGAATGGACACTGGTAAATGAATTGAAAATATTTGGTCTATCCATCAATGGAATACTTTTCAACAATAAAAAGGAATGAACTATGGACACATACTATATCAAATACATTGCGTGAAAAGCAAAGGAACAAAGAATGCAAAGGAACAGACTCATGAATCACAGATTATATAATTATATTTTTACTTGAGGCCCAGTGCATGAAAATTCATGCACTGGAAATGGGGTCCCTCAGCCTTGCCTGACCCCCTCACAGTCCAGGAGCCCTCAGGGGTGGGAGGTGACCTGGCAATCAGGGTATGGCAAGGCCCCCATCACACCTCTGTTGCTGCCACTGCTGGCAGCACAAGCTGGCCCTGGATACTTGAGCCTTGAGTGGCCCTGGACAGCTGAGCAGCTGCCATCCAAGGCTTGCCTGCATCTCGGGCCCTCCTGGGCTGCTGGGAAGCCACTATCAGAGGATTGCCTGCACCTCGGGCAGGCCCTGGGTGGCTGGGGGGCTGAGAGAAGGTCCAGCCACATTGCATGCCTGCCACCCACCCACTGGGGCTGAAAAGACTGGGGGACTCTGGCAGGGCTGAGGGGACTGAGCGCTGCCATCTTGTGGCTTTGGGCACCACCATCTTTGTGATGGTGTGATGGTCAATTTGCATATTCCCTCTTTATTAGATAGGATGAAATATCCAGAAAAGATAGGAAAGAAAGTAGTTAAGTAGTTGCCTGGAGCTGGATGTTAGAATAATGATATCTGTAAATGTGCACACACCTGTGAGTGTGTGCGTGCATGCATGTGTGTATATGTGTGTGTGTGTGAGAGAGAGAAAATGTTCTCAAACTGCTTTATAATAGTTGTTGCACCACTTGGTAAGGTTACTAAAATCATTGAAGTGTAAAATTGAAGTGGATTTGGACAGCAGTATTGTGATTGTCAGGGAGGAAGGAGTAGGAGGGAAGTAGAAGAGGGTATAGGGGGGTAAATAGTGATGGACAAAGATTTGACTTGGGGTGGTGAACACACAATACAATGTACAGATGATGGGTTTCAGAATTTTGTACCTGAAACCTGTATAATTTTGTTAACCAGTGTCACTCCAATAAATTCAATAATAAACAAATAAATATAATCAAGTTGAAATGGATGAATTTCATGATATGTAAACTATACCTCAATAAAGTTGTTGCTAAAAGCCATTCAGTGAGGCAGGTAGAGGCAATGATGGTAGTGGATTATTTAAAAGCCTTGGATTTTTCTGTTGAAGAGAAAGTTGGACAACTACCCCATTTCCCTGACCTTCCACCAAATAGAGGCTGCATAAAACCCTAGTTCTTTCTGGTGTTTGTGGAGTCAATGGGGAGACCCATGAGAAGACTATCAAAGTTCTTGCCAATCCAATAGGTGAGGATGCTAAGATTACTTGGAAAACTGAAAGAAGTGTCATCATATTTGCACACTATGTTTATGAAGTAGCTGGTACCAGTTACATGAGGATTAAGTCAGATGATATATGTATTTAAAGGTAGAGTGGTACACAGGTGGAAGATGTGCAATAAATATTAGTCCCTGTTTCCTCTGCCTCAAGAAATCCTATTGTCTTTCTGTCTTGGGATCTATACCCATCCCATGGTTTACACTAGAACTAGGTGTATACCTACTGGGATTTTCATTTTCTCCACAGCTCTCAAAATCACCATGTCCTTTGTCACTGCTAAAGACTTGCCTGATTGACTCACTGAGATTGTCTCTCCTCTCTCTTACTCCACTTTTACTTAGAATTTTAAACTCTCAAGTGAAGCAAAGCTATTGCTTTCTCTCCCACTTTCTGAACTGGGGAAGCCATGGAATGGCAGAGTGGTGGTGACTTGGTGAGACCCTCAGTTGATTAGAGTCAAAATAGGTCATTTTCACTGCGTCACACTGACTCAGCCCATCATCAGCTGTGAACACTCTATGGGAGTATTATTAAGAACCCATTTCCAACTATAATACAATCCAGTGCACCTAAAGAGACCTCAGCCTTATGGTGAGACATCTCAGTGAAGTGGCCTAATGGAGGCATTTTGAAATTTCAGGTATACATTTGAACAGCTGTTTGACTGTGGGCATGTTGCTTAGTTCTCTAGACTTCATCTGTTCAAAGGGAATGACTACTGCATAAGGCAGGTATAAAATACTAGGAGCCCAGTGTGAGAAATCGCATGGCCCCGCTCACCCACTTTCTGCCCTGCCTTGACACCTGAACCTCTCCACTCAGCCCCCGACCCCTCTTGCCTTCTCTGGTTGCTTCAAGCCCTGCCCTCAGTTCCTCGAGTTGCCTCGGGCTGGTCCCATCTTCTCTGGACACCTCTCTGCTTCTGCCATCTTCAGAGCAATAAGGTAGCTCCACCCTGTCATGGCACAGGAGGAGAGAATGGAAGCCTCTTGCCTGCTATGCTGTGCTCCTTCCCCTGGCAGGTGGGTGGCAGGGTGCTTTGAGTGTGAGCAGTGGGTGGTGAAGGACTGTTGAGGGGTGTGCTATGGACTCTCACCTCCTCCCCAGCACAGGATGGTCCAGCCTCCTCTGGGCACCTCTCCACTTCCACCCCATCTCCTGAGCAACGCCCACTGTGCACGCACAGGCAGCCTCCTGCAATGGATTGTGACATTATGGTGTAATGGACAATTTGAATATTCTTCTATTATTATATAGGATAGGATTATTTATATGAAGATACCACAAGTCCAGGCCCAGAGTAGAGGCTCAGTAAATTCTCATCTCTCCCCTAAGCTGCAGAAAATTAAGAAAATGTTTGATTGTCAAGACTTGTTGAAGTCTGTGGCTATCTATTCTTGGAGGACAAAAAATCCTTGAAATTCTGGCTGTCCCAGGATCATTAATCAGAGCATCAGTTTTGAGTGGGTTAGAACTGAAGATACAAATGTTGAAAGTGAATCTGGGCTCTTCCACCTACGTTGTTTTTAGGAATGAATCACCTGGTGTGTGACCTCGAGAAAGTCCCATAAAATAAAAGCCTAAAATAAAAACATAAAAATGTGTTTCTGCCCATCAGTTATGGACTGTTCCAGAGTTGTTGGGCACCTGATAGAACGGGAGATGGGTTGGCCATCATCTTGAATTGCTATTTTTAAAAAATATATTTTATTGATTTTTCACAGAGAGGAAGGGAGAGGGATAGATAGTTAGAAACATCGATGAGAGAGAATCATCAACCAGCTGCCTCCTGCACACCCCCTACTGGGGATGTGCCCGCAACCAATGTACATGCCCTTGACCAGAATCGAACCTGAAACCTTTTAGTCCGCAGACCGATGCTCTATCCACTGAGCCAAATTGGTTTTGGCTTGAATTGTTATTTTTAATTATTGATGTTTTGTTTGTTTTTAAAAATATATTTTATTGATTTTGTACAGAGAGGAAGGGAGATAGAGAGTTAGAAACATCAATGAGAGAGAGTCATCGATCAGCTGCCTCTTGCACACCCCCTACTGGGGATATGCCTGCAACCAAGGTACATGCCGTTGACCGAAATCGAACCCGGGACCCTTCAGTCCCCAAGCCGACACTCTATCCATTGAGCCAAACCGGTCTCAGCTAATTATTGATATTTTTAATTTAGCTCCCTAGCTCTCACTCTCTCCACATGAATCCATTTTGATGCTCTGGATACATTTTCAGTTGTTATACACAACAAGATTGTTCTTTAATGTCAGCTTTTATGGTTTGACTACTTACATATTTGCTTAAGAAATGTACTTTATGCTACTAGTATTCTCTTGGGGGAAAAATTTTTCTTTCTCTTGCATTTCAGTTGAAATGGCTTGAAGAGGTTACTCACTCCTCTGGTTTCAAATGCAAGGGCTTGAAAATGGTTTTATTTTCAATTTTAATTAATGATTCCAGCCTCTAGCAGCTGTGCAGTGGAGTGGTAGTTAGATCCCCATGGTAGAGATAATGCGGGGAGACAGAAGGGAGCCAAATTACTGCTGGCTGACCCTGAAAGGAGGAGGGAGGAGAAAGCTCCGATTATGTCAAGTGGCCCAAATTCCATGACATGCCAACTCTTGTGGAATCAGAGCACTTGAAAAAGATCATTCATGTTGCCTTGAAGCTGGAAAAGCCATTTGGCTACAATTCCCATCCTTTTGGAGGAAACCCACTGGGATCAAACAGGTTGCAGGGAGAGCTTGCTAATTCCACTCAGCAGAAAGACATCAGCCATCGCTGAGAATTCAGTCAGTTGTCCTGTAGTCAAGCAGAAATTCCCAAGGGCCACTGGAAGTCTGGAATTTAAAATGGACCAGAGTGCTGGTCGGTTAGTTCACTTTGAATTGGCGTAATGGTACTCTGATGTAATATGGATATTTATTACTCAGTATCAAGTTTAAATTCCTCACATTTGGTGACAATGCCTGCAGTCAGATACCCTCTTATTCAGAAGACATGGATTTGAGTTCAGCTCTATTCTCTACCAGCTGTGTGAGCTGGGTCAATAAAGAAGAAAATAATCCTTACCTCACTTACAGGGTTGTTGTAAGCATCAAGTGATCATATTTATAAAAACTTTATCCTGTGACTAGTTAGGTGTTCAACATATTTATTTTCTGGTATTTTATATGCATATCTATACTAATAAAAGGGTAATGTGCTAATTAAACCAGGAGACCTTCCAGACATCCTTTCGGACAAAGCCATGGTGGTGGAGCTGAGGCATAGGCAGTTAGGGGCAGCCAAACCAGTAGGGGAGGACAATTGGGAGCAAGCAGGTTGGCAGGGTGGGGCAGTTGGGAGTGATCAGGCCAGCGGGGGAACAGTTGGGGGTGAGGAAATTGTCCCACATTTGGACCAGTTTGGGACTCATTTATTTTTAATTTTTATTTATTTTATTTTTTTAAAACTGTTGCTGTTTTAAAATTTTATTGATTTTTTTTTTTCAGAGAGGAAAGGAAAGAGATAGCGAGTTAGAAATATCGATGAGAGAGAAACATCGATCAGCTGCCTCCTGCACACCCCCTACTGGGGACGTGCCCGCAACCAAGGTACATGCCCTTGACTGGAATCAAACCTGGGAACTTCCAGTCCTCAGGCTGAAGCTCTATTCACTGAGCCAAACTGGTTTCAGCATTGGGACTCATTTTTAATGACAATTTTTTTTTCAGTCTCCCCGTAAGATCTTACTGGGCTTATTTTCAACTTTGTTAAGGCAAGCCAACGTAGGTCTCACTCTAGGGTGTATCCTTATCCTAATATGGGGGTATGCTTGCATTCAGCTGGATTTCCGGTTTATTAAAAATATGTTGGAGATAATGGCGATGGAAAAAAATAAAATAAAAAATTTATATTAGTAAATATATATGTTAACAAGATCCCTCCACTTTAGTGACAGGACACCAACATCTCTTTGCATCCTTCTTCCTCCAGTGCCCTTGACCTCTAGTGTCTCATTTCAATTTTAACCTATAGCATCTTCTGTCTGGGATGTCTTACTTTGGGAATGGACAACCTCACTCTCATCTGTAAATTTGCAAGGAACCCCTTCCTTGGACTTCTAGGGTTCCCTCTCTATAGAGCCTCCATTTCCTTGATGCCTTCATTAAACATTACTTCATTCATTCAACAGATTCCAAGTTACTTTCTTTCAGATGTCACAAACTCTGACCTATGCCTCCTCAGCTTAGCAGTACTGTTCTCAGATTCTAGTTTTCTGACTGATGCTGGGGAAATTTTTTCCCAGGTAGAGAGCTGTGTGATCAGGGGGCTCACCTAGGAGTGTCCCTCCTATTAGGTATTACAGTTTTGTGTTGACTATTTTCCACTATCTAAAAATCTATTGACTTAATATTTTGTCTAGTTTTATAGTTGTTTCCATTGGGAGACATTCAGTACCAGTTATTTTATTATAGATAAAAGCAGAAAAGTTGAGCCCTTTGTTTTAATATTTAGAACTCAGATAACTTCTTTAGGATATATTTAGATGAGATGTTTATCTTCCTTATCACTGCATTTAAAAAAATATATTTTATAGCCGAGACTGGTTTGGCTCAGTGGATAGAGTGTCAGCCTGCGGACTGAAAGGTCCCGAGTTCGATTCCGGTCAAGGGCATGTACCTTGGTTGCACGCACATCCCCAGTAGGGGGTGTGCAAGAGGCAGCTGGTCGATGTTTCTCTCTCATCGATGTTTCTAAATCTCTATCCCTCTCAATTCCTCTCTGGGTAAAATTAATAAATATATATATATATATATATATATATATATATATATATATATATAATAAATTTTCACAGAGAGGAAGAGAGAGGGACAGAGAGCCAGAAACATCGATGAGAGAGAAACATTGATCAGCTGCCTCCTGCACAGCCCGCACTGGGGATGTGCCCACAATCAAGGTACATTCCCTTGACAGAAATTGAACCTGGGACCCTTTAGTCCGCAAGCCGATGCTCAATCCACTGAGCCAACCGGTTTTGGCATCACTGCATTTTTTAAAAAAAATCCTCACCTGAGGATATGGTTTTAATTGATTTTTAGAAAGAGGAAGGGAGACAGAGAGAAAGAGAGAGAGACTTTAATAGATTGCCTCCTGAATGCATACTCACTGGGGCTGAAACCCAGAACTTAGGTATGTACCCTGACCAGAAATTGGACACACAACCTTTTGGTGTATGGGATGATGCTCCAACCAAATGAGCTACCCAGTCAGGGCAAACACTACCTTTAAAACAGTGTCTGACACACAGGTGGTCAATAAAAATGTGTTGAATAAATGATGTATCCTGGCTGATTATCTGGTCAGTCCTATCTTCAGTTCAGAATTTTTTGTTGTTGTTCTTAGTTAATTTTCTCTTTCATTCTTTCTGAAACATTTACTAAACTGATGTTTGTTGTCCTTCTGGATATATCTTAACATCCCCCTCATATGTAACCTTTTCCACATGTTATGAGACAATACCCTAGTTTACTAACTCAGTCCAGATTTTAGTCTTCACTGGTATCCATTTTTCTATGCAGACCATCCATCTACTAAGTTTTAGGTCAGAAATAATGGTTTTAAATTTTGTTTTTGAGAGTTCTGGTTGTTTCTTTTCCTTTGCATCCTGTTCTTTCTTCTTGAAATAATAACTCGATAAGTTTCCTTCAGTTTATTGTGTTAACTGTTCCCTCACACATTAACTTGCTGTTCATTTTATTTTGAAGTTCTTTTTCACAGTTAGGTTTCTTCAGATGTGTGGTATTTATTGGTTGCTGCTTGTAATGACTGATGAAATTTGTAAGTTGAGCGATGTTGGCAGCTGGGGAGTAACTCCTCTGTCCAAGTGAAATTTCATGTTCTCTTGGCAATGAATACAGATTTAGATCTAAGGCCTTCATGTTGATGTTTTGGTAAGAGAAGGGAGTGGAGGAGGAGATGGAAGACTTTAAGGTGCACAAGTGGAGGATTTTCCATTTTGAGTATGTGATCTTCCTGTCTTTTCTGGCAGCTATAAGTTGTCTGAGGCACAGCCCCACTTTGCTGCCCACAGATCTCACCCTGGGAGCCTTTGTCAGAATATGTGGGCAAATGTATACTGTATTTTCCAGCGTATAAGACGACTTTTGAAATGAAAAAAAGTCAACCGAAAATCGGGGGCAAAAGACCAAAATTGCACAAAAATTACCTGCAGATCTTGACGGCAAAGTAAGTCTTTTCTCTGAAGTGGGGGGGTAGTCTTATACAGCGAATATAGGCCTAAACCTATGTCTTAACTGTAAAATTAGGGGGTGGTCTTATACGCCAGAAAATACAACATTATCCTGGGAACAAATGGCAGCCAAGCCACTCTGATACTCACGGTCTGGCTTAAATGCTCTACCTTTTAAGTGCTCATCATGAGGACAGCCTACAACCATTTGTTTGCATCCCTTCTACTCCCAGTGTCTATTCTTTCCAGCTGCTTTCCCTTCCATTATAGTGTATCAGTGGTATGCATCCCATCTTTCAGTTCTGCTATGGAATTTTAGAATACCTGTATCCTTTTCTTCCGTTGCTTTAGTCATGCACATTAAACCAGAAATCTCCACTTACAATTTTATATCCTATTTACCTGTACCCACACATTTTCTTTGTCACTAAAATTTATTTGTTGTCATATAAAATCAAAGTCAATGGCCCAGATAAAAGAGGCAAACATATATGTGAGCCAATTGTCTGGGTAAAATATAACAGTCAGTGTTTGTTTATTCAAAAGTGAATAGAAAAGGAAATGAGGAACAAGAAGAAACATGCAATTTGCAAAGTCCGTCTGAGAACTTTAATGAGTGCCTATCACAATTGTGGATAAAACAAATCTTCATTCTAAAGTCTCACAACATCAGACACTGATGGATAGAAAAGATTTTCAAGACAAAGGTAATGGAATTAGCATAGAGGACAAATAAACTTCTGACCTTGTAATATATAAACCATAAAAGTACTTAGTAAAGGCCTTCTAGATAGTTTGCTTAAAAGGTTAATGCTGTGGGAGTTGTTTGATTGTTTTAGTAAGAGCTGAGCTGACTGAATTATGGTCATTGTGCAACTGGAATATGGATATGAAATGGTATATTTTTGTGTATATTTTACACTCATTACTTTTTTGACTTACTCATTAAACAAATATCAATTAAGTACCCACTATGGATACCAAACACTGCTCCTACAATTAAGGAACTCCTGATCTAACAGAAGAGGGAACAAATAAGCCCCTCATTTCTAATACCATAAAGTGGTTCTGCAGTAAGATTCATAACATGGTCTATGAGAGTCTACAACATCCTAATTCAATTTTAGGGAAGAGGAGACTCCCCAAAGGAAGACTAATTAGGCTGAACCCAGAAGGACTGATAGGAGTTAATCAGGTAAAACAATAGAAATGATCTTTTAGATAGAATCAGGCGTCTTCAAACTTTTTAAAGTGGGGGCCAGATCACGGTCCCTCAGAGAGCTGGAGGGCCGGACTATATGAACTACTAATTCCTACTGTAACACCTTGGCTGCGCTCACTGCCCAAAAAACCTGGCGGGCCGGATCAGACTCCTCTGCGGGCCGCATGTGGCCCGCGGGCCGTAGTTTGAAGACGCCTGGTAGATGTTCAAACATTCAAGGGTATTGCTGAGAATAATATGGTCCAAAAGAATTGTAAGTAGATCCACGTGGCTGAAGTATTATAAAGATCGAGGGGGAAAGAGCAAGAAGTAATGCTGGAAAGATTAAGTGGGAGTCAGAACATGCAGGGTTGTTGATTTGTGTTGAGTTTTGTGCTGAGGAATAGCACCATCAATTGGGTTGCAGAGTGTAAAATAGATTACAGGGATCAGAACTGGAGTCATGGAGGCCACTTGGGAGAGTTATGTAGAAATCCAGTTGAGCAATGGTGGTCACTTTCACTAACGTGATCACGTCAGCAAAAATGTGGATAAAGGGAGGAGTTCTGGAACTACTTGGTCATTATAATGAATAGAATCAATGAGTGTTTGCTCCTTGGGTCAGGGGGTGGATGGGTAGAGGGAGAAGCCCCAATGCTGACACCCTTTCTCTAATGGGTGAATGTGTGTCCGTTCACAGAGATGCAGAGTGTGGATGGAAACAATGATGGAGGAGGCTTCAGGAGATAATTTTTGGACATCTGAGAGCAAAGTACCAGTGGAACTATCCAGTAGGCAGCAAGCTATGCTCATATGCAGCTCATGTGGGAAACCTGAGCTAAAGATGAAATATGGGAGGCCTAAGCGATAATGACCATTGAAAACAGGGGACTGGGTAAAACCAACCAAGAAAAGAGCACAAAAGGATAAAATATCAGAGAAATAAGAGGAAAACCAAACTAGGTTGGTATATTAATCAGCCCAGACTGCCATACAAAATCCTACAGCCAGAGCAGTTTAAATGACAGCAATGTACTTTCTCACAGTTCTAAAGACTGGCATCCAAGATCAGGTGCCAGAATGTCTGGTGAGAGCTCTCCTGCTTCCTGGCTTGCAGACATCACCTTCTTGCTGTGATCTCATGTGGTAGTGAGGAAAAGAGAGAGAAGGAGATAGAGGAATTGGTTTGTTGATTTATTGATTAGTTCTTACAGCACTAAGTTTCAGAATGAATCTTCAAACCCCAAACCCCCAAAACTTTCTTTTGATCATTCTGAGCTATCTAACTTTCTTTACAGACACACCATCCAAAAATCCCCCCTTTTGTCTAAGCTAGTTTGTGTTTAAGCTTCTATAATTTTTTAAGAATCCTGACCAATACCGAGATTGCTGGTGCGGAGATGAAAGCAAGAATACTGTGATTTGAAGAAGTAATAAATTGTGAAAAAGTAGAGAAAAGTATGGTTGTTTTGTTAGAGAGATTCATTGATTTCTTCAACAAACATTTTCTGTTCTAATGCACTGGAGATCCAGCATTGCACATTAAGTACATGCATAGTTGAGTGTGAACAAATCTCTTTGATAAAAAATTCTGTTGAAAATCAACATTCAGAATCTATTTGTGGTATGACCACCTAATCTTCATCCTTCCGGTATCACATATGGAGGAATAGTATTGAATTTTGATAGAACTTCTCTCTTAAGTATAACATTGGTTTTGGGAATGAAGATGCGAACAGAAGCACACTTTGCTGAACGGAGTCCCCTCCTCATTATTCTTCCCCGTGGCCAGCATTTGCTCCTGCGTTTAGCCAAGAGGAGCCCACAGGGAATGAAATGGCACCCGGTTGTTAGGACCTGGGGGGAGGTGGGGAGGCTGATATAGAAACAGACCTTCTGCACCAGGGAACGTGGTATCCTGTGCTGCTGCCAATTAATTAGTGATGAGTTGTTGTGCTGCCTGTTGCCCAGGATGATTAATCTGAGCCTGATTCCAACTAAACCATTAAGGAAAGTTCACAGCGAGATAAGCTGTGAGTGACAATGTTGCCCTTTAGAAGAAGGGGAGCTGACAGAATGAAATGCAATCCCCTGCCACCCCCTCACTGGCTCCCAGACTGTCACGGTTAAATCCCCCAGCTCCTGCTGTGACTGAACACTGAGAAGGCATGTGATCAGGGACTAGGAGAACTTAAAGGGCTTTGGGATTCACTTCTCCAACGTGCTCATCCCAAAGATGAGGGGTTGAGGACCAGAGAAGTCAAGTCGTGCTCCTTGCTTCTGGATACCCAGCAAGTTGTTCACTGGGCTGGTCTCTGGACCCTCTGTGTTGTCCCTTTCCTCTGCATCACAGAGTCCTGCTCTCACAGCAGCTGCCCCTCCTACAGAGGACATGGGATTAGAGGCCTGGAGACCCAGATTTTAGCCCAGCCTGTGGAATCAGCTTCCTCTGTGGACTGAATCTGCTATGGAAAGAGAGGATGGCTGCTGACGAGGCGCCTTGCTCATTTCCAATGTGGCTTTTCATTCTTCATTAGACCGATCTACTTCCTTATGTGATGGTCTCAGAGAAGCCTTTCAAGAGAGTGAAGGAGGACACTGCAGCACCTCTTAAAGCCTAGACTCTAAAACTTGCACAGCATCGATTCCACTGCTTCTATGGGTCAAAGAAAGTTACTGGGCCAACCCAAACCCAACATGTGAAGAAACAGCTCCAGCTCTCCATAGAATGAGTTTCAAAGTTACAATGCCAAGAGTCATATGGGGTATATCATATTTTTTAGTAATCTTTGCAAATTGCATCATTTATCTCTAAAGTCTAGAAACTTTAGGCTCCCAGGAAATACTAAAATAGCCCCACTGACTCCAATCTCCCAATGCACTTTAGGTCTGTTCTCTGGATCATATTGCTCATAAATTGTTCTCAAGTATTGTGTTTTGGTAGTGGTGTAAGGGGGTGGTGCTATGGACTAGAATATAAGCATGTGTGTGTAGATCATGTGATTGCATATATGTTGCATGCCACTTTATGTCCAAATGTATGTTTTAATTTGAAGTTTGACTTATTTCTTATTTTAAGAAAAGATGCTATGTGACACAAAAGAATATGTAATATCCAAATAGAAAGACCAAATTCAAAATAGATGCAAGGTAATTAAAACACAGAAAAGAAGAGTAATCAAATGCAGCCAAAAATGCATACTATTATGCCCTTAATCACTCATGAGATACTAACCAAACCTGGCTCTGGGCTTCCTAGGAGACACCAGAAAGAGCACAGCACATGCTACCACAGAGAGAGAGGGACACAGTGGTGACTGTTCGTCTCACGGTCACAGAGCCTTCTGTTGAGATTGCATCCCCTCCCTTGGATTTCATGACCTACTCACATAAAAGTGTCCTCTTTTTCTTGTTTGTAGCTTAAATGGGGTTCCCTTTAATAATTTTAATTTTTGTTTTAAAATTCTATCTCAAAGAAAAAAAGAGACTGAATGTGGATTCATCATGACCTCTGTGTTCTATTCGTGGGCTGAACTCGGAGAAAGCCAAGATGGACCTGGTTTTTAACAGCCTGTAAGGTGTGACTGACAACAATCAATTACAAGTCAAGATGTGTGTGTATTTGTCCTGACTGATGCTTTATTTTATTTTTTCAAATATATATTTTATTGATTTTTTACAGAGAGGAAGGGAGAGGGATTGAGAGTTAGAAACATTGATCAGCTGCCTCCTCTTGCACACCCCCTACTGGGGATGAACCCACAACCAAGGTACATGCCCTTGAGCAGAATTGAACGTAGGACCTTTCAGTCTGCAGCTCTACACTCCATCCACTGAGCCAAACCGGTTAGGCCACTGACTGCTGCTTTAAAACAGGCCACTCATAACCCACTCTTTTTAATATCTAGCCGTTGGGACACTACAATGAAGGAATTGTATGTCCCTGCCCAGCTTGGGTTTCCCTCTTTGTCCCTACCTTTGTACCTTGCTTCTTGGAACATCCCTGTGTTTACATTTCCCTGATGTAACTCTCTGTGCCCATACCAAATGGTCGATTTTCTGAGTTATTTTTCTTCCATTGAATTCGATCTCATATATCCAGTTGGCACTGGTCTATCTCTTTCTGATAGTCTCCATCCTATAGATAAGTCCAAGGGCCAGAAATCCATTTCTCCTGCTGCAATTGGTCATCTGGTCCCTATCAGACAGCTCTAGTCACTCAGATGTGGGGCAGACTTCCAGAAAGAAATCTTAACCTCAAGCCAAGGCAGGAGCAGGGAGGAGGTGAAGGACTTGGAGGCTGTCTTCTATGCTGTGCCCTGAGGGGCTGTCTAGAAAGTAATCTCTTCCAAAGCGCTTGCAAAAATGCTGTCGAAGAGCAACATTTCTAGGGCGCCCAGTTGAATGAGGACTCTCTCCTGCCTGCTCCTAGCAGTTATCTCTTAGAAATAAAGAAAATATATTTGCTGGCTTGAGCAGAAAAGCTGCTATTTATCTCTATTCTACAGAGAAGTGCTGCTCCTCCTCAAACAAGGATCTTTTCTTAAAGAACAAGACAAAGCTGAGAATACTCAGGGCTTTTTTTTCTCCCTCCAAATGGCTGTTTATCCCATTGGATCTTGGCTACTGGAAACAATTAAGGAGGCAAACAGATTTCCAATAGCCTCCCCTTATTCTGCAAGATAGAAATGAGTATCCTGCTGTGGCAGACCAATTCAGAACAAGTTATTTCATACAATTGTTTTAAAATAATCTATTTATCTGACCACCCTACACACACACACACACACACACACACACACACACACACACACACTTCCCTAGAAAAACCAAATCACGTTATTTTTGAACTGTTTTTGAACCCTCTGTTCTTTACCCCATACAGCTAATCAACCTGAGTCCTGTTTACCACCTGCAAACTTCTTAAATAATGCAGTAGTAGCAGGATCCCGCAGTGGTTAAGAGCTCAGACTCAGGATCCAGATTTCCTGGTTTTGAATCTATCATTTGCAGGCTGGGTCAGGTCAGCCTCACCATCATCATACGTAAAGTCGAGGAACTAATAGTGCCTAATTCATAGGATTGTTTATTAAGTATATACAGTGCTCTTAGAATAGCAGCTGGCACATAAGAGCACCTGAGAAGTATTGTTATTGACATTAAAATTTTAAAATATATTTTTATTGATTTTTAGAGAGAGAGAGAAAGGAAAAGGAATAGAGAGAGAGAAACCTCAAGAAGAGATAAACACCACTGATCAGTTGCCTCCTGCACATCCCCTACTGGGGATAGAGCCTGAAACTCAGGCATGTGCCCTGACTGGGAATCGAACCCTGACTTCTTGGTTCCTGGGTGAATGCTTAACCACTTGGCAACACTGGCCAGGCTGACATTATTTTTATTATTGAATCTGCTCACTTATTTCCTTTCTTACTCTTACAGTCTTCATTCAAGCCAACACTATGTTCAACCTGGACTCCAGGAAATAGTTTTCCATTTTGGTGCTCATAGACTTCCTGGAGCCAGGAAAACATGGCATCACCAGCTTTTGCCCACGGCAGTATTACCCTCTTGGCTTTCCAAAGGCGCCATGTTGGCAAATACTGTATCTTCATTCGAGGCCAGGGGTCTGCTAATGTAATGAGTGAGCTGATGGAGTAGGAAGCATAATTAAATGGAGAGGCGGTGCCCTATCTTGAGCAAGGGCAAGGCTGTTGTGAATGCCTGGCCAGTGTTCAGTCACTGTTCTAACACTTACAGATGGTGACACTGTTCTGAAGCAGTGCTTATATTACTCCATGTAACACTGGCAGTCAGCATTTTCAGTAGGTATTATTATTATTTATATTTTACAGGTGAGAAAATTGGGGCACAGAGAGATTTGGTAACTTGCCCCTTATCACAGAGCTGGGAAACCAGAAAATCTGGCTCCAGAGTTCCTGACCTTAAATATAACACTCTACAACAAAATCATTTTATTTTTGAGGAAAATAAAGGTCATAAATGCTGACTTTCACATAAAGTCATTCAAGTTTTACAACCTGAAAAATAGTTTAAATGAAGAAAAATCCTGGTGCAGGCCAAAGACAATGTATTGATGGGCTGCACCTGACTTTGGACATTTAGTTTAAGATCATTATTTGACCCACAGTGTTGGTCTGATCAGAAGTTTATCAGCTGAATTCAGGGCAGCTGCCCAGCCGCTCCAGGCCTCATGCCTTTCGGAAAAGTACTGAACTCAATGAAAGTTTCAAAAATCAATCCCCGAGATCCCCGAAGTGTCTTCATGAAACTCTGCCTGACTCTCCGACCCTGGCGTTGATCCAGGGTATCAGGTGGGAGTTGGCTGATTCTCCTACCTTGACATTGGCCTGTCCTTTCCATTGGAAATTGCAACTGGAGCCCAGGGCAAAGGCTGGCCTTGCTTTGCAAAGCAGGCTTGGGGCCAGCTGTGAGCCTTTCACCTCAGGTGGTTCACCTTTCTGCAGGGGCCTGGCAGGTAAGCGAGATCTCGGTGCCAAGCAGGTGTGGTTTAACATTGTTTCAGGAATCCATGGCTGAGGGGAGGTGGTTAGAGGAGGGAAAACCCAGAGGGAGATGAGAGGATGTGAAAAACCAGTGATGAAAAATTGATCACATTATGCAGAGAGGAAGAGGAACAACAATGTCTGTGATGGGCAGAATAGAGTTTGCAAATGCAGAAGGAACATTGATTCAGAAAGGACTGTTTTCTCCTTTCCCTGTAGCTTTTCCCTAAGTTCCCCCAAATCACAAGGCAAGGCCTGATGCGATAAGCCTGCCTCTCTCTGGAGCCTGTATCAGACTCTGTGTCTGTTAGTTAGAGAAGAGGTAGGACTTCCGCTATCTTCTTGCAAACCTGAAAAGTGTCCCTTACACACACACACACACACACACACACACAGTTCTTCCATGGGTCTCACCTATTTATTACCTTCACACTGCCAAACTGAGCTCACTTTGGCTTTTGGGAGTGATAATAGCCAAATCTTTTATTTTATTTAATGCAGAATTTCCTCCATTATCAACCCCACCTCTTCCTCTGTCAATTTGAACTAAAAGACTTACTGACTCTCCTCCTTCCCCCTGCCCCCTGGCGCCCCCCCCCCGCCTCTTCACTTTGCATCTTTATGTCTGGAGCAGATGCTGAGATTTCTGATGGTTGGAAATAAGTGGTTACATCCTCAAGTTCCATTTTTTTGCGGTTTATATAACAAATCCTGGCAATATTTACCCATTTGTATTATCTAGAGGGCTGTTATTTGCTGTGCCTGCTGTTTTCTGAACAGCATGCAGAGTTTTTTTTTTTGTTGTTTTTTTTTAAGCAGCTCTCTGCCCCTCCTGTGTCCAGGAACGCCGGGATATGGTTGATAACGTTCCTGGAGGGGCCGTTATTCTGTGGGTGGGACGGACAAATGCAGAAAGGCATCCATGGCAATGAAGCATATGACAGGACTTGTAAGCAAACCCCTCGTGTAGATGACAATATTATTTCCTTAATATAAATGTCGTGCATGCTTGTTGTCAACATGTCTTAGAACACACAAAAGAAGGAGAGGAATCACCCTTACCTCTTTCCATTCGTGATAAACTTCGTTTGAAGTGTGCTCTCCCTACACCCACTCGGAACTACACTCTGAGACAATATTAATATCCAGATCTAGTTTGTACTCTAATGGTGTCCGCACAGTGGTAAGGGTGTAAAGTGCCTGCATGATTTTGTAACACGTTGATGTTCGATAACATCTGAATCCATTCCCTTCTGGTCAGATAGGTAGGTGATTTTCGACTTTTCACCCCTTGTAAATGCTACCTGGATGGGTGTTCTTACTCACCATTTAAAAAAAAAAAATCATATTATTACCTTGGGCTATTGCTATGAGTCAAATTGTTATGGATATTTTAAGGCTCTCAGTAATTATGTGGAAAACTGGTACCAATTTATACTGTGGGGCCTTCTGAGACCAGGTCAATGCCAGCCTGTTCTTGGGACTCCCCTTTATCCCAGGGAAAAATTAGAAAGCTTGTTAGGGAGTGAAGGCTGCCTGGGTGGAGTTGAGGTATGAAATAGGAGTCCGAGATGGTGCCTCTACAGTGACTGTTATGAACTGAATGTTTGTGTCTCCCGCAAATCCATGTGTTGAAACCCTAGCCCAAAATGTGATCGTATTGGGAGGTGAGGGCTTCGAGTTGCCATTAGGATTCAAGACCTGAGCCCTCATGAATGGGATTAGTGCCCTTATGAGAGTCTGGAGAAAGCTTGCTCCACCCCCTCCTGCCCTTCTCTCTCACCTCCTCTCCTTCCCTGCTCTCTGGCATGTGATACAGCAAGAAGCCAGTAATCTGCAACCCGGAAGAGGGCTCTCAACAGAACCTGACCACGTGGCACCCCAATAGCAGCCTCCCAGCCTCCAGGGCTGTGAGAAAAGCCTTTCTGTCATTTGTAAGCTACCTGGCCTCTGCTATTCTGCTATGGCAGCCTGAACAGACGATGGTAGCGACAGACACAGGGATGGGTGAGGAAGAGTCACATATATATCTAAGGGAAGGGGCTCCCTGCAAGGACATCGCAGCCAAAGTGCCCCACGTGGGAGAAGGACGGGCTTAGTAGAGAAGAGGAGGCAGGGTAGTCAGTTGGCTTCCTGACTGTCAGAGGGAACTCGAGCTCAGATGCTCCCATCCAGGGGCACAGCTCTTGGTTCTCTCTTACCTTCAGCGAACCTGCTGGGATGCAGGGAAGTCCACTCAGTGGACTGACCCGAACATTGGCACCTGCTGCTCAGCTGAAAAAAGGAGATCTCCATCCACATCCAGGATGCTCCCTCTCTTATACAAACTCCCAACGGGCTCCCCGGCCAGGACCCCATTCTCACTTGCTCAGAAGCTCAGAGGGGATGTGCCCCTTGATGGACCTTGCTGAGCTGGAAGTGAAGCTCTTACTAGAAAAAGTCCCGTTACACTCCACCTTCCTAATGACATTATTAAGCTGACTAATTACCAACAGCAACCTATTATCAAGATTGAAAATAATAACTCACAAATTCTCAAAGATTATCTCCCAGGCTTCACAGCTTTATGTGGATAATCTCATCTTAGTCCTTAAAACAACCGTAAGTAGTCACCGGTAGCATTATCCTCATTTACTGTGGAGGAGGGAAGTGGGGATTAGAGTGGTTAAGTCACTTTTCTAATATCACAGAGCTGGGAAGTGGGAGAGCTGGGATTTGAACTCAGTTCTATTGGATGAACTGTGCCTTCTGTTTGCCTCACAGAAGGAGCTCGGTCAGAACCACACTTTACCTGGTGAAATGCTGATGGGTGGCCCTTTGAAAGAGTTGATTCCGTTATCTAGGCCCCAGGGGAGGAGGGCTGGAAATTCTGCTCTAATACATTCTAGCCGCCACGCTGAGATCTGGCCTAATTATGGTTTTCAGAGCAACAGAAAAGGCCCAGTTTGTCAGAAGGACACGAGCAGCTCCCTCTGCACCGCTGGTTTCTGGTCACAGGCAGAGTGGGGAGCTCTGTGTGGGGCGCCAGGGGGCCTGTCCCCAGAGCCACTTGTCTGAAATGATCAAGGCACAGGTGGCCCTGAAAAGGACCCTCAGAGTGGGCCAATGACAGCCCGATGACTTCTCACTCATCCGGTAAAGTTTAGCTGAGCTATCCTTCTCCTCTTATTGAAACCACACCCTGCAAAAGATCAACACTCACTCCTTCACTGCACCCAATATTGCTTTGTGGCTAAAATTGTCAAAATTAATTTGCCAAACTCCTTGCACTTAACTCATGCGAGCAGTGACTAGCAGTCACTGTTCTACATGATTGACCATTTAGATCATTTAGGTTTAAATCTTTATTCTCTCTTTACTACTCTGTGAAGTGGGTAGACTCATCTCCCTTTTACAGATGACTGAAGGCACAGAGACAGTATGTAATTTGCTCAAGGGCACACAGCTGGTGGGGGAAGAGTTCAGATTCAAATACAGATTGGCTGGCTCTAGAATCCATGCTCTTAATTGCTCTGTAGACCTGAAGAGGCACAGACCTCAGGTCAAATCCTGCCTATGTCGCATCCCCACTGCATGCCCAAGGGCACATCCTTCAATCCCTTTGTGCCTCAGTTTCCTCATTTGTGAATTGCAGGTGCTCATTCTCCCTACTCTGTAGAATTATAGGGAAAATTAAATGATATTGTTACATATGAAGCTCCAGGAAGGGGTGTGGTTTCCCCAAAGGTTTATATTCTGCCTCAACCTCCAACTCAGCGCATCTATTTCAATGCAGCCCAGCTGTCTCCCTCCTCAAGTATGTGAAACTTCACCTTGATCCAAAAAAAAAATAAAAAAAAAATAAAAAAAAAAAAATTCAAAGTTATGGAGGAAGGGAGAACAGAGCCAGAGTAGCAGGTGCTTGCCCCTTTCCCTTTGATAATTCTGCATTTCAAATGCCCTGACTTCCTAGACCCGATGCACACTCAAATCTGTCTCCAAGTGGCATCTCATGATGGAATGAGCTGCAAAGCAAAGCCAGCTCCCCCAAAACAAGGACAGGTTTGGGAGCTCCCCTGCTCCTCCCTCTCCCCTGAACAGCTCATCCAGGTGGGCCCTGCAGGAGAGAAATCCAATGAGAGGCGTACCTTCCTGCATGTCCCAGGCCGTTCTGTCCTCTGGGCTACATCTCTGACAAAAGGCAGAGTGAGATTAACTCAAGGTCTCATTTATTAATTGGGAATTGGAGCCCCTTTAGGACAGAGCTGGGCTATTGTTGAGGAGCTGCGCTGCAGTGAAAGAATTTAATTTAAAGAACGAGTCAATTCAATTGAATCCTGAAAATCATTTGGATGTTCCCTGAGGGGAGTCTATTTGGAATCAATAAATGTGCCTCTGTCCCTGGCTCCTGTTTCTATTCCTCTGGGGCCCCCAGCCAGGGGGACATGTTCAAAGGGACCAGGTTTCATTTAGGAGACAGGTGGGTTCTGCCCACAAAATGGAGTGCTTCTCAGATCTGTGATGATATCTCTCTCTCACTCTGTGTCCTTTTCTGCCCATGCTGTCCCCTCCTCCCTGCTACTCCCCCCAACCCCCATGCTGCCCTCTCCCTGGGGTCAGCTTCCTTTCTTTGTCTGCATTCCCTCTGTGCTTCCTCCTTTCTTCTTTTTTCAATCTCTAACTCGCCTTTTTCTTCCTTCAAAAATGCTGTTGAAATGGCCAGACTCAGAAGCAGAGAGCAGAATGGTAACGGTTGCCAGGGTCTGGGGGAGGAGGAAGGGATGCTGTGGGTCAAAGGTCACGGCGTTTCAGGTACTCAAGATGGACAGAGGCCCGATGTGCAGCTGGTGCTGGGGAGACAGTTCAACAGCAGAAAAGCTGGGGCCAAGACTTGGGCTCAAGCCTTGATCCTACCGAATGTATTCCCATTGAACCTCACTTGGGAATGAGAATAATCTTGTCTATTGCAGAGTTATTGTGAAGGCAGTTTGTGCTCTGTGCCTGACGCAAGGTGGGAACTGAGCTGATGGTGATAATGGTGGCAATTTTGCTATTGCACAGGGATCGGAGGGCTTGGGGTGAGGAATAGGCACTGGCTTTCAAGAGTGCTGGGCAGCTGTGGAAGGCTTCATGGAGTGGGGTGGCATGATCTAGGCTGGTCATTTCCTTTCCCTCCTCACTGTAGGGCCTCGATTTTTGTATCTTGGTCCTGTCGAATTCAGGATTATTTATGGAGAAGCAGGTGAGCCAGCAATCTATCTATGCAATCTCTCCTTTCTGCCCTGTAGAACTGAGATGTGCAGACAGAAAGTTAACCTATTTTTTTTTTTTTTTTTTAGAAAGTGAAAAAGCCCATAGTATGTGTTCATGTGTAAATCCACAGGACAGAGCCCAGTAGCCTGTCCTGAAACAAGCAATTTTTTACTAAAACTAAAGCCGACAGAAGTCAGCTTCCCTAACTTCAACAGTAAATAATGATACTGGCAGCCAGGCGCCTTAGCAGGAAGGAACGGAGCCCCTCTGGCCTGTGTGCTTCCCCAGAGGCCCTGGATTGGGACCAGACTCACCTGCCTGCCTCTATGCCTATCACCTGGCACCTAAACTCAGCCTGCTCTGCTATATGCCCAGGAGTGACTTGCTTCCCTTGAAATAGTCTTGTTTCTTCCAGGAAGCCTTCCATCATGGGGCCATGACCCAGGGAAGATGGCAGGGACTTTTCTGTCTGAAAGTCCTGATTATGCTAAACTGAAAGCTGTCATGGTATTTTCTCCTTCTGCAAAAAGAGAACATGAGCAGTTCCTCAAAAAGTGAAAGCATTACCGTCTGACCAAGTTGTCCCACTCCCAATGAACTGAAAACGGGTGTGCAAATGCCTCTTCCCATGTTCACAGCAGCATTATTCACAAGATCCCAAAGGTGGAAACAGCCCAAATAGCCGTGGAAGGATGAATGGATAAACAAATCGTGCTCTATCCACACAACAGAATCTTATTCAGCCCTAAAAAGGAATGCAGTAGGAGCACATGGATGAAGCTCAAAAACATTGTATGAAAACATAAGTGAAAGGAACCAGGCACACACACAAAAATCTCTTTTTATGTGACTTCATTAATGTGATATATGCAGGCTAGGTAAATCCATAGAGCCAGAGAGCAGATTGGTGGTGACCAAGGGAGGGAATGTGGTAGGTTGGGGAGCAGTCTATGTGGCAGTGAGGACCTGCTAAAAGTCACACAAGTGATCCTGGGAGTAGACTGTTCCCCAGTTGATCCTTCAGATAAAGACTGAAGCCTCATGAGGGACCCAGAGTCAAATGACCCAACTAAATCACACTAGCTTTCCGATCCTCTAAAGCTGTGAGTTAATAAGCATTTGCTGTTTTATTTTTTAAATGTATTTTTATTGATTTCAGAGAGGAAGAGAGATATAGCAACATGAATGATGAGAAAGAATTATTGATTAGCTGCCTCCTACATGTACCATACAGGGCATTGAGCCCACAGCCTGGGCATGTGCCCTTGACCGGAATCGATCCTGGAACCCTTCAGTCCGTAAGCTGATGCTCTATCCATCCAGTCAAACCAATTAGGACAGCATTTACTGGTTTAAGCTGTTAAGTTTTAGGATAATTTCTTAAGCAGTAATATGTCATCTGTACAGTAATAGCTTCAAAGCACTGCCTTTGCCAGATCCTTGCTAGAAGCAGGGGAGATTCAGAGGAATGAATCCTCCAGGAGCTCATGGGCCAGTAGGATGAAGAGACAAGAATTCAAAATGGAAATCCAGAAGTGTGTCCACAGCACAAAGCTAATGGGGAGGATCTTGCATTAACAAAGAGTTCCAGGGCTTTGACAGATGAATAGGAGGTCACTAAGAAGATGTTGCAAAAATTATGGTTTTTGAACAAACCAATAGGCAAGAGTGGTAAAAGACCATTTAGGACCCAGGAAATGGAATTATTATAATTTGGTGACTAATCTGTAGAAAGTGAGGAATAAACACAGGGAGGATTAAAGGTGACGTGTCTTTTGTTGTTGTTGTTGTTGTTTGAATGAATAAATGGGTGATTGTGTAATCAATTAAAATGGAGATCACAGGAGGAAGATTTTAAAAAGCAGTGAGACTTTGGAGCAGGTCCCAGATATGTCTCATAATTATGCACTTTAGCTTTCTTTGATTACTATTTTATAACACACACTTAGTTGTCTATTGCTGTGCAATAAATTACTCCAAAGCTTAGTGATTCAAAACTGCAAACACATTCAGTGTCTGAAGGTCAGAGTTCTGAGTAGCTCTGCAGGGTTTCTCACGAAGTTGCCATCATGATGTTGGCCATGTTTGTTGTCATCGAAGGCTTGAATGAGGATGGAGGATTCACTGCCAAGATGGCTCATCCTCGTGGCTGCCTATTGGTGGCCATGATTCCTCTCCACGTGAACTTCTCCATAGGGAAGCTCCACATGGTAGCTAACTTCCTCCGGAACAAAGCAGTCCAAGAGGGAGAGAGTGATCAGGAAGCGAGTGGGCTTTTTATAACTGAGTCTTCAAACTCAGACACAGTCCCTTCTGCTCTTTCTACTCATTAGAGCATGGAGGTTCAAAGAGTTGGTAATCACTGCTTAAAGTGAATACGCACTTAGGCACTCAATAAATAGCTTTGAGTGAACTAATTCTACTGCATGCAGAAGTTTTATTCTATTCCATTTAACACATTACAATCAGGGTTCCCTAGTATTAGGAAATAAATATATCTTGGGCTTTACAATCTGACTGGCTTGAGTTTGGATCTCAGGTCTATCTCTGCAAACTTGGACAATGCTACTATTCTGAAGCTCAGTTTTACTGTCTGTAAAGTGAGAATAATAGCACCTATATGCCAGAGTTGTTATAAGAATTAAATAATCCAATATAAACGTAGGACTTCATTCCTTGCTTGGCAAGTAGTACTTATTTTTTAAATGGTGTTTATGGTAAATATCATGCATGCCTGAATGAATAGGCCATTCATGTGCTCTCTCTGTATTTTCTGCTGCTCATGGTTGAGGCTTTAAAGATGCAGACATTGAGGGATGAGGGATCTCACAGTACAGAAAGGACTGTGCCTTCTACTCAGTAAAAGAGCAGGATGTACTTGCCGTTTAGGAGTCTAACAAGCATGGAGCCTAATGCCAGCCATTATGCTGACTGTAGACCTGATTAATGGTTGTCTATTCCAAGCATTAGCACCTATCCCCATAGATACCTGATCACAATGACTAATTAGACAAAAGTTCTTTCCAAAGCCTGTTTGAATTATAGCTCTAATATAATAAACCCCTAAGTCTTTATTCAATTTGTACATGATCTTTGCTTCTGCTCTTTCTCTTTACAAGAATCGATAAGTTGTTTAGACACCTTTAATAGAGAGGAAATGAACAGAAAGCAGGTTTTGCCACTTTATGAAAGCGACTGCTAAATGTTTTACCTTTAAAAAAAGATCATCCCTTTCATCCACTCAATGAATTGGGATTTTCAGGGAAATGTAGATGGGTTTATTTGCATGGTTAGATGAGGATGATTAATGGTCTTTCCAACAATTAAAGTTGAATTTCGCTGTAAATAAAATGAACATGCTTTCATGAACCTCACTGTGTTTATTGTGGGGACCGTACGTCACAGGCCAGGGGTAATTTGTTTTCTGTTCTTGCCTCGCACCTCACCCAATGCTCATGTTTCCTCTGCTCCTTCATGACATTCAGAGTGCACCTAGGATGCTATGATCTTCCCGGAAAATAATTATTCTGAGGCACCACATGAATACTAGGATAGTGAAGAAAGGGAATAAAATGTTCTGGGACCTTCTCAGCCCCAAAGCAGCACATTGTATGAACCTTTCTATTACATTCATCAGAGTAGTCTTTGTCCTGGCCCATCCTCTTGGGGGAGAATCTTGTCCTGGTGCTGGTAAGTGAGGTTGTGAAGAAAAAGCACCATACGCATTTCAGATGTCAGTGACATTTAAGGTGGAACGGCAGGACAAGAGCCTGGTAACCACTGTAATGATCTCTGGTCCTTTTCCAGCTCATGTAGCCATAGCGCCACGGGTCCCCAGGTGATGTTACTCAAGGTAGGCCATTTAGCTAGGAAAATTGGTGGAGACAATATTGGCTATATACTCTCCCCTTGATCATAAGTCTCAGGCATTCTTATATCAAAGACTAGTGGTCCGGTGTATGAAATTTGTGCACCGGGGGTGGGGAGGAGAGGGTGTCCCTCAGCCCAGCCTGCACCCATTCCAATCTGGGACATCCCTCTTGCAGTCCAAGATTGCTGGCTCCTAACCGTTCACCTGCCTGCCTGCCTAATTGCCCCTAACCATACTGTCTGTCGACCTGCTCGCTCCCAACTGACCCCTCTCACCGCCCCCTATCCCCCAATGATGGCCTGATAGCCCCCAACTGATCCCCACTGACAGCTTGCTCACCCCCAACTGGACCCCCCCCCCCCTGCTGACCTGCTCACCTCCAACTGACCTCCCCCCACCATTGGCCTGCTCACCACCAATGCCCTCCCCGCTCACCAGCCTGATCACCTACAACTGCTGTCCCATCCTGGCCTGTTCACCCAAAAGTACCCTCCCCTCTTGGCCCCTAACTGCCTCTACCTCAGCCCCACCACCATGGCTTTGTCCAGAAGGTCTCCTGGAAGGTCTCCCAGTTTAATTAGCATATTACCCTTTTATTAGTATAGATATCCTAAATAACCCAAAGACAATAATTCTTTCCAATTCCTTCTTGCCAGTCCTGTCCCACTCCCAGCATAGCTCCTAGCAAAATCATATCTTGGGAGACAAGGTGTGTGGTAAGAGGTGCAGGAAACCTTAACATAAAGGTGGGGGGCAGGAGAGCGGGATGTAGAGTTGTGAGTTTAGTGGTTTTGCTATCCATTTATTTAGTATACATCAATTTGCCAGGCACTATTCTAGGTGCTGAAACCTTTGTACTAAGAAAGCCAAGATTCCAAATGGGTCAGGACCACAGTGTTGTGAGCTCTAGGTCAAATCTCAAAAACACAAGTTTTATATTTTAAATATCAAATAGAGAGCAAAGCAATTTCAATTCTTCTCCACTCAATTCATGCTTAAGCAGTTATAACTAAGTTCTAGAACAGATGTCAGGCTATTTTTAAAAAGTTTGATTATTTTTAATATGAAATATTTAGGACATAAAACATGTATAAAGAAAAGTTTAGTGAACTCCAGATATTTACCATACAGTTTAAGACATCAAAAACCATACATTCAATTGAAGTGCTTTGTGGGTCCCTCCTCAGTCTCATCCTGCCCTCTCACCCACAGAATTGCTTCCTTGATTTTTACATGAGCGTTCCTAGGGACATGTTTGCTTAATGGAAGCGCTCTAACTCAATTCGGTGAGGATGAAAGAAAAGCCATTTTGTGGAACTGCGTGCCCATTTTCATCAGACTGCCTTTAAGAATTCTAGCAAACAATGAGAGATGGATTTGAATGTTTGGTCTAAATTCTCTAGGGCTTATAACTAATGGCATCAATTTGACACTTTCACATTCACATTTTCTACTGAAAGGTTATCTTCTGTGCATGGTTTTGGTTGTAAGTGGAGGGAGCTCATGTGGAACTCAAGAGTGGGAATATGGGAAGGCATTGAGTCAGGGTCTGGGAGATACTTCCTCTCTCATCTCTGCTTCTCTCTGTATGTCTGCTTGATCTTTCCCACTCTGCATGCAGATTTTCTCCAAAACAAGGGTATTCATAGGGCTTTCAGATTTAGCAAAGAGTAACATATTCACATATGCATATTTTACATATTATGATATATATTATATATAGTATTTATGTTTTATGTATGTACTAGAGACCCAGTGCACAAATTCATGCACAGGTCCCTGGTCCTGGCTGGAGATCAGGGCTGATCTGGAAGGCAGAAGGTTGGCTGAGGGAAGGCGGGGGGCGCGAAGGAGGTTGGCCAGCCAGGGGAAGGGGCCACGGGAGGTTGGCTGTGAGAGCTCACTGACCACCAGGGGCAAATCCAGCATTGAGTGTCTTTCCCCTGGTGATCAGTGCATGTGATAGTGACTGGTTGTTTGGGCACTTATATATATAGATACTCTATATGTGTATGTATGACACGAAGTTAAATTTACATTTCAGATTAAAGATGAATTTTTAATGTGTATCTTATACAATATTTGGACATATTTATATTAAAAATTGTTCATTATCAGAAATGGAAATTTCAGTGGGAATCCTATATTTTATCCAGCGATCTTAAATGGATTCTCAGACATTCTATGGTGAATATTTAGCACACTTCTAGAAATCCATTTTTGCAATATGTCAAGAACCTTCCAACTATTCAGACCTGCCATACTTCATCCATTCCTTTCACAAATATTGGTTAAGAATCCAATATATATTGGACATCTTGCTGGCCACCATTGGGTATCTCTCCTAAGGAAATAATCAGAAATGAAAAATTCGCAGACATGAAAAATTAACTATTTTCATCATAGTGTAAGTTATGATAGCAACTAATTAGGGGAAAAAACTTCAATATTTATAATGATCAAGGAAATTGTGGCTCAACCATAATATGGACTATTATGCAGCCATTAGCAGATTCCTATTCTTCATAATAATGAAAATGTTGTGTATTAGTTTTCAAGTTCTGGAGTCAACCTATAGATGAATCATTATGAACTCAAGAGAGACTATAAACATTATGAAAAGTGACCAATTAAAACTATAGTTAGCAGAAGTTGAGAAGTGTGAGGGAAGAGAATAAGATCCTCATTTTACAAAATGTTGAATTAAAAAAACCCTAAAGTGATTTATAGGGAGAGAAAGTGAGGTTTAGATATGTATAAGTATAGTGGTAACCAAGTAAAGACATAGTATTTGGAAGAGACAGAGAAGAGGATGTATCTATAGGTGGTGGTGGAAACAAGCTCAACTCTCATCCATCATAGCAGAGAATCAACAGGTAATTCCTGAAATAAAAAAATCTAGAAGTCGCATAATATTTAGCCATATGGAGGTAGAAGAGAGAAAACTTTAAATGTAAGTGGTTAAAGTGGTTCCCAAGGGGATCTCAAAAGGGGTGTGTGTGTGTGTGTGTGTGTGTGTGTGTGTGTTTATGTTTGTCTGGGCAGGAAGGAGTAAGGAAGGGGACTGTTGCATTTCATTATTGAAAAAAATTGTTTATGAAGAGTCTGTAATAACATGGGAAGTATTTATAATTTCAGTGGGAAGGCTGGTAACAAGTTGTATACACAGTGCATTCGCAAGTGTATAAAAACTCAAAACAAAGCAAAACAAAAAGCGATGCCTAGGGAGAGGCCTAGAGGGAAACATGCCAAGTTCTCTCCAGTTCTCTGGGCAGCAGGAAACAGGATCAGTTTATTTTTGTTACAACTTACTTCATTTCCTTATCTTCCCAACTTTTTATAGCACACAGGCAGAGCTTTTATAATGCCCAAATAAACTATATATCAAAGGACTTGAATGGAAGGTCTTTGGTGCAGTTTGTTATCCTCTATTTGTGTATAGTGGCTTGCAAAAAAAAAAAAAAGGTATTTTGGCTGGGAGTCAGAAGCCGTGGGGTTTTGCTCTGGCTCTGCTAATGAGCTGCACCCCTTGAGCAGGTCTCCAGGCTTCCCTCCTACTGCAAAGAGAAGGCTGGAACTAAATGATTGCCTAGATCCCTTCTTGCATCTTAGAATCAATCCTAAGGCAATTACTATGATCTGGGAACAACATATTCTTTGCTCAACATAGTCCACACAGTACCCTAGCTTTGCTTCATCCCCTTAAAATGATCTATGCACTCTTGTCAGATAGAACCTATTGTTGGAGCCATAATTTTAATGGAAAGAGAATGGTCTTGGGTCAGGGAGACATGTCTACTCAAGCACAGCACCTACAGTGGTGCCTGGTACATAATGATTTATAAAGAAAAAAGACTTTCTGGCCGAAGCCGGTTTGGGTCAGTGGTAGAGCGTCGGTCTGCGGACTGAAAGGTCCCGGGTTCGATTCCAGTCAAGGGCATGTACATTGGTTGTGGGCACAGCCCCGGTAGGATGTGCAGGAGGCAGCTGGTCGATGTTTCTCTCTCATCGACGTTTCTAGCTCTCTATCCCTCTCCCTTCCTCTCTGTAAAAAATCAATAAAATATATAAAAAAAAAAAAGAAAGAAAAAAGACTTTCTGAACCTAGCTCCTTGTCTTTAAAAGGAGGGTGATAATGATTCCTATTTCTTGGGGTCATTGTGGGGATGAGAGGGGTTGCTTGTTCAGGGCCATAGCAGAGGGCCAAAAGCCAATTCCATCATATCAGCAGAGCTGAATTATCTGGAGGTGGCTGAGGGCATTTCCCCAAACCTGAAAAGGATACATTCAATGATTGCTTGCTGCCAAACAGTTACGGATATCTAATCTACATGTTATTGCCTCCTCCTGGCCAAACACCTGAACAGCTGAAGGCAGTTTCTCCAAAATCTGATAATCTGACAATGGATTGTGTATAGAAAACCCTACCCTCCACCTTGTATATCTCCACCTTGCCTTAGGACAAATTGTGTTAATAAAAAGCAAGGGGTCCTGAGACAAAGAGAACTTAGTTCCTTTATCTAAGTCTTCTCTGACTCCCCATGATGCCTTTCAAAATTATATTTCACCTCTGGACTCTTGATTAATTTATATACAGCACCTTCTCCAGGTTCCTGAATCCTTCTTGATGCCAGATCAAGACCACCAGCATTAGCCAAGAGTGTGGCATATTGATAAACCAGGCTGCCACACAGTAGACAACCTTTACTGTTGTGTTTACAAAGCCTACCACTGAGCTGTATGCTTCACACTTGTTATCTCATCTACTCTTACCACATCTTGCCATCAGAGAGGCATGGCTACCAGGTTCGGGATGCAACATAGAGTTGTGGTTAAGAATATGGACTCTGGAGACAGTCTGCTGCTGCCTACCTGTGTAATTGGCAAGTTATGTAACCTCTTGAAGCATCCCTTCCTCATCTGTAAAATAGAGATGCTAATTGGATGCCCAGCTCCTAGATGCTTGTGAGGATTAGCTAAGGTATTTTATATTAACTGCATGGAGTCATGACTAAAGCAGTGGAACAGCTTTCCTATGGATGAATTCCCCGTGGCTAGGAGTAAAGGCATGCTCCCAGGTAGTTGTATGCTAGCACCTGCATTCTTAATCATCATGCTATATTTTCCCACTCCTGGTTAATGATTTCACATGAGTGAATACTGATAAAAATGCCCAGGTGAAGAGCATGCCCACTTATGATTGTATTTGTACATCAGGGTAAATAAAATTTTATCAAAAGCATTGTGATCTGAACAATTACAATAAGAACAATGCCATGAAGTTGCAAATGCCCAATTTTATGGCTGAGCTGAAGAAGAGTGAGACATGTGGAAAGGGCATGCGAACAAAGAAGAAACTTGATTACAAAAGTCCTCTGGAGTCATAGAGAACCTGTCTGAGTAATTTATTGCCACCAGTTCCATCATTTCTTCCTGTCTAGGTGCTCATGTTTTTAGGTTTGTATTGACCCTTCTCCCCAGGAAGGGAGGTTGGCAGGTGACCTCTCCTTGATCTTTACTGGGATCACGTGTTCACATCCACCTTCAGGTCAGGAGGAATCTTCTCTGAGCCCACAATTCCTGAGAGCTTTAGATGTGCTGTGAGCTGCTGACCTAAATAAGAACAATTCCTAAGATGTTAAGCCATATAACTGTCCAGGCATACTGTATCACTGAATCTAAGACAGCATCAATAACTTACACTTTTATCTTATCCACCACTGGGACAAAAAGCACTGCATCCAACAAACTATGATATACCATTCATTGTAAGCCACACTTTGATTTTCAGAGATGATAAAATGTGGGCAAGGTGCACCATAGAAGTGATGAAATGCACAGTTAAATCTTCTGTTCTTTCATCTACTCCAGAAATCAGGTATTAATATACACCGGGTCAAAGGGAAGAAACTGGTTAAGAACATTAAGTATCTGTTCAAAGTCATACAGCTAGTAAGAGGGCCACTGTCTAATCTAGGCAGCTTGATGCAGCCAGTGCATTCTGGGAACCAGTAAGTCATCTGTCCTCCAGGTACTTAAGGCAGAGGCCTGACACTCCTTTCCCTCCTTCCCCCATATCTCAGCTGAGCCAAGGCCTGCCTTCACATCTTGCAGTCTTCCCTGCTCCACAGACTGACCCCCTAGCTGCTTGCAGAGGCCAGCAGGGCCCAGGAGGGCCACACTCCCCTTCCTAGATCTTTCCTACATACAATTCTCTGGCTGCAAACATCAGAAACTAACAATGACCAACATAAGCAGAAGGGGGAGTTGGTGAGAAAAGAGGCAACTTGCAGGATGGTCAGGAAAGTGTGGCCTGGGGCAACGCCAGGAGTCTAGATTAGGGGTGTCGAACTCAATCAGAGAAGGGGCCAAAATCTAAAATCCAGCCTAAATCGCGGGCCGAATGGTTTACTGAACAGTCATAAACTGTCATTGTGATGGAAACGCAGCAGAGTGCAGTGATGACAGCGCGGTGCAGGCCACATTGCAAGGCCTGGCGGAACGGATTTGGCCCGCGGGCCTTGTGTTTGACACATGTGGTCTAGATGCTGAGAAGCCTTGAATCATCTGCTTAAAGGGATCTATAGCAACCACTGTTTATTTTTTTCTAGATGTGTGTCACACAGTTCAAGGGTCAACATTCCAGGACAGAGAGTCCAGTTGGCCTGGTGTGGTGGGTTATGTCCCGGCTGTTTATTGGTTGTCCTCCAATACCACACACACAGGAGTTCTCCCAAAGGAAATTGGGGTGAAGAGTATGACCTCTGGGGTCCAACTGCCTTCTCTCCTAGGCTGGCTCTACCTGCTAGCTGGGTGACCTTGGGCAAGTTACTTAACCCCTCTGTTCCACTATCTATAAAACCGAGATTACAACAGCCTTACCGCACAGGATTGTTGGGGGATGTGTTACCCTGTGCATATTAAGTGCTGGATAAATGGAAGCTACTGCTCCTCCCCTCACAAGGCAAACATCAAAGGCAGTGGCTGTTTGTCACAGAATCTTCCTGATTCCTTCAGTTTCATGAATCATGTTTTCCCAGAAGTACCTGGAGTCCCTGAAAATGGAGATACCCCACAATGGATTTTTTTGAGCTCCCACTTGGCAACAAAAAATCCCAGGTGCCCAGATTTTCTGCCTGAAATGCCTAGTATCTGACATCAATATATAAATGGGTCATTTCTATGTAAGCCTTATGTTATCTGATATATTCTTTCCATACACTATGCCCAGCACTATGGTAATGCCTATGATTTATAAGCAAGGAGAAAAGAGCTATATCATTCATGAGTTTCTGACTTACTAAGTCCAGGAATTCCAACCTCTGTACGATTGGTATTTTGTAAGTTCTGTTATGGAGGATGTCCTGTGTCTTGTAGGACATTTATGACCACCCCTGGCCTCCATTCCTAGATGTCAGTAGCAAATATCACCCCCCTTCAGACATTTCTAAATGTCCCTTTGGGAGGCTATATAGCCCCTGGTAGAGAACCATTATCTCAGAGAAATACAGGGTGGAGCAAAAGTAGGTTTACAGTTATTTGTATGAAAAATTATACAATAATTAACATATAATAATACAAGAATAAGTTCTGTGTTTTGTGTACTCACAATTGTAAACCTTCTTTTGCCATCCCCTGCATATAAATCCCATGAAGACCTGCCTGTGTATGTCTGGTTTTTCCCCAAATTCTCAAGGCCTAGAACATACAGTAGGTACTTAATATTTGCAAAATAATCAAATAAACCCAGATCATGGCAACCCTCTGCTAGAAATAAAACAAACAAACAAACAAACAAAAAATCCAGAATCTCCTATCACTTTTTTAAAACTTTGTTTTTATTGTCGTCACTATTACAGATATCCCCATTCACCTCCTTTGTCCACCCCCATTGAGCCTCTGTCCCCCTTCCCTCTCACCATCACCACACTGTTGTCTGTCTGTGGGTTATGCATATATGTTCTTTAGCTAATTCCCTTCACCTTCTTTCATCCAGTCCCCCTTCCCTCTTTTTAAGTCAAGTCCAAATTCCTTAGCTGACATCCACAGGCCTACAAGCAATGGGAACAGCCTACATCTCGGTCTCGTACTCCCACTGCGAGTAGGGCAGTCCCCATGGACACATTTCACCATATTTATACTGTGAAATAGACTCACCAGCTTGTTGAGAAAACTCTCCAGGCAGCTGCATTTCTGTTGCCCTAAGAGACTATTGGGAGAACTCTCAAACAAATTGTTTAGCTGTCAAAGTGACACTAAGACGGTAGCCCCACATGAATAAGAGATGACAACGCTCTATCACAGGAGGATAAAGCTGACTCTTCTCCTTCCTGACACAGATGTGAAATGGCACAGTTGAGGCTGTGGTTGGAAAGGGCAAGGTCCCGACTTCCAGTGAGCCATCCTATCATTGCTTCTCCTCCCTGCAGCCCCCTCCCCTCTAGGCAACTTCCAAGATGAGCATGGAAGTGTGTATGTGTGAGTGTATGTTTTTGTGTGAGTGTGTGTGTGTGAGTGTGTGTATGAGTGTGTGCATGGGTGTGTGTGTGTGTGTGTGTGTGTGTGTGTGTGTGTGTGTGTGGTGTATTAGGGAGGGAGGCTGGCCCTCCAAACTGAGATGTAAATTTCACCCTTCATGCCATCCAGGAGGTGCAGCACTGAGTTTACAGCAGAAGCCTGGGCTCTCAGCAGTGGTCTCAGGCCTTCAAGGCCCCGCTAGAGGTTCCCTGGGGCCACCCTGCAAAGATGTGTTCAGAGGTGACAAAACACGGATCAAGGAACAGACATGGTTGGCTTTTCTAGTAGAGATGATTCTTGTTTAAACTTTGGATTTTCACTTGATATTTGAATTTGAAGAAAGGCCAAGAAATAGAAAAATCTGCAATTGTAATTGCTTCTTGTCTTGTGAAAGTAAAGTTTTAAATGAAATGGTAGGTTAGAATGGAGGCAAAACAGCAATGGGCTCTGAGGTCAAGAGACCAGGTTCCAATCCAGATTCCTCTCTCTGTAGCTGGGTGACCTCGGGCCAGGTACTCACCTTTCTGAGCCTTGGTTTCCTTCTCTGTAGTAACGATATCAAACTCTGGGTTACGGAGGAGGCTTAAAAGAGAGAGTTCATGGCAAGTTCACCCCACACAGAGGGAAGCTTCCTTTGTTGTGGTGGTTGTTTCATAGTTACTGATGCACAGCCAGTGGGGAGACAGCAGGATCACTTCAGGAGAAGGGCCTCCTCTGAAGGCCAAGGCTGGGTACAGAAATGTCTAATCTGAAGCTGGTGACTTCATAGCCTTGATTTGTGGGTGAGAGCTGACAAGCTGGGTGGACAGGTGTAGGGGTGCTATTTAGCCAAGGCACTGAAAGATTTCTGTTACAGCTGGTCTAACTATAGGCTCATTCTCTGGCCACCCCTCTCTGGGCCTCAGTTTCACCATTTGTACAATGAGGAGGGTAGAATTTGAATGTCTCCAAACTTGGCTACCCTAGTTTGGCTCTGTTCAATGAAACTCTCTGCAATGATGGAAATGGTCCATAGCTGTGCTACCCAATATAGGAACCATTTTCCAGATGGAGGTAATGAGCACTTGAAGTGTGGCTAGCTCAGTCAGGAACTGAATTTTTAACCTAATTTAATTTTAATACATTTAAATTCAAATAGCCCAGGTGGCTAGTAGCTACCACATTGGCTAGCACAGCTCCAGAATTCTGGGAATCCACGATGAGGATTCTAAGTAGAAGTACCATCCCCAGATGTGACTATCTCTGTTAATCTAGAGGTGGCATCAGGAGGGCATGGATATGAGCAGTTGTGACGCCAGCAGAGTCTAATGCCTGTGAGGTCAAGAATTAGGCCTCTTTCATTATGGCTTTCTCTCTCGAGCCTTGCTCAGTGTACATGTGGCACATAGCTGGTAATCAATAACATTGCATTCAATGAATGGGTAAATGGATGATCTTTTCCTGGGTTTCTCTTTTCTTTTCCTAACATAGGCCTGAAATTCCCCTAAGAGCAAATAATTCTGGCAGCTTTGGCACTGTAGGGCCCACAATTCATCAGTTAAAATGCAGCTACCCTGGGGAAGGTTTTGCAATAAAGACATTATTAGCATCCTACCTACATTAATCTATCAGATTAGTGGGTCACTGAAGGGAGTAGTACAAAGGAGAAGGGCTTTTTGATAGTAGGGAGGAAGGAGCAGCCTATAATTTAAGGACCCTGTGTATTATATAATGCATGTGTTTCCTTTTATATTCAGGTGGGTCTGTTTCAGAACCTCTGATTGTGTTTGTGTACAGATGTGTTCAATTTATGAATTGTTAAAGTTGGGCTCCATAGTAATAATAATAATGGCCACACAGTAATGATCTCCATCAATTAGTAGCTAAGGTGATCTTGAGCAAGTATTTAATCTTTTGGAATTTTCTAGCTGTGGAATGGGAATAATAATAAAAATTATATCTTATAGATTTTTAATAAATAAAAAAAATAAATTTAAAATTACTAACACAACACCTGGAAGATAATAGGTGTTCAACAATGCTTGCTAAATAACATAATAGAATTGTGATTATATATTGTATAAATCTGCTTATTGCATAGGTCTTAGTAATTATATTAATTGCATTATAAATATTTCTTCCTTTAATTCTCATAACCATTTTGCCAGCTGAGTAGTATATTATCTTCATTTCACTGGTAGTAATGGCCTCAAAGAAGCTGAGTGTCTTTAGTGAGTTCAGTCAACTAGAACAGCAAATTAGCCAGTACTGAATATAATAATGGTCATAGAGTGGTCTAATATGAAAAGATAATTGGAAATGAGCACAACTGAACTTCTTATCTGCAGCCTCCCCCCAATACCTGTAAATGGTTAATTGGGCAATTACCTTGTTTTCTGCATACAAACCTAGACTATATGGCTTAAGTTTAGCAGAGATGCCAAGAAGGCTAGACAAGGCCTGTTTTGAATGTCAAAGGCTGAGTTAAAGTAGCTCAAGTCAGAGAAAAGTAAATAACAATAACTCAGCCTCCAGGTGAGCTTCTCCTACCTACTTCTTCATTCCCATCCCATCCTAGGGATGTGAGTGATTGCAAATCTTCTTTGGAATCAAATCTGTCCTGAAAAGTTGTTCACTCTCAGGTCAAAAGCAATGCAATACTACATGGTCAATAAAATCAAAGAAGTTGCCATCCAATCCATGTCTGGATTCATGTTGTCCTAAGAGCTGGGTCCACACCATTGAGATGTGGATATATGTGGGAGATGTTCCCTGGTAGATGAGGTGTATAGGAGAGGTGTTCTCTGGTAGAGGAAGCATCTGGGAGTCCCATGATTATCCTATGTTTGCTTGAAAGTGTGCATTCTGGAATCAAGTTGGTTTTATGGTTCTATGTCTCTAGAACCATAGAACCAATAGGGTCTATCTATCTATCTATCTATCTATCTATCTATCTAAGATTTATTATAAGGAATTGACTCACACAATTATGGATGATGAGAAGTCCTACATTCTACTGTTGGGAAACTGGAGACCAGGGAATCTGGTGGTCTAGTTTCAGTCTGAGTCAGAAGATCCGAGAAAAATGAGGGCTGATAATGTAAGTTCCAGTACAGTGTCCCAGCTTGAAATAGCCAGGTAAAGAAAGTAAATTCTCCCTTATCCTCACCTTTTATTTTACACAACCTCCAACAGATTGGATGAAACCTGCCCACATTGGGGAGGGCCATCTGCTTCACTCACTCAGACCATTCAAATGTGAATCTTATCCAGAAACATCTTCAAAAGCACACCCAGAATAATGTTTGACCAAGTATCTGAGCACCCAAATTGACACATAAAATTAACCATCACAGTGGCCTGACCCAGGTGCCAACATTGATTATATCTTAGTAGTTTTCATGGACCTTGCATCACTTCACTTAAGAGTCAGAGTCCCAGGCAAGAATTTTGATTGGTTGATATTAGATCACATGCATGTCACTACTGTTTTTAGGTAATGAGAAAAATGATCTGGTAGTAATATCCAGCACATAATACATTTTCATATATGGATAGATATTGTTACTATTTTTCTCTCTCTTCTCTTTGTGCCTTATTACCAGTAACTATGTGAATCATCTCAGAATGTCTTTGCAATTGGGTTATCCTGAAAACACCCTCCTCAACACCCACCAGCCAAATTTGCTTCTTTCCAGCAACAATAGATACAATTTAGGTGTTAAGCCCTGTGATAATAATTATTCAGTTATTGCCATAGTGTTTACCAATTTTTAGAAGTCTTTCCTTCAGGAAACACTAGGCATCATTACTCTATCAAAGTAATACCCTAGGACAGGTTACTCTTCCTAATATCTTTGGAGGTAAAGCCTGAGCCTGTAGCTTTTGGTTGGTGGATAGATCATTAGGATCATCAAAAGGCACTAGTTCTTGCCTTTCTTTTAGCTTCAATGTTGCATCTAAAAACCTCTCATCATACTCAGAACATTATGTTCACATATTAGCCTTGAACAAATAAATGAAAAGTTCCTACTTTTTAAATCCTCACCTGAGTACATGCTTTCATTGATTTTTAGAGACAGAGGAAGGGAGAGAGAGGAGAGAGAAACATTAAAGCGAGAGAGAAACATTGATAGGTTGCCTCCCATACATGCCACAACCAGGGAGAGAACTTGAAACCTAAATATTTTCCCTGTCAGGGAATGAAACTCTAAATCTTTTGGTGTACAGGACAATGCTCTAATCAATGGAACCACCTGGTGAGGGCAAACTTTACATATTTGTAAGTTGTGCAAGTGGGAGAGAAATTGCCTCTTCTACTCTCCTAAATACACTTCTATCCCCTTCTTTCTCCTCTCAATTTGAAACAGGGCCTAGAGCAGATGCCCCATGGCTTCACCTCCCCTCCCAGCCCTTGCACACCTCTGCAGAATATTAGGCTATTAGGAATAGGTTTGAAAGAGAAGAAAAGATTAACCTTAAACACCAGCTTTCAAGTAAGTGTCTGATCTTCCCCTTGACAATTCCAGTGTGATTATAAGCAACTTTCTTTTCTAAGAGGCAGCTTACTGCTCTAGGCTCCTGACTGTTAAAATCCATGTGGGAAACTGTATTGTTGACCCTAATTCTTCACCCATCCCTCAACCCACCATGTCTGTTATCTCTTGACTTTTATTTTCTTCCCTTAAAGACATGGAAAATAATGTCCCACTCCTTCAACTCAGGTTCAGCCATGTGACTTTCTTTAGCTAGTTGAATGGGGCAGAAGTGACATTGTGGCAATTCTGAGATAATACCTTCTGAGGCCCCGGGTGCTTGCCTTTGCTTTCTTGCATCTCTGCCATGCCAAGAGAAGAACACGCCCAGGAGAGCCCACTAAAGCAATGACACCTGGAGCAGAGCAGAGCAGAGTAACCCCAGCCGAGTCCTGGCTCATCCCTATCCAACCCACAACACTTGGAGCTAAATAAATGCTGATTGTTGCATGCTATTGAGATACTGGGGATGTTTGTTACATAGAATAATAGAACATGTATATTTGGCTTATAAACCTTGTTCTGCCACTTTATTCTGTGTGGCCTTGGTCAGGTCTCTTTCCTCAAGTTTTCATCAAAGGATTGGACTAGAAAATTCTGAAGGGACTTTTGAACTCTAAAATTATTCAATATCTTCACAGACCCCCCCACCCCCAAATAATCCCAACATTGATCCTAACCTAGCATTTAGCATATTCCAGAAATCATGTCACCTAAATAAGATGACCAATAGCCAGCAGGAACTGCCACGGACACTAATCACTCCTAAAGAGCAATTAATTATGAAGGGGCAGAAACAAGTAAGAGCTACTGAACAGGAAGCCGGATGAAAGGCTGGGAACTGATAAAGGACTAGGAAAAATCCAGAGTACTAGAGTCTTCATGTACCCTACAACTAGAAAGAAGGAGGGACTGCAGGTGGAGGGTTGAGGGGGGAGGATGATGAAAAGCAGTGGCCCCTGGGCAGGAGGGGGGACCCCAGAAGGTCAATTTGGGAGTTTCTGAAGGTTAACAGAAAAATGAAAAATTAATGGCTGCAAAAATAATTTTAAACATCTGGTGAAAAAATAGAAAACTTTTTAATATAATTTTTTTCCAAAATGTCTTAACTTTTCTCAATAAAGAGAGAAAAACTATTTCTCCAAAACTTTCCTCCTTCCTATATTCTCACATCTTTAAATACACCAAACATGATAATTTTATGAGCAAAGCACTTTATACATAATGCATCTACAAAGTGACTTAAGTTCCATGAAGAGTGTTAAAGTTTATTAAAAGAGAATGTGTGTATTTCAGTTTTCCCGCATTGCTGCTTCATCTGCTCTCCTCCATTACAGTAAATTGTTTTCCTTTTGGCTTCAACATCTTGGGAAATTTTATGACCATCATCTCAGACTCCCTTTCCAGGATGACCTTCTCTCTCTCCTTCAGACAAGACCTGGGCCCCACTGTTTCTCCAGCTCCCCTGTTTGTCACGGTGTGACTTCCAATGAGTCACCTAATTTCTCTCATCCTTGGCTCCCTATCTGGAAAATGGAAATAATAATATGACCTGCATTGCGACAATCACATGGCAATCTGAAAACGAGGAAGCTGGTTTGGATACTGTAGAAAATGATAATCACCCTGATCAAATAAATCATGGATACATCTCAAGGTCATCCCCAGACATACATCTGACAGAGATGCACAGAGATCACAAACTCTGCCCTCCCAGCATCATGGAGGGAGAGAGGGCTTCAAGTCCGCCCATTTTGTTTTTTAAAAAAAACATTTTAAAAATATATTTTATTGATTTTTCACAGAGAGGAAGGGAGAGGAATAGAGAGCTAGAAACATCGATGAGAGAGAAACATCGACCAGTTGCCTCCTGCACCCCCCCCACCGGGGATGTGCCCGCAACCAATGTACATGCCCTTGACTGGAATCGAACCGGGACCTTCCAGTCTGCAGACCGATGCTCTATCCACTGAGCCAAACCGGTTTTGGCAAGTCCACCCGTTTTGGTGTCATGCATATTTTATGGCATTCAGGGTGAATGGAACTTCTGGACATCTTCCAATAACCTCAGACTTTCTGGAGCCAAGAGCCACATCACGCATTTGGAGGGACAAGTTTTGGAACTTTGAGAGTTAATATCCATGTTTCCATTCAACCATTAAAAAGTTTGGAAGAGAAGGATGAGGGAGATCGGCAGGGATGTCCTAAAAACAGTTAAGGAACAGAAGGGAAATCACTGTGTAACTAGCTGATATATAACTTAAAGTAGCCACCCAGTCCTTAGGCAGCAAAAATATGTGAGGGTTGGGGAGTTTTGCCATGCCCCAGCTTGCTGACATAACCACAGCTCTATGCTTTCTTGTTGAAACTTTTACAACTTTGTTACCATGATAACAAAGGCCTGGTCTTTCAGAAAAGTTTATATTATCCAGCTCTAAACAATCTCTGTTCCAAAAGCTAAAAATACCAACATCTGCATCATGATTTTTTTTCCCCATACATTTCCCATTGTATTTCCTAGTCATGTTCACAGTCCTAGTTTTCAGATGAGGAAAGGGAGTTTTGGTGATCTTTGGACTTTGGAGCTATTAAAAAAGAAATAACAGGGTCTCCTCCAAATGGAGTTACTTGTGCTAGACTAACATCAGCAAATTGATATTTAGGACTCAACCTAGCCTGTCCAGCATGGCTCCGTGGTTAAGTGTCAACCTATGAACCAGGAGGTCATAGTTTGATTCCAGGTCAGGGCACATGCCTGGGTTGCAGGCTTAATTTCCAGTATGGAATGTGCAGGAGGCAGCCAATCAATGATTCTAATCGTTGATGTTTTTCTCTCTCTCTCTCCCTCTCCTTCCTTTCTGAAATAAAAAATAATATGTATATTTTAATAAAAAACTCAACCTAATACTAGTATCAGCTTCCCAGGAATGTAACCTTCAACATGGAATTACCTGTTCATCACTACAGAGAGAATCCTCCCAACAGGCCTCTTCTGTACCCCTGGGAAGGCAATCTTGTCCCAAACAATGCATTCTTTGCTAATGATTTCCTTTTTTTCTACTCCCTTTCCACCTTTAATAATATTTCCTTTCCTATAGCTTGTTGGAGCTCCTTTCTATTGCTACGGATGCGGCACAATTCGTGAATCCTTGAGTGAAGCTAATTTGAACTTCAAACTTAGTTGAATTTTTGTTATTTAACAAGGCCATGTTTCAAAGTTTAATGTCAAAGCTAAACATTAATAATAGAAATACAAACCTTTTTCTCTGCTCATTGGGAATAGACAATTGTCACTAGTGAACAAACTCTGTGCGTCTACCATACATCCCTAAAAGGAAGAATTTGCCTCATGGTGGCCACTGGGCAAACTGTCTGCAGTCTGAGTCAGGGCTGGTCACCAGGCAGTCCTCATGGACACACAGGACCAATGGTGGGACACAGCACAGCAGCTCACTGCTCCTGATTTTGAATTCTAGTCCTGCTGGCTGACATATCTTCCCTTTGCTTAGCTTCACTTTGTGATGCCCTGCAAAATGAAGACAATAGGAGTCCCTACCTCCTGGGTTTGTTGTGAAGGATCAATGAACTGATGTGAGTATTTCTTTGCCCATGACTAGTTGCGCCAAGTTGAATAATGATCCTAAAGTGATTAAAAGGGAGACAGGAACATAGTAGGTGTTCAGAAAATGTTACATGCTCATCTTTTCTAGAGCAGGCTATTCCACTGCAGTTTTATGTTCTAGGGACCTAAGTATTATAAGACTATATGAATCTCACCTTTGGTTCTGGTAACTTTTCATGCTTCATTATGCTTATCTTTTTATTCTTTTCATGTACAAAACTAATTCCTGAATTCTGATTCCCATTCAGAGAACCCAGGATTTATGGGTCAAATTGTGTCCCACCAAAAAATATACGTTGAAGTTTTAATTCCCGAGTACCTCAGAATGTAACATTTGCAGACAGATTCATTAAAGAGGTAATCAAGTTAATATGAGGTCACTTGTGGTCCCTAATCAGATATGACTTATGATCAGTGTCCCTATAAATGCCTTTCAGCATAACGATTATTGTTTGTCTCATTTTTGATTCTTATAACTATACTTCCAGTAGGACATGATCGCACTCATCTAGGGGAAATGGTGAACAACATAGACTGATGAACAAGAACAGTCCCAGAGTTAAGGACCCAGGGTCCAACTGTTGGACCTCAAAGGGACGGTGGGGATAAAAGGAAGAGATCAACCAAAGGACTTATGTGCACACATATGAGCCTAACCAGTGGTCAAGGACAATAGGTTGGTGGGGACATGAGTGGGGAGGGGTGGGAGATTGGAATAGGGGGTTAAGAACAAATACATGATACCTTGATCAATAAAAAAAATTAATTTTTTTTTAAAAAGAAGGAAATTTGGCCCACTACCCAGGTTCAATTTCTGTCAAGGGCATGTACCTGGGTTGCAGGTTCTCTGGCCCTGGTTGGGATGTGAGCAGGAGGCAACTGATCCATGTATCTCTTTCACGTTGATGTTCCTCTCTGTCTCTCCCTCTCCCTCTCCCTTCCATGTTCTCTAAAAATCAATGGAAAAATATCCTCAACTTAGGATTTATAAAAAGGGGGGAAGGGGAACTCAGACACAGAAACAGATACCAACAGAGGGAAAAGATGTACATGTGATTAGAATGATGCATCTGTAAGTAAAGGAAGGCCTGGGAATTCCGGAAGCTACAAGATAGTCTGGGACAGTTCTTCCCCTGAGTTTTCAGAGGAAGCACAGTCCTGCTGACACTTGAATTTGAACTTCTGGCCTCTAGAGCTTTGAGATAATAAATTCCTGATGTTTTGTACAGCAGCCTTAGGCAAAGAATGCAACAGGAAGTGAAGATGGGCTCATCCAGGGCTTTCTGGCTTGGGAGTGAGCCTCCATCAGTCTTCTCTCGTGGCCTCTGTTCTATGACTCAGCTGATGCATGTTTCACAGCCTGGCCCTTTGAGCCCAAATCTTCTAAGTTCAGTCTATTTCAGGAAGCCAAGCTGCTTGCAGAAACACACACACGCACACAGCCCAAGTCTCCATCTCAAATGCCAAATGAGCAGAACATAAGAAAAAGGCATGTTTAGGTCAGAAGGGCTGACCTGTAGATAATATATTCCAGACTCTTTCCCAGAAACAACATGGTATTTTGGAAAGAACTCAGATTTTGGATAGCAGCAGCATCCTGGGTGAAATCCAGCTCTGCTACGCAATTGCAGTGTAATTGTGGACAGGTTCTTCATCTGTGAGATGAAAATACTCATAATATTGACCTTATTAGGTTGTTATAAAGTTGAATGAGAAGCCATTGGCATTGTATCTATCCAAGTGCTAGACAGTAGTGGGTTCCCCTTAAAAAGTAAGTAGAGAATAAAATAGTCATGTTTCACCAAGAGTTTTCTTTCCTAATCTCATGGCTTTTTAAAAGCATTTGAAAAAGATAGAGGACACAGTTGTTTAATTTCCTCAACTACCCAGGAAGTACAGTTCACTGGGCCTATTTGCTTATATAATATCTAGTGGTCCAGTGCACGAAATTTGTGCACAGGTGTGGTCCCTAGGCTTGGCTGGCAATCGAAGCCCAGCAGAGACTCCACTGCTGCCCACTGACAGTGCTGCATGAACACCCATCATGTTCTGCCCCACCCCCTGGTGGTCAGCTCATGTCTTAGTGAACAGTCAAACTTCCAGTAGAACTCCTGGTCAAGGAAACAATTTGCATATTAGGCTTTATATTATATGAGATGAATGAATCACACAACTTGCGTTTTTACATATAAAGATGGAGCAAGTAGGGAAAGTGTTGGAGGGGTTCATCAAGTGCCAATGGAGGCTTATACATTGAGTGCTCCCCCTTGATCTCACCTGTGCGCTGACCATTAGCATGATGTGGCAACAATTTTAGTAGTAAATCTGTGTAATAATCATAGAGATGGAATATGGGTCATTGCTCTCCATTCTGTGCCCAGGCAGACATTGTTAATCAATCATGGAATTCCTTCCCACTGCAACTATTTACAACCTTAGAATCTGAAGAATTACCACAGGGTTATGTTCAGCCTTTAGACTGAAAGATACTTGCTGTCTCTAGCGCAGGAAAAGAGCAAACAACCCAACTAATTCATGTCTCAAACCTGATGGCCATAGTGAGGAGGAAGAATAAGAGCTAGTAAAGGTCAGAAATGGGAGAATATGCAAGTAGATAATAAATCAGACCCTAGGTACTTAAGTCAGCTACCTTGGAGAAAGAAAGACTTCAAGACAAAGAAGAATGATTCATGACATTGAAGATCCATGCTACATAGTATAGTGATGATGCCTAAGAAATTATTTTGGCTGGTATATAAATATGCAGGTTTAGGATTGGCTGATTTTAGAATTAGCTCTGGAGTATAGATGCAGTCCTGGATTACCTGGCTCTGGGGTGATTGGGGTGGATAGAGTGGCCCAACAGCAGAAGTGTTTGGGATGTGGACTTCATTGTATGCTCAAGAAGAACAGCTAACTAGCTTATAGTCAGGGCTTCAAAATTGGGTCAAGACAGAAATTTAAAAGCTATAATATATTAGCCTTAAACAAACGAGGGAATATCTGGATCCCCTTTTTCTTATCAGCAAAATGGGGATAACAATATATACTCCATAAGATTATGCGAAGATTAAATAAGAAAGAGACATAAAGCACTTAACTGATGTCAGAAAGAGCTCAATAAAAGTGCTTATTTTAACAGAGAATGTTATTAATAAAGTTTTTTTTATAAAGTCCTAAGAAGTACCCTGTAAAAGTTTGTCATGCCCAATACCCTCTTCTAGGTAAAACAGTCCCACCTTCAGTCTACTCAACTACTGTGCTCTTTCCATGGGGGCACTTCTGATTGAATATAGGGTCTGTAGCTCACCCATTAGCTAGCCAATGATCTATGAAGTCACTTGATTCAAAGGCTAATTAATTGGCTATTAGAACAGCCAATCAGACTGGCTTCCTGTGGGATATTGCCCATAAAATATGAAGAGTACCACTTACATGAGAGGGAGAACTAATGGAGTTGAGAGATGAGAGGTAAAGCCATTGTCAGGGAGAACATTTGTGGACTAAGAGAGAGATGGATGGCATAGGTGTGTCTAGAACTATCTTAAATTCTGACAGCTTTTCTACTTCCACTCAGGGTAACCATATAATTTTTCATATTTTGAGAATAAGAATAAGATCATCCTTTAGTTTTTTGTGTTTTCCTTAGCAGATACAAAATGGGATGTCACTCTCACATAAAACCCAAGAGAAGCCATGTGAATGTTATTTTAGCACCATCTTTAATTTGCTTTGGATCAACCACATACCCTTACTAAGCCCCAGTCTCCTCATCTTTCAAACTCCATGGCTTGGACATCCCACAAGGTTCTGGTGCTCCTCTGAGGGTGGCCAAGGCCACTAGAGGGTGAATTTGTGAAATCAAGTAGGAACCACAGAGTGGAGGCATCCTACGTCCTTGGACACTGGGCAGGACTATCTTGGTGCTTGTGCCCTGTACCCACTGATGCCTACAGAAGAAATAGAGATGTACTTCCAACCCAAGAAATGGAGATAAATATAGCCCTGGTTGGATTAATATCCCCAGAATTACTCATGTCTCCTTCAAAGTGAAGCAAAGATCATGTGCCGCCTGACAACCACCCATCTGGCCCGAGAAGTGTTGCCATATGGATGATTCTCGCTAATTATAGTTAAATACTGAAGGGAGGGGTTCCAGCATAAAGCCTTGTCAAAGCAGAAGTCCCTTGGTTCCCCCTTTCCAGGAGTTTAGTAGAAAGCCGGTGAAGTTATTCTGCTCACTCCTGCCCAGGCACATTTAGTCATGCCATACAACCTTTCCAGAATCAACTTCCTTCACCTCGGAAGTGGAGGAATAATACTCTTTCTTCTGAATGTTCACGAAGGGTTAACAACAGTGGCCTCTATACCAAATAAAGGGCCAGTCAAGATCCTGGATAATGGAGGAATCCAAGGAAACAAAATTTGCATTTTGTGGTTCCTTCTGTGAACCTGAGTCTTTGTGTAGGTTACCAGAGTTTATAAAAAAGATATAAAGATATATTATTTTTGCTAGTCCCAGGCAAAAAGCACCCAATGAGTCATTCCGATCCCATAAAGGAAGCTCTCTTTTTGAAAGCACTCAGCAAATGAGGCATTGCTTTCTTAAAATAGTTGGAGATCACTTTCTCTCCATCCCAAGAGGATGGCCAATGTGAGAGATGAGAAATGCATTTCCTATATATGTGCCCTTGGACACTCACCCAGAGCTGCCAATTTAGCTTTGGTCCAAATGTCGGGTGGGGGATTCAGTTTTGGGTGAGGGGGAGGTGAATACATGCCTTCATTCTATCTGCATTGCTTTGTCCACCCCTGACCCTGGTTCTGCTCCCTCCCACCACATCATCAAAGTAAGATTACTTTCCCATGGTGGCTCACACTTCTGTGCCCTCAGAAGCCAATGTACACAACTATAGGGGAACAGGTGTGAGGAAAATCTACAAGACTCTCTCCTTGTTCAATAATTAACACACTTTTTAAAAAGATGTGGATATAGAGAAACACTTCCCTTCTAAAACAAAAACAATGATGAAAGCATGGTGAGAAATGACAACTAATGCCTGGCTCTAGAGTTGGGGGAGAGATGGTCATAAACTGGGGAGTGTATGCCCTGTCTCAATAGAGTGCCTCTAAGGAGCCAGGCCATGGTTACCATTTGCCAATGAAGGCCAATTGTTGCCAGATTATCGGACTTGTCTAGAAATACTCTCAACTTGGTTATTCATGTGACATATTCTGATTTTTTTCTTGACTCAAGCTTTAGCTTTTCTACTATTTTTTAATAGGCATGGTCTTGGTTAAAGTGATAAGAGTATGAGGCAAGCACTCCCAGTGCAACTTCTTGTCAACTTAGGAAGATAGCTTATTTAAAATGAGTAGACACTAGTTCAGTGAAGGCCTGGCGGGTGGGGGTATAGGAACCAGGTAGAGGAGGTCAGTGGGAGTGGGGAGGAACATCTGTAATAATTTCAACAATAAAGATGAATTAGAAAAATAATAAAATGACAACAACACAGAGGAGCACAGAGCTGAGAGATGATTGAAGTGGAGTCCTGGTAATATCATTTGAACCCCTGTATCCAGCCACACCTGAAACCTCCTTCTGATATCCCTGAACTTTCTAAAAATTTCATCCTCTTGCTTAAGTCAGTTTGAGTTATGGTTCTTTTACTTGCAACTAAAAGAAATCTTAATCAATACAAGGACCTCAGCATCATTCATAAATAGTTGATCACAGGATTGTGCAATATGAACATGACACGGATCTGATGTAGTTTGAAATGGCTGGAGAATCGAGTGTGTTGGGGCCAGAGCAAGCTGCACAGATAGAAAAAAGCTGAATCATAAAGGACCTAGGATGCTTTCCCCAAAAGTCTGTCTCTTTATCCAGTGAGGAGACAGTAGTAAACCAGTGAAAGGTTTGGGAAGTGGCCCCAGCTGTCTTGGCTGTGGGATTGACTCAAACTTTCTCTGCCCTGATATTTCTATTTGGAAGTTTGGCTTCTTGGTCGCAGGTCCCGTCTTTTTCTGCTAGGTATTCTGGGGCAGTGGCAGCTTTCCTCCCACATGACGGGGTGAAATGATGGAGCCTGTGTTTTCTGGGTTTCAAACATCTCTGAGCCATGTTGCAAACTCATTTGACTGGTTTGCAACCCCCAAGAGAATATCTAGCAAGTAGAAGCTCCAGGCACTTTGAATACATGATACAATAAAGCCAAAGACACCATCATAGAAGAACAAATGGCACAATATTTTCCTAAGCGCGTTTGGATTAGATTTATGTTAGATTTGGGAACCTGGAAATTTAATAGGTGGGAGAACTTTCATCAAACTTTAGAAAGAGCATGTATAATTCATGGCTGCCTGGTACAAAGAGATGCTGGGAAGGGTTCCAGCAGCCAGAGAGACAGATACAGTATGGCAGAGAGCAAAATGGTGTCACCTGCCACCTCCTCTTGCAATTTATGGGGACTGTTAGCTACTAACAATATAAATAACTCATTTCCACGCCAGGGATGATAACTAATGCAGAAAATACTGGAGATCAATTCCATGTTGTGACCTCTTTTTGAAAATGGGGACACAGCTGGTATATGGGTGTCATGGGGTGGGAGCTGTCATGACTTAAGAGCTAATAGGTCATTTTTAACATATTGTTGTTGTTGTTGTTTGTTTGTTTTTGCTTGCCCTCCTCCCTCCCCCCACAAGGGTCTCAAAGTTCATTCCAGAAAGGCTAATATGGAACCAGGATGATAGGAAATTATTTTCATGTCCTAATATTTATAGAGCTTTGGCTCAAACAGGCCTGGATTTGAATCCTGATTCCTTTATTTATAATCTATTATATTGAATGAAGAACCCATCTTTCTGAAACTCCATTTCTTATTTAATATAATGGAGATAATAATAATAATAACAATAATAACAGCAAAGACACCACACAGTTGTTTCATTTAAAATACATTTAGATAAGAATTCACCAATAATAGATATAGTGTTTTTTCTCCCCTTTGGTGTGTGTGGAAAGAGAGGGTTGCGGGAGAGCGAGAGAATATTAACAGCATGATATTTAGTTGCCTGGACTCTGGGGTTTAGGTTATGGCTCTACTACTTACTTAACCTGGTCAAGTAATACTACTTTATCTCATGGGTTATTAGGAGGGTTAAATGAATGATTACATGGGAGTGCTTAGAACCTGACACATGGTGTACTATACATCTTAGCTATCAGTAGTAATTGTATTACTAATTGAACACTGCTATTATTTCTGTTCAGAATTATAATGATAGTAATTACTAATTTGATGTAGAGAATTATGACATCTGGGGAGGAAAATAATGAAGGGTATATAGATCTTGACATTATTCCTGGCTTAAAAGTACACTCAACCTTCATTTTTTACATTTATAACATGGAGATTTCTACCCCTTGGGGTTAAAGTGACATTAAAATGTGTTTGTGGTGTGCCAGCCTAGGATACTGTGGCTATTGTCATGACCGCTCATTTTACAGAGGAGGAAGTACAGTGGAAGCCATAGGCCCCCAGGCACACAAATGGTCTGGCCACGTGTCTTTCCCCAAAGCCCTTACCCTTCTCATTCCCTTGATGCTGGCTTTTCCAAAGGATGTTGGGATTGTTTAGGGAACAGTGATAGTCTTTGGATTTTCGTACCATGGAAAGTGATGGCACCATGAGAACGGAAGTAAAAGCAATTTGGGGGATCTGTCCAGTTCATTTTTTTTCTGACATGTGATCCCCACCTCCTGTTAAAGGATTGGATCAGGGTTGGCTCCAGCTTCAAACACGATCAGAAGTAAAAATGACCTCACCCCAATGGAGCCTGGTGTCTGCTGGGAGATATGGCCATTGTGCAAACAATCACACGTACAGTACTGATGTATAACTTCAGCTGTGCCTAGTGTTAGGATAGAATGGTGCAGCAAGCAATAATAACCCCTAGTGGAGAAATTTGATCCCATGAAGGAGGTGAGGGAAGGTTTGCTTGAGAAAGTAACCATGGAAATTATATTAGAAAGATGAGGAGGAGAGTAGAAGCTTCGAGAGTAGAGGAGGAGAGGAGACAGTGCTTCTCTATGGCTTTTGGAATAAGGACGTGGTTAGTCTGGCCTTACACATCAAGTAGCCACAGGGTCTCATCTCACGCCATCTCACCTGTTGTTTAGTACTGCAGCCATGTCGGCCTTCATTGACCCTTGACCCCACCATGTACCCTCTTGCTTTAGGGCCTTTGCACAGACTGTTCCCTTGGCCTGGAACACCAAAGCCTCTACTCTCCTCCTCATCTTTCTAATATAATTTCCATGGTTACTTTCTCAAGCAATCCTTCCCTCACCTCCTTGATGGGGTCAAATTTCTCCACTAGGGGTTGTCATTGCTTGCTGTGCCATTCTATCCTAACACTAGGCAAAGTTGGAGTTATACATCAATAGGTGTGATTGTTTGCACAATGGCCATATCTCCCAGCAGACACCAGGCTCCTTTGGGGTGAGGTCATTCTTACTTCTGCTCACTTTTGTCTCCCCAGTACTTGGCATAGAGCCTGGCCCATAACAGATGCTCAACAAATAACTCGCTGAGTGAATGAATAAGTACCAGGGGTGGATAGAGAACTACAGGTGAAAATGTGCTATACCACAGCGGCTGTGAGGGGAGAGTTGTCCTGGTCCCCACCCCGACCCTTCTTAAAATCTACTTTTCTTAATATTTTCTTTAGATTCCATGCACACCTCTCACTGCCAGCTAGCCATTGAATCCCTATGTTTTGTTTAATCTCTTATGAGTGGGGTTTTGTTAGTCGTAACCCAACGAGATCCTCTGTGCTGCTGTAAGGAGATGGAGAACATACCGAGGATTTTCCTATTCCAAGGTGATTCAAACAGAGGATATGCAACACAGACAATGTCAGTGATCACAGCTCTAAGGAACAGTAAGGGTGGTTGTTGTTCTTACCTGCTGTTATTTATCATCTGGGTCAGCATGCTACCCAGCCTGGCCAGGGAGCACCACTTCAGTTTTTTTTAGTCGTAGTGAGGTCTTAACTTCAGTCCTTATAGCACCTTCCCTAATATTTGTGTTCATTTCTCCACTGTCAACACTCTTCCTTCCCAAATACCTTATTTGAGTTCATTAGCATCCTGGTCAAATGTAAGACTCTCCTTCCAGGAGGTCAAATATTGAAAGCAACATCCAAGTACAGCACAGGGAATATAGTTAATAATATTGTAATAACTATGTGTAATGTCAGGTGGGTACTGGACTTACCAGGAGATCACTTTGTAAGTTACATAAATGTCTAATCACCATGCTGTACACCTAAAACTAATATAATATTAGATGCCAACTGTAATTGAAAAATAAAAAAATATTTTAAAAAATGAAAGCAATGTCTAAAGATCCTATCTATGCATCATAGAGAAACCTTAATTTATCTTTAACCTTTAAAAATTTTAATCTTTATTATTGAAAATATTATAGATATCCCCCCCCATTGATTCCCTCCACCCCATTCCTGCCCCTCCCCAGGTCTCAGCGCACTATTGTCTGTGCCCATGTATATGCATATATACATATAAGTTTTTTGGTTAATCTCTTCCTGCTACCATCTTCCCCCCTTCCCTCTGAGATTCCTCATTCTGCTCCATGCTTCCATGTCTCTGTTTGTCAGTTTATTTTATTTGATTCCATATATAAGTGAGATCATGTGATACTTCTGTTTCTCTGATTTATAAAGGCTCTCCTACACCCAGTTCACTTTTCTGTCCTTCCCAGTCCTGTGTGTGTGTGTGTGTGTGTGTGTGTGTGTGTGTGTGTGTGTTTGAGTGTGTGTGATTGGACCAAATGAACATTCACCCAGCTGCCTAGACCAGGACCAGGACTTAGAAGTGGGCCATCACTTTGCTTCATCCCTTTCCCTGACTCCCACACAGTCCAACACAGTTCATTCACCATCCTACCTGCTAACTGTCTCAACCACTCTCCTGTTCCCTCACGGCCACCACCCAGACCACACTGTTGTGATCTCTCTCCAGGGTGACTCACTCTTCTCCAATCATCTCCTTGCTTCCAGGCTTGCCCCCTTCCATGCTGCTCATCTTTCTAACACAAACAGGATCATGTCTATAATTTCACCTCCTCTGAACCTCAGCTACCACCTGAGGGCCACGCCTTACAAGTCATCATCACTGAGCACTGCCTCATCTACAAACATCACAAATGCCAGCTTCCTGCTTATGGCCGAAAACTCCTATTTTCGAAAGCAACTAAATCAATACACGAATTCTTCAACTTTACTATGACCCAAGTCACTAACCCCAAGTTACTAACACTACCACTTTCTCTTTATTCTTAAGTCCTAGCTTCTTAAAAACAAAAACAAACAAACAAACAAAAAACACAAACAAACAAACAAAGAAAAACACCTTTTTATTTAATTGTTGACATTATTGCAGATGTTCCCATTCCCCCTGCTTTGCCCACCTCCATTCAGCCCCCAATCCCCTTCCCTCTGACATCATCTCACTGTTGTCTATATCTATGAGTTATGCATATATGTTCTTTGGCTAATCTCTTCACCTTTCATTCAGCCCCCTCTCACTTTCCTTCCCTCTGACAGCTGTCAGTCTGTTCCACGTATCCATGCCTCTGGCTCTATTTTGTTTGGCAGTTTATTTTGTTCATTAGATTCCACATATAAGTGAGATCATATGGTGTTTGTCTTTCTCTGGCTGGCTTGTTTCACTTAGCATAATCTCCAGGTCCATCCATGCTGTTGCAAAAGGTAAGAGTTCCTTCTTTTTTACAGCCACGAAGTATATCCCTGTGTAAAGGAACCACAACTTTTTATCCATTCACCTACTGATGGGCACCTGGGCTGCTTCCAGATCTTGGCTATCATAAATAATGCTACTCTGAACATTGGGGTGCACATATTATTTCTTATTGTTGTTTTGTATTTCAGGAAGTGGGATTGCTGAGTCAAAAAGTAGTTTCATTTTTTTAATTTTAGAGGATACCCCATATTGTTTTCCACAGTGGCTGCACCAGGCTGCATTCCCACCAACAGTGTACTAGGGTTCCCCTTTCTCCACATCCTGGTCAGTACTTGTTGCTTGTTGATTTATTGATAGCCATTCAGACAGGTGTGAAGTATATCTCATTGTGGTTTTAATTTGCATCTCTCTGATGATTAGTGATGTTGAGCATTTTTCATCTATTGGCCATCTGTATGTTATCTTTGGAGAATTGTCCAGCCAGAATTTTACCCATTTTTAAAATTGGTTTGTCTTCCTGGTGTTGAGTTGCATAAGTTCTTTATATATTCTTTTACTCCCATTCTTATTCTTATTTTATGCTTATTCACTTGCAATTATCTGCTTCCAAATGCCAACATACTCAATATCTTTAATTTCTTTTCTCTTCCTACCGTATTTGTCAAGCAAAATCCAACCGTACATGCAGTAAGCCATCTGCCGTCTTTGAGTTGTTAAAAACATTAGACAGAAAATAAAACCAGGATACTGATTTTTACATTCTATGATGTTTTTCTACAGAGTTAAATTTTCTGCTCTGCAAGATCCAATCCAACTATGTAAGGTTGTTGGGAAGATTAACAGTTAATTAACGCAAAATGATTAAAATATCGTTTGTTACACGAGAAGCACTCAAGGAATGTTGGCTACCGTTGTTGCTAATATTATTCTTATTGTTATTGTTATCATTGTCCTTAATCCTCCCTCCCTTCACATGATGACTTGACTTCAGACTTTATTGAGAAACTGTAGAACTTCTGACGAGAATCTTGCTTTCACGGCATCTCCAAACCTCCAAGCAGCTCTACTGATCTCATTCCTCTCTTTTGCTGATCTCATTCCTAATCTTTTGACATGGGATCTAGATCTTATATGCTTTTGCTTTTTTACACACCTTTACATTCTCCCATTTTTCCTGTTTCTCTCTAGTCCAATAAAAGAAAGTGCTCATCATCATCCTAACTAAAGTATTATCAGCAGCCCCTGCACCCCATATTCTGGACAATCAACTCAAGAATTTAAAGCATGTTCCACAAGTCAGTGCTTGATAGAGAAAGTCTTAAAAGAAAGTAAGCATCAGTTGCTTTAAAAGGGGGAAATTCTATAAAGCCCTAGTTGATTCATGTATTTGTTCTCTGAAAGTCAGTCCCTTCAGAATCGTAATTTGTTACCACAGAACAGTTTAGCTGTGGTGATTACACGTCTAAAAGTGCAATAACTATCCTGACAGAAAGGCCAACTAAACTAATTAGATGAGGCATTATGATCTTTAATTAGATCAACAAGAGAAGAGCATCAGTATACTTTGGGAAGCTTTTGCTATCTTGGCTGGGCTCTCAAGGATTCCCACCATCAATACTAATCCATAGGAAAGTGTTCAGCAAAACACTATAAATCAACACTGAGCAAACGGATAATTTGGCTGAAATGAATCATTGGTGTCATAAAACAAAAGCAAAATCAGCTTTATAAAATGAGTCCAGGGCATTGGGGACCATGCCTTGCTCTGGCACAGCCTTAGGGTCACTCATAGTCATGGCTTTCAAAACATTACTATTGGAAGAGAGGAATGACAATTCGATTACCAATATGCACTTTTCCATTCACAGGAAAATCCTGGAATTATAATACTTTTAATGATATCACCTAAGAAATTCACTCCGTGTGAATCACAGAGAAGTTACTGCATTTATGGATGGGTAACCAAAGAGGGGAGTGATGGAACTGGAGACCTAGCAAATAGGTCTGAATTGGATTACCATTTAAGAATGTATATGAATATAGAAATAATAAGTAAATTGAGAGAGAGGAGAAATTACTCTGTACAAGCTAGAAATGGCTTCAAGTGCTGAAAATTTGTCTTTCCCCATTATTTTTTTATTGTAATTTTCCTTCATCTCTTTCCATTCTGAGGACTTACTGGATTTGTTGCAAATTTCAATATTATTTTCTAAAGATCAGATTCATCTGCCTCCAAACTGGGTAATATGGTAAAGATGTTAACAATAATGATAACAGTTGCATATAATAATATAGAAATGGTTGCATACAATAACAACACAATGGCAAGTCACTTCGTTCAGTTTTTACCATCTGCCAGGCATGACACAAAGCACCCATGTTATAGACCCTGTTATAATTCTCATTGAAGGCACAGAAAGGTGTACTTATGTGCCCCAAATTACACAACCAACAAATGACAGAGCCTGACTAAGTTTAAGACCGTGCAACCTGAGCCAATCCCTATAGTCTTGGTCATTATACCACAGTAAGGACCTCAAAGGAGATACCTATCCTACTGGCTCCCCTAGGCAAAAATGAGCTAAGACACTCTGTCCATTCTACAGATAGGAAACCAAAAGGGCTGCAGTATTTCTCATGTATATACTAGTAGAATATACAAGAGAGTGGAGGCTGGCCAACTTAGAGTAATGTCATGGCTTCTGAGGGAACTCTCTGGTGTGGCTCATTTAGTGGCTCATCCAGATACTTGTTTGGATACACTTAGGACATAGTAAATGAGAGGACAGCTTAAACCAGTAGCTGTGATGCCGCCAGATGTTCATGCAATGAAGACCACTAGCTCTTTACCACACACAATGGTCAAGCTCTCAGGCGTGACATCATAGGAGGGTGGAGGCAGACCCTTTAGACTGATAAATGTGCACGTATGTGCACTGAGCTGAGCCTGGAACCTCAGGGTTTGGTCTTCTGAGAGCTTCAGGCCTGTAGCTCTGATTCCTAAAGGCACAGATGCACTTGTAGCTGTGCCAAAGGCCCCAGAGACACACTTCACTGCAAGACGTGCCTAAGCTGCCATGCTCATTTTGAGAGAGAGAGAAAGAGAGAGAGAAATATGAGGGAAAGGGCAGCTACTGGAATATTAACCCAGTCACTGAGTGACTGGTTTTAAGATGTTGTTCCTTGTTTCATAGAATCCCTCTTTATTCTCTAAAAGAGGCTTTGCTGAAGTTGGAGTGAGGAAGACTTAATCTTACACAGAGCAGCTGTTCCAGGGAACACAATATCCACAGTCTCTTCCACCAACAGTACTTTATGGGCCCATAAAAGGCTTGTAGGTGCTCCCAACAGTAATAATAACTAGCATTTATCGAGCCCTGCTGTGCAGGCCACTATGCTAAATCCTCTGAGGAATATAATTTTTTATACAAATGGTCCCGATCGATTTTTATAGCAACTTCACTATAAAGATGAGGCCATTGGGAATCAGAGAGATTAAGTAACTTTTTCAAGGTCAAACACCATAAAAGGTCAGAGCCAGAACTCAAACCCAGATCTACGTACGTCACTTCAAAGTCCAGTCTCTTAGCCACCTACCCACACTGCCAGCTCCTCGTCACTTATTTTTCTCCATCCCAAAGGAGACTGCTCAAAAGGTAGACAGAACAGGCTTCTAGCCAGACAATGTTAGAGCTACCAGGAAAGCAAATGGTAGCTGCTTCATTATAAACACATTCTTCTGTATTTCCTGCCCACCAGGACTTGAGGGTGGCAGAGAAAAGAAAGGAGACAGAAAGCAAGTACAAGGTATGAGCAGGAGTAGGAACCAAGACCATGGATATGCACAGGAGCTTGGCTGAGAGTTCACAGGGAGGAACCCAGGACCATTTTAAAGTCAGCCCTGGGTCCTAACCGCCCACCTACTCTCACCCTATTCCCTCCAGACTGGTCTGGGGAGACGTGGACACTCACAGAAGTTGCTGTATATTCCCTGAAGTTAACAGTCACCAGAGAAAACTGTATTTCCCCCTCTGTCACTTGGAAAAATTAATGTGTTGGAATAATTATGATTCATCCTTTGATCTGTCTCTATATCTGCAAAGCATAAATAGTGTCAGCTGGTGAGTCCTGATTGCTCTGATATTTCAGGTTTATATTTTGAATAACACAAGACTTGGTTGCTAACACCGGTAAATAATTTACTCTAGTCTGAAATACAAGCTCCAGGCAAGGAAAATGAGATCAAACATGGGAACTGCAGTACCAGAGCAACCAACCACTGCAATCCTGGAAAATTTCCCCAAATTCACTGCTGGAGGAAGGGTAAGATATGAGGGTGGTGAGGAAGGAGATAGATCAGCCACACTGTCCAAATACAATGGTTTCACTGATATCAATGGAGGCTGGAGAGATCAGTATCAATCGTGAGGGAAGGGGGTGGGGGAGTGAGGGCTGAAGGAGATTTCCTCCAGATTCTAACATCAAAACATGTTTTCCCCACTCCTTGTATAAGCTGAGTAGCCATGCCCATTCCTTACACGTCCTTTATAAAAGCATTCCAAGCCACAAGGTGCCAAAGAATGGGAGCAGGGGTGCGTGGCCTGATTTCTTTGATATCATATAGTTGGGGCAGAAATAAAAAATAACAAACAAGGAATTTATTATGACAGGGGAGTTCGTTTAATGCTTTAGTTGTGATGTTACATGAAAAAGGCAGAACTTGGAATGCAGCTGCAGTCTGATTGCAATTAAGTTCAAGTCAACAGCAAAATGTCTGGAGTGAGAAGAGACTGACCACAAATGCATTAACATGTTACATCAGTGGTTGCTGTTAGGTAATGGGAGGATCTTTATATGCCACATTCTTTTGTTACTATAAATGGGGGATCCTGGTGGGAATGCAGGGGCCACTGTTTTGTCTTGAGAGGACCTTTCCGATGGGCCTGGGCAGGAACAGTATGCCTCTGAGATGGGCATGGCCATCCTTGAAGAGGGAAACTCTTCCTCCTGCCAGCAAATAATTTGGTAAGTGAGAGAGATATCAATTGGCTCTTACTATTCTCTACTTTATATATAGTGACTCTCGGGAACACAGAGGTGAGAAGGATGCTGAAATCAGTGGAACAGAAAGCCTGATTGATTAGTGATGCCTACCTGGGGCAGGAGAGGAAGTGGCAGCAGGAGAAGCTATATTTGCCACCTGGGCTTGAAGACAGCCACTTCAAGTCAAATCTTGGCGTTAAGCATGTGTTTTAGAACCTTAAAAAGTCACCCTGGTTTTCCTGGATCTGTTCCCAATGTGTGGGAATTAAATGAAATCATTTATAAGGATGTAGCTAGCATAAGTAAATGCTCATTAAATTTCCCTGTTTTCTTCTCTCTTTCCTTTGTTTTCCATCCTTCAGGAATGAGAACTTTATTCTATTTTCAGAATGCTCACAAATTCAGCACATTTCTAAATGCCTCAACCAGCCCGTGGAAGGTCCCAGGTTAGAGAAGGATTGGAACCCTCTCCCTCACCTGCCTGGCCTACATCAGACAGTCGAGGCCTATGGGATCAGATGTCAATGGGATCTGTAACACATTGTTCTCTTTGCTGTTTCCTGTGCAACCCTATGAAGATGAACATGGTATGATTGACAGGCCTGGAAGACAAAGTGTTTTAGGACCAAATAGTGTTAGAAAGACCTGTCAGAATGAGAAAAACAGAAAGATACTTCAATTCACTGGGTACAGTGCTGAGCTAAACAGAATAAGGATGGAAATTTTTGGATTCTTCCTTCAGGGCTAGAAGCCTGGAATCTTAATAGCTACGTATTCCTGAAGGTAACGAATTTTTTGATTGGTCTGAGAAATGCAACTTCCATTTATTAGATTTCAACTGGAAAAGCATATGCAATTTCAGATTCTCTGTGGCTCTCATTTTCTTCTTCAGATTCCGTATGTCCAGTCTCTCAAGAAATGGGTACCTTTAGGTCCTGGTGTGGAGAACAATAACTCCGCAAAACTTCAATAATCAGTACTGGCACATTCATGCCATTGCCATTTTCATTTTAATAGAATTCTTTGCTGAAAACTGGCAGTGTGGTGGGTGGTAAGAATTTAAGTTTTGGATTTTGTCCCGTATGGGTTTAAATTCCAATTTTCCAACTTACTTTCACCTCTGAACCTTGGATCTTCAGAGAGTAAATGGCACTAAAAGTACTTGCACATTTCAGAATTTTTGTAAGATACGCAATTTTTTACTCACAGTGTCAGTTTCTAGGCCTAGAAACGCAGGGGAGTTAACGCCAGTACAGCAATCCTCAGCCAATGGGAAATCGGAGTCAGTGGATAAATGCCAGGATATCCAGGCCATCAGAGGAGGCATTCTCAGGTGCTTTCTATACACTTATTCAGAGGGTGCCAGCAGGATGCTTTCTCCTAATAGTGGTAGTCAACTCAATAACACTCCCTTTATCAGATTCCCTTTCTTTCACTTGCTCTATTCTTCCACCCTTACTTTGAGAGCTAAACTCTCAAATAAAATACCTGCACCAACTTCTTATCTCAGGTTCTCTTTTGAGGAGATTCACATTAACATCCCAGGTATGCTAAACATTCTTTGTTTTTTTCCTCTAAAACTCACTCTTTCTGCTTCATTTCCCCCACTCATGGATGATTCAATTTATCCCTCAAAAGCTGAAAAATAGCCACCATCGTCTTTTCTTCTATATCTATTCCCTCCTACCCCCTTCTATTTCTTCCTTTCACTCTTAGAGAAATAGGACCACACTCCCTCTCTAGAGCTAATACTTTTATATTGTAATGAAAAAGCATGGTTCTCCACCAAGGCCATTTTTTTTTTCCATTAATGGTACCAACATCTCCTTTGCTTAACCCAGAAATCAAGGGGTCATCCTTTTCTCTTCCTCTGATCAATCAGCAAATCATATACACTTTTCCACTTTTATCCATCTCTCTAAATTAATAATAGCTAACCTTGTTGAGTATTTGCTAATGCTAAGCATCTTCTGAACTTTACATGCTTTATCTCATTTCTATCCCTGTAGGTATGGTATTTTTATCCCCACTCACAGAGGGCAAAATCAAAATAAAGGAGGTAAAGGCTTTTCCCAAGGTTGTTTGAGTGTAAAAATAATAATGGCCTGGAATGCTGACCCAGTTCTTTTTTATTATTATTAAATATATTGTTATTGATTTCAGAGAGGAAGGGAGAGGGAGAGAAAGATGAGAGAGAATCATTGATTGGCTGCCTCCTGCATGCCTCCTAATAGGGATTGAGCAGGCATGTGCCCTGAGGAGGAATCCAACTGTGACTTCCTGGTTCATGGGTCGATGCTCAACCACTGAGCCACACCAGCAGCCTTGATCCAGTTCTTAATTGCAGAGTTCACGTTCTTGATCACTCTGCTTGTCCACCTGTCCATTTCCCAGGGCTTCACAACCCCACCTGTTTCTTCCCACTCCATCATCTCCACTCTGTCCCTCTCCCAGGGCTTCTTACCTTCTGCCTTCACTCAGGTTGATGTATCCTATTTTATGTAGTTCTCTCACATAAATGATTTATAGAATGAATGAACCTTTATATAACTGGTTATTCTTCCCATACATATTACTGGCATTAACACTTAATTGTTCACTATTGTTTGTCATTACCAAATAATGGTAAAGAATCTGGGGCTTTGGAGTCAGAAAGGCTTTTGGTCAAGCCCGATTGCCATAACATAATAGTTACGTGACCTTGACTTCATCAGATATAAAATATGGATTAAAAATAGCTCCTTTCCATAAGTTAGTTGAGAAAAGTGAATGAGACCACTTATATATAGTAAATTGGCCTTCAATGCTTCTGCCACATAATAAATGTTTATTATTCTGAGGTACTAGCAGCAGCAAAGGCAGTAGTAATAGTAGCAGTACTAATAGTAGTGGTAGTCATAATAAATAATGGTAGAAGTATCAGTAGTAGTAAGTTCAGATGTCAAGAGAATCCTCGATTACATGCAATCTTAGTTCCATGGCAAGGGGAAGTTCAGAGCCTTCCTAAAGATTTTCATTAATTTTTAAGGTTACTTGGTCTCCTCCCTTCTACCCTTGCCACTTGCAGTCTATGCTTCATACAACAGTCATAAAAAGCCTTTAAGAACTCAGGTCAAATCCTATCACTTCTCTGCTCCAGACCCTTCACTGGCTTCCTATCCTACATCCCGCCTACTAAGGATAGAATTCATATTCTTGGCCATTCAACACCCTATGTGATTGGACCCTCCTATCTGGCTGATCCCTCTCCTACCATAGCTCCCTGCATTCACCCTGTCCAAACATCCTTGCTGTTTCTAATCAGGCCAAGCATTCTCATTTTCTGGGTGTTTTTTCTTTTTCTTTTTCCTTATGCTTGGTGGTCTCTTACCCCAGATAGCCTACTACTCCTTCTTATTTAATGCTGGTCTCTACATCAACATCTTTTCCTCAAAGAGGCTTTCCTTGACCATCGTGTACCAGAATCACACCATCATCTTGCTCAACTACATTTTCTTGCCAATTATATTCAACTAGAGGCCCAGTGCACAAATTTGTGCACTCGTGGGTTCTGGGCAGGGGAAGGGGCTGTGGGAGGTTGGTGGGACAGCCCTGTCCCCTGGTTGAACTCCCGGTTGAGGGGATAATTTGCATATTAGCCTTTTATTATATAGGATGCTTTCACATAAACCCCATGGGATCAAAGATTTTTACTTTTTCACTGCAGAAACCCAAATTCTAGAAGATTATTCAGCACCTAGTCATGCTCAGTGAGTATTTCTTCACTGAACAGCCTCCTAATTAAACTGAATCACTTTATCTCACAGATCATCTTATTTTATGAATCCTGGCTCCAGTCCTCATTGTACTGACCCAGAGTCAAAATTCAGCCTCTCTTTTTTCCCCAAAGCAAACACTAGCAAAAGCACCATAGAAGGCATTTGTGAGTTGGTGAGTTTTATTATGAGTTGGTATGCCAGGATAAACAGAATAAAACAAAAATGTCAGCTGTCACTGAAATGCTGTTTCTTCTTTTTCTCAGTCCCCTTTGCTCTTCACTTTCCCCATCCTAGTTCCCTTTCTTCTATATGCCTTCCCTCTCCAGCCCAGGAGCAAAGCCACCTCCCTTTCATCTTCCCACACAGAACCGCATAGCCTTTTCTTTCATTGCCTTATTTCCCTCCCAAAGTCCAGGCATTCCGAGCTTTTCTTCAAGTCCCAAGTGGCTTCTCAAGGGATTTCTCCCCACAAAAGAAAAGAATCCCAATGTCAACTAATGATATAATGAATGTTTTTACATTTGCTGCACTCGTGTTAGCATAAAAGTATTATCTCTTGGAGAAAAAGAGCTATGGTGTAGTGAATTCAGAAAACATTTAGAAAATACTCAACCATGTGACCACCTCTCCATGGGCCCTGGATACACAAACATGAAATGATAGAGAGTTGAATCATGTGACCCCCTTCTCTGTGGGCACTGGGTACACAGAGATGAAATGATGCACAGTTGGCCTTCCACAGGGCCTCAGTCTAAGAAGAAAATCAGGCACAGAAAACAACTATTTTCATATTAGGTAATCAGCCCAACATTGAATTATGCATAAGGCCCAGCGAAATACAGAAGTACTATCATAATTTACAGTTGCTCATTTCACGACTCCCCTGACAGATTGTAATTTCCTTGAGAGAAAGATTTTTCCTGAAGAACTAAGTCTCCTTAGGGGAGCGATACTGAGGAATATGGCATTTGAACTGAGCTCTGAAAGATGAAACAGAGAAGTGGGAAAGAGTGTTCATTTTATCTCTGTATAGTTAGGGCCCAGGCTTTATAGCACCCTCTGTGCTGAATCTAACACAGCGCTGGCTTCAGAATAAGAATGCATTGCACTGTGGTCTTAAACTCGCTGCAACCTTGGCTCCATAGCATACATGAGAGACCCATGCATTCTCAAATCTCAGAGTACTTGGGACTTCTAGGGCAGAAGTACTTAGGGGCTGTTCACCGGTCAACATCAGCATAATTGTTAGAAATGCCCATTCTCAGGCCCTCCCAGACCTTTTGAATCAGAAACTGAGGGGGTAGGACTCCATGATTGGTATTCTTATAAACATTCCATATGATTCCTGATGCATGCTCAAGTTTGAGGACCCCTGATCTAACATGTGGGGCTAAAATTCTATATTAACACACACACACACACACACACACACACACACAGATATAAAAACATATTTTATCTGCCCAGTTTGAGAACCTCCACTGTAGACATGGCCCTTGTCTTTATTGCCATTGGCTCAGCACCACAAGGACAGATGTACTCTGCCTTTTAGAGCTTCCTCCAAGACACCTGTGTACATAAATGTGAACTAGACCAGTATCTGCTGAGGGAGGTGAGGCTAACCTGATGTTCACAAGCTCCTAGGAGGAGGGAAAGGCGGTTGTTTCTTTGCCAAAGACATTGAATCACACAAAGACAAGAGACAGCCTATAAAAACAAAAAGCACATCTACAACAAGCAAAAAGAGATGTTTCTCCATTCAGCATTTGTTCAACTTGCAGAGTTTGGGTGGCTTATGTCTTTCAATGAATATGCAAGATGACTCTTTTCACCCAAATATAATTAACACAATTCAGTATTTTTATTCAACAAGGCAGTATACCACAGAGACAATATTAAACAGACAATATGCAATTATAATGAACACCAAGGAATATTTTTATTAAATAGGTAATGTAATGATAAGAGGCTCCTGAAAGATTATTTCATTTATTCTTTGAATGCCTCTAAGAAAGTCTTGAATTCTAATATTTGAAAAACCATGCTCTCCAAATGGGTTCCTTCCCTGGAAATGGATCACTTTTTGATTGATGCAAGTGACAATAGTAACATAAGCATCCGTATCTGGTTGATTTCTTTGATTGGAGTATCAGGCTCATTTGAGCAGATCGTTGGTAATGTCAGGGTTAGGGGTTCAGCCTTGTGTGGGTAGTATCATAGGAATGTGGAAGCGAACAATGTGTGGTAAGGAACAGTGAAGGAGGCAGAAGTGGGTGGGGACCTTGGGATATCAAAACTATGTTCCCTAAAGGATGATGAGGAAGATGCTATCAGAAATAACACCTAGGTTTGTATCTGTTTGTCGGTCCTCATGGACAACGTCTGTATTTAAACCTTAGAAAAAAAATCAAGGACAACAGTGGAATGACTCCAGAGCTTGGGAAATGTCCTCCAAGGAAAGTTTTATCTCATAAAAAAGAAAAGCTCTACTGAGATCTTCTACATTGTGTTAAATTGCCATCATAAAGCCCCTACATTGGTGTTATCATCACATGGTGTGATGTTGGTAATTTTGTCTCACAGTATGTCTAGCAAATTATGGATCATTTATGACCCCTATAAAAACATGTGTATACAAAACTGCCATCGGTTACTCAACCACTGTCAAAAGTATCTTGTTCAAGTGGCTCAGATCATTTGAAAAGATCTTGGAGATGACTCAGTGAGCTGTGGCTTAATGTACCATCAAGTCTTTGGTCCACTTACTTCCGTATAGTACTTGCTATAGACAGAGACATTATGCACAAATAGAGGACACATCTATCTAAGTGTGTGTTTGTATGTAGCATAAGTAATTATAAAAATAAATATATTTCAAACTTGGTTGCACATACAAGTTACCAGAGGAACTTGTTAAATTACAGATTCTGATTCAGTGGGTCTGGGGGTCCTGGAGATTCTGAATTTATAACCAGCTTCCAGGTGATGCCAATGTGTCCAGTCCCCCGACCTGATTTTTACATCCAAGATCTGGGATGTAAAAGTCAGAGTTAATAGTTATAAACAATTCCTCTCTTCTCTAAAGGATCTTAACAACCTCAGAAATCACCAGTCACTAGTACAACAAGGAGTTCCAATCAACACAATTTAAACTTGAAGAATGAAACTGACTACCAGGGTGAACATTTATCAATAAATAAATGCCCAGCAATAATTGAGATCATTTTTTTTTTGCAACTACCACTTGTGGAGTGCTTATTGAGTGGCAGACATCATGCAGAGTACTCAGTGTGACCCAATCATGCTGAAGTCTGAACTCAGACAAACTGGATACATAAAACAGAGGAAGAGAAGATGCCACCTATGGTTACCATGTATTAAGCTCTTACTCTGTGCCAGGCACTTTACAGACATTCCCCTATTTAATCCTCACAATGATAAGAGAAGAAAAGTATCATTCTCCCCATTTTTTCAGAAGAAGAAGCCAAGATGAGTAGAAGTTAAGTCACTGGCTCAATTTCATATCCTTAAATGAATTTGAACCCTGAGTATGTTGACTCATTATCCAGCTTCTTTTAAACTTTGCGTCACTTGGAATGAAAACGTGACTCCCAATTCTAACACAAGATGAACAGCAAGCAGAATGGGCTGAGAAAATGAAGTTCCCTCCCAAAATAGGCAGGCGCATACACAGTCCACTCACCCAACTGAGCTGGTCTTGCTCTCCTTCCCTAAAATTGGAACTGAGAACACAGAGCTGCTAATGAGCCCGCCCTTATCTCTGGGTGTCCCGCTGTCTTCCTGGCCATTAGAGCTCAACTACAATCCCAATCTGTATTGCCAATGGCTGCAATCATCTATCACTTAGAAATGCCTTCTCCAAAAACCCCACAGACTGTCAACTCCCTCCTGTGCTTCAAATGATTAATCAACCAAGTCAATCAAGTCCTTAAAACTGAGCTGAGATCACTGAAATGCAAAGGCATTTCTAATCTGCCATCTCTGAGCAGTGCACACTAGTATGTGGAATTGTGGGGATGACTTTGCAACCACTTTTCCAGTCTGGAGAAGCCAGAGGTGCTTTCTGATGCAGTGAGGTGGGGAAAGAGGAATTTCATGGAATCTTGGTAGCGCAGGTAGGCTCTTATTTGTAATGGTTATCCGAGGAATCACAACAACCAACCTCACACTGTATCCAGATCACCATAATATACAGACACATGCTAATGGGAAGAAACATGACATACCTATTGAGAGAAAAACCAATGGGATTATTAAAAACTGGATTATAGTTTTTAAAGCTGATGGAAGGGGGAGTATAGATGAGGAGACAAGAATGTGGGGAACACAGTGTTGGTTTATAACATTCCCAGAAGCCTTTTAAAAGACACTTGAAGTTGGTGGGAAAGTGGCAAGTTGTATTGACCAGAAAATTCTCTAGTTAGAAACATTATTGGAGAAATATTAGATTAACTTTAAATATATAAAATGTATTTGCTTAGACAATGGCCTCCTAAGCAGAATGAGTGCAAGAAATCCCACTGGAATATGAGAAGATATTAACTTCTAATAATGTTTACTTTTACTGGAAATTAAGGAAAAAATGAGGCTTTATGGATATCTAACACATGATTGACAATGGATAACTGCTCTGAGTATAAATAAATATGCACACATTTTGGGTGTGTAATCAAACATCTATAGCCAGAACTCTTGTTTATATGTGACTACCTGTGTTTGGAAATATTCCAAATGTTATATTGGTAGAAAAAACAATAGGTAAATAAAGGGTTAGAGATTTACATAATCAAATATCAGAGAGCTGTTAAAATGAATAAACTGAATTTAGATAAATCTCAAACAAAATGCTGAATGCAAAAAAGCAAAGCTGCAGAGTAATGTGTTGACTGTGATTCTATTTGTGTATAATTTTAAAAACACACAAAACAACACTCTATATTATTCATTAACATTTGCATATATAAAAAGGCTATGACATCAAGGATAAGAGGAGCACTCACTACTTCAGCATACGGTAACACCTGGGAAAACATGAAGGGCACAAGATTGGAGAAGACCAGAGGGAGTCTCAACAAAGTATTGACAGTTATTCACTCTGGGAGATAGAAAAGGCTACTTTCCAGTTTATGAGATGAGTTTATACGTTTCCATATGTCCAAAACATTTCTAAGTAACCAAAGAAATGAAGTGTGCTAAATTGCTGGGTTGAGGAGAACCCTGGACAGGGAGAGTTACGTGTCAGTGTGGGGAGACTACAGCGACTTTACTTTCTTGTGATCTGAGAGTAAGATGAGCTGAAACAGATGCTCAGCCTAGAGGAGCAGAGGGTGTATACAACACTAAACTGCTGCTGCCACTCTGGGCCGGTCCTGTGTGGGGCCCTCTCTTCATGCTAATTGCATCGTAACGAGTGGAGCTATAGGCCAGTGATCTGGAGCAAAGTGACATGTGATCCTGTGAGCCCCATCTTGGAAGATATGAGGTAAATTTGAGAACAATGTGAGAAAAATGACAAAAACTGAGCTTTTGGGGGCCAGCTAAACCAGTGATTCCCAGCCCCAACGACACTGAGGCAGCTTAGATATGCCTGACCCCCTCCCGGACCAACTGGGTCAGCCTTTCTGGGAGTGGAGACCTAGCAGGAGCATTTAAAGTTCTCCAGCTGATTCAAGGTGCTGCCTAAAGCCCCATAACCACAGGTTCTGTCTGCTTTTACTCTTGTACTAGTAACAGCCAAGGTAACTTGTATTTGCAAATGCACATTGCCTCGCTACCCTGCTGGTGGCCTCTTCTGCTCACAGACCTCAGTGGGAAATGGGGAATAGAGTCAATGACCCTTAAAGAAACTCTGAGACCATATGGTATGATGGCTCCATTTTCAAAACAAGAAAATGAAGGTCCTAAGAGGCAAAAGGCCTTGACCCTAAGACACACAATTAATCAGTAGTAGATCCACGTTTCAGATGGTGATTTTCTGATACCATCTTGAAAATAAAATGAAGGAAGTTCTAATATAAGGGTTTCTTCTCAAGGCAACACTGTTTACCTAAACTGGCTTGAGGTGTTGCTGAGTGGACCTACTTTCAAGCACAAAATAATCTGTAGTTATCCTACTTGTATGGAAATGAGAGTTTCTCAATTATGTCAAGGTTCATAAAAAGCATCTTGTTCAGTTAACTATTTTAAGTGTTCCCACTTTGATCTTGTTTTTAACATAAATTTATGTTCTTTTTTTTCTGGGAATGTTTGCTTAGTAATGAAAAGCTCTAATCTACCCTCTAAATAGTCATGCATTAACACTATTAGAAACCAAATTAACAAGGTACTGAAGGGCTCTTTACTCTGAGGGAAAGGCTTGAATAGAATGGGCTCTATAATAAAAATGTTAAGGAATAATAATAGCAAACACTTATTAGCACTTGCTGGGCACTGTTCTCAGTGATAGGGTTGCCAGATTTAGCAAATCAAAATACAGGACAGCCAGTTAAAGTTGGATTTCAGATAAACAACAAATAATATTTTAGTATAAGTAAGTTATGTTCTTTTTCCTTGTTGATTCTGGCAGCTCTACTGAGTGAACTAATGCCATTTAATCCTATACAACCCTATGAGGTAGCTTCTATTATAATTTCCACTAGAGGACCGATGCAGAAAACTCATACAGGGGTAGGCCCTCGTAGCTGCCCTGGTTTCATCAGAAAGGTCATCAGGATGGTTGTTCTGCTATTCAGCTTTTTGATTGATTTGCATATTATACTTTTATTATTATAGATGGTGTAGATGAGCTAATGGAGACAGGGTGTTAGGTAACTTGCCCAAAGTGACAAAGCCAGTATATAGCAGAAGTTGGTATTTGAACCCAGGAGATCTGGGGTAAGAGTGGGAGGGGGATGGGCAGAGAGAGAGAGAGGAGAGAGAGAGAGGGGGAACCCACTGTGAGTTTGGTAAGGTGATATATAGAAGACCTGACTGTGGTTTGCTATATTGCATATGCTGAAAGTTTGTCCTTAAGGAGGAGAGTTAGGTTGGGGTGTATGTCATGTTCCTACCTTCATTCTGTGGACTCCTGGAATTTTGTATTCCCCAGTCAGCTTTTGAAAGTCTCCAGGTGAGTAGGACATTCTGAGCTGGAGATGGCTGAAGGAAGCCTCAAAGTTCATTTAAAAATTTTGTTTGTACGTTTTACTTTATTTATTTATTATTTATTTTACATTTTAAAATATTTTTCATTTATTTATTTTGTATTACATTTTTTTTAGAAACCTCAGAGTTCTTAATACCCATTCAACAATTACCTGCTGAATGCTGGGCAAATAAGGGTGATCAAGACAGAAAGAGGCTCATCCCCATGGGGCTTGTGTTCATTTTATCTTAGATTAGGTTGGGTGACAGCTTCCTTCTAGCAAATTTGGTGCAGGCACAACATCTTTAGGCCTAATTGCAGCCCATCCTGAGGCAACAGGGTTGTGGCATGTTCCAATATAACTCCTACTCTGTCACCCAGGAACAAGTAACACCACCTCAATGGTAAGAATGAGGTCACACTGCTGAGGTTTGGAACAGTTAAAACTGAAGACAGCTGGTCGCCTGAAGCAGGCTCTTGTCCGTCATTGACCCCAGGTCTTAGCATTCATGAAGCAACGCCTAAGATGATTAAGTTTATCTGACTCAAGAGTTTGGGTGTCTAGCTACTATCTAATACCATTTTCTCCATAGATTCATGGCTAAGTGCACCATTTTTGCAATCAGACCTTAGTTAACATCTGACTCTGCTGCATGATGGTTATCTGATCTTGGGAAGATTGCCACAGATCTCTGAACCTCCATTTCCATTTCTATCTGATAAGAAACACTGCCACATTTCCAAATTGAAGGCTCACATATTTTTTTCCATATTTTTAAAAACAGTTCTCAAATTGAGATGTGACATGGAATTGATTTAGACATTTAAAATATTAATCTCCTTCCTCCACAACCCTAGTGTCTTAGTGTCTGAGCTGATGGTGCACCTTACAACTTACAGCATTTTAGAATAGAGCACATTCAACAAGAAGACCTAACCTGATTAAGATAACTGCTTAGTTTTACATTTTCATTGGGTTTAACTCTTGGTTGGGTATGGGGAACATTAACTCATTCTTTGATTCATCGAATATGTAATTTGAACTTGCTACATTGCATTGCAGTCATCAGAGCAATATAATGATAAACAAGAAAATTGAATTACTGCCCATATGGAACCTTCAGTTTAATGAGACAACTTTAAAAATGATTATAAAAGTAAAGCATTCGAATCAGATTTAACACCCATCAGAGGGACATCAGTGAAACGAAATTGTAGAAACCTCCAAAAATCTGTTTCTTCTATACAAACAACACTAGTAAAAAAAAAGTGTCAAAACCCAACTTTTTCAGAACTCTGGAAATTAGTCAGACTTTTATTTGAAAAAACAAACAGTGAAATATCTTGAGACCAGAAAGCTTTGTGGCATTTTAACTTGCCCCATTCAAGCCCCCTCCTTAGCCCCAGGGTAGTCTTGAAACCCAAAAGCCTGCAACCACAGGGAAAACCAGCAGCCTAAGCCACTGGAAAGAAAAGAACGAGATCTGAGCTCTCCAGAAGCATCATTCTCAGATAAATGTCATCCCTGACCTATGAGGGCCCCTCAGAAAGCCCACCAACAAACCTTGTATTTATGACCTGCCGCAGAACCTTCTCCAAGAACAACCTTTTCCCTGGAGACATGAGATACCACCTCACACCTGTTAGGATGGCTATCATCAACAAGACAAGTAATAACTGTAGGAGAAGTTAGGGAAAAAAGAGAACCCTCACTCATTGCTGAAGGGACTGGAAACTGGCAGAGCCACTATGGGAAACAGTATGACAGGCCCTCCAAAAACTTAAGAATAGAGTTACCATGTGACCCTCTTGATATATACCAAAAACAAACAAACAAACAAAACAAACAAACAAACAAAAAAAAACCCTCAAAAACATTTATTTGCAAAGATATATGCACCTCCATATTCATTGCAGCATTATTCACGGTGGCTAAGATATGGACACAACCAAAGTGTCCTTTGATAAAGGATTGGCTAAAGAAGATGTGGTACATATATACTGTGGGATACTACTCAGCCATAAGAAAGGATGAAATACTATTATTTGTGACAACATGGATGGAGCCTGAGAATATTTTGATATGTGAAATAAGTCAGTCAGAAAAAGCTAAGAACCAAATGATTTCACTCATATGTGTGATGTAAAACTGAACCTCACAGAAACAGACAACAGTATGTTGGTGACCACAGGGAAGGGGCTGCAGAAAGTAGTAAAGGGTAAACAGGTGGTGAATCAATGGAAAGATAACCTGCATTTATGGATCAGAAGACAATGTTAAGAGGGCAGCTGACCTACAGACTCAACACAATGTCTATTAAAATCCTTCTTCCAAGCCTGAACCAGTTTGGCTCAGTGGACAGAGCATCGGCCTGCGAACTCAGGGTCCCAGGTTTAATTCTAGTTAAGGGCATGTACTTTTGTTGTGGGCACATACCCAGAAGGGAGTGTGCAGGAGGCAGCTGATCAATGTTTCTAACTTTCTATCCCACTCCCTTCCTCTCTGTAAAAAAAATCAATAAAATATATTTATAAAATCCTTCTTCCATTTTCACAACTTCTCAAGCTGATGCTAACTATCATAAAGAAATGCAAGGGATCCCAAACAGCCAAAACAATCTTGAAAAAGAGCAAAACAGGAGGACTCCAACTTCTGCTCACAATTGGCTCATATCACTTTGGTCCACATTCATTTGTCAAAACAAATCAGGTGGCCAGACCTGCAATCAATGGGCAAAAACGTGTAACCCTCCCTTAGAAGGGGCAGTGAATATAGATATAGAATAAGTCACAGGTGATATTTCACATAGACTATTGGCATAGTAATTTGGGATCTAGTCAACAAAAGGATAGGTATATTGGGACAATCCTTTTTGCCTTCTCCTCCCTGCAAATCCAGGAAAAAAAAATGTGGTGTTTAAAATATAAATGAATGATTGGTATTTGAAAACATAATGCAAATAAACTGATGAGTGACCAAAACCTGGGCAGCTCATGAATACCTGGTTGCTCTCAATACTCAGCGTGCCTCACCTTCCATTCTGGAAGAAGAGTTTTTCATTCCCTGACCATCCAAGGCACCATCAGCTCCTGGAGACCGTCACCTGCTCTTCACCACTGGTGCACATGGTGCCTCTCTGGGTGGTGAGATGCTCTACCCCCGTCCTCCCTGCCCTCTGGGAGGGTGGAGGTGGAATGAAAGCTTTCTTCTGATTGACTTTCCCTTTGGGTATCTGCCTTCCTGATACAGAAACCTCATCAGTTACAGAATAAGCAATATTGTCTCAGCTCCACTCCTAGAAAACAGAAATGTAGTTTTTAAATCAACCCAAGATGAATTAATCTGCCTCTTTACAGCCATAGCCCAGCTTCTGATTGTTTGCAATTGTCACCTCTCTTGGACTGTCCAGGAAAATCACCTCTGGTCATAGAGGTAAGGACCCGTCAGGGAGTGTGCGGGCTGAATTCCCCACCTGGCTCTAGTGTGTAGGCTTCTGAGAAGCATGCAGTCATGAGTTATGGGCAGCAGATTCACAATTCCTGAGTTTCTGCCAGAGAGTATCAGCCAGGCTCCAGGAGCGGGGGACAGAGGTGTTAGAATGATGCTTCCTCCTGATGCCCGCTCTCCATTTCTAGGAATGTCAGGTACCGTAGGCAGAGGCGAAATGTTCAGCCATGCTCACCATGCTATTTTCAAGAGCTATGAGGTCCAATTTTGTATCTACCTAATTGACAACAATTTAAATGTTAGGTAAGACCCAGTGTGGGTGAGAATGTGAGAAAACAGGCATGCGCATTCCCTGATGTGGGTGTGTGAACCAAGACAGCAGAGGGGAAATACCTGTCAAAGCAAAGAAAAGGGGTGTTTCCCTTTTGGCTCAGGGATCCATCCTCTGGGAACATATCTCACAGATGCAATCTGTGTGTGGAGATGTAGTCAGACCAGCTTTCCCCTGGCTGCATTGTAGCTGCCCCCTATGGCAAGTAACCTAAATGTTTATCGATAGCAGAGTAATTAAATGAATTGGGCATACCCAGGTAACAGAATACTAGGAAGCTATTCGAAGCACAGAGAGACAGAACAAATCAGTGTAAGCTGATACAAAAAGATCTCCAACATGTGTGGCTAAGTGTTAAAGGCAAGTTAGAAAATGATTCTTTCGGATGAAGGTTTCCCAACTTTGGCACTGTTGACATTTTGGACCAAATCATTCTTTGTTATGGCAGCTGTCATGTGCATTACAGGGTGTTTAGCAACTTCCAGGACCTCTACCCACTAGATGCCAGCTGCAACCCCTGCCACTCTCAAGTTGTGACAATAAAAAAATATCTCAGTGGCTCAGTTGTTTGGACATCGTCCTGTGCACCAAGAGGTTATCCGTTCCATTTCCTGTAGGGGCACATGCCCAGATTGCAGACTCGGTCCCTGGTCAGGGGAGTGCAGGAGGCAGCCTATCAATTTTTCCCTCAAATTGATGTTTCTCTCTCTCCCTCTCTCACTTTCTTTCTAAATATCAATTTTAAAAATCCTTCAAAAATGTCTCCAGACATTGCCACATGTCCCCTGGGTGCACAGGGGTACAAAGACATCCCTGCTTGACAACTATATGATATTTCTATATGATATTTAGGATCTAGATACATGAAACCTGTGAGCTATGATTATTGGTATATGCAGGTCATTTCTGAAGTATCCATATGAATCGCTGCCTCTAAGGGACTGGGATCCTAGAGGAGAGACAGACCCAGGTTTCACTGTAAATATTTTTGTATTGTTTGACTTTTAGTCATGTGTGCTATTTTAAAATCAGATGAAAAGTAAACTGCATGGTGATATGTCTATGATCGTTGAAGCTGGAGGTAGAAAGAGCATTTTTTAAAGTGCCCTTTTGACCAAAGAACTCATCACCTGCTTCCCCCTGGGATATGGAATGTGCACAGGGTGAAGAGTTATGGGACAAAGGCAAGATGCACTGCAGCTGTGAACCACAAAGCACAGATTCTTTGGGACAAAGATAGGTCCCCTGTAGTCACTATCCAATGAGTTTGGCAAATTGATTTGCTGGAAAGAGCATGAATGGGCTTTTGGAGCTAGAGGGTTTAGGTTTTAATTCAAGATTTGCCTCTTAATGGTATGTGATGTTGCCCAGGTTACCTCTCAGAACTCATTTATTCATTTGCATTGTGAACATAAAATTACTCAGGTCACATAAGTTTTGTGAGCATTCGATAACACATACATTTATGCACACACACACACACACACACACACACAATTTCTGCACAAAACTTCTGGAGACTTCTAGTTAAGAGTACTTTTTCTGAGTGGAGTTATAAGGGGACTTGACTATAATGATTAAGAACATTTTCTTTGTAATCAAACTCTGGGACATGCTTGTTGTGTGACCTGGGGAAAATCACTTAACTTTTCTGAGCCTCAGTTTTTAATTTTTTTTCTTTTTCTGCATGAAAACCATCGTGGAAATTGGAGAGACCCAACCTGTGGCTCTCCTTGTTGCTGAAAAGCTTGCAGAGTTGAGAGAGATGTTATCTTGGGTCTTATATTACTTAGGAACAGAACTTAAACTCATTTAAGTTAAGGTAGGGATTTAATGACCCACATATGGGAACAGGTCAAGGATTATTCTGATGTGGCTACTTGGTATGATTGGTTGAAGACACTCAGATGATGTCATGAGGACTTGGTCTCTTCCCATCTCCTTGTTCCATTTTATTCTGCATTGTTTTCTTCACAGGCAGGCCCTCTGCATATAGCAGAATGACTGAACACACTGGGAAACCCTAGCATCAACAGAGTACGACTATTCAACAGTTCAGGCAGTTTCTGGATTGTGTTATCAATTCTGCCTGAGTCCCACACCCATCTCTGACACAACCAGCATGTCCAGGAAGATATTGTACAACCCTCTACTTGGCCAGCCCTTCCTTGCTCACACACCATCCCTGAGAGTAGAGTGAGTCAGCTCCTCTGAACAACATGGAGATGTGGGAAATGGGCCTCTTATTCATGGCATTTACCACAATAAATAATGTATTTATCAATTTAATTTATTTTGTTGCTTTTAAATATATTTTTACTAGAGGCCCGGTGCACAAAATTTGTGCATGGGAGGGGAGGAGGAGGTCCCCTCAGCCCAGCCTGTACCCTCTCCAATTCTGGACCCCTTGGGGGATGTCCAACTGCAGGTTTCAGCCTGATACCAGGGATCCGATATCCCTCTCACAATCTGGAACCACTTGCTCCTAACTGCTCACCTGCCTACCTGCCTAATCACCCCTAATGGCTCCCCCCACCCCCGCCAGCCTGATCATCCCTAACCACCTCTACCTACCAGCCTGATCATCCCCAACTGCCCCCCCCCCAGTCTGGTTACCCTTTAGTGCCCCCCTTGCCGGCTTGTTCACCCCTCAGAGCCCCCCTGCCAGCCTGATTTCTCTCAACTGCCCCCACTGGCCTGGTTGCCCCCAACTGCTTCCCCCCTCTGCCAGCCTGGTTGCCCCTCACTGCATCCCTCTGCTGGCCTGGTCATCCCATGCAGTCTGCTGGTCAGTTTTTGGTTGTCCCTCGTTAGGCCCTCTGCTGGTGTTTTGCCCCATGCAGTCTACTGTTTGGTTGTCACTGTGAGGGTGTTGTGACCAATTTGCATACTACCCTTTTATTAGTATACGAGAGGCCTGGTGCATGAAAATTCATCCACTGGAGCGGGGGGCAGGGGGGAGGCCTCAGCCCAACCTGCCCCCTCTCACAGTTCAGGAGCTCTCAGGGGTGAAAGGTGACCTGGCTATCAGGGGAAGGTAACGCCCCATCACACCTCTGCTGCTGCCACTGCCGACAGCACAAGCCTCCAACAGCCCTGGTTACCTGAGCCTCCAGCCACCATCTGAAGCTTGCCTATGCCTCAGGCTGGCCCTGAATGGCTGGGGGAGCTGAGAGGACTGGGGGACTCTGGCGGTAGGTGTGCAGAGCAGCTGGGCATCTGCTGCCCCAGCGGGACTGAAGAGACTGGGTGCCACCATCTTTTAGGGTGTGGCAGTCAATTAGCATATTTCCTCCTTATTGGCTTTGGGCACCAGTCTTTGTGACTGAGTGAGGGTCTATTAGTATATCCCCTCTTTATTAGATAAGATATTGTTGATAGTATTACAGATATCTCCCATTCCTCGCCCCCTTCTTTATCCTCCTTCTTCCAGCTCTTACTCCCCCGCCTCCCCATGTCTTCATTTTCCTATTGCCCATGTCCATGGGCTATGCATATAAGTATATAAGTTCTTTGGTTTATCTCTACTTGTCCCCCTCACTCCACATAAAGATATGTCAGTCTGTTCCATGTCTCCATGCTTTGGATCATATTTTGTTGGTCAATTCATTTTGTTCATTAGATTCCACAGATAAGTAAGATCATGTGATATTTATCTTTCTCAGATTGGCTTATTTCACTTAGTATAATATTTTCCAGGTCCATCCATGCTATTCCAAAGAGTAAGAGATCTAACTTTTTCTTCTAGATGCTGAGTAGCACAAGGGTTTGGACTCTGTGAATCTAGTACAAAGACTGAAACATATACATTATCAATGATTGTTCCTACAAAGCAATGAGTTACAGAGGCCATGTGCATTCTAATGATCTAGTCTGGGGTCTATTCTACAGTTCAAAAATATTTGCTGAATGAATCGATGGTTCCTATGAGATGGGGAATCATAACTGACTCACTGTTTGTATTCTCAGCAAAGTACACGTTAACTGACCATTAATACTTGTTAATTAAGCAATCGGCTGAGAGAATGAGCTCTAAGTTCCATCACAGCAGGATCTTACCTCCTCCAACTCTTAAGTCCCACGGGGAGGTCCAGTGGGCCCCACCCTCGAGGGACCCAGGCACCTCCAGCCACACCCTAGCTCTCTCCAGGTAGACAGCTGCTTCTCGCCTATTATCCAGAAGATGTTCAGAGGATGGGGCCCTGGGGAGAAGGTAGTGAGCTTGAAAACGAAGAAGAGAGTGAGGAGACAAATGAGGAGTTCATTCTAAGTTCATGTCTATCTTATTTTGGAAGGGATTGGGAACGGAGAGCAAAGTTTTCGTGAATAATGCTGCTTATTGAAATGCCTGCTCTCTGACTGTGATTAAGATGGATGAAGCATCACCCTGGCTTTCAGAGAGAGTGGGAGTGCATCTGGCAATTTTCCCATCAGAGTTTTTCACGAAGAAGGAGCAACTCCCAGGTCCCCTCCTTTCCCTCTTCCTGCTCTAGCCTGCCTATCCTGCAGAATTCTGGATGCTTCGAGGCACTGGGGGAGGAATTCATCAGGGACTGGCAAGTGGCAAATGACATTAGCTTCCAACTATATGAAAGGATGTGAACACAGTGGGCATAGTGCCGTGTTACCCCCCTGGGTTTCCCAGCCCCTGTGCCAGCAATAGTGCCTGGGTCATGGTAGACATACTTTGAATCATTCTGTTGTGGACATCTGTAATTTTGAGCATTCCACATCCATTTTCTTTTCTTCTGTGATTCATACCTTCCTTTTATTTTGGAGAACATCTCCCTTACCTCAATTGAGAATCAAAGGAGCTGATTTTGTAAAGTTCTTAAAGTATTCCCTGGCTTAATTAATATTAGCAATAGCTATCGAGTATTATAATTCATGAAACACATCACAGGATACTATCAGAGTGTATGCAAGAGCTCTTTAAAAGTAAAACGTTGGCTGGCTGGCATAGTTCAGTGGATGAGTGTCAATGTATGAACCAGGAGGTCACAGTTCAATTCCCTCTCAGGTCATATGCCCTGGTTGCAGGCTTGATCCCCAGGGTGGGGCTTGCAAGAGGCCCATTGATTCTCTCTCATCATTGATGTTTCTGTCTCTCTCCCTCTCATTTAATCTCTGAAATCAATGAAAATATTCTTTTAAAAAATATCATAGCTTATTTTTAAAATAACTTAATATGCATAAGAATTGGAAGATAAAATAAAGGGCATCTCAGAAAGTAGTATCAAAAGGCAAAACCTCCCACATTTTTTAAAAAATTATCTCTATTGTTGTATTACTGAAGTGTCCCTTTTCCTCCATTGACCCCCTCCACCCTGCTCCTGCCCCTCACAGGCTTTCACTTCCCTTTGTCTGTATCCATGGACTATATAAATCCTATATAATACAAGCCTAACCTATAAATCGATTGAATGGTGGAATGACAGGTCTGCAGGGGGTGGGGCCAGCAAGCAGGTGGGACCAGGCCAACCAAGGCACTTGACAGCAGGTAAAGGGCAGGTGGTGATGGGGGCGGGGATGTGGAGACTGTGGTCAGCAGCAGCAGAGAGTTGATTGGGGTCAGGGCCAGCTGCTTGCCTGTGCCATGCCCTGATAGGCCTGCCTGTTGCCTCCTGCAGAGGGAGGCCAGACTGCAGCTTAGGCTTGCTCCCCATGGGAAGTGAGTCTAAGCTGTCAGTTGGACATCCCCTCAGGGCTCCTGGACTGTGAGAGAGTACAGACCAGGCTGAGGGACCCGCCCAAGTGCACGAATTTTCATGCACCAGGTCTCTAGTACACATATATGTAAGTTCTTTGTTTAATCTCTTCCTGATACCTTTCTCCCCCTTCCCAAGATTCATCAGTCTGTTCCGTGCTCTATATCTCTGGATCTATATTGTTCATCAGTTTATTTTGTTCATTAGATTCTACATATGAGTGAGATCATGTGATCCTTGTCTTTCTCTGACTGGCTTATATACATATTTTTAATTTGAGTGTCAATTCAAGAGGTCCAATATTTCACTAAAAAGAATTCTCAAGAAATAAAGCAGGGATGACAGAGGTAAGTAGATTATCAAAGAAAAAAGTTCAAGAATGTGTCTCAGGTTTGAAAAACACTCTTCCTAACCCAGTGCCCAGAACAACAAAAAAGAAGTTTAAAAAAATGCCAACTAAGACATATCATTAAGTTTTAAAAGAAAGGAATTTAAGAGAAAAATTTAAAAATATTTCAAAGGAATATAAAGCAACTATGTACAAAGTATTGGAAATCAATATAGTATTAAATTTCTTAACAATGGCCCTGGGAACTGGGAGACAATAGATAAAGAATTTCTAAATTCTGATTAATAATGATTTCCAGGTAATAATTTTATACCCATTCAAATTATAGATCAAATATATAGAAGAATCTATTTTTTTCACGTTTGAAATTTCTCTAAAAGCTGAAGGATAGTGTGTTCCACATAAAAGAATCAAACCAAAAGATAGAAAATAAGTTTCCTAAGGAAGCAGTCCAGCAAAGAATAGAGGCATAGGTAATCTCAAGAATGGTTTTGATGAACAGAGACTTTACTTGTGGTGGTGAACACACAATACAGTGTACAGATGATGTGTTGTAGAAAGATAGATACATAGATAAATAGATAGATAGATAGATAGATAGATAGATAGATAGATAGATAGATGATAGATAGATGATAGATAGATGATAGAATGGTTTTGAAGGAAAGTGCCTAGATGATAGCTGAAAAGTAGGCCTAGAGAGCAACTAAGACAGACTGGAGAAGGGAAACAGTGATTTGAAAGATCTGAATAAAGAATCTCTGGGAAAACTGTGGAACCAATGGGATAACTAATTCATTTGTGAGGAAAATAGTTGTGAAATGATTTCTAGAGTTCTGTGTACAGTGTGAAGTAATTTATTCCTAGAAAACTAAGCAAATAAAAAATAAAGTAATTAACTCCAGGAAAACAGAAATTCATATAACTGAGAAAAGATAATCAAAGTATACTATTTGACTCAGTAGGTAACTTATAAGTACTAATGAGGTTGTGACCTATCAATGAATAAGTAATTATAATATAAACAATGAAAGTTTAATTTAATTTGAGATATGACTTTATTGGAAGAGTTGGGAAAGATACCACAAAACAATCAGAAAATAACAAGATGGCAATGGTAAGTCCTGCTTTAAAAAAATATATATTTATTGTTAAAGGTATTACAAATAGTAGTACATTATGCCTTCCCCCGCGCCCCCCAGCAGTTGCCCTCAGCCCCCCACCCCCCACAGTGTCTTGGGTCTGTTGGTTGTGCTTATATGCATTCATACAAGTCCTTTCATTGATCTCGTATTCCCCCCACCCTCTCCTACCTTCCCCCTGTAATTTGATAGTCTGCTCAAAGCTTCTTTGCCTCTATTTTTGTTCGTTTGTAATGTTCTTTATTTCCATAAATGAGTGAGATCATATGGTATTTTTCTTTCATTAACTGACTTATTTCACTTAGCATAATGCTCTCCAGTTCCATCCATGCTATTGCACATGGTAAGAATTCCCTCTTTTTTATAGCAAAGTAGTATTCCATTGTGAAGATGTACCACAGTTTTCTAATCCATTTGTCTGCTGATGGGCATTTAGGCTATTTCCAAATCTTAGCTATTGTAAATTGTTCTGCTATAAACATAGGGGTGCATATCTCCTTTCTGATTGGTGTTTCTAGTATCTTGGGATATATTCCTAGAAGTAGGATCACTGGGTCAAATGGGAGTTTCATTTTTAAGTTTTTGAGGAAATGCCACACTGCTGCTTTCCAAAGGGGCTGCACCAGTCTGCTTTTTCTTCTTCTTCTTTTTTTTTTTTTAAAGCTTTTTAAAAGTGCATAGACTACATACATGCAAATGAAGACAAATAAAAGTGAGTACATATAAACAAGACCATGATTATATCGATGTATATTCTTCTAGAATACATATAACAGCCAAAGAAATAGCTCTTTAATTTCAGACAAGCCTGGATTCAAATTCCTATTCCACCACTCAGTACTTTTAGAGGAGTAGCTTAACTTCTTCATGCCTTAGCTTTCTCTTCATTAACTGGGATATAACAAAAGGAAAGTTTAGCAAGTTAATACATGCCAGTCTGTTAGAACAGTACTTGGCACGTGCTGCATGCTAGATGTTATTTTTATTACACATATATCCTCAGAAAGCATACAGCATATTTTTCTTTGATGTTAATTGCTGTTTGTTTTCTGTATGTGGTATCATGCTCCATATATCACTCTTTTACTTGTTTTTTCTCCCCACAACATCTTAGATTCCTTTCCATGTCACCAAATATCAAATGATTGTGTTCTTTGTCATGGTCACATACTATTCCGTGGTTGGTTATATTTAAATTGGTCATTTCCCTATTGTTGGAAATTTAGGTTGTTTCTAATGTTTTGCTATCTAAATTCATGTGACTGCATCTCTGAGTTGTGATAAGAAATGGAATAGTTGGAGCATTGAATTTGTCTTTGAATTTTTCAGATAACTTGTTAAGGTTTAGTGCTGTTTATATAAATTTCAAGAGCCCAGCAATAGTTTGAAAATTCTCCTTGCCACTTTTTAAAAAATTACTTGATGGAGGTATAGTTTACCTCTTTTAAAATTCATCTATTTATGTCAAATTACACAGATTTATGGACAGTGCCATAATGTACTTTTGTATGGACTGCATTGTGTCCCCCAAAGAAGATATGTTGAAGGTCTTAACCATAGTAATAATTCATTTCCTTTTTAATGCTGAATAATATACCATGGTCTGGATGTACCAGTTTATTTATACATTCACTGGCTGAAGGACATAGACCTTTCATTGAATTAAATGTCTCCATCTTACAGCTGAATGACTACAGCAGAGAATGAGCTGATGGCAGCATTCCAAAATTCTTTGGAATTGAAGTAGGTCCACACAATGATCCAAGGTCCCACCAATGTACCACATAGTTCTCTCACATCACAATACCCATTGTATTAAGACACTAAAGAAACAAAACTGATTTGCTGGGGATGCTGGGAATATCTCTGTTATTATAAGTGCTGATGAGTTCCATCTGCCCCCAAAGGCTGACCCACTTTCCCTGGATGCTTGTTTTAGGAAAATCAAATCTTGGGAAGTGCACCTCCAGTAGGCCTCCTTACCCCCACTTACTTCTAAGGACAGTAGTGGGTAAGCACCTGATTTAACCGGGTTTTTGAAGACCCCAATTGGCAAGTGCAAATGATAAGACTTAAGGAGGGGGGTATCAGAATGCTTTGCCTTGTTTTGCTAAAGCCTGAATTAAACAGACCTTAAATACTATTTGGGAGGGGTTTATTGGTTCTTTTCTGGACTGAGCCTCAAATGACAGGAGATTTATTTTTCTCTGACTTCTCAAAAGACACCAGGTAAAGCAGAAGCAAACATGCATTCTCTACAGCCAGCCACCCATGACATTCGAATACTCTCCAACCCGCACCTGAACCGAACCTGCCTTTCATACAGTGGGAGGCTCTAGTCTAAATTAGGCCATAGATATGGAACTGTTCTACTTGATTCAGAAAGGCAACAGAAGTGTGGCCACCGGGTCTTTCTCTCTCTCTGCTAAGTCATTGTGGTGGTGTTGTTTTAATATGTTTTATCGATTTTAGAGAGAAGAAGAGAGAGGGAAAGAGGAATAAGAACATCAATGATGAGAGAATAATTGATCAACTGGCTGTGTCCTACACCCCCTCTACAGGGGATTAAACCCAAAACAGGACATGTGTCCTAACCAGGATTTGAACCATGATCTCCTGGTTCATGGGTTGATGCTCAACTACTGAGACATACTGGTTAAGTATTGTGGCAAGTTTTATGATTCCATCTTGTATCTGCTTCTCTGCATCTTGATGCTTAGGTTTCTATATCTCTCTGTATCTCTGTTCTTCCCTTTCTTTCTACCCTCTGCCTGTGATCTTTCTCCCTCTCTCACTGCCTCCTCAGGAAATCTTACAACACAAAGTCACGTGTCTGAGCCCAGATTCTGCAGCAGACAGCTCCAGAGATCACCTCCCATTTCTGTGCATCAGTCTCCCCCTCTGTCAGACATGCACAGAAGGGGGCCTGGCATGTCATTGGCTTGTTATAATAATTCACTGCTATTTCCCACATTTGTGTAGCCAGCTTCCCAGGCAGTCTCTGGGACCAGCAGTTTCTGGGACCAGCAAAGAGTTACAGTAGATTAATTAAGAAGACTTTTGGGGGTAGGGGTGGGGGGCGCATTGGACTTCGTGGGCAGAGAAAAACAGAGACCAAGACCCAGGTTAGTGCTCTTGCCTGTATGGTGTTTCCTCACATCTTTTGCTAGGAACAGTATGAAATATCTCCTAAGACAGCGTGAGGTAGAACACAAAAGAGAAGGGGAAAGTGGGCGAGAATAAAGGAGAGGATAGAAAGAGTCAGTGAGAGAGATGACTAAGGGAAGAGAAGGAGAGGAGGGGAAAGAGAATGTATGAGATTTACTGAAGACATGTCCCAGTGTTTTCTGCTGAATAGAATAAGAAAGATCAACTTGCATTTTTGGAGAAAACGATGACCTGGCCCACATTATTGCTCTTCACAAAGGGCACGAAATGCAAGCCTTCTGTCTGCTCAATTCAATTTTAGTACAATTCATTGAGCTGCCTTTGTAGGCAACAGTGAAACTCCATACAGCAGAGATTTGCCTCCTTAGCAACTGAACGCTGTTAGGCTAAAGAAAAGCAAATAGAGCACATGGTGTTACAGAGTGAAAGCACCGAGATATTGAAGCATTTAATTTGGAAACAACAAACAAAACAAACCCAGGCCATGCCATCTGCAGTCCTCCTGCATCAGTATAGTTACCCAGATGGCTGCCTGCTGGGAGGGTTCCAAGCCAGTGGTTGTTGAGCTTAGCTGTATGCGGTAATCACCTGAGAGCTTCCAGAAGAAGAATCTCAGTGCCCAGGTGCCCCCCAGGCTGATTAAGGGGAGGGACGTGGGCACTGGTATCTTGAAAGCTCCCTGGGTGATTCTAGCCAAGGTGGACAACCTCTGACCTTTCGTAACTAAGTGAACCGAGTCACAGCATTTTCGAGCTGAGTAACCTGACTGTAGGAAAGATGGCTCAAGAAATAACTGCACCTGTTGGGTAATTAAGGTACCAACTCAGGACATGTCAGAGGACCATTTGAAGCCCATTGTTTTGGGTAAGTGATGCAGTTTTATCGGATAATAGTCTTCAAGAGCAACTACCTCATTTCCTGACATTTGGTTTGTCCCAAGTGTTTGCCGCCCCTGGTTTGCTGGTGTCTGTTGATGGCCATCTGCTGCCTGCGCTTGTGGCGGAGAGGAGCCGTGTGCTGCCAGTGAGGTGTGCGGCAGGACAGCTTCCCTACCTGGCAGCTCCTAGGACAGAGGGGTCAAACACCCATGATGCACTTGCTGTGGCTTAGGTTGTATGTTGGGGTCTTAATCCCCTCCCCCAGTGCTTTAGAAGTTGACCTTAGTTGGAAATGAAGTAATTTCAGTAATTAGTTAAGATAAGGTCATACTGGAGGAGGATGAGACCCTGATTCAGTATGACTGATGTCTTATAAAAAGGGAAACCTGGATACAGAGACATGCACACAGAGAAAACAATATGCAAAGCTGAAGGCCAAGATCGGGTGATGAATCTACAAGCCAAGGGAAGCCAGAGGTTGCCCACAAACTGCCAGAAGCTAGAAGAGAAGCATGGGACAGAGTCTTCCCTCAGAGCCCTCAGAAGGAACCAGCCCTGATGACACCTTGATCTCCCATTTCAGTACATTCTGTTGTTCAAGTCACCCAGTATGTGATTTAGTGTTACAGCAGCCCTAGCACCATACAGCAGCCCAGCCTGGGAGAGCAATCTGCCCACTGACTGCAACTCATGGAGGGTGTCGGGCTGGGAGGAGGTGACCCTGAACCAACCAGCTGTCCCAGTTCTAAACCAATCAGGATAGTGGTGGCTTTCCGCCCACTCTCACACACTAGATCCTTGTCAGGAGGACTGAAATGCCGTAAGTGGGGCTTGCTTCATGGACATCTATATGACAGGACCCCACACTTAGAAGAGGTCCCTGCTTGTCTCTAGTGCCACCGTCTTGAAATTCTTAATACCGTTTGAACAAGGGCCCAATGCTTGTACTGCCCCCTGCAAATTGTGTAGCCAGCCCTGCCCCCAAGCCTCCCACCACTTTCCTTCCTTCAGTCAAATCTCATCTACCTCCTCCTAAGAATTTACAGTCCATTCACATCATCCCCTTTTGAATTCCCGATGATGTTATTAACTCCTTTTAATAATAGTGTTTGGGTCATTTGTAGGGATTTAGGGCAGGAAAGGATGGCAGAAGGGGACTGTGCCGGGCATCTGAGTAGAATATTCCTATTCGAATAGCACTCTCCCATTTATTAAACTGTTAGTCCATTAGGGATTATGGCTGAAGGGAGCAGCAGCAGATTATGAAAGACTATTTAACTCTGGGAAATGGCAGCCTGGATTTTGGGTCAGGTGACCAAGTCTGGCCAAGAAGTGTGGAGGGAGTGTTGAGCCCCTCAGGATGCTATCTCTGTGGACTTCCTATTCCCATAAGGTTTTGCTGCCTGATCCCTGCTTTCATAGCTCTCCTTGAAACCCTGGCATGGATTCCTGTTGCTCTTAGGATGCTGTGACAAGCTGGGTTACTGTTCCCACAACTTTCCTTCCTCCCTGAATTAGAAATCATACATTCATGCCCTGTGCCATGGGCCTCTGCAGTGCATCCCATTTTAGGCAAAGTGACCTTCCCTGCCCCATTGGTGCTGGGTTGGCCAGGTGACTTTCCTTGGCTAATGGAACTGTCAGAGTGCCAGTTCCCAGCTGAGGCGTTAAGAAACATTATGTGTTTCCTCTCCTCTTCTAGCCTATCTGCCATCTGCTGTGAGGAAAACCTGCCCCAAGTCCTTGCTGGTCCCAAGAGAACTAAATAGGTGGAGCTGACCCAATGCCCAGTCTAGATTCCCTCCCAGCTGTTCCTGACCAAACCCAGAAACTTCACAGTCTCTGCAGGGATTCAGAAGCAAAAATTAAATGCTTGTTTTTGTAGCCCAGGGAGCCTGGGAGGTCCTTGTTATGCAGAATGACTACAGCAAAGCCAACTGATACAACAGGAAGTAATTTCTTTAACTGGGCGGCCATGACCTTTCCTGGCTCTTGGCTGCTCCTCTTTTATTCAGCTTCCCTCCTCTTCCCTCCATCCCCTTCTCTGGCCATTACATGCTCAGTTCTTTTTTATTTTATTTTATTGATTTTTTACAGAGAGGAAGAGAGAGGGATAGAAAGCTAGAAACATCAATGAGAGAGAAACATGGATCAGCTGCCTCCTGTACACTCCCTACTAGGGATGTGCCCACAACCAAGGCACACACCCTTGACCAGAATCGAACCTGGGACCTTTCAGTCCTCAGACCGATGCTCTATCCACTGAGCCAAACCGGTTTTGGCTGCTCAGTTCTCTTATTCTTCAAAGGTACCGTGGCTTGCTTGGCCTTGAACCAACAACACATTCTCTCCTTCCACCACCATCCCAGCTCCCACTCCCCTTTCACCAGCTACCTTCTCATTCCATAGCTCTCTGTGGAAATGTCCCCTGTACCAGTAAATCTTCCTTAAGGCTCACCAGGAAATGCTAATGGCCCTTCCGTGCTCCTGTTGCACCATGTACTTCTGCTATCCAAGCGTTTGTCACGGTGCATTGTCATCATGGGTATGGCCGGGAAATATATTGAGATGATTATTTGTATTTCATTTTCACTGCTGTGGAAGGACCAGAAAAAATGATAAATGGCAATGAATGGTAACCCTTTGTTTTCCGTGGTCACTCTGCTTCTTTCCCCTCCCCGCCAGTCCCAAAAAGTCTATAGGGGCCTTTGTTTCGGTGTCATTTATCAAACAAAACCAGAATCTGTTTTTACTGCCTCTTGTGAAAATCCAAAGGCATTCTGGTGCCAGCCAGGAGAATGGTGCGTGGAGAGGTGGCCCTGGGATGGATGTGTGAGAGAAAGCTTGAGGATGGACAGGGCTCCCATGAATGGGGCCTGTGCTCAGCACAAGACCTTGGAGGTCCAGTGCACCTAGGAGGGGCTGGACCCCAGCCTCTGGACCCCAAGCCAGCAGGAATCCCTGTTTCTTAGGCGGGAAACAAAGGCAGGAATGGTGGAGGCTGGAATAACAGGGCACTCATCAGAAACCAGGTGATCAAATGAAAGATGAAGATAACTGTGTTTTCATTTTCTACTGCTGCAAACAAATTACCACAAATGGGCGGGGGTGCATAAAACACACAAATGGCCAGGCTGGTGTGGCTCTGTGGTTGACAATGATCTATGAACCAGGAGGTCATGGTTTAATTCCCCATCAGGGCACATGTCCAGGTTGTGGGCTCTTTCCTCAGTGTGGGGCATGCAGGAGGGGGCCAGTCAATGCTTTTCTCTCATCATTGATGTTTCTATCTCTTTCTTCCTCTCCCTTCCCCACTGAAATTAATAAAATATATATTAAACACACACACACATACAAAAAACAACAAAACAACAACAACAACAACAAAAAACCACACACACACACAACAACCCCACAAATGTATTATCTGTTTTTAGGAATCTGAGCAGGGCATAGGCCAGGTTCTCTGCTCAGGCTCACAAAGCTGAAATCAAGGCCTTTGCAAAGTTCCACATTAAGGGAGACAGCCCTAATAATGTCTGAAAGTGAATTACCTGCAGACATGATTGGGACTGGGAATGGAACTTAACTTGATTTACAGACAATAAATCTTTGCTATTTCTCATATTTAGGTTTTAAATTCACATCCACTACATTTGAATCCTCTGCCTTGCCATAAGCTCTTAGAAGCGGGATGTTCCTGTTTGCTTATTGTTAAGAGCTTAACAATCTGCAGGGCCTAACACAATGCCTGGAACATGCAGAGAAGGAATCAATGAATGAGCAAATGCCTGTTAAGTGCTCAATAAATTACTGAACTAAACTGAACCATTCTCATAAGCACCATGTGATCTATGCGAGGTGGATCTCACATGACCATTTTAGAGAGGATGAAACCAGGTATGGGAAGTTTAGTTAGCATGTTCAGTGCACATAAATAGGAGCAGCAGAGCTAGAACATTTCCATTATATTCAGAAAAAAAGATTATTCGTTTCTATTTGGAACATGGCCCTGAAATGTAACACTATGACACATCCTAAATTTTAAGATTCATGCTCACATCACCCTGCTTGGCCCCAGAGGATGGCTGGCTAGCCAGAGATTGGTAAGATTCCTCAAGGAAGGAACAACCTAAGACAGGCACAATCGCAGAGGGGTCATCAGGAGAGAAGTTAGGGGCCACAGAGGTGGGACACAGACCCTTACCAACCCCCCTGCAACATGGCAGGCGCCTGAACCTTCTCCCATTCTGAGGAAGGTCTCCTGCCCCCTTGGCTGCTTCGCTTCCCATGCACAGCTCAAAGTGAGACCCAGGTAACAGAGACTTGGCTGACAGCAGCTGCCCTCTCACTGCAACAAGACTTATTTGAGAGGTCTCATATCCATGGTGTGGGCAAGTGGGTTTTTAATATCCAAGTCCAGCCTAGCAGCAGGAATGCTCAGGCCATTCTCAAGAAGGGAAATAATCAACTCCACTAATACACACATGATAAATGAGATTGATGCTAGAGTGTTGAGTATGACAGATGAATGGTAGCCAATTTCTCAGGGGAAAGTAATGTGGCTAATGGAAATAAATGAATATTATTTAAAAAAACAAAACAAAACAAAAACCTGATTGCACTGTTCAAAAAGCTGTTCCTAAAGGGTTAACAAAAATTCTTATTGGCAGAGTGTCCCATGGTAAAATTGCACATGTTATAAACCTAAA